>NC_134859.1:43397500-44597500 GCF_049852395.1 Peromyscus maniculatus bairdii
GGTCTGCTTGGCAGCAGGCAAGTGGGTAATGAAGTTTGTTCAGTTTGAGTAGACTGGGCCTGGTGCCCATTCTGACCCCCTGGACATACTACAACTGGCTGGGGTGGACTGGCCCATCTTACAACAGCCTGAGGGGTCTCAGCTGCTGGGGAGGTACTGAGTGCACCCTGGGCTCACTGGTTAATTCCCATCTCCCCCCACCATGGGTCTAGTTACCCAAAAAGAGCTCCGAAGCCAGCTGGACCCAAGCTGATGGACACCCCAGGGGTCCATTAATCCAGTGAGACAAGGTCTAGCCAGAGCTCCAGTGAGTTTCCCAGAGTAGCGCTGCCTGTGGCACCCCCCACAGAACCTGAGAGGCCAGCGAGGACACAGGAGCCTGGAAAACTCCACGTTAGCCATCAGAGTAGAGAGCAGCCAAGGCCCTGCCTATCTGCAACCCCAGTGGTGCCCTCCCTACCTTTTCCAGGCTGGAAATGCAAGCCTCTGGCTGAGGCCTTCCACCTGCCGGCTGGATGCTGGTCCTCTCTAGGGGCATACTGCCGGGCTAGGGCTACCTCTCGCCACCAAGCACAATGGGGGATGGAGGAGGGGCCCTCAAGGGCTCCATTGTTCCCCCCAGGGTCTGAATCCATGATTGTCCCTGGGGGTGGAGCAGCGAGGAGCTGGACAGGCCTGCTGGGGGCCCAGGCAGGTCCTGGCCCTCTCTTCCCCAGCCTTCACTTGAGGTCCAGAAAGTTCTGGCTCACCCTTCTTGAGAAACATCTGTACTTTTGGAGGCAGCCCAGGGCTCCCCGGTCTCTCTGGCTACTTCTGCCTGGGCACCTGCCTGTCCTCTTCACACCCACATCCACCTAATCTGCCCAAGTCCTCCTGTCCCAGGAGCGGCCTCACCTGGAGATGCACAAGGGAGAGCTGTGGCTGGCCACCGGGTGGGGGTAGCTGGCAACAACCACTGCCCTCACGGCAGGGATTGCTCTCTTGGGCGGAGCCAGGCAGCCTGGGCTGAGAGCCCAGAGGAAGAGGGGAGGACAGCAGGACTCAGACACTCAGAATGTCTCATCTTGGGCAGGAGGGGGGGACAGCCACCCTCAACTTAGACCTCTCCCTCAGGACTGATGCACCCCGCTACAAGCTCTAGAGCTCAGATCTAGAACCTCTACAAAGGTCCCAGGCTCTGCCCCTCTACTAGCCCAGACGGGGCTTGGCTGGCTCTACACAAGGACAGGCGCACACAGCACCCATAGGTTCCAGGGCCAGCGTTATGACTCTTCATGCCCTTCCCCTGTGGCCGGGCACTTTCCTTCCTGGCCAGTGGTGCCTGCCGCCCTGAGTCCCCAGATAGCTCAGAAAGGCAGCAGTACCAGGTTCTCCGGGGCTGAGCCCCATTCCAACCATGCTGGTTGTCCCAGTTGTCGGGCTCCCAGGGGAAGAAGTGACCACAATCAACCCTAGTTAGCATTCTGATGACCGGTGGACCCTGGATATGAGCAGCAACAGGGGCCACCAGACACCTATGCAGAAGCCCCCTGGCAGCTTCATATGGGCTGACCAGGTAGGGGTGGGCAGCCAAGGGTCGTAGCCCAGTGTGGAAGGCTGTGACACTCTAACCCAATAGTTACTTTATTAGAATGTCAGTCCTGCTCCAGCAGGAGGGACAGGGGTATGGACAGGGACAGCCCAGGGAGGACAGGTGTGGGTACATAGCGTAGTCCTTTAGCCTCGGCAAGTCAGTACAGGGTGAAGAGCCACCATGTGGCCAGACAAGGGGCAGCTCCTCCTACTCCACAGCGGAAGCCTATTACAAGTCCTTGGTGCCCTGGCAAAGACCACCCCACCTCATAACCCAAGCATATGTGGGGCACAGGCAGCACTCTGGAATGAAGCAGGCCCTCAGGCATGGCCAGTTCCTTGAGCTTTCTTGATTTCCTGCCAAAGAAGAAGCAAAACAGAAAGTCAGGAGAGGCAGGGAACCAGGGAGGGCTGGTGTCATGCCCTCCCCTGGCCCCCAGGGACTCTTGGACTTTGCGCCTGTACTCAGAGCCTCAGCTGCTTCGAGTGCGCCACGGGGTGAGCCCTGGCCTCAGCAGGGTTTGCTGGACTCGTGGGACAGCTTGTGCAGGGGACCGCTCCAAGACAGGACAGGTGGGGAGGGGCCCACCTCGGAGAGCGCCTGCTTCAATGTTGCATAGGCTGCATCCAAGTTGTCATTGATGATCACCAGGTCAAACAAGCCAGGCTCCTTGCCTGGGAATGGGACAAGACAAGAGTCAGGAACACATGGAAGCTGGCCCGTTCTGTGCCTACACCACTGCAACAACCTAGCTACTCTTGCCTGCCACTGCAGAAGGATGGCCGGGCTGGATGGAACTCTTCTTTCCCCTCCACTAGAGAACCTCAGCGGGGCGGGGGGGGGGGGGGGGGGGGGGGGGAGCTTGCTCCCATCAGGTTCTGAGTACTAGAATATGGACCACTGCCCCCTCCCCAGGCCTCTCCTGAGAACTGGCACTGCCTGTGACAGGCAGGCTGCCATATGCACACAGGGTAACAGCAAAAGGTCTCAAGGACGGTGTCTGCATGCGGGCCAAGCTCAGACCCAGAAGCAAGAGCCCAGCTGCAGAAAGATGCCCACAACACTCTCAAGTCGGAAGAGGAGTGTGGCCCTCCAAGGCTCTGCAGAGAGGGCCGCGACTCCTCCATCTTTGCCTCGGTTCTCCCGGTCTCCAGGTGAACGGCCTGGCCGCACGCTCGGAGAGGTGTAAGTGGTCTGACCGCACTCACTGCTCTCCATGTCAGCCCGGGCAGCTGCCAGCCGCTTGGCCAAACTCTCCTCGGTCTCAGTGTTGCGCAGCCGCAGTCGCTGCTCCTGAAATGCAGGCCTTTATTGGGTCAGGATTCTCCAGGTCTCGGGGCCTGCCCTGCGGGTCTCCCACACCAGGTACCCACCAGCACATCCATCGAGGGGGGCTGCACAGAGATGTAGAT
Source organism: Peromyscus maniculatus bairdii (assembly GCF_049852395.1). Lineage (NCBI taxonomy): Eukaryota > Metazoa > Chordata > Mammalia > Rodentia > Cricetidae > Peromyscus > Peromyscus maniculatus. The sequence continues at coordinate 43,400,486 of NC_134859.1, forward strand.
GGGATGCAGATCAGTCTTCTTGATGCTGCGGACGCCCTGTAGGTCGACGTCTAGCACGCAGATGCGGTTCATGGCCTGCACAGCCCGAACAGCCGCCTTGCTGGGAGCAGGGAAGGGCAGTGAGCAGATGTTCGGTGGGACCAAGGGAAGACCCTGGCCCTTAAGCCCACATGAGTTCTTGCCTGCTGGCCATCCTCAGGAATACATGCATTGGCTGTGAAACCTTGAACCTTGGTAGCCTCTTAAGGCTCAGTCCCCTCCTCCCCATGGCCCATGCTGGGCCTGGCCTGGGTAGAGCAGAGGCTCAGGTGAACCCAGCATCCTCTGTATTTCCCAGAACATCCAAGCACACCCTTGGCTCTGTCAGGCCATCTCACAGCACAGCTCTTTGTACCTGTCCTGCAGCCAAAAGCCAACAAAGTTTGGGCTTTTGGTCAGGCCTGAGCTACCCATCACTGCCTACCTTTCCTATGTAAGGTTATCTCACGTGGCTCCTGCCACACAGGATGGCTTAAGGACAGATGAGCCTGGGACATGACTGGGCCTGCCTGTTCCCTGGAGCCTATTAGCTAAGCTCAGAGACTAGGGGGAAAGCAAGCCATCCCAGTCTAGGCAGGAGACTGAAAGGGTATCATAAGACAGAGAGGACAGGCTGGAGAGCTTCCTTCTGCCACAATTCTGGGATTACCCTGATCCATGACCCCGGGCCCACACCAAACTTAGCCCACCTTGTCCCGTACAGGTTCCCCGAGAACTCAGCATGCTCGATGAAGTCCCCTGCTGCAATATCACGCTGCATCATCTCCCTGGTCACAAAGTAGTAATCTGGGGAGGAAGAAGGCTTTTCAGAGGATACCCAAAGCCCAGACCTGCCTGGCCTGGCACCTCTCTCCATCCTACACAGGACTGCTATGGCTGTCCTCGCTGGGGGACTAGAAATGGCCAGGTTCCATGGGAAAGGGGTATGCCCCTGCCATATACCAGGCAGGCAGAAGGTCCAGCCCTCACTCTGATGGTGCACAGACTCTAATCAAACCACTAACCCAAAGGCAAAAGATGCTCTCCTGTTGGGACCGAGCTCTGTTACAGCCAAGGCACAGAGCAAACCCCATACTTCTCTCCCCCCCCCCCCCCAGCTCATTCTTGAGACCCTCGGGTTAGCAGGTCAGCTCACCTTTGCCATTTTCCTCGCCAGGTCGTGGGGTCCTTGTAGTATCTAAGAAAAAGACCTATCACACACTGAAGGGATGGATGTCCAACCCTTCCACCCTACCCGAGGTCTCCCCTTGCAGGCCTGCTCAGTCCTCTGGCTGTACAGCGGCAGGGGGTGCTTACAGCCAGTGGAAAGCTCAGAGCAGATCTCAAGAGGTCACTGGGGCCAAGATGCTTACTCTAGATGGAGGCCCTGGGAAGGGAGAGGGTAACGGGGTTAAGGAGAACATCTCCTAGGGTGGGTGGGTGCACTTGGGAACTCTAGGTGTAGTCCAATGCTGGGATAGCCTCTGAGCTCCTTGCCCTTTGGGGTCCTGAGGCACTCACGGGACACACTGAAGCCAAAGATGCTGTCGTGTTCCTGGAGCAACTTCTTGAGCAGGGTGCTCTTCCCTGCCCCCGACGGCCCACTCAGCACCACTGGCCTCGGTCCTGCCATGCCTGTGAGAGGAGGGGCATCAGACATGAGGGGCTTTGCCCTCACTGGTACCCTGGCACTGTTCTATAGGAGGCAGAGGCATGAGGGACTCCCAAGGGCAACATCCCCATATAAAGTGAACCCTCCTCAGCAGCAGTCAGTTGGCAAGATGGTAAACACGGGCAGGAAGAGAGACAGGATTCCAACACCCAGCCTCACCCACACCCAACAGGATGTCCACAGGCCAAGTGACCCAGAAACAGACAATGCAGCACTCACTGGTCCCACCCCGTATAGGCTGCCCTCCAGAATCTGACCTGCAGCCTGGCCTTTGGTGCCCATAAATGGCACTGCCCACTGCGAGTTCCAAGTCTGGAAATAGAAATTTCCTGTCCCTGTTCCTACAAACATAGCATCCTCAAGTCTGTTCAATTCAAACCTGCTTGGGAAACTTCCCCACTAGACATGCAACCATCTCTGACTTGTCTGCAAAGGACAAGCAGCTGCCAAGAGTTGGAACAGCGCCCCCTAGCCTCCCAAGGGGAAAGTGAATGCAGCTCAGGGATCATATGGGGCAGGCAGGGGCTGCCAGGGGCTGCCAGGGGCTGCCAGGGGCTGCCAGGGAGAAGCCGCTGTGTGAGGTATGAAAGCACAGCAGAAACCTCCTCCATCAGTCTGATCTGGGGCCTGAGCCTCCTATCCTTAAGCTCTTCTAACATCACCCTAGGACCGATCTCACCTGCTCCCAAGCTCATGCCTAAGCACCCAGCCCCACATCACCCCCTATTCCTCCCTCCAGCCTGGCCTCTGAGCAGGCGGCCCTCATTTACACAGCCAGGACCCTGTCTTTGAAGGCCCTCCTGCCTCCCCAGGATGCCACCAACCTACTTGATGTGCTGCAGCCTCTGTGGGTAGCCGGGGAAGAGTCAATGGCTGCTCTACACCGAGGGACTGGGGACTAATCTCTGCCAAGCACATACCCCGCCCTTCTGAACAATAAATCCCTGGGGCACCCACCCCTGCCTGCACTGGCTGCAAAGAGATCAGCCCTGTTCTTCCACTGTGCAAGAAGGAAAAGGAAGTTACTTGTCCTGCTCCTGAGACCTACACCTGTCCAAATAACCAGGGCAGCATCGGAATGCCCTGAGAGATGGGGAAGAGCCAGCACAGGAGCTGAGACCTGGGCTGCTGCTCTCTTCTGAGGTCTAGGCAGAGGGAGACCAGGGAGGCTACTTGTGAGCTGGAAGGGTTGCCTGGCAACCCAAACACCTTTGGCCTCTAAGGGTGAGGCCCACACAGCTTCTGGTCCAAAAGGCACAGGCTGCAGGAAGGACATCAGCTTAGAGAAGTCTTGTGTTCTTAATCCCCAATGTAGGCCATGAGGTAATCTTACAAAAGCAGTGTTGCTGGTATTCTGTCACCCACAGGAGCATAAGAACTATGTGTATGGTACACGCACATCACACGTGCATATTGAGAAAACACACACACACACACACACACACACACACACACACACACACACACACACACACGTCCCTGGGAAGTGCATAGGACCATCTATCAAAAAGACACAGTAAAGGAGACCTAGAGAAACTCACTCAGTATCATCCGTGCTGCCTCAATAAAATTCTGCTCCCTTCTGGCTCTCCCCCAAAGGCGTATGAGCCCAATCACACTGACCACGGTACGCCATTTCCTGACTGGGCTCCAGGATTCCCCTGACCCACAACTCATCACCACCTTCCCACAAGTACCCTCCTCCCTGGTCACCGAGCCCCCTCCCCCCCCCCCTGCTGCTTCCATCACAGCCCGGCCTCAGAGTGTGCACTACAAAACCACACAGCCCAGCTCCTGCGAAGCTGCCTTCCCTTCTGCCTACTGCATCAGGCACGCAGGATGAGAGCGCCTTGAGGTGCTGCGCTGGCTCCAAACTCCCTGTGATGGTCACGGGCTGTGACCTGCAGCTGCCAATACGGGTTCTAGACGCATCTGCACGCTCCAAATGGCCCACGTCTGGAGCTCTTGGTTCCCTTGAGCTTAAAAGGAGCTCAATGCAGTGCTCACCGTGGGGCTGAGTAGGCTCACTGCACAGGTGTACTCCAGAGACTGAGAACAGAAGAGCTGAGACTCAAAGAGGAACATGTACCATGACAATAGGGAAGAGCCAAAGCTAAGAGAGATGCTCCAAAGTGCATGAGATAAGAAAGCTTCTGGGAAAAGGATTCCAGGTCGGAGAGCCAATAAGAGCACATGAGTGAGGGACAAGCGTGGGGGAAACAGATGATCTGCCATCCCGTTAGACAATGGAGCAGCCTGCACCCATCCCTCACTCTACATACACCCTGCTTCCAACTCTAGGCAATGATGAGCTAGTTATCACCCAGATTCCAGCCTCGAATCCTCATTTCTGCCAATTGTGGGAGCCCTCACCTGACAAAACCCTACACCTTGTGGGCCAGGATCAGACGGGGAGGATGGACACTGGCATGCACATGCAGACACATTCGACAGCTGACTCCTGCACTCCCTACTGCACCCCTGCTGAGCCATCTAATCTCTCAGGAGTCACACTGTGTAACTTCTGTCCTCCTGGGCCTGAACCACAAGAGACAGGAAGACACAGGACACCAGCTCTACCCTGCTGGTACCTTGGTTCTGAAGAGTGCCAGTAGGTGTTATCTGGCACATGCAGCTCATGGATCTTTGATAGGACTTGGTGACCCTCTATGACACTACGCTTGCTTGGATCTACACAGACCACACCAGATGACCCTGGCTAGCTAGCTATGTGGTACAGTGGCAAGAGCAAGCCCAGTGGGGGCCTGGCAGGGGCCGTATGGAGGGGTTCTAACCAGCAGCTAGGTGACCAGGCATTTACTACATCGACACAGGGCTACAGCTAATGTCAGAAACTCAGATCTGGTCTTTGCCCTCGCCTTTACAGAAGTGTGTGCTGCTCAGAGGCAAGTTCCTTTGGGGAGACCACTGAAGAACCTTTGGACCCCAATCTCTTCCACTCTTCCAGTCCCAAACTTCAATTACCTGACAAAGAGCCCCAAACCCTAACTGTAAGACAAGTCAAGCTGCAAGTGATTTCCACAGGAGCACTGGGAGGGACATGCTCTGCTGGAATATTCTCCAGGCACAACTTCCTACACAGCCTCTTCCTGTCTTTACCTTAGGGTCACTAGGGCTTGAAATCCATCACAGTCACCACATCCCTCCTGACAGCTGAAGACACGAACAACATTAGGCAGATGTAAGTGACACATCCCAGCCCTGAAACCCCCACGATTTAGGAGCCTCTTCCAACAGCAGCAGCAAGAACAACCAAAGCATTTTCTTTCTGATTCTTCTACCTGAGCCACATGGATGTACCACGGCCTCCCAAGGAAGTCTGGAGGAGTAGCAGCCAGCCATGAACAGGCTGCTGCACCTTCCTGGCACTATACTCATCTCTGATTGTGTCTCTTCCCATCAAGGACAAAAAAAAAAAAAAAAAAAAAAAAAACACGCTGAATCTTGAACAGGGTCCTGGATGCCATAATTACGAGGCAGAGTGAACATAAAAGAAAAAAAGGGTTCGGAACCCAAGGAGAGTAAAATGGAAAGACCTAGGATGTTTCAGGGTTTGTCTTCTGCTGGCTTGTGTAGAAGGGAAACTAAGGAAAGAGGATCAGGGAAGTCTGAGGGGTGGATGAGGCCCACCCAGCAGGACCAGGGAGAACGGGGGTGGGGCGGGGTACGTAGGGCAAAGGACACTAAGGCCCAGTACATGTAGGCAGGGGGTGGGTATGGCAGGGCAGGGGAGACTGAGGTCTGCTGCAGGCAAGGCCAGGGGAAACTGAGGACCAGCATATTCAGGATCAGGGAGAATGGGATAGGGTGGGGCAGGGAAGACTGAGGCCCAACCAGAAGAGTCATCAGGGATGCTGCAAGAAGCCTTCTGCCTACAGCTGCCTTCCGAGAGCTCACCCTCCTTCTACCTTTCCTTTGGTGCCAGAGCTCTCTTCCCACCCCTCCTGCCTCTTCGTCCCATTACCCCAACATGTTGCCTGGACATCTTGTATGTGCCAAGACAGAAGAGAAAGTTTAAGAGTGGCTGAACAGAATATACTGCCTCAAATGTACCACTCCAGAAAACTACTCGTCCCCCTCTACCCCTCCTAACAAAGACCCAGCGCCGCACCAAAGAAGGCCAGGCAAACCGCAGCAATGGCTGATGTAGCTAGCATCCAAAGGGGCGTAAAGCCTAATAGGTGAAGGCAGGGGTAAAATAGGTAGAGACGAGCTAGAATAGCAGGAAATTCTGCTCCTTAGTGCCAAACAGGAAACCGCCTTAGTGGTAGCTCCCATAACTAACCTATGACCCCCGAAAGGTGAACTGGAGGAGCACCCACAGAAGCAAACCTCATTCATCCTTCTCTCCTTGGACCCCAACCGAGACTGACCAGTCATTTATTTGCTTTCTCCCTCTCTCCTCCAATACCACGTGGCTAATGTCACCTGCTCCTCCAGCCACCACCTGAACGAGCCTTCTTCTCACTCAGAGGCCGCTTCCCCGCCCCCTTCCACGTTGGATAAAATGATGCCTGGGAATATTAAGCCCAAAGGTGGCTTTAAGAGCCCGGACCCGGAGCAAGCCGAATCCCAATATTCACACCCAGGCGTCAGGAGGGCCTGCATACACCGAAGTCCAGCACCGGCAACGGCGGGAGGGTGAAGAAGGTGCTTGAGCCTGCCCGGGAAGCCTGGTGGGCAGGGCGCCGAGGAAGAGCGCCGGCTGGGCACAGGCTGCGCGGGTTTGCTGGCGGCTGGAACTCCGCGTGCCTATCCCTGTCGTTCTGGGGACCCGGAAAACACGTTCGCCAGGCGTCCCCACAAGAACAGGGGTCACTGGAGCCGGCGCGCAAGGGAAGCACGCTGCCGCAAGTCCCGCTCCTTCCAGGGGCAGCCAGCCATCAGCAGCACCGCGCACTCACCGTCCGCAGGGGCGCGACCGAGGGCGGCCACTGCCAGCCCGACCAGCGGGCGCCACAGCATCAGGGACCGCCCGCACGACTACGTCACAGCGGTGCGCCGGCCCACGAGGGCAGACCGGAGGGTCGCACGGCCGCGCACACGGAGTGCGCAAAATCGCCAGCGCCGGCCACTTCCCACCTCGGCCCGCCGACACTACGTCACCCTCTCCGGCCCCGCCCACTCCGTATCAGGGCCGCAAGACTACGTCACAGCAACGCGTCGGTCTGCGAGGGCCTACGGGAGGGGGGGAGTACAGCACTGCTGCGCAGGCGTATTGCACGGTCCTCCCCCGCAGGCCACGCCCATTTCGCCCATCGACCTTGTGTCCTCAGGCCCCGCCTCATTCCACACTAGCTTTTCTTTTTTTTTTCCCTAGGCTCAGACCCTGCCTACCCCAGAGAGGAGCGCCGCAAAAATCAGCATCGAAGAGCTGGAGAGATGTCTCAGCGGTTAAGAACAATGACACTTCTTCCAAGGGACCCGCGTCAAATTCCCAGCACCCACGTGGCGGCTCACAACTGTCTGTAACTCCAGATCTAGGGGACTTGACATCCTCACACAAACATACATTCAGGCAAAACGCCAGTGCACATAAAATTTAAAAATAACAATGAAAAAAATCAGCGAGTCTCCATTTAGTCCGTCTTCGCGTTAGCCGGTTACCTGTTACAGCATAAATCATTTCAAGAGGCTGCTCTTTCTGAGTTACCAGATTCAGTACTCAGCTGTCACGTTGCACGATCTCATCTACACTCACTCAGGCTCAAGCACATACACATAATAGGGTCTTACTATGTAGTCCTGAAACACCTCTACCAAACCGAACGGTAGGATTAAAAAGGTGTGCACCACCAGGCGGTGGTGGCACATGATTTTAATCCCAGTACTTGGAAGGCAGAGGCAGGAGGATCTCAGTGAGTTCAAAGCCAACCTGGTCCACAAAGCGAGTTCCAGGACAGCCAGGGCTACACAGAGAAACCCTGTCTGGAAAGAACCAAAATAAATAGATAGATAGATGATAGATAGATAGATAGATAGATAGATAGATAGATAGATAGATAGATAGATAGATGTGCCCCACTGTACCTTACCAGAATAAATATTTATTAAATTATTTCATCAGGCAGTGGTAGTACAGAAGCACTCAGATCTCTGAATCCGAGGCCAGCCTGGTCTACAGAGTGAGTTCCAGGGCAGCCAGAGAGATACCCTGTCTCAAAAACGAAATATAAATAAATAATTTTAAGAAATTGGATGCCAAAGATCTCAGATGGAGAACACTGAAGTTGTTAAGTGTCCTTAATTCAAGCAGAGATAAAAATAAGACAGTGTGGTAGTACACACATTTAATTCCAGCCCTGAGAGGCAGAGGCAAGCTGACCTTTGGGCATTCAAGACCAGCTCAGTCTACATAGTGAATTCAAGGCCACACAAAACTTAAAGAATTGTGATAACATGGGCAGCACAGCTGAATTAAACACCATTTCCCTCACAAAGCTGTTTTGGAGAGAAATCCTGAGCTTTGAGTAAGAAGGTGATCTAGAGGGACAGTTGTTAACACCATGTCTGCTGTGCACCACGAGGAAGGAGAGAGACATCAGTTATGGGCTCATGAAACAGCCAAGTCTTTAATAAACCACCAGGTGAACAGGGTTGATGATGATCAGGGCTGCAGGACAAGGACTCCGGAGCCTTGCTTCTCCTGGCAGCCCAGAGCAGGGACTGAAGTGGGTTTTTGTTTTGTTTTTTGAGTTTTTGTTTTGTTTTGTTTTTGTTTTTCGAGACAGAGTTTCTCTGTGTAGCTTTGGAGCCTGTTCTGAAACTCACTCTGTAGCCCAGGCTGGCCTCAAACTCACAGAACTCACGAATTCACAGCCTGTTTCTGCCTCCCGAGTGATGAGATTAAAGGCTTGCGCAACCACCAGCCCAGGCTGAAGGGTTTATAAGTCACAAAACCCACAAACACCTGTGCTAAGTTACAGTTACAATTTTCTCCAATCAGGGTTTAAAGATTAGAGACTTTCCTTAAGTGTTTCATCATTGTCACGAAACACAGAATGCAAGCTTTCCAGTTCAACTAATCAGATTCAGTTGTTCTTTTTGTTGTTAGGAACAGCCATCATATTTCTAGAGAACTAACGATGTACAACAGGCTGTTTCTATTGTTTAAGGAGGAGTGGGTCAGTTATTGGAAAGTCCCTGGCTCCCCAAGAGCTTGGGAACTTGAGCTTTGTTTCATCCTGCGGGTAAAATGGAATCTGAAGTCACAACAGCAGTACTTAGGGCAAGGTGCTTTTGCCTGTGCCCAACACAGTGAAGGAACTGCAAGTGAAATCCTTAAGTAAAAATGCACTGACTTTATAATAAATATTTTTGTCTAATTTTACTTTTTTGTTTTATTTTTTGTTTTTTTCAGGACAGGGTTTCTCTGTGTAGCCCTGGCTGTCCTGGAACTCGCTCTGTAGACCAAGCTGGCCTCCAGCTCACAAAGATTCACCTGGCTTTGCCTCCCAAATGCTGGGATTACAATCATGGCCCTAATTTTTATTCAAAAAAATCCAAACCAAAACAACAACAACAACAACAAAAAAACTGTACACAGAGGAAAGGAAGGGAGTGGGGGCAGGCAAGTAGGAGGGAGGGAGGGAGGGAGGGAGGGAATATTCTCTAGGAGGGTGGAATGGACTCGCTCTTGTCCCCTCACTGTAAAGAACAAGGCTGCCTTGAGATGGTGCCCTGGGACCTTATGGAAGCCTGGATGGGATGGCACACTGCAGAAGTGTTTCTGAAGGGTGTTCAAGCCATGGCTTGGTTGTTTTTAATTGGTTTCTCCAAGACTGAAAGATAAGAGAATTTTTTAAGGGATTTGGAAAGAGAAGGAAATTTCTAAGTCTACGCAAGAAAAGAACAGAGATAAACATGGGTAAAAGGCACACCAAGAGGTGTACATCAGGACAGTGGAGACCAAGCTCAGCATCGCTTTCCATCATGTGGCTGCTTGATGCCAGGTGGCTGCCCTCCAAGCTGCCTTATCCCAAGTAGCATGGCTCTTCGCTACTCTCCTTCCTCCCTGGTCTCAGGTCCCAAAGAAACTCAGGACAAATGGCTAACTGTGGTGCCTATTAGCATACAAAGTGCATGCTAGCCTCACGCTGTCTCAGCATCCCATGTACCTGTTACAGAGTCCCCAGTGTTAGCATCCTGGCTTCTGCCTGCTCCTCACCCCTGCCCCCTACCCTAAACCTCTCCAGCCCAGGAGCTTCCCTTCCCTTCCCCAGTTCTCTGTCCTATAAAAACCTGCCATTTTGGCCATGCACTCTCTTGGTTGTCTGCTCTTGGCTCCTGGTCCTCTCTCTTGTCCCTCTCTTTTCTCTTACTCCCCACCCCACCCCCACCATGCCCTTCTCATGGCCAGGTTCAGTCACTGATCATGACTAGCCTACTACTCCTCTCCCTGCTCTGGCCCCTTCCAGATGTCTCTGGCTGTACTCCCCCTCATATATACAGTAAAAACCATCTCTTCAACCATCTCTCTTGGTCCTCTCTCTTGTCCCTTTCTAGTGTCTTTCCCTCTTACCACCCCACCCTCACCATGCCCTTCTCATGGCCTGGTTCAGTCTGCTTCACACATATTCAGTGTCCCGTCGTGTCGTGTGTCCCCCCCCCCCACTCTGGAACCTTCAGATGCCTCTGGCTGTACTCTTCCTCTATCTACAATAAAATCCTTCCCCTCAACCATACCTTGGAACAGTCACATCGTCGTCATTTTCATTCACCAGGACACTGAAAATTACACCTTGCCTGCCTTAAGAAATCCTTTGAAACTAATGAATTGTCCTTGAGCTTCTGTTTGAGGCCATCCTTTGTCTTTGAGCCTCTGTTTGTGTTAGTTCTCAGCTTCTTTTATTAATAAAAATAAGAACTTCAACAGGGTACACTGATTTCCCAGGTACCGTATGATGGCTCTCCTAAGACTCGATATTTCCAGTAACACATCTTTCCAGGCTTTTAATTCTTTTTAAAATTATTTATGTGTAGCCGGGCGGTGGTGGCGCACGCCTTTAATCCCAGCACTCGGGAGGCAGAGGCAGGCGGATCTCTGTGAGTTCGAGGCCAGCCTGGGCTACCAAGTGAGTTCCAGGAAAGGCGCAAAGCTACACAGAGAAACCCTGTCTCGAAAATCCAAAAAAAAAAAAAAAAAAAAAAATTATTTATGTGTATGAGTGTTCTGCCTGCATGTGTGTGCCTGGTGCCCTCGGATGCCCTGGGACTGGAGTTATAAATAGTAGTGAGCCACCATATGGGTGCCAGGAATTGAACCTGGTTCCTCTGGCAGGCAGTGCCCTTAACAACTAAGTCATTTCTCCAGGCCTCACCCCTGCCTTTTAGTTCTTTGATTGTCAGAGGAAATTAACCTGTTCCTGAACCCCTAGATGGCATCAACGCCGCAGAGTAGGGGCGCAGCTAAGATCCCAGAAAAGTAGGGCCAACATTAATGTGTGTGATGCCAGCCATGGCCCCACATAGACTGCAACTGGTCACACTGTGTAGGGAGGGTAGCCTAGGGCTACTTCCACCCTGGTATACACATGGTGCCACATCCAGAGGATTTAGCAGTTGCCTGATGCACCTCGGGCTTTCCTTGGGACAAAGCATTCTTCCTGTCGGGTGTGGAAATGTTTAACTTGGACCTGCCTCACCGTTGTATCTTGGAGGTATGTAACTTGTTTACAGGAGCCTTTATTCTAGGGAGAGAATTTGGACTTGGACTTTTGAACAATGTCTTAGTTGGGTCAGTATTACTATGATGAAACAACATGACCGAAAGATGCATGGTTTAGAAAGGGTTTATTTGGCTTACACTTCCACATTGTTGTCCATCGTTGAAGGAACTCAAGACAGGAAGTCAAAACAGGGCCAGAACCTGGAGGCAAGAGCTGATGCAGAGATCATGGTGGGGTGGGACGGGGGTGGTGGTGGTGCTGCTTACTCGCTTGTTCCTCTGGCTTGCTCAGCCTGCTTACTAAAAGAACCCAGGACCACCAGCACAGGGATGGCACCACCTAGTATGGGCTCTGCCCTCTCTCACTGATCACTAATAGAAAATGCCTTACAGCTGGATCTCATGGAGGCATTTCCTCAGCTGAGGCTCCTTCCTCTTTGATGACTCTAGCTTGTGTCAAGTTGACACACAAAAGCAGCCAGTACAGCAACCCTCACTGTAACTCACCACTGGTTTAAAGACAGGAGGAGAAGCTAATGTTCACACTAGAGTCCCTAAGAAGAGGTCCTTATCCTGGCACACCTTGCAACTTGGAGTTCCTGTTTTAGTCCTTATCAACCTCTCAAACAAAAAGAACCTTGTGTGTCCCTTGTGGAAATGAGGCATGAGGGCAGGATGCTGCCTTTACAAGTGTGCCCTTCCTGGGGACTAATTTTGCTTGGTAGAAGACCCCTGCCTCAGTTGTCCTACCCACCAACAGGGGCCTTGGTTGCATGAACATTTTCTTGAAACCAGTAGTCCCATTGTGGTGATCTTGCCTGTCATTCATTTACCTTTCTGTGGGATACTTACTTGGAAACAGATACTCACCTTCTCCTTCCCTAATGTCCCTCTCAGGGTGAGTGTGTTCTCACACACCCATGTATATTTTTGTGTAAGTCACAGATCAGTATCAAGTGTGTCTCCTCTATCAATGTCCTCTATTTTATCCTTTGAGACAGAATCACTGAAGCGTCAGGTCCTGTATGATACTATCTCAAGGCCATAAATATTCCCAGGCACTGATAAAGGTGTTCAGGTTTTGTCCAAAGCATGGGAAAGAAGTGACCCAAGCCACATTATCATTCAATCCTCATATAAAGTCCACATTCTGACTTCCTCTCTCAACACACGGCATTCCTGCCGCTTGCTTGCTTGTGGTCTCCCTGGAAGCACACAACACTCCAGTAAGCTGCAGTAGGCTGGATCAGCCTGAGGCAGGTTTTGAAATTGCAGTTGACCAGCAAGGAAGCTTGGGTACTAGTGTGGGTGTAGTAGGACAGGTCCATAGGGTTGAAGAAATTGGCTCAAACCAGTTGCCAAGGCATCCACACAATTTACTTCCTTATGAGTCAACCTGGAGTCTGCCTGAGGGCCTAGCAACAGGCACTGTCAGAGTTCCTGATCGTGCCCAGCGAATGAGGGACGACTAGCAATGCCACCAGATTGGGACACAACTTGGGTGCTGGGAGGAGGGTATATAAGGCCTTCCCCATTACTGAATAAATGAGTTTGTTGTTTGCCTTCAACTGACTCCTGGTGTCTGTGCATTTGTTGAAGCCACGCCTTCTCATCCCCTGCCCCCTAGGGAGCCGTTAGGATCCAGCAACAGTGTGGGGACAGGTCATGTCTACTGTGGGCAAGATGTTCAAGTTAGAGGTAAAATCACAGCTGTGAAGAGGCGATCTGTTAAATGCCAATGTGGAAGGACACTAGTCCATGAAGAGAAGGGTTTTGGTTTTTATTTTTAGATTACATTGTATTTATTTATTCTCTGTGTGTGTCTGGGGGCGGGGTGCCCATGTAACATGATGCACGTGTGGATTTCAGAGGATATCTGCAGCAGTGAGCTCTCTTCTTCTATCACATGGTTTCTGGGATTGAAATCAGGTAGTCAAACCTGGCAGCAGGCACCTATATCACTTTGAGGAATATTCTTGGCTCCTTAATTTTTATTTATTTATTTGGGATTTTATTGTTTTGTTTTGTTTTTCTTCAGACAGGTTCTCTCTATGTAGCCTTGGCTGTTCTGGAACTTGCTATAGACCAAGCTAGACTGGAACTCACTATATAGCCTATTTTAGTCTTGCCCTCCTGACAATATTCCTGCCTCAGGTTCTTGAGTGCTAGAACTATAGGTGTGAGCCACCCAGTCTTGCTCATAAAGAGAAATCTTGCTACTTCTTGGCTGGTTCTTTTGAAAAGTGGGCTGTGACAAGGCCTTGTTCACACAAAGTTCAGCACAAAGGAAACAATGAAGAGCAGAGGACTTGCCCCTCCTCTTCCTCCTTTTTGTCTGGTTTAAAGTTGTGAGTTAAAAAAAAGGGCCTTATGGGGGCTGGAGAGATGGCTCAGTGGTTAAGAGCACTGGCTGCTCTTCCAGGGGACCTGAGTTCAATTCCCAGCAACCACATGGTGGTTCACAACCATCTATAGTAGGTCCTGGTGACCTCTTGTGGAGTGCAGGGACACATGCAGGCAGAACACTGTATACATAATAAATAAATAAACTTTTTTTTTCTTTAAATGGCCTTCTATGCTGGACCTGGTGGCTCATACCTTTAATCCCAACACACAGGAGGCACAGGCAGGTGGATCTCTGTGAGTTCAAGGTCAGTCTGGTCTACAGAGTGAGTTCCAGGACAGCCAGGACTACATAGTGACACCCTGTCACAAAAAGCAAAAATAAGTAAATAAATAGATAAACAAATAGCCCTATTCTTTTTCCCCTCCACTCTCTGGCCTGTGACATATTTAAGACATATCCATATTCTCTTTATTATCACTATATTCAAAGCATTTTTTGCTTCCCTAATTGGGAAAACAGACAATGAAAGTGAGTCTCAGAATTTAGTGATAGGTTCAGTGGAGAATGGAAGACATATATGAGTTCTCAGAGCCTCATAAACTCAAAGCAAGCCTGCTACCAGGGGTGTGATGCCCTCATTACTTGCCCCCCAGACTTAGCTATAGCCAAGCTTTGGATTGGCAGCTCCTGAATAATGACACCGAGACTTTTTATTAATTATGAGAATTTGCCTTAGTTTAGGCTTGTTCCCAAGTAACTCTAAAAGTTATATTAAGCCAGGTGGTGTTGGCGCATGCCTTTTAATCCCAGCACTTGGGAGGAAGAGCCAGGTGGATCTCTGTGAGTTCGAGGCCAGCCTGGGCTACAGAGTGAGTTCCAGGAAAGGCGCAAAGCTACACAGAGAAACCCTGTCTCAAAAAACCAAACCAAAAAAAAAAAAAAAACCCCAAACACGACTTCTCATTGCAGGACAGCCCTGGGAGGAGACAGTGCAACCTAAGATGGATGAAAAAAGATAAGCAACTCAGGAAAAAAACAGGAAAGGGGAAGGAAAACGTTCAGGCACAATGACACCAGGGCCCAATGTGGCAAAAGCCTAAAGGCAGCACAAGAAGTAAAATAGACAACCTCCTGCAGTCCTCCTGAGAAACCCTGGAGAGAGTCCTGCAGCCAGCACAGCAGCACCCCTCCCGGGCTTGCAACAAGTTCAAGACGGTGGAGTGCTTCAAGACCCCTTAGTGCTGGGTTACTTGGGAGACAGCAGTCGGATGCTTGGAAGTCGTGTAGTTTGACTCTGGAGAACCGATTGTTCTCTAATGATACTCCTCGAGGAGACTCTAGCTCCTTCACGTTGGCTATTTGGCCATCCCGACTTGGCGCTTGGATGTCTGTCTTCCAGACCTGGGCCCACCACGCGCCCCCAGACAAGTCCTGTACTTGCCGAGAGAAAGGGGCGACCATCGCATCCAGAACAAACCTGGAAAACAACCAGGCATGGAAACTTAGATACCTGCGGGGCGTTTACCCACCAGCCCCACAGTTCCCCAGAGCTCTCTTGAGTGCGAGCAGCAGGAAATATTAGATAGAGGGATTTAGATTGGGAGATAAACAGATAGAAAATACGGGACACTCTCAAGAGGGCCAGGAACCTATTCCAATGGGCCCTGACCATCTCTGCGCTAGGGTATTTATAGAGACGCCAAGGGGTGGCGCAAAAGACCTCCTCCCCCAGCACAGCCAAGTGCAGACCATCTCAGACACCTGCACTCAGGCCTGTGGTCCAATCATCCTCTATGCGGACCTGCTCAGTAAAGCCACGAGGAACCTGAAAACCGGCTCCCACAGATACCAAGGACGCACAGGGGCCTGTAGCAAGGCTGTCCTGCTTCCATCCACTCACTGCACAGTGCCGTGCAGCCCGGACCCCAGAGTCCCGCCCGCCTCCCGCCCACACTGGGTCTGGCCAGCGTAGTGCACTGGTCTTGCCTACTCAGGATTGGCAACCCGGAGCAACAGTCTCATTTGGTGAACCTGGACAACTAACCAGGCTTCGGTCAGCCTTAACCACGCCCACCTGGTCTTACCCCGCCCTTAACGGAGGACCACAGCCCGGCGTTGCGTGACGTCATCGCCGCGCGACAGGGCGCTTACGGGAGAACTGGGTCACGGTAGAGGATCGTCGTCTCCAGAGACGGTTCCTGCGTGGCCCCACGTGTCCCGGCCTCAGTTTACCACCTACTGAGTAAAGTTCTGCACGGCGGTCTACGAGGTCCCTCCAACGCTAAGGTGGGGGCCGCAGGTTGGAGTCTCTTGAGCGCCGGCCCCTACCGGCCCACCCACTGAGGAGTGAAAGGCAGGGCCAGTTGCGCCGTCGTGTGAGGCGAATGGGAGGGGGCTCTTCCACAGACTAACCCGGGCCTCGTCGTCGTGGCTGGAGAAGAGGAGGTCCCGGACTTGGGGTACTGACCGGCGGGATCGTACCTCTCTTTCGAGAGGCAGCGGGCCCCTCCTTTCGGTTCCCTTCCCGAGGTGGGAACCTCCTAATCCATGCACTCTCCCACTGGTTTAATGTTGCTGAGTGTAGGACACCCGACTTCCGCCTGCTTAGACCGCTCTGGGAGTTTGTGGCATTGGAGAAAGGAGCCCTAGCTTCTTTTCCCGTCTGTAGTAACCTCGCGGTATTGTTATGAAAACTAAAACGATGTTGAAAAGAAAGTGAACCAAGCAACACAAACACACACTCCCGCACAGGGAGAGGTTCTGACTCCATAACCTTCAGGAATGGGTGGGCCTCACTCCTGCTGAAGAGTTACTCAGTCTTGGGAGGGTAGGACCCTGGTAACTGCTTTTGTAAAAAGCCTCCACGAGCTATTCTAATTCGAGGCCAGAGAGCAAGTGACAGTGATCTCACACCTGGTCTTCTGTAACCGAGAATTCAAACCACAGATTGAAGATAACTTTTTTTTTAAAGTCTACATTGAACATAGGGTGTTTTGTTTTGTAAACAAAGTCGTTTAATAACTGTTATATGGCTTTGGCATAATCTCAAGTTGTTTGCTTCAGTTTTTTGACACAGGATCTCAAGTAACAACACAGCCTGACCTTTAATTCCCTGTGTAACAGGATAACCTTGAACTCCTGATCCATCTTCCTCTGCCTCCAGAGTGTTGGAAATACAGACATGCACTTCCATAGCTGGCTTTGTATTCTTTTAGGTGTTCTAGGTGATTTAAGGCTCATGGGAACCAGTGTACAGATCAAATGCAAATACTATGCCGTTGTACAGCAGAAAGCTGACAGTCTGTCAATTTGATTATATGGGACTCTGGGAACCAGTTCCCCATGAATACCAAGGGACAACTGGATATGCTGCTAGAGACGCACCTGTGTCTAACTCAGCTCCAGGCCAGGATTTTAGGACAATAATCAAGTACAAAAAATAACATTTTTTTTTCCTTGCCTAGCAGGTCCTACATCTGGGTCAGTGACTTGTTTTCTCCTGCCATCAGAGCTCGAAGGAAAAACAATGCCTTTGGGCAGCCTGCTTGGGTAAGCATGGAATTCCAGTCCTCTAAGGTACATACCAAGACACCCTGTCCTCTCCAGGAAGGAGTTGTTGTCCCCCATCCTCAGTGCTGGAAGGCTTGCTGTACCCTGAGTCACCCACTATAGACAGCTTTGACTAGGCTGACAGCTCAACAGAGGTCCCTAAATGTGACTCATCAATCTTTGCTAGTGTCTGGTTGCTGGGCAGTTTTCGGTCATACCCTGACAGTGGCTGGCAGGCTTGGCACTTGGTGCCCTCTGGCTCACCCCTGTCCACCAACCAGTGTTTGTATGTCTGCCTGTAGCCTGCTGAGGCACTGTGCTGTGAGGGCAGCCTCTCCTGCACCCTGCCACCTCCACACATCCTCTTGGAGAGCTGATAGCAGCAGAGCTTCATTCACTCGCCTGCGCCGCCAGGCCTATGCTCGCCTCTACCCTGTGCTGTTGGTCAAGCAGGATGGTTCCACTATCCATATCCGATACCGGGAGCCACGACGCATGCTAGCGGTAAGCTTCCTTCAATAGGTACCTGCTGAGCCATAGTGTTGGGCCTCAGTGCCAGAACTTGGGGTTGGAGTAGCACATGTAGCTAAAGTCACTATGCTACAATGGAGGAGGAGGGGAACAGGTTGTTGGAGGAATTTACACCAAAAGCTCCAATCACCAAAATTAGAACAAATAAATTAGTTATTTCTTTTTTGGGTTTTGTTTTTTTTATTGGTACAGGGTCTTATGAAAACCAGGCTGGCTTTGATCTTACATATTGAGGATCACCTTGACCTCCTAATCTTCCTGCCTCTTTAAGTGTTGAGATTATAAGCCTGTGTTACCACACGAGGCTTAACAAGTCTGTTTAAAAACAACTTCAATGGATTGGAGAGATGGTTCAGTGGTTAAGGGCACTGACTGCTCTCCCAGAGGGCCTGAGTTCAAGTCCTAGCACCCACATGGCAGCTCACAGCTGTCTATAACTCCAAGATCTGACACCCTCACACAGTCTATATACATGCAGCAAAACACCAATGCAAATAAAATAAAAATAAATAAATTATATTTTTTAAAAATACAAAAAAACAACAAAAACAAAAACTGCCAAATCTGGACTGTAGTGTGTTCTAGTTGGTAGAGTGCTTTTCTAAGAGGTACAAAGCTATTGTTGGTTTTTTTATTCTTTACTCTTTGCTTATGCTTTTGGGGGCCTGCCACCCAGCTCCTAAATAGATACATGGAGGCTTATTCTTTCTTATGAATGCCTGGCCTTAGCTTGGCTTATTTCTAACCAGCTTTTCTTAATTTAAATTATCCTGTCTACCTTTTGCCTTTGGGCTTTTTATCCTTCTCTATTCTATATACCTTTCTTTACTTCTTACTCTGTGCCTGGCTGTGTAGCTGGGTGGCTGTCCCCTGGCATCCTCTCCTTCTCCTTTTCTCACTCCTAGATCTCTTCCCAGATTTCTCCTATTTTTCTCTCTGCCTGCCAGCCTCGCTTAGCCTTTCTCCTGCCTAGTTATTGACCATTCAGCTCTTTATTAGACCATCAGGTGTCTTAGACAAGGCACAGTGACACAGCTTCACAGAGTTCAACAAATGCAACATAAAAGAATGCAGCACATCTTTGCATCATTAAACAAATGTTCCATATCATGAACAAATGTAACACATCTTCAATTAATATTCCACAACATAAAGCCTTTGGTTCGAGGACCACATAAAACCAGACATGATGGTACACATCTATAATCGTAGCACATTGGAGGCTGAGGATGATTATTGTGAATTCAAGGCTTTCTTTTTTTTTTTTTTTTTTTTTTTTTTTTTTTTTGGTTTTTCGAGACAGGGTTTCTCTGCGTAGCTTTGCGCCTTTCCTGGAGCTCACTTGGTAGCCCAGGCTGGCCTCGAACTCACAGCGATCCGCCTGGCTCTGCCTCCCGAGTGCTGGGATTAAAGGCGTGCGCCACCACCGCCCGGCTCAAGGCTTTCTTAGACTAATTAAAACTTTGTCTTAAACAAACATACACTAAGTCTAGGGGAAAGGAGTAGAAAAACATTTCCCTTCAAAACTTTCGTTTTCAAACTACAGTTTTGAAGGGAAAGCAAGGCCAACCAAATCTGTAACCAGCAGGCCAGCACAGGATAGAAGGCACAGGTAAGAGAGGTCCAGGTGTCTTCCCACTCACTCTCTGGACTCTCCCCAGTGGCGTGTACATACCTTCACTTCTCCCCATGCAGATGCCCCTAGACCTGGATTCCCTATCTCCAGAAGAGCGCCGGGCCCGATTCCGAAAACGTGAGGCTCAGCTCTTGCAGAAGAGGGAGGAAGAGCCAGAGATGATTGACAATTTTGACACTGAACGATACAAACGGTTTTGGACCAAGACCAAGAAGTAACTCTGTCAGGGCGTCACCCAGAGACATTTTGTAAGAATGGAGCGGCATCTGCCTGTAAACTACATTCTTGAAACCATAGCCTCCTGTCATTGTCTTTATGTGGAAGTCCAGCCCTGAAACCCATCACTTCTGGAAAGTATGTGCCAGTTCAAAGCCAGATTGAAAGACTCTGAAGCTAAAACAGATCAGAGGGTTTAGGGCCCATTTAGGTCAAACCTGTGGGGTTTTGTTGATTTGTTGGTTTGGTTTGGTTTGGGCTTTTCTTGGTTTTTTGAGACAGGGATTCTGTGTGTAGCCTTGGAGCCTTTCCTGGAACGCTCTGCAGGCGAGGATGTCTTTGAACTCACAGAGATCCTCCTGCCTCTGCCTCCCAAGTGCTGGAATTAAAGGCTTGTGCCACACCTCTTGGCTATTTGGGTTTTGTTTTTTAAAACAAAGTCTTACCCTGGTTGGTCTATAACTCACTAGGTAGACCAGCCCTGACTCTTCCTCCCGAGTACTGGGATTAAAGGGATATGCCATCACACTCAGCTTCAAACCTCTGGGTTTTAAACACTGCTATGAGATTAGTTGGGAAGCAGGTGGACAGTGGGCAAGCAGCACCCAGCAACTCACAGCTCTACCTGCCTACCCTAGGAACCTCCAGGTTAAATTCCTAGATCACACAGCCTGCAGGGATCTTTCTCACCGCCTCCCTTTATTGGTCCTTCCCTAAAAGGCTACTCAGGGTCAAACACTTTCCTGCCCTTGGGGACCCAGGAGTGTGGCCAAGCTGTGTGTCTTTTTTGTTTGTTTTTGAGACAGAGTTTCTCTGTGTAGGCTGTCCTGGAACTCACACTGTAGACCAGGCTGACCTTGAACTCAGATCCACCTGCCCCTGCCTCCTCGATTAAAGGTGTGCACCACCATCTGGCCAGGCTGTGTCTTGAGCTCCTAGTCTACTCCAGTCTGCAGAGTAAGTGGCCACACAAACCAAAGCCAATAAACAGCTGCCTAAACCTTTGTACATCTTGATGTTGATGTGATCCCACTGGCTTCCTCCAGATGCAACAGTGCACATAGTACCTAACTTCAAAAGCAGGCCTGTCAGAATCCAACCCTTCACGGCTGTAGTCAGTTGCTGGAGATTCTGGTTCTTACTGGAATAGGCGGCTCCTCAGGGCTGCACAGGCTTGGAACTGGTCTGGACACGTGTCCCACATCCTCCCAGCCCCATAGCCATGCTCCCCTTAGCTTCACCTAGTAAGCAGTCTGGTCAGACAGTGCAGCTCAGCTTTCTATGTCCTCAGCATACCAGGTCAGTGGTGAGGGCCCCAGACGCTGCTGTCTTGCTTTCTGGAGATCTTCCCTGGGAGATGGCTGGTTCACTCCTCTTTCACTGCGGACCACATGACTGCTGCTCCCTTACTGTACAGCTCTCCTTGGGTCCATCCGGGCCATACATCCATCTCTAGTGTGATCTTGTTCTGAGGGATATGGTTCCAGCTGTGTCTTCCAAAGCCAGGACATGAACTCAGGGCTTGTACCAGGTGCCTCACAAGCTGTTGGCAGGTACTCAGCCTGTGTTCAGAACAAAGACATCAACAAAAGTGGGGCTGTTTTCGTCTATTTTGGATGCCAGAGAGTGCCAGCTTGGGTAATCTTTCAGACTAGGGATGGATGGCAAGACCTATCATTAAGATATAGCTGTCTGTCTGTCTGTCTCTCTCTCTCTCTCTCTCTCTCATTTATTTATTTATTTATTTTATTTTATTTTATTTTATTTTTTGGCTTTCAAAGACAAGGTTTCTTTATTAACAATCCTGGCTGTTTTGGAACTCTGTAGACCAGGCTGGCCTCGAACTTAGAGATCCACCTGCCTCTGTCTTCCGAGTGTTGGGATTAAAGGCGTGCGCCACCACCGCCTGGCTCCGTTTCTCTCTTATGTTGAGGCAGGGCCCTACTAAATTGCTCAGACTAGCTTTCAAATCTCTTTGTAAGCCTAGGCAGCCCTTGAATTTCCAACCTTCCTGCTTCGGCCTCCTGGGGACCTGGATTACAGACTCTTGCCATCAGGCCTAGCTCAGACTGGGTCCTTTAATTATCAGGGTGGCATACACACTGTGGCCTGTGTGTTGTCAGAGGACAAATTGTGGAAGTTGGTTCTCTCCAACATGTG
This sequence comes from Peromyscus maniculatus bairdii, assembly GCF_049852395.1. Taxonomy (NCBI): domain Eukaryota; kingdom Metazoa; phylum Chordata; class Mammalia; order Rodentia; family Cricetidae; genus Peromyscus; species Peromyscus maniculatus. Next base: position 43,422,303 of record NC_134859.1, read on the forward strand.
GGTCCTGGTGATCAAACTTGCTTCAGGCCAGGCGGCAGTGGCGCATGCCTTTAATCCCAGCACCTGGGAGGCAGAGGCAGGTAGAGCTCTGTGAGTTTGAGGCCAGCCTGGTCTACAGAGTGAGTTCCAGGACAGCCAGGACTGTTTCACAGAAAGAGACTGTTTCAAAAAACCACCACCACCACCAAAAAAACAAAAACTTGCTTCACCAGGCTTGGCAGCAAGAGCTAGCCACTGGGTAGCTCTATAAAGTACCAGCCTGGGTACTTTATAAATAGTAATTTATTCTCAAAGTTGCAGATTTTATACATGTTTTGTCTTGTAGAATTATATGAAGTTTCCCCAGGGACAGAAGAGTTCTTACAAGAAAGTGATCCAACTGCTCTCAAGATAGGTCCCTAAAATACTATGGTGAGATGTGGTGGTTCACATAAATATACCTTTAAGCCCAGCACTTGGGATACATAGGTAGGTGGATTTCTGTGAGGCCAGCCAGAGGTACATAGTGAACCCTATTTCAAAAACAAACTGGGAGAGGTTGGCCAAATTGCCTTTCCTGATTAACACCGGAAAAACTGGAAACCAGGGGGCTTAAGGCAGCCCAGCACTTGAGTGCAGTCTGCATGACAAGGCTTGTTTTTTTTATTTTTCACCTCCTTTGATAACAAGAGTTATGGATTTGCAGTTCAGCAGAGGAGCCTGCTTCAGAGGCCAGCATGTTCAAGGTTATATGAGTCACAACAATGTTTGTCTTCAGAAAAACATCTGAGGTATACGAACATCATTTACCCTATTCTGTAGAAGCTGAGGAAGGTCCCAGGCATTCTTATGTTCCTTACCACATTGGTTGACATTCCAATTTCTCTTTTTGAGAAATATCAACATGAGATGTTACTGTCTTCATGTCAAATTCATTATATCCTCATATAACTTTTTTTTTTTTTTTTGGTTTTTTGAGACAGGGTTTCTCTGTGTAGCTTTACGCCTTTCCTGGGACTCACTTGGTAGCCCAGGCTGGCCTCGAACTCATAGAGATCCACCTGGCTCTGCCTCCCGAGTGCTGGGATTAAAGGCATGTGCCACCACTACCCGGCTCTCATATAACCTTAATTCAAACCCCAACACAAAAAGAACCTCACCGGATGCCAGCACTGTTGAGTTTAGACAAAGGATCTGTTCTGGGTTCTAGACAGCCAATATCTCATTTTTATACTCGAGTGACACAAGGCAAGAGAGTTCTCCAGGATTCTCTTCATATGGGCATTAATCTATGAGGCTCTACCTCATTACCTCAAAGGCCCAGCCTTCAAGAACAACCCTAGTGGAAGATTTAAACATGATAATGGGGGTGTGTTTTGCCACACATCTATTACAGACAGGGCTCAGACTATAATACAGAAAAATCGCACTCATCATTTAAGCTTTAGCCCAGATACCGACTCGATCATTCATTGGCTGCCAGGTACAACTAATGATTCTTTTCAGGGCCAAATGACATTGCTAAACCTATCTTCAAAGAACTCTAGTTCTTCTTGACTTCTTGGTCATGCCCAATCAGAACAAAATGCAATTAGCTCTGTTCTTCGTACTTCGTAGGTCAGTCAAGTCTCACCTACACAGAATACAGATCACTGTGGTTTAGGGATGCTTGGGCTTTGTGGCCTCTATGTCACTTTCGTGCCACAATCTGCCACCCAGTGCACAGAAGAGTTGATCTGTTTCTTTGGCGACTTTATCCGCCCCTCACTCAGTGTTCCGGGGAGTTTTGCCACTATTTGACTGCGTTTCAGCACTGACCTGGACCTTTGTGGTTAGCGCGCCTGGCTTTCCAGGAGGCAAGGCGTCAAGCACAAGCCCTGCGGCGCCCTCCTGGTGTCACCAAACTTTGTCGGCATCCCAATCCACCGAGTCTTCTAACACAAGCGTGACACGTGAGGTGGCACAGCAGCCGTTTTTTTTCAGGGTGCTAGTGCGCAGGCACACGTGGTAATGGGATGAAGGATGCGCCTGAGGGTCTAGTTCGGACTGAACACCGGGTGCAAAGAGGAACCTACCTAGGCTGAGGCTGCCCGAGCCACACACTGCGCAGGCGCGCCGACACCTTCGTGAGCGGCGCAGGCGCGCGAGTGACGTCACGGCGGGCGTCCGGAGGCCCGGTGGTGCGGGAACCCGACGCTCGGGGCTGCGGGTACTGGGGATTGTGCAGGGTCTCCGACGCCATGTTCGGCTCCAGCCGCGGCGGGGTGCGTGGCGGGCAGGACCAGTTCAACTGGGAAGACGTGAAGACCGACAAGCAGAGGGAGAACTACCTCGGCAACTCGCTGATGGCGCCAGTGGGCCGCTGGCAGAAGGGCCGCGACCTCACCTGGTACGCGAAGGACCGTGCGCCGTGCGCTGGCCCGAGCCGTGAGGAAGAGCTGGCGGCTGTGCGCGAGGCGGAGCGCGAGGCGCTGCTGGCCGCACTGTGAGTGCCGGGGCTGCGGGGCGACTGCCAGCTCGGGGGATGGGATCTGGGTGGCTCCGGGGCGGGGCTAGATGTGGGCTGGGCGGGGAGGAAGGCCACAGGGGCGCATGCCCCCTTGATGTGCACCCCCGATCCTCGCAGCGGTTACAAGAACGTGAGGAAACAGCCCACCGGCCTGAGCAAGGAGGTGAGTCTGGGATGCGGATTGGGGGGCCGCAGGGCGGGAGGGGATCTATCTGTACCGGTCTAGAGCCTCCTGCCCCCCAACTTCCCCCAACCCCGCGTTCCCTTAGGACTTCGTGGAGATCTGCAAACGGGAAGGAGGCGACCCTGAGGAGAAGGGCGTGGACCGGCTGCTGGGCCTGGGCAGTGCCAGGTGCGGCGGGTTGGGGAGAAGCGGGCAGGACTGGGTGGTGGTCCAGAACTGTCCTCAATGCTCTGTCTTCTGCAGTGGCTCCGCAGGCCGTGTGGCACTATCCCGGGAAGACAAAGAGGCTGCCAAGCTTGGGCTGTCAGTGTTCACGGTAAACCCTGTCAACCCCAATGTTCAGGATCCTGGGCTTGGGGGTGTCTGGGAGACGTGGGGCGGGACTCCCTGGGTGTCCCTCCCCACAGCTGAATTTCTCATATAGCACCACCGCGTGGACAGCGAAGGCCCAAGCACAGCCCCATCTGCTGCCAGGAAGAAGCCCCGTGCTGAGGACAAGGCCGAACTGGAGTAGGTTGAGTCTTGAGTCCCTATTCTGCCTACTCATGTGCGTCAATGAGTCTCTTGCTGGCATCCTGTGTGAACTATGCCAGGCGTGGGCGTGAGGACACTGCACTAAGAGTGTATTCACAGGAGAGACTGGGTGACCGGTCTTTTTGAAGGACCCAAGCACTGCCTTAGCTCTTTTGGCTTTACGTAAGTTGTTGGGCCTCCACCTCCAGGCTGGATGTGCCTACCCATCCAGAAGAAGCCCAGGAGCCAGACAGTGGGATGTAGTTTCAGAAGCTGCCACTGGTGACCCAGCAGGGTGATGGTTGCAGACAGGAGGGCCAGTTTGATGGGAGGTGGAGCAGTTAAAATATGAGGCCAGAGCGGTGGCACTTGCCTTTCTTTAATCCTAGCACTTGGTAGACAGACAGGCTGATCTCTTGAGTTCCCACCAGCTGGTTTCCAGGCCTTGGGATTTAGCAATGTGTGCCTGTCTGGTTACTTTTGTGTCGACTCAACTCTGTACTTAAGTAAAATAGTGAGTTCCAGGCTACACAAGCCTGCATAGTGAGAAGCTGGCTCCCCCACCATCCCCCAAAAGGAGGCACCCAGGTTAGCAGCTTTCCAGAGGGAAGCTTAGCCTTGTGGAGTGAATGAGGAGCCTAAATTAAGCTCATTTACAAATATAAACTCACAACATGTAGACATTCCCAGTGCACAGTGCTGTGGTATGGACCCTGCCCTAGTCCCATTGCTTTCCAGTCCTTTACACTTAGACCCTTTATATTTTCTCTTGCAGTACAGAGAGCTCTAAGAAAAGCAAGAAAGAAAAGAAACACAAGAAGAAAAAACACAAGAAACACAAGAAGAAGAAAGACAAAGAATACAAAAGGGAGACTGACAGCTGCCCATCATCTCCCTCCCCTGCTCGGTAAGCTAGGCCCAACTCTACCTCAGGGGCACTAAGGAAGTGGGGGGCAAAGCTGGCCAGGCCTGTTGGGATCCCTGGTAGGGTGAGAAACCCCTTTAAGTGTCTGGTTGTCCTTGTCTTCCTAGGCCCAGACACCAGAGACATGACTCTGACTTCTCCCCCTGCTCTAAGAGGAAGCGGGGACATAGCCAGGACAGTGGAAGGAGCCCATCCCGCAAACGACAAGACAGAGGCTTTGATGACTGAGAATGTGGCTAGACCAAAGGACACCCGAGCCCTGGTTGCCCCGAGCTGGGACCCTCCCACCACCAAGCTTTGTGGGGTCTATAAAGAGTAGTCACTGGATGCCAAGTGGCTACCAGCCCCCTCCCTACTTGCTCAAACTAACCGTCCCATCCCTATCTGGGATAACGCAGGTGGTAGGATTCTGAACCAAGCTTGTTGGACTTTGGGATCTATCTCGCTATTTGGAGGCAACTTATGTGGCAACCACTCCAGGCAGCTGAGTGGGGTCCTAGGTGACCAGAGACTAGTGGTTCTGTGAAGGTAGTGCCCTTGTCTTGCCCCCATGCCAAGGAAGATATAGTTGCCCAGAAGCCTAAGGCCAGACTCCTGTTTCTGCTGTCACAGTACAGGCCCTTGAGGTTTAGGGGTGTGTGTGTGTGTATGGATATCTGGTTACTTCTACTTTTTGTATCAACCCACTTTGTACGTAAGTAAATGTATTTTAAAAGTAGAGTGTATCATCTCACTGAGGGCAGGTTAGGCTGGGATTCTGTGGCCCCAGCATGGGGCATCCATCCAGTATACCTGAAGGCACTGGGTCTAGGGACCAGAATCCTATCCTTGAGGCTGCCTTAACACCATACAAATGACCAAGGAGTTGGAAGAACACTTTTGTGGGTATAAATGCACCTGCTGTCTGCACAAGAGGTCCAGTCTGGTTCCTACCTAGGCAGAAGCAGTGGGTTCAGCAGACAAATAATAGCAATTTTAGGGCTTGTATACACACATGGGCAGACAGTAGAAATCAAGCCAGACTCTATATAGCAAGTTGTTCTCTTCTGATTGTAAAACTGTATCTGCTGGGTGGGTGTTATTTCCTGAGACTCAAGCTGTGGCTTGTACATTGACCTGTGCCCTGCAGGTGGCCACCTAAGCATGAGTGAAGATTAGTTATCTAAAACACCACCTCAAAGGAGTGAAGGTCTGTCCACTTAGGCAGGGGCCCACTCAGGACTTTGGATCTCCTAGTGGCTCATCCACCCAGAGACATGTACAATCCCAAGGCTGGCCACCTACTGAAAGGATAGGAGGCATACCTCAGTTGTCACAAAAGCACCAAGGCTGGTAGTGACCCTGAGACATAAGGGGAGCCAACAAGACACCCAGGTCTCACTGACTTCTACCAGGGCTTGGAGGGTACCTGTTTTCTCTCAAATGAAAAGGGCTCTCTTAGGAGGCAGCCTGGCAGTGGTGACACTAACACACAAGCCCATCAAATAGTTAAGAGACTTTATTCTAATAGCTATAATTACAGTGCTTGTCGAAATGAAAACTGAAAACAAGTATACAAAACAGTTGATTACTAATTGTGTATTGAAAGCAGTAAGAGGTTCCACGACACCAAATAAACCAGTTCTGAGATTTCCCCAAGATAAATTTAACAGCTCCAGCTTCTTCAGTGTTTATCAAAATACAAAAGAAAAAAGTAGAGGTCGTCTTTCGATGGCAAATCGGACCCTTGCAGGCTGAGGGAGAAAGCTACTTCACACATGGAGATGGGGGTGCTCCAGGATGTGGGTCTGGAATGGACCGACCCTCCCAGCTTGCACACGCTCCTGCTGGTGAGACCCAGGCCTCCTGCCAGCGCGTCCAAGTGGGCCCAAGAGTAAGCTGGGTATGTAGGCTGCCATCTGGCCCGGCCACACACCAAATACAAGCCGGGCCCTGCACCCCACAATGGCTCCCAGCCCACCCCTAGGTGACCATGTGAGCACAAGTACAAGCACAATGCTATGGAATGCAGGTGACCCAAAGACAGGCGAGTCACGGGGGCTCTACTGTGACCATGCAGCGGATGGTGGTTTGTCACCTTCTCTCCTGTACCCACGGGAACAGGTGATCCGATGGACTAGCATTCAGGCCATTACTGCAAAACCTACACTAGGCATAGTCTCCGTTCTGTGTGTTCAAGTGTTCTTGTCCTGTATTTTTAACTATTTTAAAAAATGCACTGAGTTTGGGTTAAAAACCAACCACCAAATGGATACTGACACCAGTCTACAGCCCAATGGCTCCCGGAGGCCAGGTGCCCCTACACCCAAATCCCTTCTCAGTACTGACAGTGAGTTGATTCTCTTTTTTACAATAAAAAAGCTAAGTAATATTGCATAGGAGTACCAGAAACTGCCTCAGTGGAAACAGAAACTATTTACATTAAATAAAAACCTGGCTGCAGGCTGCGTCTGCACATGTACAGCACGGTGCGATGCACACTGTGACCAACCCATGGAGACAGCTTCTGGCACTCAGGACCACAGAGTCGCACGTTTGCCACATGAGAGGAAAGCGGAGGGCGGAGAAGAGGAAGTGAGGGGGAGGGAGGGGTCTGGTTCACTTCTGGTTCCGGAGCTGATTGGACAGCCAGTCTAGTCCTTCATAGAGCCCGTCCCCGCTGGTGGCACAGGTGGCCTGAATGTACCAGTTCCTGTGGCGTAGAGAGTGCAGCCCCAGCTTGTCTGTGATTTCGGCCGCATTCATGGCATTGGGAAGGTCCTGAGGGAAAGGAGGAATTAGTGGCAGGGACCAGCAGCAGTCAGGCACCCGGGGCTGCCTCTCACCCACCCTCTCTCTTCCCTGACACAGGTTCTCCATCAGGGAAGGACCTTGCTGGTACCTACCTGTTTGTTGGCAAACACCAAGAGAACAGCATCCCGGAGCTCATCTTCAGCTAGCATCCTCATGAGCTCTTCACGGGCCTCATTCACGCGTTCTCTGTCATTGCTGTCCACCACGAAGATCAAGCCTGCAACACAGCCACATTACTGCACATATTGAACACTCCCCACCTGATCTACCCACAGGCTCTAGATCCAGTCCTCCCACTGGCCATGATGCTTAGTATGGCTTTTTATGCCCTGAAAGTGGTAAGGCCATCATCAGGCTCAGTGAGCAAGTACATCCCTCTGGGGCAAACGAGGAATCCAGGACAAGGATTGGCCCCTCACCTTGGGTGTTCTGGAAGTAGTGGCGCCACAGCGGCCGGATCTTGTCCTGGCCGCCCACATCCCACACAGTGAAGCTGATATTCTTGTACTCAACTGTCTCCACGTTGAAACCTGGGGGCAGGGTTACAGCTGAGTTTCCTCCGTACTCCAGAACACCAAACCCAACCTCCACCCTGGTCCTGGCCCAGCTTCTCACCAATGGTGGGAATGGTGGTCACAATTTCACCCAGCTTCAGTTTGTATAGAATTGTTGTCTTTCCTGCAGCATCCAGGCCCACCATGAGAATGCGCATTTCTTTTTTGCCAAAAAGGCCCTTGAAGAGGTTTGCAAAGATATTCCCCATGCTTGTGGACAGGTGGAAGCGATACTGGCCAGAGACCTGGGGAAGCAAGTTGTTCCAGTCCTGTTATGTGCTGCCAGTTTAGGTCCTGTGGCAGGTCAGAGACACACCTACCTAGGAGTCCCCGGCCCCAAGCCTTTTCCCATCCCTCCTAAAATCTCATGGGGGAGGGGAGATAATTCAATCCCAGGTCCCAGGTGGCAGAAAACCCTGTCCACCAGACTCACTAGGCATCTAAAGGCCACACACTAATCAAGGAAGGCACAGATACTACAGGCCAAATGTTCCATCACCTCCTGGTGACAGCAGAACAAGCCCAGAAAGAACTGTGGTGTCACCTCTCCAGGCATTTCTGTCATCCAGGTCATGAGAGACAGTTGTTAAGACAATATTCCATCTATCTCAAGCAGCCCAAGAAGGTAGAGACCCAAAAGGTAAACTGATGGCAACATATTCCCTTGAAAACCTATACAAAAGGATGCTCCTATGAGAACAGGTAAATGTGAGGATGTGTTCCTCCAAGGGCATGTACACACACTCACAAGGGCCCACCGGCAGAACAGAAATGTTAGAGATGCCAATCAACTAAGCTGGCACCAATTTACCGGAGCATATCAGATGTTAGGGGCTTTGAGAAAGGATAGTAAGGCTTTTAGGGGCTCTGGTCTCACCATCTGGTGGCCACTTTTATTCATCACTTGTTTTTCATCCAAATGAATTTTACTGCTTTCTTAAATGCTGATTGTTAACTCCTAATAGTAAAAGCAAATAGAAGGCCATAGAGCCTTCAGAAAGAGATGTACCTGTGTACTATACAAGGCTGCTAACCTCACAGGAAAACGAACAAGCATGGTGTGAGACAGGATGACAAGGCTTCCCTACATATTGTCCCTCTGTGCTACTACAACAGAACACTACAAACTGGGCAAAACCACAGATGAGCTGGACATCCCAAATCATGGCCTGATTAGGTTAGATTTTTTGGCTCTAAGATGTGGCTGGCCTTCAGCTGTATCCTCCAGAGAGAAATGCCATGATCTCATGTGGTAAGTGAGTGTGAACCTACTTTGAAAGCCCTTCTCAGGACGGCCCTCATCCATTCTTGAGGGTGGAACCTTAAGACCCAAACACCCACCGGGTGGTGGTGGTGCACGCCGCCTTTAATCCCAGCACTTGGGAGGCAGAGCCAGGCGGATCTTGGTGAGTTCGAGGCCAGCCTGGTCTACAGAGAGAGATCCAGGAAAGGCACAAAGCTACACAGAGAAAAACCCTGTCTCGAAAAACCAAAAACAAAACAAAAAACAAAAACAAACAAACAACAACAACAACAACAACAAAAAACCCCAAACACCTACCCAACATTGCACTGGGTTCAATTTCCTATATATGAACTTAGAGAATACATTCAGACCATAGTAGTATATTCAAAATGAAGGCTCCCAAAAAGCATAATAAGAAAAATATAAACACAAGAGGATGGCTGTAAATCGAACATTTGGGAGGCAGAGGCTGGAACATATACTGAGATTATCAAAGAAAAAGAAGAAGAAATAAATCTGGGTATGTTGCATCATGCCTGTAACCCCAGCACAAGGGAGGCTGAGGTTGGCAGACTTCCTCAAGTTTGATGCCAGCCTGAACTAGTGCAAGACCTTTCTTTAGAAAAACTAAAAAACAAAGCCAATGGCCAAAAGGGGTGGTGGTGGGTAGAAAGAAGTGAGAAGAAAAGAAGGAAAAGACAGGTGGACAGACAGATTGACAAAACTACAGAGAGGAGAGAGACTCTTAGCTAGGCAGGAGGAGCACATGCCTTAAGAGCTGAGGCCTGCTGCCAAAACAGTGACAATGCAGTGCTGGTGGGAGGAAGACTCTCAGGCAATACTCTTTAAAAATTCTGAGACTATGGCTCTCAACCTTTAACTCCTACCAATTACAGATAGGGAAGAATAACTAATTTCAACATAACAAGTCATCCTTTGAGGATCCAAACCAGGCAAAAGGAAGTGAGTCCAAGATGAATTAAGAAGGAACTCACTAGTTACCATAGAGCAGGGAGCACACCACTTAGCTGTTTCTTTGAGTTTTGGTGATGTGGGGAATTGGGAGAGTGAAAAAGTACAGGCAAAAATCCAAAGAGGCAACACACAATTTACTTTAAGCAAAAAAGCCCAACAGAAGCAGACGGATATCTGATCAGCAATCAGGTGTCCATGCAAAAAATTCCACATTCTAGCCAGATGGTGGTGGCGCATGCCTCTAATCCCAGCGGAGACAGGCAGATCTCTTGAGTTTGAAGCTAGCCTGGTCTACAAAGTGAATTCCAGGACAGACAGCCAGGGCTGTTATACAGAGAAACCCCACCTCACACAACAACTACAAAAAATTCCACCTTCCTTCCAAATCACAAGTGGTTATCAATGGAGAAATAGTGGTAAGCAGGGTATATATGGAAGGCTGGTGAGGCAGAGGGGGTGTAAAACAACTCTTTATGCTCAGGTAGTGTGTAGAAACCAATAGTACCTGCTATATGTAGTAGTGCTCACCTATGATCCCAGCATTTGTAAGGTTGAAACAGAGTTCAAGAATAATCAATCTTTGGTAATAAATAGTGGGCTAGTCAAGGCTAATCTGAACTACATGAGACCCTGTCTCAAAAAGAAAAGTACCTCCCCAAACCAACAACAACAAAAAACCCACAAGAGCACAGAGGGGAAGGGGTACCTGCACCCTAACAGGTCCCTACAGTAGCACAGGCAGACACCCTAAATAACTGTCCACTGGTAGGGATCTCAGCCAAGTTTGACTGCATAGCTGCATGACTGCCTCACTGTCCATGACTAATGGCGATCCAGTGATGCATTCTTGCATGTGATTGGGCATGGCCCACAACCGAGTGTGCTAGGCTAACCTGCCTTCTCTACAGAAGGGCTATGAAAACCGAAAACCACAGTGATCATTCTCCCCCCACCCCCCCCACACACAGGGTTTCTCTACGTAGTTTTGGTGCCTGTCTTGAATCTCACTCTGTAGCCCAGGCTGGCCTCAAACTCACAGAGATCCTCCTGGCTCTGCCTCCAGAGTGCTGGGATCAAAGGCGTGCGCCACTACCGCCCCGCTCCTTTCTTTTTAACAAGAATCACCAAAATGAAAAACAGTCAGAGAATTAAATGATGAGATGAGTTCCAGACTTAAGACACTCAACAAACAAGCATGTAGACACCCCTGCTCACACAGGCAGATGTAGTCAGCTCTTCTGCATTGGCATTCTTAGTGTTCTCATGGCACTACATCTACTGCTTTTAGAACAGAAAAAAACCCAAGAACGCCTCCACTGAGAGAAAAACCCCGTAGCTACATGGACTAATAATCACCACCAGGGGCTGGGCACAGGCCCTGACTGCATGATGCCCAGTCAAGGTGCTGTCACCTTCCCTCTACAAGCCCACATACAAGCCAAACCTGCTTTTCAGGTTCCTCTGCATTACTCCATTAGCAGGCAGTGAAAACAGACTTCCCAGAGAGCTCTTGCTGGTTTTTTCTGCCTCCCAAGCCACCAGAGGGAATGCCTTTAGGAAGGAAGGCCCACAACCATCAAGTTGGAATGGGGTCAAGAAAGTTCATTCTTTGGAGAGGGTAGGACAAAGGTTGAAGCAGCCTCCCCTTTGGCAACCACACTCCCCACACTGTTGTAGCAGGGCCTTCCTGGACTCTTGAGTAAAGGTGAGAACACACAGCTGAGTCCACACCTACTCAACAATGATGAATGAATGCAACCAGACTGGTTTAGCAGCTCAACAGGAGCCTGATGGGCAGCCGGGGGAGTGGGGGGTGTCCACCATCCTCAGATTCAGGGACACCCAAGCACAAGTCAGACAACCTTCTCTAAATCAGACTGTGTAGGTTTGCCATTTCTCTCCAACTGTTGACACTATTTTGAAAGAATCCCAGTAGGAAGAGAAGTTTTCTGCTCTGGGCTAAAGAATGTTCTTTCCTGAAAAGGACTCAAATTTACTACATGAATAAAAAGTTGGTGATATTTTAAGAGTTAACTCCTTTCAGGGGGCTAGAGAGATGGCTCAGTGGGTAAGAGCACTTGCTACTTTTGCAGAGGACACCAGTTCCATTCTCAGCACCCACATGGCAGTTTACAACTGTCCTTAGCTCTAGTTCCAGGAGATGTGGACCCCTCTTTTGGCCTCTGAGGGCACTGCATGATACATGCAGGCAAAACACATATATTTTTAAAATTTTTAAAAATATTTTAAAACATGGGTTTTTTTTCTTTTTTTTTTTTTTAAGAAAAAGACAAGATCTCTCACTGACCCTAGAGTGCACTAATTCAGATGGAATGGCTTAGTCAGAAAGTCCTTGTGCAATAAGTATAATTACTGACTGAGCCAACTCTTTAGTTTCTCCCTTCAGCTTTAAGACAAAAATCCACTACAGTATAAATTACATATATTAGCGGGGATGGGGGTGGGGGGTGGCGGTGCACACCTTTAATCTCTGGAATTTGGGAGGAAGAAACAGGCAGACCTCTGAGTTCAAGGCCAGCCTGATCTACAAAGTGAGTTCCAGGAAGGCTCCAAAACTACAGAGAAACCTTGTCTTGAAAAACCAAAGGGGCGGGGGGGATTACATATATTTAGTCAGGCACAGTGGCACGTACCTTGAATCTCAGCACTTGGGAATCAGAGGCAAGAGGATCTCTGTGAGTTCAAGGCTAGCCTGGTTTACATAGTGAGTTCCAGGATAGCCAGTGCTACACAGTGAGATCCTGTCTCAAAATTAGTTAATTACATATGTTCAACCACACAGACCAATAGTGTATACATACTCTCAGCTGTTATATTTGAGGGAAAATACCAAATCTGAAACTTTTCTGAAAGAACCTTAACACAATATAGAACATTTTTTAGCTGAAGTTTTTAGTAAAGAGTGCCAGTGTTCCAACAATGACACACAATCAGATACATGAAAACCTGAACCATCCCCAAACAGGATGCCTATAACTTAAAAAGGAGGCTTCTTTAGTGTCATGTGTAATAAGCTCACATGTTGACCTCTGCACATAGTGCTTTTTGTACATCAACAGGAACTGAGATGTCTGTTCCTAAAGCCTTAGGTCTTCACGTGCACCTCAGTGAAATATTCTAGGTCTGGTCTGTTCACACAATCCAATACTGCTCTACATGTGTCATTATTTCATAAAATCTGCTTAAGAGGAAAACTGAATGTGCTGGGACTAGGACAGGCAGGCACTCCTGTAAGGGCAGAACTGTGACTCAATCATCATGTTCCAGGCTGGGAGCTGGAACACAAGCCTGCTCTGCACACCGCCTCCCTCAAGCTTCTTGTCTTCTGAGTTAAGGGACTGGGAAACTCACTAGGTCTGTGAGTAGGTGGGATGATGAGTGAAAATGAAGTTGGATGATTCTTTGCAAACTTAAGATGAATGTTCTCCCCCTCCCCCAAATCAGTGTGTATCTCTGAGTTGAGTTCTTGAACTATGGTAACAAGAATGCTGAACCTTGTTTCTATGTTGTTTCTCCCTTTATTCTACTTTTAAGCATTCATTACCCTTTCTTAACATAACTACCTTCAAAATATGTCACCAAACACATTCACAGCCACATTAACTCTATACATTAGCAGCTCTAAGCAAGTACTAACTGGGCTTCATAAAACACAATTTTTGAGACTTGTAAAGGCTCCAATGGAGAAGCATCCTGTCATGTATCTGTGTGTCGTCTTCCTCTCAGCATCAGAATCCTGACTTGTAACTGGGAGTCAGGGCTTCCAGAATAAAATCCACATTTTCTGGAGTTTCTTGCAGCATTGTATGCTCAGGGCACCTACCCAGGAGCAAGAGAACCCACATCCTAACATAGCAGTTCTCAACCAGTGGGTCAAGACCCATTTAGGATCTTTTTTCCCCCCAGACAGGGTTTCTCTGTGTAATAGTCTTGGCTATCCCTTTGGGGGTCTTATATCAGAGACCCTGCATATCAGATATTCATATTATAATTAATAACAATAGCAAAATTATATAACTTTAAATTATATATTATATATAATTTTGGGGTGGGGGTCACCACAACATGAGGAACTGTATTAAAGGGTCCTGTATTAGGAAGGTTGAGAACCACTGCCAATACACTGCTACCATATTGCTACTTTGGCAGGAGGCACTTATCCTACTGGAAAAACTCCAAAACCACAGATCTGGAACTGGAAACAGCTCAACAGCAAAGCATTAGGTTTTCCCCCCAAAACCACAGACAAAACAAAGCAAGGAACACAAACATTCATCAACCCAGAAACACATCTAAAATGGTGGAAAGCACAGTAATAGGACAACATGAGATGCAACTGAAAAACCACCATGACTGAAATCAGAAGACCAGGCTCAGCCCAGCCCTCCCTAGTGACCCTGTCGCCACTGTTCTGACTAGCATTCTTCATACCTTAGCCAACCCAACATGGCCACAAGACTACCAGACTGAAACCAGTCTGGTGCTTCCAAGGAAGACCCCACCCTGACTCCTTATAAGTCTCAGGTTAGCTGTGCCCCTCAGGCCCTAGCCCTTTACTCCTCATTCTTCTTGAGCACGTGGATGGAGCACACACTTGTGTAGAGGAAACAATACCAGCTGGCTATAGACAGGTGCAGCTTATTTTTGTTGTAGACTGGAACTGAGGGGAAATGACCCAAGATCATACCCTGATCTCCTACCTTGAGATCCACAGAGCACTTGTTTGCTAACATGCATGTTCTCAAACCACCCAGGGCTCCTGCTGAAGCAATGAGGCTGAGTCTCAGGGTGGCTGTGGTCTCTCCATGGCACCCTGCTCCACTGTTCCTTACTGAGGGCAGAGTAGGCACAAAGCCAAGCCAAGTATCACACACCCAAATTAAACACCACCATCCCTAGGAACAGGAGAAGCAGAAGGACCTGGAGGAGCTGGTAACCAAGGACTCTTAATTTCTGTTGCAAATCAAATCAAAGTAATGCAGTTTTAGCAGCTTACCCCTTTCTTTTTTTTTGCTTTTTCGAGACAGGGTTTCTCTGTGTAGCTTTGCGCCTTTCCTGGAACTTGCTTTGGAGACCAGGCTGGCCTCGAACTCACGGAGATTCGCCTGACTCTGCCTCCGAGTGCTGGGATTAAAGGCATGCGCCACCACCGACCGGCAAATCTTTTTTTCGGGTATTTCCTTTTTGTTTTTTTTCCTCCGGAGCTGAGGACCGAACCCAGGGCCTTGGGCTTGCTAGGCAAGTGCTCTACCACTGAGCTAAATGCCCAACCCCAGCTTACCCCTTTCTTTATGAGCTCCCTACCCCCAACACTAATAAAGGAACACGAACACGCACGCGCGCACAGCCAATGAAGCTGGACATGGCATCCCAGAGGCCCTTTCCACACCTAAGAATAAGGGAACTGGAACAGCCAACAGCTAGTTCATTGTGCTTTCATAAAATGAGCTCTTCCTCAAACCAGCTACAGTGAGCAGGGCACTCTTCTACTAAAACTCAACTTTAATCCTAGGTCCAGCCCTACTTCAGACAAAGAGGCTGGTGGCTACAGGGGTATTTATTGAGTAAGTCAATCTTCAAAACTTGTCTTCTGACGCCACAATGGCTCACATCTGTAATTCTAGCAATCTGGAGACTGAGGCAGGATTGCCCTGAATTCAGGGCCAGCCTGGGCTATAGTTTGAAATAGTCTCATGACAAAAAAGGAGGGGCTACAGATGGCT
Organism: Peromyscus maniculatus bairdii; assembly: GCF_049852395.1. Classification (NCBI taxonomy): domain Eukaryota; kingdom Metazoa; phylum Chordata; class Mammalia; order Rodentia; family Cricetidae; genus Peromyscus; species Peromyscus maniculatus. The sequence goes on from NC_134859.1 coordinate 43,437,725, forward strand.
GCAACTGCAAATATCACCGTTGCAGAGGGCCAGAGTTCAATTCCCAGCACTTATGTCAGGCTGCTTACAACTGTCTGTAATACAGCTCCAGGAGGACCTGACACACTTCATACAGGATCTTGAACACTGCACTCACTTACATAACCACATGTAGACACACACAAAAATTAAAATAAAAAAAATTTATATATATATAAAAAAATCAAAAAACAAAAACCTTTGTTTCTACCTTCAGGGAACTTTCATTTGGAGGGTAAAGAGTGCCCTGCCCCTTCTTCTGAATACTTGCTCTTCAGGAGGAAACAAGAATAAAGAGAACAGGAAGGCTGAGCTGTCACTAGGCTCCCTCAACGTTGCTGCAGTCTTGCCCCACCCTGCTGGAGTGAGGCACACACACACAAAGACCACACCCCACAAGTCCACTGTCCACACTTAACCAGGCACTGCTGACTGCTGACCACACACTACTCAATCCTATTTCCCCATTTTCCCGATGTCAGAAAGCTTGATGCCTTGCCTTAGTTTTTAGAGGCCTCCCCTCAGGCATTCTCCCCATTCTCTGGTTAAGGATCCTCCATGTGTCCATATCCAGCTTTTCCACCAAAATCGGCCCCCTTCCCATTTTTCCACCCAGTTCTTCAGACTTAAACCATGGAGACTTGCTGCTACCACCTCCACCTCCAGCTACATTCCAACAATTGATAATCAGGTGCAAAGTGACACCTGTGATGTTAGAACCCTCACATCCTCACATACAGTAGCCATGGGACCGTCTGGTGCCCACCACACCCTTTAATCCACTAAATCTGTCATCTGGAAAAGAAGCCAATGGACAACCTAACATCTGCACAAGAGAAGATCCCCATGAGTCTGCCCCAACAATGACATCACAGGGACAAAAAGGGAAGTAACTTCTAGTGAAACTCTAATGCTAGGCCCAGCCATTCCCATACACAGAACAAAGGGAGGTGGCTAGCTACTGAAGCACTAAATGCCAACCACAGCAATCTCAAGGGCATGTCACCTCCAAAATTAACTTTTTTTCCTGAAGACAGAGAACAACCTTTTGTAAGGCACTGAAGAAAACAAAATGCACTGCCCTTGACTTACAAGGCAGTTAAAGCTGGGTTCCTGGAAGACTTGGAACATCTGTTAATATTATGCCAAAGAAAAGCTTTATCTTTCTGTGATCAAGCTTAGGCTATCACAGAGGGATTTTCTACCCACATGAAAACCACACAAGTGGCTAAATGCCAGAGAGTGTTGCCTCCCTACCTGAGAGAACCAAAGGGTTCCTACAGATTTCAAAATATCCTTTCTGAGGACTACAAAGCTGCTCCAGGGACCAGGAGCACCCTCTCTCTAGTCCTACCCTCCTCCCACACTGCTCCTGGCTGGTTTCCATACTCAGAGTACACTTACCCAGCTCAGAGCCCTTGTGTCAATTGTCCTGGGCTAAGAGGCCTCTGCTTCCTCCCCCAAACTTGTCACCTCGCAGGTGACATTTCTGCCTCCTTGGATAGGCCCCAGTGCCTGCCTTCATCACTCAAGGAGGGTCAGGACGAATACTCCAAAAGCAGACATGGACAAGTAGCTTTTGTGTCCAATGCTAAGTAAGGCTGCCGCCTCCACCTTCTTCCACTAGGCCCCTCCTCACAGGTGACTCCTTATCAGAGAAGAGAAAGCAATGTCATTTAAAAAAAAAAAAAGGTTTATCAAGGCCTTTGGGATTAAAATAAAGATATAAAGATGACACACCGGCGGAGAGGCTAATCCTAATGACGATCGGGGAAACTACAGGGCCAACAAGCAAAATTGCACTATTTTAAACTATGCACAAGTGTATTGTGTGAACATTCCTACACCAGTAACATCTAGGGACTCAGGTGTGCACAGACCTGGGAACTGAAGGTAAAGCTGTTGAAGAAGCAAGATATGCATCAAACCTACCCCAAGAAATGCTAGCTCTAAGCATACATTTCAGTTGAATACTTCAGTATGTCTGAAGTCAGATACGACCTTAACAGAAGAGAAATGTTAAAAACTGAAAATAATGCCAAGCAAAATTTCACCACCAAAGTCACTAGAAGACAGAGTATTTTAAATATAAGCTGTTGGATTCAAACAAGGAAGAAGTTATCTACAGAGCAGGAAGCTTCAGAGGAAAACACACACTTCAGGCCATCTAGCTCTGCCTTCATTCTCATTCTTCAGCAATGAGTCTTACAAAATCTAGAAACCCCTTTCTTGGCCACAAGCACCTAAATCATACCAACAGAATTAAAAAAAAAAAAAAAAGAGGAGGAAGAAAGAAAGAAAGAAAAACTTGTCAGAGGACACCTAGAGAACCTGGGCCACAAACTTCCCTGTTTCAGTATATGCCACTGTAAAAATATTTTGATAATTGATACCAACAAAAAATTATTGTTTAACATACAGTCATCAAGCACAAAGAGCCTTTTGGAGAGAGTTCTAGTTTGCTAGCATCCCTTTGACAGGTATAATTTATCAATATAGATATCCCATACTTCTTGCTTCCTGAAATGTGCAGTGATAATAACCAAGTCCAACTCACCCATACGATACAGCAGCAATTCTCAGATCCTCAGAAATATGGGGAGCTGTCTACCACATAAACTTAATCACCTCTAACTGTAAAAATATGCCTGCCTAGCATGGGAGCACACACCTGTAATCCCAGCAGGTCGTAATCTTAGGGGCTAGGGCAAGAGGATTGAGTTTAGGGCAAACCTGTACAATACAGTGAACTTCTTCCCCATGAACAGCACCAATAAAACATAGGTCTATCTTCCTATTTTCTGTCAATTCCCGTTATCACTTAAAACTTTCCCTATTATCAAGGCCTGCAGGAGTACCACTCTTCCTAGTATATTGGCAGCTAACAGGCAGCAAGCCCTGTTACCAATTTGAGTAAAAAAATCAGGAAACAGGACCAGGTAAGAATGTTGTGGAGGCTGGGTCCTAATCAGTCTCACCACTTCTTTGTATCTGTAGCAGGACAGAGACAGTGAACACCTAATAGGTCCTCCTGGAAATAAAGATCTTGCATGTGCCCATACTAACAAGTTTTCCAGCCAGGCCACTTGACCCACCTGAGAGGGCTGAATTACCTTTCAGGAGATTGACAAGCAACACCACAAGCTATTACCTGGAATTTGTTATCACAATCAATCAGTGTGTAGTGAGGAATCCCAATGTGTGTACACACACACACACACACACACACACACACACACACAAAGATGCTCTTAATGTCAGATCTCAACACAAAGAAATTTTCATGTTTCTCTCACTATCTCTGTCAATTTCATGAAGATCAAAAAACAAAGGGATTCATGAGAGGCACAGGGACAGATCATGAATGGCATAGCAACCTAGAGCAGGCTGGGGTCTGATTGATGGGCTCCTGAATGCAAATGACATATATAGCCAGGCAGTGGTGGCTTAGGCCTTTAATCCCAGCACTAGAGGCAGGCAGATCTCTGAGTTTAAGGCCAGCCTGGTCTACAGAGTTGAGTCTCAGGACAGCCAGGACTGTTTCACAGAGAAACCCTGTCTTAAAAAACAAACAAACAAACAAAAACCCTGCACATCAATGTAACATTTAATTCAAAGAATCTGAAAAACATTGACCCAATACCCTCAAACCATTGTTAACAAGCTACTACATGAACCTGCACAACAAGTTTTTTCTCTTGGTTAGGATGCCTGACACTGGGTCACCACAATACTGGTCTAATTTACCTTTACCTTTAAAAAAAAAAAAAAAAAAAAAAGGCTGTAGTTTGAAGCCTGTCTGGTCCTGGGCAGAGGTAGCAACCCCATGGAGCAAAGATTTTGAACAACCCCTCTACAAGATACTATTGTGCAAGAGGCACAGTGGACATCTTAGCTACACAATTTACAATCAGAAGAGTGTGTGAGGAGCACAGAACTAGTTATTGTTACTTTCCTTCCAGGATGAGTAGACTGAGTATGAGTCAGCTGTTATTCACAGTTAAACCGTGTTGTGTGTGCAGTGCTGGAGATCCAAACCGAGACTTCATACAGCTAGGAAAAGCACTCTACCCCTAGTTCTTAAACCCTTTTGAAGTAGCAATTCTGTACATCTGCCTCACAAGCAAGAGAGCAGTGGGTGATCCAGTGACTCAGACTTATTTTCAACAAGATGCTTAAGGATAAGTGACAGACATTGCATGAGGAAAGAGAAACCTTTATGCCCCGGAGACAATGTAGTTCCAACAACGTAGCTCACACATCTGTGACTGCCCCTCACACCACACAACTCTGAACTCTGGAGAAACAGAGAAACCAGGTAGTAACAGTTCATCAAATCTCACAGACTAGGCTATTTGTGATAGTGCTGCCGAAAGCTCAAAGGTGAGGGCATTACAGTCGCCCACGTCAGACACTGTAGATACTGGTTAAGACCGAGGAGAGACATGGGGCCAGCACACAAAGCACCATGGCATCTCACTAGCCTTCTGTCTGACACACACTGCAGAAACCACCAGAATCAGCCTGCAGGAAAAACTGCTGACCACTAGTTGTGAAACAAGAACTACAACGGACTACTCCAGCACTGGTTGTGGCATCAACTACTGGGCTCTCCGGCGACTTCTGGGACTAAAGAGTACCCGTCCCTTCCTTTTCGGGCAAAACAGTCACTTTCTGGATGGGAGAATTGCTCCTCGATGAGAGCAGATTCCCTAGCACTTAGGTACCATACACCAGTTCAGCTACATACAGTCCAACATGGCAGGACCACCACCCTGGCTGGACAGGCAGAACTGTGTACCGGATCTGGTCTGTTACCCGCAGATGACTCAGAGACTGGGAGCAGGTTGTTCCAAGGCCAGGTTAAAAATTCCCCCAAGTCAGAAGGGCCCCTTCTAATCCACCAAATTTAAAAAAAAAAAAAAAAAAAAAGAGCATCAAGGGAGTCAGTCCAGAGGTGAAACAAGACCCAACTCCTCCAGAGGCCAGCGGGCCCTTGAGTGTAAACCTCAATGAAGATCTCACCGGAGAAGTGTGGGCCCAAATTACGGTTCACTGGGGATCAGAGTGGGCACTCTGGGATCCCCCGAGATCCGCATATGTGCTCTTCTTAAATCCCAGCACCCGGTTCAGCAGTCCCCAGCCCCTATCCACCTGTCCCATCCCTTCCCCTCCTTACAGCTCTGATCCTCCGGGCCGACAGGAACCGGACTCGAGAAACAGAGGCAGACCTCGCCACCTGCGTGACCTTGACGCCGTCTCGGGGCCACCCAAGCCTCAGTTTCCCCCGCCCCAGGGCCCGTACCGTATCTGAAGCTGTCGGCTAACCCTTCTAGAAGGGAGACCCCGTGCTCCCCGAGCCCTGCTCCCCGCTCCCGGGCTCCCCGCTCCCGGGCCGTGGCGCCTGGGAGAGGCGCGGAGAGGAACAGCAGGAAATCTGGCTTCCTGGAGAGGAGCCGGCGTCCCGGCCGGACTTCCGGGCGGCGGCCCGCGGCGGGAGGCCAGGCGTAAAGGGCCGCGGAGTGGGGGGAGGGCCAAGCGGCCGTGGGCGACGCGGGGCTCGGGGAGCCCGGATCCTCTGCCCGGCCTGCCGCTAGGTCCACCGGACACAGATCCCGGCCAGCCCGGCCAGACTTTGGCCCTTAGCAGCCTGAGTCGAGCACCCCTCGACGCCCACGATGACCCGCCCGTGGCCGCCCCAGCTCCGGCCCCAGCGCGCCCCGCACCTCACCTCCGCGGCGGCTGCTCCCAGCCAGGCGTTGGTTTCGCTCCCACAAGATGGCGGCGCTGACGGCAGCCACGTCAGCGCCTGCCGCGGGGCACGCCGGGGGAAGAGGGCGGGCCCGCCTGATGCCCCGCCCCTAGGGAAAGGGCGCTTGCGCGTCCGCACCAAGTCGCCTTCACGGGGCGGAGCCAAAGCCGCTCTGCTTCCGGATCGCGGCCCCCCCGGGCTCGCACACCGGCGCCCTGGACTGGAACGCGCAAGGGTGTGGTGTGTGGGTTTCCGTGTCCATCGACGCGTGCGCACGCGCGCCTTCCTGCGGAATTCCAGCCCATTCCGCGGATGCGGGGGTTGAGGACAGTAAGCGTTCTAGAGCGCCAAGGTCAGAGTGGGAAGGTCGTGTCAGCACGGAGGGGGTGTGATGTCCCTCTCAGAGGGCTCCAGAGTCTCTGATATCCCAGCTGGCCCCGGGCACTGAAGATAGTGCTGTGACTGACAGGTGACCGAAGCGGGAAGAGGCGCAGTCCAAGTGTCAGATACACACCATGCCCCTACACTGGCCTTGGACCTGTGTGCACTCTTAGAGCTGACCCAGAGAACCAGAGATTTGCGTGGGGATGGCACTGCCTGAGCGGGTACTCTGGGGTGCCCCGGGGAGGGGGGGGCGAGTAATGAAGGGTGCAGGTGAGGAAGAACCTGTTACATCTCCCTGGGAAGCCTTCCCTGACCGATCAGAAGCAGCTGCGTGCCTCCTCCACCAAGTATGCGGGAATCAGACCCAGGCTCTGTCCATCCTGTCTAATTCTTCCAACCCATCTTTGTGAGGAATCCCACAGGCAAGAGATGTTCAGGGACCTAGGACTTTTTTTTTTTTTTTTTAAACCTGGAGCCCTATTTGTTGAGTTGGTAGGGGGCAGTTCTGTTACCTGGGCCTAGAACAGTCACTTTGTGTCCAGGCACAAGGTGCGGGGCAGACTCACTGTTTAGGGGCTGAGATCTCTGCATAGCCCTGGCTGTCCTGGAACTCACTCTGTAGACCAGGCTGGCCTTGAACTCAGAGATCTGCCTGCCTCTGCCTCCGCCTCCCAAGTGCTGGAATTAAAGATGTGCACCACCACCGCCAGGCTTCAGGGCTCCATTTTTAAGTGCCGCTTCTGTAAATTGCTATGGGGGTATCTGCCCACTCCCTCCCACCCTCAACACACAGCAAGTATTCATGCAAAGCCTTGGGTGCTGGCTCTTCACACCCCAGAGTCCTGTGATCCCAGCCATATAAGAAGCCCGTCACAGCCACTTGACAGATGAGAAAACAAAGAGACAGAGTGTCCAGGAAAACCACAGGTTACCAATCAAGAACCAAACTCTTTGTGTTCCTAAAAAGACAAAATTATGGCAAAATAGAGACAGGGTGGTAGTCCACTGTTTATCCTAACCTGACCACTGTACATTCTAGTCATGACCAAAAACTCACTATGTATCCCATAAATAATTATTTGTGTCAGTTAAAAACTTAAATAACCACTGTAGATACTGTGCAATGGATGATAAATTTGAAGTAGACCCTGCTACTAAAACCTAGATAGGCTCTCACTATCTTCCCAGGTCAGGTTAAAGCTCCAGTGACATTTTCATATTGTATATAAACTCTGAGTGTTGAATTGTAGATTCACTTAAGTGTATATAACTTTTTAAAATTTATTTATTTTATGTATGTGCGTGACTGCCTGCAAATATATATGTATACCACATGGGTGCTTGGTGCCCAGGGATGCCAGAAGAGGGGGTCAGATCCGTTGGGACTGGAGTTCCAGGTGTTTATGATTGCCATTTGGGTTCTGGGAAGCAAACAAGGCCTCTACAGGAACATCAAGTAGTCTTAGGCACAGAGCCATCTCTATAGCCCCAAGTATATTAAAAAGGAAATTGGACACCTGAGCTGAAGAGATGGCTCAGCCCTTAAGAGTACATACTGCTCTCACAGAAGACCCAAGTTCTGTTCCCAGATCTCAACTGCCTATAACCCCAGTTCTGGGGGATCTAATGTCTATGGCCTCCACAAGGGCCTGCTCTCTCTCTCTCTCTCTCTCTCTCTCTCTCTCTCTCTCTCTCTCTCACACACACACACACACACACACACACACACACACACACACAGTTAAAAAGTATCTTTTAAAAAAATATTAAGGGGCTGGAGAGATGTCTTGGTGGTTAAGAGCACTGAATGCTCTTCCTTCTAGAGGACCCAGATTCAATTCCTAGCAACTAACCCATTCAATTCATAACTGACTGTAACTCTAAGATCTGACACCCTCACACAGACATACATGCAGGCAAAACACCAATGCTCAATAAAACAATATATATTTTTTTGAGATAGAGTTTCTCTGTGAAACAGTCCTGACAGTACTGGAACTCACTCTGTGTAGATCAGGCTGGCCTCAAACTCACAGATCCACCTGCCTCTGCCTAACTTTAAAAAAAAATTAATAAAATCTTTACTTAAAAATACTTTTTTTTAAAGAAATAGAAAACCAAAGAAACTTTATTTTGGGGGGAAGAGTTTAGCAAAATGAAAAAAATGAAGAGACAGAATGGGGTTTATGTAAGATACAGTTTTGAAAATGATAAAACAGATTGCTGTATGCCCACTCCCAAGTTAAGAAACAGACTTTTTTCCTCTGTGCTTCTGTTTGGGTCCCTGTCCCGGTGGGCGGGGGAGGGGGGCGGATCGGGCATACATGTCTGTGGGAGCCCTAAGTGGGCATGTCTGAGGACAGACCCTACCAGGAAATGTCAATTGCTTGGGTAAACTGAGGCTAACTGCTCCGCAAGATTGCTGAGAGACCAGGAGTGCCTTTTCCTCTCTGAAGTCCCTGCATGCACCAGCTCTGGCCAGGAGGGGGCGAGGTGAGCTGACTGAAGGTGTTCGGGTGGAGGTCCAGGATCCTCAGCTACCTGTACTAGGAAGCTGGGAGTGCCTATGGCGCCTCCCCTCCCCTTCAGCTGATCATACACCAGGGCAAAGTGCAAGCCCTTCCTTTAGACTAGCCTACTCCTGCGGACCTAGTCAGAGGCATGGATGCCCAGTGTCCTGGCTTCTTGTTCTCCAGGTTGCTAGAGAGAGAACCTTACCTAGAGTACGGACCAGAGACAGGAATGCCCCCAGAAGGCAAGACCCAGTGGAAGGTAAAAGGAACTCTGTGCACTGAGGACTACCTCCTGTCCCCCAGACAGTTTGTACAGCCTCTGTGTGGAAGATGGGTGACATTCATGTCAGGCTGCTGATGCCTAGAGATGTAGAAGTCTTACTCCATATATATATACCACATACATCCATACACATGTATACACACTCATAGACTGAGATGGAGCCCACTGAAATGGAGTGTAACCTCCACACTTGACTGTTTCCAGCCCTGTGCCTCTATTCTTGGCCCCTTAGGCCCAGTACTTTGGTTCTTTTACAGACTACTGTGTTCCCCGGGATTCCTATGGGATCCCACCATACGATTTCCAGGGAGCTCACGACTGCACCAGAGAATCTAGCCTGTTGGGGAGGTTTTATGTACTGGGCAGGTTGGAGTGTGCCTGCAGGACTCCCTGATCTACAATGCCTGCCCTCAAGCTCTCAAAAGCCCTTTGCAGCAGGGGTCCCTGAGCAGGCTAACTAGCTGAAAAAATAACTTCACAGTGCCTCAGGGAAAGTCTGTGCAGCATTGAATCTTATTTGAATTCCACTTGGTGTTTTGTCTTATGTTCAACATGCTCATACAGTCAAGACTCTGGATCTCTAGTACCTGGTTTCGAGAGGAACTCTTCACACCCTTAATGACTTCCCCAGAGGGAGGAATACAGGGAGATCCCTGCCCTTCTCTAATTCTTTTTTTGTTTTGTTTTTGTTTTTGTGAGACAGGGTTTCTTTGTTTAGCTCTGGCTGGCCTCAAACTCACAGAGGCCCACCTGTCTCTGCCTCCTAACTGCTGGGACTAAAGGCGTGTGCCACCACCGCCCGGCCTTTCCCCTAATTCTTATCCCATTCCTTTCTCCAGGCCTTGGAGACAGAGAAAAAAAAAATTCTGTTTTCTAGAATGCAGCTCCTAAAATCCTGGGAATCTGGAAGCAAAGTGCTGATAAACCCTCTGCTGGCCAGCAGCCCCTGGATAGCTCCCAGGTGGGCCTGGTCACTGAAAGATCAGGGCTGGGTCAACGGGTGGGGACCCTCAGCCTCATCTCAGCACCCACAAAAGGAAGAAGGGCTGAAGGTTGATGGCCAGTGGTTTCATTAATCACTCCATGTAATGACGTGTCTATAAAACCCCTAGAGACAAGTTCAGAGCTTCTCAGGAGCTGGATGTGTGGAGGTCCTGGGGGGGCGGTGCCCAGGGAGGACATGGAAGCCCCGCCCCTTCCACACACCTGACCTCTTACATGTGTTCACCTGTATCCTTGGTAATTGTCCTCATGGTAAACCAGTCAACACAACTTCTGTGAGCTGCTTGATCAGTGTAACCCAAGGAAGGTAGAGGGAGCCCAGTTTATAACTATTGGTCATCAGAAGGAAAGGTGATGAACCATGAGACTAATCCCCTAACTGTGGGATCTGATGCTACAGGCAGACAGCCCCAGGGCTGAACTAAATCAGAAGATACCTGCTGGTGTCCACTACTGAGGAAGAAACTGCTTTCCGCTAAGCAACAGTCTCCACGCCTTTCGGGATCCCAGAAGTCTCCTGTGCTGACTGTGACATGAGACTGCAAGAGAAACTGACCCTTCTCTAGAGCTTCATACTGCCTGCCACTCCTTTAATCCCAGCACTTGGAAGGCAGGGGCAGGTGGATCTCTGTGTGTTTGAGGCCAGCCTGGTCTACAGAGCAAGTTCCAGGATGGCCAGGGCTACACAGAGAAACCCTGTTTCGAAAAACCAAAACTGAAAAAAGAAAAAGAACATTTACAACTTCATTGACTCCACTGGGATAATAAAATACCTTTCACCTCACAAGCAATGTGCAGCATGGGTGCAGGTGTTTTGCAATGGCATCTGGTTTGTTTGGTTTTTTTGGTTGTTGTTTTTTTGTTTTTGTTTTTGTTTTTTGTTTTTTGTTTTTTGGTTTTCCATGATGTATGTGTATCTTAGGCCCTTCGCAAGACCTCATGGGCTAGCTGGAGAGGTTCTTGCTGTGTGCAGACAAGCTTCAATCCTGCTGTGAATATAAACAGTGGCCAATAATAGGCTACCTGCCAGGGGTGTGATTCTGATCTTCAGGTGCTGTGTGGTGGGTGTTCCAGCTTCAGTCTGGAGCTGGTCTGCACCCAGGTAACCCAGGCTATTGAAACTCTGGGCCTCAAACTGGAGCTTCCTGTTCATCAGATCCAGGAACCTGCATTTCTAGCTATTCTGGGGGTGATCAGGATGTTGCCCACTCCAGGGAACATTTTTGGTGTATAACCTGTGGCTAGTGGCTGTCTCCCAGATCTGAGACCTAGCATTCCAATGTCTGCCAGAGAGAACCCAAGTGCTTAGGGGAGTGAAACTGTGGACCTGAGGAGTATGCACACAGGCTACACTATACTCCCACAGGTATACACTCTGGGAGCAGGGTAGACTACTATGAAGTACCCCTTAACATCTGAGCCTGGGCTCACTGGGACCCAGCTCAGATTTGCTTCCACGGGAGGCAGCATGGGCTCCACTCTGGATAGCTAGCTCTCCGTCCATAGAGAGTAGCCTTCACCTGAAGCTCAGCCGCTGTCCTCAGCTCGGGCCTCTAGGGGTGCATCCTCTGGGAAAGCATATGCTAACAGTCTCAGTGTTCCCCTCTAGAACAGTAGCAATCCCTCCTAATTCCTGTCCAGTTGGGGATAGTCAATCTTCCTAGAGCCCTAGGGCCAACTATCCCTTAAAGGAAGAAACTGAGGCCAGAGGACAAAGGAAGCTGACTCTGTAACCAGAGTCCCCATGAGGGGTTTCTTTTATAATGGGAGGGACAATGTGCTCATGTCCTCATAAGGAAATGCATGTGTGTACACATAATATATGTATTACTGTACTTCAAGTGTGAGAAACAGTGAACTTCATATATATATATATATATATAGTTTTCCTGCCTTGCCCACAGTCAGGACAAATCTCTATCACCTGCCAGTCCTACAGCAGCTCAGACCTGACCAAGTAAACACAGAGACTTATATTGCTTACAAACTGTATGGCCATAGCAGGCTTCTTGCTAACTGTTCTTATATCTTAAATTAATCCATTTCTATAAATCTATACCTTGCCACATGGCTCGTGGCTTACCGGCATCTTCACATGCTTCTTGTCATGGCAGCGGCTGGCAGTGTCTCCTTCTGTCTTCCTGTTCCCTCCTTTCTTCTCTCTGTTAGTCCCGCCTATACTTCCTGCCTGGCCACTGGCCAATCAGTGTTTTATTTATTGACCAATCAGAGCATTTGACATACAGACCATCCCACAGCATGTATATATATATATATATATATATATATATATATATATATATATATATATATCCCATTGGACCCAAAAAATATTTAAAACATCTCTTAAACACCACCCTGCACCTCAGGACCTGTCATCCAAGCCTCAGGCTGGATCTGTTGTCTACAAGGGTACCTTTCCTGTCCCTGAATTACTTATCAGAGGCAGCTGATTCTGGTTCTTTCCCATGATCCCCAACTGTCTCTTACCTGCAGTCATCCAATTTATTTAAGATGGTCTAATGTAACCCAGGCTAGCCCAGAGCTTACTGTGTAGCCAAGGATGACCTTGAATTCCTGGTCCTCCTGTCTTCACCTCTAAGTGAGGAGATTACAGACATGTGCCATCACCTCCAGCTCTGTATATCTAATTTTCCTTCTGGGTAGACCAGGGCTAACCAACCTAGACTTCTGGGATTTCAGGAGCCTAGGGTGAAAAAGGACCCTGAATCGTGAATCTAATAGTCTTAACAATAAAAACCTGGAGTCAGTGGTGACACATACCTTTATTCTCAGCACTTGGGAGGCAGAGCCAGGCAGATCTCTGTAAGTTCAAGGCCAGCCTGGGCTTCAGAGTGAGTTCCAGGAAAGGCGCCAAAACTACACAAAAAAAACTCTGTCTCAGGGGCGGGGGGGGGGGGGGGGGGGGGGGGGCCTGGAGTCAGATATTGAGGGTGAAAGCTAAAAGATCAGAGAAGCAGAGCAGCCAGCCACCAGAGACTTCTTACCTCTGTTATTTATTTGTTGGCGTTATTTACTGGGCGCAAGAAAACACGAGGTACAACGGAACCCACTATAAGAGTTTTTATTAGGGAAGGGAAAGGGTAGAGGTGGGTAGACCTACCAAAAAGAAAGGTGCGGGGGGTGGGGGGGGTGGAGGGGAGAGAGAGAAAGAGAGAGAGGTGCACCACCTCTGGCAAGAGGGAGACAGAGCATGGGGCGGGCAGGTAGAGCCTGCTTTTATAGGTCACCTCGCACATGCGTATATGGGCTTACATACCTACACCACACATGCACATAGGTTACATGATCACGCTGTGTGCAGATTATGTAACCATGCTGCCCACAGATTACATAGGACGGAAGGCCCTGGAGTGACGAAGCATTTTGCTGACAGCACGTGCATGGTCATGTGACTGCAGAAGTGGCTAGGAATAATAACATTCCACCCTTTTTGTAATTATAAAAAGTAAGGGGCTAGGGGTGAACAGGAATGGGGGCACCGTGCCTCCTGGAACTGCTTCCTGCTGACTTGGTGGGCGTTGGTTAATTTAGGGGTGGGGGTGGGGAGGGGATTTCTTGAGGTAGTTTGATGTTCTGAGGTAGCTGATTGTCTTTGCTGCTGTTTTGAGCCCTTTAAAAATCATCCAGTGCTGCTTGGATCTGACAGCTTGGACCTGACAAACTGAAGTGGATCTGACCTGTCCTGGTGGGTCCAATTACCTGGATTACCTGGAGCTCAGAAGAATTTTTAAGTTTACAAAGGAGACAAATTTTTAGACATATTAGGAAGCAACCAAAGGGAATTTAAAATCCTGAGCTGGTAGCAATGATATTATAGTGTTTAATACTCTGCTATCAGAATTTTATTGGTTAATGTTAAAGTATGGAGTAATATAGCAAGAGAGAGAGAAATCTGGAACATGCTTTCTTTTTTCTATTATTATTAATTAGGCTTCCTATCTTCACCTGAGACAAACCTTAAGGCACCTGTTTCCTTTCATTATCTGGTATCACTTCAGCATCCAGCAGACACAGGTGATTGATTCCTGAGGGCATTTAACAGTAATAAACTTATATTAAAGTCTGTTTTTGCAGAGTCCAGACCCTTTTGAGTCTGAGGGTATGAATACCTCTGGAGTGTTACTGTTTCTTACCGCCTGGGTATATTATTTGATGGTCCTTGTGCCTCCAGCTTTATGGCTGATGGTGGTCCTGTAACAGTAGCTGAGTAGTTAGTTAATTAGAAATTTGAATATGTTATTAGAGACACAGAGGGAAACTGATGAAGCAGAATGTGGTCGGCAGAAACAGGAGAATATGGAGGGGGAATCAGGGAGAAAAACATATGGGGTTCCCAATCCAGTGGGATTGAGTATGGTTGTGGGATGAAACCTCATTCTTCTGGAACCAGAGACCAGGCAGTTGATCCCCGTGTCCTCTGGAACTTAAGAGAGCAGGGCCCTGTTTGTGTCACCGTGTGTGAGGAGGAATTCCCCTGGGTTGGGGGTGGGGTAAAAGGCTAGGAGGAGGAGAGGAGCTGCTGTCGAGTCTGGGGTCAGGTGAATGGGAGCAAACGAAATGGAAGCTCCTACCTTGGCTAAAAAAATCTCTTCCCACACAAGGACACAGGGCAAGTTGGCAGGACCAAAAATGTCTGGGTAAGAGGGATACCCCTGAAAATACAATTAGGTGGTGGGATCTGATGAGGTAGGTAAGGCTGTCCCCTACCTCAATAATAGGGGGACAGGAGAGGTCAGTCCCCCAAACTCCCTGGATTGGGTAAGTGGCCGCAGTGTCCACAAGGAAGGAAATGGATTGATCACCTTGATACTGTAATGGCTACCTGAGGCTCCCTGTGGGAGATGACAGTTGTCGGGCCGGAGCCTGAGCACCTTTAGTCATCCATGACCAAGCCTAGAAGGTTGGCTGGAGGGTGGTCTGCATTTGATGTCCCCATGCCACAAGGTGCATGCGGGCAGTCAACTGACCAATGTCCCTCTTGATGGCACTTTGGACATGGCCTCGGTGGCCCATGTGGGACAGGGCAAGTACAATCCCAATGGCCTTCTTGACTGCATTTAAAACAAGGCCCTGGGGGCCCTTGTGTGGCCAGTCAGATGGCCTTGGCCAGCATTTGGTGTTCCTGTTTACGGGCTTTCTCTCCCATGGTACACCTTAAAAGCTAGCACCAAGACTTCTACCTATGGGGTCAGGGGCCCTCTCTCCAGACACTTAGGTTTGGCCCTAATGTCAGGGAAGCTCTGCAAAAAGAAATGGGTCAAAAGGAGCTGTCTGCCCTCTGGGCTCTCAGGATCTAGATTAGTATACTATAAGAGGGCTTTTATAAGACCTTCTAGAAACTGAGATGGATTCTCTTGTCTGTCCTGAACTATGGCTTGAAACTTTTCCTAGTTTACTGGTTTGAGGGCAGCCTTAGGAAGACCTGCTAGGAGGCAGGTCATAAACTGATCCCCAGCTAGAGAGCCACCTGGGGTGTTATAATCCCACTGCGATCGGGATTATAGCCCAGGAGGATGGGCTGCATTAGTCCGGTAGACCTCGTCTGCATGTATCCTAGCCTGTTCCCAGACTCATCTGCGCTCCTCAGGAAGCAGGTGGTTAGTGAGGACCATGTATATGTCATGAAAGATGTAGGACTGGGTGATATATTAGAATTGTTTAATAAGAGAAGTAGAGTTGGATGTATAAGAACCCAGTTTCTTTTCTGTCTGAGAGAGTTTCGCCAGTGAGAAAGGGACATGTACCTTAACTAGTCCATCCACCCCGGCTACCTCTCACGAAGGGAGGATGGCCACCATGTTGGTCTGACTGGGGTGGGGTTCCTTAGCAGCTCGAGAACTCCTGACAGGAGTAAAGGTGGAAGCCAGAGTCGGGCAGTTGGAGAGGCCCCAGTAGCAGAGAGAAGGAAGGGGCTGGAGGAGCCAAAGGAACCGTCGCTGGAGGAGAAGGGGCAGGAGATCAGAAAGGCAGGGGTTCATTAGCAGCGTCTAGAGTAGCAGTGAGAGGTTCCTCAGGTTTGAGTTGTGTAACTAGGAGCACGTGGGCAGGTGAGTAGGCGTCAAGGGGGGAGGGTTTGGAGCTGAGATAGAAAAAAGCTTGGATATAGGGTAACTCTTTCCATTTGCCCGTTCACTGACAGAAGTTAGAGAACTCCCATAAAATAGCGAGGTCCAACCAGCCATTAGGCGGCCATTTTTAATTGTTATCTAAGGGATATTTAGGCCATGTTTTAGTGCAGAGGCGGATCCCAGAGGAGATGTAGGACTTATGGGATTGGAGGCCTTATTTCCCATGGTTGCGGCAGAGAGAAAAAAAATTAAAAAACAAAAATGTAAACCATAGCCACTGGCTAGAATATCTCAGGCATCCCAGAGATTAAGCGGGGATCGATAATGGCACAAGTCCCTCAGAGTTCTGTCGAGCAAAGAGTGAGGACCAGGGCAGTAGCCCAAGGACGAGGGTCCAAGAGACGAGAAACAATGAAAATGAAGCCTCAGACCACAGTCGTGGGGAACAGCAGCGGGGTGATAGCGATGGGGGCCAACCATAGCCACTAAAGACCGTGGATGAGAGCACCCCCAATTCCAAGGACACCAGAGGGATGCCGGACGATTGACAGTCGGTCCCACAGGTCCAGGGAACTGTTTACACTGACTGGTGAAGGGAAAACTCACCAATCGAAGTAGCCGGTGTGTGTGAAGTGATCCGGCAGTCGGGCAGATGGAAAGTGGGCAGTTGCAGATGAACCAACCTTGGTTCAGGATCCTGGCACAGGGCGCCGGGAGGGCCTGTTTGGTCATGATACCAATGTTATTTATTTGTTGGCATTATTTACTGGACACAAGAAAATACGAGATGTAAAGGAACCCACTGTGAGAACTTTTATTAGAGAAGGGAAAGGGTGAAGGTGGGTAGGCCTACTGAAAAGAAAGGTGTGGGGGTGGGGAGAGGAAGAGAGAGAGAGAGAGAGAGAGAGGTGCACCACCTCTGGTGATAGGGAGAGAGAACAGGGAGGAGTAGAGCCGGCTTTTACAGGTCACCTCGCACATGCGTATATGGGCTTGTGTAGCGACATCACACGTGTATAGATTATGTGAGCATGCTACGCACAAATTATGTAGGAGGTAAGCATTCTGCCTGACAGCTGACAGCACATGCATGGTCATGTGACTCAGAAGTGGCTAGAAATAATAACAACCTCAGACTGAAAGGGGGGTGATCCTGTCTCTACGAATCCTCAGACTGAATGGCTAACATCCTGTCTCCACCTGCTTTATCTTCCTGTCTCCACCTCCCTAGTGCTGGGATTAAAGGCGAGTACCACCACCACCAGGCTCTGTTTCTCTTTTAGACTGGCTCAATCTCATGTAGCCCAGGGTGGCCTTGAACTCCTGATCTTCCTGCTTCCTCCTCCCAAGTGCTGGGGTTAAAGATGTGTGCCACCATTGCCTGGCCTCTATGGTTAACTAGAGGCTAGCTCTACCCTCTGATCTCCAGGTAAGCTTTATTTGTCAGAGCACAAACAAAACATCATACAACAGGACCTCCTAGTCTTTTTCTAGGGCAGGTGTCTACTAGCCAGGACCTTCAGAAATCAGAACACTCCCTCAGATTCCATGAAGACAGCAACTTAATACAGGGCCTGAAGTTCCTCAACCACCTGCTGGGTAGCCAAGGAACACAGAGCAAGTAAACTGGGGCTTCTCTCTTTCTCTCCTGATAAAGCAGTTCACACTGTCATGGGTCCCCATCCTCATGACCTCTCCTGGCCCAAGTTACCTTCCCAACCCACTCCTTCAAACACTATCAATGTATGATTTGAGGGGGTAGGTTTCCAGCACACATCCAAACCATAGCCGCTCTTGTCTGAGTCCCACTGCTTACGGGTGGGCACCTGCAAACCTCAGGGCTTCAAATGACAAGTATGTTTGTCCCCTTGTCAATATCCTGTCTTTGGAGTCAAGGCCTTGGGCTGTCTCAGTAGCATACTTCTTGCTTTTCCATATACCCTCTACCCGCAGTAGCCACAGAGTAGCAGATTGCTCACAGATAGCCATCTGGCCTGCTCATCTGGGCATTACCCACTAACTGGGCAGCTGGGAGCTCCATTCTGAATGTGAATGGTTGCTTTAGTGACAGGTGCAGGAGCCAAAGCAGATTTCCTCTGGGGAATTCCTACCTAGAACCTTGGCTAAACCAGAGGAGCATCACCTGGCGCAGGCCTTTTTGGTGACCAGTACTTGGGCACTCAGGTTTGGCAGGGCTGGGTTGAGGGAGCCTGAGTCTCTCAGGCAGATGAGAGGGGCTCACAGTGGCCCTGGAGAAGCCCCCCCACATTCCACATCCCTCATTCATCACTCCCTGAAGTCCCATGTCTGGAGGAAGCCAGGCGTGGAGAATGTTGGCCTGTAGCTGCAGTTATTCGAAGCTGTTGGAAGAAATATGGGAGGCTGTGGGGCAGGACATGCATACCTA
Organism: Peromyscus maniculatus bairdii; assembly: GCF_049852395.1. NCBI lineage: Eukaryota > Metazoa > Chordata > Mammalia > Rodentia > Cricetidae > Peromyscus > Peromyscus maniculatus. The sequence goes on from NC_134859.1 coordinate 43,456,176, forward strand.
CCTGAGTGCTCTCAGAGGCATGAGTAGGGTCAATTGCATCAGGGACCTGCGCTTGGGTCAAGGTCCTGGGGGAGTTTCTGTCTTCCTAGCCTGTGAGATTTTGAGGGGGTCAGATGCCTAGCAAATGTTTCTCCTTGCAAGAAACCCCATGAACCCCCTGTTCTTCAGAGTGAAGCTTAAAAGTCCTTATTCTCCCTGGTGTTCTCTCTCTCTCTCTCTCTCTCTCTCTCTCTCTCTCTCTCTCTCTCTCTCTCTCTCTCTCCCCCACCCCAACCGGGTGTGTGTGTGTGTGCACGTGTGCACATGTGTAGTAAAATAACACATTTTTTAATGTCAGCTTTTTTTTTTTCATAAGAAGAATGATGAGACAGATCTTCTTTAGGACCATTGTAATAATAGGTGAGAGAACAGCTACCTGGAATTTGCAGCAGGAAGGAGGCTGGAACTCACCTTTCCCCTCAGCATCCGATTTTGATGTTGCTGCTGTGGCTTTGAAACAAAATCTCATGTAGCTCAGGCAGGCCCCAAATCCTATGTAGCTGAGGATAACCTTGAACTTCTTTTTTGGTTTTTCAAGACAGGATTTCTCTGTGTAGTTTTGGTGCCTGTCCTGGCTCTTGCTACATAGATCAGGCTGGCCTCGAAATCACAGAAATCTACCTGGCTCTGTCTCCCGAGTGCTGGAACTAAAGGTGTGCCCCACCACTGCTTGGCTAACCTTGAACTTCTAATGTTCCTGCTTCCACTCCAAGTGCTGGGATCACAGGCATGTGCAACCATCCCCTGCTGCTTTACTGGTGTATCAGGCATCCTAAGAAGCAAGGGATGATATCTTCTCATTTTTAATTTTTATTACATTGGTTGCTTGATTGACCGTGTGCACGTGTGTATAAGCATGGGCAAGCATTTTGTGTGCAGAAATCAGAGGATAACTTGTGGAAGTCAGCTCTCTTCCACAACTCACTCTGTGGGTTCCAGGTTTTCAGGCTTGATGGCGAAGCATCTCGTTACCTGCCCAGCCAACTCACCAGCACTCTCCTGTGGTTTGACCTTACATTTCCTGGAGAGCTGATTAGGTTGAGAGTGAGCAGGCTTCTGGACATTTGGAGAAAAGTCTGGCTTTCTGAAACTTTTGCTTGCAGACTTCGGCCTTGCTGGTGCCGCAGCGACTCAGCCCTGCTCTGGATTTTACCAGGCTCTTCCCTCTCCAGGGGGGCTCCCTCCCCTTCCTGCTGCTTCCTGCTCCTTTACAAGGCTGAACAGCTCTCTCTGCTGCCCTCCACCCCTCCCCGTCTCGCTTAATTCCATTGCCCGTGCACATGTGATGTAATTATTTGTTTTATTCTTTTTGCTGCTTCTGAAGTAGGCATACCACGGATGCTTATTATACCAGGGACCTGCTTATTGAACAGGGAGCAGATAGTCATTCCAGGTCAGGTGACGAATGAGAAGAGGTCAGAGGGGACAAGGTGGCTCAGAGAGGGGCTGCCTGGTAGTGGCCACACAGGCTAGACAAGGCCGCCCTTGGTTCTGTTGTTATCTGGTGGGATCTCAGCCAGACGGGACTGCTGAGTTCTCTGGCATCTGTCTGTCACGTGACTGCCTTTGAGCGGCGCGGGACCTGTTGAGGAGGCGGTCAGGCGGGGGCGCTCCTGCCCAGGCCACTGCACTTTAATTAAATCCAGCTCCTCTTTTTGACCCCACTCTGCCATTGCATTCTGCACTTAATTGGGGCCCTTCGGAGCAGCCAGCAGAGGTTAATTAAAAAGCCCAGCTGAGGCATCTGCACCCAGCACTCCCGCCAACGTGAGCCCCACCCCTAACACCTGTGCCCCCGGCTGGGTCTGTGGTAAAGTCTGGACTGTGCCCAGGGGCTGGCCCTTCCATGTCTCCTCAGGTGGTCTCCAGAGCCTGGAGCTGTCCAGTAGCCTTGGCAGTGACATCATGCTCACACATTGGGGGTCTTGAGGAAGCTCTTGTCCTAAGATCCTCTGAAGTTCTAATCGCCTCACTATCCCCACTATGGCTTACAGGTCTGGCTCTGGGGACACCAGACAGACAGGTCCTGACTCTCACCATTAGAGTCCAGATGCTGGATGTGGCGTTGGGGTCATCACTACTCTGCCCTCCACCTTCAGGCTGAACTGAGCCCCCACACCCATCGTCTAGGATGAGAGGGGTTTCCAGCATTTACTTGGGTTGGCCACTGTGTCCCAGCCCACACTGGTTAGGGCTGTCAGAGAGGCCTTAGTCAGAGCCTCCCAGAGGGTATTGCAGAGGCAGGGATGGACAGCCACATGGAAGGGAAGGGAAAGGGGGAGGCTGTGTTACCCGCACAGTGCTGCAGGCCAAGGGCCTGAGGGGCCCATGAGCCCCTGAGTTTGGTTGCAGTGAGGGAAACAAAATGGGAGGAAAAGGAGGCAGAGGGAAAGACACAGGCCAGCAGAGACTTCGGTTGACGGAGGAGACAGCAGAGGACTCTGCTAGAATCCTCAGGATGCCTGCCTGCCCAGAGCCAGCACATCGGTCTAGACAGTCTGTGGGCTGCCGCTCAGGCCAGCACCCCTGGCAGAGCTGGGTTGTGAAATAGGGGTAAGGTGGGTAGAGCAGAAGGGTGGGTTGGTTGAGAAGGCCTAGTGATACCCGCACCTCCCTCAGGGTTACTTCTGTCCCTGAAGAAGACGGGAAAGATCCCCAAGTGGCAGAAGCTGGAGTATGGACCACATTGTAGCTGGAACGGATGTTTGCTGGCTGAGCTTGTGGTGTTGCTGGGTGTCAAGCTCCAGCTGACTGGGACTGCCGTGGGCTCATGGAGGACACCCGACCCCAGGCTAGGCTGCACTAGGCTGTGGGGTTCAGAAGCCCCTCCAGCCGGGGCTACTCAAGTATCACAGACCTTTGGTTCTGAACCGGCTGGCTCACAGAACAGGTTCAAATGGACAAGGCCTTTCTGCTCTCGCCTCAGAGGTTCAGCTGGGTGCAGGGTTGGGCAGGGTGCATAAGACTTGCCTGTGGTTGAAGCACAGAACTAGGGAAGGGGTACAGACTTGTCTCTTTATTGATGACTTCCAGAAAGGGAGGGCAAGGTGACCAGAAGCATGTGCTTCCAGTACCCTCCCCGTACATTCCAGTGTGCATTGTCTGGTCACAGAGACCATGGTCAGGCTCACCGTCCTGTCCCACCTGCCCGGTGACATATACAGGGTCCTCCCCGCACCATCCTCATCCTCACCTTCTCCACCTGCGTCCTCCCCACCTGCACTTCCTCTACTTGAACATTTTAACTCGCACCTTCCTCACCCGGGCTGTCTGCAGCTACACCATCGTCTCTCTGCCCGTTTCTCACTGTGCCTTCTTGATTGACATCTCCTCATCTGCACCTTCTTCACCTGCAGGGTCCTCTCCTGCGTCCTGCGTCTTCGCTTGCATCATCCTCACCTACAAGGTCCTCTTTTGCACCTTCTCCACCTCCACAACCCTCTTACGTCCCTTCTCCATCCTCGCTGCCCACGCCTGCCCCCTCTCCACCCGCCCTGCCCATGCCTGCCCCTCCTCCACCTGTACCACCCTCACCTGCGCTGCCCCCAATTGTGTCTCCTCCCTTCCATACTTGCCACATGCATTGTGCACCCATTGTATCTGTCAAGCAACTTTCCATTATATGGTAGCAAGGAGCTGGCAGGCCCTTCATTTTGAGGCAGCCCCTTCCTAACCTCAGGGATGTGGGCTCCTCTGGCAGATGGGTCACTTGGAAATACAGGCCCTGGGTTCAGCGGTGCATGTTTTGAAGCCCCTAGGAATGAGCAAAGTTGCAGTGACATTAGAATCCGCGCCCCCCGCCCCTTTATTGTCACGCAGGTCCCTGAGGTCAAGCTGGTACTTAGGATGTCCCCAGGGACAGTGATGGGCTCCTGAATGTGGGAAGAGGAGGGTCAAGGAGTTGGAATCAGTTCCAGAGTCAGTTAGGAGCCATTGAAAATTTAGGACCCAGGGGAGAAAAGACTAAGAGACCTGAGACTTCTTTTAGAGGTGGTGAGAAGACCAGTGCAGAGGTCAGGGAGCATCCGAGGGACTGAAGGACATACATGGGGGTCAACTTCACTTAGAAGAGTGATGTGGGGGCTGGAGAGATGGCTCAGTGGTTAAGAGCACAGACTGCTCTTCCAGAGGTCCTGAGTTCAATTCCCAGCAACCACATGGTGGCTCACAACCACTTGTAATGAGATCTGGTGCCCTCTTCTGGCTTGCAAGGACACATGCAGGCAGAATATTGTATACATAATAAATAAATAAATCTTAAAAAAAAAAAAAAAAAAAAGAAGAAGAAGAAGAGTGATGTGTGTAACAGCTCCTGGGTAGGACAGTCTCTCACTCCACAGGTCAATGACTCATTTAAAGAACCACACTGTGAGGTGCACAGGCTGAGGAGTTTAATTTCATCTGGTGGACACTAGGGAGCCATGGAATATCCTTGAGCAGAGGACACATGGGATCAGGTCCACGGCATATGGAATGCTGCCTGGGTCATGACACCCACAAGATTAGCCCCTGGTCCCTGAGGTGCAAGCTGGCACTTCACTTTATTGCCGCAACCCAGACCTGGACCATAAAAACAGTCGGGGGAGAAGCCTGTGCAATCCCCGGGGTCTACTGCAAACTACAGACGTCAAATGGCCCTCTTAGAGTTTCGGGACTCACCCTCCCGGAGCTGTGCATCTAGTAGACTGGTCAAGGGTCAGCTTGCTTTATGAAGACCGGTGCTGTGGGGTAGCAGAGTGTCTCGAGTCTGTGCCAGGGGTGGAGACGGGACAGAGGGAGGCTGCAGGAACATCCGGGCTTCCTGCAGCAGAGGGAGCTGAGGAGCTTGGGGTGAAGGGAGCCTGCTGAACCACCATTGCCAAGGAGCCTGAGGGTTCTGCACAGGCCTGCCTGCTCTCCACAGTGAGAGGTGAACAACAGGGGAAGTCCCCTTCTCCCAAGAAGCCCTCCCAGCCATCTGCTCAGGCTTGGAATTCCTCTGGCACCTGCCTTCCACACCCTGCACCCCACAAGCACCATACAGAAGCCATACATTCCTGTCTCAAATCTGTGAGGCCACTGGGTAAGAAGGGCCTATGTGCAGGGATATTTTTCCCTCCCTCCCCCCTTCTCTCTCTCTCTCTCTCTCTCTCTCTCTCTCTCTCTCTCTCTCTCTCTCTCTCTCTCTCCACTCTCCCCTTCTGTCCTATGGTGCCTCCTGCATGCTAAACATGGGCTCTGCCCCAGTTCCTGCAACTGCCAGTCTCCCCACTACTAAGTAGATTAAGGAGCCTCTTCCTGGAAGCTCCCCTGGATCAAGCAGCAGGGTTGGGCCTGAATAGGGCATAAAGGCTGCCTAGTCCCCGCAGGACCCATGCCTCCTTCACTCTGCTCTCTCCTCCCTCCTTACTGGCCTGTGTTTGGGTGGACTAGTCCTGGGTCCTCCTCATCTTCACACCATAAACACCAATTTGCAGGGCTCTGAGAGCCAAATGACTATTTACCATGAGTTCTAGACGCTCAAATAAAAAAGAGAGAGAGGGTGGAAAAAAGACCAGAGCAAGGAGCTGGCTCAGAGCTAAACAGCAATTAGCACCTTCTGACAGCTTGCAGCTCCATCCCAGCTGCCTGGCCAGGCAGAGCAGGGCAGGGCAGGAAGGGTAGGCAGTGCCCATGCTCCTGGAGTCGGGGGCCCTTTCCAGGGCTTCCTTGCTGCCCTGGCCACTGCTCCTTGTCTTGGCATCTGTGTGGCATCTCAGAATTAAAGGACCATCAGGGGGCAGAAACAGCACCTTGCTGGGCTCTTCTTGGAAGCCTTCCCACATGGCCCAAGAGTAGCAATGAGAATATAGTCCAATTCAACACCAGAGACACTAGCCAACTGGGCTATGCGGGACTCATACCTCTCTCTAATACTGGACTCCAGTAGGATGGTATGCTGGTCCCCCAGGGCTTCAGGGGCAGTAAGTGGGTACCTTGTTTCTACTCTGGCTCTGGAAATTGAAGGTCATTGAAGAGATGATGGTCCTAAAAAGGCTATGATCTCAGAGTGTGTTGTTCTTGGGTACCTCATGGAGAGGGTTTCTGAAAGGAAAATGGGGGACTCCTGAAGGGACCAGGCTGTGGGAGAAGGTGAATGACTGGTCGGGGGAGGTGGGACCTGGGGCCTATGGCATGCTGCAGGGTACAGCCAGAGGGAGAAGAATCTGTTCCAGGGCACTAGCTGGACTCCAGGGAATTACCATGTCCCACCGTTCCTTCTGGGTGGATCTTTATGGCTGGGGTAGGCTTGGCGGGACTCAGAATTGATCCAGCTGTAAGAATCCATCACCACAGCCACACAGCAGCAGCAGTGGGACATCAGTCAACTGGGACCCATACAGCAAGCCAGGCTTGGCATCATCTGTGGGACATGCCAGGTCTGGGAGGGGTTCCTAGGGCTGTGGTACTCCTACATCATAGTTTTCTCTCACCCCAACAGTGGATGGTTCACTTTCAGGAAGGCCCTAGAGGCTTCCCAGTATTTCTTCCTGGCTCCCTGTTTATTCCCAGGCATTCCCTGGAGGAGACTATACCAGACCCTGCAGCCAAGACCGCTTGGGTTGAGGACTCTAACTTCTTGCCATACACTTGCCTACATCATCACCAATTATTCATGGAAAGCTAGTCCTCAGGTCCATTTTCTCAGTCCCAAGCCAGGTGTGGGAACCATAGCTGGCTACACCCCAGCTGTCCTGAGAGTAGGTTGTCTTGGAGGTCAGGCCATGGTGACAGCCTCCAGTCTGTCTCTGAAGAGAGGAAACTGAGCCCCAGGACCCAGAAAGTGGGCGTCCAGGGGAGGGGGTGACAGAAAGAGGGAGGGTCAGTGGGGCCTCAAGGTGGGGGCTGGCCACACCCTTTCCAGTACTTCAAAGCTACTGGGTGTGAGATTTGCAAGGGGATGGCCAAGCTTGTCCTGGCTGGGTGGGGCCCCCAGCCTCCGGCCCTTTTATATGGTTATTTGGGGGCTGTCTCAACTACCTGTGAACAGGCCCCCAGCTCATTTCCTCCTTCTCCGGGGCAGCGGGAGGGGCTGTAAAGTCACCAGAGAGGCAGCTTCTGAGGCCCACAGCTGCAAGCTTGGATCTGAGTGGGGCCTAGGACTTCCCACCCCTGGGCCTGGGGGTTGCAGTTCATCCCATTTCCTTCTGCATGCAAAAAGGGAAACTGAGGCCCAGAGAGGAGTGGCGCTTCCTTTTGCCAGGCAATGAGTTCAGGGTTTCACCTTCTAGCTCCCCATGGCCAGGCCATTATCTGGGGTCTGTCTGTGTTCCTGTGGGTTGTGGATGCTCTTATTCATGGGCTCTCTCCCTTTCTTCTTACACTTTGGCCCTGAGGACCACAGCCTAGTGTGTCTCCTCTGGACAGCCAAGACCATCTTTATGGTAGTCTGAGATCCTGGGCCTGTGGGGCTGCTGCTCAGAAACTGGCACCTAGATGCCAGTGCCCACCTGGGTCCCTGGCATGCCCTCGGGCCAATGCTGTTTGGTGCTCCAAGCTGCCCAGACTTCTGTCTCAAGGTATGTGGGTTCTTTGACCCTCTAAAGTGCTCTGTCTTCTGGGCACAAGGGCTCTGCATCCCCAAAAGCTGTGTGGCACCTGGACCTTGCTAGGGTCCTGAGACAACTGTCCTCCCAATACCCACTCTGGACTCTGACTTCTCAGGTCCCCGTGACCTGTTGGTTGTGCCACTGCCCTGCCGCCTCCCAGTCGAGTCTGTCCCTTTCATCTGGGCACTAGGGCACAGGTACCAATTAGGGTGGCTCCTGCCCGGGGTGCCAACCAGAGGAGCTACTCATCTGTCGGACAAGCTTAACTGAGGACTCTCATCACTGCCCTAGGGACTGATGGCTTTATTATTGTTAGCACCCAAGATGGCCTAGCAGGCTGAGTGGACTCTTCCGGAGCCTGCCCCCTTGCCCGCTAGTGACTCACTCCCCTGAGGGGAGAATGGGCGCCTGTCCTTCTGCCTTGGCTGGCCCTGAACATGGCATCCTCTTTATAGAGTGTTCACCTGCAGCTGGCTGGCCCCACTGACCCTTGCCCTTACTGGGAATTCCTAGGTAGTCCTGCCAATAGTAGGTCAGGGCCTGGTGTACACCTGCAGCCCTGAGAGTGGGTGGCCTGCCTGGAATGCACCTGGAGGGGTACAGAAGGCCCCGAGGCTGAGGAGAGAGAGCTGTGTGTAGGCATAAATGACATTAGGGTGCCGACTGCCAAGATGCAGAGAATCAGAAGGCTAAAGAAGGGGTACCGACAGTTTGGAACCTGGGCCTACACCCTGTACCTCCACAAGTCCTGAACAGACCTGGCCAGCTCTCCAGGGGCCAGAGAGTTCCCGTACTGGACTCCTTCCCTGAGACCACTCAGCTGCCAGTGTCCCTCAGAGCCTGTGATTTTTTTTTTTTCCAGTGCTGTGGTGGTGTTCAGGGCCTCACATGTTAGAAAAAGCATTCTGCCACTGAAGTACATCTCAGCCCTTTATTTGCATTTTGAGACAGGGTCTTACTAAATTACTTTAGCTGGTCTTGACCTTGTTCTGTATCCCAGCCAGTCCTGAATATGTGGTCCTTACCTTCTGTGGCAGCTGGGATCATAGGCCTATACCGTCAGGCCAGGCTGGCTATTCCTTTTGTACCCTGCTAGGACTCTGGTTACTTTGATGTTTGAGTATGACAATGTGACCAATATTGAGGTGGTGGATTGAGCTGTCCCAGGCCATGGATCGTCAGCCCACAGGTTGAATCTGTGCCCTGGAAGGGGTGAGTGCTCAGAGCATCCCAAGGCTTAGCCAGCAGGTTAGGTGGACAAAAGATGTACCTGGGGCCTGCAATGGGAGCTATGTACAGACCAGGCACATGTCTGGTCCCATCTTTAGGCCCTAAGACATGGGGGCTCCCTCACGGTATACTTCTTTAAGGGTACAGGGAAGTCTAGTAGGGTCTCAGGACTGCTTGTGAATGCTTTGAAGGTTTAAGGACCTCCTCAAGTGGCCCAGCCACAAAGCCAGTGACAGGCTGCTCTGATAAATGGCAGTCAGAATGTAGTGTCAGCCAATGTGACAAAATGTTGGGCTACCAGGCCTATGGGCAAGTTCATGGGGCATGTAGACAGCAGCCTTGGCTTTTAGCAGTCAGCATGGACCAACTGCACAGATTCAACACAATGCTGGGTCAAATGGGCCTGGAAGGCCCTGCCTTGTGCCTTCCCTCACCCCACCGCCTCTTTTCCCAGGTCAGTTTTTTTTGGGGGGGGGATGAGCTTAGGGGGGTTGAGACAGGATTTCTCTGTGTAACCACCCTGGCTGTCCTGGAACTCACTCTGTAGACCAGGCTGGCCTTGAACTCACAGAGATCCACCTGCCTCTGCCTCTCGAGTGCTGGGATTAAAGGTGTGGGCCACGATGCCAGGTCAACTTGGGTTTTTGAGAGGCAGGACCTGCTGCTCCCAGCCTCCTAAGGACACTCATTGCTCTGGTATCTGGACATCAGGACAGGACCCTGAGGTGTGGACAGTATAGGGATGGACCTGGGGAGCAGGGGAAGGAGCAGAGACATGGTAGGGCTTGCTTAGGCAGAGTCGTGTTCTTGAGAGAAGTATGGCTTTGAGGGAGGCCTTCAGCCTCACTTCCATGGTGCTCCTAAACCCCACCCCTGATCACTTGGTTCACTGACAGGATGGTTCATCCTACCTGGCTCGGCTGAGGCCTTGTGAAGGCAAACGGGAGGATGGTGGCTCCTGAACAAAGACCATGCCCATCCAGAGCTTCCTTTGGGTGGGAATCTCAGACACTTCTGGTGTCCAGCCCCATCTGAGGACTTGAGTGTGCTCCTCAGATCCAGTTGACCCTACATTTAAAGGCCACCAGCAGCAAGCCAGACCACTGTCCTCGAATGCCAAGGGCTGCCTTACCCTAAATACAGTGGTCTTGGACTGTCAGCTGTGTGACTATGGTTTAATGGGGAGATGGTTTGTTCCATGTTTCTCCTGCATGCCAATGTGTGAGGGATCAAGCTGCTTCTCCAGCGGCCCAGGCTCCTCTTCTGTTCACCGGGGCTCCCAAAGCATCCTACTTCCTGCCTGGCTCCCCAGCTCTCTTACTTACTTAAGCCCCATCCACACCTCTCTATCCAAACTCTCCTATACCAGATTTTGCTGCAGCTGACTGCTCTTTTCCTGACCTAGCTATTTCTACTCTTTCTTCTTGGAATTCTGGGCCCACAGACTTCCCTGGAGGCTTGTTGATGGTCTCTCCTTGGTTCTGAGACCCAGCCCCTGAGCTGGTATCGCCGGGTCCCCAACATAGTGCAGACACACCACAGATGATAGGGACAGGGAAATGTGAATTACCCTCAGGGGATCAGCACAGGATGCCATACCAAACTCCGTCAATATGTGCGACTAATACCATGTTAATAAAAGGGAGAATCTAGTACAAACCACAGACTTGGTTTTTTCTCTCTCTTTTTCTTTTTTTACTTTCCCCATTATTTGAAACAAACACACTATAAACTAAAATAATTTCTTTCATAGAAAGAAAAGAAAAAAGAAAAAAAGTCACGTTTATCTAATTCCAGTGATGGTGGATATAGCAGCATTGGAAATAAAATTACAACACCAAACGCCAAGTTCCAGGCAAAAGACAGTCACCGTGTAGAGCCTTTCTTCGACGCTCCTGGGGCACACTCCTATGTGGCCATGTCCCCTCCCCTGCCTGGAGGTGGGGACAATTCACAGTGGCAGAGATTCAGAAGCTCTTGAGGCAGATGGCCTGCAGCATCTCACTTCCAGGCCAGACAGACACAAGAGAAGCTTGGAGACAGGCTGGTGGCCAACAGATCTGGTGACCGTTGCCTCAACAGCAGGCTCTGAGGGTTGGTCTTGAACTTGGGGAGGGGGGAGGCTCCAGGAGACACTTTGTCTCTGCAGCCTGACTATGCCCTAATGTCCCTGAAGTCCATACAACTCAAAGTGAGGCCAAAATCTCTGAGCACCTTTGGGGCCTGGGCATCACTGCCAGATGAACTGGGAAGGTTTCCTGGGAAGAGACCTGAGTGTTAGGTGTCAGGGCAGAGAGAGTGAGAGGCTATGGTGGTAAGATGCCAGGCTCCAGGATCCTTCTTAGCAGACCCCATCCGCTAAGTACCCTCTCTACTCAGGATAGAGCTCTGTTCCATGCTTGGTCACTTTAACTCTGGGGGATTGCAAATCTCCCTCAGGGGAGATCTGGTAAGGAGGGTAGGAACGCCCAGGCAGAAGGGGTGCAGAGCTTGGAAAGGAGTTCCCAGGCATGGGGGTGAGATCGGCGTCACCCCTGAGTTCTCCATGGCTCATTCCATCAGGAGATCCTGCTATGTACGGATGAGGCTTGCAGTTGGAACTGTACACGGGGACTGAAAAGGAGCCATATAGTAGCTGAATTGCCTGCTCAGAACCTAGGCTTCCTTAGGAGCTCCTCCTTCCCTGGAGTTTGTTCCATGAGTCCTCGGTGAAGCCTTGCCTCACCCCAACGGAAGGGGGTCTCCTTCCTTTCTTCGTGCTCAGAAGTTCTAACCACTCAGGGTGAAGTCCCGCCCCCACTGGATCCCCAAGCCCAGTAGGGCCCACCCTGAAGCACCCTCTCAATCTATCTAGAGCAGCGCCTCTGGGAGGAGGGACCCCAATCCCTCCCCGCCCATCCACGAACCCCAACTAGTTGAGGGAGTTGCTCACCTGTACCGATTTGAGCCCTGTCGGGGTCAAGAGAGAAGCCCAACCCATATGGGGTAGGACCCCCGTCCCAGATTGGAATTTCATCCCTAGGTGGAGCCCCACCCTCGGTAGAAACCCGTATCCCAGGCAGGAGCCTCTCCGCTAAAAAGGAACCCAGACCCCAAGCAGGAGCCCCTCACAAGTAGGAGCCCTGCCCTCAAGTAGGAACTGGATCCTCAGGTATGAGACCCCTCCAAGTAGGAACCCTGCCCCCAGGTAAGAACCCTGCCCCTAAGTATGAGCCCTGCGCCCTCCGTTGGGAACCCTCCTACTTGCAGGTGTGCACGTCATAGACGCGTGTGCACTCCTGGCAGCTGACGTAGCAGCACCAGTGGAAAACACAGTGGCACTTCTCCCTTCGTCGCTCAGTGCGCGCGTTATGGCCGCGCCCGCAGCACAGCAGGTCACACCCGTCTATGCCGTGCGAGCTCACGTTGCAGGTGCGGTCGCGCGTCCCAAAGGAGCCGGTTTCAGGGTTCGGCTCACAGAAGTTGGGCGAGGCCTCGTAGTAGACCAGGTCGCGCTCTGTGGGCACCTTGAAGTACGTGTAACGTGGTCTCAGGGTCTCCACCCAGCCACGGGACTCGCGGTGTTTCTCCACCACCATCTCCGAGGCGCTGTCGTACTTGTCTTTGAGGAAATCCCCGACAGTGCGGAAGTCCGGCTGCGACCACCAGCAGGTCTTCACTTCGCAGCTGCCGGAGAGTCCGTGGCATTTGCATTTGAGGTGCATGTGACTGGCGATGGCCTGAGGAGGCAAGCACAGAAGCCAGTGTCTGGCCCTGGTGTGACTCAACCAGGGGGTCCGCTCTTTGCTTGCAGCCCACCTACTCCAGAAAGCCCCTGCGACTCCTCTCTGTGGGCACTTAGTGCCTTCACCTTCCCTGTGGTGACCTAGGTCTTCCCTGCCAGATCCAAGACCTCAGGGGCCTGGGAGCTTCTTTCTCCATGTAGGTCCCACTAATTCTCTTTCCAGGGGTGTTTTAGGATAGAGTGCAGGAAGCAGGGAGCTTTCAGGTGGACAGTGTGGAGATGCTGGAGGGACAATGTGGGGTGTTGTCTGGAGCAGATGCTATGGGCTTGTTGCAAAGACTCGGAGTACCTGGCAGGGGCACTTAGAGTGGTCCCTAAACTCGCAGGGTCCTGGATGAACAGAAGCTTTCCCTAGGGACAATGGAGACCTTGCTCCTTCTTTAGGGGAAGGAGCAGAGTTGCTTCAAGAAGAAGGGAAGGAATCCTGCCTCCCTTTCTTTGGGGAAAGGCGTGAGGACAAGGGGGCAGACAACCACCAGCACTGTCTAGAGTGGCCCTGTCCATTGTCCTCAGTTTCCAAGCCCTCCCTAACACATACTCCCTGTTCCTTTGCTCTGGACTTCTAGCCTTCCCACCCAGCCCATAAACATCTGCTCTGGGCATCTCCTCGTGTCTTTCCTTTTACATTCCAAGAAGTACTGTCTGCAAAAACACACGCTGAGTCTTTAAGCCTCATTGTAAGAAAAGCATGCAGGATGTTGCATTCATAATTTCAACATCCACTGCACTATGGATAAATAACAAGCTGGCCACGGGGGTAGCTACTCTTTAGGTCTGGCTCTGGTCGAGGTTCTCATGCTGGATGCCTGGTCCCAAGTATGGTGATGCTAAGAACTTGAAGAGGTCTTCATTGGAAGGGAAGAATGTATACCCCTTGACAGTGTATAGCACAAAGTCACCACCACAGTAAACAAAGAGCTACTTCAAATGACCAATGGGAAGTTTTGAATGTTCAAACAGAAAAAAAAAATTTTTTTTTTTTCATTTTGAGACATGTTCTCACTATGTAGTTGCTGGCTGGTCTGGAACTCAGTACATAACCCAGGCTAACCTTGAACTTGTGGCAATTCTGCCTGTGCCTCCAAGTGCTGGGATTGCAGATATGCACCACCATGCTCAGTTAAAATAAATTTTCAGGTGATAGGAATGCTTCCTACCCTGATCTGGTCATGATGTTTTATAGTTGCATATTGAAAGGCCTCACTGTACCCTGTAAGTAGGTTCAATTATGATGGCAGTTAAAATAGTTTAAATGGAGGCAGGGAACTGTTAGGTTGTTAGAAGCTTCCCTCTCAAGGACCTTGCCTGCTGCTCACCTGCTGCACACTTGCTCTGTAAAACTACCAGGAGTCTGAGACACAGGCCATCTTCATGTGTCCCTTGCTAAGAGTGACAGTTCACCTGTCAGATCCCAGGAGTCAAGAGTCTAGAGTCTGGAATGTTCTCTCTCTCTCTCTCTCTCTCTCTCTCTCTCTCTCTCTCTCTCTCATTCCCCTTTGTTCATTCTATATACAGTCTTGGATGGGAGGAAGGAGGAGAGAGGGTTGTGACAAAAGAGGAAGACCAGTCCATCATGATGGCACAGGACTATAATCTATGTGGATGCTGAGGCTGGGGGATTGAGAGTAGGCGGCTAGTCTGAGCTACACTGTAAGCCTCTTTCCAAAGACTCCAAGTGTATTTTAACTGGGCATTCAAAACTACAGCTACCCGAAAACTAAACCACCCAAGCAGCTCTGGCCGGGGCGTGCAAGGATTTGTATCGGGAAGCATCGGCTTAAGACCTCGATCAGTCTGGGTTCAGATCTGTTTGCGTCTCATCTAACTCTCGGCTGCTTCTTCACCCTTCCTATTGAACTGGCCCATGAGCATGGTTGAATAACACCATGCCCGGCTGGTTCAGCTTGTCCAATACCCACATTCCTCTCGCAGCCAGGCTTTCTGAAAGAGACTTTTTCCATCTCCCCTTCCTCAGTCTCTCTAGTTTTTGTTTTACTTGGTCAAAGATCTCAATAGCAGCTGAGACCTGCTGGCTAAAGCAGGGATCCTGGCCAGTGCTCGCCTGCGTGGCGTAATTCCTGACGGTGCAAGGCCGTGCGTCGCAACATGCAGGGCGGCCACAACCCTTGTCTGGCTGCTTCTTTATTTTTGAATGGAAGGTGTGTCTGCTGCTTTCTTACTGTGAAGTGTTGAAATTGACTACTTTCTCTCACCTCTTACTACACAGCCAACCCGCTCCCCGCAACTTCTGCCCTAAAAACCACAGGATGATCTGTCCCTTCAGTGGTCATTGCCGATGGCACGGGCTGTACTAGCAAGCATATTCTTTTGTTTGTTTGTTTTGTTTTGTTTTGTTTTGTTTTTGTTTTGTTTTGTTTTGTTTTTCAAGACAGGTTTCTCTGTGTAGTTTTGGTGCCTTTCCTGGATCTCGCTCTGTAGACCAAGCTGGCCTCGAACTCACAGAGATCCGCCTGGCTCTGTCTCTCGAGTGCTGGGATTAAAGGCATGCGCCACCAAAGCCCGGCAAGCAAGCATATTCTAAGATGACACTTCCTTTTCCACACAACTTCCTGTTCTGCGATTAACACACCCGCTGTGGGTCAGCTCTGTATTTTCTCGCCTCTAACCATCCTCTTAAGATGTCCAAGCATCAGGGCTGGGGATGAAACTCAGTTGGTGGGGCACTTGCCTAGCATGCCGGGCATGAAGGGCCTGGATTTGATCCTTATCGTCTCATAAACCGCATATAGTGGTACACGTCCACAGTCCCAGCACGTGGGAGTCAGAAGCAGGAGACTGGAAGATGGTCATTCTCAGCTACAGGGAATTCAAGGCTAGCTTGGAATACATGAAACCTTATATCCAAAAACAAAAAGGGGCGCAGGGCGGTGGTGGCGCACGCCTTTAATCCCAGCACTCAGGAGGCAGAGCCAGGCGGATCTCTGTGAGTTCAAAGGCGCAAAGCTACACAGGGAAACCCTGTCTCAAAAAACAAAAAAACAAACAAACAAACAAACAAAAAGGGCTGGCGAGGTAGCTCAGGGGGTAAAGGGCTGGCCACTAAGCTAGCTGACTTGTGTTCCCTCACAGGACACTACATGGTGGCATGAGAAAACCGACCCTGAAAGCTGTCCCCTACACACACTGTGGAACATGCATCTACACACACACACACACACACACACACACACACACACACACACACACACACACACTAAATGTAATAAAAATATTAAGCCGGGCGGTGGTGGCGCACGCCTTTAATCCCAGCACTCGGGAGGCAGAGCCAGGCGGATCGCTGTGAGTTCGAGGCCAGTCTGGGCTACCAAGTGAGCTCCAGGAAAGGCACAAAGCTACGCAGAGAAACC
This sequence comes from Peromyscus maniculatus bairdii, assembly GCF_049852395.1. Classification (NCBI taxonomy): domain Eukaryota; kingdom Metazoa; phylum Chordata; class Mammalia; order Rodentia; family Cricetidae; genus Peromyscus; species Peromyscus maniculatus. Next base: position 43,472,165 of record NC_134859.1, read on the forward strand.
CTGTCTCAAAAAACCAAAAATATATATATATATATATATATATATATATATATATATATATATATATATATTAAAACAATGCCTAAAGATATTTACTCATTTCACCTTCAAGACATCTTTTTGCCATCCCATAAATTTTGTGAAATGGTGCTGTCTGAAGACAAATCTTTTCTACTGTACTACTCCCTTTTCATAGAGTAGCTGGGAACGAAATTCCTGATTTAAAATCATTTCGTCACTCAGAATCCTGAAAGTGTTGCTCTATTTTCCTCTAGCTTCCAGCGATGCCTTTTTGATACCCCATCGTTTGCAGGAATGCCAAGGATTCTCTTTGAAGCTTGGAGGGTTTCTCTAGGTTACAGGCTCTGAATTTCATAACGTCTCGGGCAAGGGGGCTTTCCCATTTTTTTTAAGGTTAAAAATGGTGTGTGTGTGTGTGTGTGTGTGTGTGTGTGTGTGTGTGTGTGTGTGTGTGTGTTTGGGTGTTTGCATGTGTTCAGGTACCAGAAAAGGGCAGCAAGTAGCTTGGAGCTGGACTTACAGCCAGTTATGAGCCACCCTGTGTAGGTGCTGAGAGCCAAATGCTAGCCCTCTAAACCAGTGGTTCTCAACCTTCCTAAATGCTGTGACCCTTTAACACAGTTCCTCATGTTGTGGGGACCTCCCCTCCCCAGCCATAACATTACTTTCGTTGCTACTTCATAACTGCAATTTTGCCACTGTTATGAATCATAATGTAAGTATCTGGTATGCAGCTGGCCGTAGGTGACTCTTGTGAAAAGGGTCATTCCACCCCCAAGGGATCACAATCCACACCTTGAGAACCACTGCTCTAAAAAGTGCATCAAGGGCTCTTGACCCCTGAACGTTCTCTGTCCGTCTTTCTTCATCCTTGAAGCAGGGCCTGTCTCTGCTAGCATCCCTTGTCTCCCGTGAACATACCCCACAAAACTCTGGATGAAATGTTTGCTTTTGTTTTTTTACATTATTATTATTTGGTTTTTTGTTTTCTTTTGAGACAGAGTATAACAATGTCACTGTCCTGGCTGTCCTAGAACACGCTTTGTAGAGGAGGCTGGCCTTAAACTCACAGAGATCCACCTGCCTCTGCCAAGTGCAGGGATTAAAGGCGTGCGCCATCACCACCCAGCAAATTTTTTTTAAAGTACTTAAGGCCAGGCATGGTGGCACATACCTTAAATCCCAGCATTCCAGAGCAGAAGCAGGCAGATCTCTGAGTTTCAAAGCCAGCCTGGTCTACAAAGTAAGTTTCAGGACCACCAGGATACAGAGAGAGACCCTGTGTCAAAAACAAACAAACAAAACCTCCGCCATGTATTCATTTATTATGTCCATATGTAAATGCACACATGCATGTCACAGGGTGTGAAGGTCAGAGGTCAACTTGCAGGAGAAGTTTGTTCTTCCTTCTACTTTGTGGGTTGTAGGGATCCAACTCAGGTTGTCAGCCTTGGAGGCAAGTGCGCTTATCCTATGTGCCGTCTTGTAGGCCCCATATTTTCTATGAGCTCTTCTTTCTCACTCATTTTTAAAATTAACACATTGCTCCAATGTCACAGGGACAGTGTTTGATCTCTTTGGGGAGACTGATAGTTTTTGTGAAGTTTTTTTTCTTAAAGTGCATATTTTATGCAAATTCTGTTTGTTTTTTAAATAAAAGGATTTTTTTTTTTTTTTTGAGACAAGGTCTCACTGTGTAACCCAATCTGGCCTCAGACTCACAATATAGCCCAGGCTCAAACTCATGACCCTCCTGCCTCAACCTCCCAAGTGCTGGGATTGCTGGCCTGAACCATCATATCTAGTTCAACTTTAGGTTTGTGTTTGTTTTATTGTGTGCTTCCTGGAAAATTTATGTGTTTTTATTTTTTTGTTTGTTTGGTTTTGTTTTTTGGTGGGGTTGGGGTCAGGGTCTCTATATGTAGTCCCAGCTGTCCTGGAACTCTCTACGTAGGCCAGGCTGGCCTCAAATACACAGAGATCCATCTACCTCTGCCTCCCCAGTGCTAAGATTAAAGACTTGCACCAACACTCACCCTAAAGTGATCCAACCGCCATGTTCGAGAAACCCCCTCCATTCATTCTGGGAGAGCTGGGTTCCCTAGAGGAGAATATCCTATCCTTTGTCTGAAGGATAAGTGGATTGGAGCTAGTGTTGAGCGTTAGGAAGAGGTGGAAGGTCTGAGGATCTGAAGTTACTGATGTACAGAGTTAAGTTTCACTGTGATAACTTGTCCTCAGGCATGCTTGGCATCTCCAAATGTCTGCTACAGTGAAGGGCAGGCAGGTGCCTGGCCACAGGAGCTGTGCAGAGGAGCCAGCAATTATGAAATACTTGCTCGCTGACTTGCTTGCTTTTGGAGACAGGGTCTCATGTACAAGGCTGGCCTTAAACATTATGCAATAGAAGTTGACCTTGAATGTCTAATCCTCCTGTCTTGCCTCCACTGAGTGTTGGGATTACAGGCCTGCACCACCATACCCAGTTTAAAACGCCTGTAAAATACACTTTCAAGAAATGTCTCTGTTTTCACCTCCATCGTCAGCTCTGTTTCTCAAGATAGCTGACAGCCATTCCTGGGTGGTGCGAGGTCCCTCTTCAGTGGATGACTCAGTTCTTGGCTCTGCTATACCGCTGAGCACTACCTATCTGGACACTCGTGCTCTGAGGAGGGAAGCCGGGCTGTATGTGAGGGGCACTAAGCATGTCTGAGGATAAGCAGCTGCAGTGAAACTTGTCTATGTATGAAAGTTCAGACCTTCCCCTTCTCCTGAAATCTCAGCATCAGCCCCTGAAGTCCAGGGATACCCAGAAGAAGATAAATAAAAGGCTATACCTAGGTATAGCCAGAGGAAGAGATCTTCAACAATGCTCTGTTATATTTCCCTGTTCTGTTCCAGATTCTCACATTCCTTTGATAACATATTTTCTCTCTCTCTCTCTGTCTCCCTCTCTCCCTCCCTCTATCTGTCTCAATAGCCAATAGCCTGTATCGTCTCTGCACTATAATTCTCTATCTCAATTCAATCTATATCTACTATATCAACCCATCCATTCATCTGCTTCTCCCCTCTATTTTTTTTTACCTTTCATGCCTTGTCCTTTTATGTATCCAGAACCCTCGGACACTACATGCCCTATGGCTACCTCCCTTCACTTGTCTCCTTCCCAGGGACCCTAAGTCCACAGGTGAGCTTGGCATCCTCTGGGAACACAGTGGACACTTGAGGTACAGCTGAGTAGTGTCACGGGGTCCCTTGGTAGAAGGAAAGCAGCCCTGCAGCCTGGTCACCAAAAGCAGCCCTCCTCTACCCTGTTCTGCCCCTCTGGGCACCCCAGTGAAAAAGCAGCTCCTGCTTTGGAACCCTGGGGTTCTGTGTACATACCTGGCGCCCAGCCTCGTTGTTGTGACGGTTCATGGCAGAGCGGGCATCTGGCCGGTTCTCCCTGGCATCAGCAAACTCCCGAGACACCATTCCGCCAAATTCAATGTCCTCACTGCAGCCGCCCCACTTCCAGCCCTCTCCCGGGGAGCCCTGGAGGCGGCTGCTGCACCCACAGATGGCGGCTGAGCCTTCTGCACAGGAGCGCGTCACTGCAAAGGCCACTCCAGCAGAGGCAATGGCGTGGACAAAGGCTGACTCCCGGGTGGCTGCAGAGGAAGGAGATGAGGGTTATGGAGGCCAGGTGAGGAGAGCTGCAGTCCAAAAGGCAGGAATCCAAAAACCAGGCCTGAGAAAGGAGAACTCAGTACACACAGGATCTACCATTGTGCTTCTAGGGGTCTTCTGAAGAATATTGGCCCTAATCACCAATGCCCCAAACTGTGTGTGTGTGTGTGTGTGTGTGTGTGTGTGTGTGTGTGTGTGTGTGTGTGTGTGTGTGTGTAAGTGCATACATGCCTGCGTCAGGGTTATGTTAAGGTAGGGTTTTACTATAGCGCTTTGGCTGGCCTGAAATGCTCTAAGTAGACCAGACTGGCCTCAAACTCACAGAGATATGCTTGCCTCTGCCTTCTAAGTGCTGGGATTAAAGGCATCAAAGGCATCATCACCAGGCCCAGCCCTTAGTTTTGTTTTTTGTTTTGTTTGTTTTACGGTAATTTCAGGTCTTACACTGAGTTGGTGTTTGTGTGTAGAAGGTAAGGGTCTGGTTCCATTCTTCCATGAGTGGATATTGATATCCAACTTCCTAGCACCATTTATCAAAGGGATTGTTCTTTCTCGAATGTATGTTCTTCATACATTTTGCTGAAAAACAATTTGGTGTAAATATGTGGCTTTACTTCCTGTGTCTGTCGTTTTATGCCAGCACTGGATGGTTTTTGTAGTGATAGCTTATGATAGCTCCATAGTGTGCACAATGAGATGTTATTTAGTCACAAATGAGATTCTGCCACTTGCAACAAGACTGACAAACCCAGAGAACATTATATGAAGTGAATGAGCCAGACACGGAAAGACAGGTGTGGAATCTAAAAGCCTTCATTTCACAGCAGGAAGCAGAGTAGGCTAGCTACCAGAGGCCAGGAAGGGGAGAGGCTGATCACTGGGTCCAAATTCCAGTTAAAGAGGAGGAAAAGGCTCTGGTATGCTGCTGACCAGTAGTATGAGGGCAGTGGAAAATGGATTGTATTTTAAAAATATAGCTTAAAAGGGATTCTGAACATTCTCAATGAGCATGCTAAGAACCCTGATTGGATCATTTTTAATATGATCCTATACTGAAATATCACACAGCACGTTAAATACATACTAAAATGTAATAAAAATAAATAGGAGCTAGGGCTGTAGCTCAGTTGGTAGAGTGCTTGCTTAGCATGCACAGAGCCCTAGGATCTTATCCCTAGTACCACATAAACTGGGAATAGTTGTGTACTCTGTAATTCTAGCATCAGGGAGGGGGAAGCAGGAAGATTAAAAAATTCAAGGTCATAGAGGCTAGCTTGGGCTACACGAGACATGAGAGACTTAAAAAAAACAGATAAATAAAATAAAATATAATGTGCTACAGATGTAGCTCAGTGGGTAGAGAACCAGGTTGGCATGCCAACGGAACCTGGGATCAAGCCCCAGTCCTGGCTGGAATGAGATGGTGAAGGTGCACAGGCCTATAACAGAATCCCGATCACTCCAGAGGTAGAAACCGAGAAGCAGAAGCTTCAGGTTCAGCCTTAGCCTCAGACAGTTCAAGGCTAGCCTGGGCTACATGAGACCTCTCTCACACACAGACAGTTCAAGGCTAACCTGGGCTACATGAGGCCCTATCTCAGCACAAGAAAAATTAAATCTTTAACACTATAAATTAATATTGAAAATAAAAACATAAAAGGTAATAAAAGATTTTTAAACCAGAACTCACTACACACCTGTAATGCCTGTACTTGGAAGACTGAGGCAGGAAGATTGCTTTGAGTTCTAGACCAAATAGGACAGCTCTTCTTGGTTATCAACTTGGCTATATCTGGAATTAACTAAAGCTGAATCTGCTGGATACACCTGTGAGGGAATTTTTTTATTTGTTTTTCAAGTCAGGGTTCCTCTGTGTACCCCTGGCTGCCTGCCCTGGAATTTGCTCTGTATAGCAGGCTGGCCTTGAACTCAGAGATCTATCTGCCTCCTGAGTGCTGGGATAAAAGGCACGCACCACGACTGCCTGGCTTTTTTTTTTTTTTTTTTTTTTTGTAAGACAAAGTCTCTCTGCATAGCCCTGGCTGTCCTGGAACTCACTGTGTAGACCAAGCTGTCCTAGAATGCACAGAAATCTGCCTGCCTCTGCTCCCTGGGTGATGAGATTAATGGTGTATGCCACCATGGCCTGGGATTTTTCTTGATTGGCTCATTTAAGGTCAGAAAACACACTTAAATCTGGGCTTCACCTGGTGGCAGCCTATATAAAGGACACGGAAGAAAGCTTCACTTTTTTGCCTGCTTGTTCTCTCGTTGGCAAGTCCATTTCTTCACTGGGGTTAGAGCTGACTTCTTTGGGATTCTTATGTATACTGAAGACCAGCTGAGACATCCAGCCAACTATTGGATTCTTGGACTTTCTGTTGGAAGACAGTCACTGTACTAGCCAGACCATAGCCTGTAAGCCACTCTAATAAATCCCATTTTAATAGAGAGAGACTCACTCTGTCACTTGTGTTTTTCTAGAGAATCCTGGGTAATACACTAGGGTTCCGAAGTACACAGCCTGGTGTTCAGTACCACGTGTCAGAGTGCAACGCAAACCAATAGGGTGCTATCTCATGCAAGCACGGGACCAGTCAGGAGAGTGAAGAAAACCCAGCCTTGCACAGGAGGAGGGTGGAAGGAAAATGTCCATCATGTGAGAGTCAGTTTGGCAACACAGGGCCTTATCAGAGGCTTCAGTTACCCATAGCTTGTCACAATTTGAAAACATTAAATGGAACATTTGGGGGCCTAGAGAGAGAGCTCGTGGAAGGCTGCTTGGCTAGCATTTGAGAGGCCATAGTTTCCAACCCCAGCACCACATACACAAGGGAAATTCCACACACACAAAAAAAAAAACCAAGTTTTTAAATTGCATATTGTTCTGAGCAGTGTGGTGAAATCTCACACTGTCTTGTGCTGTTCCTTACATAGACATACCTAACCATTGTGCAAAGTATCCATGTTGTGTGTATATATATATATATATATATATATATCACAGAATAGTCTCTCAGTGGTTGCCTGGAGATCAGACAGACAGTTGCCAGGTTCAACGTCACAACGCTTGTGGCTAAAGTCACTCTTGTTTTACCTAACGGTGGCTCTGAAATTGAGTGGTGAAACTGGCAATCTGCCCAAGGGAAGCCACAGAGTAAGAGAAAACTCTCAACTTAATAAAAGGAAAGAGCAATCACATGCTGAAGTTGTAAAGACTGGTAAGAAAAAATCCACGGTGGAACTCAGAAGGAGGAGGAGAGAAGACACTCACACTAGCTTTGTTATCACCCAGCTATGAAAACATGTAGCCCAACAGCTCAAAAAGAAAACTTATCAATGAGAGAGACGTAAACCACCACAGCTATGCTGGAGCTGTTCTGTTTGGATGGCCATTAAATCTTACTGTGTCTAATGTATATGAAGCTTTATCACAGGTGTGCATATACAGGAAAAACAACAGTCTAGATTTTGGTGCTATCCCTGACTGCAGGCATCCGCTGCAGGTCTGGACCAGGGGCCTCAGATTGAGAGGACAAATCACACAAATGGATCTTGAAATGATCAATCAGATCATATTGACTAAAAAGGCAGAAAAAAAAACCCAAAACAGAGGTGAATAGTATTCCATTTTCTATATACACACAAAAATTTCATTATCCATTCATCTGTTGATAGACAATTAGGCTAATAATTCTTTGCTATAGTGATTAAGCAGCAATAAACGTCTGGGGTGCAAATATCCTCATGGTAGTTTGGAGTTCTCTGGGTATATGTCCATGGTCCATGAGAGAAACAGTGGAGTCATATGATAGTTCTAGTTTTAATTGTTTGAGAATCCCCAAACAGATTTCTATAATGGTTATATTAATTTGCACCTCCCCCGACAGTGAATAAGAGTTGCTTACTGAGAGAAGGCATTCTCTCCTCTACATGACACCAGATATAGGTGTGCGCGAGTACTTGCTATATGATAAACATAGTGCTCTGAGCAAGAGGGACATGCATCAGACATGTTGACTAGAACAGGTTTACAAACCTAGCTAGAAGCCATTCCAGACTGAAAGCTCCACAGGCCTGCAGGGGGAGCTACACACAGGCTCTCTTGGACTGGGGACCCTCTATTAGAAGTGGGGTGGTGTTGCTGAGCTCCTGGATAGAAACTTCCAATCACCTCTTGAGATTATGAGACTCTTCACAGAGAGTTGTCCCCAACTCTTCCTCCATACACGGGGGACTGTCATTCTGGGAGACAAACGGGTAACGACTTCTCATGCTTCCACAAGCCATAGCTAAGAGGTTAAACTCGTGGAGCTCTGTGTGTCCCAAAGCCCAAATAGGCAGCGACAGAGGAACTGCGCACAACTACACACACACTCAGACTTGCCCACAAAGTTAAGCATGCATCCACACAGAGATCGAAGAACTCACATTTCCTTTCATACTAAGAACACAGTGTGAGCTGTGGTACCTCTAGCAGGCTGGCCAAGACCTCTTGGAACCGCTGGCTTTCTCTGTGGGCTGGCACCTCTGCAGACTCCAGCTGTTCTGTCCCTAACCTGGGGCATTGTCGGAGCCTGGAGAGCTACTGCAGCCACCTAGGAGCCCAGCCTCTTCCCACTACTTCCCAGAGGAAGCCGGCTGGCCAGAAACAGCCACTCTGGACACTAGAATATGGGCACAGAGTCCATCTTCTACCAGAACCACAGAGAAGCCCCCAAATGGACTGGCACTCAGCCTTCAGCTGCCTCCACTAGTCACGCACACAGCTGCCCAGCTCCCTGCCCCATGCCAGTGTGATGTAGGGCCCTCCTAGAGTTATTTAAAGCTTCCTCGCTGCTGGCCTTGTGTTCCTTTTCTCAGTCACTCACTGGCCTCTAGCCATAGTCAGTCTTGTTCTTCCCTGGACGAAAGCTGCCCCTGTCCTGCTCTGCAGCGTGGCAGCCAAGGTCCTGGGCACTGTCCACCCAACATGTGGCCTCTGGCTCCCTGACATGCCAGCTGTGGCTAGTCCTCCACAGGAATTAAGTCTGCTAGAATTCATTTCCAGCCCAGATCCTTCCCAAGGGCAGGGTCTGTATCTGGTCCACTGTTTATTTCCATTCCAGAACACAAGTTACCCCTTCCATAGCTGTGGTATCAGGGGAAAGGGCAGAAGTCCTGGGCTGGGGCAATAAGTCTACCGCGGGGAGGCAGAGCCCAGCTGAGACTCTTCTGCACTGTGTGTTCTTGAATGGAACCAGAACAAGACACTCCACTCTTTCCTAACATTTTCTTTGGGCAAGGGTGGGGTCGGGGTGGGGGTGGGGGTGTGGTTTTCGAGACAGGGTTTCTCTGTGCAACAGCTCTGGCTGTCCTGGAACTCACTCTGTAGACCGGGCTGGCCTCAGAACTCTCAGAGATCCACCTGCCTCTGCCTCCCGAGTCTTGGGATTAAAGTCATGCGCCACCACCACCCCAGCCCTAGCATTCTTGAAGAGCCCTCCACCCTGTTTTCCTCTCCGAATACAAACGTTCAGTCCGGGGATGGCCTGGAGCTGAGGTGCCTGGGAGTAAACACGAGCCTTGCTAGACACACCCACTCACCCTCCTGCCCTCCACTTAGCCCTATCCTTATTTTTTTCTATTTCTTTTTTTAGGCAGAGACTGGCTTGCCTGCAGCTTACTGTGTAGCCTAGGATGACCCTGAACTCCACAGGTGCTGGAATTACAGCTGTGAGCTACCACACCTAGTTTTAAGTAGTGCTAGAAATGGAACCGAGGGATTTGTCCATGCTAGGCAAAGACTCTACCACCTGGGCTGCATCTCCAGTGCCTGTTTTGTCTTTGAAGGAGCCAAGCCACTCCTGGTGCCTCAAAGACTTTACTCCCTGTCTTTCTGCACAGAACCTGAGTCTGGGGCTAGGGGCCGTGAGCTACCTTCTCTTGGGTGCTACTCAGAATTCTACTTCTCGGCACCCTCACATTCCAAGTCTCGAAGCAGCCCTGGGTTACCTTATCCAGCCCAAGTGTCACCCCAGTGCCCCTCCCCCTCCCTTCTTGGCTCTAAAAGATAAGGGGCCAGCACTCTGGGCCTTGCCCTGGCCCTGCCCAGAACAAGGGCTTCAGGCTCCCTTGCTTATCAGGACCCAAGCAAACAGCCCGGAGCTGGTAGACACACTTGAGGGGAAGGGCGCTCAGGAGAAGGAGAGAGCCGCACAGAGCTTCAACTTGAAGTGGAGAATAGTTCATTCTTCCTCAGCTCTGTCACCAGCAAGCTGGAAAGTGCCCCCTTTCCACCGAGCCTCAGTTTCCCTTAGTGTCAAATGAGGAGGTGAGGGAGGCTGCTGATCAAGTCAGGACAGGGCAGGCTCTGGAGCTGACTTTCAACTGGCCGGGGAAGAAATAAAGACCAGAAGCTTCTACAGACAGGTCCAAAAACTCCATTTGGGAGGCCCGGAGAGAAGCTGTAGGCTGCAAGCCCACAGGCCAGATGAATGTACGTCATGGCCAAGAAGGCTGAATGATAGCTGCAGCCACGGAGTTTTAAGTAGCTCCCCGCAGATACTGGTCAGTTAATTATGAGGGGAAATGTTTGGCTCTATGTTGGAGAAATCTGGCACACACCTTTTGTTTGTTTGTTTTGGGATTTTTTGAGACAGGGTTGTTCTGTGTAGCCTTGGCTGTCCTGGAACTCACTCTGTAGACCAGACTGGCCTTGAGCTCACAGAGATCCACCTGCCTCTGCCTCCAGAGTGTTGGGATTAAAGGTGTGCGCCACCATCACCCAGAATTTTTTTTTTTTTTTTTTTTTTTTTGATACAGGTTTTCACAGCTCAGGCTAGCCTGGAATCTGTGATCCTCCTGACTTCCTCTTGTGCACTTGGATTATAGAAGCGCACCACCACACCCATCTGGTAGACACCACCTTAAGCAAGGGATGGAGTTTACATTCCTAGCACTGAATAGATAGATACCTTCTACCTTCTCCCAAGAAGTACTATATTGTCTTCTAGATTTTCTTGCTATAAACCACTTGACGGTTGGGAGGCAACTGCTAAAGCCAGACAAAGGTCCTTCCTACAAAATAGTGACCTTGGCAGTGAAGAAGGGAAAGGAAGGTGGATCTCAAGGGACATGGAGGCACAAAGTGGGTCATCAAGTCAGGCTGGCTTTTATGATAGATCTGTCTGTCTGTTTGTTTGTTTGTTTTTGCTTTGTTTTTCAAGACAGGGTTTCTCGGTGTAACAGCCCTAGCTGTCCTGGAACTCACTGTATAACCAGGCTGGCCTTGAACTCAGAGATCTGCCTGCCTCTGCCTTCCAAGTGCTGGTATTAAAGGTGTTTGCCACCATGCCTGGCAAGATCACAGTTTTGATGAATACAGTATGCCCATAATTTCAAGGATCTTGGGAACAGAGAGAAAATCCATTACTTTCACTGGATTCCTACAGGGTTTTAGAAAAAACACTGTGAATGAACCACTGCTCCAGAGCTATCTGCCTTGCAGAGAGTGAATGGGAACAGGGCTCTCCCAAGATCCCTGGGGACGACACAGTGGCCCAGTCATCACAGCAGAGTTCTCTGCACAGCAGGGCCTCTGTCAGAGGTTTCAGTTTCTGTTGACTCAGCAGAGGTGGCCAGCATAAAGGTAAAGGCTTCCAGGTGAGGAAAGTGTACCTCACTCCTGAAAACAAGTGAATCTGTTCAGGCAGTAGCCAGATGAAGAAGAGGTGGGTACCCACAGGCTACTGAGCCAGGACTCTTACAGACAAGTGCTGCCGATCTGGGGGGGTCATCTGGGGCAGAGCTGAAATGTGTTTTGGGGGCTAGAGATTCCTACTGTCTTCAGACCCTGAAGGAATTGTTCTACAAGAGAAGCAAATTCCAAGCCAGGTGTCACGGGTCATGCCTGTAATTCCAGGAAGGCTGAGGTGGGAGGGTTAGGAATTGAGGTCAGTGTCTCTTCAGCCAGATCCCAATTCTCCTCGAAGAAACAATCTCAGAGACTAGCCTTGCCATGGTCTTACTGGGTTTAAGCAAAGTATCACTTATCTAGGTTTCCTTCATTTCCATTCACCTATTTCATTATTTATCATCCATCCATCCTCCACCAAATAATTCAGTTATCTGTCTACTATCCACCTATCATCTACTCATTATCCACCCACCATTCATTCATCTATCCACCCATCCATTATCCTCTATTCCTCCAGCCACCTACCACCCATTTGCCCAACCACCCAACTATCCAGAATATGAGAGTCCATAATGAGCACTAACTAGGCTCAGAACTAGAAATTCGAGATGAGTCATCTGCAAGGTGTCTGTCTCAAGAGCCAGGTATGAGCTGAGCACGGTGGTGCATTTTTTTTTTATTTTACTTATTTTAGTTTTATGTGCATTGGTGTTTGGCCTGCATGCGCGTGTCTATATGAGGGTGTTGGGGCCCCTGGAACTGGAGTTACAATTGTGAGCTGCCGCTTGGGTGCTGGGAATTGAACCCGGGGCCTCTGGAAGAGCAATTGCTGTTCTTAGCCGCTGAGCCATCTCTCCAGCCCTCATTCATAACCCCCGCAGTTGGAAGGGAGAAACAGGAGGATCAGTTTAAAGTCATCCTGTGTCACAGTGTGTGTGTGTGTGTGTGTGTGTGTGTGTGTGTGTGTGTGTTTACTGAAAGCACCTACTATTAATGGGTTGATGTTAGTCTGTGTCTCCAAATCCAATAGTACATTTTTTATGAAATTGGGAGCACCAAAGTTTGGTGCATATATGTTTAGGATAGTATGTTATGCTATGTATGTGTTTAGGGCCAGCTATCCCTGTTGAAGCTACCCTACACAAGGCTAGAATCATAGAATCCCAGGAGACAGAGGGGTAACCTTATCTATGCCACACTGCACGGTACACCTACCACACTCCTCCAGAGACTAGCCTGAGTGTGTCAGGCACCTCCCTCCAGATGGGTGCCCTGTCCCCCTAATTTCCAGCCTCCAAATGAGAGCTCACTCCCCTGCCCACTGGTGGGAAGAAGGAAGAAGAGGGCCAGTCTCCTTGAAGCCCAACTATGGCACCGTCTTTTGCTCAGACTGGCCAGAGCCTGCTTGCCATGGGAGCACCAACTCGCTTGGGAGCTTCAGTCTCCTGTCACCCTGAGGAAGGACAAACCATCCTTCCCATTCCCATCCTGATATCTGAAAGTGCTTCCAGAACATTCAGTGGGTGGGCACCCCTTCCCCCTCCAGCGTTCAGCACAGCAGGCTGAGGGCAGACAGGGGGAGCCGTGCAGCCCCAGGCCCCGCCCTGGCGCCTCCCCTCCGAGGTTGCCCACCGTCCCTCCTTCCCCAGGCCCTTTTCCTGGCCTCGAGGAGCCGAGCGGCCCGGAGGGGGTGTCGCGGTGGCATTTGGTAATCACACGGCGGCACAAAAGGCCCCGGAGCCACCTGAGAGCGGAATGCGCCGGTGCCCCACCGTGGCCGCGGCCCCTGACACCGCCCGGGCCCGCGCGGCCGGGCGCCTGGCTGACCTGCTGGGGCTGATGAATCCGGCTTTGTGCCACACTGTCACGCCGCGTTAGCCCCACAATGGCCAGCGATATTTTATATGAATTTCCCCCTGGCCGGTGATTAGGCGATCGCCGGCCAGTCATAGCAACCTGGAAGTATGCGCTGCCCGCCGCGCCGTCGGGCGCGAGGGGAAATCCTCTTTCAGACGCTTTAATTCAACACCCCGAAGGGCGTGTGAATCGCCAACAGCATTTTCACTTTTCCCTTGTGCTTAATCTTGTCGTCCTCGCAGGGACATTGTGCTCCGAGCCGAGCTCAGTGGGATGTCGGCCGGGGTCCCCCCTCCCACAGCGGAGAGTTAATGATATACCGGAGAGGCCCCCAGAGCCAGGGGAGCCCCTACCCCCAACGCATCGTAAATGGTAACACTTTCGGATGGGGGGGGTCAGGGGTCGCAACCTGGATTTGGGGACTCTGCTTCCCTAAAAAGCTGCCCTTTCTGTCCCTCCAGAGCCCTAGGCTCCGGTTGTCTCGCGGGCTGGCCCCATTGGAGCTGGTCCTTCCATAGGCTGAGCACACACAGAGAGGTGGAGGACCACCCCCTGAGGGGCCACGATGCTGAGGCCAGTCATCAGGAAGGGGGCTTGCCTGGGGGAGGGGAGGAGGCCAGGCTGCTGTTCCCTGCTCAGACCCCAAGTGGAGCCCGGAGTAAGTTGGGAAGAAAGTAAGTTCCTCCTTGGGTTGGCCAAGGGCAGGGATCTCAGTACCCAGCAGACGCTGAGAGTCTAAGGTCCATAAGCGCCCACCTCTGCCACCTGTTCTGACTTCAGAGGTCCTGGGGACCCAACAGAAGTCCTGCCGTTATGTGGTGTGAGTGTGGCTGGCCTGGAGGTGTGTCTCAGGAGGGCGGGGTAAGAGGCTCAGGCTGGAGACACTGTCCAGGTCAGTGTGGTCCAAATGAAGACTTCACAGCGAATGGGGGTTGCCTGCATGGGCAGCAAGCTCCCTGGGAGCCATCAGGGACCAGTGGAGACCACTTCCACTAGGGGTACAGAGCTGCAACCGTGGGTAGATTAGGCCCTTCCTTCATAGGGAAGCCACCTAGGCCCAGGAACCTCTGAGGACCCCTAGGCATGGCCATCTCAGTATGCAGGCAGGTGGAGACCCCAGTTCCCATGGCTGTGGGCTCCAGGGTCCAGGCCATGCTCCTTTATGTCCTAGATGCAAAAGTGTCACTCAGCCAAAAGAGTCCGTCCCCTTACAAGGCCACATGTGGTTTAAGAGCCTGCTTCCCGGACTCTGGGCCCCCACGTCCTCTGCACCACCCACTAGTCTCCTAGCCCGACCAGCTGTTTTGTTGACCTTCATCCTGTGAACCCTGACTCTGGACAGGGTGGCCCTGCCCAGTTTTTACCATTTCACCCATTTCACCCTGCCGGAGGTCAAGGCAGGCGAGTCACCTATCTCCTGCCTCCAAGTGTCCAGGGCCTGCCCCCCCGGGGACATATAAACTGTTCATAATCATCCTGTACTCAAAATTCTTCAAATGCTTCCTGATTCAAGGCAGGTAGCTCCCTGCTACCTTCAGGTGCAGAGCAATCTAGAATCCAGCTCGGCATCGGGGGCTGGAGCTTCCTCAGGTTCAATGCAGCGCACCTGGATCTTAGGCGAGGCAGATACAAGGTGGATGGTACTGCGTCAGATGTGAGCACACCCTTTGCCATGTGTACACACAAGCCCCCATTCACACATGCATGCTCAGTGCACACACGTACGCACAGTGTACATGCACACACCCACATAGAGACACTTGGGTACCCACATGTGCGTATACAAAGCATGGGAGCACACACATACGTGTATTTGTAGCTCCCATTCACACATCTACATGCATATATGCAATACACATGAATGCACACACAGGTGCACAAATGTACATGTACACTGGCACGTGCACACACCCGCGCACATTTATACACAGCACACACATTCATCTATTCACACACATACTCATGTAAGTAAAAGGCACAGCTACACAGACACATACTGACACAAGCTCGTGCACGGCCCACATGCAGACATATTAACTAACATGCACACTAAACACATTCACAAGTGCACGTGCCCACCTAAGACACTCATGCACACGTGTATATATAAAACACATGCACGCACATTTGTATACAACACATGGGTGCACAATCTCACGTACATGCACACATGCATTCAAGAGGCCGGCTCCTCTCCTCACGGCTGGCTGGTAGATGTTAAACAGAGGCCACCTCGGCAGGGGTGGCCAGGCACCCCTGTGGTCCCTGCCACAAAGCCTAGGGTAACCTTTGACATGATTAGGGTTGCCCTGACCCTAATCCAATCAGATTGATTACTTTGAGGCCAGCGGGCAGGCAGGGGGTGGGGGGGCACAGGGCTTCTGGAGCCAGCCCTTCTGGGGGCACACGGAGGGTTCCTTCCTCCCCTGGCCACCAGAAAAGAAGGAGAAAAAGAACCAAGGAGGGGGACGTGGGAGGGGGGCGTGGGGAGAGGGACATGGGAGGGGGAGGATGGGGCTTTGGGGGAGTGGAGGGAACAGAGTGAAAGGAGAAAGCTGAGAGGGGCTAAGACACGTTCGCAGAGGGTGGGGCAGGGGTGAGGGGTGCAGGGGTGAGGGGTGCAGGGGTGAGGGGTGCAGGGGTGCAGGCTGCGCTCCAGCAGGAAATCCTCAGGTGCTGCCAGGGGAAAGTGCATGGGATCCTGAAGCCAGAGAGCCTAGGCTCTATCCTGAAGGCGGCTTCTGAGGAATGTGAGCAGGTGCAGCCCTTGGCCCGAATGAACGCTGACCTGACTGTCTGCTCTCTAGGGCAGGACCAGGTACCTGCACCAGCTGCTTGTCCCTAGACAGCCTGGTGTGTTTGTTCGAGCGCCTCTTGGGGACACCCTCAGCACCCTGCAGCTCCCCTGCCCTCACCCAGCAGTGTGAGTGTGATGGGGTGATAGCCTGTCTCCCTCCTCCACCCTGTATCTACTCTCCTCACAGGCTCCTGCCATGCCAGAATCACACTGGTGAGCTCTGCCGCCTTCCTGTTCCTTCTCCTATCACCCCTGGGCCTCCCCAGGGCGATCACACCACTGTCTGCCTGGAGAGTTTGGGACCAGGCTGATGAGCTCCTCTCTTGCCCCAGTTTCCTGACTTGTAAAACATGCACCACAATGTTGGCCTCAGGTAAGTCTTAGGATTCAACCCGCTACGGTATGTTGAATTCTCAAACAGCTCCTGGGAGCTACTGTCTACGCATGCTTAAAGAAAGAGAAAAGAAGCAAGTTCCTCATGGTCCAGACTAAGTGCCATCTCCCCAGGGATGCCCTCCAAGATACCCTCGGGCCCCAGCACCTTGTCTTGCAGCACCAACACACTCATAGGATGCAGATCCCATGCACACGGGCTGTGTGCACCGCCAGTGTGCGATGAGGGGTTACTACCATATATATATACTACACCCACTGGAGAGCCTCTCATGTCCCAGCTCTGGTTCTGGAAGATTTCTGGATCATTCTAGAATGTGCTCAGCCCTGGAGAATTTGCCCTAGAAATCAAGAAAGGGGCACCGCCACTAGCTCCAGCCCCTTGTGAAACTCTGGTTTCTTCCAGTTCTGTTTCCCATAAAGCGTAAGGCAGGAAGATGAATGGGTGGCTCATGCCTGTAGCCTCAGCTACTTGGAAGGTTGAGGCAGCAGGATTGCCTGAACTGGGGCATTCAAGAAAAGCCTGGGCAACATAGGAAGGTGATATCTCAAAATTAATTAAAAATGAAACTGAGTCGTGTGCTCATGAATTGAGAAAACTTTTTTTTTTTTTTTTTTTTTGAGACAAGCTCTCACAGTGTAGCTCTGGCTGGCCTGGAACTTGCTATGTAGACCAGGCTGGCCTCTAACTCACAAAGATCCACCTGCTCCTGCCTCCCAAGTACTGGAATTAAAGATGTGTACCACCTTGGCCCATCTAAAAACCTTTTCATAATAGATTGTCATAGAATATTTGGCATAATTCCAAAAGATCAAAAGAATGGATTATTTTATACAAACAAACTTCTCTCAGGACTGGAAAGACGGTTCAGCAGGTAAGAGTATGTACTGCTCTTGCAGAGGATCCAACACCAACATGGCAGCTCACAACTGTCTGTAACTCCAATGACCTCTTTTGGTACAAACACTTGTACACACGTGGACACACAAATAACACACACACACACACACACACACACACACACACACACACACACACACACACATATTAAAAGACCCTTTAGGAGCTTGAGAGATGTCTCAGCCATTAAGAGCACTGGTTGCTCTTCCAGAGGCCTCAAATTCTGTTCCCAGCACCCACATGGTAGCTCACAACCATATGTAACACTAGCTCCAAGGATACAGCGCCCTCTTCTGGCCGCTGTAGGCTCTGCATGAATGTGATACATAGTCATACATGCAAGCAAAACATCCATATGCATACAATAAATAAATAAATTCTTTTTTTTAAAAAAAAAAAAACCTTTATTTTATCTACTTATCTTTGTATAAAGATTTCTTGCTCCTGATTCTACAAAATTAAAAAATTGGATAGATCCACAGTTACCACTGTCTATGGTAACAGGCTGAAAGCAGTCCCTCTAAGGTTAAGAAAATGGGATGCTCACTCTGGACATCAGACCAAGGAAGCAAGGAATGGAGTAAAGAGCATCTGGAGTGGGAGGAAAGGGTAAAATCATCCCATGTGTAGAGCAATCCAAGGAATCAACAGGAAAAGAACCTGCCAGAGCCTATGAACAACTTCAGCCAGGTCATGGAACAGCTGGTCAATTGTACAGCACACAGCTCCATGCTGCCTCCCAGTAACCAACAGTTCAAACACAACAGCAGACAAACAATGGTGAACTGGGGGCTCGTGGATGACAGAGGCACATGGATCTCTGTGAATTAAAAGCCTGGTCTACAGACCGAGAAAAGCAGGATGGGGCTGAGAGACAGTAAAGAGCACTTGTTGCTCTTGAAGAGGACCGAGGTCCAATTCCCAGCACCCACACTGCAGTTCACAACTGTCTGCAACTCCGGGTCCAGAGGATTTGGTGCCCTCTTGGGACCTCCTTGGCACCAGGCATGATTGTGGTGCACAGACATGTGTGCAAGCAAAACACACACATAAAATTAATTTACTTTAAGAAAGAGAAGAAAGAGCTAGGCAGTGGTGGCACACATCCTTTTTTTTCTATTTCTTTATTTTATTTATAAATTTATTTATTTCTATTTTATGTGCATTGGTGTTTTGCCAGGGTCAGATCCCTGGAAACTGGAGTTATAGACAGTTGTCAGCTGCCATGTGGGTACTGAGAACTGAACCCAGGTCCTCCGGAAGAGCAGTCAGTGTTCTTAACCATGGAGCCATCTCTCCAGCCCCATTGGCACACATCTTTAATTCCAGCACTCACCAGGCAAAGGCTGGTGGATCTCTTTGAGTGTGGGTTTGAGGACAGACTGGTCTGCAAAGCAAGTTCCAGGACAGCCAGGGCTTTGTTCCACAGAGAAACCCTGTCTTGAAAAACTAAACCAAAATCAAACGCACAAACAAAAAAAGGAAAGCAAAGAATGTCATTTACAATAGAACAAAGATGGACGAAATGCTTAGGAACAATTTCAAAGGCAATGTACAAGACTTATAGATGGAAACTATCACGTGTCACTGAAGGGAAATGGGACCATGAGTGAAGGTATCCCATGTTCATGGATCAGGAGACTTAACACTGTTAGTGTGGCAGTATCGCTCCTCCTCCAGGCCCTACACAATCCTTAAAATCCTTAAGCATTTTTATACATGGGAGCTGGAGAGATGGCTTAGGAGTTAAGAGGACTGCCTGTTCCTTCAGAAGCTCTCGGTTCAGTGCTCAGCATCACATGGCAGCTCCCAACTGTTTATAATTCTAGTTCTAGGGGACTCGATGCTCTCTTTTCTGTGGGCACCAAGACCACAACATGATACACACATGCATGCAGGCAAAAATATTCATACACAAAAATAATGAATAAATCTAAAAAACTGTTACAAGTGGATCCTAACATGCATACGGAATATAAATGGCCTCAAACAACCGAAACAATCTTGAGTTAAAAAACAAAACAAAACAACAACAAAAAACCACTGCAAATCTATAGACATGGAAACATCATGGCACTGGTATGAAGATGGACATACAGACCAATGGAACAGAGCAGACAGTTTATACATAAATGCATGCACATAGGGCCAGTTGATTTTTGATGAAGGAACCAAGACCATGAGGGAACAACGTTCTCTGCAGCAAATGCTGTTTGAATAACTGCATTTCCATGTGGAAAAGAATGAAATTGGATCCCATTCTCACACAATAAATAAAAATAATTAACTCGGGGGGGGGGACGAGACGGGGGAGAACAAGGGAATCCGTGGCTGATATGTAAAATTAAATTAAATTATAAAATAAAAAAATTAACTCAAAAAGTACCAAATAGGGCTGGAGAGATGGTTCAGTGTTCAAGAACACTGGCTTCTCTCCCAGAGGACCTGGGATCAATTTCCAGCCTCTACATGACAGCTCACAACCATCTGTAAGTCCAGTCCCAGGGGATCTTCTCGCCTCTGTGAGTACACAAATATACATGCATACCCATGCACATCAAATAAATAATTTTTAAAAAAATTAAAACAAAATCATAGACCTAAATGTCAGAGTTAAAGCTATAGGACTCTACCTTTTTTTTTTTTTTTTTTTTTTAAATATAGAATCTCACTGAGTAGCCCTGACTGGCCTGGAACTCACTATATAGATAAGGATGTTCCTGAACTTACAGAGATCACTGCCTTCCAAGTTCTGGGAATAAAGCCACATGCCATCACCTCTGCCTTAAAGCTATAAGACTACAAGAATATGTAGTAAAAGCAAAGCAAGCTTCTGTAGCCAGTATAGTGGTGGCACATGCCTTTAATTCCAGCACTCAGGAGGCAGAGGCAGGTGGATCTCTGTGAGTTCCAGGCCAGCCTGGTCTACATAGTGAGTTCCAGGACAGCCAGAGCTACACAGAGAAATCCTCTCTCAACAAAACAAAACAAAGCAAAGCAAAGCAAAACAAAACAAAACATAAAACCAAACCAAATAAACAAACAAAAAAAGCAAACACCCATGACCTCAGGTTCAGCAGTTTTCTTGGAGATCAAAAGCCAAAGAAAGAGTTGGGGAATTGCCATCCAAGTTAGAACTCTTATAGGAGGGTGGAGAGGCAGCTCAGCAGCTGACAGCATGTTTTGCTCTCACAGAGGACCCAAGTCCAGTTCCCAGCATCCATACTGGGCAGCTCACAACTGCCTGTAACTCCAGCTCAGGGGCATCTGAACGCTGTTCTGGCCTCTAAGGGCATCCTCCCACAGGTTCACAAACCCATACACAGACACACATGTTACACACTAAAATTAAAAAAAAAAAAAAACAACTTAAAAATGTTCTATCTATGCATGTTTTGTCTTCATGTTTAGAGGCTCGAAAAGAGAGTGGGATTCCATGAGATTGAAGTTACTGATGGTTGTGACTCTCCATGTGGGTTCTGGGAATTGAACCCAAGTCCTCTCGAAGAGCAACCAGTGCTCTCAACAACTGGGCCAGCTCCCCAGCCCCCCAAAATTGTTGTTAAAAAATTTCTGTGCCTCAAAGGACACCTTCAAGAGAGTTGAAAAGAAAGCCAAACATGGGAGCATATACTTATTAATCTCCACTCAAGAGGTGGAGGCAAGAATATTAGGAACTTAAGGCCAGCCTGGGCTTCATGAGACCCAGTGCCAAGGATAGAGAAAGAGTCCACAGAATGAGAGAAAATATTCGAAAGTTATATAATGGATGAGGGGCTTGCAATGTAGTGTTGCCTGCTGAAAGGCTGTTGAGAGGTGATTGGTGATTATATAATATATGCATATGTATACATGTATGTATGAGTCCTGTATATTATATATTATTTATATTATATATGTATTTATATTATATCCTTTCTATTATATATAAAGGACTCTTAAAACTAAATAACTAGGGTCAACAAGATGGTTCAGTGGGTAAAGGAGCTTGTCACCAAGCCTGATGATCTGAGTTCAATCCCTGGGACTCACATCATAGGAAAAGAGAGCAAATCCCTATTTTCTGACTTCCACATATGTGTTAAGGTATAAATATTAATACACACACACACACAGAGAGAGAGAGAGAGAGAGAGAGAGAGAGAGAGAGAGAGAGAGAGAGAGAGAAAGCAAAACTGTGTTTAAAAAACCCTACAAATAACCAAAACCCAAACCAAATACAAATAACTCTATTAAAACACAAATAAAAGAACTGAAGAGATATTTTTCAAAAGGGGACACATATAACTGCAAAGTTCTAGAAAAGACGCTCACACCCAGCAAGGCAGCTACAAGAAACCAACAGTAACAAGTGCTGGGGAACTGGGAAGCCTGAATCCTCAAGCCCATCTGCCTGAGATGGGGACGCAGAAGTTCATCACTTCCTCAGTGTTAACACAGTTGATGGGTCATGTGGGTCCCCTCCTTGCTCCTGTGAGAGACACGCCTCAGCATCATGGGGCTGGAGGTAGATGCTGTAGTTAGTGATCAGCCCCAGGTCTCACATGGATTGATCTTAACAAGATGTCTTAGTTACCATCACTGTGATAAAATGCCCAACAGAAAAGAATGCTTTTGGAATCCTCCGGCTCCGGATTCCAGCTGCTTCAGTCCATCCAGAGAGGCAGGAAGGTAAGAGGCTTTGTCTGTGGTACCAGAAACCAGGCTTGTTCACTGCAGCACAGACCACAGACTGGAACCCTCAAAGGCCAGCCTCTCTCACCTGCTCCTGCCAGCCAAGACCCCAGGTTCTAAACGCTCCACAACCTTCAAAATAAGGTCACAAGCTGAGCACTGAGTGTTCAAAATGTGAGCCTGTGGAAGACACTTCAGATTCCAACCACGGGTATTAGGAAATGTCAGACATCTCACCCACGCAACACAGCCATCCTTGTTCACCTGCCGTGGCTTCAAGTGAGACAGGCTTCCCCCTTCTCCCTAAAGCCCCTCTGCTTTCTTCTTATCTGGAGAAGCAAGGTCCTGAGAACCCCCATGCTGGGCTTGGAGTCCCCTGTATGTGATACATATGTCTCCTGCCTGGGCACCATGGCCATGACAAGGCATGGAGACCCATGTAAGAAGCAGCTGCTCTGCATTCACACTGAAGATCCACAAGTGCATGCCCCACATACATGTGCATGTGCACCCAACCCCAGACACCACCGCGTGCGGCCACATATGGATTCACAGGTGAGTGTAGCCTCATCCTGAAGCCACGTGGGCACATGCATGTACACACCACTGCCCCAATACTGTGATGCTTTGGAATGAAGCGTTGCCTGCTGCAGAGCTAATGAGAGGTGATCAGATCCTCGGCTGGGAACTAGTGAGCAGATTGGACAGATTCATAATATCATGGTGGTTTTAAGAGATACAGCCTAGTTGGGGGCAGAGGGTAGAAGCATGCTGGGGGCATGTCCCGGAAAGATATCCTCATCCCTGGGCCCTTTCTGTTGCTTTCTCTGCTTCCTGGCTACAGGGAAGTAAGAAGCCGTTTGTAACACATTCCAACCACCTCATGACTGCCCTGCCTGAGGCAACCGAGCCACGTAACCATGGGCTGAACACTTTGAAACCATGAGCCAAAATAGATCTTCCCTCTTCAAATTGTTTGTATCAGGTACACCGTCACAGCAAAACAAAAACAAACAAAGAACAACAAAATACACCCATGCGGCTTGTACTCGGTCATGTAGGAAGACTTGTGTACACACTAGCATTTGTGTTGTTGCACGGGCATAGATCACATTCCCAAGGATACACAGAATGGACCACACGTACGCATACTATAAGCCATTTTCGGTAAACCGTATCACTCTTGGGACCTTAACTTTCCCTGTCTACAGCAGTGGCTGTTCCTGTGGGGAGTGACTGTGTAATTAGCCTGACTCGAAGCTCTGAAGTTGCAGGCTGCAATTACTTTCCCATTTTATAGATAGGGACGCTGACGCTCCTGGGAGTGAGCTGATGGATGTCACCAGGAAAGGAAACCAATGGTGGGTCATGATGTCGGGTGAAAGGGGGTCAGAGGAACCACAGGGTCAGGGCTGCTGGCATGACGTCATTCTGTGAGGTGAACAGCTGGCTTGAGAATGGAGGCTGATGGAACTGGGCGGAGCCACACTGACAGCAGATGGCTGGTAGTGGAAGGCAGCGAATCAGAGTAAAGGCTCCTGGCGCTGTCTTCTGCTTTGTCCTGACTGGAAGAAAGACTTTAAACACCTTCAGGGTCACAAGGAGACGGCCGCAGGTGCCCAGCCCAGTCCCTTCTCCGCAACACTGCCCTCCTTGAGGACAGTGTCCAGTGAACCTGCTTCCAAGCCAGACTCGCAAAGCCCTGGGTGCTGTTCCATTCTGTACCTCAAGTGTGGGAGCATCCAGCAGATAGATGCACAGGGTTGGGGCGGGGGGTGGTGGTGGCGGTCACAAAGGGGCTGAGTGCATTTTGGCCTCTGCAGCGAGCACCTGAGGCTGGGTGGCTCACGAACCACGGACATCCATTGCTCACGGTTTTGGCCTACCCACTCCACTTTGCTTCCACAGGGGAATGATGTCCTGGGCAGCAGAATTAGGTCAGGTCAAAATACATTCTATACATGTATGAAAATGTCCTCTTAAAACCCAGTACAATGAATATATGACTACAGAATAAAAGAAAAGGAAATTCACAGATGGCATCATCCTATACATATAAAATTTTACATATAAAATTCTAAGGTGTACACACACACACACACACACACACACACACACACACACACCATGCAATGGAATAGTATTCAGCCATTAAAAAGGAACGAAGCATTGATGTGTGTGGCAACATAGACGAACTTTGTAAACCTCACACTCAGTGAAAGGAGCCAGCTACAAAGGGCCACAGAGAGCATAATTACACGAAAGGAAATGTCCAGAACAAGAAAACCACAGGGGTAGGAAGCAGACCAGTGGTTGCCAGGGGCACCGCATAATGGGCTTGGGGTTTCCTTTTGAGATGATGGAAATATTTTGGAATTAGAAGTGGTAATGTCGCAATTCTGTGGGTGCGCTGAGTGTGCTGAGATTGTATGTTCTAAAGTGATTTAAATTATATGATTCCCCCCCCTTTTTTTTAAGGCACGAAAGCTTTCATTTGGTGTGTATTCTCTCTCCTTCTGTCCCTGTTTCTCCTCCATGTCTTTGTTTCTCCTTCTCTCTGTCTCTCTGATTCTGTCTCTGTCTCTCTCCTGAGTCCCAGAAGCCACAGAAAGAAGTCTGTGCCCCAGTCAGCGCCCTGTCTTGCACCTGGTGCCGAGCCAGCCTCACGTGGACCTCCATGTGGATGGGATGCACCAGGAAGCAGAGCCAGCCCAGCCCCTGACCCCCAGCAGCTGGAGGTCAACACATGGTAATTATTGCCTTAACCACTACACTTTAGGATAATTTGCTCTTTGCCGGCAGCTAACCAACACCCAGCCCTCCTGCCATTTTCTCCTTTCCAAACCAGCCCAGGGGCCTGGAGCCCTGCTGGCTGGCATACCTCCCTCCTCCCCAACACACTCCAAGCTTCTCTCACCCTGTGGGTCCCCCCCCCCCCCCCCGCTCCCCAGAGGCTCTCCTGCAGCATTGGTTGGGAGGAGGAGGGAGGAAGCCCAGCCAGGTGGAGTCTGAAAGGCCTTGTGATGCCCACATAGAGATGACCCTAACCACCCAGGGTACCTTTGTCCAGAACAGGGCCAAAGATTGCCAGGCTGTTGCTGACGGTGGTACAGTTCCAACGCCGGCCTCGGAACTGGTGCTGGCACTCCTGGATGCCAGCCTTGACACCTTCAGCCACACTGGGCATGATCTCCACATAGTTCCTGCAGAAGCGAAGCTGCTTGGGCACCAGACCTGGGATACTGGCACAGAGGATGGGCTGAGTGCTCAGGGAAGAGTACTGGGGCCCCACAGCCAAGGACCTGGTGGGAAGACAAGGCAGTTAGTGAAACCATCGCTGGAAACAGACACTTTGCTATGTATCTATGCTGGGTCTGATGCTGCTCCTGCCTTGAGGGACACCTAGAGACAGGATGCTGCGGACCATGTACCTAAGATGAGGATCCGATGCCAAGCTGTCACAATTGCTGTGTGCAAAAACCAGTCCAAGCATTCCTGCTCTGCAGAGGTCCCTCAGGCTGTGGCTCAGGCTTCTGAAGGCACTGGAGGGTACAGAGCCTGATGGAGACCACAGGATGAGGATGGTTGCTAAGGGGTCTCAACGGACCCCAGAGCAGATGGTACTGGTCTTCCCTGAGGAGGGGCACAGTCAGGTCTGGGAGAGGGGGAACACCAGCTTCCAAGGCAGGGCATAAAAATTGTACTAAATTAATTCCTTCCCGTTTTGGACTATTCACCCCGAGATATAAAAGCAGATGTCCTCAAAGTGTGAGGAGGGGATGGGAGAAGGCTGTTGGTAAAGTGCCTGCCAGGCAAGCATGAGGTCCTAAGATAGAATCCTTAGCACCCATGTAAAAACCAGATTGGCATACACCTGTAACCACAGAACTGAAGATGAGCGGGCATTGAGACAGCTAGTCTAGACAGTGAGGTCTGGGTTCAGTAACAGACCCTGTCCGCAAAACGAAGGTGGAGAGTGACAGAGGAAGACGCCCAACATCAACCTTTGGCCTACACACACACACACACACACACACACACACACACACACACACACACACACACACACACCATACCACACCCCCTCCACAGGCACATTGGCACACATATATACACAGCAGATATCAAGCTCTTTTGTATGAAATAGCATGATATTTGCACACAGTCTGCCTACCCTTCTGTATACACCAAACCCAGAAGACAGTGATACTAACACAGTGGAGTGTGTCACACTATACTTCACAGAATGCGGATGCAGGAAGTCCACACATGTTCAGTACACATGCAGTCATTTTCCCAAATACTTTCTCTTTTTTCCCCCCTGTTTTTTATTTATTTTTTTATTATTATTATTATTATTTGTTTATTTGTTTTTTCGAGACAGGGTTTCTCTGTGTAGCTTTGCGCCTTTCCTGGAACTCGCTTTGTAGACCAGGCTGGCCTCGAACTCACAGAGATCTGCCTGCCTCTGCCTCCCAAGTGCTGGGATTAAAGGTGTGCGCCACCACCACCCGGCTTGTTTTGTTTTTTAAGACAGGGTTTCTCTATGTAGCCCTGGCTGTCCTAGAACTCACTATGTAGACCAGGCTGGCCTCCAACTCACAGAAATCCACCTGCCTCTGCCTCCCGAGTGCTGGGATTGAAACTGGGCCGCCACACCTGGTTATCACCATTGTTTTCAGAAACACTCACTATTAGGACTCATTCTGTAGCTGATGCTAGCCTGGAACTGGCTATGTATGTAGTCCAGGCTGGAACTTAATGATCCTTAGACTCCTACTGCTGGGATTATGGGCATTACCACAGCCAACTTCTCTGAACCACAACTTAAAAGAAAGACTGGCTAGGTCTCTTTGGGAACTGATCATGAGGGAAGAACAGAGTTTTCTCACGGCTACGGCGGCCCCAAATGATGCTTACGTCCCATTAAGTGCACCTCCAGTCCCAACTCACCGTTTTCAGGTTCCCATCCACATGTCCCTGGGATCTACTCCCCATAGAGCTGGTCTCTCCTATCTCCTGAAACACTCAAGAAACCTGTGTCACACACTGCCACATGCCTGCCCTTAGTGCAGTCCATGTCCCCGTGTGCACCCCATGAGAGGAGGGCCTGCCCTTTGCTCCTTCAGCCTTTCCCTCTTTGGTATGGATAAGGCCTGTGGGCTGGGCGGGTAGATTTACACGCACACCTGCTTATGATAGGCGCCATGTTCACAGGAAGGCCAGGCCTGGTACAGGCTGGGGATTGCTCCTGTTCTCAGTAGCTGTGAGCCTTTCCTCTCCAGGCCCCTGACCTGTTTAGTCTGGCTCAGAGGTGCCCCTCTTCCTGCCTGCAGTAGGAATCAGCTTACGTTCTCTTCTCCAGGTGCAGACCGCCATGGTTGTCTGTGTGCCCCTGCTGGCACTGGATGGACCAAATGGGCACCTTTGAGTTTGGGATGAGCAGACACTTGGCAGAGAGAGAGAGAGAGAGAGAGAGAGAGAGAGAGAGAGAGAGAGAGAGAGAGAGAGAGAGAGAGAGATCACTGTCCAAGGTACTGGCCTGAGGCCAAGATGTGGACATATGGAGTGGACTGAGATCTGTGCTCTTTACCTTCAAGAACGGCCCTGAGAGGAAGGGCCTGGTCAGGTTCCCAGAGTAGAGAGAGACTAGACCAAGGAGGAAACCCACTGCTGTGCCACTTTTGGATGACCATCTTAAAACCAGAAGGTCCCGATGTGTCCTGTCAGGCTTTCCTCCTGTGATAGTGGATCCGGAAGGACTTTGTCTCTTCTTCCGCCATTACTCAGTTCTTCTCTGCACCCCCACCCCCCACTGCGCTCACACTCACCCACCATTCCTCAGCTCTCCTCCACTGCACTCACACTCACCCACCATTCCTCAGCTCTCCTCTGCACCCCCACCCCCCACTGCGCTCACACTCACCCACCATTCCTCAGCTCTCCTCTGCACCCCCCACCCCCCACTGCGTTCACACTCACCCACCATTACTCAGCTCTCCTCTGCACCCCCCACCCCCCACTGCGTTCACACTCACCCACCATTACTCAGCTCTCCTCCACTGCGCCCACACTCACCCCGAGAATCTCCCACTTGTGGGAAAGCAAAATTTCCTCTTGGCCTGGGCAATGCTTTTCTTTCTTTTGTTCTTTCTTTTTTCTTTCTCTTCTTTTTCTTTCTTTGGTTTCTGTCTTGGAACTCACTATGTAGACCGGTCTGGCCTAAAACTCACAGAGATCCGCCAGCCTCTGACTCTTTCTTTTTAAAAACATTTATTTTTGTTTTATTTTACAGTATGGGTGTTTTGCCTGAGTGTGCATCACCACACTTGTTGTGCTGGAGATCAAACACAGGGCTTCATACATGCTAGGCAATCATTCTACCCATGAGTTACATCCATGGCTCCCAGAGAGGAAGTAAGGGCATCTGCCTATCCATCCAAAGGAGGGATAATCTTCACTCCCAAATGCAGTTAACTAGGAGACTTAGAGTAAGAGTTTCTTAAATAGCAGAAAATGAGAACCTGACCCATGTCTGTCTTCACTATAGGAATTGCCCAGGGCCAGTGGCCAGTTCCAAAGAATGGGTGGTCTCTGCTGTGAGATGTCAGAAGCCAGGGCTCATTCTGGGTGCTGATGATGTGGGGTTAGGAGATGAGCTAAAGAAGAGGATGCTGCAGAGGCACCTAGCTGAGAAGCTGCTGCAGGTGGCATGGAGTTGTCAAACCTCAGCTGCTTTCTCACCTTGTGGGAGTGGCCTCCAGGGAAGGCAGAGAGGGGACTTCCCAGGTTCATGGCTGCTCCCAGCCCCCTTCCTGGGGATGCTGAGTCAGCCTGCTCTGCCTCCCCTCCTCTGGGCAGGTCCCTGCTCGTCACCTCCCCTAGGAGGCCAGGGTGTGGGCAGCTCCAGCAGGATCCTCCCGGCTCTCCCTTGTGGATTTAGGAAGGTGGAAGAGAGCCTTCTCTGGACCCAAGGGCCTCTTAAGTCCCTTGAATCACAGCCTGGATCATTTCTCATTCCCTGGGAGGTGGACCATCAGGAAAGCCCAGGCATAGCCTTGTGGGAAGAATGCTGAGGGCTGAGCAAAGGGTACCTGTTCTATGATGGAGAAGGCAGGGCAGGGTCAAGGAGGTTCATCTTAAGCATCTGGGTCTCAATTGGGTTGTGATGGTCAATCTAGTTTTAGTTTGTTTAGTTCCTTCCTTCCTTCCTTCCTTCCTTCCTTCCTTCCTTCCTTCCTTCCTTCCTTCCTTCCTTCCTCCCTCCCTCCCTCCCTCCCCCACCCCCCCCTCTCTCTCTCTTTCTTTCTTTCTTTCTTTCTTTCTTTCTTTCTTTCTTTCTTCTGTTTTTGTTTTCTGAGACAGGGTCTCATGTATCTCAGGCTAACTTCCAATTTGTTAAGCTGCTAAGGATGACTTTGAAAGCTTCGTCCTTCTGCCTCTACCTCCTGAGTGCTGAGATCACAGGTGCATACTAGCAAGCACTCCACTAACTAAACTACATCCTGGAACTCACTCTGTAGACCAGGCTGGCCTCGAACTCACAGAGATCCACCTGCCTCTGCCTCCCAAGTGCTGGGATTAGGAATAGCTGTCCATAGTTAAACATCCATTTATTTATTTATTTATTTATTTATTTATTTATTTATTTATTTATTTTTAATGTTTTTGAGACAGGGTCGCACATATCCCAGACTGGTCTCTAACTCTACTTGCAGCCAAGGATGACCTTGAACTTCTGATCCTCTCCAGTACTATTTCAAGTGTCCTCCCAGACATTTGGCTAGCTTACCAAGTGTCAAGTCCTGAGTGTCTCTTTCCTCCTTCCCCTTCTGGTTAGTGAGACTTGCCCTTGTCAGGCAACCACTACTGAGCAACAAGCTCCTGCTAGGTAGCCCAGGCTAGCCTCAAACTCATGATTCTCTAGGCTCAGCCTCCCTAGTCTGGGATCCCAAGTGTGTACCATGCCTGGTTTACTCTCTCAACACCAGCACGAGGGGAAACTGCCTACAGACTAAGTGCTAAGAGCTCTTTGCGCTGTCGTCAAGACACATTCCAAGAGTCATTTCAGTGGCTGAAGGTGCCCTTTGCCAAGTCTGACAAACTTCAGTTGGATCCTTAGAATCCACACCATGGAAAGAGAGAACAGATTCCTGAAGTTGTCCTCTGACTCCCCCACCCCCACCCCCATAAGCATGCTGTGGCATGTGCACAAGAACAAGTAGACACATAATAAATAAATACAATTAAATTAAAAATTTTTTAAAAATCTAAAAGAAATCGCCCAGAAGGAAAGTGGAGTTGATACAACCACAAGAAACCAAACCCATTGAGTTACAGGAAGGAGAGCAAGTTTGTGTTTTGTAGGGTTCAGGCTATGGTGTGCTCTAGACTTGTGCATACTGTATACAGCCACAGCACCTGCAATTTCTTCTCCAGCTATCATCCCCACCTTGGAGGTATCTACCTTCCTTTCGGGGCGTTAGCAACTGTGGCTGTAACAGCAGTGTGTCGCCTCCTTTCATAACTGAAGGTGAGGTTTCCACTGCAATGAGCAGAGCTGGGCATGAGAATTCCATTTCTCATCGCGTTTGGAACATGGGCATGGGAACCCCACGTAGTACCCAAAGGCTGCACAGGAATATCACTCCAGGGTTCGAATGTCTACCAAGTCTCTCCTGCTGTAGGCTGAGAGGCTGGACCACTCAACACCCAGAAGGAGGCAGCTGCTCACTAGGACAAAAACAGCTTTTTTTTTCTTCTTCAGTTCCCTATCTTCAGAACCTATCCACGCCCAGAATCTGGCAGCCCTCCAAATTCTGAGGTGTCCTCATAGTTCCGAGGTGCAGACCTATGCCCAGAAACTCCTATCAGGACTTTGGAGGCATACACTGTAGTCTGGAGCTCTAAGTTCGCCTAAGCATGTGTGCATTCAGAAGTTGGATCTGAAGCATGGAGTTTGTCTCGAAGTTTCCGGCTCTGAGACCAAGGAGTCATGTTCCAAGACCAGAGAGGGACTGTCAGGAGCTGCCCCAAGCCAGCCAGCCAGTCCTGGAGAGCTCAGTCCCACAAACACAGAGAATGACCCTCAACAATGTAAGTGAGGTTAGAAGTGTCTTCCCCAATCTGACGGACACCTGTGAGCTACAATATTTCCGTAATTCTGTGGGTATCCGTTCCACTTTGACAAGAACCAAAGAGCACATCACTGTCCTTCTCATTTGCACTAGATTCTCCTACCCTCCCCTGCATCCTAGCAACCAGACTCCCCCCCCCCAAAAAAAAAGATGCCTTCTAGGGCTCTGGGGGCACATGCCACTACCCCATTGGCTTAGCCTGTGGACAGCTATCCCTTCCTGCTTCTTCTCAGGACCTCTCCTTCCACAGATCACCTCACACAGTATTTGCTCCTTTAAACCTCTCATCATTATCCCTGCCCTCTGCTCCGGTTCCCCTGGGACCACTGGGTGGAACTCATGGATGAGGTCTTCACAGACCCTGGATGTGACTCCCTCCAGCTAGACCAACTAGCACAGGTGCCATCCAAGGCCACCTGGGGCAAGAAACCAAGGCTCGGTGAGTAGAACCGGTGCCAAGATTTCAGGTTGATGTGGCAAAAACAGCAGTTCCGTTACATTGGCTCCCAAGGGCACACCCTCATGCATTCACGTTCAGATGTGTACACATGCGTCAGAGGTCAGGGGTCAGTCTGGTGTGTTCCTTAGGAGCTATGTGCCTTGTATTTTGTTTTTTGTTTTGGTTTTTAGAGACAGGGTTTCTCTGCTTAGCTTTGTGCCTTTCCTGGAACTCACTCTGTAGACCAGGCTGGCCTCGAACTCACAGAGATCTGCCTGGCTCTGCCTCCCGAGTGCTGGGATTAAAGGCGTGTGCCACCGCCACCCAGCGTGCCTTGTACTTTGTTACAGGGTCTCTCATTGGAACTTCTGGCTCACTGATTAGGCTAGGCTGGCTGGTCACTGAGCCCCAGGGTCTGCTGTCTCTGCCTCCTCAACACTGGCATTTCAAAACTATGCCACTGTAGTCTGCTTTCTATGTGTGTCCTGAGGATCAAACACAGGCCCTCATGGTTATGCAGCAGGCACTTCTGATACTGACTGAGCTGTCATCTGGGCCCCGATACACTATGACACTCTTAAAATGTGTTAAGCTCCAGTCCAAGCAAAATAACATTTATGAATGAATCCAATATAAAGAAATGCATCAAGCAGAGGCCATGTATAGCCACCATGTCACAATGACAGGGAATTTTAAAGGTGGCCAGCTTCCCCCATAGCACCACTTTCGTCAAGGGAGAGTCATCAAGGGAAACGAGGGTGGTGGCCACAGCCATTAGGTCTCATCTCACTCATGGCGCTGGTCTATCCTGGCCCGCCCTTGGAAACGCCTGGGGCCTCCGTTTCCATAGCTGAACAGGAGGTGACTGGGTTAGAGCAGGGCCCAGTGCCAGAAACATGCATTTGTTTGTTTGGTTTTGGTTTTTTTGTTTTGTTTTGTTTTTTTGAGACAGGGTTTCTCTGTGTAGCCCTGGCTGTCTTGGAACTCACTCTGTAGACCAGGCTGGCCTCGAACTCACAGAGATCCGCTTGCCTCTGCCTCCCAAGTGCTGGGATTAAAGGTGTGTGCCACCGCCGCCCGGCCAGAAACATTGTTTTTAAACTACTGATCTGAGACTTCTTTCAGCTCGAAGTTCTACATCTGTAATGACACTCCATAGACGAGGGATTTTCTAAGGCTTGAGTTCAAGGGCAAAGCGTCTGACCGTCTTCCTGGGGTCTGAAGGGCCTTTCCCACCCGCCGCTCTTCTGCTTTTGCTACACCACTCTCCCAGGAGTTAGCCACAGACATACTTTCCCCTAGACATCAGGGATTCCACTGACCTCTCTGGAGCCATTGATCCTCACGAAGGCCAAGACATACGAGGTCTAAACCCCCAAGAGATACCAGGGGCTGAAGAATAGGCAGGGACCAGTGGAACCTGAGCCCTGGCAGTCACCCTTGCCTGCTTACAAGACCCCCAAGAGATGGTCACAAGCCAAACTGGTGGCCTTCATCCTGCCCAGCATAAACCTAGTCTTTACTAAGCCCCTGGTGCCCACCCTGGCACACAGATGCTTCTGGCATGTGTAGACCAGTGTCCAAAGACAGACAGCCTCATTTAAGGCTTCTCAAGGGACCCCGTGTCCCCAATCTTTTGCCCAGGAGAGCATTGAGACTAGGAGATACTGTCATCAGTCACTCCCAATCCATATCCAGCTCCTCCGGCTGGGAGGTCACTGTAAGGTCTGAACCCTGCCTTGGGGTGATGGAAACAGCCAGGCAGGAGGGCCCTGCCTGGGCCTGGGGAGAAGTTGGGAGGCCGGCACGCCCTCACTGCACCCATTTCTCTGCACCTGGCCTTTGTGATTCACTACAGGAGGAATTCATTCCATTTCCCCTCTCTCTGCCAACCAGGGTGGAGGACAGCCTCTCCGGAGAAGCCTGCACTCTACCTCCAGCTAGGATTGTAACTGTCCAACTGGATGTCGCATTGCAAGGTCCTCTGGACACCTGCCCGCCCTCCCCCACCGCTCCTCCGAGAGGCCTGGCCGTCTCACCCCCCCCCCCCAAGCCCCTCCCTGGGTCCCAGCAGAAAGACTGGCAGCTGAAGTTAGGCAGTGGACGGTGACCTCTGAGCACTGCAGACCCCACGTAGCTGCCAAGGCCGCCATCAAAAAGTTCCCCAAACGCAGATGTTTAAACCAAGCCTTAGAAAGCAGGTCTGGAATGTTTGAACCTTACAAAAGCATGTATCTGTGGGTCAAACAAGAACAACCCACACCAATGAAAATACCTGTGTCGTGCCAATCAGATCACAGACTCCGCTTGCCTTCACTTTCATTAATGCTGTTAATTTTTTATTATTACTTAATGATAGTTTTGGAAGGAGCAGGCATCGCCTTCAACCTGGAGCACGCGGAACGCCGTTTTGGAATACAGTCCCATCCCTAGACTCAGGGTTTCATCCTGTGGCTGCAGCCACGTGAGCCACGCCTGCAGCCGGCAAACACTAATGGTTTTTCTCCCCCCCCCTCCTTCCCTTGCTCCTGTTGAAAGGCCGGGCACCTGGCCAGGGATACAGCAGAGACGCTGGCTGTGACATGCAGGGGAGGAAGGAGGCTGGTCCAGGACTGTGAGATGGGCAGCAGGCCAGCCTAGCCTGGGCCAGCACTGGCCTCCCTTGGCCAAGGGCCTCCAGCTTCTATTTGGTCTCAAGAGAATTTTCCCACCCTTGTGTCATGACTCTGGTTCCATGTTAGCTGGTGTTGAGCCTGCAGGAGCAAGTAGGGGACCCACTGCCATTTATGATGGCCGCTCGTGGGCAGACAGAGAGGGGTGGTGTGAGGAGGTGAATCAGCAGGGGTGCTGAGGGTGGGTTGCATTTGGACAGGCATAGGTGAGGGACCCAGGCTGCAGTGCTTACAGTTAATTCACTTGCTTACTGTGACACCCTTCCCTGTCCTGGGCCTTGGTTTCCCCATCTGTCCGATGAGGTGGTCAGACTTTATTCTAACAGGTTTTTAATAGGAGTGGGGCATATAAGCTGTCTACTCCAGAGTCTCCATTGCTTTCCTGACTTCAGAGGGGCTGAGCCACATCCTGCGGACAGAGCCTCCGGGGCCTCTCTCCCGGGAAGGCACTGTACACTGGTGGCCCCGTTACCTGCCTGTCTGGGACTGTCCACCTCTCCTTGCATCTGGATCTGGTACAGGAGGTACCTCGTTTGCCTGACTTCGCTCATCCTCTGCTGGAAGGGAATCAGGCACAGTAAACACTGGGTTGGATCCTGGCAAAGTGGGATTCCCAAGGCGCTGCCCAGGCCCAGAGGGAACAAGGAGGATCATTGGTAGAGGTCTCTGCTGGTAAGGGTCCTGGGCCAGTGTGTTGCAGGCTGATGGAGCATCCATGCTATTCAATTCGGACCGGCCTTTCTCTCTGGAGTACTGGGTCTCTCAGTGGCAACACCAGGCTTCCACTCTCATACCTGAGACCCAAGGTATGGGGCTCACTCTCTCATGGATAACCAAAGCACACTGTCCTCTCTTGAATGGGGCTGCCCAGGGACCAACCAGACGAAAAGCTGTGTTCCTGAGATCCCCAAAATCAGCTGTCTTCCCCCAAATAGACAGCATCCCCAGGAAGTAGAAGCCCTCTTTGAGATTCCAGCACTTTCTGAGCTGGGGAGGGGTCCCAAGTCCTCACTCCAGGCTGCACAGGGCCCTGCCTGAAGCCTTCCCAGCCAGCTCCTGTCCTGCCCCGCCGGGCCAGCAGGATTACTGACACATACTTTGAGCGAGTCCTGGCAGGCGGGAGGCTCCCGCGCCGGCGGCCATGTGTTTGCCAGCCTCCCTGGGCGGCAGCGGCACGTTCTGCTGGTGAAGGAATGTGGAAGCGCCAATGTATCAGACACCTCCAGGGTGTCACCTGAGGAGCCCCGGAGGGAGACCTAGGCAGAGGCAGAGGCCGGGTACCCCAGGTCTCAGGGCTGGAAAGTTGTCATGTGGTGGGATGGGGGAAGGTATTAGACATATTAAAACGTGTCCCTATGCCCTCCGCGCTCAGGTGCAGCATCCAATTTTCACAGGAAGGGCTCTGTTCATTCAACACAACCTTACCGATTGGCCGCAGAGGGCAAAAAGCAAGGTCAGGAAGAAGAAAGGAAGCCATCCTGATAGCTTGACCAGTGAGTCTGCTTGATGGAGTCACAGCCTTGATGATAGGTGTAGGGAGTGTGTCATTTCCAAAGGAAGAGGAATGCTCCTGTGTGCAGGTGGCCCACATGGCTGAGGCCTCTCTGGCCATGGGCCTGTGCCTCTCTGAGATTTAGTCCCAGAATGCTCTACAAAGACAGTATGTATCCATCAGCTCACTGCGAGGACATATTTCCTTCAGGTGCACATGACAGAGTTGAGGGCTTTGTCGACTTAAAGGAGGGCCGCGCTGTTAACAGCCTCCTGGACGCTTCAGCCTTTGGAAGTGAAGGGGAAGTGGCCAGCTCCCTTCCTCAGCCTTGGATTCTGCAGCTCATCATCTCCCAGACTGCAAGACTGGTAGCAGGTCAAACCCTCAGGAAGCCTTCCCACCGTGAATCCGTGTCAGTCTCCTTTCAGTTAGCTACTCACTCGGCTGCAGCCTCCTTCTCCAGAGGACTGACTGTCCAAGATCCAAATGGTCCTCCCTGAAGCCTCTCAGTCCAAATGCCTAATCCTTCAGCTTCCCAGAAGAGAAGCAAATGCAGGCATTTCCAAGGCTGGGCTGGCAGTGCTCACATCTGGGTCCTGGGGTATAGGTGGGGGAAGAACTCTGCTCACGAGTGATTTCAGGATGCCACCCAGGCTTAGATGCCTCCTCGACCAACCGGAGGAGAATCTGACTTGCCAGGGAGCTATCTTCAAGCTTCTGTGATATCACCAACCTCTCCCTCCTCTACCACACACACACACACACACACACACACACACACACACGCACGCACGCACGCACGCACGCACGCACGCACATGCACGCACACACACAAATGCACACGAGTGCGTGCTTTCATTTCAGATTGTATTTCTTCACAGACAAGTGGCTGATCTTTCACAGGTGGGATCTGGTTACACATCAAGAAGCATTGACCATATTCTGAGGACCAAGGTGACAAAGCTGAGTCCTGTTTCCTGAATTCTGGACCACACCAAAAAGAAGGATGGTTGCATTGCCAGGGAACTGAAATTCTCTGACCCTCCAGGCCAAAGGTTTGTACAAGGGACCAAATGTCTGTGTATGTGGGGGATGTTACCAGGCCATTAATGATCACCTGAAAGCATACTCACTGCTACTATATTGACTCACCCTCTGCTCTGGACACAAAGGGGTCTGGGAAGCTTTATGCGAATGAGATAGAAAATCTTTTTAAGGGGGTGTAAAGCCGGGTGAAATAAAGACACCCAGCCTCGGAGATGTTCCCCCATAGCATTTGGAGGGTGTCGGCACCAATGTCTGGAGGAGCTGGACAAGCTGGGCTCTGGAGAGGGCTGGCTTTGACTATTCCTTGGGTGGTTAATGAAGAACGTTAGGTGATTGGCAGTTCTGGAGCAGCTGGGGTACTAGTGGTGGGGGTGATTTGCTTAGTGTCTTGCTTTCTCTTGCTTTGTGAGTTGTATGTCAGTTACTGACCAAGAGGAAGGAGGGAGGGAGGGAGGGAACGAACAGAAAGAGAACTGAGACAGAGCTGGGCAGAGGAGGAAGGAGCAAGAAGATCCTCATGTACCCACCACCACCCCATGGGCCACACTGCTGTGTTCCCACCCTCCCTGAGGGTGAGAACAGAGGCCACGCTTTGTGGGCTGGACTGGGATGAGGCTCATCAAGGACAGCTCTGGGAGTGGGGTCTGCGGACCTGCCTGGAACAAGCCAAGAAATTTAGCTCGACTCCTCCTCAGTCTACCTGTCTCTGCCCAGCTGACCTTTCTCATCGGCTTGTCTGCGCCACACAGCAGCCTACTCACTGTGGCTACCTGATGATTCTACACGTACCCCCCACCTCATCTGTAACCTTCTCTCTGCCTTATACTCACTCCCAGGGTCACAGTGCCCTGCCCATTACTCTCTCTCTCTCTCTCTCTCTCTCTCTCTCTCTCTCTCTCTCTCTCTCACCTTCTCTGTGTGTTCCACCAGGAGACTTTGTCCCCACTGTGGGCCAGACTGCTGACAGTGATCACCAGGCCACAAGGGGATAGGAAATGGGCTAAGGACACTGGCTTCTAGGGGCTCTCTGTGCCCAGCAGCGCATGGGGGCATGGCTGCAGAACCGTTAACAGCCAGAGGGACCTCTGTGCTGAGAAGAGGAACTAGAGTTGGTCTTAAAGAAATGGGACACAGCACACAGTCTCGGGGGTACGAGGGAGAACCCCAGAAAGGAGATTGTTAGAAGCTACTGAGGGGCTGTGGGAGAGCTGGGCACTCACTGGTCCCACCTGCTCTGCAGTGTGGCTTTCATACTCAGGAGCCCGTGGTCCAACAGGAACTCGTCCATAGGAGAGGAGACCCGAGGAACAAGGGAGAAAGGGCATCTGGGACCGGGCTCTTCCACCAGTAAAGGAGCAGGGAAGCAGCCACCTAAACAGGAAATTCAGGGGGCAGTGAGGGCATGGGGTAAGCGTGGGGTGAGGCCAGACGTGTCCAGGGAGGGTGGGAACACAGCAGTGCAGTATGGCCCATGGGGTGGTGGCGGGCACAGAGGAATTTGTAAATCTGAATAAAGTCAATTCCCCTGACACGAGATTAGCTCAGAGTCTGGAGGGGGGGGCACAAGGCTGACCCCTGGGACAGGAGATAAGAAGAAAGCGGGAGGAAGGGGGGTCAGGGAGAGCAGCACATCTTAGATTTCTTCCAGTGTCCATAGGGACTGTCCTCTAAAGGAATCCACATTCTTTTAGCCTCATGAACCTCTCCTCTTCCCCTGGGCTCTTTGCAATCAGTTCTAATACTGTGAGAAGAGAAACTGGAAAGAGGAGCAGGAAAGGCAAACAGACCCTCCCCGTGCTCTGGTCCACTTGCCTGCCCCTTGCCCCAGCTCTTGAAGATCCCAGGAGAGACACTCTTGGAGGCCTGTCTCTCCGTGGTATCACGACTGGCACTGGGGCTGGACACACCATCCCTCAGAGCAGGTCCTGGGGAGGTGGTGGACATTCGAGGTCACCCAAGGTGCAGAGCAGAGCTAACTTTCTCCTCTCTCCCTCCTTCCCCCTAAGAGCCACACCAACTTCAAAAGCCTGATTGCTCCTGATTGGAGATTTCCTGGTTTTGTTTCTCCAGGTGAGGAGGTTTTCTGCCATTCACTTTCACTTTCATAGGTGAAGGGAGTTGGGGACCAGAAAGGAGGAGGGAGGCACAGGCCCCGTGGAAGGTGAAGTAACAATCAATGGGTAGCCTGAGCATAAATGTAACAAATCATAGGGTGGAAAAAGAGAAACGTTCCCAAGTCCTCTGTTTTGCCTCCGTGTGGAGCTCACCCAGCAGTGGCTATGATATATCGTTCCCCGCCCCTCCTACTTTTGGGGCTATGTCTCATCTAGACCCGGAGTGTGGGCAGGAGAAAAGAGACACTTGCAGCTTGGATAGGTAGAAAACGCAAAGCAACCTTTATTAACGAGGCAGCTATCACGCTGTATAAAGTGCCCGCAGCCATTGCTACTCTTTTTAGGCGACCCCTCTCCATTCTGCCAGCATACCCGAGCCAGCTGACACTTTGAGCCTGCCAGGGAGGAGAGGGAACGGAGGAGGCAGGAGGGGAACTCGGTCTTGTCCCCAGGAAGCCAGCATCCCAGAGTGAGGGGGGCTGCTTCTCAGGAAGCAGAATTGTTAAGTGTGAGAATCCTACAGAGAACAAAGTGGGAGTAGGGGGTGGGCGGAGAGGTGACTCTTGTCACCCACCCCTATGAATACCAGGTGGACTTCCGTATCACTTTCTGAGGCCAAAGGGCTGCCCCTAGTCCTTTGATGGGAGGGGTGGGGAGGCTAGGGGGCCTCACTTTTTTCACACCCCTCCCCTCTCACCTGGAGAATGCCGGGTGCACCCGAGGGGGGGGGTTCTAACAGCCCAGGTGAAAAGGAAGCTATACTTCTGTTGGGCTGGGTGGACCCGGCTAGAGATTCTCCCCCTGCCCCCCATCACGACCTTAGGGACAAAAATCCCAGGGCGCGGGGTAGCTAGGAGGCTGGCGACAAGGCCCTTCTTTATGGGAGCAGAGCGGGGGCGAAGGCGCTTCCTCTTGAGCCCAGGAATTCGGCGGCGGCGGGTTCTAATTAGAAGCCTGACGCAGGAGCTGGCAGCCCGCGGGGCTCTCTCGGACGCGCTGCCCCTGGCTCCCAGCGACCCGTAGGACGCGCCTCAATGTGTCCCCGCTCCTACATGTGCCGGTCGCAGCCCGCGCTCCCGGAGGCCACAGGGCTCCACAGGTGCTGCGCCGAGTGGTAAAAACTCCCGGTGAGCCCCGAGGCTCAGCTAGATCCCTGTAGAGCGCATCCGCTGCCCCTGCCGCCTCTCCAGCCCCTAGCCGACTCCCGGCTGCTCACCCTCCATCCCTGCAGCGGCGGCGCTGGCGCGGTCCCTGCATCCCCACCCCAGGCTCCTCAGCTCCTCTCCTGAAGCATCTCGAAGAGAAAAATGATTATCGGATTAGATGTACTTCGGCTCGCTGGGTCCCCCCTTCCCCTCGGCATAATTATTATAATTCCAGGCAAGCTGTCGGAGAGTGATCCTGGGTGTGTGTGTGTGGGGGGGGTGCGCATGTTTGTGGGGAGGCTTCTGTCCAACTGAGTCTCCACCAGCAGCGCGTCCCG
This sequence comes from Peromyscus maniculatus bairdii, assembly GCF_049852395.1. Classification (NCBI taxonomy): domain Eukaryota; kingdom Metazoa; phylum Chordata; class Mammalia; order Rodentia; family Cricetidae; genus Peromyscus; species Peromyscus maniculatus. Next base: position 43,512,542 of record NC_134859.1, read on the forward strand.
GCCCCTTGGCGCCCGCATTCCTCTCGCTTGTGTTCGAGAGATCTGCGCATCTGATCGTGGCCTTAAGTCTCAGCTCCATGCAGGGAGGGGGGTTGTCACACACCCCGAGGAAGGGGCGCCCCAATTTCCCCTCCTCTCAGGGTACGTGCGGAGGACCTGGGGCCTGAGAACCAGGACCTTTCCTTTTCTTAACCTCGCTCCATCCCCAGGCTGAGAAGGGTCTCCTCCTAGTGTGCCCTGTCTGGAGAGGAGGATGCTGTCCAGCCTCTCCAGGACGGGGTCTCCGAAGCCTCTCACTCCGGGAAACTCAAACCCCTTACTTTACCTATTGCTCATCCCTCCCCGCAGCAGCGTTTCCTTGTCAGGGAGATACAGGCTGTGGACAGCAGACCGACCCCTAGACCCCGACAGCCACGAAGAAGCGACAGCGACAGCGTTAGGGAAGCGCGCAGGGCTCCCCGGCTGGCCCCGGTGCGCCTTGCCGCAGGCTCCGCGCCACTCCCCGCCCGGTCTCGGACTGTCTTTACGTAACTGCGCTGCCCCGAGCTGTTCAGTCTTGTCTCGCCGACTTTGTTTTAAAGTGTGTGTGTGTGTGTGTGTGTGTGTGTGTGTGTGTGTGTGTGTGTGTGTGTGTGTGTGTAAAATACGGTCCCTAAGAAGAGTCTCCCTCTTCCTCGCGCTGCTTCCCTTTTACACTCTTGCCTCGACCATCGCCTCGGCGTTAGTGTCATGTGCTGACCCGCTTTCTGCCATTCTTGTTCGACGCCAGGGACAGCATGGACCTTCACTGCCCTCCCTCCCCGCCTGCCAGGGGAATCAATGTCCCCGGAAGCTCTGCCACCCGCGTCCCAGCTGCGGCCCGAACAGGTCCAAGTGGCAGCCAAGGAAAACAACCCGCCCGCAGCCAGTGCGCAGAGCAACGGTGGGGGCCCTGCCCCCGGGGGCGGCTGCCCTAGGGTGGCACTGGGGCCGGGGCGAACGCAAGTAGACTCACTCACCACCAGATCGGGTAGCTGCCCAGCGCCTGCTTCAGGCTGCAGAGCACTAGGAGGTATCCGAGAGGAGCCATCGCGGGCTTGAGCGCGCAGGGCGGGGAGTCCGCCCCGAGAGCGCGGGCGCCGGGGCTGGCCCGGCCCTGGGAAGTGGCGCGGCTGCAGAGGCGCTGGGCCCTCTGTGGCAGCCGGGTGCGCGGGGTTCCCGGGTGTGCACCGGTACGCGGGCTCCGAGGGCGGCGCTGCGCCAGGTGGGCCGGCGGCCGGGCGGCGGGCCGAGGCCCTGGGCGGCGCGGGGCGGCGGGGGCGGGGCAGCGCCGCGGGGGGCGCCCGCCGGGGCTGGGGCTGGGGCGGGGCGGGCGGGGGGCGGGCGGGGCCCTGGGGGTTTGGAGCCTCGCGGCGCTGGCCCCTCCCGCGGCCGTGGGTGCGCTGGGTGCTAGGGTGAATGATAACGCGCCCGGGACTGAGGTGTTGAAGGTGTGTGCAGCGTGCCCGAGTATGTCGGTGTTCATGGAGGGGAGCTGGGGTGCGCGCGGGGTGCTGGGGCACTGCAGGTATGGGCCAGTGTACAACGCGCGCCGGGGTGCACAGGGTGTTAGATCTGCCCAGGTGTGCATGGGGTGTTCTTGTGCATGGGGTTAGTAGCCTTCCAGGGCCGCGCTGTGCCAGCTGGGAATTGCACCACTGCGTAGTCCTCCGGCTTGGTTCTGGTTCTTCCTGGATCTCAACTCATCGCAATCACTGTGCCAGGCCCTGGATCGCCAGCTCTGGGCTCCCTGAGCTCAGGGCAAGAAAGACACACAGCCCCAACTCCAGCGCTTTTTTTTTTTTTTTTTAAATATTCTGCCACATCCTGTCTCTTGCTCTTGGCAGCGTGGAAGTTCCTCTGGTCCATCACCTTGCTTCAGGAGTCTGTCTGTAGCCACACCCCTGCCCGGAGCAGGGACCACTGCAGACCCTCTGGACAGGCAGCAGTTAGGGACTCTGAGCACAAGAACTGATCCCTCTGCTCTCTCCCTTGTATCCAACCAGAGAAGAGAACACAGAAGCCCATTGGAGGGAATTGGCAGTTCTTGGGCTCAGGCTCTGGAACTGCTTCTAGTTCTGCTCAAGGCAATAGTTCTAGTTCTGTTCAAGGCAGTAGCAGTCTATTCAGGAAAAAACAAACAAACCACCACCAACAACAACAACAACAAAACCAAACTGACCATTTCGGCAAATCTCATTATTTTGCTGATTGGACAGGCAAAGAGAATTTTCCAAAGTCACAACACTGATTCCTCCTGACTGAGACCATTTGCAGAATTTTGTACCCCAGGGAAAGACCCTAGGGAGTTTTGTAATTTGAGGATAAGGTACAAGTTTGGATGCGCCCCAGCTTCTCCCTGGGGCACCTAAAGGCATAACAGGTACGAGACACCTCCCACCAGGGAGTGGTCCTCAGCTCTGGAGGCTGCAAGGGAAGCTCAGCAGGAATTTTTGCGGCATTTTTGATTGAAGAAAGAGCCACCAAGGCAGAGCAAGTTTCAGGCTTGTTCATGGTGCACTGTCCATCTCTAGAGTCCTTGGTCTTGAGTTATGACTCACCTGGTGGCTTGGGGGTGGGAGCATAAAGTGGTCTCTGGTGGAGGTGGTGTGTGGTGGGGGAACCCTGAGCAGGGCTGCTTCTCAAAGCAGGAGCTGGCCAGCTGTTTCTGTAAGTTTAGTATAGACTGAGGAAGAAACGCAGTCAGGCTGCTTCCTGGAGCCTGCCTCCGCCCATCTCATGTCCGTATTTGGTTACCATCAGTAAAGGAAGCTCATGATGTAGAGGATGCCATCCATGGTTTATAGACCCTGGCTCCAGGAGTCACCTGGAGACGGCGTCAGGAGACCCCAAGTTTGGAGTGAGAAACATCCTTTTTCTTCTGCACCACCATTGTGAGGCCTTTTGTCCACCCTTCCTAGTCTGTGTCACTACTGGACCTAAGAAGGAGGGATGCACTCTGGAATGAGGCAGGCATCGAGGAGAGCTGGCTCATCAGTACTTTGGACTGTCCTTCTCTCTCTCTCTCTCTCTCTCTCTCTCTCTCTCTCTCTCTCTCTCTCTCTCTCTCAAAGTGAAAATCCCACCCAGTTATCAAATTGCTGGGAGAACCTGGACTATCGATGATGTAGGAGCCTGAGCCCAGCAGGAAGCCTCCCCAGCTCCTTCACCTTCCCGGTGCTGTGGTCTGGGTTAGAGCATTGGTGAGCAGCACTCCAGAGGCTGCTGGCTCTCCACACACACAAAGGAGGGTGACCCTGAGCACCCACCAGCAGGGTGCATCCTTGTTCTCCACAGAACTTTCTTCAGATTCCAAGGAATGAGGCATGTGGGTTCTGATACCTCAGGCCGCTCTCCTGCTCTATCTCTCTGCCTACAAAGGTTTCTCTGGTCTCTTAGTTCCTTCCATCTTCTCTAAGAGGCCACCTGTATTCTACCTGTGGGTGGTGGGCACCAAAGGGCCAGCACCCCACCCTCCTGCTGGTGCAGGAGGAGCCAGAACGGAGAGCCCATGTGAGAACTGAGCTCTGCCGCTACCAGGGCTTGCAGTGGGGCCTCTGTCCTGCTGCGCCTTCAGGACAGTGGAGCAAAGCGAGCCAGGGCAGGTGGGAGTTGCTTTGGGGCTGGGGGCATCCAGGGCAGTGCAGGGAGAGACTCTTTTTCGACTCCCTGCGGTAGGGTTGGCCCCTACACAACCAGCCAGAGGGAGGAGAGAACAGAGAGGAGGGGAGCCAGAGTACTTTGGTTCCCCAGGTTGGGGGACAGGGAGAGGTTTGAGGGATCCCTAGCTCTCCAAGGACCCTGTGCCAGGTGTGCTCAGACTTTATATGCAACCACCAAGCTAGCAAAGGCCCTGCCTGCCCTTTTCTGGATCTCATCACTAGGCAGAATAGCAGCCTCCATGGAGCCTGGAGATGGCTTGTCCCTTGGTGTGGACCATTGCAGTAGAGGGGTTTTCTACTCCACCAGAACCTCTGGGATTCTCTCTTCCATCCCTCGTCCCCCCCCCCCCCATCTGTATTCCTCCTTCCCTGGCTCACCACTTCCCTTTCCCCTTTCCTTCCTGCCTACCTTCTCTCTTGGGCCTGGAATTCACTCTCTAGTTCAGTCTGCCCTTGGACTTGCTACCCGCTTGCCTCAGCCTCTGCTTTGCAGGTGTTTCTTTCTTGCTCTCTGACTAGCAGTCTGGCTTTGGAGGGCTGTGCGGTCCACAACACACCTGTATTTTGTCCCTCTGACTGGGAGTGCTCGCATCGCCTGTGGTTTCCTTCTTGTCCGGGGATCAGGGGGTTTCTAGGAGCGCCCTCTGCTGTCTCAGAAGGAGCTGTCCCTTACCAGCCAGTGTGCTGCCGAACCACACACATAGGGGGATAGAACATCATCTGTAGCTTGCTCACAAGGGTGGGCACTTGGTGAATACAATATGGTGGATGCTGGACGGTGAGACTAAGTCTCTTTAACCATAGATAGACCTTCCTAGAGGCCACAGCTGAGAGAGCTGAACTAGGGTGGGACAGAGACATGGGTGAGGACTCTGAGCCAGTATTGCAAATGGTTTGTGGTGACCCAGGGCCTTTGAGGTTTTTCTATGGGAACCACTTTGGAGCTGAGCCTCAAGGGACTGACTGTGGCTTTGATGAGTGTATGTATGAGCGATCCTGGAGGAAAAATCATTTTTGTCGAAACAGTTGGATTAGTGAGCAGGCAGTGTGGGATTCCAAGGGCAGAAGAGGCAGCCCCTTCCATCAGGGGCTGCCTTCCATCAGCCCCTGTAGCCTGTCAGATGCTCAGTTCTTTCCAGAACTTCCCTCATTGATCCTGTGGGGTCCTTTTCTCATGACCTTTTCACGGGAGTGGGTCCCCTAAGCTCAAAGACAGAAAGTTGCAGAGTGTTTTCTGTATCTAGGCTAAAAGAAATACCTAATGGCGCTGGGTGGCGGTGGCGCACACCTTTAATCCCAGCACTTAGGAGGCAGAGGCAGGTGGATCTCTGTGAGTTTGAAGCCAGCCTAGTCTATAGAGTGAGTCCCAGGATAGGCTCCAAAGCTATGCAGAGAAATCCTGTCTCGAAAAAGGAAAAAAAAAAAAAAAAGATCCAAACAATATTCAGAACTTGCCTTCAAAATTCCACATAGATCGAAAAAAAAATGCATTCTGACTCTGTGTGTGTGTGTGTGTGTGTGTGTGTGTGTGTGTGTGTGTGTGTGGTGCTGGGGACCAAACTCAGCATGCAAGCACTCTGATGTTGAGCCATACCCACGGCCAACATGTTATTTTAATATTTTTATTTTATTATTCTATACTTTTTATGTATATCAAGTGTTTCCCTAGAAGTATGGATGTATATCACAATCACGAAATTTGTGCCTGGTACCCAAAGAGGTTAGAAGTGGGTATCAGATTCCCTGGAACTGGAGTTACAGATGTTTGTAAACCACCATGTGAGTGCTGTGAACCGAGCCCAGGTCCTATGCAAGAGCAGCAAGTGCTTTTAATCACAGGGCCATCCTTTGAACCTCCTTATTTTTATTTTTATTTTTATTTTACATGTATGGGGGGTTTTGCCTGCACACACACACACACACACACACACACACACACACACACACGTGTGTGTGTGTGTGTGTGTGTGTGTGTGTGTGTGTGTGTGTATGTGTACCATGTACATGCAGTGTCTGTAGAGGCTAAAAAGAGGGTGTCAGGTCCCTTGGAACTGGAGTTACAGACAGTTGTGAGCCCCCATGTGGGTACTGGGAATTGAACCTGGGTCCTTTGGAAGAGTAACCAGTGCTCTGAACCCCTGAGCTATCTCTCCAGTGCTGAGCCTCCTTACTTTATTATTTTATGTGTGGGGGTATTTTGATTATGTGTATGTCTGTGCACCATGTGACAGATGCTGAAGGAAGCCAGACGGTGTCAGATCTCCTGGACCTCTCCTGGAATTACAGATGTTTGCAAGCCACCATGTGGACACTGAGAATAGAACCTGGATCCTCAGAAAGAGTGGCCAGTGCTCTTAGCCACTAGCCATCTCTCCAGCCACACAAGCTACTTTAAGTTCATTTTGTTGTTGTTTGAAACAGGGTCTCTTTATGGAATCCCGGCTACCCTGGAACTTGCTGTGTAGACTAGAGTGGCCTCTAACTCAGAGACACCTGCCTAGCTCTGCCTCCTGAGTTCTAGGAGTAAAGGGATGTGACGACGCACCTGGCTAATTTCATCCCCCAGTAACTGTAGCTCCTCACTGACCCAAACCAGCACTTCCGTTTCTCCACACTGTAGAGCCCACAGGCTGCTGTGCCCACCATCTTTGCTTTTTTTAAAAAGATTTATTCATTCATTCATTTATTTATTTATTTAGTATACAGCATGTATGACTGCAGGCCAAAAGAGGGCGCTAGATCTCGTTACAGATGGTTGTGAGCCACCATGTGGTTGCTGGGAATTGAACTCAGGACCTCTGGAAGAGCAGTCAGTGCTCTTAACCTCTGAGCCATCTCGCCAGCCCATCTTTGCTTTTCATGGTTGCTACAGCCCAGCCTTACAGAGACACAATCTCTGAGAGGAATTTGAAACCATCAGCACTAAATATAAATATTTACTAAAATAAAACGTGCCTGTAGCTAACAGAGACATCCCTCCCTGGACAGCAGAAGACATTCTACGCCACACTGGGAGCTTTCCGGGGCACCCTGGGCTGCCTTGGCACACACTCTGAGAAAGGCAGCACCAAAGCAAGCAGGTGGGACTGTGCCCCAGATGCATGGGTGGGTGGGGCTGACCGGAGGAAGACAACGGTGCAGCCACATGCGCTCCTGGATCTGTCCTGAAAGACTGAACTTTCCGGACCCCGGACTCGGCTCTCCCTCTCCCCACTTCTACCCTCCAGTTAAGTCACTTGGCCTGTCTGTGTGGATTGTTATGTCCTGTTGATGGTGTGTTCTTTTCCTCATAGCCAGTGAGCTTCCTGTTCATCTGTTCATTCTTGCACCTCCACTCCACATCCTTGTCCTCCTCCCCGCATCTCCTCAGGAACCAACAGCCATGTCTGTGGCGATCACTGACAACATGGGTATGTCTTTGCAGGGCCTCTGTAAGCAAGGCTTCCAGCTCAGGATGGTCTGTCTTTGAGGGCTACCTCACTCTGTCTTCTGTGTGAGGGTGCTTGCATGGTGTGTGTCTAGTCTGTACCCCTTCTCCAGCGTGTGCTGTGGTTGTTCCCAGCTCACGCAGTGCTTTATTCAGGCTGGACTCTTGCTTGCTGTCTGGTTTTGCGTGGGGCAGGTACAGCCCCAGCAGCTGTTCCACTCGTCACGCCCACCAGCTGTCTGGGTGCTCTGCTTCCTCAGCCATTCCCCTTCCTTCAACCTCCTCCTGCTGACCGAGCTCAGTGTTTCTCCTATCAGATCGTCTTTTCTTACATCGGGGCTGCTCACCCTTCCTTCCTTCCTTCCTTCCTTCCTTCCTTCCTTCCTTCCTTCCTTCCTTCCTTCCTCCCTCCCTCCCTCCCTCCTTCCCTCTCTCCCTCCCTCCTTTTCTTCCTTCCACTCTTTCTTATTTGTTTTGAGATAGGGAGCCCCTGTAACCAAGGCTGAACTTGATGTAGCTGTGGATGACTTGACCGTGATGCCTCTGCGTCTGAGTGCCTTCTTTTCTTAGTTTATAGTAATACTTACAGTCACCTCGCCCCAACCTTTATGAAAGTTTTACTTGCTGTGGTTTCAGTCACCCTCAGTTAACAATAGTTCAGAAACACCATGGGGAAACTCCAGAAATAAACCATTTGTGAACTTGATTATCACTCCATGTGTGCCGAGTGATGAAATCTGACTCTGCCTCATGTGGAGTGGGCATCACCTCATTACCCCATCGCCCAACATCCACACACTGTGGACTCTACCGCTCCTTAAGTCTGTTATGAGATGGACAGTGTCCACACCAATGGGCTTCCATTTAAGTGGCCCTTTCTTTCCTCAATAGCCCAAAAGAGTAGTGATTCTGGAATTCAAGCATGTAAAAGAGAAGCTAGAAAGTGTTTCCTTTCATTAAAAGAGTAAAAGTTATCAATAAGGAAAGAAAACATATAATATGCTGAGGTTGCTATGAGCCACATAAGACCGAGTCTTCTGTCTTCAGAACTGTGAGGAGGGAGACAGTTCTGTTCATTCTGAGTTTGGTTGTTCATCCTAGTGTGCCCGGTTTGCAAATTCAACTTCATCACAGGTGTGTGAGGGGGAATTAATATATGCAGGATTATTGGTTTCACGCCTTCATTTTTTTTTCCCCTAAAGTGTTTATTGCAACCACATTCTGTCTAGGCTTCGTGGTCACGAGAAGCTGCTGTGATGGTTAGGTTGACTGGACAGGAACTAGAGTCAGCACAAACTCTGTGAGGGAGTTTCTAGGCTCGACTGACTGAGGTAGGAAGACCCTTATTAAATGTGAGCAGTGCCGTTCCATGGGCTGGCATCCTAGACTGCCTAGAGAGGAGACACTGAGCTGAGCATTCCCTCCTTGCTGCCTCCAGCTCCATTGTACCTTCTCTGCCACCATGGACCAAAACCTCGAACTGTGAGCCAAGCAGTGAGAATGGGAACTAACCCAGCTGAGGAGCTGATGTGAGCCCACACCATGCATGGCTGTTCGGAGTTGACCCCTGACATTTGTATTTCCAAATAACAATGGTAGAGGCAGTGCTCAGCAGCTGGTTCCTCCCCTGCTCTTCCTGGAGAGACTGTAGAGGAGAATGAAGCTTCTCTCTCTCAGTTTTCGCCTCAACATGGGCTGTCTCCTCTCATGCTCACATCTCTGAATGGTCCCTGTGGAATACTACTTCAGCCTTATCAGCTTAGAACCTGTGCTGCTCTGTTTTCTGTTACAACATGGTAACACTGGCTGGGTAATTTTGAAAGAAAAAAAAAGCTTATAAAGGGGTCATGGTTCTGGAGGTTTGCAGCTGAAAGGTGCCTCTGGTGATCATTTATTATCTATCTATCTATCTATCTATCTATCTATCTATCTATCTATCTATCTATCTATCTATCATCTATTTATTTAATTTGTCTCTTCAAGCTTCTCTCCTTATTCCTATAAATTCACTGCTATTCATTCACAGGGCCCACTCTAGACCTTATCTAGCCATAATCACCCCCCCCCAAAGGCTCCACCTCTGAACATCTCAGTCAATTGGATTTCTACTCTCTTAGGACCCCACAATGAGGATTAAATTTCAAGCCTGGTGAAACACCTTCAAATCATACTGAAGATATATCAGACATCATGGAAGTCACCAGAAGCTCAGGCCAGCACCTTCTCATGTAGGACAATCAGGCGTACAGTGAAGTGGTAGAGTAAGGAGAAATAGTCTAGATCGAGTCTGGGGGTCCCTACCCCAAGGACTCTTCTGTGTTTTACACATGCTTCCGTCTGCCTGCTGGACATCTGGGTGTTTTGCAGCCTTCTTCTCTTCATTTAGGGCAGAGTCTCTGAGAGCAAGCCGGTACTACCCTAACTGTGAGTTGCCCAGACCCACCCTGCAGATGTATGGCATCGTGGATCTCCACATAGAAGAGAAAACCAAATGGAATCTCAGTGCTATGGGTGCACTTCAGCTTGCCTGTGAAGCTAGCATCAAATTCCTTGTCGTGGGTGTCATGAGCTGTGAGATCCTGTGGCCCATGCAGCTGGGGAGATGGAACCCTTGAATCCTGGAATGTTATGATTATCGAAACAAACAGCCATAGTTGGAGTATTGCAGAATAATTTTTAAAAAATGGAATTTGGAATTTAAAAAAAAAATCACAACACCAAGGCTTTATAGAACCCTAGACTTCTGTCACGACAGTCCGAATCTGTAGATTCAGGTCTGGAGCTCTGGTCCCCAGGCTTCAGCAGGAAGTTGAAGGCATTAGACCACTCCGTCTTTCTTAGTGATAGGGTTCTGCTTCTCAGCCAATACTGCCACCACGTGGAGATGCCCAGGGCAAAGCAGCTTGGACAGGATGCACAGCATCCCTTTGCCTGGAATCCACCCCTTTAGTTATGGATGGATTTGGTGGGGTCTCCTCTTCGTACTCTCAACATTCCCATGGTCCGCGTCAGGTTTTGCATTGTGTGGATGATGCATCTTGTGACAGTGTCGACCCAAACTCCTCCCTGCTGTGTGCCCTTGGTAGATATAGGTGTCACCACCCTGGAGTGTAAGTCAGTATGTGTGTGCAAACAAAATGGAGCCAGTCTGCCAAAGAGGCGTCAGCAGGCTCGTGTTCACCCCAGCACCATTTGCAGTGGCCAAGAAACAGAAAAAACCCGCGTGGCCATGACTGATGAACGGATAAGAAAAATGTGGTACAATATACCCCATCTGTCGGCCATAAGAATGGGTGTCTTTTGTGATATGAATTGGATTTGAGGGTGGTGTATAGAGGAGTTAAGCCAGGCATGGAAAGACAAGTGCTGCACATCTTACACTATGTTGGGAAACTAAAAATGTTTCCCTTAAAGTGGAAGTGAACAGCACTGGACAAGGCCCCCTTACACTCTGACTTTCTCCTAGCCCCGTGATTAACAGGCCAGACCGGCCTCAAGGGGCACAGCGTAGTCATCGGAGCCTGAGGCCCGGGTTCTCCCACGCAGGTAGACTATGTGGACCCTGGTCCTAGAGAACAGGAGTGTGGGGCAAGAGGCAGCAGGAGAAGAGGAAGAATCATCGGACAATTGACTTATCCGTGGGCTACCATCTTGATTGAGGGAGACTAAGGTATCACGGCCTTAGCCCTCCATTTTCAGCCTGTGGACCAGCCATTCAAGAGCAGGAGGAAAGCCAGGCATGCCTTTACAGTGAGAGCTCAGCTTTGAGATCCTTCTGCCTCGATGGTCGGCCGGGAAGTTGTGGGCTCAGCTTGTCTGGCCAGAACAAAACCCAAGTTGGGGGCCTCCTTACCTGGCCAAGGTCAGATTCGTTAGGGGCAGACACCAGCTAGGGCCTGCAGGGGGCAGTGTTGTCTCCTGTTGCCGGGGACATGGTCTCTCTCAGTAGGAACATTTCTAGCCCAGAGCTAAACCCAGGGGGAAGATCAAGATACAGGGGTGGGGGGTCAACGCGGCACAACATTCATATCTGCAGAAGGTAGGGCAGTGCCGTGTTAGAGACTTCCCAAATACCTCACCGTTAACGATTGCTGTTTGCACACTACATCCCAGAAAAGGCTCCATTCTTGCCTACCAATGTAGCCTCCACCCGACCCTCTCCCCACCATCCTCCTCCCCCCACCGTCCCCCCCCTGCCCCCTCCACCTGACCCACCCCCGCACCCCTTCCCCCACACAGTATGTTCTGAACTTGAGCCCTCGATGCCTCCAGATCCACCACTCCATCTCCTCCCATCCTGTCTCAGTTCTCTGCAGTCTGTTTCTGGTGGGTTATGCCTCCTCCATCCTTCCCTTCCCTCTTGAATTAGCCCGTCTTTCTATAGAGAACGCTAAAGGAAAGAGGTCTATTTAGAAACAGTTTCGGAGGCTGAAAGTCCGGCATCCAGCAGCCCATCTGGCCTCTGGAGAGGGAAGATCTTGATGAAAGCAGAAGGCCAGAGAGATTGAGGGATTTAAAAACAACTCTCTTGGGACCCAACTAGGACCATAAACATCTCTACCATTTTAAAGTACCAGTGAATCAGTCGCTTTCTACTTGGCATCACCATTCAAAAAGGAAAAAAGTTATCTATTTATTTATTTAGGTTTTTTTGGAGACAGGGTTTTCCCTGTGTAGTTTTGGTGCCTGTCCTGGATCTCACTCTGTAGACCAGGCTAGCCTCAAACTCACAGAGATCCACCTGGCTCTGACTCCCGAGTGCTGGGATTAAAGGCGAGCGCTACCACCCAGCTTATTTTGGTTTATTTTAGGCAGGGTCTCACCATGTAGCCCTGCTGGCCTGGAACTCACTGTGTAGAGGAGACTGAGTTTGCCACCAGGACTAGCAAAACAACAACAAAATCTTTTTTTTTTTGAGACAGGGGTCTCATTCTGTAGCCCAGGCTGGCCCCAAATTTGCAATCTTCCTGCTCTGATCTTCTGAATACTGTAATCATAGGAATGTTTCCCAGCCAACACTTTTTATTTCTCATTTTATGTCACTGTGGTCAGAAAAGATGCATGTTATACGCTGGGATTGCAAGAGTGACCCTCTAAGCCTGATTAGGTATCCTTCCTTTCTTTTTCCTCTTAGATGTATTTATTTTATAGATGTTTTTTTTAAATGAAATGTGCAGTGCCCTCAGAGGCCAGAAGAGGGCATTAGCTCTCCTGGAACTGGAGTTAAAGACAGCTGTGAGCTGCCATACTAGAAGCCCAAACTGGGTCCTCTGCAAGAGCAACAAGTGCTCTTAACTGCTGAGCCATCTCTCCAGCCCCTAGGCACCACTTCCTAATGGTCTCCAATAACGCTACATTGAGGCCCAAGCTCCCAATACATGAACCTGGGAACACAACCTATATCCAATTCAGCACATCTTCCCAAGGGCCTTTCCTCTCCTCATGTGCCTCATGGACCTTCCCAGAGAAAAGACAAAACAACCACAGAGAGGGTTTGGGGAGCTAGCTCAGTCATGAAGTACCCCCTGTGAGGGCATGGGGACCAAAGGTCAGCAGTCACACAAACGGGTGGCACAAATCAATAATGCGGGAGCCGGGGAGACACTGGAGACAGGGACAGGCAGATCGTTAGAAAAAAAGATGGATGGTTGGGCTGGAGAGATGGTCAGCCATAAAGAGTGCTTTTCGTTTTTGCAAAGAACACAGGTTTGGCTCTCAGCAGTTTGCGGCAGTCTGTAACTCCAGTTCCAGGGCATCTGGTACCCTCCTCTAGCCTCCAATGACATCAAACACACACATACAGGCAAAAGACTTATACCTGGGAAGTTAAAATAAATAAATCTTTTTTTTGGGGGGGGGGGAGCTCCTGAGGAACGACACCCGAGGGGAGGGTGACCTTGGTCCTCCGCAACAGCCAGATCAGCCAGACCAACCCTGGCAGGGGAAAGGTGACAGATGTGACTGCCAGGCCAACCTCACATGATAGTGTCTGTCGTCTTTTCTGTGTTTCCTCCACTGGCAGTTTGTTGAATTTTTTTTTTAATTTTTAAAATAAGAAAAAAGTTACTCTTTATCTTACGAATGTTTGCCTGTACATATGACTGTGCACAAGGTGCGTGCCTGGTGTCCAAGGAGAACAAAAGAGTGTCAGATCCCCTGGGACTAGAGTTAAAGGTGATTGTGAGCTGCCATGTTGTGTGTGCTGAAAGTCCGACCAGAGTCCCTGGAAGAGAACCAGTGTGCTCTTAACCAAACACACCTGTTTGTTTGGGAAAAGGTTTCTCTGTGTAGACTTGGCTGTCCTGGAACTCACTCTGTAGCCCAGGCTGGCCTCGAACTCAGAGATCCACCTGCCTCTGCCTCCAGGATGCTGGGATTAAAGGCGTGCTCCACCACAGCCCCACGGTGAGAAACTCCCGGGATGAAGCTGAGCAGAATGGTGCAAAGCTGTAATTTCCACATCTGAGGTGGAGGCAGGAGTTCAAGGACAGCCTGGGGTATACAAGACCCTGTTTTTTAAAAACAACCAACCAACCAACAACAAAGGTAGAGAAAGAAGGAGATGAGGGCTGGAGGGGATGTAGGAATTCATTGGCAGAGTGCTTACCCAGCCTTGGACTCAGTGCCTAGTTCTGCATAAACTGGCATGATGCCCAACTAATCCCAGCATTTGTGAAGAGAGTCAGGAAGATGTAAAAGTGTAAGGCCATCCTTAGCTACATTGTGAGCTCAAGGCCAGCAAAGCAATAACAACAGAAAGGGAGGGAGAGAGGGAGGGAGGGAGGGAGGGAGGGAGGAAGGAAGAAGAGAGGGAGGAAGGAAGCTCATGGAAGGATTTTTCTGGGTTATGGTGTTCTGTGGTTCACCAAAGAGGGCAGAGCCAGAAGCTTCAAGGTTAGGGTAAGGGAGACACCGAGGACAGAGGTCATGATGTCTGTGGGTAGGCGGGCAATCCACGATGGAGATCAGATCCTGTCAACACTGCTATCACCGTGTGCTCAGCCAGTGCTGATCATCCTTCCCTGGGATGCACCACGCAAGACTGAGAAGCTCCTGCCTGGCAACAGGAGCATTATGGAACCCAGCAATGAGATCCCCACTTCACAACAGAAGAGTCGGAAGCCACTTTCTGTGTCCTAGCCAGAAACACAGCAAAACAGGGCCTGGGAGCTGTGTCTGGAGTCTGAACATTGCTTTGTAAACACAATTTAATAAAAGTCTTGCACAAAGGGGAAAAAAACAACAAATTTCTCACACTCATCTCCCAGAGGATATAGGGTGTGGATGAATGTTTTTCTCGACAAGTCTGCCTTTTGCCTGGCATCTGTCCCAAGTCAGGTCTAGGGCTGGGTGCTGCCCAAGTAGGTATGCACATGCTGGCTGGGATGGTAGCCAGGACACTGGCTGGGGCACTGGCCATTCTCTCACTGACTGGCAGGGGGCAGCCTGGCCTTGCAGTTCAGCTTCCCACGCTTGGTGTGCGCTCTCTCTCTCTCTCTCTCTCTCTCTCTCTCTCTCTCTCTCTCTCTCTCTCTCTCTCTCTCTCTGTCACACACACACACACCACCACCACCACCACCACCACCACACACTATCACAGCCATGAGCTCATTCTGTTCGTGTCTGGCAATCTGGGTGGGTTCCTTTCTCCTCACACTCTGTCCAGCTTCATTTCAAATGACTCATGCATGGTTTTGCCTTCTCCCCCAGGGAGACCCCTGCCCAACCTTCTCAATTAGGCAGTGTTTCCTGATAAGTGGCCCCTTGCCCCACTCCTCCCAGACCACCCGAGATTGGCTCCCCTGGTTCCAAACGCCGAGTGAGTGTACAGGATGGGGACAAATTCCACTACTTTAACCTCTTCCTGCCTGCCGTGGGGCCTGCTGGTGACTGTCTGCTCACATTATGCAGCCATGGTCTGGAGAAACGGCAGCAGGATGGCCTTGGGGTCCACAGAACCCTCTGTGAAATGGGCTTGTCACTTGCCCCTCTCTAGCCTGTATTCTCAGTGGAGATCCCAGGGAATCCATAGGGGTCCAGAAACTGAGCCCAGGAATCTCGAAAAGATCTGGTCATTCCCTTTCCCTTCGGGGATGGTCACCTTGGAAAAGAGCTAGAGGCAGGCTGGGCAACTCTCAGGGTCCTTCCTCAAGGGGACCTGATCGTCCCTTAACTTGGGGGTTCTGCACCTGTAAGTGGGTTCAAGCCCAGGGACCCCCATCAAAGAGCCGTGACTCAGCTTAGAGCTCCAGCTAGATCTTTGCTCTCGGCTGTGAACACAGAGGCCTCTGGCCCCTGGCATTTGGATGGCTGCACAGGACTAGGTGGTCACTGAGGGAGGTGACAGCGAGCCTTCTAGCCCTGAAACCAGAGGGTCACTTGGCCATCCGCCAGAGCACAGTATTAGGAAGGAGACTGGCCTTTCCCAGTAGGCTGCCCTTCCCACACTCTGCAAAGCCAGGAGATTGTCTCCACTGGGGGAAGGAAAGGTGGTAGGAAAGAGTGGAGAGGGAGGGAAGAGGAAAAGGAGGAGGAGGAGTTTCCCTTCCTAGCCCGCTGCATGCCCTCAGGGGAGTGCCGCCAAACTCAGCAGACTCAGTTTCCCACCCGGTGCTTATCAAGAGCTCCTCTATAGGGATTCGCTTTCTACCCGCTTCGTGGCTCCTTCAGGCATTGCATTTTGACCAGCACCAGAAAAAAATGCTAGAATCTCCTGTTTCCGTGATCCTTTCACTCTGTTCCTTGGTGGTCCCTCCACGGAGCTTCTCTCTCCTTTCTCCCTGTCTTCAGCAGAGACACTGACACGTGGGGCGGAACTTCCACAGGGCAGGTGCTCTCTCCACCCCGGGGCTGGGCTGGCTGGTGGCAGTCGGGGCAGATGGAGAGGGACTGGCAGGCTGGGGTGCTCCTTTGGGAGAGTATGGCAGGGTAGAGCCCCGTAAGAAGAAGCACCTCAAAGATCTGTGAGGGACAGAGAGGGACAAGCCACCTAACTCTTGTGCCTATGCTATGGAGCAAGCCTGCCCTAGCCCTGGGTGAGGCTGCATGCAGGTAAGTGTGTCGGGGGCACATGTCTCCTGAGGTTCTGTTGAAGGAAGAACGACAGTGGTATCTCCACCATCCACTGCCATCTCCCCATCTACGGGAATGGAAGGCTGGGGTAGCTGTCAGATTCAGAGCTGGCATTATTTTATGCCGGGGCATGCATCGGGCCACCCACCTGCCCTGGTCCCCTAGAGGTGGGCCAGAGCTCTGAATTTGACAGGTCACTCAGAGGTAGGCTACCCCTACCCCTAATGGTCATGATCAGACCCTACCCGAAGAAAGTAGAACCCTCTTCAGCATTTACAAGGTAAGTCGTCCTTATTAGCACCCCGTCTCCACAGATGGCCGGGGCTCAAACCCATTCTCTGGGCCTGGGCTGCCCAGGTGCTGTCTCCTTCCTCAGCTCTTGCTGGGTGGCCGAGGTGCCAGCTCCGCTCTCAGAGTCTGTATCGCCTGCAGAGTCTGGCGACACTCGTTTACAATCTCACACATCATTTTTCTTGGAAGCAATCTCATGCCTTTAAATATGTCATCGCTCGGGGTCTCCAGTCTCCTGCCTCTTCCCACGAGCAGGAGCCAGGCCTCCAGGTGGAAGTCTCCCCGATGCGAGGCCTCCAAAGCTGGGGTGGCTGGGGCTGCCTGCAGGGTTCACTTGGCTGCAGCAGCACCACGGGATGGCTAAGTGGGGTGGAGAAGGGTTCCCGGGAATAGGAGCGACGTGAGTCCGCCACACCCAATAGGAAGGCGGATCCTAGGCTACAACACGATATCTCACACGTTAAAGACACTGCTCGCTGGAGTTAAGTGGGCCTTCGATGGGGAAACCAAGGCTCAGAGAGGAAGTGATGGGCTGGCCCCACCCCTCACCCAGCCACACACCCACCACATCTGGAAGCTCTTCTGTCAGGACACGGCATATTCACTTGGGTGGTCCACGCCCACAGGAGTAACCTGCTTGGCTCTGACCACTCTGAAGGATGATGTGATTTTTTTTTTCCCCTCTCTCTCTCTCATTTCCTCGTTTGCTTTCCTTTGGAGCAACCTTCTCGTGACAGGTGGCCCAGCAGTTGCTGTGCCCAGCTAGACAGCCCAGCCTCCCAGAGGAGCTCCAATCCTTAGACTTGGAAGTCTCTGATCTGGAATCAGCCCCCTTTAAGTTCAGAAGGTCCTAGCCTGTAAGGAGG
Source organism: Peromyscus maniculatus bairdii (assembly GCF_049852395.1). Classification (NCBI taxonomy): domain Eukaryota; kingdom Metazoa; phylum Chordata; class Mammalia; order Rodentia; family Cricetidae; genus Peromyscus; species Peromyscus maniculatus. The sequence continues at coordinate 43,529,878 of NC_134859.1, forward strand.
TTTGCCTTCCTCCAGAGTGGAGCTTGCCCCTGCAAGAGCCCAGGCCAGGCAGGCTCCTAGTGTTAGTGGCCCCTGAGTTTTGTCAGCCTGACTCTGGTGTGTGTGGGGTCACTGTCTTGCACAGAAGTGCATCTCTAGCATGGGAGGCAGACACATGGTAGGCACCTGCAGGACCCAACCCTTCAGTCCTGTGCTCCAGCATTTTGTATGTCCCCGCATAAGCCCCACCATGCCCTTCCAGGGAACTTGTAAGCAGTCTCCTGGGTGCCCTGGGCACTTGTGTTTCCCTGCATCTTAGTTCAGGTCTCATTTATCAGACAATGCAGTCCATGAAGATGACTCACAGCTCTGGGCTTTCACACACACCAGTCACCATCCTGGCCAGCAGTCCCTCATCTTCCACCCTGTTTGGGGGATGAAGTCCCTAGGTGTCAGTGATATCTGCAGCTGGCATTCAGAGGGGCCCTAAGGACCCTATCGCCCCATTCTCTGGTCCAAGTTATTCACAGCGCCCGCTCTGCAGAAATGCCTTTTTGGTCTCCCTGCGAGGGATCGCTTTTCCATCCCTCCAGCCACAGCACCCCAGCTTTTAACAGTGGCTCCCTCTTGGCAACATCTCCAGCAAGCGGATTCACGCCCCAACGCTGTAATCCGGTGGCTAACGTCGCCCCCAAGACATCCAGTCACCACCCCTCAAGTACAGTCGTCCAAGTTTCCCCGGCTCTCGGATGCCTTTCCCGGCGGCCAACAGCCAGCTCCAACTGTCGGGAGACTCCCGGGAGCTCGCACTTGGGTCCCGGCTGCAGACGCTTAGCCCCGGGGGTCTACCCTTGCTCGGTCTCCCGGTCCCCTCCCCGCCGCTCCTTCTGGCCCCGTTACTCGGCCCGGGTTCCCACCGCGCCACGTGCCCAGTCCTCCCCACGGCGCGCCCCAGACCCGCCCCGCGAGCCGAGCCGCTCGGCGGCGGCGGCGGCGGCGGCGGCGGGCGCGCGGCTCGGGTTTCGGCCCGCCCCCGGCGCCGGCGTGACCCCTCCTCCGGGGCGCGGGCGGGCCGGGCCCAGCTGGCCGGCGCCCCGCCCCGCGGCCGCGGCTGCGGACGGTATAAGAGGGCGGCGGTCGCGGCGCGCCCTGCGCGGAGCTCGGAGCGCGATGGTCAGCCGCCGCGGCGCGGCAAGATGCTGGATGGGTCCCTTCTGGCGCGCTGGCTGGCCGCGGCCTTCGGGCTGACGCTGCTGCTCGCCGCGCTGCGCCCTTCGGCCGCCTACTTCGGGTAGGTGCCCGCGGCGGGCGGCCGCGCGAGGGCGGGCGAGGGCGGCGGGGCCGGACGGGGGCATCGAGCCCGGGGCAGCACCCGCCAGGTGCTCGGCGGGGTACACGGGTGGCTTGGAGTTGTTGGTTGGCAGCGAGCGCGCCTCTCGGTCCGCAGGTCGTTGCCCGCCGTGCGCCCTAGAGGTAGAGGGGCCGGTGTCCCCGACGGGCTTGTGCGGGGCCGCGGTCCACGGTGACTCCCGAGTCGCCGCCGCCGCCTTAGGCCGCTGTGTTCCTGCCAAAAGGCTGGAGCCTCCCTGGCCCCTGCCCACTACCCCCCTTCTCTCCTGGAAAAGTTAATTTAACAACAACAAAAAAACACGTACAAAATCCAGATGTTCCTTGCACTGAGCCCCAAAGGGGAGAAAAAAAAACCCTCCAAGCTGGAGAAATTTATTTTTCTTGCACTTTCTTCTGGCGCCCGCCCGAGCCCGGCCCCGACCTCGGCCCTCGGGAACACGTCTGGGAGACCTGGCCCGGGGGGTGAACGCCGCCGCTGTCCCGCGGGGTCGCCGCCCGCACTCGCTTGTCTCTGCGCTAGCAGTTTTGCCGCGTTGTTGGGCGCGTTTCTTCGCCTTTAGTTCCCTTCGTCCTCCCTTTCTACTCCTTTTCCCAGGTCTGGGATGCCTGAACCCAGCGATCTTGAGAGGGACACCCTCTGCACTTTGAGTTCGCCGAGGTCCTGGGTGGCACCATGAGAGGCAGCGTCCCAGCTTTCCCCGCTCTCCCTACTTCTCACCCCCGCATTGACCCCCTGGGAGCCCTGGTTGGCCCCTCGGGTCGCAGTCCTGGTCTTGGGTGCCCTGGACTGCTCTTGGGCCGCCGCCCTTCGCCGGTCACCTGTTCCCTCGCCCCTGGCTGCGGTGTCCGCTCGGAGCGGTGTGGCCGGCAGAGGGCCCCGTTGGTCCAGGAATCTGGCACCCGCCAGGGCAGGGAGAGGCGGCTGGGCCGAGGAGCCCTGCAGGTGTATCCTGTTCTCAAAGAAAATAAAATATTTTCATGGGAAAATTTTCCCTTTGTGTTTTTCTTTCTCCTCCTTTCTCCTCATCTGTCCATTTCTTCTGGGTTGTCTTCCAGGGTCAGTTCCATGTCTCGGTTCCCAGGGTCTCCCCCGCCCTGGCTCCCCTGGCTTCCACTGTGGGTCCAGCCCCTGGGCCTTGGCCTGGCACGCCCCTGCACGCCATCTGTGCAGCCCTAAGCCTCACCCGCGGGCAAGAGGGAGGGCTGAGGATGGCCGTCTGGCCACAGGTCCGCGGTGAGTCACAGCAGCCCATCAGCCAGCTGTGCCTTCCTCTCTTCTGGCTCAGTCGGGCTTCTGACACGCCCTGGGCTAGCATGGGCGGCCACTTTGCTCCTTCTGGGATCTCTGCTGCTGTCCTTGTGGCCCCAGGATTCAGAACTTACAGATGATGGGGTTAGGATACTAGCTGCACTGTCCTTCATCCGTCTCTCATTCTCACCCTCTCTTTGCTGTCTCTGTACCTTGCGTCTTGGGAAAGTCCTCTAGCTTGGCTACTGTAGGGGTGTTGACACCCTTTGATTCCAAGGCAGGGTTTAAGCACAGGACAGCGGGCTCCCAAGCAGGTACGGAAGACGTCAGGATTGCTATGACTTGGGTCAACTTCTTCTAGCTCTCTGCCCTTAAGAGCCCTTCGAGGAAAGCTGAGCTTGCCTGTGAGTGCTCCCTTCCTGCAGCTGCCCTGGAGACCCACTTTCTTGGTGTGGAGGAAGAACTCTAATAGCCCAAAGATAGGCAGAGTGGATACCTGTTGAACCCAGAGCCAGGGAGAAACTGGGAGGACGGGCTAGCTGACTTGGGTCTCTCTCGAGTTGATTTCTGAGGAGTAGGCATGTTGTTGCTGGATGTATGTGTATTGGGGGCACAAGATGTGTCCTAGGCTGTTCTGTGTCCAGAGGTCCCACCCCTGCCTCAACCAAGGGAGGAGATGAGTCTGGAAACCCTGAAAGGCCTAGCAGGCCTGGAGCTGGAGGGGGAGCCTGAGGGTGCGCCCGTGAGAATGTGGTGTGCTTCCCAACTGGAGAGGGAGTGGAGAGTCGGGAGAAGGAGTTGGAATCTGGGGCTCTCCTCTCCCTTCCCCCTCTCCAAAGCTCTGCCTGGCACGGAGGCTCCCAGGCAGGAACACGGCTCCAGTTACAGCCCAGGAACCCAGAGCGGAGAGGCTGGCCCGGGGGAGGGTCACGTGGCTACAGGAGCCCTCCCCACCCCCTCCCTGAGCTGCAACCCAACCCTACAGCTCTGGCTGCCCTTCCCTTCTAGAGGCCTCTGGCCACCCTGCTGCTGGACCCCTCCAGGCTGGCCACCAGCCATGGGCAAGGGGCTCCCTTCTCTTCTTCCCTTGGCTCGGCTTCGGCTTCGCATCCCAGTCCTGGTCAGCAGATCAGCAGGTGGCAATTCCATTAGTTTCTTCTGGAGCTGCTGCCTGCTGCTCCCGAGGCCAGTCGGAGGTCACACGTGGGTTGGGGACACAGACACAGACCCTCTGGAGGGAGGCTTTGCTTCCCTCACCCACTCCCCCTCTCTGGGCATTGGCAGGTGAGAGGATTGGGTGTGAGCCGCGGAAGTCTGGCACAGACCTGTGACTCTGTTTCCCTGCTGGGTTGCAGGGGCATCTGGAAAGGAGGCCCCAGACTAAGTGGAGATGGGGATTAAGAACTGCAGCAGTGAGCTAGCTCTCCAGCAGAGGCCTGTGGGAGCTCGGAGACTTTCACCCTCTTGTCTTTTAAAGAACTAGGAAGGTGCATTATAAACCTTACGACCGGCTTTCAGTTCTCTATTCTGGCCATAGGCATCAGATGTCTCCCAGGGAATGCCTCTGTGTCCCCATCTGAAAGGCACCCTCACTTGAGACCACTGTGGACTGTTTGGGGCTGAGTGGTATCAGGACCTACCAAGGCCCTCTTTTTGTTATTGAATCTAACTCACATCCAGAGAAACTTCCCCCAGCTCCGCGGTTTGGGGTATATTCACAAAACTGTCAGCCATCACCACCGTCTAATTCCAGAACATTTTCCTCACCCCAGAAACCTCATAGCCACTCAGCAGTCGCCCCCCTCCCTCCAGCCCCTGGCAACCACTAATCTTTCTGTCTCTATGGATTTTCCTATTCTGGACTCCTTGTCCAAGTGGGACCATCCGCTCTGTGGCCTTTTGTGTCTGGCTTCTCTCATTCGGTGTGTCATGTGTTTGGAGTCTTCTCTGTGTTGTAGCATGAATCAGTGTTTCACTCCTTTTTATGACCGAATTGATTATACAACAGTTTTAACAAAAAAAACCCCGCTTGTCGGTTGATGGCTGGTTATTTCTAGCAATGCCGTTGTGAATGTCGGTCCCCGCCCCCATATCTGTGTTTTCGGTTCTTGGGGAGTGCCTATCGGGAAGTGGCCCTCAGGCAATTCTACTTTACACTTCTTGAGGAACTGCCAAAATGTTTTCCCAAGTAGTTACAATATTTTATATCCCTCCCATAAAAGTACAGGGGTCCAATTTCTCCATGTCATCACCAAACGCATTCTGTTTTTTTCATTGTTGTTTTTAATTCTAGCCATCCTAGTGGGTGTGAAGCATGTCTCCTCGTGGGTTTGGAGGCTGATGGCATTGGTCGCCTTTCGCAGGTTCTTGTTAGGTTGGTTGGGTTTTGTTGTGATTTTTTTTTTTCCTTTGAGACAGGGTCTCTTCGTTATGTAGCCCTGGCTGTCTTGGAACTCACTAATGTAAACCAGGCTGGCTTTCAACGCAGAGAGATCTGCCTGACCACATCTCTGGAGTGCTGAGATGAAAGGGATTACAGGCCATGGCTTTTGCAGGCTTCTTGACCATTTTGCACACTTCTTTGGAGAACCGTCTGTTCAGTTCTTTTGGCCTTTTACAAGTTGGGTTATTTGGTTTGTTGTTGTTGTATGAGAGCTCTTTACATATTCTGGATCTCTCCTAGAGAGAGAAGTTTTATTTCTTGACTGGAGAACATACCCAGAGGTGGTGGCAATCCTTAGCTGCCTTTCTTGTGCTGCCCCAGCCTGACTGTAAGAGTGGAGGGGACATCCTTTATTTATGAGAATTCTGGGTATTCAGGAAACTAGAGGAGGAACCCCTCAGGTCAAAAGGGAGGAGACTGTTCCATCCTTCATTCTTACTCTGGAGCCTGGATGGGAATACCCTGTGGCCAGTTGCCCAAGTCCGATGGCTGTTTGAACAAGGGGCACCCAGGTAGCTCCTAGAGTCAGAGAAGGCTGGGAAGGGTTACAGGCAGGATGCTGGGTCTGAGAGCACAGACTCTTCAAGCTATATGGAGCCTTCACTGTGTGTGTTGGGACGCAAAGAGAGACTACAAAGAAGTCAGGGGGCCGGGCCGTGGTGGCGCACACCTTTAATCCCAGCACTCGGGAGGCAGGGGCAGGCGTATCTCTGTGTGTTCGAGACCAGCCTGGGGTACCAAGTGAGTTCCAGGAAAGGCGCAAAGCTACACAGAGAAACCCTGTCTCGGAAAAAAAAAAAAAAAAAAAGTCAGGGATCTGAGTCCAGCCAGGAGCTGAGCTGGGGAATCCGTGGAGGCTTAGGGACAGATTGGAAGGTCAGGCCTAGGTCAGGAGTGGCGGTTGCAGTTGGGGTCAGGTGTATCCACAGAGCTGCTGGGCTCAGAACACCCCAGGATGTTCGCAGGCCTTTGGAAGGTCAGCAAAGTATGGCACCCAGGCAGTGGGGCTTTGCAGAGCCGCAATGGGAGCAGACAGGCTGGCCTTGGAGGCCTCCGCCCAGGGGCTCTGTGAGACCTTTTGGCAGAGGATTAGGAGAAACCAAGAGGTGGGTGAGGGGAGGAGAGCTCCCTGGGGCCTGCTGAGATGGAGGTGGAGCCAGCATTCCATTGCAGCGCCCCGAACAACCCCCACCCCACCCCCAAGTGACCAGCTGAAGTTGGAGTTGCCTGGCTTCCCAGCTAGGCTGTGTGGCAGGTGTGGCATTAGCCCAGGTAGGAGCTGCTTGCCTTCACTCTGCATTAGCAACCCCTGGCCCCTCAGACCCTCCACTCCAGCTGCCCTTCAGTCTCCATCTCCTGGAATTGGGGGGGGGCTTTTCCCTGGACCCCCACACGCACCCTGGTCAAGCCCAGACCCCCAGACTAGGGTGCACAGTGTCCCTCATGTGCCTTGAGGGAATGGGAAGTGGTGTTTAGCAGCAGTGTGGTGGGATTTAAGGTGAGGCCAGCCCGGGGCCACCTGGCCCCTCAGCTGTGTGAGCAGATGTCCTCCTCACAGCCGACAGCCGTCTGGATGGGGAGACAGCTGGCCTAATCTTGCTCCTGTCCTCACCATCCGCTCTGCCTCCTGCCCTTGTGGCTCAGGGTGCCTGTCCTGGGCAGGACCTGGTAAGTGCCAGGCAGCATCTAGGTGGCCTAAGGCCCCAGGCACCTTGTGCCTCTGCCTCTCTGCCAACTCCCAAGCTTGGCCATCGTCGGTAAGGTGTGCAGGTAATTTGTACCCTAGGAAGGAATGTACAAGGATAGATTCCTCCTAGGGAGGCCCTGAACCCTGGAGGGTGATGAGCTGATAAGGGGTAGGTGGAGGGGGGCAGCCAGGCCTGCCTGGCTCCTTGCTGGAAAGACGACACCTGTTGACAAGCTTCCTGCACTTGCCCTCCAGTCCAGCCTGCCGGGCACCCGCTGCCTGCCTTTGTGTATTGTGCCGTGTGGCGGGTGCCCTGCTGGTGCCCGGCTGGCTGCAGCAGGCTCTGGACAAGGCACAGTTGTCTGTGTAGTCTGGGAACCTTCTGGTACGAGCCTTAGGTGCCTGTGGATGGAGCCAGGCCCCCTGGCTGCATAACTGGGCTGTCTTGGGGGCATTCTTGCTGGGAAGTGGGGGTGAAATCAGCATCTGCCTGGCTGACTGCCTCCATAACAGCCCAGCTGTGCCCATCTTTCCCTAATTCAATTCTGAGGCATACAGGAGGGTCTTCTGTGAGTCTCTTCTTAGCTGTGCACCGTGTCCCCTAGTTCAAGGTTGCTACCAGCCATTGGAGGACCCTCTGTTCCCTTGGGGGGTGGTGTCTGCATTTCTTATTGATCTCATTGTCTAGCCTGGTCTACTACCCTGCTTGGAGTCCTGACTTCACCTACTAGACACATCTTAGAAGAGGTGTGGGTGCCTGCTCCAAGCTCATGGCTCCCTAGCTGGCATGCCCTCCTACCTTCTGGCATGTCTGAGATCATTATGAGGAAGGGGCCTGTGCATGAGGATGGGCACTCATGGGCAGCCATGCAGTGTGAGCCCAGCTGGGTCAATCAGAAAGTCCACTTATGGCTGACTGCCCCCATGGCAGGTGCCTGGGGACGGGCTCGCCATACTTGCCGATCTGGGTGGCTCCAGACTGCCCTGCCCCTGTGACCCACAGGCCTGGCCCCTCTGGCAAGGTCCCTGCTGGCCCCATGCCCCTACCCACAGGAGGAAACCCAGCTGCCCAGCTGGCAGCCTAAGTACCTTGGGTCAGGCAGCCGGACGAGGCGATGGAAAAGGCAAGCCGCAAGCTGCGTTTGTTTTTCATCTCAATACCTGAGGTCGGAGCAGCTAGGGGAAGTGGGCTGGAGGTCTGGCCCAGGACAAGATGCTTGCAAGGAGCTCCGGGAGCCTGAGGACATTGGGGCCATCTGCATCTTGGCAGATGGGGATATGGAAATGGGAGCCCCCTTGTCAGAATAGGGGTAGAGTCCTCTAGGGAGGACTGCTGTGCAAGGTCATGCTGGAGGCTGCTGAGAGTCCCCCAGATCTGCCTGCTTCTAGTGTCAAAGACCTATGGCTGGCCTTTTGTAAAGACTGTTGCTGGACACAGAGGTGGCGGTTCTGGGAAGTTCTGCTCCCATCTTCTTCCCAGGGGTCCAGTACAGCACTGTGGCACCACAGCATGCTTGCCTGTGATGGATGGGGTCTGCTGGACAGCACCTTGGATCCTGGGGTGGTGGCTGGATGGTGCTTGTCTATCCCACAGTCCCCAGGAGCTTGGCTCCTCTGGGGCAGTGGGCAGTGAGAGAGGGAGACTGGATGGCTGCCCATTTGCAGCCTTTGACCAGTGTCTCTGTGGAAAACATCCCTGGCCTTGTCCTGGGCGCATTGCCACCCCCAGGGACACGGAGGTACTCAGGCTGGAAGCTGGACTGCGGGAAGGTGGAGGGTTAATCTCAGTTCCGTCTCTCAGTGCTGGAATTTGTTTTGATTTTGTTTCACACAGAAATTAAATGCTGTCTGGTGGAGCTGAGGTTTCCTCGGCTGGGCTCTGTGGCTTCTGGAACTGCACCCTTGGCTCCCTCCACCCTGGCCCAGGGGAGAGCTGGTTCCCTGGCAGGGTGGCCGGGGTGGGGTGTGGGGTGTGGGGGGGTGGCCTAACTTACTGGTGGGATGGAGGATTGTGGGAGCAATTCTGGGGGCTTGCTGTCATAAGGGCTGTCCATCTGCCTGCCCTTTGTGGGACAACGTGGGCTGCAGGATTGGGGTACACTTCAGTCTTGAGCTATCCTCAGCTCTTGATCACCTAGCTAGTACACCAGGGAGGTGCCTGGGTCCTTTAGCAGTCACAGTCTGAGGCCTGTCCAGGATTCAGGCGCAGTCACCAGCTCTAATCTCTCTAAAGGGCTAAAAGGGTCTCTGCTAAGTTTCTGCAGATCAGTGAGGGGCTGGGGTTCTCGGTGGACCCTCTCTCAGCATCCTAGGGGGTCAGCAGTCTCAAGTCAGTTCTACTCCGTGGGACTTTGAGGGTTGGAACAGCATTTCTGTCACATGTGGTTCCGTGTGCCACAGATTTCTTCCTTCTTTCCAGCTGGTCTTACATCTTCTGGAGTGGTTGCTGCTTGAATGATGGAGAAGGTGTGAGAGCCAGCTTGGGATGGCTTGGGTTACTGGGGGTGTGTGGGCATCCCCTGGAGACTATGTTGGGCTTCTTGTCAAGGAAGCAATCTTAAGTCAGGCTTGCTTGTGGGCTGGGTTGGGGCTGCTATTGGTTTCTGGTCTTATCTGGCTTCTCCTTCTAGACAGTGCAGTCTTGGCCACGTTACGTTAGCCTCTGCCCTTTAGAGTCCTGCTTATGTGGGTGGCAAAAACACCCACCAATCCATCAAAATGAGAACATCTGTGGTGTAAGGACCTTAGTTACAGTAACGATGACCTATGTCATCATCGTCGAGCCGGAAACAGTTGAAGCTGTGTGTGTGTGTGTGTGTGTGTGTGTGTGTGTGCTCATGCACATACATGCACATCTGTGGGCATGTGTGAAAGTTTGCGAGTGTGTGTGTCTGTGTCTGTGTAAATGTGTTTGTGTTGTATGTGTCTTGGCATGTGTGTGAATGCACCTGTGTGCATGTTTCTGTAGGGGTTACCCGTGTATATGAGGTGTATGAGGATAGTTAACGTTGAAACTGTCCAAGGCCAATCAAGTGAAGCCCATAGCTCTAGACCCGTAGAGATGACAGCGTTGGCTTGGAGCCTCTCCCAGGAGAAAGGACAGCAGAGGCCGGCGCCTGCTATAGCAAGGAACTCTCGGTGGAGACTTTCCAACAGCCATCAGGGCCCCAAAGCTTGTAGGACACCTGATGGTGGCCTGAGTCTCCTGCACAGTCCCAGGTCCAGCCTTGCTTGGACTTAACTTCTTCTGAGTTTGGGACTACCATGGCTACAGCAGCCTGGCTACTTGACATGGGAACATTTTCTGTGGGCTAGGTAGGGGGCTGTTGTGGGATCCTGGTCTGTACAAGTGACTACACACCTGTGTGGTATGTTAATGAAGCAAGAACTTGTTCTCTGTCAGTTCTGGAGACTGGAAGTCTGAATTCAAGTATTAGCTCTTTCTGAAGGCTCCTGTGCAAATCCTTCCTGTCTCCTCCAACTCCTGGGACCCTCACTGCTTTCTTTCTCATGGTGTGTCTTTGCACGTGTGCACACATAAGTGCATGTATATGTGTGAATGTGCATGTAGAGGCCAGATGTCCACAGCAGACGTCTTCCTTCACATTGTTTTGAGACAGCCTCTTGTTGAGCCTAAAACTCACCAGTTAAGCTAAATTGGCCATCAGGACTAGGGATCCACCTATCTCGGCCTCACCTGCTCAGCACTGGCATTGAAGATGCACACCACCATGCCAGGCCTTTACATGGGTGCTGGAGTTCTGAACTTAGGTCCTCATGCTTGTTCAGTCAGCTTTTGACCCACTGAGTCTCCAACGCTTCCTCGTTTTTTTTTTTTTTTGTTGTTGTTGTTGTTGTGTTTTTGTTTTTTGTTTTTTTCTTACAAGGACACCCTCTGCTGGTTTCAGGGGCCTGGACTTCAAGACTTTGATCTTCATGTTACCTGCAAAGATTCCAGATGACTCCTTGAGGCTCTGGGTCGATGTCTATCTAGTGGGGTCACCATGTACCCCCATCTCCATGTTTTATACTTTATTTCAACTTGTTCATGTCAAAGACAGCAACCAGCACACAGTCCGGGGTGAGCAGGCGTGCATAGCACACAGGCGTGCATGGAAAAGAGCCCCAGCCCCAGCAGGCTCTAGAGCAGCACACTCACGCTCACTGCGCTTTAAGTAGAGGGTGGGGGAGTTCCGATGAAAGCAGATAGGCTAGGAATCTCTGTACAGAGAGAACCCACAAAAAAACTGACCCAGCAGTTTGGAAACACCAAACAACCAGGGGGGAAAAGTGCCAGTGACAGATGGGTTGAGAAGCAGATTCAAAACAGCTGAAGGGAATTAGCACATTGGGAGCCGGTCAGAAGAAATTACCCAGAGCTGGTGGAGAGGCAGACAGATGTGGGACAGGGGCGCTGCCTCCCTACTGGGAAGGTCCAGAGCAGGGGAGGAACGGACAGGGCTGATGTTCTGAAAGGGCAAGGACTTTCCAAAACAGCTCTACAGAAGAGTCAAGAACCAGTGGATGGGTAAAGCCCAGACGGAGGATGAGTGGATTTCACAGGAATTTATTCAATTATGGTACATCTGTGAATACTGAAGACAGTTGCGAGAGGAGCCAGAGAGAACAAGACACAGATGACATGATGTTCATGGGAGCCAAGGGGCTGACACTCACTCTGGCAGCTTGCCTGCCCATCCCTAGAAGTACAGAGAGAATGGCCTCTGTGGAGTGACAGGTGAGACAATGCTGACTGTGACATGATGCTTCCTTGGCCCTGAGCTGGACCTAAAGTACATGAGAGCATGTCATTGGTGGCAAGAATGTGAACAGGTGACCTACACTTGCATTGGACTTCAGTGAGTGACAGCCTCCTGTCAAGGAGAGCTGAGAAAATGGGAGGGGGTGTTATTAACTACTAAACTGTAAATGAGTAGAGGGGAATTTGGGGGAGGATCTCTAAAATGAAATAAAGAGAAGGTTTAAAATGGGCAGGTATGGTCCACAGACTGGATGAAAAAAAAAACAAAACAAGAAAACAAAACAAAACAACAACAACAAAAAACCCCAGCAAGCCAAGGCCTTTGCCCTTATAGGGTCAACACTTGATGGCAAGGCTGAGCAAAGAGCCAGCAATCCAGTGCAGTGTGATGAAGGCGCCTGGTGAGACACCCATCAAAACATGTGCATGTGAGAGATGAGAGCATGAGAGAAAACATACCAAGTCAGGCACAGACAGTGGAGGAATGCGGAGAGACAGTGAGGACGGGGTTCTGACGTAAGCTCAGCCTGTTGATGAAGTTGGAGATCAGATTCTATATGAAAACCCGAGACGGAGACTCGGGCTCTGTATGGTTTTCTGAAGTCATGACTTGGGCTCTGTAGGATGGACTCAGGTTGTGAGTTGGATTCTGTGTTGATCTATGTATGCTTCTGACTCAGACCCTTTGTGATACTCTAAGCCTGTGTGTGACTCAGGCTCTGTGCGGCCGCCTGGGGCTGGGGATGAAGCTGCAGGTTAGTGGTGACTGGGATGATGGTGGTTGATGCCTTCTGTGCCTAAGTTTGAGGTGGAGCGAGGCTTGGAAGCACTGAGCAGAATCCCCTCAGAAGGAATGAAAGCCTTTTAAGCCCAAAACAAAGGCGGTCACGGGGAGACAGGCCACCGTAGCAATGTCGTATACCTAGCCGGTACACTGCACCTTGATGGGCGGCCAGGAAAACTCAGAAACCCTGTCTGATGATGTAAGGTGGGGCAGCTGCTTTGGAGAACACGCTGACAGTTCCTGGAAGGTCCTTGACCCGGCAGTTCCCATCCCAGGGGCACACCCACAAGAAACAAAACAGGTCCACATGATCTCTGGAAGGCAGAAACAATCCAAGTACCCATCCATCAATGAGTAAACAAGCAAAATGTCCTTCCGCACCGGGGAATGTTTCCAGCTAAAGGAAAGGGCTCTTCATATTCTTTATGTGGATGAGCCAGGAGCGTGTGACCTAGGGAAATAAACAGTCACAATGGACAGCTGTCGCCCGGCTCCATTCATAGGAAGCACGCAGAGTGGTTCAAAGTGCTTACTGTGCAGTCACAGGAGCCTGGACCCCCTGGGACCCATGGAAAAATACAGGTGTGAAGGTGTGATGGTGTGATGTATGCCTGTAACCCCAGGGTTGGGGACACAGGGACTGGGAGGTCCCTAGGGCTTGCTGGCTAGGCAGTGTCCTCATTGGCAAGCTCTAGATTCAGTGAGAGGCCCTGTCTCAAAACGTAAGGCGGAGGAGGGCTGTTAAGATGGCTCTCGTCAGGTAAGGGCGCTTGCTGCCAAGGCTGAGTTTGAAGCCCAAGATCCCCCGCGTAGTGGAAAGGGAAAAATCGACTTCTGCATGTTGTCCTCTGACTTCTACATATGCACCATGGCACACAGACATCACCACTGCCTCCACACACACCCAAAGAAATTAAAATTTTTTTTTTTTTTGTATTTTTTTAAGACAGGGTTTCTCTGTGTAGCTTTGAGTCTTTCTTGGAACTCACTCTGTAGCCCAAGCTGGCCTCAAACTCACAGAGATCTGCCTGGCTCTGCCTCCCGAGTGCTGGGATTAAAGGCGTGCGCCACCATCGCCCGGCAAAATTAAAAATTAATTTATTTTCATTTTATGTGTATTACTGTTTTGCCTGCATGCATATATGTGTACCACATACATAAAAGTGCCCATGGAGGCCAGAAGAGGGTGTCCCAAAACTGGAGTTACAGACAGTTGTGAGCTGCCATACAGGTGCTGGGAACTGAACCCGGGTTATGTGTAAGAACAATAAATGCTTTTAACAACTGAGCCATCTCTCCAGCCCCTAGATAAGTGTTTCTGTCTGTCTATCAGTTTGTCTGTTTTGAGACGGGGTTTCACTGTGTAACCCTGTCTGTCCCGGCTCTAGCTCTATATAGATCAGGTTGGTCTTGAACTCAGAAATCTGCCTACCCCTGGCTCCCAAACCCTGGTGTGCACCCCACACCCAGTTATGGAGGAAGTCCTGAATTTGATGCTGATGATTGTTACATATGTCTCCGAATAATACATCGACAGTCTTTAAATGTGTGAGCTTAACGGTAGTTGATTGATACCCCAGTCAGTGTTACAGTGATGAGAGGCGGCAGAGTTGGGTGAGAACTGTCCCGAAGACTTGGTTCAGGACGATCTTAAATTCTGATGTTAGCTCTTCCAGGGAAGACCAGCAGAAGATTCACTCCACACTGAGACTCCATAGGAGGAGCAAGGGGCACACAGTTGAGACCCCCAGTCAGAGCCCAGCCACGCAGAAGGCAGAGCCACCCTGACCAAGGCCAAAGCTGTGGGCTGCTGTGTCTCCCCTCTGCAGGCGGATGCTCACTCCCCCAGAGAGGCAAGCAACATTTGATTATGGGTGGCTTCCACTGAGAGTCTGAAAGGAGACCCAGAGAGCTGTTCTACCCTGTCCGTGCGTCTGGCTCTCATCATGAATGGTGTGATATCAAGAGTTGGCCTTTGATGTGCCAGAGAGGCACAGAATGCCTGGCTCACCCCATATACACTGAGATGATGCCAGCTGCCCCTGGTTTCCCTCATGTAGTCGTCCAAAGTCTGGAACATGTGTGGGTACCTGTCTCAGCTCTTGCCTCTCTGTCCTCTATTGTCTTTGGGGGGCATCCTTGTGCCAGGCTGGCTGCAGCTGGATGAGAAAGTTGTGACGTTGATTTGACTGTATTTCTGACAGCTATTAGGAGGCTTGGCTTTGTGTTTTCATACCTGCTGCAGGGCTCCAGGTCAGCTCTTTGCTAGCCAAAGGCCACAGTAATGTGGGCCAGGGACGCTGAGTGTGGGATACAGTCAGCGGATGCCACGACACTGTGCTGAGCGTTCTCACTGCTATTTGGAGGCAAAGAAAAGAAATGGCATTGGGGTGGAAAAGGGATTCTTGCACCATTAGTGGGAGCATAAAATAGGCCATTCCTGAGGAAGTTAAAAGTAGAGCCAGCCATCCCCTTCTGGATGTTTCAAAGGAAGTGAACTCAATGTGTTCAAGAGCCTGTATTCCCACACACTCTCTGAGGGTGGGCGCTGTCCAGCTCTCTGTCCTGTGCTGACCTCACTGGCTATGCGCAGGCTGCTCAAATGGTCACCATGCAGTAGATAGACCTCTGGAGCTTCCTCCTCCTGTTTCATGGAGATTTTGTATCTTTTTACCAACTTTTTCCCTAGCACACCTGGTGACAGCCATCCACTGCTTCTGAGTTGAGCTTTCTCACCTTGCTCTTATGAGTGAACTTGTCTTTCTGTGCTTGACTAACTCACCTGACATAATAATCTCTAGTTCCTCATGAATAACCCATAAACGATGTGAACTCCTTCATAATGTGGGTGTGCTGTGATGTCGTTGTCTATATATAAGTTGATGGACACCAAGGATGCTTCCCTTTGTCTGTTCTTGTGACAGTGCAGTAGACACAGATGCAGGCGTCTCTGACAAAGTGACTTCATTTCCTTTAGATATATGCCCAGGAATACGGTCGCCAGAGCGGTGCTTTGAATGAGAATGGCCCCTTAGGCTCATTTGTCTGAATAGCCAGTCCCCAACTGGACCTGTTTGGGAAGGATTAGGAGGTGTGGTCTTGTTGGAAGTGTAGGTGTGTTACTGGGGGTGGGCTTTGCGGTTCAAAACCCCACACCATTTCCAGTTAGCTCTCTATCTCATGGTTGTGTCTCAGGATGTAAGTCCTCAGCTACTGCTCCAACACCATGCCTGCCTGCCTGCCTGCTGCCATGCTCCCTGCCATTAATGATCATGGAGTCACCCTCTGGAACTGAGAGCCTTCAATACACTCGTCTATAAATTGCCTTGGTCATGGTTTTTTTTTTTTTTTTTTTTTTTTTTTTTTTTTTACCACAGCAATAGAAAAGTATTAAGATGGTGGATCTCTGATAGTTCTAGTTTTATTTTTGTCTTTGGGATCCCCCCAACTTTCTTCCACAATAACTGTACTAATTTCCATCCCTTCCAGTGGTGATCAGAGCTCCACATGCTGTGGTGAGGTGATACCTTATTGAGTTTTTGATTGGCATTTCCCTAGTGATTCAGAGTCATCTTCTTGGTTAGTTGCTGTTGTGTTTTGTTTATTCATTTTGGTTTTTTTTTTTTTTGGTGGGGGGGTTTAACAAATGTTGTTTTGCCTGCAAGTATGTTAGGGGACCATGTGCATGCAGTGCCCACAGAGGCCAGAAGAGATCATTGGATCCCCTGAGATGAGTTACAGACTGCTGTGAGCTGCCATGTGGGTGCTGAGAATTGAACCTGGGTCCTCTGGACGAGCAGAATGCTCTTAATCACGGAGCCATCTCTCCAGCCCGCCTTGGCTGGTTTTCAAGGGGTTATTTCTTGCCACTGAATTGGACACTAACCCCTTCTCAGAGTGCTTTCTCCTCCTCTGCAAGGGTCTCTCTCTGCTGATTGCTTCCCTGCCCTGGAGAAGCATCTTACCTCGGTACAGCCCTGTTCTCTGTTTTTCACTTCCATTCGGTGTGCTTTTAGGGCCATGTGAAAAACGACAAACAAAACTACCAAGATCAGTCATTTCCCCTGTGTTTTTAGTAGTTAGTTTAGGCTAAGGTTTAGGTCATTGTAATCCACTTTTGGTCATCTTCATTTATTTATTTTATCTTATATGGATGAGTGTTTTGTCTGATGAGGGTATGTGTACCACACACACGTCTAATGCCCATGGAGGTCAGAAGAGGGTGTCAGATTCCCACGATTTATGGATGGTTGTAAGTCACCATGTACATTCTGGGATTGAATCCCAGTCCCCTGCAAGAGCAACAAGTGCTCTAAACCCTTGAACCATCTTTTGAGACGGGGTCTCGTGTCATTCAGACTGGCCTCAGTCTCACTCTGTAGCCAAGGGTGACCTTGAGTTCTGATCCTCCTGCCTCTACTGCCCATGTGCTGGAATTACAGGTGTGTGCAATCATGCCCGGTTTATAGAACCCAGGGTTTTGAGCATGCCCGACAGGTACTCTGTCAATGGAACTGCATCCTTGGCCCCTTGTTTAATCCATTGTAGTGTGTGTGTGTGTGTGTGTGTGTGTGTGTGTGTGTGTGTGTGTGTGAAGATGAGGGGCCTATGTGTAGATAGATACAGAATCAGAGAAATAGATATGGTATGTGATTGAGTTACGGACTTTGGTTGCCCAGAAGATCATGTAGAGTGCATGAGGCCCCTGGCCTCAAGAGAAACCCACACCCCTGCCTGGAAAGATGTGTGTGCCCAGCTGGGTGGCTGTACTGAACTGTGCAGCTGGCTCTGTCTGCCATGTTAGGCCAGACACCACCAGGGCCGGGCGGCAGCTGCGTTGAGCCTGGCAGCAGGTGCTCTGTGTGTGGCAGGCAGCTGGTCCAGTGGGCAGGGCCTGTGCCATGCCAGGACAGGATACAGGGGATGCTGTCTGGGCTGCAGGGCCACAACCTCTGGGTAGAGAGTCATATAGGCAGGCACTTGCCACGTGTTTGTGAAGAAGCCATCTGTGCCCAGGGATGCACACAGCTGTGAAGAAAAGAATGTGCTCCCCCTCCCCAGGTGGCCTGTCCTGAGTGTTTTCCTCTGTCTCCAAGTCTGTCTGCAAGCTTCTGGGCATGCCATCTGTGGGATGTTGGGTGGGCTCCGTGTTGGCACAGGGCTGCTGCTCACTCCAGGGCACAGGAGATAGGGCAGATCCAGCCCTTCTCTACTTCTTTCTTGAACACTCACCAGCACTGCATTCTCCCACAAGGGAGGGCCGTGTGGCACAATGCACCTTGACTTAAGATAGGTTATGTCCTGAGAAACCTATGGCATATTAAAAGCCCAAAATGCATGGACTATTCCCCCCCTTCCAACGTCCCAGCTCAGGCCAGGCCAGTGCACACACTCAGAACACGGAGCCTGGCGTAGAGTGGGGTAGAATCAACGCCAAGCCTGTTTCATTGTAAGCTGACGGCCTGTGTCACTTCTGGGCATCGGTGTTCCTCTTAGGACCCTGTGGCCGGCTGCAAGGAGCTTTGTGCTGCATAATGCCAGCACAGGAAAGAGCAGACAGCAAGTCCACGGTGCCATCTCTCCTGGATCCCTGTCACTTTTGTGCCATTGACAAGTCACTTGTAAATGGGGACATTGTCATGGTCACGGCTACTGTTGCTGTGATGGCACACCATGACCAAAGCAACTTGGGGAGAAGAGGGCTTATTGGGGTCTCACTTCCTCACCACTGTTCATCAGGAAGTCAGGGCAGGAACCTGGAGGCAGGAGCTGATGCGGAGGTCATGGAGGGGTGCTGCTTACTGGCTTGCTCCTCATGACCTGCTCTGTTATAGATCCCAGGACCAGCAGCCCAGGGGTGGCACCGCCATAGGTTGGGCCCTTCCACATCAATAACTAATTAAGAAAACGCCCTACAGTTTTGCCTATAGGGATCTTACGGAGGCATTTTCTCAACTGAGGTCCGTCCTCTCCAGTGACCCTCGCTTGTGTCAGGCTCACCTAAAACTAGCCAGCTCAGACCTTCTGTAGCTCAAAACTCTCCTCACCTCTTCTCTCATTTTCTCCTTCCCCTCTTTCTGTTTTTCTGACTGGGTCTCGCTTTTTGGCCCAGGATGGCATATGGCATTAAACTCATAACCCTCCTTCCTGAGTGACTGGGATGACATGCCTGTGCCATCGTGTGTGTGTGTGTGTGTGTGTGTGTGTGTGTGTGTGTGTGTGTGTTCAGTGAAGATGAGCACCTGAGTTCTAAGAACAGTTGTATTTTCTTTTGTAAAAAGTGTCTGTGTGTCGGGGGGTTAGGGATGGGGAGTATGCATGTGTGTCACAGAATGCATGTGGATGTTGTCACATGACAGCTTTCAGGAATTGGTTCTCTCCTTCCTTGTGGGTTCTGGCTATCAGACTTAGATTGGCAGTCTTGGCTGCAACCCCCTAACCTGCTGAGCCATCTCGTTGACCCCTGCACTAGTCCTCTCCTGGGAATTGGTTTGTTTGTTTGTTTGTTTTTTTGACAGTGTTTCTCTATGTAGTCCTGGCTGCCCTGGAACTCACTCTGTAGACCAGGCTGGCCTTGAACTTACAGAGATCTGCCTGCCTCTGCCTCCTGTGTGCTGGGATTAAAGGCGTGCGCCACCACTCCCTGGTTATTTTCTTCATTTTTTTAACTGATACATAAAAAAATGTGCATACTAAGGGGGAGTCAGCGATGTTTTCATACGTGCAGGTTTTTTTGGTTTTGAAGTTAGAGTAAACACGGTCTTCTAAAATACTTCAGTTCTTCAATTTTCAAAGTCTTTCTAGCTATTTGGGACGCATAGCACATTGCTGTCATCTATTATGTTAGTGACTTTTACATCCCAATAACTAAAATACCCAACACAAACAACTTAATGGAGGCTGTGTTCCGGCTCAGGATTTCAGAGGGTTTCAGTCCGGCATGGTGGGGAGGCATGGTGGGGTGTGTGGCAGAGGCTGTTTGCCTCACTCTGGGCCAGGAAGCCAAGGATGTGACGAGAACCAAGGGCTGAGCAGAGCCATCTAAGGCGCCCCCCCCCCCAATGACCTACCTCTCCCAGCCATGCCACACTTCCTGGGGAAGGCTCCCAAAATAATGCCGCCGCTGGAGAGCAAAGCATGAGCCCAGGGAAGACCTTTGAGGTAGGAAGCACAGCATTAGGCGTCACTCTCAGACAACACCACACCAGGACCTCTTACTCCCATCTACTTCCTGTGGCCATTCGTTTATAGAAAGGTATATATGTCCACAGTCACACATGCACACGCGTGTGCACGCACACACGCGCACACACACATGCACACACACATGCACATTCTCTCTCTCACACACACACATGCACATGCGCATACACATGTGCACATTCTCTCTTCCTCTCTCTCTCATACACACACACACACACACACACACACACACACACACACACTCATACTGTTGGGTTTATTGTGGGAAATAAGTTGCAAACAGCTTCCAAGATGGTCTACTGCCTTACTTCTGTGCCCTCTGCAACGCCCCAAAGGCTTGTAGTCTTTTAGCTATTCAGATGCATTCACCCCTAACACCCGCACTCAGTCACGAGGAAGGACACACTTCTTCCTAGAGTGATCTTAGGACCCTTCACCCTTTCTTCCACACTTCCGTGGACTATTTTTACACTTGATGCTGGTCTCCTGGGAACTTTGACTAGGTGATCCCCAGCCCCTTCCAAGTCCGCTCAATCAGGCACTCAAACCCCCAAATCCTAGTCCTGTTTCTGTGACCCTGAATGTTGTCATTCTGATGACATGCCTTCCAGATATCTGCACTGCATCCATCCAGAGTCAAAAAAGGGCTCTGAGACAAAGTCAGCCCCAGAGGACAGTAGAGGGGCAGGCTGGCCCAGACAGGGACCCTGATCTCTTCAAGTCCCTGTTTACATGGTGATACGTGTTTGCCCAAGAATTCAGGGGCACCCTGCCTTCCGTCCCCTCGGGCAGGGTGTGAACTGATGTTGTCTGGACATGTCCAAGCATCAGGGGATGCCGCACAGTCTCTTTCAACATTCCCGTTTCTACCCTTTTCCTCCTTCCTTTTTTCCTGCTCATTCCTTGATCCCCTCTACCTGTCCAGATCTCCAGTTGCATGTCACACGTAGTCCCCAGTCCCCTCCTTGGGGCCTTGACGTTGTTATCTTGGATGGAGTACCCTGGTGATGTAAAGACTGGCAGCTGAGGCCTTTCTGTGTTCCGTTCTGAGCAATAGTGATGGCATTCCTGTCCGAGGTCAGAGGTCACCACTCGGAGCTTTCTTGGTTTTTGCAGCGTTGGGCATCACTGGCTCTTCCCCTGACCCTGTGTTTTTGGTGGAAGCACCTGAGGCATCTGGTGTCTGAGATGTTGGAGCTGTCTGTGTAAGCAGAGTTGGTGGGAAGGCTTGCATTTTATCATAAAGCTCCCTGAGAGATGCTCTGCCCAGCTCCTTTGGAGGACCCCAAAGGTTTTGTGTTCAACATCTAGCCCTTGATGATTCAAGGCTTCTGTGACTGGGCCTTCTTGCCTCTTAGCTTCCTCCTAACCCAGGAGGTCTCTCTCCAACCTCTGGAGACGACAACTTCTTTTTCTCTAAGGCCCTGCCCCTCCCTTATGTACCCCCCAGGGTCTGCCCCCCTTACGTACCCCCAGGCCTTGTCCCTCCTCTCTACTCCTAGAGTAGACCCTATGCAGTAGGGTAGACACTATCCTGGCCTGTGAATGGGAATGTGGTGAACAGAGCTTGCTTCTCCAGGGGCCAGTGTGCCCACAGTTCTGAGGCTGAGAGACTATCACAGCCAGACCACATGGCATCCAGACAGGCTTCAGGGGGTCGGGGAGAAGAAGCGAGCCCAGGACACTCCTGGCTGGTCATAGCACAGGGATGGGTCTCCAGGCTGGGGAGGAGGACCGTGTGGACATCGCCTGGGTCCTGGTCCTGGCCCTTTGCCCACTGTAGGCCTACATTTCCTGCTGTATTCCTACAGCGCTGTGCTCTTGAGAGTGTGACTGGGGACTGGTGTTTATCCATCAGTGCTGGTAAGTGTGAGAGATCTTTATTATGTACTGCCTGATTCTTTCTGGGGTCTTCCCACTCCTGTCCTCTAACATGGCTTAGTGCGCTGGTTCCTCTGTCCCCAGGGAGACCCTCAGACACTTCGGTGCAGACGGTTCTCCCCACCCTGTGGCAGGGGCTCACTCTCTCCTCTCTGTCCTCAGGCTAACTGGCAGTGAACCCCTGACGATCCTCCCCCTGACCCTGGAGACGGAGGCTGCAGCCCAAGCCCACTACAAGGCCTGTGACAGGCTGAAGCTGGAGCGCAAGCAGCGACGCATGTGCCGCAGGGACCCGGGTGTGGCCGAGACACTGGTGGAGGCTGTGAGCATGAGTGCCCTGGAGTGCCAGTACCAGTTCCGCTTTGAGCGCTGGAACTGCACCCTGGAGGGCCGCTACCGAGCCAGCCTGCTCAAGCGAGGTGAGCTCTCGCTTGCTTCCCTGCAGCCAGCCGTACCCTCCGGTCTCCTCTCCCTGTCATGTGAGCATGTGTGCGCAGGTGGCGGCATACCATCAACTTTCACTGAAAGCCTCAGGCCCAGGCCCAATCCTCCTTGCCCCTCCTTCCGCTGGGCACAGGAGCTCATGGGAGTCTCTTCATAACCTTAAAAACTGAAGACCTGAGGGAATAGTGGTTAATTCAGTGGTAGAGTACTTGCCAATATAGGTGCATAGATAGATGATAGATGATTGATAATAAATAGATGATATATAGACGTGGATCGATAATAGGAAATATACAAGTAAATGATTGATAGGTAGATGATGATGGAGACAGATAGATGATTGATAGATAGATAGATAGATAGATAGATAGATAGATAGATAGATAATACACAAGTTAGTAGAGGACCTGAGGTCTAAGGCTGGATTTGTCAAGGACCCCAGGGACAGGCCAAGACATTGGGGACCTGGATGAGATCTGTGACTACCAGGCTAGAGGTACCACAGTAGGCTCTGAAGCCTTAGCCACTCCCCAGCCTGTCCTACACAACTGAAACCTTGGCATCTCTCTCCAGGTGCCTGCCAAAGGCCCTCAAAGGCCCGGTACCCCACCCCCTACCCAGCTAGCACACATGTGAAATTGGTAGGTGGCTTGTGAGGTTACAGTGCCTGGCTGTCCACTGGGCCGCGCTAACTCTGCTGCCGTCCCCAGGTTTCAAGGAGACTGCCTTCCTCTACGCCATCTCTTCCGCGGGTCTGACACACGCACTGGCCAAGGCGTGCAGCGCAGGACGCATGGAGCGCTGTACCTGTGATGAGGCGCCTGACCTGGAGAACCGTGAGGCCTGGCAGTGGGGTGGCTGTGGAGACAACCTCAAGTACAGCAGCAAGTTTGTCAAGGAGTTCCTGGGCCGGCGGTCTAGCAAGGATCTGCGAGCCCGAGTGGACTTCCACAACAACCTCGTGGGTGTGAAGGCAAGCTGGCTGGGGCACAGGGCGGGATGAGGGAGGTTGTCCTGTCTGAGAGGAGCTGGGCCTCAGTGAGTACTTTAGGGTTGGGCACTAAGTAGACCTATACAGGGCAGGTGGGAGAGGCTGGGTACAAGGAGGCTGGGGCCGGGCACGGAGTGGATGAAGGAAGAGTGAATAACTGGAGGAGGGCGGTGTGTGTGGTTGGGACCCAAGAAGAAAAGGGGCTGGGAGGAGTCAGGAGCTGCCTGTTCCAGCCATGCAGTTCCAGCCAGGCCCTGGAATCCTGCTTAGATATGAAACAGATGGGGTCCCTAGTCATGAAGGTGCCTCATGGTAGTCTAGGGAAGGGTCTTCTTCCTTTCTGCACCTGTTCCTGGCAAGTCAAGGACCTGGGGATTAGTCTCTCTGCACAGTCACCCCAGAGGCTGGCGGTTTTGTATCCTCCGTGCCAAAGCGACCCTCGGAGTCACCACAGAAGTAGAGAGCAGCCACAGTAGAGCAGACGGGAGGTTCCAAGGAAGAGCACAAGGTCCAGGACCAGTTTGCCCAGGCTGCCCAGTGTTGTCTCTGGCTAAGACTGTTCTGGAAGACAGAGACCGACTCTACAAACAAGCGAAAAGGGGATGTATTAGCTCTCTAGTAGGCCTTTGGGGAGCTGTGAGCTGCAGGCATGACCAAGCTCTGGAGTTGCCTGACCTCTTGCATGTCTTGGATGTCACTTATAACTCTGAAGCTCCTGGTTTACCTGTTGCCGAATGGGATCACAGAACCCTGTGCACATACACCCCACCACCCCCCACCTCACCCCCCACCCCCCGCCACCACATCATCTTTGAATGACCCAAATTCCAAACTCTAGCCTGGGGCTTGGGAAAGCAGGGTCCATACCTCCCTCAGGAGCTGGGGGCCTTTCCTCCTCCCCTTGCCTGGCTCTGCATCTCCAGTCTGGGGAGGACAGCAAGGTAATTAGAGCCCGTCCTGCCCTGAGCTCCTTGTTATTGAGTAATCGGAGTTCTGAATCCCCCACTTATTAAAGGATTGGTCTGCCTTCTTTCCAACCAGTGCCTTCCCAGGCCTAGGCTAATGGGGAGGGACGCCCGGGAGGGCAGATTCAATCTTCAAGGCCAGGCTGTTCTTTTCTTTCCTGCTGGACCCTCCCTCCCCACCTTACCCTTTTGAGCTATTAATGAAAAGTCAGAATGTGTGAACGTGCTCCACCAGCTTACTGCTCCCAGGCAGCCGCGCTTTAATTAAATCTGTCCTGGTTTCTCAGGAAAGCGTGGTTAAGTGGGACTCTGGTTGCTTGGCAGGAGAGTGAGGAAGTAGCTACACTTCTTAATCCCTCTCCAGTGGACGCTCCTGGGGGCCAGCTTGGGAGCTCAGCAGTGGCTTAAGGCCCACCTGGGACGAGGTGCCCCCCTCCCTGACATTCTTCCCTCCCACAACTCTCTAAGGTTTGAAACAACATTTGGAGGGATCCTGGGCATGAGAGGTCAGGCGGAAGGTCCCTCAGGCGGAACCCTAAGTCCCGAGAAGAGAAAGGCCTTGGCCAGGGTTCCCTGGAGGCTTACCAGACTTGGAATTTTGGTGCTGGGCCATGCCTGCTCCGACCTGTGGCCATGGGCCGAGGGGTGCAGCTCTCCTAGGCACAGCATTTGCTGAAGAAGTTACCTTTCCTGAAGCTTATTTCCCGCCTTTCTCTGCATCTGCAGCTACTCCCTCACAGGCCGACCCTTAAGTGGGCAGGGCTTGAGTTTGCCATGTCCACATGGAGCTCGGTGCTCAGGAGGGGTGTGGTCAGCCTGGGCAGAGAGCACCAGGGGATCCTTGTCTTCATCCGCCCAGTGAGCAGTGCGCTGAGATCAGTAGGAGAGACCCTGGCAATCCTGTCATTGTTGATGACAGGGACAGGGATGGTTATGAGGTTAGGCAGGAAGTGTCTCAGAGCGGGTGTGGGCTCAGCCAGTGTCACAGAGGTGCAGAGGTCTGTCCTGGAAGTCAAGGTGCTGGCCTTAGGGCCTCTGTCCCCTGGCAGTCCTGACTCGGAGGGGCAAGAGCCAGACTATGATCCTGGTTGCTGGGCTTCCTGTGCGCTGCACAGTGCTGACCCCTGCTGGCCAGGCTCTGGTCTTGGGCTCTGTGAGGGCTGCACCGTGGGCAAGAAGGGTGGGCTGAGGTGCCAGCCTCTGATGTTTCTGGGCCTTCCTGGCATGCTCCTCACGCTCCCTCTCCCCGCTGCAGGTGATAAAGGCCGGAGTGGAGACCACCTGCAAATGCCATGGCGTGTCTGGTTCCTGCACGGTGCGGACCTGTTGGCGGCAGCTAGCACCCTTCCACGAGGTGGGCAAACACCTGAAACACAAATACGAGACCGCGCTCAAGGTGGGCAGCACCACCAATGAAGCCACCGGCGAGGCTGGTGCCATCTCCCCACCGAGGGGCCGGGCCTCTGGCTCCGGAGGTGGTGACCCACTGCCCCGAACACCAGAGCTGGTGCACCTGGACGACTCTCCCAGCTTCTGCCTAGCTGGCCGCTTTTCCCCTGGCACTGCAGGCCGCAGGTGCCACCGTGAGAAGAACTGTGAGAGTATCTGCTGTGGCCGTGGCCACAACACACAGAGCCGGGTGGTGACCAGGCCCTGCCAATGCCAGGTACGCTGGTGCTGCTACGTGGAGTGCAGGCAGTGTACACAGCGAGAGGAGGTCTACACCTGCAAGGGCTGACCCGAGGCCCCCGTGGCCCTGCCGCGAAGGATGTGTGTGGGCTTTGCACACAGTACCCGAAGAATGCTACACCCGCGGGAGCTGACCCCTGGGCTCTGCCGGGATGCGGGCGTCGCACATCGTGCAAGGGGTCTTAACCTGCATAGAGTGAGCCCTGCAGGTCCAGCCCGTCCTGCTGTGGGGGGTGCAGGTGTCACAAACAACACGAAAGGTCTGCAAGGAAGGAGAGGTGCCCCTAGCACACTGGGGCCCTGGTATGTGGACAGCTGGTTGGCTGTCTCCCTTCTCAAAGGCCCAGAGGGCGGGGCTGGCCCCTGTCTGGCCTCCTCAACCCTTTCGCTTATGCCCTGGGCCCCAAGCTTCCTCCCCCGACCCGAGAGCGTTACAGTAATGCTTTCTCAGTTGCCTCCGTCCCTGGTCCCTGACACATCAGTCCCTAGAGTGTAGCCCTCGTCAGGGACCAGTGTGTTGACTGGTCCTCCCTGCCTCTTGGCTTCCTCTGAGGCTTGGAGGACAGGTGCACCTTCGTAATCACATGGCTGCCCTTCTGGCCCAGCAGCCTGATGCCAGCACTGTCTTCAGAGAGCCAAACCACTAGGAGAGAGCAGCCACTCCATCTCCAGGGCCCAGCCTCTGGCCCTCTGACCCCGAGCACTTCCTTGGAGTATCAGTGACTTTTAAATTATTATTATTTAACTAATATAGTAATTATTATTTTCTCTATCCCCTTGCCTCCTGATCTGTGACTTTTTTTTCCCCCTCTGACCTGCCCCAGGCCCAGCCAAGCCAGTCTGGGAGGCCCCACCTTCCTGTTCCTTTCCTGTCTCTTTCCCTGCTTGCTCTAGTTTGAAACCACTAAGTCAAGGCCATGGATGGAAAGAAATGAAGCAATGGGGCCTAGCCATGGCCCCCAGGACTTCTGGGAACCCACCTCTCATTCTATCCTACCTGGGGGTCAGAGGCCTTGGTGTGGCCCCTGCTCTGTGCCCTGCAGGTGTAGTGACCAGGTTGCTGGATATGGATTGTGGGGTGCTGGAGGCATGGGCGTGGTGACAGGCAGGACTAGCTTCTTGAATGTCCATCTCAGGAAGCCATGCTTGCTCTGTGTCACCAAGGGAGGGAATGGGGGGGGGGCAGACACACTTGCTGTCACCAGGTCTCGCTGATGTCTTTGCAGGGGAAAGGTGGCTACACTGAGCTGGTGTTGTGTGTGTGTGTGCATGGGTTGTGTGAGTGTGTGAGTGTATGGACTCTGAGCTGTCACGGTCAGCATCCTATGCCCCTCTGCAGTATGGTGACTCTTCGGCTCCCAGAAAGCACAGCCTTAGGTTTTCGTGGGAATCCTGTGGCTGCGTGGGCTCGAGTGTGGGCAGGTGGCAGGCATGGAGGGAGGAACTACTGAGGAGGGAGTGGCCCTTGGAGCTCCCGGAGTCCCGAATGCCCAAGCCTGGGGTGGTGGCAAGACTGTGTCTTAAAAGGAAACCTATTTATGTGGAGGAGGGCCTCTGGTCCCTCTTGGATGTGTAAATAGCAAAGTTTATTCTCCTGTGGTTCATGATCGCCCACCAACGAATGCCACGTTCCCAGGATGAGAGTGTGAGTGGCAGTGCGCAGTGGCTGGTGGGTGGGGGGTGCACCCCACACTTCTCACATGTCTGTACCCAGTCCCACTGTCACCACAGACTGGAGCTTCATCTCTGTCAGACCTGGGGAAGGGAGCCTGCCAGTTCAGAGGAAGAATATTTTTATCGAATACCACATTTAGCTCTATGTCCTCAATATTCAGAAAAGTATTTTTTAAAACAAGGCAGAATGAAAATGTCTGCCGGCTGGTTTGTTTCTGTATAAATATATCCTAGAATGTCTTTCTGGATGAAGCAACTCCCACAGGCCAGGGCCTCTTTGATCTTCTTCTCTTCTATGGGCAGTCGAGTGAGCGGCTGCCCTGCTCCAGCCGGCCACCCAGGGGATGCTGGCTCTGAGGCTCACTGCTGGCCCGTCTGGCAGGGCAGTGGACACACACACAGGGAGCGCTGTCTTTGTGTGGAGTCTTGTGCAGCCTGTGATTTCTCTACCTCATCTGTGTGGCGAGTAGGTGTGAACCTGAGTGACTGCAGAGAATGTATTTATTTAACAGCTTTGTGTAACAAAACCAGAAACAAATGGAAACACTAAATAAATGTATTTTAAATTATAGACAACCCAAGTCCGCTGCTTTCATAGAGGTTGTGGGGGAACCTGAAAGGATGGGGAGGGAGAAGATGTGGGAAAGGCCTGGGGTGGAGGAGGAGGAGGAGGAGGAGGAGGAGGAGGAGGAGGAGGAGGGAAAGGAAGACCTGGAGATGGGGAGGAGGGTTCAGGCTGAAAGAGAACATGGGAGGGAGGGAGAAAGAAGGAGGAAAAGGTATCTGGGGGATGGGGAGAACAGGAGTCTCCTTTCTGAGGGCCAGGGGTGAAGAGACTTGCTAACCCTGGAGGACTGATGACCCTAGGCTGTGTGGCCGTCCCAGACCCCTGGTCTCTCTCTGCCTTGGTGTTGAGCCTGGGTGGGAGTTGACGCACTTCAAAGAAGCCTTCTCTGATCATGTGACCTAGGAAGGGAACCGTCCTGTCAAAACCTCCATCTGAGTTCCTACCACTCCTCCCCCAGCGGGTTCCTGCAGCCTTTTCTATCTGTTCTATGGCAGGGGACCTCCTGCCCTGTGTTTGGGGTGCCTTCGAAGTGGTGCCCCCCACTTCAGCCCTCCCCCACCTCTCCCCAGCTACTGTGACCTGCCTTGCCTGGATCCCTAGTGGCTCCCTTAGCATCTGTCTGTGTTCTGCTCCCCACCCTGCCCCAGGGTTTATACCAATAAACACCAGGGGAGGGGCTGCCCACTGAGGACTGTGGAGCATCTGCTCCACTGATCGAGATGTCCAGATCTATAACCCTGCCTCCAAGAAGATGCCCATGCTGGACTTTCACTGAGCCTCTGATCACAGACCGAAGCCCACCAGCTGTATTCCCCTTCAGCTCTTCAGGACCCTGTGACTGACAAATGGCAGGGTGTGGTGTGGGGGGGCATCATGGTTCCTTCCTGGGGTTATGGGGGGCTTCGTGGGGCCATTCTCCTGGATGAGTACTATGAGTACTGGCTTAATCCCATCTGTACAAAGTCGCTGGACAGGCAGGATTGGCCAATGTGTCAATCTGATCTGTGTCCACCTGGGTGCATAGACTGTCATCGTTGTCCCCGCCCCCGCTCCAGGAAGGTGGTCCTGGTCATTCTCCTAGGGTCTTGGCTAACATCTCTAAAGGCCATATCCTTTTTTTTTTTTAATTTTATTTATTTTTTTATTTTTTTGGTTTTTTGAGACAGGGTTTCTCTGTGTAGCTTTGCGCCTTTCCTGGATCTCGCTCTGTAGACCAGGCTGGCCTCGAACTCACAAAGATCCATATAGCATGATGTCTTTTAGGATCTATGAGTATGACCCAGTGAGTAAGAGTATGTTTATGTCTGTATGCCTAAGTCTGTGTGCCCACAGATGTCTATACATGTTCAGAGGGGCTCTCTCCATAGGTCTGTCTGTGTTTGTGCATGTACACATGTCAGCCGTGTCCTGCGTCTGTGTCCACATATCGCTCTATCTTGTGACTGTACATGGCTGCATCCCTAGGTTTGTCTCTTCATGCATGCTTGTGTGGTACATTGTGTCTGCATGCATGTCTGTCTGTGTGCATGTCTGTGTGTGTATGGGGACAGTAGGGCACCGTGCTGGCTGTAGCTCACCCTCTAGCTCCTACACGGTCTTTGCCTTGCACAGCCGTCCACCCTGGTGAGGTCTAGATCCACCTCCGTCTGATTTTCTCAGTGGATGGGCTCCCACTGGCCACTGAGGCAGGAAGAAAGACCTCCCACTGAGTTACTTCCTCCAGTGGACAAAACACCCTTGATCCAGAAAGGTGCTTCCTACTCTTGGTTGGAGAAGAGGTTCCCCAACAGTTCTTAGAGGGCAGGGTATCCAACCGTGAGGGCTGGCAGGTGAGCACAGACAAGGGGTGGGTCCCGCGAGACAGGGATTCTTCAATGGTGTGGCCCCGGGGTCCTTCACAGGTAGGGGCACAGGCCCAGAACATGCAGGTGCTAGGGGCCAGCCAGAGAGCAACCAGGCAACTCGCTGAGCGAGGGCTGGGGCCGGGGCAGGCATCTGGCTCTCCTCCCAGCGGGGCTGGCTGGTGTGGGAGATGGCTGGGGGATTAGGTAAGAAGGCACTTAGGTAATGTCTCAGAAAGGCTTGAATGTGCGGCAGCGGGAAGGTATTGGGTTGGATCCCGCCTTGCCTGTAAGGCTGACTTCAGACACCAAGGATGAAGGTAGAGAGGAGGAGGGAGTGAGGGGAAGAAATGGCGGAGGAGAGGAGAGAGAAAGGGAAGATGTGAGGAGGGGGAGGGAGGAGGGGGGAAAGGGAGGAGGGGAAGGGGAGGACGTAGGACAGACTGGGAGAAGGGGAAGGAGAAGGCTGGACCCCGGAACCGTATAACCTGCAGCAAGCCCTCGGCTACCCTGCATGTGTTGAGGAGCATGAGGACCCCAGGAGGTGTCCTGAGTGTCCCCGGTTCCTGGGCCAGGTTGCTCATGGTAAGCTCCCACGGGGTGTCAGGGTGGGGGAGGCTGGGGTGGGGGGTACTGACAGTAGGAAGTTGTGAACAGGTTGGGTTGGGGCCCGGGTCTAGCCTGCTTGCATATGCACACACACAAGCCGTGTGCCCCCCTGAGCTTCTCCTGGAAACTGAGTTGACCTAGTCCGACCTGGGAGAACCCCTCTCTCCGTGGGGCTCTCCATGATCCCTCGGCACACAAGAGAATCTCGAAGGGACTTGCTGCTGACTTTGAGGGACCGGGGCACACATACAGGGGTTCACATACAGGGGTTCAGAGGGGCCTGCTGGTGCCCTGGACCCTGGAGCTGCTTGGACACTAGCCACACCGGGGCACAGTTCTGCCCCGTCCTGCCACATCCCTGCCAGGGATGGCTGGGCTCTGTTCCTGGAAGGTTGGAGCTGACCCCAACCTGTTGCCCCAGGGAGGTGCTGTCGGCCCGGCCGGCCCGGGGAACAGCAGGTGGAGCTTCAGGCCGGTCCTCAGCCCAGGACAGGGCTTACGTCCATCTTCCGAACTCTACCTCCAGAAGTGGGGTTAAGGGTCACGGGCCCTTGCTAGCAGCTCAGAATTATGGCCTGGGGTCTCAGCACCGCAAGGTCTGGCCTGGAAAAGGGCAGTGGTCCTATCAGCAGCCTTGCTGGACTGCTCAGGGATGGGAGTGGGGGAGGGGGGTCCAGCAAGTTGCCAGGGAAACAAGAGCAAACAAACACTTCCTCCCCTCACAGGCCGGCTGGCCTGCTGGGGGGCCTGTGGCGATGACCTCATCTGCCCACCCAACCCTACTCCCAAGGCCAGGCTGAAGGTGGGGGGTCCTGGGCTGTTTGTATTGGGCCCAGATCCATGGAAACGGCTGGGACTAGGGGTGCAGGGCTGTCCCTGCGGCAGTCTGTCAGTAGGTGGCAGGAATACGGACAAGAGAGGGGAGGAAAATGAGAGGGTAAAGAGGAGAGGAAGAGAGGGAGAGAGGGGAGGGAAGCAGGGGGAGGAGGGTGTCCCAGGGAGGAGCGGAGAAGAGGCACAGAGCGCAGAGAGGTCAGGCCTGGGGTGTGGAGAGCCCCTGAGCTTGGAGCGGGGTGCAGAGAGAGCCCCTGGAAGACATGTCCTGGGGTATAAGAAGAGCCCTGCAGGGAGCTGAGGGTAGGTGGGTTGGGGTGAGGCAAGAGTGTGGGGGCAGGACCTTGGGGCATGTGACTGGCACAGGGAGGCAACCCTCTCAGGAGAGCCTCCCCCAACTTCCTTTTGTTTTTTTATTATAATTTTAATTTTTATTTTTCGAGACAGGGTTTCTCTGTGTAGTTTTGGCGCCTTTCCTGGAACTCACTCTGTAGCCCAGGCTAGCCTCACAGAGATCCGCCTGCCTCTGCCTCCCGAGTGCTGGGATCAAAGACGTGCGCCACCACAGCCCAGCTCGCTCCTCCAACTTCGTCATCCAAGATCCTCCCTGGGGGAGAAGACAGCCAAAGGATCGCAGCACCCAGGGGAGGACCTACCTTTCCAGGAGCAAATCCTCCACGCTGGGCCCAGGGCGGGCTCTTCTCTGCTCTCGGAACACACACGGATCTATTGTCTTCCTGTCCATCTAAAAGAAGCTGGCGGTCTAGGCACCATGCCCCTGCTTGCTCCTCTCCCCATGTGCCAGAAGCACACTGACAGGATGCTCACTGGCCTGCTCCCTGTGTTCTTCTCGGGCTGTGTGACGGAGGACCTGATACGGAAGCCCCTCTCCTCTGGGGCCTCCTGCTCTGGTAAAGGTTGTGTCATACCTTAGTAGGCCCAATTCCGCCATCTCCAGGACCAGATGCTGTGTTCCAGGACTCCGTGTGTTTGTGTTTTGTAGTGTCATTAATGGTCGGTTCCTTCATTGTGCTGCACAGACTGAGCACTCCTCACTTGGAGAGCTTGGGACCAAAGGTGTATTCAGAGGTTCGACATGTTTTGGACTAGAAGACATTTGACAGATGCGGTAAACATCCCTATTCTGAAAATTTCAGACCCTGAGATCCTGAGGTGCTCCCATAGCTGGAACTTTTGAACATCCTATAGCCTTCTAGAAAGTTCCGGACCCCAAGACATCTCAGCAAGTAGCGCTTGTCACTGAGCATGGTCTGAATGTAATCCCTAGAGCCCCCAGGTAGACAGGGGAGAGCCAATTTTCCCAAGTTGTCCTTTGGCATCTATGAATCTCTCTCTCTCTCTCTCTCTCCTCTCTCCTCTCTCCCCTCTCCTCTCTCTCTCTCTCTCTCTCTCTCTCTCTCTCACACACACACACACACACACACACACACACACACACACACAGATAAAAGCCTAAGAAACCAAATAAAAAACAACTAGGTCAGCTCCTCTTGGCTACCTGCCATCCTCAGTGACCACGGGACACCTTTGTGACCGAGGGATGACAAGTCCCTCCTCTAATGCACAGACAAAGACCAGATGCGGAGAGGTCGCTCTTCTGCTGAGCACTTCACCCTTCACCCACTTTCTGTCTGGAACACGAGATCTGGTGGCAAAGTCACAGCAGCTGTCTTGAGCTCACGAGTAGGGAAGCCACACACGGAAGCCGACGGAGGAAGACTCGAGAAAGCTTGGGCTCCAGCGCTACCCTTTGCTTCTGTTGCATGTGTGACAAGTGAACACTGGCCGGGGGTGTGGCTAGTGATATAACATGTGTTTAGCATGGGCGAGACTATCTCCTACCCCAAAATAAACAAACAGACATTTAAAATTTAAAAAGATTATCTGTTTGAGTAGATTTAGTTGAGGGAAAAAAAAACACACACACATTTTTTCTGGGATGGCCACATGAAGCTCTGGGCATCAGGCAGGTTGTATAAATTAAATCGTAGCTGCAGCTAAGCCTGAAGCCGGATTGATGGCGCAGACCTGTGGTCCCAGCTACTACAGAGGCAGGAAGATCAAGAGTTCAAGGCTAACCTGGGCAATTTAGTGAGACCTTGTCTCAAAATAAAAAAATAAAAAAAATTTTTTAAAGAAGGAGGGCTGAGATGTAGCTCAGTCATACAGTGCTGGTCTAGCATGTGTGAGGCTTTGGATTCAATCCCCCACACCAAAACACCACCAAACCTAGATAACTCAAGGGACAGCCATTTCCACCCCAGATGTCCATACCTACAAAGACAGCTTTTTTAAAAAAAATTTTTTTATTTAAATTTATTTTATGTACATTGGTGTGAAGGTGTCAGATCCCCTGGCACTGGAGTTACAGACAGTTGTGAGCTGCCATGTGGGTGCTGGGAATTGAACCCAGGTCCTCTGGAAGAGCAGTCAGTGCTCTTAACTGCTGAGCCATCTCTCCAGCCCTGCAAGATAGCTTTTTATAAAACAGAAAACAACATACATTTTCTATTGATGGTACAAAGTATGCATACTCATAGGGTACTGTGCGATGCTCTTTCTGTACAAGCATTGCATAATACTCAAGTCAGGGTGAGCAAAGTTGCTTCCTCCAGTGTCAATCTCTGGCTTCCTCGTGGACATGCACACACATGTATGAGCACTATCACACTTGTGTACTCCTGTATGTGAGAACACACACACACACACATACACACACACACACACACACACACACACACACACACACACACACGTAACATATACACATACATGGAAAAATAGCTGTGAGTTGTGAACAGAAGGCAGGTGGAGTTGGGAGCCTGAGGCCATCTAAGTGCAGAGAGGACCCATCTGAGGTTGGGGAGCCGGGGCAGATGGTGGCTGTGTTCTTGCTGATCCTCTTCCTAGAGATGTCTGGAGCTCAGCAACTGAAATCGCTGTACCCAGGAGACACTCTCACATCTCGCTCCTCCATCTCACTCTCCTTCCTCTCTCCTTGTCTTTTCCCCTCTGTTCCATTTTCCCCTCTTTCTCCTTTTCCTTGTTTAAGATTTATTTTTATTTTATACGTACGAGTACTTTGCCGGCATGGATGCGTATGTGCCATGTGTGTGCCCGTGGAGGGCAGATGAGAGCGTCTGGAGTTACAGTCGTGAAACACTATGTGAATGCTGGGAAGTGAAATGGAATCCTCTGCAAGAGCAGCAAGTGTCGTTGGGCATTTAGCAACCTCTCTACCCCCTTCTCCTTTTAAATATGCTTTTATTTTATGTGAACGAATGTTTGTGTGCACTATCTGTGTGCCTGGTGCTTGCAGAAGCGGAAGAAGGAATCGGATCCCCCAGGACCGGAGTTACAGCTGGTTGTGAGTTACCATGTGGGTGCTGGGAATCAAACCTGGATGCTCTGCAAGAGCAACTAGTGCCCTTAAACACTGAGCCATCTCTCCACCCCTTCTCCCTCTTTTTCATTTGAGGGACAGACCCCTCCAAAGTGTATGTGTGTGCTGCATATCTGTGCACAGATGTGGTTGTCCATGCACAGTGTGTGGAGACCGGAGGTCAGTGTCCAGTGTCCTTTTCCATTGCTTTCCACTCCCACTTTTTTGAGACAGGGTCTCTCGGTGAACTGGAGCTCTGATTCAGCTAGGCTGACTGGGCAGTCAGCAAGCACTGTGGACTTGAATCATCCCCCCAGCCGCCTTTCTCTCTTCCTTCCTTTTCTACTTTTTAAAAATATACCTCTTTTTCTTCTTTCTCTAATTTTTCTTACTTTTCCCTCTTCTTTTCAATTTACTTTTCTTTCTCTTTGTATTTTTCCTTCTTTTCTCTCCATCTACCCACCAACCCTTCCAATCAGTAAGTACTTAGCAAGAGCCTTCCACATTATCCTCCTGCAAATCCCGAGATTAAGGATATCAGTATCAGCACCGAGAATGCACTTCATGGAGGGAAGAGTGTTCCACAGGAGGAACACTGGTCCCTAAACCCCTTCACACAAGCCACTTGGTAAAGGAGGCTTACTGACCTAGAGCTCATCAGCGCATTGACGTGAAGAGCAGAGATTCCGGGAGCCTGACACATGGGGCCCCTGCCATGGCAGGGAGACACACTGAGTCATGGGCATGTCAGAGCGACAGATCATGGGTCAGCTAAGAATGGCACAGGCCTGGAAAGCTGCTGATAGAGAAAGTAGATACTAGATATGAACTGCCGTATTGGTCAAGCTTGGCAAGCATGAGGTCCCGAGTGGTTATAGAGTAACTAGTATGAGAAGGGTCATAACTCCATCCCAACACAGTGTTTGGCTTCGACAAACTGAGGTCCCATGAAAACATCCCTAATTCATTCCAAGGGCAGTACCCCAGTGACTCAATCACTTCCCACAGGATCATCAAGGTCCTACCTCTTAACATCAGGATCCTGAGGAATCGACTTCTTGGTAGACAAGTCATAATAAAGCACAGTAAACCAAAGATGCTACCCACTGCAGAGTCCCCCACGGGGAAACAAGAAAGCAACAATGAGATGCTTCCACTGCTTATAAACCAGATCCAGGCAGGTGGTGGAGGCACACACCTGTAATCCCAGCACTCGGATTTCTGAGTTCGAGGCCAACCTGATCTCCAGAGTGAGTTCCAGGACAGCCAGGGCTACATGGAGAAACCCTGTCTTGAAAAACAAAACAAACCCAGAAAAATAAACCATGTCCAAGGTAAGTAAGAAAAAGAGAGTAAGAGACGACAAGTGACGGCCTAAGCCGTCTACCTGGCGGAGAGCCATCTGGGGCCACAAGGGCAGAGAAAAGGAGGCCAATCTTGCTGCAGGGGGTTCCTGGTGTGGAGGCAGTGGGGCTGAGAGGCCTGATAAGGATGGGGAAGAGGCTGGCAGAAGACAAGGATCTGTTATGGGGAAGTATGGTCTCCTGATGCAGTGACAGGATTTCCTAGCTAAGCCCAGTCGTGGTGAGGTTTGGCTGGGGAGCTCCGGCCAGAACATTTAAGATTGCGGCCATGTGCATAATACAGCTGAGGAGCCACTGGCTGGCCAAGGAGAAGGAAGATGTGGTGCTGGTTGGCTGTGGGAGGCCAAAGCCTCGTGTTAAGAGGGGTTCGTCCCAGGGTGGAGCCAGGGAGGACTCCCAGAGGTTCCTGTCCCTCCCACTGGTGGGGTCCGTATCTGGAGGCAAGCTCAGCCCCAGACGCACACCCCTGCATCTAAGAGACAAACTGGGGAACGGGGATTTACAAGCATTGCTCTGCAGGGAAGCTGGCTGGGATATGGCCTCTGGACTCGCGTGGAAGCGTGTCTGAGCACATGTTAGCCTCCTGTCTACTGACAGCAATGTGACCATCACATGGCCTGTGCAATTGGCCAGGTGTCCTTCAAACCCCACCAATGGCTCAAAGGGAGGACCATGTGTCTGTTATGCCTGCAACAAGCCTCTGGCCCTGTAAGTGCCACCTGCTTCTCAATCAAGGGGCTGGAGCCATGCAGTTGGGAGTGTGAGCTGCTAAGATGCACAGTCTGGGCCCCGGCAGGGAGATAGGCAGGAGTGATGTGGAAGGAGCTGGGCAGAGACATACAGCTGCTTACTGAGGAGAGATGGGGAGCCCAGGCAGGCCAAGAATGTAGCTCCCAGGAGGAAGTGAAGGCTGGTAGAGTGTGTGCTGAATGTCTCAAGTTTATCCAGAGGCCTCCTGAGGTGTGCTGCTGCCTAGAGGAGGGCCCAGGAGCTTCTGGGATTTGGACTGAGAACGCCCTAGGTGCCCCAGGGGTGGGACTATGAGGGCTGGTCTGTGGCCAGTAGGAGACTTTGCTCCACGGGGAAGGAACTGTGGTTCTGGTGAGGAACTAGAGCTTTGTGGTTGTCTGGGACTCATTTCTGCAGAGCCCAGGTCCTTAGTGACCCAGCATCCACATAGATCTGTATTCCTCTGTGGTGTCTGGGCTCAGGCCAAGGTGGCTGAAACCCCATGTGGGGGTGAAGGGGGTTGGCAAGGCCAGCCCAGAGAGGGTTAGAACTTCATGAAGGTTCACAGCAAGAGGGGCGGAGTGGTGAGTTGTCCCCACCCAGCCCCCAGTTGGCCCCAGTACAGAGCTGTGGACCGGGTGGCCAGCTCTGGATGTTGGTAACTGTCATTGATAGCATCTACTGCTGATGACATTTATGGTGCCCTTGGGGACATTTTCTATGCCAAATAACTCAGCAGGGCTCACACATGGAGAGTGAATGTGTGAAATCCAGGAAGGCAGAGGGGGTTGTAAAGGGGGTTTATTGTGGGGCCCTGGCCACATGGTCCATGGGACAGGGAGCTCCTCAGGCCTCCTCATCAGTTACCTATACCCACTGCAGCCAAGTGTGTGACTCCCTGTTTGCTGTGCTGAGGACAGCGGGGCAGACTTGGCATCTCCCTGTGTTTGCCCACTGGGACACAGTGGTGCCCAGTGCATTCTTTTATGTCAAATAGACACAAGGAAGACAGGGGGCCCTGTCCATCCTGTTGACAGTAGCTGTGGAAACTGACTCATTCTGAGACCTGCGAGACGTGGCCCACCTGGGGTCTGGGTAGACACTACCTTGCCAAGTGCCTTGGACACGTAACCTTAGAACCTGGAGGCCCAGCCGCCTTATCCTCCCTTCTAAGGATGAGGATTCTTACTCACCCTGACAGACATTTCTCCTTGAGTCCAGAATGAAACTAGAGCCAGGGGCTCGCCGCTCCACCTAAGCTACCCCTGAGGCGTGGGAGAGGGTCACTTCAGGCAGCCAGGGTCAGGTGAGGCCAGTTGGGAGTTCAATAGATATCAGCCAGGTGACTCAGGGGTCAACCAGACTTTCAAGTTAGAGAGGCAGCCAGAGAATCAGCTATGTGACCCAGGGGTCAGCCAGGAACATAGCCCGTGTGACAGCGAGGGGCCAGCCCAAAGAAGACATAGGTTTCCTGGCTCCTCTGGGCGACCACTGTTCTTAGCCAAGCTGAGCAGAGGACAGGAGGGGCTGAACAGGCCTGCTAGAGAGCCACCTGGGCACATGGATAGGGTCTAAATAGATGGGCAGCTTGCTGCTGGGTAAAGCCACACCCAGGGAGGGTCGGAGGGTGACAGGTCTTGGCTCTGGAAGCC
The DNA here is from genome assembly GCF_049852395.1 of Peromyscus maniculatus bairdii. NCBI lineage: Eukaryota > Metazoa > Chordata > Mammalia > Rodentia > Cricetidae > Peromyscus > Peromyscus maniculatus. The sequence goes on from NC_134859.1 coordinate 43,567,979, forward strand.
TCGGGTCCAGGAGTCCAGTTTAGAGCTGCCTCTCTCAGGAGCGCTCGGGGCCCAAAGCTGAAATCCTTCAGGATGGTGGTAGTGGGGATTCAAGCCACCTCCTTCACTGGAGGGTCGTGCCTACCCCTTCCTGATTGCCGCAGCCTTGTCTCAGTGTCGTGGCACAGACCTATGAGCCACAAGACAGACCCCTCCTGTGGGGGGAGGGGGGCTCAACTCAGCTGCTGCTGCTGCTGCTGCACCACTTTTCAAGATGAGTCTGCGCTCTCCTCACCTCATCCCCACCTGCCCTACTCTAGGGCCTTGGGCTGGGGCTGTGCCCATCTCAGGTCATAGCGGGAGAGCGGAGCACCGTGGAGCAACGGTCCCCCGGCCTGCAGGACCAGTGTTCTCAAAGACCACACTTACTTCATGTATTGGGAGTGGGAGTGAGGCCTGGGGACCACAGCCGGCCTCTTCCTAGCCCCAGGCCGGCCAGCCTCCCTTTATCCTCACACTCTGCCTCCCCAGACACTTCTTATTTAAGCCTGCAGGCTGACCCAGAGACAGAGAAATGGAGAGAGAGAGCGAGAGTCAGGGATAGTCATGACAGATGGGGAGCTGGAGATGGAGAAATAGCTAGGCAGAGATGGAGATGCAGAAACACAGCGAGACAGACAGACAGACAATGAGATTCAGAGAGATGGAGAAACAGTAAAAGTCAGAAAGAGAGACAGAGATGAGGAGAGAGAGGTTAAACAAAGACAGAAACAGCTGGAGAACAGAGACAGCCAGAAAGAGAGACAGAGATAAAGATGGACAGTGAAAGACAGACAGAGAGATGGAGATAAGGGGGGGAGGGGAGTTGGAGAGGGGGAGAGAGAGAAGGCAGAGACATAGAGAGACACACACACAGAGAGAGAGATGGAGGTAAGCAGAGAAACAGAGAGAAGGGTAAGAGGGAGGGGGTAGGGAAGAGGGACGGGGGAGATCCTGGGGATAGAGACTCAGAAGTGAACTGGCCCTGCCCCATCCAGTGGCTTCTCTTCCCCCACAGCCTCTCATTTCTAGGAAGGAGCAGGGATTCAGCCTGCTCAGCCTGGAAGATGGGGTGGCACTGTGCACCTGTTGCTGGAGGCTCACCCCATCTTCCCGCCCCTATCATGCCTTCTCCCTGAAGCCCCAGTCCAGAAACGTGGGGCTTCAGCCTCTCAATGGCTCCGCCTATGCTCTGTTCCTCTGGGCAGCCGCTGGACCTTCCTGAGGCCCAAGAACCATGTCCTAGCCCTCCAGGCCTTCCTGTATTCCTGCCCAATTCCCCAGACTCCAGACTGCCACCTACAGGTAGCCTCAGTCAGGACTGAGGGGTGGGATTCTGTCTTGGGTGTTCTAGAGGAGGCTGCTTGCAGGAAAAGGGTCCCTGGACACAGAGGGAAGCTTCATGCATCCTTTTTGCAGGCTGAGAGAGACAATGGAAAGGGCTGGCTGCCAAGAGCCGGAGAGGAACCCAGGAGCCAGCAGAGGGAGGCCTGGCCTCACAGGGCTCAGGCCTTTCTTTTTGCCTGGTTATGGGGGCAGGGCACACGAGAGGACTATTTATGTAAATGCCATACGCTGTTGGATTCTCCCAAGATGAAATCACACTGCTTGGCTCAGGGTCTGGGGAGCTGGCCAGGAGGGCTGAGTTGGCCTGGGGCTGCACCAGGGCCTCAATGAGCGAACTAAGCAAGGAGAGGCATCATCGGAGCCCCGCAGCTGCAGGGACTGCAGGGGTACAAACATCTCTGGAGCTGCAGAAGGAACAGCTGGGGGGTTCCCTGTTAGGGCTCGGAGAGCTTAGGGCACATTTAGACTTCTTGTTCCAGGGCCCGTAGAAAGAAGGGTCAGGGTCTTACTGTCCAGGGACCATCCTGAACCAATCTGGATTCACTCCAATGGACTGAGATGTGGAAGAGACAGAGTGCTTCAACTGTGCCAGGACCCAGGGCAACTCTATGGCTGACTTAGTTTTCAGAATGTCAACTCCTGGAAACCAGGGAGCTAGTGAGAGACCTTGAAGGCAGCAAAGACACTGGCATTATATAACCCACTCTCTGGCGGCTGTGTGCAGACCAGGCTTACCCAGATGTCCAGGCTCTTGAAGGTTTACCTTGCATGGATATGTATGGAAGTATGGGCACTTAGAGAGTATGTAGGGTCACCTCAGAGCGTGAAGGACAGGGCACCAAGAGGACATGTGGGGTCACAGAGCACGTGATACAGGGCATTAAGAAGACATGTGGGGTCACCTCCGAGAATAAGTGTATTAGTTACTTCTTTGTTCTGTGATAAAATTCTATGACCAAGGCAATTTATAGAGAGAGGCACTTATTTTGGCGTGTAGTTCCAGAGGGATAGGAGTCTATCATGAAGGGTTAGAGGACTCACATCTTGACTCATAAGCAGGAAGCAGAGAAAACGAACCGGAAATTGCTTTAAATTCCCAAGTGTGCCTCCAGGGACACCTTCTCCAACAAGGCTGCACCTCCTAACCGTCCCCAAGCAGTGCCACCAACTGGAGACAAGTGTTCAAACATCTGAGCCTATGAGGGACTTCCCATTCAAACCACTACAGTGAGGGATGGGACATCAAGAGGACATTGAGTCACCTCAAAGAAGGAGGAATGGGGCACTAAAGGACATGCAGGGTCACCTCGGATCCTGAGGGACAGGGCCCTGAGAGGGGCACATGGGGTCACCAAAGAGGACAAGGAGGAAAGGATGGGGACGGGATACGGTCTGGGCTGAGTTTCTGGTGAGTGCTGAGGCTAGCCGGTCTGCATCAGCTGGCACTAGGCAGTCCTCTGCACTGGTTGCTGTGTCTGTGGTAGAACAGGCATATTATTGGCAGACTGCTCCCCGTGGCTGTGCTCCAACCTTAGCTCTCAGTCTCTCTCTGGGCAGGGATGGCCTACCTGTGCAGTAAGAGGAGGGTGTGCGGTCACTGAGGCTACATCCTAGACGGGGGCCATGTTCTCTCTCACAGGTACTGCGGGATTGGGTACCTCTTGCCACCTACCTGAAGGTCATCTCCTCCTGGTAGGGCAGCACAGGTGTGACCTCCCCTCTGCCCTGCAATCTCGGATTCCTGGTCAGAGATGAAAGCAGCTGCTCCACAACAGCGCTGCTGGTGAGCGCCCCCTCCCCCCACCTCAGCCCAGAGGACATCTGGGAAACCAGCAGGGAGGGAAGTGTGGGGCGACAGAGACAGGAGACATGCACAGAGACAGAGATGAGAAATGGGGACAAACAGGGAGGGGGGGATACCAAGAAACGAGAGGGAGACAGAGGAAGGTCCAGATGAGTGCGGGGGTTTGGGGGGGGGTGGACACAAAGGGAGGCAAAGGGAGAGGGAGACAGAGAGACAGGGACAGAGAGGGTGGGAGATGGCCAGCAAGACGCTGGGAGGCTGGGAGAGGAGAGTGAGTTACAGTCAGGGTCAGGAGCACAGAGAGATGCTGCAGGGATAGACAGAGAGACAGAGTGAAGAAGGAGTCGGGACAGAGGGACAGATGGCTCACACCTGCGATTCCGGCACTGGAGAGGCTGGGGAGAAGAAGCCTGGCATACCCTGATGTGAGGACCAGAGGAAGATGGGGGGGGGACGGGGCGGGAACAGAGGAGACACCGGGTGACAGGGCAGGGGAGTCAGAGGGAGACAGACACAGTAGGAAAGTCACAGAGACGGGCTGTGAGGACTGTGAGGACAAGCAAAAGGGAGGAGAGTGAAGCAGAAACAGAGGACAGTGGATCCTGATCTTGCCGAGAGCAGCAGCCTGGGCCCAAGGATGTGACAGGGAGAGTCCCCCCCCCCACACACACACACAGCTGGTGGTCAGGGACAGGGCTGCTGCTGGGGTAGCTAAAGGACTTCCTGTGCCCTTTAGGTTCTGCTTGCCTCAAGTCCCCAGGCTCCTCACTGTCCTGGGACCAGGGAAGAGAGAGTCCTCCTTTCTTCCATTAGCGACTGTGGGTCCCTGGGTTAGCCCCTCTTTCCCCAGCTTAGGCCATGCCAGCTGCCACACATGTTAGTGGCACCCCATGACCTTGACGTTCGCTGGGTGGAGGCAGCAAAGCTATATAGCAAGGTGACAAATGCCATATGTCACAACTCTTGGTGTGTGGAGGGGCGTGCACCTTGGACATGGAGTGAGGGGATTCAAGGGTTCAAGTTCGGATCCTAAGCTCTGGGGTGGGGAATTTGAGGTCTGACATTCTGGTCAGTGTTCTGGTGAGGAGACTGGGGTCTCTCACGTGTGCCCCATGAAGGCCCTGCCCTCAGTCAAGGGACAGTTTGATCCACCAGGCCTGGTGGGTGTTCCTCTAGAACAGCGTAGAACATTCTGCCTAGCCCGCGGCACACTCGAGGAAGCTCGGGTGGGCGTGTCCACGTCTGCTCTTCAGTGGTCACTGTTTCTATACACAGGTGTATACTCCAGGCCCCACGTACATAAGAGGAGGCCAGAAACGGTGTTTAGATCACTTGGAACTGGAGTTCCAGTTGTTTGTGGATCCTGGGCTCTTAACTGCTAAGCCGTCGTCTCTTCTGCCCCAGCCCAGGGAGCTTGCCCAAGATCAAATGGCCACTCCGTAAAAAGGAAGATGAAAAAAAGTGGCAAGAGGACAGAGAAGGAAAACTGAGGCCTGGGAGGGAGCTGGCCACAGCTGTATCGGACCCAGAAGCCCAGAGGGGCCAGGTAGTCAAAGTCTGCCCCTTCTCTACCTTCCTCATCTCTGCCCACCTGAGAACAAGCAGCCCTCTGTCCCCTGGCTTACTCTGGTGGGCAGCCAAGATCTAGCTCCTGGGAGATAGTCCCTGACCAAGGGGGTTCCCAGAGGGGCCTCATATAGGCAGTCCTGAGGAACTGGCCCTGAATAGATGTCCCCAGCCATCCCAGCCACCTCTGGGCAGTTGCCCTCTGTTCTGTACTCCTGGGCTGACAACCACAGGGCCATGAGACTGGCAGCCTCCATGGTCTCTCCACAAGCTGGGGGCCCCTCCTGGGTCAGTGCCTCCTGGGAAAGAGGAGTGGAGCCTGGGAACGTTTGGACTTAGGAGTCCGGGCCAATTGCTGCTCAGCCCAGGATACCCAGCCTGTGGGATCTGGCCGTGAAGAGGCATGCTGAGGTGGCCATGATACCCAGGTCCTTTGAGAACTCTGGAGCTCCAGCTTTGTGTCCCTACATATCCCTTTGCATATCTGGTTTATTGAGAGCCTACTGAGGCAGCTCGGAGGGAAGCCCTGCCCTGGATATCTGGTGTCCTGGATGTATGACTGGCTTCTTGAATCCTGGCCCCAGATGTTGTCTGTTCACCAAGCTGGTTCTTAGTAGGACCCTGTTAGATGAGCTGGGCCAGGATCCCTTACCTGACATTTCCTCCTGGTCATTCTACAGCCAGTCACCTCCCCTGCTCCTGAATGTCATTGCTACTTAACCATGTTCAGGGTACACAGCTTGATCTTTTCTCCTACTGTGAGGCTATGTTGGGAAGCCCTATACCCACTAGGATGCACATGCCCTCTAAGTCTGTTTTTCACAAGTGTCAAGAGTATATTTTCATCACCACAGAGCATGGTAGCAAGTCCAGGCAGTGTTCCTGATCCCCATGGGCCCATCAGATGGAAATGAGGACCCTGTTGTCTATATGGACACCATGCCACACCTGTAGCACTAGACAGCCACTAGGCTTTGGGATTCCAGGAGAGATGACTCCCACTCTGGGGAGAAGGTCATCCCTGAAAATACCCAAGTCTTTCCTGCTCTAAGCTTCCAGATCCTTCTCTGAAGTTGTTGTGTATACCAGCTGCGGCATGTGAGAGTAGGCATTGCTCCTGGCTTGGGACAGAGCCATGAGAAGGCGCTCGTGGGCAGTTGCTGGTGATCAGGGTCAGGGCCAGGGTCAGATGTTTTCAGTTCTTGGCCTTTTCTCTAAATAATTAAAAATTAGGGTTCACAGAGGCTTGCAAGACAGCTATTCAAAAGCAAAGCAATAGTACAGATTTGAAAAGGGTACGCTGTGAGTACGGCAAGGCCCATGAATGAGGATGGTCAAGTCCTCAATCAGTGTTTGGTGAGTCCTTGCATGGGATTCAAGGCAAGGGGAGTTCGGCTGGCTGCTAGGGGCCATAGTGAGGGTGGTTCTCTATTTTGACCGATAGATTAGGTCATATAATCATTTTTCTATTGCATACATCCCTTCTCATAATGCATCTAATTTTAATCATATGCATACATACTTATGCATAAGCAGAAAATGTTAACTAGGAAATTCTCCTTAAAAGCATACTTTTGTTTTTATTCCTTTTTTTTTTTCTCTTTGAGATAGGGTCTCACTTTGTAGTCCTGGTCTAGATAGAACTTGCCCTCAGAGATCTGCCTGCCTCTACCTTCTGATTTAAAGGCACGTGGCACCACACCTGGCTGACTTTGTTGTTGATTTTGTTGCTTAATTTTATTAACTTGATGTGTGTGTGTGTGTGTGTGTGTGTGTGTACACACATAATCAAAAATAAATATAAAAACCAGAGGACAACTCATGGTGTCTGTTTTTCCTTCCACCGCTGTGGGTCCTGCAGATCTGAACTCAGCACAGTGAGTTCAATGCTGATGAGCCATGTTGCCAGTCCTGAAAATTCACTTTAGAGGACCCAGTTTGCCTTATTTTTCATGCACTCCAAGCCAGTGCAGGCCAGATCAGCTTTTCCATTCTTAGTACCTGGATACACTGGGAATACATTTGAATAGAAACTCTAAATTTGATGGTTATTAGGGGCAAGAAACTTACACTATTGTGAGGGAGGGATGTACATGTAGCCTGATGGAAGTGAGGGTTGCTAGACGCATTGTTCAGAGGGAGAGATGTGTGTACATAGTACACGCAGGTAAAGGAACCGGGCTGTCAAGTGTGTTGTTAGAAGGAAGGTGTGCACAGCCCAAAGCAAATAGAGTCTTGAGCTCCTAAACTATCTATTTCCCATGTTTGCCTGCCTCGTCCACCCAGCTTCAGACTCTGCCAGCAATTCAAGAAGGGACTGAAAGTAGGCGACCTGGGCACTGTGAAAGCCAGGATCATACATGGACACCTTGTGTACTGGGTACATCTGCAGACACTGGGCGTGATGGTGCAGGCTTGTGTGTAGAAATCAAACCTCATAAACACCTCACAGTAAGGGCCGATGCATGAGATTTTCATACGTCATGTAAGTACTACGCACCTGGGACACCACATGCCCTGGGTGCAAGCTTGTGGGTCTGATGTATTCAGTATGGGATGGACACTCACTCTGTGTGCAGAATCATGAGCTGTGGATGCCCCATCTACATACATGTGTGCATCTGTGTGTGCACACCCTCTGCCACACCCCAGGGCTGTGGCTTCCCTACCTGGTTTATTCTCCTTCTCCAGAGGAAAAAAAAAATCTGTTATAATCCAAGAAATCACACCCAACTATTTCTCACTCCCCAGATCATGTGTGGCCCCTCAGCTGTCTGGAAGCCTGACAGGTTCAGGGTGGCACAAGGGTGGTGTGTGGGTGAACCCAAAGACTGAAATGGGGGTGGTATGTGGTTCCCAGACAGGGTGGTGGTAGGTTGTCATGGCATCTCTCTAGGTCTCCTGATTCTACTGGAGCCCATCAGAAGAAACAATTGTTTCTGAAGCTGGCTTACCCTGAGCCTCAGTTTCTCCTTCTGCACCTGGGGCTGTGTGTAGGTTTCCTGAAAAGGCCTGTGGAGCCCCATCTCTAAGAATTTTTCCCCACTCACCTCCTGGTCCTTCACCCATCAGTAGCCTCTTCAGCCTCAATGGCACCTCAGGCTCATTTTCATCAGGCCACATTCCTGGCCTATGGAATCAAAGCCAAGATGCCATCCTTGCAGATGCCTTTGGGATGTGTGAGGGTGGGGGAATGGGGGGGATGGGGGATGGAAGAGGTGGGGATGGAAGGAGTGGGGGATGGCGAGCACCTTTAGGTGGTGTCTCAAAGAGGCAGATTGAACTCTCTAAGGTTCTGAGGGCAATGGATGCTGGAGAAGATGTGACATTCTTCTCACTCCTGTCTCATCTTTGCTGTTTCCAAGAGAAACTGAATGTTGAGAGGGATGAGGAGAGGCGACTGGAGCAGATCCACTTCAACCCTCACTGGGATGGGATCTTATCGCCCTTTGGGTACCTGGCCCATTGGATATCTGAGCCCCATACCTCCCCCTGGGAGGGGAACCTCCCATTTACCTTTGATACTCTAGGACCAGAGGCGGAGCTGGGACTGTGTCCATGAGCCCAGGCTTGGGCTGTGACCCAGAGAGCAGAGGACAAGGCCTGAAGCCAGCCTGAGGTGGCTGCAGTTGTGAGGGTCTAGAGTGTGCCCAGCATGGAGAAAATGACCTTTTGGGGGACCATTAGCCATTATGGTCTCTGCTGGTCTGAGCTATACCAGGTCTGTCAACCTTAGAAAGCTGGAGGAAGAGAGAGATGTGGGCCCCTCCTGCAGGCATCTGTTGCCTGCCTTGGCAACCCTCCCTCTCCCTCCCAGCGAATTCCCGGAATTCCTTCCCAATCCCCTTGCTGGGCTGGGTGAGATGCAGGCGGCTGCATTTCTCCCAGCATCTGTTGGCCTATAGCCTCCAGGTTGGATCCAGGCCTGGCCTCTCAGGGCTTCCCAGCCCTCAGAACTCCACCAGGGCTATAAGATCCCAGCCCACACTCCTGGGTCTTGATGGGAAAAGAACTGATGGAAGACTGCTTTGGAAGGCAAACTGGAAACCTGATGCTCTCCACCTACTCACAGGAGGACCCATTAGGCTGGCCAAACTTCCGGGTGTCTAATCCTGAGCACCAGGGTTCCTGAGAAAACTGCTCTGGACCGGGTGGGGGGGGGCGGGGAGGGACACACAAGGACATTGGATGGGGGACAATGGGATGGGTACAGAACCACAGACATGGAGCTAAGGAAGACAGAAATAAAGAGACACAGAAAAAAGTAAAGATAGAGAGGAATAAGGACAAAAGACAAAGATAAAAAGCCAGGAAAAGAGACAGTGAGGGAGAGATGAAAGAGACGAGGAGAGACCCAAGGAAACAGAAGCAGAGAGACAGACTAAGTGAGATATGGAAAAACAGAGAGATTAGAGAAGACAGAGAAACAGACCCCGAGACAAAGGGGCGAAATAAAAGGAGAGAGACAGAGACACACAAGACAGAGACAGAGAGGGGGGGAGGGGAGAGAGAGAGAGAACATAAGAGATTGGGAGCCAGGCGAGGAAAAGGAGGCGAGGAAGACAGAGACAGAGGTATATCAGGAGGAGTGGAGTGAGTGGAGCCCTGTGCCTACTACGGGACCCAGAAGTATCGAAGCCCCACCCAGCCCACTACGTCCCGAGGTTGTGAGGTGTTCTGGAACAGCTGGTGACACTGTCTGGAACAGTAGCTGTGAGAGCAGATCCCACAGGGCCCCAAATCTGTCTTGTCTTGTCCTGCCCTGCTGGTTCCACAGGGCTCAGAGTGGCAACAGTGTGGACCTCGCTCAACTATTTCTCACTCCCCAGATCATGTGTGGCCCCTCAGCTGTCTGGAAGCCTGACAGGTTCAGGGTGGCACAAGGGTGGTGTGTGGGTGAACCCAAAGACTGAAATGGGGGTGGTATGTGGTTCCCAGCCAGGGGGGTGGTAGGTTGTCATGGCATCTCTCTAGGTCTCCTGATTCTACTGGAGCCCATCAGAAGAAACAATTGTTTCTGAAGCTGGCTTACCCTGAGCCTCAGTTTCTCCTTCTGCACCTGGGGCTGTGTGTAGGTTTCCTGAAAAGGCCTGTGGAGCCCCATCTCTAAGAATTTTTCCCCACTCACCTCCTGGTCCTTCACCCATCAGTAGCCTCTTCAGCCTCAATGGCACCTCAGGCTCATTTTCATCAGGCCACATTCCTGGCCTATGGAATCAAAGCCAAGATGCCATCCTTGCAGATGTCTTTGTGATGTGCGGGGGTGGGGGAATGGGAGGGATGGGGGATGGAAGGGGTGGGAATAGGAGGGGTGGGGGATGGCGAGCAGAAGACATAGCCCAGAGCTGCTGCTGGCAGCCTGAGGAATTCCCATATCCTTCAGGGAACTCCACTCTGGTAACGACAAATTCTTTTTGCAATTTCAAGTTTTGTATTTGCATATATTAATTATACAGAATAACAGATTTCATTAGGACATTTTCATACATGTATATAAAGTATTTTGATTATATTCACCCTTTGTGCTGGCTAGTTTTATGTCAACTTGACACAAGCTAGAGTCATCAGAGAGGAGAGGACCTCAGTTGAGAAAATGCCTCCATAAGATTAGGCTGTCGGCAACCTGTAGGGCATTTTCTTAATTAGTGATTGATGTGGGAGAGCTAGCCCATTGTGGGTGGTACCATCCCTGGGCTGGCTAAGCAAGCCTTGGGGAGCAAGCCAGCAAGCAGCACCCCTCCATGGCCTCTGCATCCGCTCCTGCCTATGGTTCCTGCCCTGTTTGAGTTCCTGTCCTGACTTCCATGATGAACAGTGATGTGGAAGTGTGAGCCAAACAAACCCTTTCCTCCCCAAGTTGCTTTGGTCATGGTGTTTCCCCACAGCAATAGAAACCATAACTAAGACACCCTCTTTTGTCCCCCTTCCATTCTCCCCGATCTCTTCCCTCTTCCCTTCTACTTTCTGTGGCTTTTATTTTTATTTTATTTTATTTTATTTTAACCCACTTAGTTCAATTAGAGTTGCTTACATGCTCATGGGTAAGGGATTATTTCCAGGAACATGGGTAACTTACCAGTGGCTACACAGCACTGGAAAAAATAACCTTTCCCCATCAACTGGGAATGGTTTAGACCTCATGAGCTAATAATCCCTTTTCTGTGACAGGGTTAATGCGCCCAATCTTGCGTAAGCAATTACAGTTGCTGTGAATACAAGAGTGTGATGGCCACATCATGCTCAGAAGACACCGTCCACAGACGGCCACATCATGCTCAGCAGATACCATCCACAGTTCCACAGCACTCCACCCTCCCTTTGGCTCTTACATTCTTTCCATCTCTTCTTCCATGATGTTCCCGAAGCCTTGGAGTAGGTGGCAGAGCTGGATTACTGACCTTGCCACAAAAAATAATTTCAGGATGAGGCAATATGAAATAGAGTTGGAGTTTATTGAGGAGAAAGTTCAAAGTGGATTTTATGCACTGGGATTAATAAAAAGACAGGCACTCAGGAGAATGACAAGACATATGCAGGGGCATGGGTATGGCTCTCTCAAAGAGAATTTTAATTTTCTTCACCATAGCCTCTTCCAGAGGACCAGGGTTCAATTCCCAGTGTTCATATGGCAAATCACAAATGTCTCTAATCCCAGTTCCAAGGGATCCGAGGTACACGCATACATGTAGCCCAAACATACATACCAAAAAAAATCATTAAAGATTTTAAAATAAATAAATAGTAAATTTTCAAGCCAGGTGTAGTGGCACATGCCTTTAATTCCAGCATTCGAGAGGCAGAGGCAGGTGGACCTCTGAGTTTGAGGCCAGCCTGATCTACAGAGTGAGTTCCAGGTAAGATCCTTCCCCAAAACAAAACAACAACAACAAAAAGCTTCCCCAGAAAATATGTGGGAAAGAGTAAGGTTATATTTGAAGGTCCTACAACTTAGGCCTCAGCATGGAGTCATTGCTATTTAACATAAAACATCTCTATATAAAAGGAATGCCATTTCTGTGGCACCAACCTTCATAGCAAACGACCGCGCTGGAATTCTCGATTCTCAGCTGCTGAAAAGCTTCAGCCAGACTCCTTTCCCTTCCTTTTCCCTCTGTGCTGCCCGTAGGAGAACCATGTGGGCAGCATGTGGCTCCACTGCCTGAGAGAAGGTGTTTCCAGAACCTGCCCAAGCTGACCTGGATCCCCTGCTTCCCGTTTCTCCCTGTGGGCTTCTGAGGACAAGAGGTTAGGACTGTTCCTCTGGTTTCTTGCTATTCCGGGCCAGTTGGCCAACTCTCTGAGCTGCAGGTAGGAAGGGGGCTGCAGGCCTCGGTGAGTGACATCCTGCCCTGCCTCTCAGATGGGGAAACCAAAGCTGGAGATGGAGCACCTGCTTTGGAGAGAGGTAAGTTCTGGGTGGGGCTGATGCCTCAGGCCTCCCTCTCACTGGGATGTTCTATGGTCCTGTCTGGATGAGAGGTCACCACACTGCTGAGGAACCCAGGCCGGCTTCCTCCCACCCCACCCATGCATCCCTAGCTTCACCCTGTGAGGACAACCAGCCACACCCAGTGGAGGGGAGCCTGCCTCCTTCCTTCCTGGGTCAGCAAGGCTGCTTCCACTAAAGTTCTCTGCCTGGGACACAAGGTGACTGCCCCTTACTGCTGGGACAGCCCTGGTAATAGGCCCAACATCATACTCCCTTCGTGAAATAGGAAAGCCACCCAGGAGGTCTCTGTGGAGGGGCCTTACAGGAACGTAAAAGAGGAGCTTGTGGCAATGATTCAGTCAGTAATCCAGGAACCTTGGGGTACCCCACAGTAGGCTTAATGGACAGGGAAATAGAGGAGACCAAAGCCTGTGCTTAGCCAGAAGCCCCCAAGGTTCCACCTGGACTGAGGGTAGAGATGTCTTCTTGTCAAGCAAATGAGCCTGAGCTGCCTCTTTGTGTCCCTGCACACCAAGTCCCCAGCCACAGCAGACTCTAGCTATTGCTGACTATTCTTCTGGCTCCAGATTCATCCAGTCTGTATGGCTCGGGGTGGGGGGCAGTCAACTGAGAAAGCCGAATCGCACCTATTTTTCAGCATTCCAAAGGGTGGTGCTTGGGTTGGTTTTTTTTGTTTGTTTGTGTTTGTTTGTTTGTTTGTTTGTTTGAGACAGGGTCTTAATAGGTAGCCTTGGCTAGCTTGGAACTTGGTATCTAGACTAGCCTGGCCTCAAACTTTCAAACTCAGATTCTTGTCTCTGCCTCCCAGTGTTGGTATAGATGTATATCACCATACCGGGTTTGCATCCTCAAGATGTCCCTCCAACAGGGGCCTTTGTCTTGTAGAAGATTCCAGTTTCCCTGTGGTCATTTGAATGTAATTGCCTCCGTAAGCTCATAGGCAGTGGCACTATTAGGAGGTGTGGCTCTGCTGGAGTGGGTGTGGCCTTGTTGGAGGAAGTGTGTTACTGTGGAGGTGGACTTTGAGATCTCATATATGCTCAAGCCAGTGTCTCGGACTACTTCCTGTTGCCTGCCAGTCAACATGTATGAATCTCAGCTCCTTCTCCAGTACTGTGTCTGCCTGCATGCTGCCATGTCCCACCGTGTTGATAACGGACTAAACCTCTGAAAATGGAAGCCACCCCAATTAAATGTTTTTCCTTTATTAGTGTTTCCATGGTCATGATGTCTCTTCACAGCAATAGAAACCCTAACTAAGACATTCCCCATCTGCAGAAAGAAGAGATCCTGTTTCCCACTGTGAAGACAGAAGTGAGAACACACTCTGCGTGATGGAGCTGGGCATGAGGGCAATAGTCAGTGATGTGTCCTCATGGGCGTCACATGCAGGGGACATCTGTCGATTCTCCATGACCACCCTCACCTGCCTTCCATATTGTAGCCTGAGGCTGTCACCAATTCCTCCTTTGCATCCTCTGTGACCTAACACCTGCAGAGACTCGGTCTCCTGCCGCCTGCCCCAGGACAGATATTGAGCAAGTGCACCATGAACAAGAAAGGATATGCAGAGACCTCATGGGCATCCTCTTTCAGGACAGCGTTCCCTCTAAACTTCAGAAGCTCTCTCCACAGCCTCCAGGAGTCTGCTTCCTCATGGTGCTGCAGCATCCAACTGACTGGGCTTCTACAAGAGCCCGGCCCAGATGAAGTCTTCTCCGCTGCCCAGGCTCCGTGCCTGCGCCCGGTGCGGCTGCAACCACTGAAACGTGTGTTATTTCACCTGCTAGATTCCGGCATTCCAGGGCAGGGCTGGGGAAGGTCATAAAAACGTTGTGGTAACCTATATATTATTTTTATGCCAGTGCTTAACACAGCATGTTTGACACATGTGCAGGAGCCCATCATAAATCAAGCCTGGGGTCCACCCTTGCGTCCATGCAGGGGGTCGCCTGGCCTCTCACTCATATACACAGGCCCCAGCGGCTGCCTCCTGGGAGTCAAGCTTCAGGCTGCTCTGAGGTCCAGCTGCTGGCTGCTGCCCCTCGCCTCCTGCAAAGCTTCCCCGAGCCAGGGAAAGGGAGGGAGGCCAGACTGGGAAGGCTTGGGCCAGAAATGCTAAGGCAAAATCCGTTTTGGAGTGAGAAACCCTGCCTGATGCATGTTTGTGCCTACATGAGTGTGCCCACCCATGCATGTGTGAGAGTACATGTGTGTGCACAAGAATATGTTCATTTGTGCATTGTGCATGTGTATGTTTGTATATGAGAGAGCACACTCTGTGTTTAAGTGTGTGCTTTCATATGTGTGCCCAAGTAGGTTCTTGTGTCTAGGTATGTGCTCATGTGTTGTATGTGTGTGTTTATATGTACACAAGCAGGCGTGTGTGTGTGTGTGTGTGTGTGTGCTTGTGTGTATTATCATGAGTGGTTTTATATGTGTGCATGAGGGGACCCCTGTGTGTAGGTATGTGCTTGTGTTCATATGTGTGCATATGTTTGCTTATGTACGGAAAAAACAGGCTTGTGTGTATAGATATGTGCTTATGTGTGTGTGCATGAGTATGCTCATTGAAGTGTACTCATATCTGTGACTGGGGAGGATCCTGTGTGTAGATGTATGCTTATGTGCATATATGTGTATGCTTATGTGCACAAGCAGGTTTGTGTGTGCACACATGTACTGTTTACATGCATGAATATGAGCTTGTACTCTCAGACACACTTGCGTAGGTCAGTGTGCTCATGGATGCACTGTTCCCTGTGGCGCACTCTCCCTGCCTGGTGCCTGCTGAGTCAGGACTTTCCTTCACCTGCCTTACCTGTCCCTGCCCTTTTGTCCTCCTGGGAGCGGAGGTCTTTCTCCCTGGTCAGACAAGTAGGTGGCATCATTCAAAGTTCCAGGAATGTCTTAGTTACTTTCCTACTGCTGTAAAGAGACGCCATGACCAAGGCAACTTACAAAAGAAAGCATTTAATTGAGGGCTTGTTCACAGTTTCAGAGGGTCGGTCCACGACCGCCATGCCCAGGAACAAGGCAGCAGCAGTAGCTGAGAGTTTACATCTGACCCACAAGTTGGAGGCAGAGAGAGAGACTGGGTCTGAGTGATCTTTTGAAACCTCAAGGCCCATTCCCAGGGACTCACCTCCTCCAACAAGACCACACCTCCTAAACAGTCCTCTACTAGGGACCAAGCATTCAAATATACGAGCCTATGGGGGCCATTCTCAAACAGCCACAAGGAGCATCTCTGCTCTACCCATGAACTGAGGGAGCAAATGGAGCTGGGCTCTCCTCGCTGGCTCTCGGTGCCCATGGGCACACAGGGGCCATCTCTGCTGTTTGGTGGGCTCAGTCACAGATAAGCTGGAGGTTGGGGGAGAGCAATGGCTGGTGACTATCTATGGAGGCAGGGTGCGTCTGTCTGGGTGTCTTTCTGCATGGGGTCTCTCCACACTACGATAGTTGGTTATTCGCAAGAAGAAGCTGAGTGCAAGAGCCATACGTCAATTCTGCCTCACTCTGTGGATTCCACAGGCCACCCCTGCCTCCAGGCAAGTCAAAGTCTCCAAGATAAAACTTCTTGGCTTCTAAGCCTGGTGCTGATCTCAGGCAGGACACAGTGGCGAGGAGGATGGGGACCTCTCCTGCCGAGGACATCTTGCATAGCCTGGAAGCCGACCTCGGGGCCTGTCGCAAGGATAGCCTAGGCCAATACTGTGGGGAGCATTAGTGACTGCACCTGCTTGGAGAACCCCCCAGCTGTAGAGTGGGACACGGGTGGCCTCCCCCCTAACGTCCCCTCTCTTGTCCCCTGCTCCCTCGTCCCTTCCGCCTCCAAGTCACTGACCTCCAGGATTCCAGCTCGCCACACCTGCCTTCCCAGATGCTGCCGCCGCTGAAGATGTCACTAGGGAAGTAGCCCTAGCCCCAGTCCCCCTGCCTCTGCTTCCTCGTGTGTGTGTGTGTGTGTGTGTGTGTGTGTGTGTGTGTGTGTGTGTGTGTGTAAAACAGCCTCTTCAGAGCTGCTAGAGGAGGGGCCTACAGGAGGGGAGGGATGAAGTGTGGAAGGTGCTTCATAGGCGACCATTCCCAGAATGCTCTGCTTCCCAACCTGTATGCTGCTTACATAGAGCCCAGTCCCGGGAAAGGGCACAAGTCTGTGAGTGAGTGAGGAAAGGATCTCACGGATAGCAACACCACATCTCCGTGTGGGGTGTGTGAAGGGGATTGGGAGGGGAAGCCAGCTGGAAGCTTACGCTAGGCAGGCGCCATCTTGGGCCTAGGACATCTAGGCCCTGTGCTGATGTCTGCCAAGTTTGGTGCCACCTGGCCTTGGTGGCAGGGAGTAGGGAACAGTGAGGAGAGGGTACCCAAGGGCCTGGGGAGAGGCTAGGCAGGGCCTGCTCACAGGGGTTTTGTAGAGGTTGTGTCTGTGTGGTCAGTGTGGGGCGTGTGGCAGAGATAAACTCTTTAAGGAAAGCAAAATAACGTGAGGGAACACAGAGCAAAGGTGCAGGGTTCCGGCAAGCTGTGGCTGGGAGTTGCACACTGCGAGCCTTCTGGGGGAGCTGAGGAGGGGCAGAGTCTTCTAGAGCCCATAGTAGGACAACAGGGAGAACTCAAACCTGAAGCTGTCCACCGTCCTCAAGGTTGAGCTTGTTTGGGCTCTGGGTCTGGGCCCCGTCTCTACTCCGTCCTCAGGGAGATAGTTACACAGGGACGTGGGGTTGTAGTGTAGTGTGGTGGATACTGGTGTAGGTGGACACTGGCGTAGGTGGACACTGGCATAGGTGGACACTGGTGTAGGTGAACTACCTGTTATTGCCTGAAGCAAGCCATGAACACATGCACTTGCATGCACATGCATACACACACACACACATACACACACACACACACACACACACACACACACACACACACAGAGGCACACACATTTTATAAGGACACTGGATGGAGGTGGTGTCTGGCTTCTGCTCCGACGCATTTTATTAAAAAGGAAGGGGGGGGGAGAAAAAAAGAAAGAAAAATAAATGAGAGTCTCCCACAAGGACCACACACGGTGGCCTGGTGTAGCCGCAGGGCAGGCTGAGCCCCAGCTGGCACACTGTACCGTTGCTGCCACCTCCAAACCGGACCCCCGTGGCAGTAGAAGCCTTAGAACCTGGCTAGATAGACACAACCATGAGTTCTGCACACGGTTGCTCTCTGAGGCTGCCCTAGGATCGGGAACCAGCGGTCTGGGGTGCTTTGGGGGACTTAGCAAGGCCTTGTCCTCCTGGTGTACCTCTGGTAGGATGGCATTTGCTGTCTCTTTCCTCTAGAAGTCCCGGCATATGGTGCTTAATACAGTTGGGGACCCCTGCTTGGCTCCCATTCTTCCAGTCCAAATACCGCCCCAGACATTCACTGTGCACACACATGTTGGTGTGTTCTTACCCTCCCAGTGAGACTACCAATCCAGGCTGAGCAGGGGTTGGCGGGGGTGGGTGGTTGGTCCCATTCACAGTGGGAAAAGGCCACAGTCCAATTCCCACTCCATGGGAAAGGTAGGGGCCCTCTCTGATGCTCCATACAAGCAGCTCCTGCAAGGCTGTGCACCTGTGGACCATGCATCAGGAAGCCCCCTCTCTGTGGAGATGGAGGCATTTGAAACCTTTGTGAGGAAGGGACGATGAATGAGAAGAATCTGGCCTAAGGCTCCCACTGTGGGGAAGGGCTTGGCTTCTACTTCTGGGGAGGGATCAGACTGTCACCATTCGAGGGGGTGGGCCTGGGCAGTAGCAGCAACCCAGAGTCCCACTCCAAGTGTGTCTGTCCCCCAAGCTGGTTCTGAAGGAGACAATCACTGTGGACCTCACTGGAAAAAATGTTCTCATTGTGAACATAAACAGGCGGCTTGGCCTCTGCCAGACATGCCTGGAAAATGTTTAGGACCCTGGTCAACATATGAAATTTCCATCAAACTTTTATTAATCAGGAGGCGTTTGTTGTAAACCAACCCCTGTCTGATCCCCCGGATGTCCAGGGAAAGGTCTGGGCCTGCTGGGGCCTGTCCAGTGCCTGGTCTCCTGCCTACTCACTCTGCCCCAGCAGAGGAAGGCTCGGGGCCCAGAGACCAATGGGGAATAAGACAAGGCCAAACAGGCCCCTCAGTAGCCAGGGCCACCGGAGTCTGAAGGAGGAGTATCCCTTTCCCACTCCGAGACAGCCTCTTCTTCCACTATGCCCTCCCTAGGCCCGGCTTGCAAGGCTGTGGTTGGCTCGGCTGCTTCCAGAGGTTCTGGGCTGCTCAGCTGTGATCTCTTTTATGGGGTGGGAGACTCATAAAGGACCAAGAGCCCCACTTAGGAGCTGAGAGGCTTGGCGGCCCCACAGCCTAGGGAGGAGGGGTTGAGGCTTGGGAGGGGAGTGCTAGGGAGGGCTGCAGGGGTGGTTGGCTGGGGAGGGAGGGACCGGGAGGGAAATGCTGAGGAGCGAAGATGTGGGGGGAGGTTATGTAGGAGAAAGCCGGGGGTGGGGTGGGGGGGAGGGGGGCTGGAGAGGGAGCCTCAGCCCACTTAGAAGTATATAATTTGTTCCAGTGACTGGGGCGACTTTCTATGACATAGGGGTGATCCTGCCCTGCCCAGCCACCTCCTGGGCTTTTCTTCACTCCTATCCAGTGTCCTCGTCAGTGACTGTGTGGATTGGTCACACAGAAGGTCAGGTACCTGTCCATCCCTGGCACTTCCCATATGAGTCTTCTGCTTTCCTTTTCTGGATTGTAGGCTACCCCGGCTCATGTACTCAGTCTCCCCTTCCGGCTAGAGGAGAGTGGAGGAAAAACTCATCCTGCCGAGAGGCCAGCTTGGGACTAGGCTGTTTGGATTTTCCAAGCATAGCCTCCACCCATCCCTGGGGCCGTAAGTCCCAACCCCCCCTCCCCCGCCGTGCCCCCCCCCTTTTACCCCACGCCAGCCCACCTCCTCCTATCAGAATTCCTCAGTCAGTGGGACCTCCGTTGAAGACCAAGCCAGTCTTGCTTGGCAATAAGGCCCCTTTCTTAGAGGGCGGGCAGGGCACAAGGCGTGTGATGAGGGGTGCTACATATTTCTTCATCTCTCCGAAGCTAGGGATCTTCTCTGGCCATTCTGAAGGTCCCAGTAACCTTCATCCCCAGAGAGCACTAAGGACCAACGGTATACAGTGCTGACTGGAAGTAGAACGCAGACTTGGAGCCGCAGACTTGACTGAGCCTAGCTCACTATCCTCCTGCGTGCTTTCCTGGCTGCTCAAGACCTTCCAGACTCTGCCCGTGGTTGCTCAGCCATGTGTACCAGGAAGCAGGCCAGAAATGTGGGCTTGACTCTGTGGCCTTGACACCATGGCTTTGATTCTGTGGGTGGGCCCTGGGCACTTGTCCTGGACCTCTATCTGGTGTTCTTTATTTCCTTTTGGGGCTGTTGAAGGCTGGTGTTTATAAGTGTGATTGATTTTGTATCTTTTTGAGGCGTGTGTGTGTGTGTGTGTGTGTGTGTGTGTGTGTGTGTGTGTGTGTGTGTCTTAGAAATGTCCGCAGCACAGAACCATGCCATACAGAAAGCGCTCCTTCTCCTGTTGCAATTGGGCTACCATTCCTTTTTCTTGCCGGCTTGCTCTGGCTAGGACTCTCGGTAGGATGCTGAGTGCTGTGGGGAAATCTCACATTCCTGTATTGTTGATCTCAGGGAAAAGTTGTCTGTTTTCCCATTATGCATGGAACCAGCTGTGGGCTTTTCAAACATACCCTTTATTGTGGTGAGTATGTTCTATTTTACTCCCAGTCTATTACATGCTTTTTTCTTTTAATCAGAAAAGGATGTTGGCTTTTGTCCAATGCTTCTTTTGCTGTTTTAATAATTGAGACGCTGCCGGGTCGTGGTGTACGCCTTTAATCCCAACACTCAGGTAGCAGAGGCAGGTGGATCTCTGTGAGTTCGAGGCCAGTCTGGTCTCCAAAGCAAGTTCCAGGACAGGCAGGGCTACACAGAGAAATGCTGTCTCGAAACTCCCCCCCCCCCCAAAGATGTCATGCCCCCCTTAATTCTAATAATATGGCATTTCATGGTACTTACACTTTATTTCTTGAATCACTCTTGGATTCCTGAGGGGTTGGAGCTGGGGGGGTTTCAAAGGCAGTGGGATTGGGGAAGATGGGCCCTTCTGGCTCTTGAACCTTCACTCCATGATTCATGCACCAGGATCCACCCCAACTTCCCACTACCAATCTCAACACCCCAAGTCAGACATCACAACTACTTCTCCCAAGATTAGGTCCATGATCTACACGCACCCTTCTGGACAGTGGAGGAGAGAAAGCAGAACACAAGCTAGGCTGGTGTGTGAAGCGGCTCATGGCATCCCCAGTATGGACGATCCTGTGACCTTGGGGTCTGGGCCTTTGGGACACCAGTTCTCACTCTGCAGTGCTCAGAACAAATGAGATGCTGATGAGTGTCCGGTTACGATCTGCCATCTCCACCAGCAACCTCAGCACCCCAAGGGAGGCATCACAACTGTGCCTCTTCCTGAGTAGGTCCCTGCTCCGAACACTCTGGGGTGGGGTTGGAGGAGCCCTCACAGGAGCCAGTTCACGTGGCCTAGGGTCCAGGGAAGTCTCACTCTTGGGTGCCAGAGAACTGCCCCCTTGTGGCAGGAGATGTCAGGATGCCAGGAAGCAGCAGGCTCTGGTGTCTTAGGAGGAAAACCACAAATTGGGAGCTACAAATGAGGAGGCATGTTCAGTAGCTTGGAAAATGCATGCATCAGCAGCCCTAATGTGCCATGAGCGTTTTCATGTACAAACACAACAGGCTGAGGGATAGGAGAAGAAAGGTGGGGGCCCACCCAGCTTGAGGGGGAGGAGATACATGCTCAGTTTGCTCAGGGTCTGCATGACAGAAGCAGCCC
This sequence comes from Peromyscus maniculatus bairdii, assembly GCF_049852395.1. NCBI lineage: Eukaryota > Metazoa > Chordata > Mammalia > Rodentia > Cricetidae > Peromyscus > Peromyscus maniculatus. The sequence continues at coordinate 43,589,098 of NC_134859.1, forward strand.
ATCGTATTATGACAACTGGGAAATTTAAAAAATACATAGAATAATTGGATCTCTAAAACAGTAAATAAACTGGAAGGCAATTTAATGAACTAAAAAAAAAAAAGTGCTTGCAATGTAAGCCTGAGGAGCTGTGTTCGATCTCCAGGACCATGTAAAATAAGACAGCATGATGGCATGTGCTTGAATCCCAGCTCTGGGGAGACAGAAACAGAAGGATCCCTGGAGATGGCCGGCAAGCTAGACTAGCTGACTGGGTGAGTTCCAGGCCAGTGAAAGACCCTGTGACGCGGAGCTGAAGGGATGGCTCCTTGGCTGAAAGCACTGGCTGCTCTTTCAGAGGGCCTGGGCTCCATCCCCACTACTCACAGCCGGCTTTGACTCCAGTCACAGAGGCTCTGACGCCCTCTTCTGGCCTCTGCAGTTACGAGGCATGCACGTGGTGCGCACACATACATGCAGACAACACACTCATACGCATTAAAAACTAATGAACAAAAGCAAAAGGACAAAGGGTTTAGTTCCCATGGTGTGACACTTGAGGTTGTCTTGTGCCCTGCACATGCATGTGCGCATACGAACACCTCCTCACAAACACGTACACATGCACACACATACACCAAAATGATTGTTCGTAATACGCATTTTAAACATTCCCTCCATTATCCTACATGATGGTCACAGACTTGGTGTGGGAACCCTCTTTGCCCCTTAAATATTACCATTTCAGGCAAGCCGGTATGAAAGACTGCAGAAACTCCGTGTGTGGTTTCAGTAGAAACTACGAACTTAGGGACGACAGCAGAGTCCTAACTGGATTGCTTAGAGCATGCATCTGCCTCAGCCCTTCATCTCCTGGAGAGGCCTGGTACATACAGGGACTGGAAAGAGTTCTGGCTCTGTCATTACATCCAGACATGGGGGGGGGTGGGGGAGTGTCCACCCTGCACACACTACATGGTCAGCACCATACTGGGCAGGCTCTCAGTGTGACTGCTGAACACTCCCATAGTCCCTCTCCTGAGTTGGAACCTGTGTGGTTCCTGCTGGACCTGAAATTTGAAGGACAGGCTGGGAAAAGAAACCCAACGTGCTCACGGTTGGTCTTAAACAATCGCTGCCAGAATGGATGTAAATTTTATAGACTGAAATGATGTGAACACCGCTGAGACCACCGTGAAACCTCCTTGCAGTTTTATGCCAGGATGTGAGACCTAGGACGACAGAAGCCAGCCACCCTAGTTAATTCTTATCTTTCCAGTGTGACTACCTGGCATGTGTACTTTGATTTATGATTTTTGTTTTCTCTTAAAGGATATTATAATATAACCCAAATTTACCTCAAACTCATGATGCTTCTGCCTCAGCCTTCCGAGTGATGGGAGTACAAGCTTATACCACCATGCTCACTTTTTTTGGGGGGGGGTTGTCGAGACAGGGTTTCTCTGTAGCTTTGGAGCCTGTCCTGGACTAGCTCTGTAGACCAAGCTGGCCTTGAACTCACAGAGATCCACCTACCTCTGCCTCCCGAGTACTGGGATTACAGGCATGTGCCACCACTGCCTGGCCCATGCTCACTTTTATTTACATACTGAAGTACTGCTCTCCAGGCTCCATCCACTCAGGCTTTGGTCTGTTCTTGGACAGACATGAATTATCCACCTTTTGTGGCTTGTTGATTGCAGGGTGTGTCTGCCTACCACTGCACCACTACCATAGACCTACATCACTGGCTTTCACGTTGAATTTATTTTGAGCACATTTGCTTACTTGTGATTTGATGTAAACATTGAAATCAACTTGTCTAGGTCCAAAAACACAAAAGAAATCCCACTTTACTTCATGTTGCCCTAGCTGAGAATATAAACTATATTATCATCTATTAAAACCTACATTTTTTCCAGAAAATTTTAACAGGTTTATTTATAATTGTTATAAAGTTGAACTGTTGAAATGTGTTCACTGAAACATTTTGCTTGCATTAATGCTTTACATCTTGCATTTATATTAAAAATTCACACACAAATGAAAATGGAAAAACTGCCAATGCCTTATTTCTGTCCCCTATTTTTCCACTCGCAATCATATACTTAGGTACCTTTTGACCCCATGGAAAAAATATCTAACATTCAGAACTACTGATAACAGGAAGAAGAGGAAAAAAAATTTTGAGAATGAAATGTTTCCCCTCATAGTGGACTCTTAAGCACGTTCTCCGCGTATGCGGCGTGCTAGCTGGATATCTTTTGGCATAATTGTTACACGTTTGGCATGGATAGCACACAGGTTGGTATCTTCAAAAAGGCCAACCAGATAGGCCTCATTTGCCTCCTGCAAAGCACCAATAGCTGCACTCTGGAAGCGCAGATCTGTTTTGAAGTCCTGAGCAATTTCTCGCACCAGACGCTGGAAGGGGAGCTTGCGAATCGGAAGTTCAGTGGACTTCTGATAAGGTCTGATTTCACCGAGTGCCACAGTACCAGGCCTGTAACGATGAGGTTTCTTCACCCCTCCAGTATAGGGCGCACTCTTGCGAGCGGCTTTAGTAGCCAGTTGTTTCCTGGGCGCTTTACCACCGGTGGATTCGCGGGCAGTCTGCTTTGTACGAGCCATGGTATGGGCACCTCCTTACTTATCCCCTTCTCCTTCAGCCGGAGCTCTGCAAGCGAGAGGCGGTGCTGGAGTTAGGGAGCGGCGGCGGCGCGGCGACCTAAAACCTACTTTTTTTTTTTTTTTTTCGAGACAGGGTTTCTCTGTTTTGCTTTTGGTGCCTGTCCTGGAACTCGCTCTGTAGCCCAGGCTGGCCTTGAACTCACAGAGATTCGCCTGTCTGCCTTCCGAGTGCTGGGATTAAAGGTGCGTGCCACCACTGCCCGGCAGAACCTACTTTTTTTTTTTTTTTGAGACAATACCTGTGTCAAAAAAATTTAAGCCACAGGTGACCTTGAACTCCTGACCCTTCTGTCTCCATCTTCCAAGTACTGAGATCCCAGGTGTATGGCACCACACCTGATTTATATGGTGCTGGGGATCCAGCCCTAAGCTTCATTCATGTTAGGCAAGTATATAGGCATCTACACCCATAGCCTCAAGTCTACTTTTTCTTTGATTCTTTGCTGTTTTAGGGGTGCTGGGGCTTAGCTATACCTCCATACCCACACATGTCAGACAGTGAATTCCTAAGCCATATGTCAGTTACATGTAGAGGTGCCTGGATGCTGAGGAACAGGTCTCATGGTGGATTAATCACTCGCGAACTTCTAGATTTGTGGGTTAAGGGGGGGGTGACTGGTGGGCAGCACTGTCTGGAATGCTGCTGTGCCGTGATAGGGTGTCATCCACCACGGTATGGTAACTAACACCGTGCTCTAGACTGTGAGCCGAAGAAACACATATTCTTTGTGAGACACTCCATCTGTAGCGGCGTTTAAGAGATTCCTCTCTGTTTCCACGTGCTGTGCTGGGACTCCAGGCGTGGAGTCTTGTTCCAGTCTTCCCTGCCAGCCTGCGCTTCCTACCGAGGCACAGCCACTTCTGAAGTGTTTCTCTTCACAAGCGGCTGGTGCCCATGGTAAACTCTCACTTTCCTACAAAGGATGACTCAAACCGTTCCTTCTGTTTCCTGGGATGAGTCCTCTGTGTGGCTGTGGTGACGGACTTGGGAGCAGAGTGGGGATGCTCCAGCCTCCCTGTATTTCAGGCCTTAGGGTGTGTCTAATGCCACTCTGCCAGGTTGAGACTGAGGGATCCAAGCACACATCTTCCTATCCATATAATCCTGCCTGTTTTTAAAACTGGAAATGGCTTTTGAATTTGTCAAAAGCTTTCTCACTGGAAGTCTCCACAGCAGAACAATTGATATGGTGAATTTTAGCTATGTGTATGTGTTTCCTAACATTTTATTTTTTCAAGACAGGGTTTCTCTGTGTAGCCCTGGCTGTCCTAGAACTAGCTCTGTAGACCAGGCTGGCCTTGAACTCACAAAGATCCTCCTGCCTCAGCCTCCTGAGTGCTGGAATTAAAGGCATGTGCTACCACTGCCCGGCCTAACATTTAATCAATCTCACATGATAGATTAGGTCCTATTTGACTGTAGCACACTGTTTTGAAAAGTAAAGTAGGGGTCTATTTGTTAATCTTGCCATAGGGCTTTTATTTATTTTTCATTACATTTATTGTTTACTTGTGTGTGTGTGTGTGTGTGTGTGTGTGTGTGTGCTCCTGTGCTAAATGGCACACGTAGAGGCTAAAGGAGACTTTGTGGGAGTCAGTTGCCTCCACCCTGAAGGTCCCTGGGATTGAACTCAGGTCTTTAGGCTTGGTGGCAAGCACCTTTCCTCACGGAACCATCTCACCTGCCCCTCATTAGGGTTTTTTTTGTCTGTACACTGGGTTATGTTCGTGCATCTTCATCCAAAGCTGCTCCTGGCAGCAAGTGGGATGCTGCTCTTACCTGAGCTCCCAGCAGTCCAAGCAGTGCTGGACCATCTCCGTACTGAAGGTTAGGACATCTCCTAAGGAAATCTGTCCCCAGGGACTTCTACTAAGCGGGGGTTGGTGTCACTTTCTAAAACATCTCCATTTGTTTATGGAATCTGGTCTGTTTTAACCTTCTTTCTCTGCTGGGGCTAGTTTTTTTTTTTTTTTAATAAAAGTACATTTTTATTATTTATTTGCATAGAATTACATGTAATACCTTCTTTGAGTTCTTACACATCCTCTATTTCAGCAGGTATTCTCCATGTCTTTTTTTTTGTGGACTTTGGTTTTCAGGTTCTATCTTAAGTTAATAATTGCTCTCCTCCTACTTTTTGACCTTTTTTTTTTTTTCTCCAAAAAGCAACATTTTGTTGGGAGGTGGTGGGGTATGCCTTTAACCCCAGCACTCAGGAGACAGAAGCAGGCAGATCTTTGTGAGTTCGAGGCCAGCCTGGTCTACAAAGCAAGTTCAAGGACAGCCAGAGCTGTTACACAGAGAAACCCTGTCCCTCGAAACAAACAAATAAAAAGCCACATTTTGAAAGTCAGTGGTCGCTTGGCATCTCTGCAGGGTCGGTAGCAGAACTCTGCCACATGCTCATAAAAGAATGTGCTTTCCGTAGAACCTACAAATACCTTTCCACTTTAGACAGGGTCTTTCTATGTAGGCCAGGCTGGCCTCAAGCTTGTCACCCTCCTGTTTCAGCATCCCGAGTGCCAGACTTATAGGCATGTGCCACTATCGTTCCTCCATGTTTACAAACCATCTCTAGGTGACTTAGGACCCCTGACACAGTGGAGCTGCTATGCCAATCATTGTGAAGCTGCATTGCTTGGGGAGTCTGTCCACGTTCAGCAGAGATGAAATTCGGGGGGATATTTTCTATCTGAGGCTGACAGAATCTGGGGGCCCAGGTCCTGCAGACATCAGACTTGGTACTGTAGGGCTTTCTGCTCATTCATTTCTATACATTGCCTTTTGGCCTCTTCCCTGTTATCTGCTCATTCTCAGCTCATGTTTTCTGCTTTTCCACTTAGGATATTTCCATGTTCCAAAACTCTTTTTTGACAATCTTTAAACGGAATCAACTAAATCCTCTTCCATGGGCTGTGACCACAGGCCTGCCCAGGTCCGTGTCTAGAAAAGCTCAGTTTGTTTTGTACCTTTCTCTCCCCACTCCCCTAAACTCCATTATATTTTATGTGTATGGATGTTTCATCCACATGTATACCTGTGTAACTCATGCGTGCCTTGGGTCTGGTGCCTGTGGAGACCAGAAATGGGCATTGGATCCCTGAAACTGGAGTTACAGATGGTTGTGGAGCTGCCATGTGAATGCTGGGAATTGAACCTGGGTCGTCTACAAGAGCAGCCCCATGCTCTTAACCACTGAGCCATCTCTCCAGCCCCTCTCTTTTCACACGGTGGGAGACTGCCTGATAGTGTCTGAGCGGCCTCCTTTCTATGTGTGGACTCCTACCCATTGCACAGTGAAGGGTCTGTAATGAGGCTGGAGAGGAAGGCGAGGTTAGCAGTTCTGAGGCACTTGTTTCACAAATGTTTAATAAGTTTGACTGGGTAGAGCCCAAGATCTTGGCTCACCCTAGCTGTCCCCCAACTCTCCCTCCTGGCCCATCTCTGACCCTCTCCATTTCTTTTGCTCAGCCTTTTACAGACTTAGAGTCTGGGACAAGTGTCCTGGCTTCAAGGCACAAGGTGGCTAGGGGAGGGTTGGAGAGCTACAGAGGATAGGAACAGGCTGCCCCAGCGGGTGGGTGTCTCTGTCCTCACAACACCAACAGGCTAGCCAGCATGTTCACAAAAATGCTGAGGATGGCTCTTGGGGATGAAGAGAAGGAGGGATGCAGCTGAGGAGGAGTGGGTGTGTTCTCCACATGATAACGGATCCAGTTCAAAAAGTAGGAGACATTGGCATACACCCCTGGGTACAGGGGATGGATGCATCCACGGCCCCAGCTCACTATTCCAATCTGCAGCCAGGTCTGGTTCAGCTTACATACCAGTGGGCCGCCGGAGTCACCCTGTGAAGGAAGAGAGGCTTTCTGTGATCTAATTAGTCCAGGTATGGCCCTCAGGTGCAGAGTGAGTGGCTCGTGACACCCCCCCCCCGAAAAACACACACACACACACACACACACACACACACACACACACACACACACACACACATATAGTCCCCTCTCTGGCTGCTACAGAGCCCAGAGCCTCAGCACGGAGGTCTGACACAAGTGTGTGAGTGTGTGTGGTGGTCACACACTGTCTGCCTGGATCCAGCCACCCCAGCAGTCCCCCTACCCACACCAGAGCCCAGCTCGGATCCAGAAGAGACATACCTCACACACATTCTTCACATTCTTGATGTCCCCAGCACAGAACATTTCTGGCAGGAAGTAAGATGTAAATCCATAGAGCAGCTGGCACTGGAGCTTGGGGATCAGTGGCAACTGGATTTCCTGTAGCTGTTTCACACTGTCACCTGTGAGGAGAAGGCAGAGGAACTGCCAGGTGAGGGTGCCTGTCTGAGTCCGGCAAAGCCTTAGCTCCTGGAGGACAGGAGCCAGAGATAGTCTTGGGTTCTTGGTCAATGGAGGACAAATCAGAAAGGACCCCCCACCCCAAGAGGAGTCCTATCCACGTACAAGAGCCACCCAACACCAGGAGAGAGGCCTGGCCCACCCAGGGAAGCCCCATCCACAGAGGGAAGGCCAGTCCACACACTCCTGGGAGTTTCTTTTTCATAACATTCTGCTCCCCTTTCACACATATTTTGTTGCTGCTGTTTCAGTACAGATAATTTCTACTTATCTATCTCTGAGGTCACTGATTCTCCCCCAAGTCTGCCATAAACCCCATCACGGAATTTCCATCTCTGGTAGCTGGTTTTTTTTTTTTTTTTTTTTTTTTTTTTTATGTGCAGCGGATTATTTCCTTACAGTCTGCATCTTTTGATTCAAGTCGTTCTCCTCCGCGCCTTCCCCGATGTCAGGGACACCCAGTCTATGCTCGACTTCTAGGAGACCATGCTTAGCTCATACCTTCCTGGGTAGCCAGTCCCCATCCAGTGGTCCAGCAAGACAAATTGCTGAGGTTCAGGTTGGAAGGCGGCAAGCAAATTGGGAGCACGGCATCGGAGAAGACGATGGGGCTCTTCAGCTGCACGAGCGCCACGTCCCCTCCAGCAGGGTGAAACAGCGCATGCGTGGGGTGCATGATCACCTGGTTAAGCTCAAACCACTGCGTGTATCTGGTGGCCATGTCGAGGTTGCTGATGCCCACGTACACATCAAAGGTCTCAATCCTCTTCTCCCTGCCGACCAGGATAGAGGCCACCTGCCTGCAGCCCCCCTGTATCATCAGCCCACCGATGGGCGGCTGCCAGGTTGAAAAGCCCGGGCCTGCCTGCAGCCCAGTGCAGATCAATCTGTCTGACCTCAAAGAGGTCCTGACTTGGGCTGATGGAGACTTGGGGACCATCAGGTGTTTGTGCCTATTAGAGCCAGATAGCCACACACATGGGGCCCTCGCTTGCCTCTTCCTGAAAAACTGATGAGCCCCTATACACCACAGCTGTGGGCCTGGACAGGATGAGGCTCAGGAAACAGGGCCATCTGCCCAGAGAAAGCTCTGTGCTCACTGTGGAGAACTCTGCCTCTGGTGTGGGGGACCTTGTTGGATGAGGGTAAACCTGGGGTGGGGTCAGTAAATGGGGACCCGAGTCCCAGGGATGTAGGGATGTAGCCTAGTCTGTGGAGAAGGGCTATGCTGAAGAGGACAGGCCTAGGTACTGGCCTCATCACTAGCCAGGGTGGATACATCATGCTTGTCCATGGGAAGCAGCTCGGAGCTTGGGGTCAGGGGAATGAGTGTACCAGCCATGGTGGATAGGGCTTGATGCAGCCATCCACGCCCCGGGCACAAGGTCCAGGCTTCTCCTTCCCTGTGTCCCTGCGCTGTCACCCCTAAAGGCTCCAGCACCTCTCACCTGTTAAAGCAGTGTGCTGCTGTCAGCACCCAGTAGGCATTGAGGATGGAGCCACCGCAGACGTGTAGGCCAGAGTAATGCAGGCTGACCTGCCACGGCCATTTCTGAAAGGGGGCTGGCATTCCACCCACGATCTTGCCCTGCAGAACTGGCTGTCCACAGGCTGAGGAGAGGAACAAACGCAGAATGGTCGCCAAGGCCACACCACGGGAGGGGCGGGCCACGGATGGGGGAGGGGATAACGTGTAGGTGAGTGGGGAGGGGCCAGGCCGGGTCTTTGGGCCCAGGTTCCACCCGGGGAGAAAGGACCACCACCCAGACTCTGGGATGGGGACCTACCCACGTCACTGCTCAATGAATTTTCCTGGCTTTTAGCGTGTGGGTGACTGATCGATGCGACCCATGTTGGGGTAGCCAGCAGGAGTAGAAGCAGCAGCGATCCCAAGGGGCCTGGGCCGGAAGTGGGGGCGGCCATGAAGCCGCAGGCGCAGCCCAGCAGGAGAGGGTGGGGCAGCCGACTAGGAAATGTGACATTGCCCCTCCTCCCCGTGAGGCCACAAGCTGGACACGTGACGACTAGGTTCTGGATGCGTTGGTGGCGCCCCCAGCAGGTGACTTTGAGCTAGTGAGAGGTGGATGTAGACAGAGAGCCTGAGCCTGTGGACCCCACGCAGTTCAGGATGCCTGACCTCACCTCAGGCACAGGCAACAGTACCTTGGCCTGCATATTTGATGATGTCCTCAGCGGGTAACCGTCCTCAGCAGATGAAGGGACCTATCAACTGACAGCATGTAGAAGGGACCCGTGAAACCCCCACCCCCAGAGCACACGCACCGTGGTCAGACCTGGATATACAGGTTCTGTGGGAGAATTCTGTTACACACCCCAGTGCTTTTCGCTCTCTCCACGGCAGACTCAGATCTGTCTAATTATTACTCTTTACACATGCACCATCTGCTATCAAAACCTTTTTTTAAGAAATTAAATCTTTGTTTATATATAGTAAAACCGACTCCTTCTTCAAATTTTGACAAGTTCCTACAGTCCTTTCCCTCTCAAGGGAGGATTCCAGCTGGTCATGGTGGTGCATGCCTTTAATCCCAGCACTGGGGAAGCAGGTGAGTTCAAGGCCAGGGCTGCATAATGAGACCCTGTCTTAAAACAAAAGAAAAGAAACAACAAAAAACTATATTTGGGGCTGGCGAGATGGTTCAGTGGTTAAAAGGCTGTATTTGTATTGCCCTTGTAGAGGACCGGGGTTTAATTCCCAGCACCCACACTGGACAGTTCATAACCACCTGTAACTCCAGACAGATCCAGGGATCTGTCTGTCACATATGGCCTGAGAGGGCACCTGTACTCATGTGCACACGACTTCACCCACATAGATACACATAATTAAAAAAATATATTTTCAAGAGAGGATCCTATAAGGCTATGTAATAAAAGCTGAGAAAAATTACAAAACTTTATGAGAGATGTCAAAGTCAGAGGGATGGAGCCATCCTGTGCACTTGGATATGAAGGTTGATGTCATAAGTACAGCTGTTTCTAATCACACTAGATCACAGAAGCTAAACAAGAAGAATAAGGCTGTGGGAATTAAAATATCAGTAAGATATAGCCTAGAACAAAAATTAATAGAAAGTGGGGGAGAAAGAGAATGGAATTGTCTTCATCAATTCAGGCTGTTAAAAACAAAACTCCAGGGCTAGAGATGGTTCCGTGATTAAGATCTAATGCTACAGCTGTGAGGTGGTGGCGCATGCCTTTAATCCCAGTACTTCAGAGGCAGAGACAGGCAGATCTCTGTGAGTTCAAGGCCAGCCTGGTCTACAGAGCAAGTTCCAGGACAGCCAAAGCTAAACAAAGAAACCCTATTTCAAAAAATAAATAAATAAAACAAACAAACCAAAATAAACCAAACAAACAAACAAAGATCTAATGCTGCTCTTCCAGGGGACCTGGGTTCAATTCTCAGAACCCGAGTTGTGACTCACAACCATCTGCAGCTCCAGTTCTGGGGATCCAATGCTGTCTTCTGGCCTCCTCAAGCACCTAACCACGGTTAGTGCACAGACATCCATGTAGGCAAAACATCCATAACCTAAAGAAAAAAACATTAAACTAAAACAAACCCCACACTCCATAGGCGTGATGGCTTATGAAAACAGAAGGTAGTCTTTGCAGTTCTGGGGCTGGGAGTCTGCCATGAGAGGGCCAGCATTGCATCTGCCAGACTCCTCTTGGTTTACAGACTGGCATCTGCTGGCCCTGTCCTCACAAAATGCAAGAACGAGAGAACTGGTGAAGCCCCTTTTGTAAGAACACTACCCTCGTTCATGAGCCCCGCCCACCACAACATCCCCACTTCTGAATGATATCACTCTCTTTGGAGTCAAGATTCCCACCGCTGAAGGGGAAGGAGGCAAGCTTTAAGCTATTGCAAAAATGAATCCCAGACTTAGAGCTTTATAGATACAGAGCTTTGACACATGACTCAAGAGGCATGGACTGTCAGTGGGAATTCTAGTGGACACAGGATCTGCAGAGAGGAAAAAATAAGATCTCACCACACCCTTTATACAGAACTGAACTTAAGTGACCATGGAAAGTCCTTTAAAACTTTAGATTAAAATGCAGACAAGTTTCCAGTGATGGTGAGCAATGTAGCAGAGACCAGCCCTCCTAATAAGGACAAGGAAAAACTCACCACAGAACACAAATGCCATCTCCATAGAAGCAGGAAATATCTAAAGCATGGTGATGACTCTCCAGAGTAAGCTAGGCTAGCAAGGAGATCCTGGCACCCAGGCTATCCCGCCCTTTCAGGAAGGGCCAGGAAGGGACTCTGTCATTTTTGGCATCTTTCTGGGTTAAGGAAACAAATAGGAGTCCAGGACCCATCAAGGGTGTGGATCATACTCAACCACACCTTCTTTTGACTGAAAACAAAGAGGGGTGCACCCGAAGGGTGAGGGGATGGGCAGAGGCAAGTCAGCCTTCTGATGGCCAGCAGCCCAGCTTAGAATCATCTGGGCGGCTCAGGCCCTAAACTCAGGAAGTGTCAAGTTCTAAAGCCCTCAAGCTCAGTGTAAGTGCAGGTGGCTGGGGTATCTGTGTGTCCAGCAAATGTAAACACAATCTTTGTGGGACGGTGAAAACATTACCCTCGCTGTTGCTTATTTCTGCAAATAACATTTAGATACTTCTCCAGCCCAGGAGCAAAGATGCAAGAAACCTGAGAGTAGATATGATGACTGAGAAGCAGCCCAAAACAGATGGAAGAAATTCAGACACCTGAATTGGCAGCCGGAGACGATAAAGCACATGGTTTGTTGTGCTAAAGTCAGGGAGAAGAATCCAAGCTGAGCCTCTAAGTTTCTATTTTCTCAACAACTGGACGGTATACATTTAAGATTTTTTTTTTTAAGAACCACCATGGAACTTCTAGAAATTAAAAACCTGAAACCTCAAATTCAGAGCTGACTGAATGGCATTAGCAAGAGCTTAGACACAGCTAAAGGGAGAATCTATGAAATAGAGAGCAAGTCCAAAGAAGTTACTCACAGTAGGAATAAAAAGGGGGATACTCGGAAAAAAGTGTGAGGGCGCTTTAATGTTCTCTGCATTTTCTCCTCCTCCCCCACTCCCCTTCCTCTTTCTTTCTTCTCCCTCTCCCTCCTTTCCTTTCTCACTTCTTCTTCTCCTGTTCCCCACCCTTTCTCTTCCTTCTCTTCCTCTTTGTTTCAGTAAAGCACAATGTTTTTCTTTTTTCTCGAGTTTCTGATTGTTTGTTTGAGATGGGGGTCTCACACTGTAGTCCTGGCTGGCCACTGAGGCTGGCTTCAATGACCCTCTGCCTCTGCCTTCCACGTGCTGAGATCACAGTCACACACTACCACCCCCAGCTGCTTCTTAACTTTCCTATTTTCATTTTACTTTTTGCTCTTTGTCCTTCTGCTCTTCACTGTGTTTGATTGGTTTACTTATTTGAGTCAAAATTATAAAGATACAGAGTAGAATGGTGATTGCTGGGACACTGGTAGTTGCTGTTGGGTGGGTATATTTTCATTTTACAGATGGAAAGAGGGGTCAGGCAGCCTTGGTGTTTGTGCAAACTTACGAATGTATTATACCATTCAATTATACACTGAAAAGTGGTCATGACGGTAAATTTTATGTGTACATTTTTGTGGTGCTGAGGGTTGAAATTAGAACCTTGTACATGCTAGGCAAGTACTCTACCACTGACCCACACTCCCAGCCTTTGTTTCGTTCGATTAGTGCTTATTAATTATACAAAGTAGTGGGTTTGCATAGTGACGTTGCCAAGCATGCATCTGATGTCTTTTAATCATATTTTCCCCACTATTAGCTCTGTGCTGGTTAATTTCTTGACACAAACTATGGTCATCTGGGAAGAGGGAGCTGCACTTGAGAAATGCCTCCATCAGATTGGCCTACGACAAGTCTATGGGGGCATCTTCTTGACTAATGATGGATGTGAGAGGGCCCAGCCCCCTGGGCGAGTGGTTCTGGGAGGTCTAAGAATGGGAGCATGGAGGGAAAGCCAGTAAGCAGTGATCCTCCATGGCCCCTGCTTCAGTTCCTGCATCTGTATTCCTGCCTCAAGTTTCTGTTCGGACTTTACTTCATGATGGACTGTAAGCTGAAAAGATGAAACAGACCCTTTCCTCTCCAATTTGCTTTTGGTCATGGTGTTTACCGCAGTCCCAGAGAAAGCAAACTAGGACACTGTGGAGGTTTGAATACGAATGGCCCCCACAGGCTCATATATCTGAATGCTTAGTCACCAGGGAGTGGCCCTGTTTGAAAGGATTAGGAGGATCAGGGGGTGTGGCCTTGTTGGAGGATTTACCACTGAGGGTGGGCTTTGAGGTTTTAAAAGCCCATGCCACACCCAGAATCTCTCTCTGTCTAGGGATCAGGATGTAGTTCTTAACTACTGCTCCAGCATCTGCCTGAGTGCCACCACACTCCACACCATGATGATAATGGACCAAAACTGTAAGCAAGCCCCCAATTAAATGCTTTCTCTTATAAGAGTGGCCTTTGCCGGGCGTTGGTGGCGCACGCCTTTAATCCCAGCACTCGGGAGGCAGAGCCAGGTGGATCTCTGTGAGTTCAAGGCCAGCCTGGGCTACCAAGTGAGCTCCAGGAAAGGCGCAAAGCTACACAGAGAAACCCTGTCTCAAAAAACCAAAAAAAAAAAAAAAAAAGAGTGGCCTTCATTATGGTGTCTCTTCACAGCAATAGAACACAGACTAAAACAGACACCCATTTTATCCTCTCTTTCTCCAAATTCTTTCCCTCTTCTTTAGTAACCCCATCCTTATTTCATGTCTTTCCCCCTTCAAGAGTCTATAAATGAGAGGAAATACACACTGTTTGTCTTTCTGAGCCTGATTTATTTTGCTTAACATGATGAGCTCCAGTTCCATCCATTTTCCTGCAAATGGGACAATTTAATTCTTCTTTGTGGCTGAATAAAATTGCATGTGGATCTGTATCACCTGTTCTTTATCCATTATCTCATAGGCTGGCTCTACAACCTTGTTACTGCAAATAGTGACACAATAAACATGGTATGCTGAGCTTGAATTCTCTCAGTGTCTGCCCGGAAATAGTGTAGCTAAATGATGCAGTAGCAGCAGTTTTAGTATTTTAGGAACTCCATACTGGTTTCAATATGGCTACACTAATGTACATTTTCCTCCACAGTGTGGAAGAATCTCCCACTCTTTGCTGTACATTTTCAGTACCATGACATTTTTTTTTCTCTTGGTGAGAGCCATTATAACTAGGGTGGGACAGAATCTCAACATAGTTTTGATTTGCATTTTCCTAATGGCTAGGAAGTTGAACTTTTTTTCATGTGTCAATTAGCCATTTGTACTTTTTCTTTAGAAAGGTGTCTATTTCGTTAATTTGCCCTTTTACTGAATATATTCTTCACTCTTTTGGTGTTTATACTTGAGTTCTTTGTATATTCTGGGTATTAATCTTTTGTAGGATGAATAGCTGGCAAGATTTTTTTCTCCCATTCTATAGGATGGCTCCTGGTGCTGTTGTTTTATTGTGTGGAAACATTTATTTGATACAGTCCCATTTGTCAATTCTTTTTCTTTTTTTCAAAAGATTTATTTTATTTATATGTGTGTGTATGTAAGTGTGTGTGTGTGTGTGTGTGCCTGTGAAGACAAGAGAGGCATGTTAGATACCTTGGAACAGCAGTTAACAGGTGTTTATGAGCCACCCAACATGGGTGCTGGATTCAAACTCAGGTCATCTATTTCTATAGCCTCTATTTGTCAGTTCATTTTCTTTTTTAAGACGGGGTCTCAGTGTGTAGCTCTGGCTATCCTGGAACTTGCTATATAGACCAGGCTGGTTCCAAACTCACAAAAATCCCCCTGTCTCTGCCTCCTGAGTGCTGGAATGAAAGGTGTGTTCCACTATGCCAAACCGGGTAGCTCTTTAAGGGCCTGGTAGAGTTCATCAGTGAGTCTGTATGGCTTTGGGCTTTTGGCAGGGAAATGGTTACCACTTCTGATCATTGATTGCTATTGTTTTGTTTAGGCCTATTAGTAGGTTACATATGTTGAGAGATAAATCTATTTCTTACAGTTTTCTGATTTATTAGGATAGAAACTTTCCAAATGTGCCCTAATGATCGTAGATTCAGTGGTATCTACTATAACATACTCCCTTCCCCTCTCGTTTTTTATCTGAGCCCTTCTTTCTCTTTCTGTTAGTTTGGCTGAGGGTTTGTCAATTTCGTTCATCTTTTTTGGAAGAACCAATTTCTCGCCCCATTGATTTGTATTTTTGTCTCCCTTTCATTATTCTCAGCTCTGATCGTTGTTATTTCTGTTATTCTGCTGGTTTGGGGCTCCACGTGTTCTTGTGTTAAGGGCGTGAGTGGCAACGTTCGGTGGCTTGCCCAGTCTCTGATTTTTCAGTGCAGGAGCTCCTATCTATGAACCATCCTCAGAACCAATGGCCTTCCCTGGAAGTTCTGGAAGTTGTGATCGAGTGTTCATTTAGTTCTAGGAATCTCATATTTCCTCCCAGACTTCCTCAGTGACCACTCAAAGTGCACTGTCCTGTGCTCATAACTTTGCATGGTTTCTCTTTTTGGTTTCTGGTTTTATTCCATGTTGATTGGAAAAGGTTATACAATTATTTCTTTTTCTCTGTTTATTAAGACTTGCTTCGTGGCCTAAAATCTGATCTTGTTTGGAGAAAGTCCCATGGGCTGCTGAGAAGAATTCATATACCAAGCTACTGGGTGAGACGACTCTGCTGGTGTCCCTGAAGTCCTGTTGCTGTGTGGTGCAGTTGACTCTGAAGTTCTTTGTTGGATTTCTATCTGGGGGATCTATCTAGCCGTGGTGAGGAGGAGGTGGGAAATCTCCCACTGGTGTTGTATCTGGAATGATACAACCTGTTCCTTTACATCCAGTTATAAAACCTAGAATACCAATGTTAGCAGTGTGCATATTTACAGGTTCCCCACCCCCGGTTTAATGTAGCCCAGGCTGGCCTTGGGCAATGTTTGGGAGGTACTCAGGCATTATGCACCCTAGGAAGGCACTCTACCAACTGAGTTGAATCCCCAACCCTTAAATCCCCTCTTGAGGAAAGTTTTCACACAGCTTCCTGAGCAGGAGACTGGAGAGGGGTCGGTGAGCAGTATCCACTTGGGACCATGGACTGGTCTCCAAGGGCTATGGCACCAATAAGCACTACCCAGGATTCTCTGCTTGGATGGAGAAAGGTAGATAGAAGTGGAGGCCGGGTATCACTGCTGCTGTGCCCAGGGGCACCTGGCCAGGCCTTGTCAGAAGCTGAGGCATGAAGAGGCTGATATCTGAAGGTGGTGCCTAAGCTGGAACTGTTGGATATTTCAATGTTAGGCAGAGTAAAGGGCTGAGTCAACTGTTCTTGGCCAAACCTTGTAACTCAGGGGTCGTGGGAGATATGCTTCAGGAGGTTGTGAAGCAGGAAAATTGCATGCTGGGATATTTTATTGTCATGTTTAGTTAGGGTTACTATTGCTGTGATGAAACGCCATGACCAAAGCAACTTGGGGAGGAAAGGGTTTATTTTACTCACAGTTCATCATCAAAAGCAGTGAGGGCAGGAACTCAACACGGCAGGAGCCTGGCGGCAGGAGCCGATGCAGAGGCCATGGGGGGCGCGGGGGCGGGGGGGGGGCTGCCTACTGCCTTCCATTACCTGCATTTCTCTTAACATTTTCATCTTCCAATCTTGGTCCCTTTGGACAAGATGATGGGAAAGAAGGAGATGGGACCAGGGCAGACCTGGGCCTCACTCTAGGAGGAGGCCATTAGATGGCTGGGTTCACTTGGCCAAGAACTTTGGGAGCAGACAGCTGGGGTGTATGTCTTTCATTGCTTCTTACAGAATTTCCATCAAATCCCTGTGAGGTTTGCTGCTGAGACACTCATCTGGAGTTCTGGTTCAGTCCCCTCCACCCACGTTCTTCACACAGAATGTGCGTGGACATTGTGGATCCTTTAGCTCTCTCTATCTTCTAGACCCCGACTTCCAGATCTGCACTTCAGCAAGGCTTCTCATTCCCTAAGCCCATCAAAGCATACCAGGGTTCCTCTGGGCAATGAGATAGGAATCAGGATGAGAATAAGAGACCTATATTCAGGAGGGCAGAGGACTCCGTGTCCATAGATAGAGTAGGTGAGGTGAGCTCCCACTTAGGGCAGGGTCCACCCCCCAGAATTTAAGCAGCTACCAGCACCAGCTTGCCACGGACCAAGCAGTGTATACTGTGTGTTACCATGTACCGTGAACACTCTGCACTGTGTGACACGCATGGAACACTGGGCACTGTGCAATGTATGTATAGGGATGACCTCAGGATAGTAGGCTGTAAAGATCCCTGTTCCACACTCCATGAAACACACTGTATGTCATTCTTGCAGCCTGGCAGGGGCTTCAGCCAGTCCTGGCAATGATGGGCTTCAAAGTAGTTAAAAGACCATTTACGCCAGGATGCCATGTCCAGGAGTTGGGGACCAGAGCTTAGCCCACATGGGGGTGTGAGGCTCACGCCTATCTGTTTGTAGTGCTGATGGGTAGGCATGCTGCAGGAGAGATACTAAATATTTGGGGTGGGAGACACCCAGATATCACAAAGATAGTACCTCTTAATGCTACTGGCATGCCCACCCGTGTCCACAGCCCTGTAGGGGGCTGTTCTCCTTAGGTACACACACACACACACACACACACACACACACACACACACACACACACACACACAGGCTGCTCTCCAGAAGATGTGGGCAGTCCACCACAGCCTTTCTCTTGCCTTTCTTCCCAGCTTTGAAGCCCGCTGGGCCTTGATCTCTCCCCTGTGGCCATCATGGCTCTGGAGGACCTGGTACCCACATGTGAACCTTTAATAAACACCCTACATTAGACAGGTGGGTGGAAAGTCCCGTAGCAGCCAGGAGTCTTGAGTAACTGGCTAGCCCGGGATACAGAAGGTCCACTTGTAAAACTACGGAGCTCCCTGAAGGTCACTGCCATTCTCTGACCGGCTGAGGTGCTCCGAGAGCTCCGTCCCAGCCTCTATAGCTGAAGTCCCCCCTGAGCTGAATACACTGCCGTGCAGCTCAGACACAAGCCCTGCCGGCCCTTGTATAAGCTGGGGCTACTATTCAGCCCAGGAGAATGTGCCCAGCCCCGCAAAGGGCTTGCAGACCTTCTGGCATCCAAGGTCCACTGCACCTCTCCTGAGGGTCAGAGTCCTGGCTGTTCAGGGTCAGAGTCCTGGCTGTCTGCCCACCCAGCCCTCACATGGCTTCAATCAGAGCTGGGCTGGGTCAAGGCTGGGCCAGAGGGCCACACCTCCTCCCCTCCAGGCCAGTTTGTCCAGACAGACAACACACCCAACTGCAGGCTAGCCACCCTGCTTCTGCCTGCCAGCTGTCTGCCTTTGAACTCAGGGGAAACAGGAGGCAGATGCCTGCGGTTGGGAAAGTGTGTGCAGGTGGCCCGCCGTCCTCCAAGTCGGCTCGAGATAGGCAGAGGGGCTGAGCTGCCTGTGCTGACCTCCTTGGCCTCTTCGGTGTGCCTGTTCATCGTCAGAGGCGTGGCCAACCACCCTTCTTGGGTGAGGCAGCAGAGACGGCCCCGAGTGATTTAGCGACCTCCTCAAGGGTCGTGTTATGGTAGTGCAGCAGCAGACCGCACTGCGGGGAAGGAAGGCGCCCTGGACTCTGATCCTCAGCTCAAAGAGGGGCCATAGAGAGGACATTGCTCCTTTTGCCCCCTCCTTCAGTTGCTCAGGAAAGCTACCAGTGACGGCCGTCCCGCTGGGGCTGCATGGTAATGCCACCCCAACCCAGAGGGGACTCCCCACAATAGCATGAACAGAAGGAAGGCTCTGATGGCCTTATTGAACTCTGCTGCCACGTAGGAGTCTGGGGGCAGAGGAACATCCTTCTCGTGCAGGGTCAGCCAGGGGCCTCCGGAGGCACCACCCACCAGGCGGAGCCAGTCCTCAGCTCGGCATGCCTGGAATGCTCCCCATCATCCGGCCTCACCCCAAGCCCCATGCCCTAAGTTCTACCTCTCTCTCAGTGGGGAACATGGTCAGGGCCGGGCTTGCTCTCCCTCAGTGCTGTGTTAAGATTCTCTTGGCTTTCCCAGAGCAGGCAGTGATGAGACAGTAAGAAATGTGACAGGGAAATGCCCCTTGGCCCAGGTGACACGCTTGGGTGCTCTGAGTAGATACAGGTTGGAATCCCTATGAACAGGCTGAACTGGAGCTTAGGGAAGAGACAAGAATGAGCCTGCAGATATGGGTTCCTGATGAGCAAGCTAGAAATACTGATTCCCCTACACACAGACACACACAGACACACACACACAGAGACACAGAGACACACAGACACACACACACACACACACACACACACACACACACACACACACACACACACACACAGAGTTGGCTAAGCATTCCTAATCTGAAAATCTGGAATCTAAAAAGATCTGAAATGTGAAACTTCTGAGAGCTGTTATGACGCCACAATAGGTAGGTTCCACCCACGACCTCGGGTGACAGGTCATACTCAAAGAGCATGTGCACTGAAGATATGTATGAAACCCTTTCTAGACTACAAGCCTAAGGTGAACAGGAAATGTGTAGGAATCATGGGGAAAATGTCTCATGCCCTCAGATTGGTTTTTTAAAATGTGTGCAAATATTCCAAGATCTGAAAACAAAAAAAAAATCAAACATATTTCTGGCCCCAAGCATTTGGGTGACAGACACTGAATCTGTTTTATTTTCCCCCTGGTGTGTGTGTGTGTGTGTGTGTGAGTGTGTGTGAGTGTGTGTGCGTGTGTGCGCGTGCGCGCGCGTGTGTGTGTGTGTGTGTGTGTGTGTGTGTGTGTGTGTGTGTGTGTGTGTGTGCTGTCTGACTCAGGGTCTCGTGCATGCTGAGACCCTACTCAACTACCTTTGCTGCCTAGTTAACCAGCTTCTGATGCCTGAACCCTGAGGAGTTTTCACAATGACACATTTGTGTCCACGCACCCTCCTCCAGCAGTAGAGAGGTTTTTAGTGGTTTTTGCTGCAACAGGTGACACAGGATGAGGGAGGAAACCCTGCCAAGCTGCCCTAAAAATTAATATGAAAATAAACTGCCAACAATGTGAGTGGGACACATTGAAAGTGATGGGCGGGACTTACAAAATGACAGCAAGTTACAAAGCCCCATCAGCAATGCTGGGAAGCTTTGGGTGCATTTAATATTGTTTAAAATGGCATTGACTGCCGGGCATGGCGGCACACACCTTTAATCCCAGCCCTCGGGAGGCAGAGACAGGCGGATCTCTGTGAGTTCAAGGCCAGCCTGGGCTACAGACAGAGTTCTAGGACAGCCAGGGCTACACTGAGAAACCCTGCCTCTAAAAGCAAACAATGATCGAACAACATAGACAAGCATCCAGCCTGGTGTCCAGGGCCCCCTCCCCCACCCCTCCCCCTGCACCACTCCCTCTCTTAGAGTCTTCCCTGTCCCTCCTCCCTTTGCACCATAATCATGTTCTCCTCCTCTTCCCCTTCACTGTGACTGTGCTCCCCCCCCATGCTCACGATCCTCTTCCCTCCCTCCTCCCACCCCCTACGTTATGTCCACCAGTCTGTGGACTTTGGAGACAGGGATTCCTTGCAGTCAATTTCACTCCTTGTGGGAAATCTGTCACACAGCTGAGTCTTTGTTGTGTCCTTGGTTCAAGCAGTGAGCCATGGACTTTAAGGCCTCCATGCATGTGACTGTGCTGAGGTTTTGGATGCTGGACTAGAATCCCTTTTCAAAGCCTACACTTAACACTCACGTGGGCAGCTAGACTTGCAGGACCTGTGGGCCCGTCTTAAGGTGTCGTGCCCAAACGTGTCTCCAGGCCACTGTGTTGTCACTTAGTCCCCAGTTGCCATGGCTAATCCTGGTTGTCAACTCGACATACACTGGAAGACAGAACCTCAGCTGAGGAATCGCCTCCACCAGGTTGGCCTGCGGGAAGGTCTACGGAGGCATTTTCTTGATTATTAACTGATAGTGGAAGGCTTAGCACACTGCGGGCAGTACCACCCCTGGGCAGGTGGCCCTGAGCCTGCAAGCAAACCAGGAAACCTGGGTCCTCCATGGCTTCTGCTTCAAGCTCCTTCCCTCGATGACGGGCTGGCATCTGTAAGCCAAGTCAACCCTTTCCTCCCCAAGTTTCTTTTGATCATGGAATCTTAACACAGCAACAGACACCCAGGACGCCAGCTGAACGACGCCGGTAAATTGCGGACTTCATAATCAGATAACCTACTGGTGACTTCACAGCTGAGGAGGCCATCAAGAGTGGGGCCCTGGCTGGAGGAGGACCACTGGGCACAAACCTCTGAGGGCGATGGCACTCTGTATCTTGTCCCCAGCTTCTTTCCGTGTCTGCCTCTCTCCACCACTAGGCTAGCTGCTTTGCATACATGCTCCTGCCGGAATGCTCAATTGCAACCCCCCCCACCCCCACCCTCAGCTCCCACCCCACTCCCCACATAGGCTTGAAACACAGGAGCCAGAAGAAGGTGGACAGAACCCTTGGAAACCATGAGCCACGACACATTTCTCAGTTGTTCTTGTCAGATACCTTGTCACAGCCACAGAAGCCGGACACATGTGCCATCTGTCCACAGGACCCATCACAGCTCTTTCTGGGGCTTAATGCCAGCTGATGCTTCGAGTCCACTGTGTGGAGTCCTGCTTCCTGGTCCCAGGAGCCAGATCGACTCTCTCCAGCCTCAATAAACGGCACGGGGGAAGGGCTGAGACGCTGTAGTGGTATGGACTCTGGATCAGAATCTTTGGTCTCAGTTTCCTGACTATAAACTGATAGGTTTCAGAAGGTATTCCCTGAGGAAATGGGACCAGGCAGTTCTGTTCAGGCAGACGGGGCCACCACACCCCCAGCATCTCAGCCTCCCAGCCTGAGGCACAGCTGGTTCTGATTATGGGGGCTCAGTTCCCCTTGGTGAAGTGAGCATGTCAGGCAGAGATGGAAACTGAAACCCAGCCCCTCCCTCATCCCACACTCCAGCCCCAGGAGGAGCCAAGAGGAATCCCCCCAACTGATCCTTGCCTCCTGGAGTGAAGACCCCAGGAAATGGGCCTCGGGGAGCTCCCACCAGGCGGGCTATGGGCAGACCCTCTCCTAGCCCCCCTCCCATCCCAGCTCCTCTTCTTTCTGCTTGGCCTGGATCTTCTAGCCACTGGTTTTTGACTCAATCCTGTGCCCTGTGTGGTCACACAGAAACACACACACACACACACACACACACGTTCAGGAGTACCAGAAAACCTGCCTCACAGGATTCTAGGGAATGCTGAAATGCACCTGGTTCTCAGACTCCAGAAAGATCTAATACTCAGCTTCCCCTGGTGGCCACAAAACTTGGCCCTGCAAGAGACACCTTCTCCCCTGGACTTGGCTGCCAGGGACAGCACCTTCTTGGGCCACCTGCTTCTCCTCAGGTCTGAGTGGTTTTGGTCAAGGCCAGGTCTTGGTGGTCCACAGTTGGTCCACTTGGGCAGGAAGTGGCCCCAGAGATAACAAGAGTCCAGGACTTCCTGCTCCGCCTGCCCCTGTGCTGGAGAAAGGTAGGGAGGCACAAGACCCTGTGCTCAGGGAGGCTGATGCTAGCGTGTGCCCTGAGATGTATTTAAACGGAGGCTGAGCCTCGCAAGTGTGTGCCTTGCAGACACTGCAAAGGGACCGGGCCAGGCCCTAAAGGGGACAAGGCTGATGCAGGCACTTAACCTGTGAGCCTGGAGGTCACACATTTAAGGCTTCTGCCTGGTTCTTTTTTTTTTTTTTTTTTCCCCCTAAAACAGTGTTTCTCCTCCTCCACCTCCTCCTTCTTTTTCTTTTTTCTTTCATTTTTTTTTGAGACAGGGTTTCTCTGTGTATCTTTGGAGCCTGTCCTGGAACGTGCTCCAGGCTGGCCTCGAACTCATAGAGATCCATCTGCCTCTGCCTCTCAAGTGCTGTGATTAAAGGTGTACACCACCACCACCTGATGAGACGGTTTCTTTGTGTAACAGCCCTGACTGTCCTGGAACTCACTTTGTAGACCAGGCTGGTCTCAAACTCACAGAGATCTGTCTGCTTCAGCCTAGTTCTTGGAGAGTAGACCTCACCCGATTAGACATGCCGCTCTAACATGTGGAACAGGCTGCCTTGGGAGCCTGTCTGGACTCTGCAGTATCTCAACAGGCCCCAGTGGACATAGAGGGGTCAGACTGGATGCCCAAGCTCCTAACAAGGCCAGGCCACTTCTGCTGAAGGCCCAGTCTTCCCAGAGCCCTTCACTGTGTGGCTTTGGGGGTAGCAAGGTCACAATTCAGCTTCTTTGAAGAAGGTGCTCAGCCGGTGCCTCTGGGAAGGCTGGGCACTTACTGCCTCCCTGGACCCTGGACCCTCAAGGTTGGAGGCACAACAATCCAGCTGAGGAGAGAAAGACAATGGTTCTGCAGTGTGTCTGGGTGACACACACCAGAGAGAATGCCAACACTGCCACCCCTGAGAGGCTGTCAAAGGCCTGTGCTCTGGCCCCAGGGAACACCTGAACGGGAAAAGTCACCTGGTGGGGGAGGGGCAGGAAGGGGAAGCACAGGCTGGAGGGGACATCTATCTATCAAAGACACCGGGTTAGCAGCCTTCTCTTGGGATGGAGCTCACCTCTAGTCAGGCTCTTCCGGTCTCAATCATGAAGCTCCCGCCCTGGTGCCCACCTGCTTCAGGGACTCCAGGG
The DNA here is from genome assembly GCF_049852395.1 of Peromyscus maniculatus bairdii. NCBI lineage: Eukaryota > Metazoa > Chordata > Mammalia > Rodentia > Cricetidae > Peromyscus > Peromyscus maniculatus. The sequence goes on from NC_134859.1 coordinate 43,612,958, forward strand.
GATGGTGGCGTGCCCCTCTGATGGGCTCCTGTGCCCTGGTTTGTATCTCCAGGGACAGAGGCACCACTGTCTTTGCCAACCCTGGCTGCTTGTACACAGCCTGAATGGTTGTCCTACAGACTGGGGTTAAAAAAATCCACATTCTTTAAACAGGGCATGAGTTTTGGAAAAGCTGCTGTCACTTTCTCCCGGGATGATGAGGTGGGCTCTCTTATTATTATTATTATTATTATTATTATTATTATTATTATTGGTTTTTCGAGACAGGGTTTTTCTGTGTAGCTTTGCGCCTTTCCTGGAACTTGCTGTGTAGACCAGGCTGGCTTCGAACTCACAGAGATCCGCCTGCCTCTGCCTTCCGAGTGCTGGGATTAAAGGCGTGCACCCCCCCCCATTCTTTATTTTTGAAATTATATTTTAATTACATTTATCCCTTCCCTTTCCTGACTCCAAAACCTCCCATGTACCCCATATATACCTCTCCTCCAAATCATGGCCTTTTTTCATCAATTGTTACTGCATTTTGTATTTGTATATATATAAATTCCCAAATATAACCTGTTGGGTCCATATAACGTTACTTGTATGTGTGTTTTTAGGGCTGACCATTTGGCACTGGAAAACCAATTGGGATCCTCTTCCCCAGGGAGGACCTTCTCTCTTGCTCCGGGCTTTTCTCAGTCGCCTGTAGTTCTTTGTTAGGATTGAGGCCTCATCATAGGCTTTTCCCCCATGCAGCTGGCAGGTTCACTGATGTCCTTGTTCAGTTCACATGTGGACATCATGCTGGTGAGACTTTATGGGCATATCTTCTGATGTTGCTAGGAGACACAGTCTCACAGCAAAGCCCCTGGTCTTCTGGCTCTTACCATCTTTATGCCCTCCTCCACAGTGTTCCCTGAGCCTTCGGTGTGGGAGTGTTTCGTAGATGTGTCCGTTGGGACTGGGCTCCACAACTCTGCATATTGATTGGTTGTGGTTTTCTGTAGTGGTCTCTGTCTCTTGCAGAGAGAAGTTGCCCTGATGAGGGGGTAAGGACTACATTTATCTGTGGGCATAAGGACACATGTTTATAGATTGCTGTTAGGTTATACATTGGTTTAGTGACTTGGTGGTTGTAGATTCCCCTCCAATAACCATGATTTCACCGGCACTGAGTAGTTAGTAGGTTTCTAGTATCCAGAATGCAGGCATGGCATCGCTCCTGGTGAGAGGGTCTTAAGCCCATTTAGAGCAGTTAGTTATCACCAAGGCATGTGTGCCATGCGCCACTACTGCACCAACAGGTTTATTGCACATGCTGCTCGTTGATGTGGCTCATAGGTGCCATAGCTGGGTAGGTCTGTGGTGGCCTCCCTCCTTTGGAAGCTTGTGTGGTGCCTTCTGGTACCAGGGAAGGTGCAAGGTAACCTCTCTTAAGTCGCAGGGCACTGACCAATTTCTTTCCTGTGCATAGTGAGGCCACACTTGGGCACATAGGCCCCATCCTCAGCACCAGTGGTTAACAGCCAGTATCCAAGGCTCGGAGGAGCAGAGGTGTAGGAACTTGTCTCTCTGAAAGCTGTACCACTGTTGGTGCCCCAGACCTGGTACTTTAGGTTACTCAAATCCTTCCATAGTGCCTACCATTCTGCCATAGAAGCCTGCAGCTGAGGCCCCTCCTCAGCTGGCTCTTTAAAAAAAATTATTTATTCTTTGAAATTTTCATATATTTATACAATGTATTTTGTTCATATCAGCTGACTTTTTGGCGGAGTGTGAACGTTAGAAGAGGTGGAGACACCTAGGGAACGGTCATTCCAGTTGTGGGCTTGGAACCGCTGGCAGGCCAGCCCTCTGCAGGGACTCCCATTGCACCACAGTCACGGGACTGTGCCCTGCCATGTGGAGCTCACACACAGGGAATGCATATTTTCTTTTTTTTTCTTTCTTTCTTTCTTTTTTTTTTTTTTTTTTTTTTTTTTTTGGTTTTTCAAGACAGGGTTTCTCTGTGTAGCTTTGTGCCTTTCCTGGAACTCACTTGGTAGCCCAGGCTGGCCTCAAACTCACAGAGATCCGCCTGGCTCTGCCTCCCGAGTGCTAGGATTAAAGGCGTGCGCCACCACCGCCCGGCTGGAATGCATGTTTTCTTGAAAGGAGATGCCTACATTTGCTTCAAAACCAACAGCTTCAGTCGAACCAGCTTTCTTGTGTACGCAGAGGCCAGTCAATGCAGTCTCGGGGGGGGGGGGGGATCCTGCCAAGTCCTGAGAAAGGGAGTGAGAGGCTACTCTACATCATCATCTGTGCCAGAGCTCAGGTGGGATGTCCCAAGCCCATTAACTAATTAATGCCTAAGACTTCATGGGTGCACCACTGGAACAGGTCTCTGGGCCACCTTCTTTTCTCAACACGGTAGAAAGAGTGACCCAAGAAATGTCCCGCTGTGTCAACATACCTTCCAGACCCCCAAACTTACTTGACTCTGGGCAGGCAGCCCCCCCCCCCCCCCCCCCCCGTGGTCCAGAGAGGGCTGTCACACTGTTGAAGCCATAGCCTTCATCTATGCCACGAGGGACAGCAGGCATGGGGAAGGAGCAGAGAGCACTGGGGGTAGGGAGAAATCTGGGACTAGTGGAAGACCCCCGGGAGCCTCGTCTAGACACTTGAGTTGGTGTGTGTTCCCGTGCCTGGTTTGAGTGCTATCTGACTGCCTGTGCATGTGTCAAAACCTACATGGCAAAGTGTTTCTCCAAAATCAGGCAACACATGAGCTTGAAATGCAATCAAATGGAATCCTGAAAGACACACCTGAATGCCAGCCACCACCCCAAGCTAAAATTCCCAAAGACCAAAAGCCCTCAAGTCTGCAATTCCAGCCACAGCTCTGAAGGCTAAAGAGCCTGAATGTCACAGGTCTGAAAGCAGAACTCTCCCAAGCACTCAGGTCTCTTGGTGCCTCTGCAATTCTGTGTGTCCATTTGTACACCATTAGGAGGGCATACCTCAGCTAACGTCCCCAAGGCCCACTTCAGTGAGAGACTGGGCAACTATTTTTAAATTTAAATTTAATTTGTATGCTATTTATTATTTTTATTTGTGTATGTATGAGAGAAGAGAGAGAGAGAGAGAGAGAGAGAGAGAGAGAGCATTCAGAAGCTGGTTCTCTCCTTCCTTTAGGGAATCGAACTAAAGCCATTCAGTTTTCAGGGCAAATGCAAATGCTTTTTGCCTCCTGAATAGCCCAGAGTGGCTAATACACACACACACACACACACACACACACACACACACACATTATATAGTTCACTAATGACCAGAGAGACACAGATAACTGTGAAGACCCCTCTCACTCATGTGTCAGTTCCATACAAATCACTTTTCTGTTTTACAGCCTGAAATTCATCTTCTTGGGTTTCTCTTTGATGCTTGAGTCCAGCTTTTCCTCTGCTCTGCACGGCACCCCAAGGAGGACAGGTCTTTCTCCACTGGGTCCTTAGCTACACTCTCTGATAGATGCCATACAGATGAATGGGAATAACCCATTGTTTATACATACCAGCAGTAACTGGAATTTTAAGGGGAACATTGCCTGGGCTCCAGCATCTCTCTTAAAGCTAGGCTTGGCTACTGGTCCTCAATACTCTAATTAAAGAGAGGGATTTACTTAGATGATACGCTGGAAAGGACTAACAGGAACCTGCCTGCCTGATGTCCCCACCCATGTATTCTGAAGCACCCTGTCTTTTATTCTGTGGCTGTAAAATTCAGAGATTCAGGGCAACCTGAGTCGGTGTCGCCAGGCCATGGCCACTCTTATTTGGCTTAGAATAATGGTCTCTTACTCACTTTAAATTGAGAGCCACATTTGCCAACATTTATTTATCTGCAAAGTGGCCTATGATGTGTTATGTTGTTTTGTTATATTTCTCAAATAAATCTGCTTCTTGAAATATTAATTAGCCAGTCTTGGTGACCTGTAATCCCAGCACTCAGGAAGGCAAGGCAGGATGGCCTTGAGTTTGAGGCTAGTCTTGGGTATGAAATAATACTCTCTCAAAAATTGCAAATTAACGGGGCAGTGGTGGCACACACCTTTGATCCCAGCACTTGGGAGGCAGAGGCAGGTGGATCTCTGTGAGTTCAAGGCCAGCCTGGGCTACAGAGTGAGTTCCAGGACAGGCTCCAAAGCTACACAGAGAAACCTTGTCTGGAAAAAACAAAACAAAACAAAACATAAAATTGCAAATTAGGGAACTGATAAGAGGGTTCAGCGTGTAAAGGCACCTGTTGCCAAACCTGACAGCCTGGGTTCAATCCCCGGGCCCCACATGGTGGAAGGAGACCTGACTCCTGCAGGTTGTCCTCTGACCTCCCCACAGGCGTGATACTAGCATGCCCACAAATACATTTAATAATAACAACAAATATATAATAAATAATAATAATAATGTTTGGTGAAATTTTCAAGATTTTGAATTTTTTTTCAGAATTCTATTTTTGAAATTTTGCTGTTTCAGAATTTCGGATTTTGGAAGACTCGATGGTAGGGATTACTCTGTTTGAGAATGTCCCTTTGGTTCATGGTCCAAACCCAGCCCTGAAAGCTCATCTCAGCTCTTGGACTGTGCTCAGTCCCAGCACACCCTCCAAGGCTGCAGGTCTGAGGAGTCCTTTTTTCCTTCATGTCAATTTCAAAAACATAACAGGGTGAGGCACAGAGCCCATGTCTCAATCCCCGCACTTGGGAGGCTGAGGCAGGAGGAGCATCGCGAGTTCAAGCCCAGCCTGGCAACACAGTGAGACCCTGGGTCAAAAGACAACCAAGAAGACAAAACCCAAACAAGAGGGAAACTCCTGCCCCATGTCCCTTCTTCTCACAGGAGTGAGCGTCCGCTGCCAGGTTTGGAAATGTGGACCCAGGTGTGACACACACAGATGGGCTCTGGAGGAGACTTGACGTGTGAGGATACTTCTCAGAGAAAACAGAAAGCCGTTCGTTCTTAAAGCCACCGACAGTAAACTGAGGTTTGTATGTGAACCCCATCATGGAAAAGGGCCAGCGATGGAGGTCAGGGATTTCAGAATTCCAGCAAGGAAACAAATGAAATCCATATGCATGTGTTCCTGTAAGCCTCAACCCATGACGTCTGTAAGGCAGTGACGACGACGAATTGGCTTCGACCCCCACAAGTATGTGAAATCTGAGATTAGGAGTCTCAGTGACAATGCATTCTATTTGTGAAGCAGTAAATTCTCCTTCTCCTGTTTCTCTGTTTTTGTTTGTTTGTTTTTTGTTTTTGTTATTTGTTGTTTTGTTTTTTTGAGACAGGGTTTCTCTGTGTAGCCCTGGCCATCCTGGAATTTGCTCTGTAGACTAGGCTGGGCTCGAACTCACAGAGATCCACCTGGCTCTGCCTCTCGAGTACTGGGACTAAAGGTGTGCGCCACAACTGCCCAGCTGTAGACCAGGCTTTAAAAAACAAAACAAAACAAAAAAACAGGTGTGGTGGTGCATGCCTTTAAGCATTTGGGAGGCAGAGGCAGGTAAATCTCTGAGTTCAAGGCCAGCCTGGTCTACAGAGTGAGTTCCAGGACAGCCAGGGCTACACAGAGAAACCCTGTCTCAGAAAACTAACTAACTAACTAACTAACTAACTAACTAACTAACTAAATAAATAAATAAATAAATAAATAAAAATAAGTAGACTAGGCTTGCCTTAAACTCACAGAGATCTTCCTCCTTCACGTTTGGATTGAAGGTGTGCACTACCATGTCCAGCCTCTCAGTCACTTCCTGTTGCTTACCACAAAGTACCCCAGCTTGGAGGAATCATCAACGGGAATGGTTTCAGCTCACTCTTCCCAGGTTTCAGGACCAAGGTCAAGGTTTTGCCCTCAGAGATGCTATTGACAGTCTTGAGGCGCTGTAGGCACCACTGCGGCAAGAGCCGGGGCACTCCCTGGGCCTTCAACTCTCCTGTCTCCTTAGCACGCCACCGGGACTCACCCAGGGACTATGTCTAGTCCTCCCAGAGCTCTCCCTCTTCATCCCTCACAGTGAGGATCACAACTCACATCTTGGGGGACATTCAGACCATCTCCAAACAGCAGCAGACCCCGTTCTTGAGGGCTGAATGCTGCTGCTGAAAGCACTGTGGTCCTGGTCACACACAATCTCTGGGTACCAGAGAACTGCCAGCTGGCTGAGCCTGGAGTGAACATCCCATCCTGCTGGGGCTGAGTGTGAGCAGGAGAGTTCTGGAGAACAGCAGAGGGAAGGGGTTCCCTCTCCTACTGGTACAGACAGCCTATTGTGTAATCCCTGGACTGTACAAAGCCCAGCTGTGCCCAGGAGTGGGGACTGCTGTGAGATTTGGGTGTGAGGACCATTTCTCACTGGGAGGAGCAGCAGGCCCTGGTCAGGGTCGTCTTTGGTGGCTTTGAGCCCACCTAGATGGGAGTTTCAAGAGGAGGACCAAGGCTAGGCTTCAGGGAGACAGCCACTCTGACCATCTAGAACCTTCCAGGAGATGGCGGTGGGGCAGTGGGTTGGTGGCTATGGGAACTGCGGGGGCCTGAACTGCCCTGTGATCAGTGCAGAAAGACACTCTCGATCTCCGTCATCGCTCCCAGCTGGATTACAGGGTTTCTTGAAGGTAAGATTTGGGAAAAAAAAAATGGTCCTGGGTGGCCAAGGACTGTCATTATTTTAGTGCCAAAGTTCTCAGGAAGCAAAAGTCAGTGTTTAGGAAACCATGTAAATACAAGGATTCCCTCACCAGAGGCGGAAGAAAGGCAGCATCCGGTGATAGTGTATGCAGGTCCTCACACTCAACGTGAGGGTGCACCTCCCACCCAAAAGCACACAGTGCAAATGTCAGAACACTCACACACTGGTATACACCTAAGAGCATTAACAGATAAACACATCCAAGTACACAGGCTTGATAACACACACAGGATAACCCACCCCAGCACACAAATCTGATTACACACACACACACAGGATAACCCACCCCAGCACACAAATCTGATGACACACACAGAATAATACATCAAGTACATACCTGAGACAAAGATAAACACACTCTAGCACACATGTCTGAGAATACACACAGGATAACACAGCCAATCCTGCACATTTGAGTACACACCCAGAGAACACAAACATACAAACGCACTACTGCACACCTTGAAACACGGAGTTCCTGGAGAAAGGAGCATGGTGATTATCCACATCTGCCTAGAGGCCTGTGTCCCCTTCCCCAGGCACAGACCTGCCCTTGAGGCCTTGATGCTGGGTTTAACCAATGACCTTCCTGCAGTGACCCCAGAGCAGCTACTGGGGAGGAATCCTTGCCTGGCTGGCTGTCCTGGGTTGGCCTAGCTCTGGTGGCCAGAAGGCTGGGGACACACCTGCACTCATTCTGGGCTCCATAGGGATGGGGAGCAAGAGCCACAGGAGCTGTGTCCAGATCCGAGTCTGGGCTTTATAAAGAGGTGTGCCTCACTCCACAGCACCAGTACCAACGCTGCCCTCTGCTTCTACACTCAAAGCTGCCAACTCCCTCCCTGCGTAGCTGGGCATACTTAGGCCTTCAATGCCAGACCAGCCTGCAGCCTGTCTCTGTCATGGACATCCTGCTCTCAGGCCCCCTATCTCCCCACATTCCTACCTTTGTCCTACCCTCCTACCCGGGCCCCATCCCTTTGACATCACGTTCCCCAGGGCCTCTGTCTCCCCACCCTACCCTTCCCTGGCCACCTCCGATCACCAGGTCCCAAACCCCCCACTTCCTCTGATTATTTCCCTTCAGTGGGCCCTTATCTCCCCACCCCTACAGGTTTTCTGTTTCCTAGGAACCCTTTCCTCCAGTTTATCCACCCTCCTCCCCTGCACAGCCTGCTCCCCGCCTTCACAAGTGCCCCTCACCCCTCAATGGCCTCACTCCCACCGTCAGGGTTTGAGGGTGTTACCCTCTCTCTGTCCCTGGCCCCCACCACGGCCCAACCCTGTCTGGGTGCTCCTGAGCAAGGGCTGCCCCAGCTCCTTCCCAGGCACTGCCCACAAACGACCCTGGGAACTTTTTCTGGGAACCTTTTCCCGTCATACACGTAGCACCATGGGACTGTGTTCAAAGGAGCCTGTTTTTATCAGGCTCCAGACATAAGGAAAGAATTAAGCTTCTTAGGAGGTATGATTCCAAATCTAAAGCGTCTTGTTTTGGAAGCCTCTCCTTTGAAAAGCTGGGAAAGGCGATGCGGCCCCTCTTTCTACTGAACCTGTGGTCATTCCTTTATTTGTTCAGGCTGCATGCAGCAACAGGGATCCAGAGGCGAACATCTGCTTTCGGTGAGAGGTGGAGCCCTGGTCCAGAGTGCAGTCAGTTTACCCATCTACCGGGGCATCTGCCTGGGTACTCACCAACAAGCACGGTGCAGAATGGAATCGCCCAGCCACCCAGGCCAGTTCCCTCACCCAGGTCTGATGTCTAACTTTAGGCAACCACAATCTAAAGACATTAATAAAAATTTCCCAAAAAATGGTTCTTTAGTCTGAATTGACCCACCCTCTGGGCAGTGTGGTAAAATGTCATGGCCTTGGGCTCAGTACATGGGTGTGAATCGCCCCTCTGTCTAGTCTTTTTTATTATCCACCTGGTAGCCATCTCCATGATTGGACCAATTGTCACTATACACAAAAGACCAGCCATGAAAATACTTCCTCCAGGTGAAAAGGTGAAATTCACTGTGTAATAAACAAATTAAAAACCAGGCTGTAGGGGATGGAGAGATGGCTCAGCAGTTGAGAGCACTGGCTGTTCTTTCAGAGGACCTGGGTTCAATTCCCAGCACCCACATGGCAGCCTACAACTACCTCCAGGGGATCCAACACCTTCACGCAGTCATACATGCAGACAAAACACCAATGCACATAAAATACAAATAAATAATAATAATAGAAAACAAGTTGTAGTGCTTGTAAAATCGAGGTAAGGGTGTTTGGAAGGGGGTGGGGTGGGGAGTGGCCATAAACTCTTAACAGTCCTCCTGCTTCAGCCTCCTAAGTGCAGGAATTACAAATGTGTGCCACCTTGCTAAGCTGGCTGCTGTTCATTTCTCGCCATGGCTGAATTTTAGCTTATGAAATCACAGACAGAACAAGTCAAGCCAGATACTGTGTGAGGTTCAGGCAACCACTGGGTTCTTACAACACATTCCCTATAGATGTGTGGGTATGGTGTCAACTCTATCAAATCACACACACACACGCACACGCACACGCACACGCACACGCACACGCACACGCACACGCACACGCACACGCACACACACAGAGGCACCACTGGGTTCACGCATCATAGGACAGTACTTCCTTTCCCCAGCCACCTTCCCTCTTCCAGACAGACCTGGGGACCTGACATTTTCTGCTGGCTTGATTTCTTCCTTCTCCCTGGGGCTCCAGCCTGCAGGAAGCCCTCTTCTTCTTCCCTGGGACCAGGGGCTTGCTGAACTGTGCCACAGCCAGGAGATCCGTGGCCCCCAGCTGCGCGGCACAGTGTGCGCAGCTCTTGGTTCCTGCATAAGGGAAAGGTTGAGGGATTCCAAGGTGGAGAGTGGTGAGATCAAAAGGCCCAGCCCCTCTTGGTTTTTCCTCCCTTGTACTGCTCTGCCCCTCAGGTGACCTATACCCACGACCATCCGCCAGACGTGATATCCTCTCTCAGACCAGCCTGTGTGCCAAGCAAGATTTCTGGGCCCACAGTGCTTTTCATCTCTCACTGACTTCACTGCTGTAAACAGCATCCACCATGATATAAACCATTAAATTAAAAACATGCCTCACATGTGGAACAAATCCCGACAGCTCCGTGAGTGGGCTAGGCCTGCACCCAGCCCTTTCACTCTAAGTCAACAAAACAAGAACAAAAACCACCTTCCCATCCCCCGCTGGGTGTGGCAGCCACCGTGACTGCCTCACCCAGGCCCTCGCTGGGTTTCCCGGCTGGCTGCCAAGCAGCCACTACCCTGCTGAGATGGTCCTGGTGAGAGGTGCCCATGGGGGTGACAGGTGCTCTTATCTTGTGGGAAGGACAGAAGACGAGAGCTGTCTCTCTCCATGGCCTCACTGTGTCCTTTCTGCCTGTTGGATTACACGGCACTGGAGTCCCTGGACACCGGCAGGAATGGGAGCTGACAGCAGGTGCTCCTATTCAGACAAGGACAGGGAGGGTAGCGGGAAGAACTGCAGCGAGTTCGAGGCTGCACACACCACACACCGGCGCCGGGTCAAGGGTCTTACCTGGCTGGGACGCTGCACTCCATCACCGTACATAGGAAATAGGGATAGCTCCACATTATAAACCCGGAAATAAAAGCTCAGAGAGAGAAGTAACTTCTGGAGCCCCGCACAGAGTGAAACATGGGCAACACGGGAGAGGATGTTGCCAGGGCATGCTCAGTGGGCTTGGGAGGTTTTGAGAATGTTTTATTGGCAGGAAGCCTGCCTGCCAGCTTGGGAACGTAGGCCATAGAGACTGGACAAGTAAAGGGAGGCTGTTGAATTTCTGTTCGAGTTTCCTTTCTGCAGCTGTGATACAACACTCTGATCAAAAGCAACTTGGGGAGAAATGGTTTATTTGGTTTGCATTTCCAGCTCACAACCCATGATGGAGGGAACTAGAATCAGAAGCCATGGATGAGTACTGCTTGCTGGCTTGCCCTCTGGCTGGCTGGCAGGCTCATGGGCAGCTAGATTTCTTATATAGCCCAAGACCACCTCATTAGGTATGGTGCTGCCCACCGTTGGTTAGGCCCTCCCACCTCAACCATCGGTCAAAAACAGTCCCTTCCACAAGCCAATCTGATTAATTCTTCAATTGCAGTTCCTTCTTCCCAGGTGACTCTAGGTTATGTCATGTTGACAATAAAAACTAACCAAGGTAGTTTCCAGATTTCACTGAGTCAGAAGTGAGGGCCAGACAAAGGCTTTGTGAATGAAGGACAAAGAAAGGCAGAGTCTTAGATGCCATATTTCAAGCCTGCTGTATACACAACTTTCCTAGTTAACTGAGCAAACACTACCGAGGTATTGGTAATTCTGGGCAGATGTAATCAAGGTCTGGAATGAATTGATTCTGAAACAGGAAGAGTGTTCGTTTGGGCCTGGCATCACCACTGGAGAAAACAAGCTGAGGAGATAGAGTTGGAGGATCTATGTGGCTACTAGTGTCCAGATAGAGGCTGTGGTGTGAAGAGAATGACAACAGTCTGGTGGCCAGAGAAGTGACAGTCTGGCTTACTGCGACAGACACTGAATTCTACCACCAACCTGGCTGCACTAGAAGACCTCAGTTCAGCCCAGATGAGGGTAGAAGCCGCCAGCACCCGGATTTCAAATCCCAGCCTTGGAAAAACTGATAGTAAGATTCTGTTGTTTGAAGCCATGTGGTCTATGGCTCTTTGTTCTGGCATACCCAGAAAATGAATATAGATATTATTAGGAAGGAGATGCTGCTGTAGCAAAAACCCTAAATATGTGCAAGCAGCTTTGGGATTCAGAAATGATCTCAAGCATGTGATTAAAAAAAAGCAGGGGCGGTGGTGGCACACGCCTTTAATCCCAGCACTTGGGAGGCAGAGGCAGGCGGATCTCTATGAGTTCGAGGCCAGCCTGGGCTACCAAGTGAGTTCCAGGAAAGGCACAAAGCTATATAGAGAAACCCTGTCTCGAAAAACCAAAAAAAAAAAAAAAAAAAAAAAAAAAAAAAACAAAAAAAACAAAACAAAAAAAAAAAAAAAAATGGCCGGGCGGTGGTGGCGCACGCCTTTAATCCCAGCACTCGGGAGGCAGAGCCAGGCGGATCTCTGTGAGTTCGAGGCCAGCCTGGGCTACCAAGTGAGTTCCAGGAAAGGCGCAAAACTACACAGAGAAACCCTGTCTCAAAAAACCAAAAAAAAAAAAAAAAAAAGCAGTCAGCCTTCCTATACACTAGTAAGAAACATTAAAAATATCAGGGAAAGGCCGGGCGGTGGTGGCGCACGCCTTTAATCCCAGCACTCGGGAGGCAGAGCCAGGTGGATCTCTGTGAGTTCGAGGCCAGCCTGGGCTACCAAGTGAGCTCCAGGAAAGGCGCAAAGCTACGCAGAGAAACCCTGTCTCGAAAAACCAAAAAAAAAAAAAAAAAAAAAAAAAAAAAAAAAAAAAAAATCAGGGAAAGAAGGGCATTCATAAAAGCCTCAAAAAAAAAAACTTTGAAATAAATTTAACCAAGTTGTGAAAGACTTCTATGAAATTCTATAAAAAATGATTAAACTTCTGAAAAATTTAAAACACCACCAGAAAAAAATTGAAGAAGACACTAGAAGGCAGAAAGGCCTCCCAAGCTCATGGATTGGCAGGATTAGTATTGTGAAAATGGCCATCCCACCAAAAGCAGTCTACAGACTCAAGGCAATTCTCATCAAAATGTCATCTTAATTCCTCACAGAAATTCGGGGTGGGGAGAATCTTATTTGAAGGCACAAAAGACCTCAGCCAAAAGAATCCTGAGAAAATGAATATTGCTGGAGGTATCATCATACCTAAATTCGTTATCCAGTAGAATCATAGTGATAGAAAAAGCAAGGTATTGACAGACACACAGGTTAACGAAATAGAGCTGAGGACCCAGATACAAGGCTATCCAACTGCAGCCATCTAATTTTTGATAAAGATGCCAAAAATAAACATTAGAGAAAAGACAGTCTTTCAACAGATGGTATTGGGAAAACTAAATGTCTACTCTCACCCTGCACAAAAATCAACTCCAAATGGATCACGGGCCTCAACACAAGACCTGAAACTCTGCAATTGCCAGAGTTAAAAAGAAGAACTGAGCCGGGCGGTGGTGGCGCACGCCTTTAATCCCAGCACTCGGGAGGCAGAGGCAGGCGGATCTCTGTGAGTTCGAGGCCATCCTGGACTACCGAGTGAGTTCCAGGAAAGGCGCAAAGCTACACAGAGAAACCCTGTCTCGAAAAACCAAAAAAAAAAAAAAAAAAAAAAAGAACTGTACTTTATATACGGTCATAGGTCAGGACTTTCTGAATAGGACTCTGATCGCCCTGGAAATAAGGCCAATAATAGACAAATGGGTTCTCGTGAAATTAAAAACGCTTTTGTACTGCAAAGGAAACTGTCCATCAAGTGATGAGGCAACCTATAGAACAGAAAAAAAACAAAACAAAAAAAACCCACCTTTACTGACTATATATCCAACAGAGTTTTACTTTCTAGAATATGCAAAGAACAAGAGAACTATAAACAGCAATCAAACAACCCAATCACAAATGGGCCATGGAAGGGCTGGGGAGATGCTCACCAGTTAAGAGCATTTGCTGCCTTTGCACAGGACCCAGGTTAGAGTCCCAGCCTCCACATGATGGCTAGCAGCCATCCATAACTCCAGTTCCAAGAGATTTAACAGGCACGCACATGGTGCACACAGTTAAATGCAGGCAAAACATTCATACACATAAAAGTAAAAAAAAAAAATGAAGACATCTAAAAAAGAAGTATAAAATTGAAGTGTAAATGGCTAGTAAATATTTTTAAAGTGTTTAATATCATTAGCTACTATTGAATTGCAAACTTAAACTACTTAAGAATCCACTGATTTTTACCTCACCACATCAAATGGCATCATCAAGAAAACAAATATTGGTGAGGCTATGGAGAAAGGAGAACATGTACCCACTGCTGGTGGGAGTATAAATTGGAGAAACATTATGGAAAACAGTGACCAGCATGTATGTGTCTCAAAAGCTGAAAACAGAACTATATATAATCCAGGTATACCACTCTTGGGCATACACACAAAGGACTCTCTATTCACAATAGCTAGGAAACGGACTCAACCTAGATGCCCATCAACTGATGAATGGCTAATGAAAATGTGATGTACAGTGGAATTTTATTTAGCTGTAAAGAAAAATGAAATTTGCAGAAAAATGGACAGAACTGGAGATATTATATAAAGTGAGATAGCCCAGGTCTGGAGGAGGGGTGGGCGTACTGCACAGGCTCTCCTCACATGTGGTTCCTGGCTTCAGATGTTTAGATTTGTGCATTTAACTTGGAGTGTCTGTAGAGGTCAAGACGGTAGAAAGTCCACGAAAGGCAGGGAGGGAAGAGGTCTTCACTGGGGAGTCAATAGGATACATGAAATATTAAAGCAGAGGGAACAGGGGGTTAAGTTTAAGCAGCAATGAGGACAGGGATAAGGCTGAGTTAACCAAAACTGAGGATGTGTGAAAAAGCTTTTTGGAAACCTACTGTTTTTTTCCCCCATTTTTTTTTTTTTTAAGACAGAGTTTTTGTGTAGTTTTGGTGCCTTTCTTGGATCTCGCTCTGTAGACCAGGCTGGCCTTGAACTCACAGAGATCCACCTGGCTCTGTCTCCCGAGTGCTGGGATCAAAGGTGTGCACTACTGCTGCCTGTTTTTTTTTAACTATTTATTTTTATTTTATGTACATTGTTGTTTTGCCTGCATGTGTGTGTGAGGATACCAGATCCCCCGGAACTGGAGTTGCAGACGGTTGTGAGCTGTTGTGTGGGTGCTGGGAATTGAACATGGGTCTTCTGGAAGAGCAGCCAGTGCTCTTAACCACTGAGCCATCTCTCCAGCACTCATAAAATGCTTTTTTTGTCAGGGCATTTTATCACAGCAACAAAGGAAACCAGGGTAGCTGCCCACCATAACTAGATGATAAAACCCTAATGCTGGAAACACCACATGCTTTGGCTGAAGGACACAGACAAATAAGTCTGGAACTGACCAGAAGGTCTTCCCTGCTAGCTAGTTTTCATAGTGCCAGCAGGTTCCTGGGCTGTTGAAGGTGAAAAAGAATCACTGGTCTTACCCAGCAATGCAGTATGCTATTGATCTACAGATATGATGTACCCAATGGTGCATAGTTGTGTGATGTTTCGGGGTCAGCCAGTTTCTTTGCTTTTATTTGAAGGCAGTTCCACAGGAAGGAAGTCATGCCTGGCACTGTCCACAGTCCAAAGCCTGTGGCTGGAGAGGTCACAGGCCCTAGGATGGGAACCCATTGCTGTTGTGTTAAATACTCATGTTGTCAAACTGCCTTCTAAATATTTATATCTACAGATTAGTGCTGCTGTAGGCTGGAGCAGAGTTAATTAGTTAACGCAGAGTCCTAACTGGTCAAAATAAGTGATCACTGGGTACTCAGCTACAAATGGGATGTCTGTATCAACCCCTCCATCCCCCAAGGCTCAGGGAACCACTGCAGAAAGGGGTGGGGAGGTTGTAAGAAGCATAGGACGGAGACGGGTGATGTGAAATACCGTCTTCGGGACGCGACATGGTCATGGTACTCATGTCCTCAGAGCTTTGGACACCTGCACAAAATCAAGCCAGCCAAAATCCCGGCATGAATAGGGAAGAGGCCTGTGAAGTCCACTCCTGAGAACTACTGACAACTGATGGCTGCTAGGGAGGTCAATTTTCCTTGGGAGTATGGCTGTTAGTACGTTGTCCACGCCCCAGTCAATGTCTGTCTGTCTGTCTCTTTCTCTCTCTCTCACACACACACCATGAAGGTGGGAGACATGAAAGGTCTGGGGAGAAAAGGAGGAGGGAATATGTGTGTGTGTGTGTGTGTGTGTGTGTGTGTGTGTGTGTGTGTGTGTGTGTGATATTGTCAAAGATTAAATCAATTATAAAAAATAATTACAAGCTGGATGCAGGGTAAATTCTTTTAATTCCATCTCTCAGGAGCCAGAGGCAGGTAGATCTCTGGGAATCCGAGAGCAGCCTGTTCTACATAGCAAGTTCCAGGCCAGCCATGGCTACACAGTGAGACCCTGTCTAAAAAAATGGGGACAGGGGGCCGGAGAGATGGCTCAGTGGTTAAGAGCACTGGCTGCTCTTCCAGAGGACCCAGGTTCAATTCTCAGCTCACAACCATCTGTAACTCCAGTTCCAGGGAATCCAACACCCCTCCCCCCGACATCTGTGGGCACCAGGCATGCATATGGTGCACAGACATATATGCACGCAAACATTACACAAAAATAAACAAGTCTTTAAAAGTTACAAAATATTTTAATTCCTTCTCCCCGTCATCTTTTGTACCGTCACTGTCATTCATTTCTCTATGTATATTCACATGTACACACAGACATGGTAGATCACTTATTTTTAGTAAACTTACCTGACAGTTTAACGTGAAAAAAAAATTATTTCATTTACATGTATGCTTTCTGGTTGTTTTTTTTTTTTTTTTTTTTTTTTTAGAGTTTCCGACCTCTCTCCTCAGTCTCTGAGAACGAGGCAGGGCTACTACTACTGACTAGATTTCGTCTGTCTGATGCTCTGGCTTGTACATAAAATGTCCTCTGTGGGCTCATGTGTTGGAAGACTTGGTTCTCCACCAGCGGCACTGTTCTGAGGGTTGGTTAGGATGTGGTGCCCACCAGGAGGAAGAAGAACCCGGTAACAGCTTCTGGAGACTACACTGAGGAGCCAGGGTCGGGGGAGAGCCTGGCCTGCAGTGGGGACAGGACAGTGGCAGGAAGAACCAGCACCATCCTCACGTGGGTTCTGGATGGATGAGAGTCACCTGGGAAGGTGTGTGTCCTGCAGGCGGTGAGATGCCAGCAGGGCTGAACTCTCTGTTCTGCGTCAGACGTCGAGTGGGGTGTGGATGGACACGCGGGTGCTTCCTACTCACTGTGTGCTGTGTGCTGTGGACGGTGAGCTGCAGGTTCTGGCATGGAGGGTGTTAGCTGACGGTGTCTCCTTGCATCCACGTTCGTTGTGTCTGGTAGTGTCCCCTCCCCACCCCCCATGACAATCCCTGCGCCTTCCCCTGTGGAGAAGCCTCTCCATCTTCCTACTCTGGAGTCAGCTTCTCCTCGTGTGCTCTGGGCCCTCGCTGCAGCCACCAGGTAGTGTATGTGTGGGACGCGCTGACTGGAAAGACGGGGTACACAAGGTAGCCCCGCCTATCACATCTCGTGCTGTGGGAGTCTTGCCCTGCTCTGCGCACAGGTTCCTCCTGGGCTGCCTACGGGTCTCACAGGTCTACAGGGCAGGGCCCTCAGGAAGATCCCGAAAGCTCTGGGGCCTGGTGAACATCTCTCCATCTTCTACCGAAAACCGACAATTGGTGGTGACACACCTGTACTCCCAGCACCCACAAGGGTGAGGCAGGATTCTGAATTTGGCCAGTCTGGGCGACATAAAGAGACCCTGTCTGGCAGAGGTCTCCTCCTAGGAACATGGTCTATTGTGCAAACACAATCAAGTATTGAACTAAGCCAGGCGTGGTGGTGTATGCCTTTAATCCCAGTACTCAGGAGGCTGAGGCAGGAGGATCTCTGTGAGTTACAGGACAGCCTGGTCTACACGGTGAGTTCCAGGCCAGCCAGGGCCACATAGTGAGACCTCAGGAAGTGAGACTCAAAAAGGAAGATTGGAAAAAAAAAAAAAAAGCAAACAAAGCAAGTATTTCCACACTGCGTGATCTGGGTCTTCTTCAGGGCCCTGAGGTGTTCCCTCCCCGACTCCACAGATTCACCTGGGGGATCTCCTCACTGTGCCTCCAGAACAGTTTCCTGTAAATTCTGTATCTGCTCAAACATTGCTCCCACAGGAGGCTTCCCTGGAACAATCACCTGCACACTGCCCAGCAGAACCTGGCCACTAACTAATCTTCCTATCCCAAACCTTGTTAGTCTGTCCAGGAGCCCTGTGGTGGGGAGGAGGCCGAGAAGTCCTCTGGGTGGAGAGTGAGCAACGGTGGCTTTTTCTGTTCAGAAGGCCAGGGGAAAGAATCTCCTCAGCAGAATCAGGTTTTGAGGAGGTTCCTGGAGCTTAAGGACACACGGACGTGGAAACCCACAGCAACTACTGAAAGGTGCCTACGACCCCAGCATCCTTCCAGTGGTACTCACATGCTCATTCAGCCTGTGGTAGGGACACCAGGCCAGCCCCAGGCCTTCATGGAGGGTTTGGGCAATACCTCAACTTACAGACCATACCAATTTCAGCAACTGCTGTAGAGGGATCGGTTTCTCACAGGATTAGAACATGTCCTTAAGGAGCTGCTGGGTGATGCTCTTCCCATTTGAAATGTGTGGCTGTACACTTGTGGAGAAAACCCCAGGAGAAAAAAAACCTCTTGTGAAAGCCACAGGTCTCCACACATCACCCTCTGAACTCTAACCTTTTTTTAAAATTTGTATTTATTTTTATTTTTTGTGTATGATGTTTTGCCTAAATGTGTGTCTGTTCACTAAGTGTGTGTCTGGTGCCCACGGAGGTCAGAAGAGGGCATCGGATCACTTGGACCTGGAGTTACAGGAGGTTGTGAGCCATGACATGGGCGCTGGGAATTGAACCCAAGTCCTCTGGGAGAACAGTCAGTGTTCTTAACTACTGACCCATTACTCCAGTCCCTCTGCCTTGTTTCTAATCAACACAGTAATTTACCTACTTATAGGGTACAGTGTGATACCCTGGACACGCCCACAGTGGGTAACTAGCAGATCATATGCCTAGGTACCCATCATTTCTCAAGAGGTGAGAACTCTCTTCCAGCTGTTCTGAAACATTCCCATTGCTCACTCTAGTCTCTCTACGTAAGAATACCGAGCATCCTGCCTGTCTGACTTTCATTCCGTGCCCACTTCAATGCCCACCCCTCTTATGCCCTGCCTCTAGTAATCACTGTCCTATTCTTTGCTTCAGTGAGGTCAGCTTTCCCAGCCTCCCTGTGAGTGAAGTCTTGTGTATGAATGGATAAAGAAAATGTAGCAGGCCTTGGGTGTAGGGCACGGGCCTATAATCCCAACACTCAAGAGGCAGAGGCGGGAAGATCTCAAGTGAGAAGCCAGCTAGGGATACACAGTGAGACCTAGTCTCAAAAAGCCAAGGGCTAGGGATGAATCTCTGGGAAGTGCTTGCCTAACCTGTACAAGGTCCTGAATTGGGTGGGATCTTAGCACTAACAGAAACACACACCATAAAGTATAAAAACATGCATCAGTACTCAGTGGTGAAAAAGAATGAAATTCCATCATTTGCAACAGCATGGATGAACCCAGAGGGCACAAGCTTTACTAAATGATCAGGCACAGAAAGACAAGGGCTGGGTGCTCCTGTCTCAAGGAGCTCCTGTCTGGAAGGAGAGGGAGAGCAGATGGAAGGATGGACCATGGGGGCCGAAGGACAGGGAGGCAGAAGGAGCATGCCCAGTACTCCAGACACGTCGGGGGGACTACAGTGCCTGGCAGTTCACTGTGTTCATATACATGTGAAGGGAAGGCACAGAGGCTCCAACACACAGAACCAACACATGCTTGAGGTGGAAATGGTTCCTGCCTGATCTGACCACCACACATTGCAGACAGACATCTCCATACACCAGCGACCTTGTATCCACTAAATACGTGAGGGGGCCAGCTGAGCTGACACACACCTATGATTCTAGCACTTGGAAGGTTGAAGCAGGAGGATTGCTGCAAGTCTGAGACCAGCCTAGACTAGAGTGAGAACCTGTCTCAGCAAAACAAAACCCAACCCAACCCACAGGACATCCTCCTCCCCCACACAAATAAACAAGCCCAAGAGTGAGTCCTAGCGGCCCATTGTGACAGGCTTGCGAAGTGGCTCCTAGCAGTAAAGTGAGCGCCCGCACTGAAAACACACAAGATTGAGCAAAGGGAAAGAGATGACAGCCTGGGCCATTTCTAAAACAGGCACCCAGTCACACTTCTGAGTAGCCGGGTCGGAACACCGGGAAACTGGCACTGTTTCTGTGGCAGGAGGCAGCAGAGGCATCTATTCTGTGGGCGTTTGTGCTGGGGGCGGCCTGCACTAGGGGCTTTAGCCAGTCACCACACACGTGGTGAGAAAAGGCTGCCTGCCAGGGCAAGGCCAGTAGACTGGTCATGGTCATCAACTTACTAGATTAAGAGATGTCTAGGAGTGGCAAGACATGCCTGTGTGTCTGGGGGAGAGAAGTGTGCTTCCAGAGGGACAGTGACTAGGGAAAGCGGGCTTCCCCGATTGTGAGCAGCCTAAATGGGTGGTGGAGGAAGCCGTGTGCTAAATGTGCAGGCCCTCTCCCTCTGAGAGTACATGGCTGCGGCCCTCCTCCACGGACACCAGCCTCCATAATCTTTGACCTGATGCAGAACCAATACCGGTGATTCAGGAGCTTCCAAGCCTTCAGCACTGGGGCTGCTGGGGTCCAGATTCCTGGCCTGGGCAGCTACAGTGAGCACAAGGCTGTGCGTGGACCCAGCCCCTACGACGTACGCAATCCAATAAACACTCTGTTCTAATACACACATACAGCCACTGGGACTCACTCCATAGACCTCCAAGTGATGACCACGAGAAGGTGCCGGGGGCTACGGCAGCATCTTAAGGGGGAACCAATGCCTGCGGCAAGTGAATGGCAGAGTTAGACCAAGTACTCATACCTCCCTCAGAATGGCTGACATTTTCTTTACTGTTTGGCAAAGTGGTGAAAAGATGACAATATGGTGTGACTTGTGCATGGTAACCTGGGTCACGGCCCCACAGTGGCAGCACAAAGCTGGGGTCTCGGTGAAGACAGGAAGGATGGCTATGCTGTGGTGGCCATCCTTACCTGAACAGGACTTGGCCCACATGCTGAGGGCACCTGGAAAACACACCACGCTCATGCAGCCATGGCCTCTTGGTGGCCCATCCTAGGAAGGTGCAGTTCCAGCACCCAGAATGGCTTCCCGGGTTCCAGTTGAAAGGACACAGGGAACAAGAGCAGAATCAGGAGAGCCATGCCAGGGATGGCCGTTCTGAAGTTTGCGTCACTACATCAGCTTTCTCATACGCCGGTTATGCTTGTCCACAGTCAGGGTTGCCTGGTCCACAGCTACGGTGATGCCATCCAGAGCCTCGTCCTGGCGCTCGAGCTCGGCCTCGGTGTCCAGCGCCAGTCCCTTCAGCTTGCTCAGGATCTGGGAGAAGCAGAAGTAATAAGCACACAGTTTCCATCCTTAGCTCACTAGCAGAAGCCTGACGTAACCAAAGGGATGCGGTTTTCTGAGTCAGGAGGACACAGCCTACAGAGCCGCCGCCGCCGCCTGGGCTTGGCCTCGGCACTAGGCTTGACCCTGTGGTCCCAGGATGCAGCTGCCCACCATCGGTAAGTGTATGTGACCATCCCAGAAGGTGCTGAGCGAAACCATGTGGACCTGGGCTAACAGAGTCACTAGGCTACGTGGCTCACACCGCTAGACAAATATTGGGGTGAACCTTGAACTCGGTACAGCAGTGTGCTTGTCATGCTGCAGCAGCTGTGTGCAGCTGTGCTCACAACTCACATACCAGCAAGGGAGCCAAGCATTCAGACCTGGGTAAGTCACCAGATGTTGGTGATGTTCAAGTCCCCTCACAAGGATCCTCTGAAAATGCATCCTCATCATGAAGTGACAAGTGCCTATAATTTATAGGCCACACAACACAAGGCCACTTCAAAACCTACAAGGCTGGCCATCCTTACCTCGGGTGGGTGGTGCAGAGGGCACGGAGGGTCTCAGGACAGGTATGTGTGCCCTCAGGGCCACTGGAGAAAGCAACAGACCACTGCAGGCCAGACAGGTTGGGAAGCCCATCTCCCCTAGCTTCCCACACTCACATGAGTGATGCACGTCATACTTCAGGCAGTTTGATTTTCCTGCAGTTCTGAGCTCCTCACACTGTGGTTGCTCTATGTTCCTGGGAAGCTGGGTCAAGCAGCTAATATTTCCAAGCTGACAGGAAAAGGGAAAACTTACTAAAGAAAACAGCGCCCACCACTTGGGATGACTGTGAACACCTTCTTCCAGGGGAAGCCTCACATCACAGTGGGCCAAGGAAGAGGGATTGAGGAACCCGAGTGTAGTGAATACCTCTCCACCTATAACCTTTAAGTACCAGCCCCTGGGGCGTGGCCTCGGGGCTACCCTTGAGACCTGAGAGGCACATAGGCCGCTCTCTCCTCCCTGTTGTGGGCTTGGATGGTGCAGACTGACTCAGGTGGCAGACAAGCATGGGACAGGACCTCAGCCTTCCAGGACCCTGCAACAAGTCGCCTATTCTGTTTAGTGAGTTGTCTTTTCCAATCTATGTCCTAATAAATTCATTATACCCCTTAAGCAGACTCCCTTGGATTTCTTGCTACACCCAAGTCATCAGGACATCTTGGACACAATCACTGTCTCCCCACAGCTGCTTACGGCAGGGACGGGCTGAGTGGGGACTTCAGAGGCCCCCAAAGTCTGTCTAGTGATTGCATTATATCCTAAGACCGTCCCTGACCCCTACCTGAGGACACACGTGAAAGTGTCCTCTGAGGGTCTGGCAGAGCCACCACACACCTAGGTGGCCCACACTGCTCTATCGGCACCTAGCTGGTACCTCCGGTCACACACTAAGTGCTCAGTTCTAGTTCACAAAGGCACCCTTGCTCATAGGCTGGCACTTCCACCAGCTTGGAGACCCGGCCAAGAGCTGTGCATTTGACTAACAACACACACAAGCAGGAGAAGCCAGGACAGCAAGGCCTGAGTTCTTTCCCAGCAGCTAGAGTCATATAAGCCATCGGCACAATAAACTGCAAATGACAAGGGCCTGTATTGGGGCCACCAATGGGCCTCAGGAGCTCCTCTAAAGACAGGCTACGCCAAAGCATGCGGAGAGACAGAGGGAGACAGCCTGTGTCTCCCCGTGAACACTTCATCACAAGACTGAGCATACTCTCTGCAGTTCTAGATCTGTTCCCCCAAAGCTGGCTCAAGTTCTAGAGAGCACACTGTGGGGTCAGTGAGCCCTGGAGATGGGCGATGACATCAGGCAGTAGGTCTTTTCCATCTCCTATACTTGTGACCTCACACAGTGGACCCCAGACAACAAAGTAAAACAAGGAAATGAATCCCCTAACACCCCGTCCCACCCTCTCCCCGGGCAACATTCCTCTCTCACCTGCCTGGTGCCACCTACTTGTCTGTCACTCTGTCTGTCATCTGACAAGTCCCCCAGCCTCCCACAGTCAGGCCATACACAAGCCCTGGCCATGCTTCTTTACAGTCTCCGGGGCTGTGTACACATGGGTCCCATACAAGCACATATCTTTGCAGAGGGTGTAAATATACCGTGACAGGCCAATAATGCAATTCTCGGCCAGCACCCTTGTCCTGCAGGCATACGTACGTGCCATGGTCTGAATAGAAATGTCTTAGACTGTGACCTCTTTGGAACCAGGATCCAGGTCCTGCCAGAACTCTGGGCGCCACAGCTTCCAGCCAGGCATGTGTGGATCCTGTAGCACATTGGCCATTGGTTTACTTAGGAGGTAGAGTTTGTCTTGTCTGTGTCTAAGAAGAACAGTGCTTGTGGGAAAGAAGAGACTTAAAGAAGGAAACCTGACTGTGACTTAATCATTATGCATGACATTAGTGTGACAAGTAGGCATCCTTATCCCCCCAAATCCCAAATCTGAGTCTTTCTGAGCTGATGTGACGCTACCGTAGGCCACCACACCTGATCTCACATAGGTCACATCAAAATGCAGGCACTCTAATCAGGCATGGAGGGGCACATCTGCAATCCCAGCACTTGCAAGGTGGAGGCAAGGAAATCAGGAGTTCAAGGCCAGTCTCAGCGACATACGGAGTTTGAGTCCAGCCTTGATGACACAAAACCCTATCTCAAAACAACAAAAATAAAATATAAAACAAAACCTCCGAAATGCAGGTACACTGTAACTATGGTCTGAGATCTTCTTCAGGTTTGTGTCCAAGGTGCACACAAGACAAGTGAATTTCATGTTTAGACTGGGTCCCAGCCTGAGGCTATCTCATGTCTGAGAAATATTTCAAACTCCTAAATAATCTCAAACCAGTAGGGTACTGCGTGCTTCAGAAAAGGGATGTTCAGCCCATGTGAGCTGGATTTTATTACTACATCCACATGCTTGCATGAAAACTAAAAATACGTGATTAAAGTACACTTCAGTTTTGTTTCCTGGCATTTGCTTTTTCCTTCTCTGATGAGCTTAAACAAAAGCTTAAGCTATGGGAACCCCCTCCAATGCAACTCACAGAACTTAATTTTAGGAACTGCTCTTTTTTTTTTTTTTTTTTTTTTTAAATCTCAAACTCTTTTTAAATAAGGTCCAGAAAAGCTGAGCACTGGCCATGAGCTCTGGGGCTCACTGGATCCAGACTGAGCTAGCTTACAGGAGACATAACCACTAGCTTGGCATTAACCCCCAGGAGGATGATTCAGTCACATCACCAGGGCACTGTGAGAAATCACATGTCCCTGAAAACAAAGCAAGGATCTCATCTGGGCCTGGAGGAGGCAGTCACTCCTGGATGCTGGGCTGCACAGCCTAAGCAGCCCTCCCAGCCGGGGGTGGCCAGAGAGCTGCAGTACAGGAAGAAACAATACATTCTTAAATGACCATATAGTGAGTGAAGAGTGAAGACTTCCAAAATACACTTCAAAAAGAGCGTGAACCAAAGTCATGACTGGTTAAGATAATACACACAATGTATTACACAGAATGCCAGTGTGAATGTGAGGCTGGACAGACATCTCAGCCAGGACAAACATGAATACCAGCCATATGAAACAGGAGTAAGGGTCACAGGACCTTGTGTCCACAAAGACCACCTGTATGACAGTCTGTGAGACTTACATTTCCACTGTCATCTTCCTGAAAAGCTAAGTCAATTGCTTTTGCCTTGTACACAGTGAGAAGAAAAAGAAAGATTACGTGTGGGCTGAGGATGTAGCTCAGCTGAATCTCAGTCCCCAGAATTACATAAACCGGGTGTGGTGGTGTCGGCCTGTAATCTCAGCACTTAGGAGGTGGAAGTCAGAAGACCAGAAATTCAAGGTCATCTTGACTAGGCCAGCCTCAACTACATGGGACTTTCCCAAAGTGGGGGGGGAGGGAGAGGCAAGACTATGTATTCTGTGACCTTTGCCTAATAGTCAAAGAATATTCACATATAATAATCTGTGGCCCAAACAGCTGATTGCCCATCCAAGTTTCAGCGTTTTATTGTAAAATACTCAAAATAAAGGCTGGTTGCTATTTAACATTTGATTTGGAAAAAGTCTCACCATTTTTTAAGTCTTAAAAACAGAACTCATTCCAAATAGCCCGCTAAGACCCCTTGGCCTGTCTGCCAAAATGTACTTGGAATTAATTAATACTGCCCATACTGAAAAGACATCCAACGGCTTCTAGGTCTGCAGACAAAGAAGGTCGCAGAGCTAACCTTCCCAGCACTAATACCTTACAATATTGGTAGCCTTTTTTCTTTAAGAGAGGGATTGAAGTAATTAAATAGCACCACGCACATTCCATATAACAGGGGATGGAAAGAATGGAGCTCGTGAAGTCTGGCCAAACCTTAAAAACAGTTGTTCCCTCTGTGGCCCAGGATGACAAGCTGTCTAGTCATCAGCACATAATGCTGCCAGTCTCTGACGTACCCGGGGGGGGGGGGGGGGGGGGGGGGGGGGGGGGCCTCGATGAGCCCTCTCTGGCTGTGAGTCAAAGACCAGGCTCAAATGGACGTTCCCACAAGTCCCTCATATGTAACAAACACACAGTAACCAGGCGGCTTCACCTGTGCAGACTACCTAACTGCAAATGCTCAGCCCATGCTGGACAGGCAAGGCACGTAAACATGTGCAGGCACGTGTCCAGGAAAAGTCTGGGAAATTGAGGGCTTTTCTCTCGGGGAAGTCACGGATGCAACACAGCAATGAGCAGCAAGTGCCACTGTCCGTGAGTCACATCAGCTCCTCTCAGTGTCTGTGGCGGGAGAAGGCAATAGTTTGGGTGACTCAGGCAGGATCCAGACAGGAAGTAGAGAGGGACACATAAGATCATGGGAAAAAGCCAGTAAGACCCCCCCCCCACACCTCCCACCTCCCCCTGTGCGCAACATACACACATACACACAGCTGTTCCTAGGACAATCACAAATGCCACTCTGCAAGGGGCCACTCCCAGGGAATCTTTGAGGAGGGCTCTCTACCTTGCTGGCCTTGAAAGCCCTATGGGTCCTGAAGGCTGCTCTGGACAAGAGCTCACAGCTCAGTGGTATGTGATGATGAATGGTCTATCTGCACAACGCTGCCTGGACTGGAGACCAGCACACCAACACAGTCCTGGGTGGCAGCAGTGCCATATAGAGAGACCCCAGCCTCCAAAGACAGCACATTATGGAACCAGAGCTGACTGACAGATGCACTGGATGTGCCCCCACACACACACACACTCCCAAGGGGTCTTGGCCTCGTGATGTAGAGCTGGGCTGTCAAGACAGCCTAGCTTGGGACACATTCTGTGTGCCCACACGTGTAGCAGTACACTGGCTGCTCTCTTCACAGAGAATCTTGGAAAGGATGCTCTGCTCTACCTTGTCATATGACTCTAGGGTCTGGGGTATGGATGTGAGCACCCACAGTTAGTATGAGTGAGGCCGTCTGCTCGCCACTCTTCCTACTCTGACTCACCCAGAAACTGTGAATTTTCCTACAGTGAGAAATTAGCAACCAGTTAAGAACAGAGCTGGGATAAATCAAGCTGTCTGCAACTCTGAGCAGTTCTTCCAGTTGAGCCATTAACATGCTGTGGAGAAGGTAAAGAGGGGAAAGTTGGCTTTCACAACAGGGAAGCCCTAGGGGCTGCAGGAGCATGCTCTGCTGCAATCCATCACACGCAAAGCTCGCAGACCACCCTAGTCTCACGTCCCAGCGGCTGCATTCCGAGGGGCTCCTGGTGGTCTGGGGCTGGCAGGGAGGGTGGCTGTGAGGCTCCGGTCTCATGGTCTCCCCCATACCATGGTGTGCGTGGGCTTGCTTGTGCCACTTCTGAGGTGACTTAGAGACAGCGGAGTGGCTGAGCTCAGGCCTTCAGGGATCTGTGGGCCCTGAACCGCATCTGGCGGCCGGCTGCCAGTGACAAATAGCTGTTCTCACTTGAGGGCCAGCCATGATGCTTGAGTACACAGATCCAAGGCTGGCCCAGACCACTGCTACTCAACTCAGTCATAGGTGACCTCCAAGTGAGTCAAATGTCTGCAGAAAGATGAATCTTCACTACACAAAACAGGAGACCTGGGAAGATCTACTGAGGCATGGCTTCCCCAGGTTCTCAGCAATGTGGATGCCTCACACTGCTTCTTGAGGTACCATCTGTTCTTATCCACACTTTCAGGTACAACCCTGCTGGATGACGGGACAGTGACGACCAGAATACCCAACCCAATGAGTTCTACGGCCAGATGCAGTCACTACACCTCCCCATCTCTGCATGTGCCGCCTTCACACTGCACACAGACAGAAGGACAGCCAGCCCCTGAGCTTGTTCATCTCTCATTCATCTGACATGATTTAATGGCATCGAAACCCAAGACCTGCTTCCCAGCCAAGACCGAAGCTACTTCACACCTGTTACCTACTATGACAAGTTAATTAAAAGGGGTCACTTAAGGAAATGCAGGGCTTCGGTGAACTATAACAACACTCCAGCTGAACACCCCAGCCTGAGAATATGGGGAGGAGCAAGCCAGCCTCCCTGTACTAACAGCACCCTCTTGACACCGAGAGTCTGGGGACCTCTCCCCATCAGCAAGCAGGCATCTCTCAGCTGTGTGTCCTCTAATTCAGCTCTGATATCCACTTCCTGGATAGTGCAGATCCCAAGGGTGGGGACTCTGTCCCCACAGTGTCCCCACTCCAGTGCCGGATGTGAACCTTCTCCTGATGACCGGCTATTCCACCCTTCCTGATGACCAGGAGTTATGTCAGGGTTCCTACAAGCCCCCTTGGCTTGTCCTGGTTTGCTCAGAACGCAGAGAACACTAACTTATGTTGACTGGTTCGTCATGAGGATAATTACCAAGGATACAGACAAAGAAATGCACAAGGCCAGGGTAGGGCTTCCATGCCCTCTGTGGGCACTCGCCCTTAGGTCCTCCAATTGTCCGGGGAGATGTCTATCGGAAAGACGTCTGAAAAGGTCTCTGGGGATATTATGGAGGCTTCGTTATATGGGGTGATTAAACCACTGGCCATTGGTGATGCACTCAACCTTCAGGCCTTCTTCTGAGGTAAGGCTGAGGGTCCTCACATTCCAGCTTTGCCCTTTTCGGTAAGCAGCCCCACCCTGAAGCTACTCTAGTGGCTGTGGCTACTGGCCAGCAGAGGGCTCGTTAACATGGGAACAGAGTTCACTTCTGGATTCCCAGGATTTTCAGAACGAAGCAGAGTATCCCATGCTTCAGTGACTTTCTCCAGCATACATCATATGCCAGGGAACGGAGCTCATTAAATGTACAGTGACTGAAATAATAAGTTTCTTCTCTGACCACAGTGGAATCGAAGTAGAAATTTGGAAATCCCTAACATTCATAGATATACACAAATTAAACAGCAGCTCTGAAACAACCAACGAAAGGAAATTAGTAAATTCTTAGAGACGACTGAAAACGAAAACACAGCACAGGAAACAAACTGAATCCATATGGGAAGCTCGCAGAGAACGGGGGATTTGGTGTGAGGGAACCAATGACTTACCACGTTAGCAGCACACTGCAAAGACCTTCCACTGACAAAGGATGGGCATCAACAGAATCCGACATGCCCTCCCGATTAAATGCTCAGAGACAAAAGAGGACCTTCCTCAAGAGAGCAATCGGGTTCACAAGTAGCATCTACCAACAGGGCGCCCACATCCTGGGAGTCAAAGTAGTGAAAAAAGGGGACTGCAGAGATGGCGCAGTGCTTAAGAGCACTAACTGCTCTTCCAGAGGACCTGGGTTCAATTCCCAGAACCCACAGGTTGGCTCACAACTGTCTGTAATTCCAGTTCCAGGGGATCAGATGCCCTCTTCTGGCCTCTGCGGGAATGGAGCATGAACATGGTACCACAGACACATGTGGGCAAACATTCATATACAAAATAAAAATTTCTAAATAGTGGAGCAGGAAAGGAAAAAAAAAAAGTGAACAGTTTTGGGAAGGACACACAGAAAGACTCCCGTGTGGAGAGGGTGTTACCTGACTGCAGGGAACCTAAGACTCAGCTCCAAACGTGAACAGGTCTGAGCAATGAGCTCAGCACAGGACCAACGTGACACAAGCCTGTAGCCCTCTAGAGCAGCAGCAAAGGACTGGAAAAGGAAGTGGAGGAAACCATTCTGCTTGTGACGGCGTCCCAGAGAACAAAACAGCAGCCTAGCAAAAGGGTGGCACGTGCACAGGAAAGGAGACGCTTTGCTGACTGAAGCTAGAGACCGAAACAAACAGGAAGATTCCCTAGGTGCTCGGCCAGAAGATCTCAGGCTGCCCTGGCCACAGAACCTCCCAAAGTGACACAGAGTCAATGCGGGCAGGGTCAAAATGCAAGCTGCAGTTTGTAAACCAAAAAGGAAAAGCTGAACTTTTCCCCCTTATGGAAGGGACCTAGAACAGCCAAAGCAAATCTCACAGAGTGGGAGCTGGGTGCCTGTATGCATGTGCAATCTCAGCATCGGGAGGCTGGAGGCTCAGGAGTTCGAGGCCAGTGTTGGCTACATAATGAGTTTGATGTCAGCCTGGGCTGTATGAAACCCTACCTCAAAAGCTAAAAACTAAACAAGAGAACTACGACACACTTAACGATTGTAGAGCTTACTACGGAGCTATAGTAATCAAAACACTGACCAGTAGACCAGGATAAAGAAGAAAAAGGGTGAGAAACCCATACTTCCATGGCTAATGGACTTTGGACAGGGCTTCAAGGCAACTCACAGTGGGAAAATAGTTCACTAACAATGTTATAGCCATCTCATTTCACATGCAAAAATGAACTCAAAATGGATGAACAACTTAAGACATAAAAGGTGGAACTCAAAAGTCTTCAGGGCCTTGTTTTTTAGCAATGTGTTCTTTAAATAGCAGACCAGCACATCACAAGCAACAACAACAACACAGGAGAAAAGTGTATACCATTAGGTAAATTAGGTGGGGTGGCACACACCTTTAGTCTCAGCCTTGGGAGGCAGAGGCAGATGGATCCCTGTGAGTTCAAGGCCAGCCAGGAATATATAGTGAGACCCTGCTTCAAATACTAAAGTGAGGGGATAAATGTTATAATTTGAACTCTTTGTACCTTTATTGTATTATAAGAATTTGAAAGCTGGGTACGACGGTATACCTGGGAAGGGGAAACAGGAATGCTGTCAAGAGTTTGAAGCCAGCCTGGTAACCCAGGAAGTTCTAGGCTAGCTTGGGTTACAAAGAGACCCTGTCTCTAAACAAACAAACAAGTAAGTAAATAACTAAATGCCAAACAAAAGATCTGACTAGCCTTTGTTCCTGGGTCCTGGAAGCACCTAGATCTTTGGGACTTGTCAAGTAATGGAAATGTCTTTGTCTTTGTAACCAAGGAGACCCAGGCCTACACCTGAGTTTGTGGTGATGCAAAGGCCAGCTGTGTGACTAGAGGGTAGAGGTGGTGGCCACCGGACCCCAGTGTGACCTCCCAGAGAATGGGGGTTCGGTATGAGATTCAGGTCTGAGAGTGGTGATTCCAGCTTGACCTGCAATGTAAGCCCCAGAAAGACTTAACGGAGATCCTGCTTGGTGGCACAAACGTGCTGGAGGGTAACAGGCCAACTCCCTGGGAGAGGCCGGGAGACTGTTGGGGCCTCTCTGATCTAGCTCTGTGTTTCCTCATCTGGCCGCTCTCCCTTGTACTCTTTATATTAAAATGTCAGTTGTGAGTTGGCGAGATGACTCGGTGGGACGAGGGCTCACTGCACAAACATAAGCACCTGACCTGAGGTCAGATCCCAGCACCTACATAAAAGCTGGGGCACTGAGATGCGTCACCATAATCCTAGAACTGTGGAGCAGACGGGTGGGTTCCAGGGCTCACTGGCCCGCGGGTCCGGTCAGGTTAGGGTCTTTATCTCAAAAGGTAAGGTGAAGGAGACTGAGGAAAGGTATGCCTGGCCTCCACGTGTGTCAGGATACTCAACCCGTGTCTGAGGTGCACGATTTAGCTCAGTGCTACAGTGGACTAGAATAAAGCTCTAAATAAAAAAACATCAGCTGGGCGGTGGTGGCGCACGCCTTTAATTCCAGAACTTACTTGGGAGGCAGAGCCAGGCGGATCTTTGTGAGTTCGAGGCTGGCCTGGTCTACAGTGCGAGGATCCAGGACAGGCTCCAAAGCTACACAGAGAAAGCCTGACTTGAAAAACCAAAAAAAAAAAAAAAAAAATCCCCTGGAAACCTCTCAATGAAGGTAGGAATGGACGATGATGTATCCACAGGAAAGTTCCAGTAAGTGGGAGGACACCTGAGCATGAAAAAGGCAAAAGCCTGCAGTGGCCAAAGCCAAACACGCAGCGCCTCCTCTCAGTACAAACTGTTCAAGGGACGGACCTTGAACTCAGGCTGGCAAGTGGGACCTCCTGGGCCCTACCTTTAGAGGCTGTGCAGTCTGGTCGGGCAAACTGATGGGGAATTGTGTGTGGCCCTTGCCCAGGGGGCTAAGGCCCGCAGCACATGTGTGGGGTCATCACGGTGCATGCCACTGTGTGGAGAAGACCCATGGTCTCAATGTGCAGATAGTGTGGTTGCAGAAGTCGAGTTGGTGACGCTCTGACCCCTGAGCCCTGTTTCGAATCAGGGACACTTGGGGAGTACAGTCATCTCATGCAGACGAGGGTCACGCAAAATGACTGACTGGAGTTTCCCTCTCCAGCAGGGAGAGAGGAGAGTTTGAGGTAGGTTTAAATCTGGGGTACCAAGGAAAACAGGCCAAGGTGATGGGTACCGAAAATGATGAGCCATGTTCTACATTTGCTCAGAGGAATGAAAAGGTAGAGATAGCAGACATGAACTTTTTTACATTTTTTAATTGTATTTATTTATTTTTGTTTTGTTTTGTGTATTGTGGTGGTCAGAGGACCATTTTTTTTGTTTCTTTGTTTTTGTTTTTGTTTTTTTCAATACAGGGTTCTATGTAGTTCTGGTGCCTGTGTTTTGAGACAGGGTCTCACTGTGTAGCCCTGGTTGGCTTGTGTAGACAAGTTTGTCCTCAACTCACAGAGATTCTCCTGCCTCTGTCTCCTGATTTCTGCGGATTAAAAACATGTACCACCATGCCTGTCATAGAATAACTTGTGAGACTTAGTTTTCTCCTACCATGGAGGTCCCAAGGATCAAACTCAGGTCATCAGGCTTGGTGGCAAGCGCCTCTACCCACTGAGCCATCTCACCGGCCCACAAGTTTCTTGAAGTAGGTTATATAACCAATAGAGAACCACAAAACTGTTTCCAGAGAGCTACAGTTACATCTGGGCAGGTACAGGTACATGTGGAGCTGGGGTAGAGGGAGCTTGTGGGAGATTCTAACAATAAACATAAAGCTGCAAGACCATCATGCCGTGCAGACCTCACCTGCGGAGTCCCACCACACCCTCTGAGCACGACACTAGATCTTACACACAGGAGTAGCTTTCTCTGCCGCCGCCGTCTATTGTTAGGACCAGGGTCTTTCTGCCCACAGTCCACCGGATCTGATCACCCTGGTCTCCAGCAGTAGCCTCCCAGTAAGAGGTAAAGTGGGAAGAACCTCTCAACTCGGGTCAGGACACAGAGACAGAGACGGAAAGAAGCCCCGTATGAACCCTGGAAGCCTTGCTTCAGGAGAGCAAGCCCCATTTCCTGTTTTATCAACCTTTTACCGCCACCAACGTGTGGTTCTGTGGATCCCCTGGACCAAGCGCAGCCACAGCTCTGAGGAGGAGCAGACACTGTGCCAGTTGTCAGTTGAGAGGCTTTGCCAAATCTACCAGGGGATTGGTTTCCTTCTGGCCTCCTGGGCTCTTTCTCCCCCAGCCGCAGTGACGCGGCAGCTGGTGGCCACAAACCACGCACCCACTCCCGCCCTTGTGTAATCCTGGCCACCTCCCCATTAGCATCCCCAACTGCAATTTAAATCACCAGGACACATCTCAACATAATGGCTTTAATAGCATCTGCAACCCAAACCACAGCTGGACGGAGGAGGATTTCTTGCATTTTTGTTTTCCCCAGAATTTAACTCGTTCCTACTTGTGCTCCGACTGCACAGCCAGGAATTCCTCTCCAAATACGAAACATGTGTTTCACCTCGAAAAGACCGCTTCACGTAAAGCTAGGCTGCACCCCCTGACCAGTACAGAGCCCCCACCTCAGACCCAGTCTGGCACCACAGACCCTTAGCACCACTGATCACAGTGTCCCAACACTAAGACCTCTACACATCGTATCCAGTGTTGCCAACACGGACCACTCCAGGACCTCTAGGTACTGCCACAGACAGGCGCTGTGGAGCCCTACCCCATTCTTGGCTTGGGCTATGTTCATCCTGACATCTTCCCCTCTGGCCCTCAACTTTAGGATGAAGGCTGACAGATTGACAGATTGATTGATTGATTGATTGATTCATTCATTCATTCATTTATTTTAGTTTTTCGAGACAGGGATTCTCTGTAGTTTTAGTGCCTGTCTTGGATCTCGCTCTGTAGACCATGCTGGCTTCCAACTCACAGAGACCCACCTGGCTCTGCCTCCTGAGTGCTGGGACTAAAGGCGTGCGCCACCGCCGCCTGGCGGCTGACAGAGATTTGATGCTCACAAACAGGAGGTGCCTCTCAGACTACATGACCATCATTGCAACTAACAAGTAAGATTCTGCCTGAACACAAGTGCAGGTTCAGACACTATTATAGAGGTAGGCATGAGGCACCTCATATGCAGCCCCCGAGACCAATGTACTCTTGTCCAAACTCTCAGGAAGGTGCTCAGAGGAAACTGGGAGATGTGGGCCTGTGATACACTAGGCTTCCTCAGAATCCCATACAAGTAAGACCACATTCTGAAGTCTTGAAGACAATGTGACTAGTGACCTGCAGAAGACGCTCGTCACACCTGGCAGTGTGCCTGGGTCGTGCTTAAACATAATTATTGAACCATGAAGGAAAAGGAACAGGGGTCTATGTTTAAAGAATCTCATAGAAAGGATGAATTTTCCCCCCAAAGATGAAACTGCTAAGATCAAAGAAGTTTGTGCCTATGCAGACACATAAACTGAGCACTCATTTTTAAAATCCAGGTTTACTGAATGACTGTTCACATCCACCTCCCAATGGAAACACACAGTGCTCTGCTTGAGGCATGCCTCCCCACCCCAGACAGAACCCTGTATTTACCAGCAACTCCCACAGACGAGGGGCAGAGCAGTTACCATCTCTGAAGGTGGCTGCAGGTCCTGGTTAGAACAGACAGGCCTCATGGCAGGTTGGGGCAACATGAACACTGACTTGGCATTTTAATTTTTAAATTATATTTGTTTTTTTAAAAATTGTTTGTTTTTAAAAAAGATTTATTTAGTTTAACTTTATGTGTGTGACTCTTTTGTCTGTCTGTCTGTATGTGCACTATGTGAACGCAGTACCCACGGAGACCAGAAGGTTGGTTGTGAGCCACCCATGCTGGAAACCACGCCCAGGCCTCTGTCTCTTCTAAATTAAGAACAGGATTACATTGACTCAGGCATGCATGCATTATGTATGCATGTACGTATGCATGCATGTACACCTGCAGGTAACTCATGATCCTACTGCCTCTTCCTCATCCTCCTGACTTACTAACAGCTCTTTTCTGGCTGTTGCTTTTTAGGGAGCCTCTCTCTTCCATCAGGCTGGCCTGATGCTTCAGGGTGCTGTGACCGCAGAGAAAAGCCATCACATCCTACAAGAACTCTTATCTTCTAAGGACAGAAACTGAAACATCTGAAAGTAAAACAACATGCTGATGAGCTCCTTCAAAAGCCAGAGGAAAAGGCAGGCACACTGTGCAGGGACACTACGAAGAGGTAAACGTCAACTATTTGGTGGAGTGTTTAAATTTCAACTTTCTGAGGACAAGTGGAGAACTTTCAGAATCTAATGTTGAACATGAGACATCTGAGCAAGTTAATTTACTCTTAGCTGTATATACATGGCTGTAGAGGAGAACATATGTTCATGAGCAGCACACAGCATACAGTTCCCACATACCATACAACACATGTACACAGAGCACATGCACACTGCACAGTCACATGTAAGTAGGCAGAGCATACACATGCTGTGCAGAACAGGGATAGCACTATGTAGCACATACACATACAGTCTACATACATGCACACATACATATGCAATGGAGGGAGGTGGCCACCAAGGCAACTGTATGTGCAGATGGTGTGCACACTGTGAGTTTGTATGCCATGAAACTAGAGTGCTGGGATGGGCAGCTGCATTCTTGTCCTCTCTCCAACCAAAAACAGAGCAGAGCCTGGGACCAAGAAGCTCCTTTAGAGCAGTGGTCCTCAACCTTCCTAATGCTGTGACCCTTTCATACAGTCCTCATGCTGTGTGACCCCCACCAGAACATGATTTTCATTGCTACTTCACAACTGTGATTTTGCTACTGTTATGAATTGTAATGTGAATATCTATGTTTTCCAATGGTCTTAGGCGACCCCTGTGCAAGGGTCGTTCAATCCCCCCAAAGGGGTTGAGACCCACAGGTTGAGAACCACTGTTTCAGTGAAAGGCAAACATAATCCAACAAGGGCCTGTCTTCAGGCAGGAGAGGGATGAGGCACAGGTAGTGAGGGCAGAGATGCTTAAGTGGCCTACAGAGGCAGTGGGGACCCTCTACCTGTGTCAGCTCCTGGGCTTCCCCCTCAGAGAGCAGCGGCCAGTTCCTCTGCAGCTGCAGCTGCTCGCCTTCCTGGCCTCCCGTGGGCAGCTCGCGGGGTGCAGTGCAGCCCATCAGTCTGGATGCTGGAACGGAAAGCTGAGGTCAGCGGTGAAAACTTTCGGAAGGCGCAAACCACACACAAGCACTCAGCAACTCACAGAGGGGCATTTAAGACTGCCACAGGCTTTGGCCTGAGGAGCACGTCCGAGTGTCCATATGGGCATGTATGGGCCTCGGTGTCTGGGCCTCTGCTGAGCTGAATGCCCCCACATCAAGGTGAGTTTTCAATACTGTAAACACCCAGGGCTAATTCTGTAAGTATCTCTGGAGAGAAGGGCCTTTAATCCGTAAATGTTCAATTTTTAAAGATGTGGCATATGAAACACAAGAACTGCTGGACCCTGGCGGAACACACATATAACACATCACCAGGAAATGTGGGGACAGTTGAGCTATTCCACAGAACACTGCGGTTCCAGAGAGAACAGGAAATGGCCAGCTACTGGAGCCAAGTGGAGCTACATGCACAAGCCTGCCCTGCTCCAGCCCTGGTGAGTCAGAGCCACCCGTCCTGAGGTCAGCGAGGGCTCAGCTCAGTGGTCAGCTCCACAGCTTGGACAGATCGACGCACACCTGTGTGCTGGGGAATCTCTGCACCCAAGACCGGACGGCTGGCAGGAACGGCGGAACCGGTGAAGTGTGGCGTGGCTCCTGGCGGCTGCCATGGACCACCTGTTCTTTCTTTAGAGAGCAACTCCGGCCACAAACCCAGAACTTCCTAGGCCAGATAAGGTCTGAAATTGAAGTCGGATCTCTGCTCTTCCCTCCAACAGGGGGCACTGTGGATACAGAGCATTTTCTAGGCCGGGAGGAAACAGGAAGAGTGCGGAGTGTGACAAGCAGCCCCTCCAGTGGCTTTTACTCTTCTCTTAGCTAGACAAGGTCGAGCAGCCTGGAGCTCACTGCTTCACACCAGAAAAGGAGAGGGAAGAAGGCACACCCAGGGGAGCTCCCTGGGCTCCTCAGTCACCGAGACATGCCTGTCTTCCCCAGGAAAGAGACCAGGTGCTTCCAGCCCAGCACAAAGTTCCCTTCGCTCTGCGTCTCTTCCAACTGTCTCAAAGGCAACCCTCCTGAAAGAGGCGGGAGTAGCCGGGTGGCGGTGGCACACGCCTTTAATCCCAGCACTCAGGAGGCAGAGGCAGGAGGACCTCTGTGAGTTTGAGGCCAGCCTGGTCTACAGAGTGAGTTCCAGGACAGGCACCAAAGCTACACAGAGAAACCCTGTCTCAAAAAACTAAACAAACAAA
Source organism: Peromyscus maniculatus bairdii (assembly GCF_049852395.1). Taxonomy (NCBI): domain Eukaryota; kingdom Metazoa; phylum Chordata; class Mammalia; order Rodentia; family Cricetidae; genus Peromyscus; species Peromyscus maniculatus. Next base: position 43,650,108 of record NC_134859.1, read on the forward strand.
CAAAAGAGAGGCAGGAGCAGCTAAGAACTGGCCACACACCCTCAGGAGGAAGGCAGGCAGGGTGAGGACAGGTCCACAGGACTGGTAGATGAAGAGAGGTGAACACTCTCTTCAGCTCATACACTCTGCATGTTTTAGTGCGGAAATCCCCTCTACCAAGTTACCAAGTAGCAGAGTTAGGACCCATCACTGGGACAGTGGTTTTCCCACTACACTCTAAAACAACAACAACACAAACAAAACTGATTACAAATGTGTGTTTGCAGCGTGCTAACGTGGGGGTGGTAGCTAAGATCCTCCCATCCCCAGCTCCCAGGGCTCACTGCTGAGCCTCTGTCCGTGGGATTAGCTGGTATGGCACTGCTTTACAGCGAGTGGACACAGCTACCTGGGCTGGAAGCTGGGAAGAGCAGAAAAGGCGTATGAGCAATCATCAGCCTGAGGAGATAATGGTAGGTAGGCTTGGGGTGAGAGCCCAGGACAAAGAGGGCTCTTCCAGGTGGGCGAGAGGGCAAAGGATACCCAATCACGGGCCCAAAGAACCCCACTGCCTGCAATTGGGGTCCCTCTGCCTTGCGCCGGCCAGCTCATGTATCTGGGGCACGGTGATCCTCTCAGCCTGATCTGTAATTAGCTGTGTACACTGTGATAGTACACTGCATAGCCTCGGTGCTCCTGGGATGCTGAGGCCTTTCCCCAGAGCCTCTTGGGATCCTTAGCCGCAGTATGGATTCAGGAAGCGGAACTCCAGAGCTGCTGACCATGGCTACCACACTTCAAGCTACAGGAGACTCTGCCTGAAGCTACAGAGAGACTCTGCCTGAAGCTACAGAGAGACTCTGCCTGAAGCTACAGAGAGACTCTGCCTGAAGCTACAGAGAGACTCTGACTGAAGCTACAGAGAGACTCTGACTGAAGCTACAGGAGACTCTGACTGACTCAAGCTACAGGAGACAGCCAGATTGGCAGGCACTTCCCCAGTGACTGAAACCTCAGGACTGATCCTGACTGACGGGACTTCAACAAACAGAAAGTCAAAGCAAGACTCTCCTAATGGATGTCACTAATGACCCACAGGCACATGGAGTCTGGGATGTTTTCCATGACGGTGGGGTCAGCTGGGACCCATCTAAGCCGCAGAACTCTGCCACCTCCAGGGCTGGTTGCTGACTTGTTGATCCGTGTTTTGAAACATCTGAGAAGAATTACTGTGGCTCTGGGCAGGGTGGTTTCTATCTCTCTAGTCACTAATGATCTGTTTAGTAAAAGGAGCAAAAAACGGCCCCGGCCGCGAGGAAGACTGCAGGGGCGTAAGACGGTCTCAAGGGTAGTCAGCTGGCGAAGGGGACAGACACTGGCCCCCACAGACAGCCCTGACACACAGTCAGAGGAAAGGTCCCATGCCTGACCCCGGCAGAGCCCTCCTGTGGGGCCGACCTAGCCTCACATTCCTCATCTGTACTTGGAAAGCAGCTCCTCCAGCCGGGGCTGCAGGCTGTAGGAGGCCCGAGAAACTGGTACGCAGGTCAGGAAACACAACGCACATTCATCCACGGGGTGGGAGAGTGAGGAAGGGGAAACCGAGGGAGACCAGACTGTGTTTCCACAGACACCTGTGCTTCCACAGTGACTCTGTAGCACTTAAGTACACTGGAGCATGGAGACCACAGGTGCCTGAGGGCCACGCCAGGGCAGTGCTGTGCAACCCTGAGGACCCTGTCTTTGGACCCCAGGAGCACCGTCACTCACAGTGCCACTCATGTCTGTATCCCCACAAACCCTGCCCTTGGGCCCAGAGACTGCCATCAGGCAAAATGTAGTACCTGTATCATCAGAGGCCCTTGTGAGAGCTCAGGCAAACACTGCACAGGGCTGGCACACTTGAGGACCCTCCTGGGGTGCCGTCCTGGCTAGTTTCTAGGTCAACTTGCCATAAGTTAGTCATCAGAGAGAAGGAAACCTCAATGGAGGAAAGGCCTCCCTAAGATCGATCTGTAGGCAGCCGATAGGGCATTTTCTTAATGATTGATGGGGAGGGCCCAGCCATTGTGGGTTGGGCCACCTCTGGGCTGGTGGTCCTGGGTCATATAAGAAAGGCACCTAAGCAAGCCATAGGAAAGGCCAGCCCTCCTCCAGGGCCTCTGCATCAGCTCCTGCCTCTGGGTTCCTGCCCTGCTTGAGTTCCTGCCATGACTGCCTTTGATGATGAACTGTTATTTGAAGTGTAAGCAAAATAAGCCCTCTCTCCCTCAACTTGCTTTTGCTCATGGTGTTTCACCACAGCAATAGAAACCCTGACGAAGATGAGCCATCTCTGCCTTAAAAGACAGCCTAGAACAAGTTGATCATGACCTCCAGAAGGGAGTCCTCCTATAAGTTTTTCAAGGCACAGTCAGAGCCAGGGAGCTCATGAACCCAAAATCACAGGACCCTGGGGCTCTGGGGGCAGAGGCAGCCAGGTGGAGGTAAGAGACTAGGATGCTCCTTGGACGTGACAAGGGAGGCAAACTAACATTAGGAGTTGATAGAAGAGCACATTTGGGGTTGGGAGCAACACAGGACTCAAAAATGTTAAAACTCAGTTTATAAGCTACAAAATCCAGGATACTTTGAAACGATCTATGCACAAAAATCACTGAAGAAAATGTATAAAATCACCCCTGGCCTATGTGAGTAAGGCAGACATGAAGCAGCAGTGAGTTTCATATGCAGACTTATGCTCCATGGATTCATCACTATTCACAAATATTCCATGATCTGAAACTCAAGAGTCTGAGACACCTGTTAACACGTGGCATCAAACAGGAGATAATGACCCTGAGATCTGGAATCATCTAAGCTCACATGTCTCTAAGGATGCTATGAAGAGAAACAGCAATCAAGCTGTGCTGTCCTGAGACAACATGCCAATCTTCCTGCTCTCCAGGCCCAGGCTCTTGATACTGGCGGCCTCTGTGGTCTGTAGGAAGCATTCACTACAATAGTCTCTGGGGAGCTAGCTTCCCGGGTCAAGTTTAACTCCAGCAGCGGAAGCTCGCCATGCTTCAAGACTGCCCCTGTGTGGCCACAGGCACGCAGCACACCTTCAGAGGAGGCTGGGGCCTGGGACCTCAGTCAAGGCTTCCACCTACACTGCCTCCAGACTCCACCCCCCAGTGGTAAGATAGAAGCCGGCTGGGCACTGCGGCACATGAAGGTGTGGGCAAGGTGTGGGCAAGGCGCCAACCCTCCCACCAAGCTGTGGGCAAGAAAACCACCGAGTTCCCACCTACTTGGAAGCCATCTCCCCCACTAGCCCTCAGTACATGTGAGCTTCCTGCACAGACCAGCCAGCTGGGAGGCACACCCATCCACCAGAAAGGAGGACAGCGCTTCCCTCCTAGGACACTCCAAACACTTAAGGAAGTCCCCAGGGGACATAAAATAACACAGCTTGTCACGCTCCTAGTGTTCCCTTCATCTCCCACAAGAGTCCCCATGCCCCTTGTGAAGGACAGGTCCCCAGTAACTCAATCAAATCCCAACAGGCTGTTGCTAAGAGGATGGTTACGAAGACATCCTTGAAGCCAGCCTCTCTAAGGGAGGCTGGCCTGCCCCAGCTGGGAACTGCTCCCATCAGGAGCGGGGACAGGAAGTACACCCAGGGCTCTCCTAAAGACAATGCCGCCATCTGGACGGTGAACACTGCAGCTTGTGTACAGGCCTAGACCGTCTGCTGACACTAGGGAGTCAGCAGAACTCCCACCGAACAAGACCCACTGGATGGATGGATGGATGGATGGATGGATGGATGGATGGATGGATGGATGGATGGATGGATGGATGCCCATCTTGCAGTAGACCTATGACTTCACGAGTTATACAAGCCACCAATCCAGCGAAGTTATGAAAACCTCTTGAGGTTACCTTACTTGTAGGCCAGTGACACCTCCTTAGTTCTCCCTCCACGGGGATAACTGCCACCCTCCTAAGATATAATGTCTCCTTCCTGAAGTCCCCCCAGGGGGGCACTCCCTCCCTCAGTCATCCTTCCCCGGGGCAGCTACCGCCCAGTCACAATATCACATGCCTCCTCCTCAACACTGTGCACACCGGCGGCTTCCATCAGCCCCTTACTCCTTCCTCTACTAGGACAGACCCCACTTCTTGCTTCTCTGCTTATACCTCACTGGACACTCCGGATTTTCTGTTTTCTTTTGGGATGAGTACTCTGTCTGCATGGATGCCTGCATGCCAGAAGAGGGCATCAGGTCCCACTTTAGATGGTGTGAGCCACCATGTGGGTGCTGGGAATCAGGGCCTCTGGAAGAGCAGCCAGTGCTCTAACCACTGAACCATCTCTCCAGCCCCGGACACTCCAAGTCTAGAGAGCCTCTATTGAAAGGGCCGAGCATAGAACACTGACAGATGTCCAGCTTCACACTGTAGCATCTCATCTGCTACACTTAGGTCCTCACCTTGCTAATCCTAATTCAGGAAAACTGAATACCATGGTGAATGCACATATATCATGTCCAAATGCACTAGCCCTATCCTGGACCTTGGTGTTAGGTTCTGCTGCCCCATTTGACCCAGTGCACAGCACCTGAACTTGAAAACTCAGCTCTGTGTCCAAGAATTCAAGGATACAGACCTCTACAATGCACAACTCAATGCCAAAGGATAGTGGTAGGCTGGTGGAGGACATGTCAGGGTAGGTGTGGGTCACACCAGAATGTATCTGAGAGTGGCACTTCTTGAATTAGGCTGAGCAGAGACAAGGGCTCAGGACCTGAAGCTTCCTTTGCTTGACTTACCCAAACCCTTTGCTATTGTTCAGATGTGGTCTGAGTGCTCATCTGCTCATCTGCTAGGTGCTAAGTGACGTTGGGAAGTGGTGGCACCTTCTGGGGGAGGTTATCAGGTCTTAAGGATACTGTCTTTGGGAAGTACTATGGGATCCACGTAAGTTTCTGAGAAAGATGTTGTAAAGGAGAAAGCCTGGCCCTTGAATCTCCTCAGCATCCTGTCTTGTCAAGCACACTCACCATGTGTATCTGCCATGTGACCCTCACCAGAGACCAAAGAGAGCTGTCCAATCCTGGGCTTTAAGTTTTCAGAATGGTAAGCTACCTAATCTTTTCTTTATATAACACCTAGATTCTGGTATTTTGTTAAAGCAACACAAAATGGGCTGATAATACCTTTGACTACACTATTCAGTTTTCTATACCACAAGGAAATATCCAAACAACCAGCAAGAGAAAAGATTTACTCTAACCCAGGGTTCTAGAGAGTGCCAGTCCAAGGTCAAGTGGCCCCTCACGCTTTGGACCTGTGGTGAGGCAGTCTATTACCACAGGAACAGAACTGCTCACTACCATCAGCGTGCACGAAGACAGTTGGGAAGAGAGAGCAAGCCTCCCATGATCTAAGGCCCCCCAAGGCCTGTCCTTCTAAAGGCCCCACTGTCTCTTTATAGTGCCACCCTGAGAGGTAAGTCTTTGGGAGACATTCAAGACCCAAGCTTTGGCACTGCCCTATTCTGAAACCCAATTATCTGTCAAGGACAGGTACAAGTTGGCAGCCTGGAAGGGTTGCACAAGCCCATGACTGCCTGCCAGCTAGAGCCAGCAGCTGCTGACTGATGCGCATGCTGAACACACACCACAGCGTGCTGAGTGAGGCTCTAATTTTGGAAGTCCGTACACGCACCGCCCTGCTGGCCACTCACCTGCATGCCGAATGGAGCAACTCGCCTCTGCAGAGGAAGTCTGGGCCCTGCTCCTGAGCACTAGGGCATCTTCCAGGAGCTCAATCTTCTTGCTGAACTGCACTTCTAAAATGGGAATGACCTCTGGCATCTTGGCAGATATCAGCCGATAAGCCACGTCTGGCTTCCCAATGAACCGCTGGCGTATGCTGACCTCGTAGGGAGAGTGAACCTTGATATCATCCACATCTTCCCTCTCAAACCTGTGCAGGAGCAATGAACTGGAGTCATGGATTTCCAAACCAGAAACCAGGACAGTGAGCTTTCCCGGCTTGGAATGAGACTCTGTTCTCTGAGAAACAACAGCAGGGACTCTGATCACTACCCCTTCCTTTCCAAAGGGCTCACAAGAGGCTTCAGAGACACCTTCCTTGGTCTTGGCTTCTGCCGGTGTCTTCCAAAGCTTAGAGCTAAAAGGCCACCAGGAAGGAGACTCCAATTCTGTGAGCAATCTAAAAGAGCAAAGAAACCATGGAAATTAGAGACGATCAGTTTTAAGGTGTAAGCCCCTCCTCTTTTTTTTTCTTCAGAAGACTGCTTTGATCTTTATAGAGCAGGTTACCATTTTATAGTCCATCTTCCCCAACAAGCACTCATGAAGCAGAAAAAGCAAAGGGTGGGGACCTGAGGCTTGGGGTGGTAAGCACACCTGCCTAGAGGGGACCTAGCTAACCAAAGATACAGCAAACATGTGCATATGACTCATGTTGTTCTTTCCACACTACGCCTTGACCTGGAGAGTTCTGACTCAGAAGCCATCCATGAATTCATCAACCCACCAAGCTATCTAGAGCTGTCTGCTAAGCTTTCTGCAGCGTGGAAAAGCCCTGTCGACACTGTCCAAGACAAATGGAGGCACATGTAGCTACCAACACTTTATTTATAGCCATAGCAACTGAGAACCTCAATTCTTAATTCAATTAATTAACTGTTTGTAGAGCTGGGGAATCAAATCCAGGGCTCTACATCTAAGCCGCTTCCCAGCCTGATATATTCAATGTCAGTATAGCTAGGGTCTACTAGACTGCACAGCACAACTGCAACACCAAGAAATACATCCAGTGCTTCAAATGGAGGCAGGACAGAAAAAGCAACTGTCGGGGGCTGGAGAGAGAGCTCAGCGGTTAAGAACACTGGCTGCTCTTGCAGAGGTCCCGGGTTCAATTCCCAGCAACCACACGGTCGCTCACAACCATCTATAATAGGATCTGATGCCCTCTTCTAGGGTGCAGGTATATATGCAGAGCACTTACACATAAAATATAAATAAATAAATACAAGTTTAAAGAAGTAACTATCAAGAAGAACAAACAGAAAACATAAGGCAGAATTAACTGTGTTAAACTGAACCAGGACCAAGTGAAAAGACATTATCAGCTTGGAAGAAAAAGAGGCAGCTACAGCTTGTTCGCAAAAACACTGTAAAACAAGAAAGAATAGAGTTACAGAAAACAGAGAATTGAAATATACACATAATACACAGGATGCTAGCAGTAAATGATGCTACCAGAGGCTCTGTATGATAGAGAGGAAGACTTAACATTAAACATATATGTACCAAATAACACCACTTCAAAATTCATTAAGCAAAAAAGTTGACAAAACAGACAACCACAGCTGTAGATTTCAACAGTTACATTTCTTTCAATGGCTGATAGGACAAAATGACACAAAATTAGTAAGAATTGGAGTTTTGAACAGTATTGTGGCAGCTCGGCCTGACTGATATAGAATAACCCAGCATCCGATGAATGCACGATGCTTTCAACTGGACACAGAACACTCATGCCAGGGACTGCAGCTAGGTGCAAAGACACTATGTCCAAAAGACAAATACAAATCTGAAAATATTTGCAGATTAATGCACATTGAAGTACATGTACCATAAATGCAAAAAGGAAACCAGAAAACATTTAAAGGGGATGAAGCAATGGCTCAGTGGTTAAGAGCACTTGCTACTCTTGCAGAGGACCTGGGTTCCTTTCCCAGAACACACATGGTGGTTTATAAGTATCTGTAACTCCAGTTCCAGGGGACCTGACACCTTCTTCTGACCTCCAAGAGCACAAGTATGCATTGATATATACACAGACATAGATTCAGGCAAAACACTACATATAAAACATCTTTAAAAAAAAAAAAGAAAATACTTAAAGTGAATAACAATAGAAATACAACACACATGAGAAGCAAACATGATCCCATCCGAGAGAAGTGAGTTTCCAATGTGTATATGTGTATATTAGAAAGGTTTACAATTGGATGGTAGTAGCACACACCTTCAATTCCAGCACTTGGGAGGCAGAAGCAGGCAGATCTCTGTGCACCAGGCCAGCCTGATCTACAGAGTGAGTTCCAAGACAGCCATGGCTACACTGAGAAACACTGTCTCAAAAAACCCAAAAATAAATAAATAAATAAATAAATAAATAAATAAATAAATAAATAAATAAATGGCCTAAAATTAGTTATCTAAGCTTCTATTTCAAATTGGTTTAAAATGAAGAGTAAAACATACACAAACAAAGTAGAAAATGTAGAGATCAATGAAATTAGAAGCAGTTAAAAAAAAAACAGGAAAAGAAAGAAACTGGTCTGGGGAGATGGCTCAGTGGGTAAGGAACTTGCCACCAAGCCTAAAGATTTGGGTTTGATCCTTTGAACTCACATGATGGAAGGAGAAAACTGACTCCAACTTTCCATACAAATGCTATGGCACATACATGCCTGTATACACACAGAGAAGATAAAAAAAATTGAGTGATCTGTGACTTTAATCCCAGCATTCTGAAGACAGAGGCAACTAGATTTCTGTGAGTTAGAAGCCAGCCTGGTCTACAGAGTGAGTTCCAGGTGAGCCAGGGCTACATATTGAGACTATGTCTTTAAAGAAACAGAGAGAGAGAGAGAGAGAGAGAGAGAGAGAGAGAGAGAGAGAGAGAGAGAGAGAGAGAGAGAGAGAGTCAAAAGTGAGTTCCTATAGAGAAAATATAAATTTCTGACACAGGACTGAGAGTGGCGGATGGTGGAAAGTCTTATGGACATTATTCTCAGTGCCAATAAATCTAACAACTTCTCTGAAATGTACAACACTGGACAGCCCAACCTCTGAAACTCAGGCAAGGGAAAAAAACTGAACAGCTTGAGAAAGAAACTAAACCTGTAACACCGACACCAGAGAGAACACCGTGGCCTGAGCGGCTTCACTGGTGAATTCTGCCAAAGATGAAGATCAACCACTGTCTGTCCACAGCCCTCCATCATACAGGCCACCTGACTCACCGCCCCAACGCCACAAGACGTATGAATCCCAACACAGTAAGATGCCTCTAAACCAACAAGTACACCTGATGACATGAAAGTTACTCGCCCACATATAAGAGGTCTTCGTCTCAGGAAGACGAGGATGGTGTAACGACCGGAAATGAACCAGTGGAACTCATCTCACTGACAGTGAAACAGGAAAGCTATAAGCTCATTGGAACAGCATCGAGCCTGAAGAATTCCATCACAGAAAGAACACTTCCTCAGTCTGATACAGGGCACCTACAAAAAAACTTGAACAATATGACACCCCCCCCCCCCGCCCCCGAATGAAAATAATAAAGCAAGGAGATTCCTGAATGTGCCAAATTTTGCAGGCATTTCTCAAGTATGACTTTCTGAAATACATTTGGTCCTTATCCTGTTTCCTAGGAGTCTGGAAGCAAAGTGTATTCCATATGCTGATAAACCCTCTGCTGGCCAGCAGCCCCTGGAGAGCTCCCAGGTGGGGCTGGTCACTGAAAGATCAGGGCTGGGTCAGAGGGTGGGGACCCTCAGCCTCATCTCAGCCCCTAGAGAAGGAAGAAGGGTTGAAGGTTGATTGGATCACCGATGGCCAGTGGTTTCATTAATCACCCCATGTAATGACGTGTCTATAAATCCCCTAGAGACAAGTTCAGAGCTTCCCAGGAGCTGGACGTGTGGAGGTCCTGGGGGGCAGTGGCCAGGGAGGACATGGAAGCCCCGCCTCTTCCACACACCGGACCTGTCTTCACCTGTATCCTTGGTAATTGTCCTCATGGTAAACCAGTCAACACAACTTCTGTGGGCTGCAAATCAGTGCAACTCACGGGTCAAAGGAGCTAATGTACAGCCGTTTGGGGGGGCCCTCCCTCTGCGAGCCCTTCACAGTTAGGCTGCTGGCTACTATGTTCTCCAACAGGGGTGCCAGGGGCTTCCTTTACTCTTTACCACCGTAAAGGCTCTCTCAACACAGGCCTGGGACCCAGCACGAGGGCTCTGCTCACCCCTCAGTATGTCCACTCTACTTAAGTATTATAGAACTGGAGGCACAACAAGGTGGGCCTGGGGACCTACTGAGTCAGGCAGGAGCTACAAACCTGTCTGTACAAACCCACTTCTTCAGACTGCCACAAGTGAAAATCTGTGGCTTTCCCATGCAGCATTTGTCGTTTTGTGCCTTAGTTAATTGGCTCACAACCCCCAGGTTCATCTATATTGCTACAAATAGCTGGAGTTTATTCTTCATGGCTGAGTAACATGTCATTGCATAGCTACACCATGTTCTCCTTATCCATGTGTGTGCGGGACACTGGCTGCTCCGACTAGATCATCTCTACTCGAGCCCACTATGCTGACCACTGTCACTGTGTCTTTGTGACTGTTCACCACAGCTCTCCATAGAAACAGTCCGTTAGTTCTGCTCTGGTCCCATCTATCCTTTCTATGTCTCGTTTCCCCATCCTGGCATGGGAATGCAAACTCCTTCAGGCTCCTACTGCTATTCTCCTGTCAAGGGGATGGACCCTTCTTGTCAGTTAAAACGCTTGCTCTCACGGGTTGCTCCTAGTTAGGTGTGGTGGCAATGACTAGAAAAGTAACAGTTCCTCACTGCCAACACTCTTGTCCCTCCACCCTCCTCCCACTGGATCTCCTCCCTCTTCTAGAAAGTCCAACTACTTTCATGCCCCTCCGCCACCTGCTTCTGTATGTGAGAGAACATGCAGAATATTTCTTTCTGAGTCTGCTATTTACCACAGCGTGCTGATCTCCAATCCCTCCATTTCTCTGTAAATGATACACAATGTCATCCTTCTTTATTGCCAAGTAATATTCCATTGTGCGTGCGTGCGTGCGTGCGTGCGTGCGTGCGTGTGTGCGTGTGTGTGTGTGTGTGTGTGTGTGTGTGTGTCATTTTCTTTATTTGTCCATCTATTGATAGACACTTGGGTTACTTCCTAGTTTGGTTACTATAAACGACACCACAATCAACAAGTGGTAAACAAAAAACAGACTACCAGATCATGTTTTTCCTTTATACACAAGTCCTTCCCTGTAAGTTCTGAGGCTGGAGGCCACTCTCAGTGAGGAGCTTTCCAGGCACCATGGTGGACAAGGAACCAAACATGCTCAGACCACAGAGCACTGCTCTCAGACATGGAAGGTGTCTCGGTCTAGCCTACCATGGAACAGGCTCTGTGATACTGAAAAATAGGCACACACTGAAAACATAAGAGGCCAACAGTTGGGGCCTCATACCAGGACATCTGCTCTAACACTCAGGTCCAGAAGCTCTGGTTCTGCTGTGGTGCCTATGAGAGCTGGACCTGGGGCCGCTGGCAGGAATGAGGGCTGGGCCAGGGGCCGCTGGCAGGAAGTGTGACACGACAGTGCAGAAAATAGCAGATGGGCAGGTAGGAGGGGTGTGGCCTCTCCAACCTGAGCTGGGGATGGAGAGGGCTCTTCAGGGGTGAACTCTGTCAGGAATACTGAACAGACATCAGGGAAGAGTCAAGCACTGAGCCAGCGTCTACAGCGTGACCAGTCCTGTAACAGCAGGATCTCACTTCTCTCCAACTCATCTGCATGGAGAAGACAGAAACTCAGATGTATCCAGTGTGTCCCAACAGGAACCAAAAGCAAACAACAAGAACTCTAACTTGGCAGACTATGAAATACGCTGAACTATCCCGAGTTCCCGGAAAGTACAAATCCATGTGCACAGAGGCTATGACATGTCAACCAGAAGAGAAGACATAATGAAAAACCCATTCCTGGGACACATGGGAGTTTACTCTCTACGTCCATTTTATCCCATTTCATCCTGAGGACCAACTAAGCCGAGGGCAGAGAGAACAGAACTCCACTCTGAACAGTCTGCAGGTTCTGCTGCCTCTGCTCCTGTAACAAGCCTCACACACGACAGCCTCCATGGCATGGTCTTACTAAAAGAATCTCTTTGGCTTGGTAAGAGGAGAGGATGTGTCTTCAGCCCGGTCATAAGCTCTCTCTGAGCAAATCTCTAACCAGGCGTGGACTATGGCAAAGGCCATCACACCTATGAAGCTCTGAGAGAGCCTGGACATTCCACCACACAGCGGCTCAGGAGCACTGCATGCTCTTTACATACACAGCCTTTCATCCATAGGGAACACATGTTCCCAGGTCCTGAGGAATAACAGAAACAAAGGACAGTATTAAACCCCATATAAGCTGTGTTTCTAATATGCAGACTTACAATATACTTATTTGCAGACCACACATACTATTACTACATTGTAATAGGAATCACGTGAGTAGTCTTCCTCTCAAAACGTCTCCCTGTGTTTCGCTCGGCAGCCTCTCCTTGGCATATCCAATTGTGAACGCCACTATTCTTGCACACTAGGATCATTTAAGTAAAATACTTCTGAACACAGCACTAAGACACCTAAAAAATCTGATAACCAAAGTGGTTGCTGGTGACTAACATGGCCGTGAACAGTGCAGACAGGCCAGACAAAGGGCTGATCATATCCTAGGAGGCATGGGCTCATGTCTGAACTCTCACCAGGCTACTCAGAGTGGCACCGACACTACAGGTGACCAAAGAGGTCCATTTTTACCTACTCTTTTCAGGGGGGACTCTGGGATAACCAAAACAAGAAAACAGAACTACAGACAATAAGGTTACAATTGCAAATATCAGAAAGAGTACATTTCCAACCTAATTTTTGAAAAAGAAGTATGGGAATTTAAAACAAGTTCGAACTTGGTGTGCTGAAAAAGAACACTCTCAAAGGTGGGCCTTAGGAAGACTGGCCAGGGAATGCTCTTCAAGGACTACAAGCTGAACACCACTTCCCTAAGGACAGGGGAAGACAGCCGAAAGAGTGTAGAGACTTTTCTATACACCAGTGGCAGGAGCCGCTGGAAATCCAGGGTACCAGCATCCTCCTCTAATAGCTGGGATGGAATGGGGTCAGAGACAGAGCAGGCTGGCTTGGGGGAAGACACAATGACCCTACACCTAGCCTGCGCCCTTGGGAGAAGACACTGTTCAGCAGTGTCTAATGGAGCAGGGGCAGAAAGGAGAGAAGACAGCTGGATCCTCCATGTCAAGGCAAGCAAGGCCTACAGAGCTCACACTGCAGGAGGGAGGCAGGGACCCAAGATGAGGTTTTATTGAAAGTCTAGTCCTGGAAGTCCCCCTACACAGGGACCCTGGGACAAATGCTTCTGATTAAAGACAGAAAATAAAGAAACCCAGACAGAGAAAACTAGAAGAGATAGGTCAACATAAAAGAAAAAAAAGGCAGCTGGGCAGTGGTGGTGCACATCTTTAATCTTTAATCCCAGCACTCAGGAGGCAGAGGCAGACGGATCTCTGTGAGTTCGAGGCCAGCCTGGTCTGTAAAGTGAGGTCCAGGACAGCCAGGCTGTTACACAGAGAAACCGTGTCTTTAAAAACCAAAACCAAAGGGCAACTGAAATGCTAAGTCAAAACAGGCAGGAAGCAGTGCTGGAGTGTGAGTCAAACAACATATGCCGAGCAAAACTAATTCTTAGATGTTAAAATCTAACGGAAATAAAAGAAAAACCCAAGAAGTAGAAACCAGGATGAAAACAAAAGCAAGATGAAGAGAAAGCACAAGACACCCAATGAAGGACAACTGAAAACAGGAGCTCCGAACGGCTCACATTGTTAAAGTGATGTGAAAAAGTTACCAAAGAAATAATACAAACAAAATTTTAAAAAGCCCATTCTGAAGGACAAACTCAGTGAGGGCATTTCAAAGTACATACAAAAAACAAACAAAAACAAAACTATTTGTCCCCATGAAAGCGGATCACCACCAGGAGGGACGTCTCCTGCTCATGACCTGAGAACTGGGGGCATGACTAACCAGCACACAGAAACCACACACATCGACAGAGCAAGACCCCTCCCTGTGCAGCCCACCACAACATGAACACTCGCCTCCCTACTCTGTAAACCCAGAGGATCCAGGTGGTGACAGGCGGAGGCTCTCTGGGCCGAGTCCCACACAGTCCACACAGCAGGTGCACAGCCTTTGCTCTGAGTACTGGAACTGTCCTAACCACGAGATCGCCGAGAGGACTCCCTGCCTTCTCCATAGAAGCAGAGCAGACTTGGGGGGGGTGCCCACCTGTCAGCCACATCTAGATCTGACTCCATCTTCTCCAGGCCCCTCATGACGCTGTCTAGCTGCTCGCCCTGGTGATGAAGGACCTTTGATGTGTCTTCCATGCGTCTCTGGGAACTGGCCATCAGTCCCACCAGCTCCTGGCCCCGGGTCCTGGGGGAGGGTGTGTGGGCAGCAGTGCCTGGCTGGGACAGGAGCAGCTCCCTCCAGAAGTGCTCGATGACATTGAAGACCACATTGCGACTGGGCCGCAGTGAACTGAACCAGTGCTTGGCCTGGCCCTTCTCCAGGATCGTGATGGCACTGAAGATAAAGAGAGACGCCTCCTTCCTGATCTCAGTGATGCTGCAGAGAGGCAGGCCCACAAGGACCTCTTCAGTTCTGTCCGCACTGAACTTCAGTGAGTGAGGCGTCAAGGTCAGTTTCCCAGGAACCCATTGCTTCTCAAGGTTCAGGTAATAGGAACAGGGCCAGGAGTGGACACGCACATCACTACTCATCTGTCCCTAGGCAGCTGGACCACACGGAGGCTGTCGTGTCTGTTTCTGAGGGAAAAGAAACAAAGTGGGCGGGTGAGGCTGCAATACATCAATTTCCTTTAGATTACAGATAGCAGGAGGTTGGCCAGGAGAGAAGTACAGTCTCCAGGGAGTTCTAGGCCTCTCTGCCCAGCAAGTAAAGGGTAGAGAGGGCTGAGATCAGAACCAAGAACTGTGCTTGTCCCTTACTCTTTACATGAAACTCTCCACTCCTGTGCCCACTGGGCAAGCCATGAAGGGATCAATCATTACAGACAAGGCCCCAGATCCTTCCCATGCATACAACCTGGCGGCTGTGATGTCCCTATCACTGTCTATCTGTACAAGGTCCTCCTGGGGATCCCCTTTCAACTCTCTGTGTATGTATCCAACTGCTTACAGAAAAGTCTTATAGACACGTGTCCCCCTCCTGGACAGCCATATCTCAGAGTTACCTCTAGAGTCACATGTACATGGATGCATTTATATGTAGATAGTGTTGTGTGGCCAGAAGCAGTGACGCACGCTAGCTTCATTTTCTTCTGCTTCTGTCCACCCCCCAGTAATGAGGATCACACCGAGATGCATCCAGGAAAGTGGTCTGCCGCTGAGCTACAGCCCCAGCCCTTGTTTTGAAATAGGGTCTCACGTGTAGCTCAGACAAGCTTTGAACTTGCTATGTAGCCCAGGGTGGCCTCAAGTTCCCTGTGCCATACTTGGCCAGTACCAGAAGCACTGGCGTGTGCCATCACACCTGGTACAGTTTGCATTTCATATTTATAACTATATTCATCAGGGCAGTCATAAGTCATGGATGACAGGTTTGAATTAACACTTATAGAACATGTTGCCCAATCCTCTTTGTTCAGATACCAAATTAGTCAAGACAAGAGGCTCCACACTGCAGTCTACGGTACTGACTGGGTAAGCAGACTTTCCCACCTCTCCCTGCCTATGTTTCTCTGTGTCTGTGTCTCTCTCTCTGTCTCTCAATTACAGTCTTTGTGTGATATGACTTTACTTCTTAGGAGCTATCTTAGCATGATCCCTCAAATCCTGAACCCAGCTGTGGGCCACAGGGACACTGCTGTCAGTCCCCAGGTCTGTAAGGCCCTGGCATGCAAGTGACAGGATGGGCAGTAAGTATGCAAAGGTAGCACCGGCAAGGCCCCAGCTCCTGTGATGTGGCGTCCACGGGGATCTCACTCATTCTCTCCCTGAGCCACCCTCTGCACAGCCGATCCTGGAGATAAGCACTGTCCTAAAGCACTCAGGTGGGACCAGCCCCAAAGAGGCAGAGCCCTGTGATGGAGTCCCTCCCCCCCCAAGGGTGAGGTCTCCCCGAGCAGTCTGGGCTGCTACTTCATCTTCAGTCACATGTTTTACACAGTGTCAGGTGGAAGTCCTGAGGTGTGAGGACATCTATGCTGGAGGCTAAATGCTCTTAAAGTTTGTCAGGAGTCTGTGAATTCGGTGTCAGCAGTGGGTCCAGAAAACCTAAGAGGCTGTGGCCTGCCAACCCCCTCTACTTCTGCTGCCCAGGGCCACCAGCTCCCCTGAGCAGACCTGGGTCTACACAAACCACCAGGTCAGGAACTAAGGTGAGAGCTAAATCCCTCAGGCTGTCCACAGCAGGAGGGGAGGCAGAGGTGGGTCTACCAGAGGAAGACTGCGCTTGAGGAAAGTGGCTGAGGAGAAACCGTAAGTGTGTAGGGAAATGATGAGAAGAGGACACAGCAGAGCAGGAAGGAGCCCAGCAGTAGGAACACGCCGCACTGCGGTCTACTCCAGCCCCTCTCTGGGGGACCTGGGAAGAACCAGGGCCAGCAGCAGACCTACAGGCCTAACTGTAGGAGCCCATGCACTCAAGGGTTTCAGTGGAGCTCTCAGTGACCGCTTCGCTCCAACAAATGACCTCACATCGATCCTCCCAGCCCTCAGAACCCAAGCTGCTCCAAAAGTCACCGATAGATGTCAATCTGTTTTAGGGGGCCAGTAGCTACCCCAGGCAGAGCACAGACTTCTTGGTATACTGTGGCGCCAACGCCACAACCATGGCCTTGCCTGCATTCACCTCTCCCATACATTATATGTTTGAGATTCCCAGCTACTGACACCAAAGTGCCACCATCACCTGTGGTTACTAGTGTCACAGGTGATCACCCATGCTGCCCAGTGGGACCTGGGGAAGATACCATCAATGTCATGAACGCCAAGACCATACCTACCTGTGTCATCACCTACACGTGCCCCACAGGACCTAATGACAGCACCCTCCACACTCTGTAGCATCAGAATTTCAACTGCCACCATCATAAGCCCCAGAGTCACCCACGTATGCGGGGCGTAAGGAAACACACATTTGGAATCCACGTCCACTGCAAATGTGTGCACCTGCCCTCCCACACTGCTGCGGACTGGACTATGCAGGACTAGACAGCAGTGGTGGGACTGACGACACCTAGAGAAACTAGAGGCCACCCGCCCATCTTCACCCGTAAGTAAAGCCCCAACACCGGCACCCTCGATCCTATCTAAATAAAAGTCTTTCCACAAAACTGGAAACGGCAACTATTATGCCAGATGTGAAGACATCAATGAAGACATTTTAAAATTGAGGATACACGACACCTCTAAAGGACACAGTAATTCTCTAGAGATAGAGCTCTGAAGCCTTCAATAAGATGTTGACATCCAGATCCAAGAAGCTCAAAGAATCCAAAAAAAAAAAAAAGAGCTTTTTCAAAGAATATTAAAGTCAAAATGTCAAAAGTGCAAGATGAAGACAGAATTCTCAACTACCCCAGAGAAACGGACAAATGAATTCTCCTAGATGAGCAGAAACAGAAAGGACCTGTCACCACCAGACCACTCCGTAAGAAATGCACCAGGAGCCGGGCGGTGGTGGCGCATGCCTTTAATCCCAGCACTCGGGAGGCAGAGGCAGGTGGATCTCTGTGAGTTCGAGGCCAGCCTGGGCTACCAAGTGAGTCCCAGGAAAGGCGCAAAGCTACACAGAGAAACCCTGTCTCGAAAAATAAAAGAAAAAAAAAAGAAAAAAAAAGAAATGCACCAGGGGAAAAGGATGAATACAGGGGTGCCCAGGGAGGCTAAGGAGGAAGACTATGAGTTGGAGGCCAATTTGGGCTACGCAGCAACAGTCTGGGATACAGAGGAAGACCCTACCTCATCAAACAAACAAAATGGGGGAGGGGTGGGCTGGGAAGCAAAGGGCTAGAGAAACGACTCAGCAGCTAAGAGTACTTGTTCTTGCAGAGAACTCGGTTCAGTTTCCAGCACCCACATGGGTGCTCACAATCAAGCATAGTTCTCGTCAGGGTACATAATATTCTCTTCTGACTTCCGTGGGCACCAGGCACGCATGCAGTGCACAGATATACATGCAAGGAAAATACTTACACATATAAAATAAATATATCAAAAAAAATAAAATTACTTAGAAAACATTAATAGCCTCAATTCTCCAATCAAAAGACATAGACTCGCTACATGGATTAAGAAACAAAAACACCCTTCTGTTGTCTTAAGAAACCCATCATACCTTTAAAGACTGGCACCATGTTAAAGGGAAAATAGGGAAAAAAGTATTCTAAGTAATTAGGCTGAGGGTGCAAGCAGGCATTGCCATTCTAATACCTGACAAACTGGACTTCAAACTAGAACTAATCAGAAGAGATAGAGAAGGGTACTTCATTCTGACCAGGGCATCGATTAATCAAGAAAATGTTACAATACTAACCTAGATACACTAAACTCTGACACTCAATTTCAAAAAAAAGTGTAAGTGGAATTAAAGACACGATTAACATAAACCAATAATAGTAGGTGACTTCAACACCTTACCTTCTCCAATAGATAAGTCCTCTAGAAAAAAAAATTTAACAGAGAACCCTCAGACTTAATGACATCTTATATCAAATAGTCCTAACATATTTACAGAACATTTTACCCAAGCGCCAGAGTATATTCATTTGACTCAGCAGCACGCGGAAGCTTCTGTATGATCATATGCTGGAACGCAAAACAAACTTTCACAAATGCAGAAAAATTGAAATAATTCCATGCATGCTATCCACCCATTATGCAATGAAACTTAAAATCAACAGCAAACAAAACTCTAGTAAGTATTTAAACTCATGGAAATTAAACAACTCATTACTGAATGAGTCAAGGAAGAAATCAAGAAAAAAAATTAAAATATTCTGGAAACTAAATGAAAATTAAAACACAAGACAACAAAACCTCTGGAATACAGTAAAGGCAGTCCTAAGCAGGAAGTTTATAGCCCTAAGTTCCTACATTAAAAAATCAGAAAGGACACTGGGCAGTGGTGGCACACACCTTTACTCCCAGCACTCAGCGGGCAGAGGCAGGTGAATCTCTGAGTTCAAGGCCAGCCTGGTCTACAAAGCAAGTTCCAGGACAGACAGGAGAAACCCTGTCTTGAAAAGAAAAAAAAATCAGAAAGAGCACAAATAAATAACTTAATGGTGCAACTCTGGCCTCTGGGTTTATATGGCATTCACATGGTACATGGACATATCAGACATATACTCAGGCAAAACACTCACATACATAAAATAAAAATAAAATCTTTTAAAAAGAACACTTAAAAATAAGAATTTGGAAAAATAAGAACAAATCAAATCCAAACCCAGTAGATGGCAAGAAAAAATAAAATAGAAACAAACAAAACAATACAAAGAAACAATGGATCTAAGAGCAGGTTCTTTAAGAAGGTAAACAAGATTGACAGAACCTTGCAAAAGAAAGAAAAAGATGACCCAAATTAAAAACCAGAAATGAAAAGGAAAACATTATAACAGATACCAAAGAAATTAAAAATATTAAGGAAATTTAAAAAACTTATACTTCAATAAGTTGGAAAATCAAAAAGAAATGGATGGATTTCTTGATTCAATCAAACTACCACAGTTAAACCAAAAGAAACCAACAACCTAAAACAGACCCTAACGAAGGAAGAGACTGCGCCAGTAATTAAAGAATTTCCGACTGTAAAAAGCAAAGGTCCAGACTGACTCAAGAACTACAACCAATATTCCTTTTTTCCTTTCCAAACTTTATTTTTATTTGTATAGGTGTTTTCCCTGCATGGATGTTTGTGTACCTCGTGTGGGTGACCAAGGAGGCCAGAAGAGGGTGTTGGATCCCTTGGGATTGGAGTTGCAGACAGTTAGGAACTGCCATGTGGGTGCTGGGAACTGAACCCTGGTCCTAAGGAAGAGCAGCCAGTGCTCTTAACCACTGAGCCACCTCACCAATACTACTACTTTTTTTTCTCTCCCTGAGACAGGGTTTCTCTGTGCTGCCCTGGCTGTCCTGGAACTCGCTTTGTAGACTAGGCTGGCCTCGAACTCGGAGATTTGCACCAATATTTCTTAAATTATTCAAAAAAAGAATAATTTTAAAAAGGGAGACGTATTATCTCCCAGAAATGAACCCCTTGATTGGCAATCCAATCCAAGGTGGTCTGCTCTGGAACTATGTACGCACAAATAATAACAATGGACTCACAGGTTGTATTTCATATTTGTATATATGTGTACATATATGTAACAATAATAATCAAAGGAAAGAGGCTATCGATTTGAGATGGGGGGGACAGGAAGGTTTGGAGGGAGGGGGCATGGGAGGGACTGGAGGGGGAAAAGGGCAGGAGGTAGGTGATGTAATTATATTTTAATGAAAAATGTAAAAAAAAAAAAAAACTAAAAAAGAAGTCTCAGTGGGTAAAGATGCTTTCCTCCAAGCCTGACCACCTGGATTCTATTTTCAGAATCCACAGGAAGGAGAAAATTGACTCCTATAAGTTGTCCTCTGACCCCCACGTACAAGCAATGGTACTCATACACCCACATACATACATACATGAATGCGTGAATGCACCATACATGCTCGCGCACATGCATACAGAGAGGTATAAACATATAAAAAAGGTTTAAGAAAATCTTACACTAGAAACAAAAAGATGATGACCACCATTATGAAAACACAAATGCACACAACTCACAAGCCGCACCCGTTAAATACTAAATAGAAAGAAGATACTAGTATGATAGAAAACTATCAAATCTCAATAATAAACAGTAATAGAGATGGAATGGGACAAAAAGCAGAAAAAACAATTAGAAAGCAGTCACACCGGCAGGAAGTCCACCCATATCAACAATAACCTCAAATGTAAATGGACTAAAATCACCAGTCAAAAGACACACTGGCTGAATTGGTTAAATATAAGACAGGAGCTGATTATATGCTGTGTACAAGAAACTTGCTCCACTGGTAAAAGCATACACTGAAAATTGAAGCATTTGAAAAAGATGTGCCTTATAAAAGGAGACCACAATGAACAGAAGTAGCTGTACTCGTGTTAGATAGAGCAGAAATAAAATGTAAATTTTCAAAGAAGGGTCACTGCATATTGATAAACTATCAATTGAGTAGGAAGACAGAACTACTGTAAATATATATTCACCCAATGCTAGACCACCAAAAAATATAAGCAGAAATCATTAGCTCTATAGGAGAGGTAATTCCAGGAACACTAACAATTGAGGACCTTGATATCCTTTCATCAATGAGCAGAAAACACACTCAGAGAATCAATGAAGGAAATCTGAGTTGAACCATACCGGAGAGCAAACAGACCCAGCAGGTATTTGCAGAATACATTAGTCAGCAGCTACAAAACACAGTCCTCTCATCTGCACATAGCACACTCTCCAAAACTACATCCACTGTTAGCACAAAGCAAGTCTTAAATTAAAAAGTACCATCACGTCTACTCTCGGATGACAATGAACAAAAACTAGAAATACACAAGAACTGTGGTGAACACATGGAGACAGAACAATATGCTCCCAAACAATCAATGAGCGTCCGAAAGAATCCACAAGTAAATTTTTCTTGAAATAAAGATGAAAACATCCTGTGTTAAAATTCATGAGATACAGCCAGGTGGTGGCGATGCACACCTTTAACTCGGCATTTGGGAGACAGAGGCAGGTGGCTCTCTCTGAGTTCCAGGCCAGCCTGGTCTACAGAGCGAGTTCCAGGACAGCCAGGACCACACAAAGAAACCCTGTCTGGAAAAACCAAAGGGAAAAAAAGGAAGGAAAACCAACTGCCATGACAGGCTAGAGAGATGGCTCAGGGCTAAGAGCTCTTTCAGAGCTGCCTGGCTCCCAGCACTCACACTGGGGGGTCCACAGCCACCTGTAACTCCAGCTGTGGGGAATCTGATGTCCTCTTCTGGCCTCTGTGGTCACTGTTCTCATGTGGCATACACACAGACATACACATAAATAAAAATAAAATAGATCTGCTCTTTAAAAAAGAAACTACAACAAAAAAATTAATATTATTTAATTAAAAATTAATTAATAAACATGGGTAACAAACTGGAAAAATCTAAAAGAAATGCACAATTTTTTAGACATATGCAACCTATTCAGACTGAATAGAGAGAAAATCTAAATGTACCAGTAATAAAAAATAAAATGGAAACCATAGTTAAAAGTCTCCCATAAACATAGCAAGCTCCAGTCAGCCAAGGTTACATAGTGAGACCCTGTCTTCAAAAAAAAAAAAAAAAAAAAAAAAAAAAAAAAAAAATCCAAGGGCATGATGACTTTTTTCAGCTGAATTCTACAAAGCATTTAGAGAAAAAAAATAATCTAATTTTCAAAAATTTAAGAAACATTGACAAAGAAAGAACATTGCTAAATTCTTTTTATGAGGTCAAGGACTATCAAAAACCACACAAAGATACAACAACAAAAGAAAACTGGACCCCTATACCCTGATGAACAAGGACATAAAAACTTTCCAAAAAAAAAAATATAGTAAAAGCCAGGCTGGTGTAGAGGGGCACACCTGCCATCCCAGGACTTGGGAAGTTGAGGCCGGAGGGTTGGGAGCCTGGTACACACAGAGAGAATTTGTTTTGAACAGGAACCAAAACTAAAACACACAGGAAAAAATCATTTTAGTTTAAGAAGGTGTGCAAAGCCAATAAATGCATGAAAAAAATGTCCAACATCTTTAGCTACCGAGAAAATGCAAATCAAGCTGGATGTGGTAGCTAACACACCTGTAATCCAAGCACTCAGGAGGTAGCAACCCAAGGATCAGAAGTTCAAGATCATCCTCAACTACCTATATGGTTTGAGGTCTTCCTGGGCTACATGAATTGCTGTCTAAAAAATAAGGGGCGGAGAGGGGAGGGGAGGGGAGGGGCAAATCAAATCACATTGAGATTCATCTCATCCTAGTCAAAATGACTGTCATCAAGAAAAAAAAGCACATTATATGAATATATGAAAACATAACCATGAAGTTCAGTATTTTACACAATATATGCAATTTGTTATTGCTGTTTCGAGACAGGGTTTCCCTGTGTAGCCCTGGATGTCCTGGAACTTGCTCTATATACCAGGCTGGCCTTGAACTCACAGAGATTGGTCTGCCTCTGCTTCCTGAGTACTGGGATTAAAGGTATGTGCTGCCACTGCCTGGAACAATGCATACAAAATTTTAAAAGATTAATATCCCTTAGAGCTAGAGAGAGCACTTGCTGCTCTTCCAGGGGCCCTGGGTTTGATTCCCAGTACCCATATGGCAGCTCACAACTGCCTGTAACTCCAGTCTCAGGGAATGCACACCCTCTTCTGGCCTTCTTGGGCACTACATGCACATGATGTACATACACACACAGGAAAATATTAATACACATAAACCAAATAAATAAATATCCAAAATAGATAATGAGCTTAAAAACACCAAAGTTGCAATTAACAAGGGTTAAAATATGAATGAATGTTTTTCACAAATTATACAAAGGAGCAAGCATGTGAAAACTTGCCCACTGATTGCATCATTCCAGTAAGAACGGCTATTATCAAAAGAATAGGGCTTGGGGATTTAGTGCAGTGGTGGAGCGCTTGCCTAGCAAGTGCAAGGCCCTGGGTTCGGTTCTCAGCTCCGGGGGGTGTGGGGGGGAGACAAAATAAAAGAATAACGAGGTTCTAGAAACATTCTTCAAAGGTAGAGGACATCCTTCCGCAGCACTTGCCTAGCACATGTGAGGCCTTGGGTTCACCCCCTGGTGTTTGTGGCGGAGGGCTAAGGACGGTAAGTGCTGGCAGGCAGGGCAATGGAGAAGTGGTAACCCTTACACATCACCCATCTTTGCTTACTCTTCTCAGCAGAGTGACTGAGCTGGTAAAATAGAGAGGAAAGTGGTAACAGCGGCAAAGGCAGCGGCAGCAGCAGCAGCAGCAGGTTATCTTAGGAGTTCCAGAGGCTGGCTGTGGTGGAGCAGAGGTGGTCAAATACAGACTGGGAGCAGCTGGAGACGACGAACCCGTCAGGTTTCCATCACTGGAAGCGGTGAGGGAGCTGCCACGCCTTAACAGCCAGGAATTCAAATGCCAGGGATGAAAGCTGTGACTCTGGCCTGTCAAGACCCAAGCAAGGGTCCCAACACTCTATGCCTCAGAACTACAGTACAAAGTGCTGCTGGAGCATAGTGTCTCAATACCTGAGGCCCATTCCAGACCTGCACGACAAGCAGCAGCAGCAGCAACCGCCACAGACTACAGCAGCCGCCAAGTACAGGAGCCACTGGTAAAGCTCAGAGCAACAAACCTTCAACCTGAGTGTGTAAAGTCACATGGCTGGCTTCTAATAGGGAAACAGGTCCCTAGTCCCAGAGCTTGGAGTTATAAGGCCTGGATGTGCCCCGCAGTACAGCCCCGTCAGCCCTTGGGCACTCAGGGCTCAGGACCGCCAGCACAAGGACTTCTCACCTCGTCACAATCTCTGGATAAAGCAGAAGGACTCCAAACAGCTGACAAGGACACAGTGTGACACATCTTGTTTGTTTGACTGAAAGCTCTTGGAGGACAACAGACTATATTTTATTCAAGGTTCTGGCTCAGCGACTTCCTTGTGATGGGTGTTCATTTTTCAGTTTTTGTTCGGCTGGGACACAGTGGGCATGGTGAAGGCCCGTCCTGCTTGGGAGTCCTGTGGATGGCAGCCTTCACCAAATACTGTATGAAACAAACTGAAGAGACCAGAGCGACATGGAAGCTCACCCATCAGGGACGTGAGGAGTCTACTCCCGTGTCTTGGATCCATCTTTCCTAGGACCTCTAGGGCAGTGGTTCTCAACCTGTATATCAGATATTTGTATTGCGATTCATAACAGTAGCAAAACTACAGTTATGAAATAGAAAGGAAATAAGCTTATGGTTGGGGTCACCACAACATGAGGAACTGTATCAAAGGGTTGCAGCATGAGGAAGGTTGAGAACCACTGCTCTAGGGGATCACCATACCAAGCACCTGCTACCTGGCCTTGGCTAGGTATCAGTTAGACATATCAGATGCACAGAAACAAGCAGACATACCAGGGAAGAGGAGCAGCAGAAGAAAGGACACCTTATTCACAGCACCCTTAGTATATACAACAGGAAAGCACCAGTACAACAAATGTGGATTTGGCTTCTCTAATAAGCTGGCCCAGGTTCTCCACAAACACACCCTAGACCGTTCCTCCAAGAGCAGACCCAGATTTCCCTCTCGGTATGTGTCACTCCTACACGCCAGGAATCACAGCTCCACCAGCTCCAAGACCTGAAGCTAGGACCTTCCCGGAAGAAAGTTGCCAAACCAGCTAGCTATGAGAATTTTGTCATCATCACAAATAAAAGAAGATACGGAAAACTCATTTTTCAGAAAAGGATTTCATAGATAACTCCCAAGTTGCAGAGGACAACCAGGTCCTATGTGGGACCTGACAGGCCTCCTAACAACCTGTCCTTGGCCCGACCAAGGGGAACCACCACATTAAAAACAAACAAAACACCTTGAACTCTTACATCAGGAAAGCTCCATGAGAAACAGCCAGGAAGTTTACAGGCTGACGTCACTGGAAAGTGGGGAGATTTTCTCAGCTGCAGGAGACACTTCCTTCTGTAGAGAAGGCTGCTTTGTCTTTCTGAGGGAGGGGTTCAGCAGGCGAGCCTGCATCGAGCCCCTCCCTAGCACACCAGGGCCACCCCAGTGGCAGCCTCTTCTACTGCGACAAGCCACACTGAGTCGTGGGCAACAAGTCCCTGAACTAGGAAGCCGGTGCCTGATCCTTCTACCATATGCCTGGGGAGGCAGGGGGAGGGTACTGACACCTTCCTGCCTCTGCAGAGCTGCCGATACTCCAGTAAGATTAGTGAGCACAGGCTAGAGCACCTCCAAGCCATGCACGTGACCTCTGAACCCTTCAAAGTCACGGGGCGGGGGGTGGGGGCTGGAGCAATGGCTCAGCTGTTTAAGAACACTGGCTGCTCTTCCAGATGACCCAGGTTCGATTCTCCACACCCACATAGTAGCTCACAACTGTCTATTACTCCTGTTTGGGAGAGGGGGAATCTGGCGCCATCTTTTGGTCTTTAGGGTTACTGAATTCACGTGATGTTTATACATGCAGGTAAAACACCTGTAACACAAAATAATAGCTTTAAAAAGCACTGGCATGCACTTCTCAGAATTAGGGGAGCTACTTCAGCCCAATCAGTCATGGTTTCCAAGGCAGGGAGCCACACAGAACACTGCTCAGCTTCTGAAGACAGCCTTATCTAATTCCTGGCTGGAAGGGGTTTCCCATTGCTCAGCTATAACCAGACCTGCCTGAGAACAGGCAGGCTTGTTCAATGCCTGGGTCCATATAAGGAAAAAACCCACACTCAGCTTCTCCTACATTACCATCACTTCTGCAAACACATACGCGTGTGATGTCTCCTTATTCAGCACCCAGCAACTGGTTCTAAGGTGTACATTAGCTTGGTGGCTCCAGTCCACTTCCATGCAACCTCGTCTTCTTGAAGACAGTCTGGTCCTAAGATGGCCTTCACTTCAGACGCCGACCTCAAGCCCAGGCTACATCTGACCCACTACCCATGTGTGGGGGTTCACCATCTTCTCAGATTGGATTTGTTTTCTCCAACAGCTCACAGAACTCAGGGAAACACTTATACTTACCATTTGATTGTAAAGGCCATTAAAACGGATGCAGATGAAGAAACACACGGGGCCAGGTGTGAAGACGGGGTAAGGCTTCCGTGCCCTCCCTGGAACTTCTGCGTGTTCAGCTACCAGGAAGCTGCTAGGCAGTCTACCCGTGGAGGCTTCATGACATGGGTATGACTGACTCAACCACTAGTCAGTGGTGATCTGCTCAACCTTCAGACCCTCTTCCTTCTTTGGGGCCTGGGAATAAGACTGAAGTCCCCATCCTCTGACCCTGCCCTGGTCTTTCAATGACCGTTCTGCCCCGAATTACCTAGGGGCTGCTGGCTAGCAGAAGGCATATCATTTCCCAGGATTTAGGAGTCATATTCCAGGAAACAGGACAACACACTGCCACCTTGCTAGACACCACAAAAGGTTTGTTTCAGCTCCACAAGATTGTCCCTGTGCAGAGCATGAGTAGGCAGTGAAATTATCCACGGGTTCCCAGAAAATCTCCAGGCCCAGCAGTGGGGCAGCAGAGGAAGCTCGCCCTGGTCCCAGCTGCAGCTCCTCCAGCTCCACCACAGCTTTACAACTTGGGAAAAGTTACCTCAGCTTCTGGACCTCTGTTTACCCTCTGGTAAAATAAGTAAAAGACCGCGGGTCAATACCAGCTCTAGGTCATTCTGAAATTCAAAGAGAAAAGGACAGAGAACCAAAAGCTGAGGAGAAGAGAGCAAGCACTTGCCGTTAGGACATTATGGACAATAAGGATGAGAACTGTACCCGTGTTTGACAAACGCCAAGGGAGAAGCATGTGGCTACAACTTTTCCTACCACAGATTTCCAGGACGTCTTTTCCAGAAAGCCAAAATAAACAGATATTAAGTGGAAGGGCAGAAAGGAGAAAGCTGTTCCCACCCATGCAGCAGAAGCTGCCCATGTGTGGTTAGACCCCATGACCTTGCTTAGACTGACATGCCTCCCATGGAGTCCTCAAGAAGGGGGTCCTGGTCCCCTTGAACCCAGATCTTTCACAGGGCCCTCCACCCAACCTCTGCTCCTCAGAATCACTGATTTCACTCTTCTTTGCACTGGGTCTACTAAGCTGCTGTAGGACCACGTGGTAAGCACTTCAGGCGAGAAGCCATGAGTCTTAGTCACGATCACTAACCACCACAGGTGACCCATCAACCAAGAGGTATGGCTATTCCAATAAACTTCATCTACACAATTCTGGCAACTAGACATGGACTACAGGTTGTGGCCAATCTCATTTGTCAACACAAAAAGCACAGCTCTCACCTTAAATGGAGTAACAGAGGTTTCTTCTAGAACCATGTTGAGTGACCATGGCCCAGTGACACAGATGTAGGTCACCCCCAATTCCAGGGTCCAAAGTGCAAGCAGTTTCATCAAGTTTTATAGTTTTACAGAACAAAGAAAGTCATCAATCAAGCAAATGTAAAACACTTTGGTGGGTTCATCAGAGAGGTAGATATAGCAAGACGGAGAAAGCTTTTCTATAGGCCTCAGATGCTGTCCGATGACATTCTCAGCCTTTGGATTGGTAGAGGCTAGCGGTTTGCTAAGTTACTAGATGCCAGAGGTTTTTACTCTTAGTCACAGGATGTTACGGATACAGAGGCGGGCAAGGAATGGCTAGTCACGTGGCTAAAGTGGGCCCGAGATAAGGTAATTAGCTCCTGGCAACTTTCCAACCTCTCCACGTCACTATAGTTTTAATCAGACACAACTTTCCAGGAATTCTCCTGGACAACATCATTGGTCCACAAGCCTATTAAAAATCTCCTAGTTTAGCTGGGCAGTGGTGGTGGTGTACACCTTTAGGGAGGCTGAGGCAGGAAGATCTCTGAGTTCAAGGCGAGTCTGGTCTACAGAGTGAGTTCCAGGACAGCACAGAGAAACCCTGTCTTGAAAAACCAAAAACAACAACGAAAATCTCCAGGTCAAAACACACACCACCCTTCCTCCCTCCCTCAGACGCCACCCCCCCTCCAATCCCTGCCCCCAGTTTGACACAAAGGCGTAAGAGTACCGTGACAAGGCTGACGTCACCTAACCACATCTGTCAGGCCCGCGGGCTCTCAGTGCTTCACCTCAGACCTCTGGCTGCCCGCTGGGCGGCTTCATGACACGCCTACCAGGCATCTCCAACCAGTCCGGCCCCATCACCCCTCCTTGTTCAGTCATCTGTTGGGTACCTCAGGCTGTTCCAGGCCCTGGCCACATGCTTCTTATTCTCACAAAAGCTCTGCTGGAACCAAGAGTCCTTCTGGATCCCTTTCTTCCTCATCCTCCTAAGCCCATACGCAAATCCTAATGTACTAGGCCTGGCAAAAGTGAAGATACTTTAAAGAGACAACTGTGTCTCTCATTCTGACTATCACCAGAGTATTGAAACAATGGACCCCAAAGAGATGGGAATCTCCCCTGGAATCTCCAGCTGGGAGAAGGAAACGGTACTAGTCAGAGGGAACTTGTCTCCCAGAAAGAGATCTCCCATGATTCTAACAACTTATTAGACCACCTTACAGGAGACGGAAGATCAAAGACGGGTTAATGGTGGGTGGGGCCACACCTGTACTGCTTAGATATGCAAATCTTTGGCCTTCTATTTAATCTCACTCCAGGACTTGGGGGTTCACTGGGTCTCTTTGTCCCTCTTCCCAATGTGGCCACATTGAGTAAATCTCCTTTTTCTGCTTTCCACCTTTAATCTGGCTCTATTCAGACCTGGCTTAGGATACAGGCTGTGACCCCCATCTGGCAACACGGACAGCTCTCCATGATACCTTCTCGGGTTCGGTGTCATTCTTTATTGGCACAGCCCCTCCAGGACCTTCTCCCTTCATCCTGCCCCTTCAGTCAGGAAAGAGAGTTAGGAAATGTCATGCTTCCGCCAAAAACTCTTCTGAATATAGGATCCCTGAGGGTAAAGCACTTGCTTGGCATATGGGAGGTCCTGAGTTCTGGGAGAATGGGGGAGAGTGCAAAACAAATCACAGAAAACATACCCAACTCCAACCAGTCTACCAGGGCTCTGAGCTTCATCCTGTGGCCCCTTCCTTCCCATCCCTGCCTGAACTGCTCTCCACCTTGACACTTCTGCTTAAACGGCACCTCTGCCCTTCCTAATGCCCACCGCCAACCACAGCATCCCACACCTCAGAGAGCTTTCCAAAGGTAACCCGCTCTGTGCACCAAAGGGGACCTTCACAGAAGCGAGCCTTATGCACTCCATGGGCACCTGGTGCACACATACCAAGTGGGCCCTCCAGAAATGCTCTGTTCCTGAATTCTTTGTTTGGTGTCTACCTTTGTTAGGTTAATTTGCCTACACCAGTACAGGTAGAGTAGGAGCCCTGTGTGGACCCTCATGTGAGAGGCACAATTACTGTGGGAAGTCATGGCCAGCAATCCCTGGGTGTCAAGCTAATTCACATAAATGACGTTCTTAGGGAATAGGCCCACGTCACTTGACTGTGACTCCGAACACATTGGGATTGGCATAATGGGTCTCTTTCAGC
The DNA here is from genome assembly GCF_049852395.1 of Peromyscus maniculatus bairdii. NCBI lineage: Eukaryota > Metazoa > Chordata > Mammalia > Rodentia > Cricetidae > Peromyscus > Peromyscus maniculatus. Next base: position 43,680,415 of record NC_134859.1, read on the forward strand.
ATTTCCATCACACATGTGCCCTTGAGTAAAACTCAATAGCAAGTAAACAGCCTATTTTTAGTTAATTTCCAAAGTACCAGAACTCGCAACATTTTGCACACCTTCCACTACAAGGCTGGGAGAGAGAACAGTGCGGCAGTGTGTCCAAGCGGGGGCGGTAAGACTGGTTCTTTCCATTACCTGCCCTCCCGCTCTGCGGCAGACCCTCTTTCCACTCCCTCAGAAGTTCCCATCTCCACCCTGGGAGGCTCAGCCATGCTTCTGAGGATGTTTCAAACACCACAGCCTAGCTGCAGGGCATGCTCTAGATACTCAGAGAGAAATGAGACCATCCACTGTTTCCACCTCATCTCCTCCAGAGTGCCAACTCCGGTCCTTTCCTGTTTTCTTCTGGGGTGACTCTGCCCAGGATGCGCAGTTTCCATAGGTCTGTGTGGGCAGAGGATATGCATCACTAGCAGCCCCCAGCGGGGGGCAGGAGAGGCAGCTTTGTAGACACACACCTGTGTTTCAGGCCTCTCTCTCCAGGCCTCACATATTCGACGATGTGACTAACACCCAGAGGCCACCATGTGAAGACCAGAATTACAGCATTAACTAAATGAGGCTGGGAGCTCATGTCCCACTTCCTGTGTTAGGGGCTGTGCTGCCCCAGAGATCATGACAGCATACATACCTGCTGGGCCTGACCTCTTCCTCAGGGACACCGGTCTTAGACTAACAGGTAAAGCAGCAATTCCTACTTTGGTTTTTCATCTTTTATGGAAAAACAAACTGCTTATTTTACCTCTAGTCTCACGTCATAGCACAGAATTCTGGGACCCTAAGTGTCAGCAGTGGACACCAGAAGAACGTCCTTTAATTCAGTTCAGCTCTGACAATGTCTGCCAGAAGATGGCATCAGATCCCAAGGTTGTGGACTCAGTCTCCCAAGAGGCCCTACTTGAGTGCAGATGCAAGCCCAGGCCATGTCACCTCTTTTTCTGATGACCAGTACCTATAAATAGGGTCCTAGAGAGCCCTCCTTGAGTTGGATTTCCCCCAGAAGCTCACAGTACTCAGAGAAGCACTAACTTACATTTACTGTTTTATTATAAAGGACATTACACTGGGTATAAAAAGTTGCAAGAGGTCAAGTAGGAGAACTCCTTGCCCACGTTCTCCCTAGGCACACTCTCCAGGATCCTCTAAATGAGTTGCCTAAGGATTTTCTGGACATTTCATTACATGGGCATGACTGATTAAACACTGGTCACTGATGACCTACTTAACCTTCAGCCCTAGAGGCTGAGGTCTGGGTTCAAAGTCCCCACCCTCTGATCCTGTTCAGGTTTTCAGTTACCAGTTCCACCTGGAATCTACCCTAGTGGATGCTGAATGGTGTTGGGCTCCTTAGCATGCAAAACGGCATTTATACCCTCAGGTAGTCCAAGAATTTTAAGAACTGTATGCCAAGAAATAGATTAAAGATCTAAAATGATGTTTCCAAATATAACATGCTGCCAATGTAGGAAAAGAAGGAAGAGAACTCCAGGAGACGGAGGAGGGAACAGGAATAAAATGTATAAATTCATGTATGCCTGGAAAAACAGGCTTGATACCAGAAGCTTTAATGATTTAATGTAATTTTTGGATGACTTGGGGTTTTATTGCTGTTACTGTATTCTGGCTTTTTTTTTTTTTCTTTTTGAGACCAGTCTTGGTTTGTGGTTCAAATTGTCCTAGAACCCTCGGATCTTTCTACCTCAGCATCCCCAATGCCGAGATTAAGGCGTGCACCACAAGTCCCGGCATAAGGTTATGTGTTTCTCTCCACTTGAATTTCTCTATGAGCTGTCATCTCCTACCATGACCTAGCTGCAATAGAGTTCCACACTTTGACCAAAGAGTCACAATGAGGTCCACAATGGGAGAATTAGATCAAACAATCCTCTGCCTCCTGTTTCTACCCTTGCTCTCTTCCTAATCAACACCTCTCTACCTGAACCTCAGAATCTCCTAAAACTCACTTTTCCCCCTTCTAATTTGTCCCTTTCTATTTCTAGGTAAACACCACAATTCTTGGAAAGGTCCCTCAACCTATCCCGGAGACTCGGGAGCCTCACCACGCCCCGTGGATCCTCACCCTCCGCTCCGCACCCCACCAGGACTCTGTCATCCTTAAGGTTTGGGACTCATGTTCATCTCCAGTCTCGGTGGCGGGCTCGAGTACTGCCTAGCTGCGCGTTAGCAGTACCGCTCACCTGAGGCAAGAGGAGCGCGCGGAAGACGCTGTGGCAAGCGCCACCGGACCACCAAACACAGACGCCAGGAGCTGGGAAGCCGGTCCACCAGCGGGCGAGCGCTCGTGCGCCTGCGCGGGAGGGCGGGACTGCGTAGGGCGCACGCGCACATGCTGGGAGCGCCAAGGCTTGAGTTCCTGCTGGAATGCTGCCCCTCTGGTGTCTGGTTCCGGGCTCCTTTACTGTGGTTTTCTGATCCAAACTCGTCTTAGGAGGTTTCTCGGCCTCCGCTCCCCATCTGGAGTGTAGTGAGGAGCAGAGCTGGGCCTCCGGGGTCAGGTTCCCCGGTGGATGGATCGAGAGACCCGCCTCTTTGCCGAGCGGCACTACCGGGGCCTCGGGGGCCAAGTCCCTGGCTGCAGCGGGCCCGCACCCAGCAGTGTGACCTTCATTCAGGCGCCGGACGCCTTCTCCTACGCTGACTTCGTGAAGGGCTTCCTGCTGCCTAACCAGCCCTGCGTGTTTTCCAGCGCCTTCACCGAGAGCTGGGGCAGCCGGCGGCGGTGGGTGACGTCGGCGGGGAAGCCTGACTTCGAGTATCTGCGGCAGAAGTATGGTAGGGCGCAGGCGGACTGACCTGGGGAACTCGGAGCAGACAGGAGGCGTAGACCCCGGGATGGGAGGGTGGCCAGGACCGGACAGACGAGTGGGACCTGGATAATTCGCCCAGAGGGTGGCCGGAACCCAAGGGGATGAAACTGCACGTATGACTCGGCCACTTCTGTGCCGACCCTCTCGCTGCAGGAGACGTGGTTGTGCCGGTTGCCAATTGTGGAGTGCGGGAATACAATTCAAACCCCAAGGAGCACATGCCCTTCCGTGACTATATCGATTACTGGAAGGAGTACATCCAAGGAGGTTGCTCCTCCCCTCGGGGCTGCCTCTACCTCAAGGACTGGCACCTGTGCAGGTAATAGGACCGGCCGGCGGATGGCTGCTGGGGACTTTTCCCTAAGCAGCGAGTGCAGGCCTTCTTGGTAGAGCATTCCTACTGCAGTCAGAGGGGTTACGTCTGCAGTAGAGTTCTAGTCTGTCTCAAAACTGGTGGGAGGGTAGTTCCCTGGGAGGGTCACCATACCAGCCCAGGTGGACTGTCATGAGGAAAATAAGTCTTGTGTAGCTCTTGTATGGCCTCTGCTGTGTAATGTTTGAGCAGGTTCTCTCAGATCCTCTGGGACTGCCCTCTCCTGACCCCACTGAGGACAGGTTTGTTTCTTCCACGGTTGTTCCGGGGATTCTTGCTGTCTACTGGCCCATTCTAGACTCTCAAAAGGGGCAAGTGACCTTTCTACAACTGCTCTCACCCCACTTTGAAAATCCCTCATTATTTAAAGAGGCACTCAGCACCCTCCCTGATTAGCCTCTTCTTTTCTCACACATCAACTTATGACAGCTTTACTTAGGAGATTTTTGACTTTGTGATGTTTGCATAGGTGCAATGCATTTGGTAGAAACTACTTCAAGGTTTGAATTTTCCCAGGCTAGCCGTATGTGGTGTTTCTTCCCTATCCCTTTCCTCTATGTTGGACAGTGTCAAGAAGCCATACCCACTTCCAACCCATGGGTCTACTGAAATGATCACACCTCTAGAGTATGCTGCACTGCTCTGCTGAGCTACAGTGGTCGTCCATTTAGGCACACTGCTGCCTTTTTCTTATTGGAGTGCTAAGGTCTTGAGCATCTAAACACATGCTGTTAGTACATTTTTAAATTTATGATATTTCCAACTTGGACATGTCAGTCCATAAGCCCACTACATCTGAGGAGTTTCATGATGCTCACTTTGGGAAGAGCATCACTTCTTTCCATGGTGGTCCTGGGACTGGGTGTTTTCTCTGCCTTTCACAAGCACAGACTGTTGTGCTCAGAACCCCAGCAAAAGGCACAGCGGACAGGTGAATTCCTGTATCCCTTGTGTGCAAAATAGGGCTCAGAACTGTAGAATGGGATGGAATTCAGGCCCCTGCAATTTCCACAACTGACCAGATACAAAAGAAACACCAGCCTCCAGCTACTTTGGCATACTACTACTTCTTGTTTAGGCAGAAAGCTGGTCTATGCAGGAGCTGGGTAAAGCATGACTGGACACTGGTCCTGAATCTGTATAATGTTGAAGCAGGTAGAGATGGACTCACAGGCCTAAATACTGCCCTATGTAGTAGTTTAAAGTTTTAGGTAAACATTTGAGTTGGATTGTTTTGTTTTTTATTGCAGGGGGTAATGAATATTTCCCAAATATTATACTGGCATATTTATGCTAAAAAAAATTGTTCATTGTATTTAAATCCAATGTTTGATCATACTTCTGTCTGGAAGACCCTGAAACCAAAAAGGGCAGAAGAAGGCATGGAGTCGCATAATCAGGAGGCCACAGGGGAAGTGATGCCTGAGCAGCATTTAAGAGTCTGCTGAGTGCTCAAAGGCAAGCAGGCCTGATGTTTGGGGACCTACAGATAATTTGTTGCTACTGGGACCCTGCCTATCTCTGTTTGTTGTTGGGAGTTACAGGCACGCACGTGAGTCTAGAAGCTTTTTCCAGAATGATGTTGATGGGAGTTGTGCCTTCTCTGAGGCTAGTGTTAATATGATCCAGTGTTTGAGGACCCAAATGATGGGTTTTGAGGCTCTCACACCTGGGGCTGCAGCCTGGAGTTGCCAGGTAGTGTTCCACCATATATTGGTGAAGAAGGAGGCCATTAGCTCAGGAACTGGGATGGTGCTCACCTTGTGTTTGGAGCCCCAGTGACCACTGCCTAAATGGCATGGTTATGCCATGATGCCCCCAAAGTCATTTTATCTTCAGCATTCTGAACTGAGCAACTTGAGGTTCAGCTCAGGTCCTCAGGATCTGCAGCAGTCAAGTCCACTAGGGCTGGGTGATCTTAGGTGGCCCTATTTGATGTGGGTGGGCCTGCTGGGATGGGGCTCAGGGTAGATTAGTGCTATATAGCTCCTGTGCTTTCCTCAGAGACTCCTTGGTGGATGACCTGGAAGATATATTCACCCTGCCTGTGTACTTCTCATCAGACTGGCTGAATGAGTTCTGGGACGTCCTCAATGTGGATGACTACCGCTTTGTCTACGCGGGGCCCAGGGGCACCTGGTAATGACAGAAGGGACTTGGGCACCTGGTGAAGATGAGATGGGAGGTGTGACCATCTAGGGCATCTGCCTAGAGGCCAGCAAAAACCAGGGTCCATACAGGACTCCACAACACAAACCTAAAGCCCTTGCTGTAGGTCTCCCTTCCATGCGGATATCTTCCGCTCCTTCAGCTGGTCAGTGAACATCTGTGGGAGGAAGAAATGGTTGTTCTTCCCGCCAGGGCAGGAGGAGGCCCTTCGGGACTGCCACGGTAACCTGCCCTATGATGTGACTTCCGCCGAGCTCCTAGACACTCGCCTCTATCCCAGGATCCAGCACAGCAGCCTACCCCTTGAAGTCATACAGGAGGCTGGTGAGATGGTATTTGTGCCCAGCGGGTGGCACCATCAAGTGTACAACCTGGTAAGACAGTGCACATGACCCTGTTTCTACCAGACTCTCTCCCTCTACATCCCCAACTGCCTGTGTAGAAAGAAGGCAGTATTATTCCCCTGCAAGGGCTGAAGGTAGGGTAGGGAAGCCACAAGTGAGACTACGGAGAACTTATCCCCTAGCCCTGTTCTAACTTGGTTCCTCTTTCTCTTTTTTTGGGGGGTGGGGTGGGGGGATGTTTCGAGACAGGGTTTCTCTGTGTAGCTTTGTGCCTTTCCTGGCACTCTATAGCCCAGGTTGGCCTCGAACTCACAGAGATCCACCTGCTTCTGCCTCCCAAGTGCTGGGATTAAAGGCGTGCGCCACCACTGCCCGGCTGGTTCCTCTTTCTCTCATCCCAGTGTGTTAGCCCCATCATGAGATGGGATCAGCATTTCTTGGCTGCCCTGGCTGAGCGTCTGTTTTCTACCTTTGCCCACTATTCTTTCATTTCTGTTGCTGTGACAAACTACTCTGACAAAAAGCAACTTAGAGGAGAAAAGGTTTATTCCAAATTACAGCTTATCATTGTGGGGAAGTCAGGGCGGGAACTTGAAATGACTAGTCACATCACATCCACAGTCAAGAATAGAGAAATGAATGCATATATGTTTATTTGTGCTTGGCTCAGTTTTTCTACTCTTACACAGTTCAGGACCCTCTGCTTAGGGAATGGTGGTACTACACACAGTGGGTCTTCCCATATCAATTAAGACAGTCTCCCCACAGACATGAGCACAGGCCAATCCAATGTAGACAATTCCTCATTGAGATTATCTTCTCAAGTAATTCTAGATTGTGTCAAGTTGACAGTTAAAACTATCACACTCACCCAAAGCACCGAGCCTGGTGGATATGGAATGGGATTTCGTTTGCTCACCAAAGGTGATATCTGCTGTTGCCTCATGGAGCTTGTCCTCTGCCCTCCAGGACGACACCATCTCTATCAACCACAACTGGGTCAATGGCTGCAACCTGGCTAACATGTGGTACTTCTTGCAGCAAGAACTCCAGGCAGTACAGCAGGAGGTCAGAGAATGGAAGGACTCCATGCCTGACTGGCACCACCACTGCCAGGTGAGAAGCAGCCTGCCCATGTCGAGTCAGCTTCGGGTCCAGTACAGATGCCAGGGCCAGGCTTCGTGACTCAGACACACACACACACACCCCACCCCCCGGCCACCATCCTGGCTTTATACCTTTGTCTCTGGGTCCCATCTTAGCCCGACACCTGGGTGTGTGGGAGGGATCTTTGCACACCAGAGCAGTCTGAGTCTGCATGTGACCCCAGGGCTTACTTGCCCTTTCCTTTTGGCCCAGGTCATCATGAAGTCCTGTACAGGGATCAATTTTGAAGAATTTTACCACTTCCTCAAGGTCATCGCTGAGAAGAGACTTCTTGTCCTGAGGCAAGGCCTGAAGGGGGACACAGGGGACAGCGCGGGCCCAAGGCTGGGCCTGCAGCAGGCTGCATTTGATGTTGGACGCCTTGCAGATGTGCTGGCCTCTGTGGTTGCACATCCTGACTTTCAGAGAGTGGACACCAACGCATTCTCACCACAGCCAAGGCAGCTGCTTCAGCAGCTGGAGGATACTGTGGCTGCTGCTAAGGCCCTTTAGTACTCTACAGGTCATGATATAGGAAGAATTCTAGAGGGCAGCTTCAGAATTGCCGCAGGGCCTCGCCCAGGCTACCCTTCCTTGAGGCCTAGGACGTACCTCAAGGCTGTGCGGGTGCAGTTCTTGCAGTGTGGGCAGACACAGTCTTGCCCATCTAGTGCTGTTTCCCAGTATCTAGGCCCTGGATCTTGAGGAAGGTCCAGCCAAAACGGGAATTTAACTCATGGGGGCTAGAGGGATATTCACCCATTTAGCCTATAACAAGCCTGCCAAGAACTTAATTGAATGGTGATCATGAAACCGGGTTTCCTTGGAGCCTTCCAACCTCTCCTAGTGATCCTAGGACTCCTGAGTGATGGATATCCAGTCCATCTCTTGGAGGTGACCCTGTGTGACCTGGGACATAGAGATGCATATATGCAGTTGCCTTCCAAGCCTCTGTGTCCTCTAGTTCTGTCCTGGGAGCTCCAGCAGCTGGACTAGGAAGAGTTAACCTGGGTATGGCAAGTGGCAGGGGACTTCTTAAGCTGGATGTTGTTCCCCTGTGGCTGGAGGCACAGTGCTAGGTGGCTAAAAAACCCCAAATACTGATCTAGCCAAGTCCCCAGGATGGAGATGATGTGCAGGACTAGGGGGAAGTAGCATTCTTCCCCACAGCACTCCTTCAAGGCCTGGGCTCCTATGCTAACGCTGTGCTAGCCCATCTTCTGCCCAAGGGCACAGGGCTAAGTCCAGAGCAGAAGTACAGGGAGTCTTGTAGAGGAGACAGATACCCCAGTCTCAGGCTGGTGCTGGATGAGGCAGTGCCTCCTCTGTTGGCTGCACTCCCTGCCTGTGCTTCTTAGATGGAGACAAGTCATTGCTTAATGGCCTGCGTGGCTCCACATAATATCCTGCAGGCCACCACGTTCACTGTGCTATTTCTAGGAATAGGGGGTTGTGGCTGAGGACAGAGGTGCACAGCCTGTGTGAGAGCTGCTTACTCTGGGCCCCAGCATGAACCACCAAGATGAGGCACAGCTGTACATATAGTGTTGGACTTGTAGACCTTTTTGGAGACAGCTTTGCCTAAACCTGCAGCCTTCATGATCAGAGGTGGGGCCTCACAGACAGAAGGAAATTATAAGCAGAATTAGCCACAGCCTTTGCAGAGATCCTATGCAGGACCTGGTGCCAGTGACAGACCTTGTCATCCCCAGGAAAACCCTCTGGGTAGGGCCTCCTGGGAATGTTTTTGGAGGAGCCACTTGAGGCTTAGAGCGCTGACTTTTCAAGGCACAACCTGCAGAGTGGCACTAATGCTAGTTTACCCTGTGAGCTGTAGGTCCTACACAGACTAGGTAAGTAAGAATTTGGGTAGGGGCAGGGGCACCTGTATCTCTGCCCTGCCTGCCACACAGGTCTCCTCTTGGTTGGGACTACTGGGGAGGTGCTGAAGCTCTGTGGCTAGGAGAATATCTCTTGGTGTTAGATGTAGAATCAATCAATAAATCAATCAATCATTTATTTATTTATTAATACCTTCAAGCGCTTCGCCAGCTAAAAATAGTAACATCTCCAGATTCAGAGCCTTTACCAGCAGCATTGTCCCAGGGAATCCTCAAACATGACCAGGCAGATAAGCCTGCCCAGGTGGTGCCTTTGAGCTCCTGGCCAGGGGTGTGGTATCTGGGGCCCTGGCTCCTTTCTGTTGTGAAGACACTTTACAAAAGTGGCCCAGCAACTTAATGGGGCAGTTAGCCTTCCTTACTCCAGATTTGCAAAATTAAGGAAAGTTAACACCCTGGGCCATGTGTGACAGACATTACCTACTATGTACTCCCATGACCATCCTAACTAGAAATAACAGTCACACAGCTCAGCAGGTAAAGATGCTTGCTGTGCACATCTGTGCCCCTGAGTTTGCACCCCAGAATCCATGTGAGTGGAAGGAGGTATAGGGGAGAAGCCCCTTCATCTACCTCACAGACTGCCAAAACCCTTGCTTGCACCAAGGCTGCCACAATTTGATGTTTGTGTAAGGACCTCTGCTCAGTAGCTGTCTGGCCAGCCTTGGACTGTTACCACTCTTGTTGCTGATCCTTGTAGCTAAAACTTAGTTTTTCGTGATATATAATCTCCTTATTTTGCCTTTGCAACTTCCTGTTGCCCCAACCACCATGGGTACAGCCTTAGTTTACTGGCACGTGTTCCCACTGTGACATGGCTATTTACAAGAAGTAATGTCTTTTGGAAGATTATTTGGATGGACAGTTAAATATCCTCCACCTAGTTATGCCAATACTTGAAAAGCTTTAATGAAAGGAAAACATCCTAATCCCAAGAAGGGCTTCCTCTGCACTCCGATGCTTCTGGGTCCAGCCTCAACTATTGACCAAGGTATTTAACCTCTATTTGCAGAAATGGAGATAAGCCCCCACTACTCAGATCAGAATCTGACTAAGGGTGATGAGTGGGTTCCACAGCTGTTCTAAACTGTTGAGATGGAATAAGAAAAATGGGCAAAATGCAAGCAAGATCATTCATGATTTAATATGAAGGAGAGCTATACCCTTCTCCCCACCAGTCCGGCTTCCATTCCCCATTGTCAACATTATCCAACTGTGATCCAGAAATACTAAGTGAATGAAAGCAGGTATTTTGATCACATTCATACAACTTACTACAGTATATTGTTAGAGTTCTATTATGACTTCTTTCCTTACTATGCTTTATAAATTGTGATAGGAGCCGGGTGGTGGTGGCACATACCTTTAATTCCAGCACTCATGGCAGGATCTCTGAGTTCGAGGTCAGCCTGGTCTACAGAGTAAGTTCCAGGACAGCCAAAGCTGTTATAGAAAGAAACTTGTCTTGGAAAAAAAAAAAGTTTTACTTTTAGGTTGAATTTTTATTAATTTCATCCAGTCCTAGCTGAAATGAACATCTAAGAATTAACTCCTAAACTCATTTGAGACTAAAGGAAAAGGAATTGGGTAGAATGAACTCTAAAAGCTTAGATAAAAGCTTAGATCTTGATTTCACTTGAAAAGTTTGGTCCACAGCTTCCCCATGATTAATTTAGCCTATGAACAGGTTACTTTAACCTGCTGCATTTTGTCATAAATATAATTAAAGTTTGTATGCCAGAGTACTTCATATATAACAATATTGCTCTGTGTACTGGTTAGCTTTTGTCAACTTGACACAAACCTATACACATCTGAGAATAAAGAATCATAATTGCCGGGCAGTGGTGGCACGCGCCTTTAATCCCAGCACTCGGGAGGCAGAGGCAGGGGGATCTCTGTGAGTTCGAGGCCAGCCTGGGCTACCAAGTGAGCTCCAGGAAAGGCGCAAAGCTACGCAGAGAAACCCTGTCTCGAAAAACCAAAAAAAAAAAAAGAATCATAATTAAGAAAATACCTAAGATTGGTACATGGGCAAATCTGTGGAGCATTTTCTTGATTAATGATTGAGGTGGGGAAGGTACCACCCTGGGCAGGTAGGACTGCAGTATGTAAGAAACCAAACTGCAAGCTGGGAAGAGCAAGCCAGTGATCAGTGTTCCTCCATGGCTTCTGTTTCAGTTCCTGCCTCCAGATTCCTGCCCTGTTTGAGTTCCTATTACCTGGAAATGTAAAATGGAATAAATGCATTCCTCCCTGTAGTGGTTTGAATAAGAATGGTCCCCATAGGCTTGTGTATTTGAATGCTTGGTCTCTAATTGGTAGAACTATTCAGGAAGGATTAAGAAGTGTGGCTTTATTGGAGGAGGTGTGTCACTGGGGGGTGGGTGTTGAAGGTTCAAAAGTCCATCTCATTCCCAGTTAGCTCTCTTTGCCTCCTACTTTTTTAAAAAATATACTTTATTTTATGTGCACATTTATCTGTGAGGGTGTTGGGTCCTCTGGAACTGGAGTTATAAACAGTTGTAAGCTGCCATGTGGGTGCTGGAAATTGAACCTGGGTCCTCTGGAATTCCAGAGTAGCCAGTGCTCTTAACCACAGAGACATCTCTCCAGCCCTGCCTCCTACTTTTGAGAAAGGATATAAGCTCCAGCATCATGCCTGCCTGCCTGTCTGCTGCCATGACTCTGACTGTGATGCTTCTGGATTCTAATCCCCTGGAACTGTAAGCCCCAACAAATGCTTTCTTTCATAATTTGCCTTGGTCATGACATTTTGTCATATCAATAGAAAAGTGGCTGAGACACTCCCCAAGCTGCTTTTGGTCAGTGTTTTATCACAACAATAGAAACTTAAAATATTCTATTATAGTTCTTGGTCAAATAAAAATAGAGATTTCATAGACATTAGCTTTCTTTTGGCACCAAAGCCATGCATCTTTTCCTGCTAGTTATGATGAGATTTTGGTGTCTTCATCACAGTGTTCTGGGTTCAATTCCCAGTCAGAGAACCATGGCAAGATTTTAGCCCACCATTTAAGAAGCTTTAACTTACTACTGTATAATCCTTTTTATGTCTTATCAAGAATGAATGCCTTTAACAGCTAGGTGGTGGTGGTGGTGCCCACCTTTAATCCCAGTACCCAGGAGGCAGAAGCAGGGTCTCTGAGTTCAAGGCCAGCCTGGTCTACAGAGTGAATTCTAGGAATCCTTTCCTTTTCTTCTAAGAGCTTAAGATAAAATGAAATGCCTATTAATGGAGAATAAAGATGGGCTCTGATACTAGCCTCAAAAACGTAAAAATTACTTCCTTGAAACACTGAAACCACATTGATAGTGTTAATGGTGGGTGTCTTCCTCAATTGTTTCTCCCTTATTTTTACAGACAGGGTATCTCACTGAACTTGCAATTTACTGATTCAGCTACAGTTGTTAGCTACTAAGCTCTAGGGATCTGTCTTTCTCTATCTCACTAGCACTGGACTACAGACATGCATTGCCATATCCAGCTTTTTACAGGAGGGTTGGGGTCTAAACTCAGGTCCTCAGACGTACATAGCAAGCTCTTTACGAACAACTATTTTCCCAGTCCCAAGAAAGCAACATCTGGGCAGGAGATATAAAGCACCTCATTTGGTAGAATGCTTGCCTAGCATGCATGAAGTCCTGGGTTTGATTCACAGTATTAAGTAGATCAACCATGATGGTGTATATCTATAAATCCAGAAGTCTAAGGCCCATCTAGGATACATGAGACCCTATCTCAAAGGAAAAAACAAAGAAACAAACAATGGTCTGGCATGGTGATGCTCGCCTTTAATCCCAGCACTCAGGAGGCAGAGACAGGAGGATCTCTATGAGTTTGAGCCCAGCCTGGGCTACATGTGAATTCCAGGACAGCCAGGGCTATATAAAGAGACCCTGTCTGAAAAAAGACAAACCCAACTGTTTGTTGCCTGTGAGAAACATACCTAATTGGCAGATTCACACAGGAAGAGTAGAAGTGATGGAGGGAAAGAGAATGGAACAAATGCAAAGCTAAGCACAGCAATAAAAAGTGGCCATCATCAGGTATTGTTTCCTTCTTGCTGAGGTGACAAGGTAGGCAGGTTTCACTTTTTTCTCTTGCTTCTCAATGTTCACAAGGCATGACAAGAGAGTGATGAGTCATTTTCCCTCAGATCTACAGGACAAAGTGTTGTATGGAGCCAGGTTTTGTCTTGTCAGCTGGTGCATGCAAGCTTAGACAATGACCTCTGTGGGTCTGAAATTATACATGTGATCTCTGTATGCAGGACTTGCAATGGGGAGAATATAGGAGCTGCCTTCCAATCATAATGACTCACCCATAGACCACACCCAGCTAGCTGTTTCCTCACACCAGGCATGATCTGCCAGTGCATGTGTGGGAAATTCCCAAGAAGTGGCTGCATTTCTACTAAATGCCTCTGCGGGGCTAAGACTGGGGAAAAAAAAAAAAAAAAAAAAAAACAGTCTAAGAGGGAGCAGACACTGAGTGATCCTCCACACCGTGCCACACTAGTTCCTGTGCCCAGCTGCTACTCATCCATACACGGGTTGTCCAAATTCTTCTCCCAAGATTCCAACCAAAGATCCCAAGTAGAAGTCGCTGTACTTCTCTCTGCAGCACAGCCAGAATTTCTCGTCACATAGGTCTGAGTTTGGAAATCTGGGTCTTAGTCACAGCCAGATTTATATACCCTTACTGCTTCTTAGGGCAGTTACTTAGCTGGTGAAGAGGAATGGCCACTGAGACATGGAGAAATAAATATGCAAATGTCTATGACCCCCATAGCCATCAGGTTTGATAAAGTTGTGGCAGAAGAGTAGAGTGGAACATATAAATCAGTATATAAAAGGGAGCAGTGATAGAAACAACCCAGGGGAAGAAACAGTTTGGAAAGCCCACCCCCAGCTGAAGCTTAAGCATACTTACAAGAAGAGCACACTGTATAAATAATGTATTAAGATCCCGATATGTTGGTTAGCCTCTGATCTTTCTCCCCAGCTAAGGCCCATCTCCCTTCTGGGAAGCACTCTTCTTATTAAACTTTCTCTGCTTGTAAAGCTAGCTACATCCCTGTAGAATTCCTTCCAGGGTGCCCTCTAGGCTCCAATCTTAGCCTACAACTGAGCACAGCCTGTGTTTTCTTCATCTCTGCTTGATGTCAGCAGTGTCCATGAGTATCCCGATAGTCTGGACCACAACACTTCATAAAATAGTTGAACACAGTCATCTAAAGGTGTGTGGATTCTCAGGCATCAAAGGCTGAACAGTGATAGATGTTGTGGTGTTAACTATCATTAGTTGTGCTATAGGATACTGAAAACTATCCAAGCCTCACCTAAGGACAAACATAGGTGATGCCATGGGCTGACACTTCACAGCCATGTGAAGACTTCCCTTGGAACCCAAGATAAATGCAGGAGATGCATGGGATTGTGGCACCATTGGCCAGTTTTGATGTCACAGGATGCCATGGAACCTCCATCAGGTCCTGTAAGATAAGGCTATGGTATGTGACATGGTAATCCCAGAATCTAGGTTTTGAAACACAAAGGGTACCTTCCTTAGGTGTGAGACGAAGTAGGTACTGGGGCATGTAGCATTCTTAACCACTTTTTGTAGGTATGAGACCTAGATGAAGTCTTCTGGAAGTCTTATAGTATAAACCCAAGTAGTGCCCAGGGTTGTTTTGTTTGTTTGTTTGTTTGTTTTTTCAGAATCTCTTAACTCTTATTTGCTCTGAAAATCATCCCTAAGCACTATGGGATATTGAAAGGTAACATTTGGATTTTGAGTCTGGTGTCTAATCTCTTCTAGGAGTAAAATGAGAGACCATCTTACATCCCTTGAGTAGAGGAAAGATGATGCTAGGCCTTAAAACTTTAGCCGGGCGGTGGTGGCGGCGCACGCCTTTAATTCCAGCACTCAGGAGGCAGAGGCAGGCGGATCTGAGTTCGAGGCCAGCCTGGTCTCCAAAGCAAGTTCCAGGAAAGGCGCAAAGCTACACAGAGAAACCCTGTCTCGAAAAAACAAAAAAAAAAACTTTGATATGTGTAATCCTACAGGATGTGGATAGGGATGTTTGTAGATCATATATTGGTAGTTTTGTAGGGACCTAGTCTAAAGCTTTGATAGCCATATTCCCAGGGGTAAAGAGTAAGACCTTCCTACGCCAGGCGGTGGTGGTGCACGCCTTTAATTCCAACACTAGGGAGACAGAGCCAGGTGAATCTCTGTGAGTTCAAGGCCAGCCAACCTGGTCTACAGATCGAGATCCAGGACAGACACCAAAACTACACAGAGAAACCCTGTCTCGAAAAACCTAAAAAAAAAGGGGGGGGGGGGGAGTAGGACTTTCCTTAGTCTGCTGAAGATTTTTTTTTTTTTTTTTTTAATATCCCTCACTGTCATGGAACTCACTGTGTAGACCAGGCTGGCCTCAAACTCAGAGACCCTTCTGTCTCTGTCTCACCAGTTTGGGGATTAAAGGTGTGCACCACCACACCCAGTTGATGCTGAGGATTTTGATAACATCTGGAGTCTCAGGCCATGGATTGCTGATGCTAAATATTGGGGTAACCATGGTAACCATGCTCCTGGAGCAAGAAGTAGCTGGGGATGGGGAGTGGTGTGGGTAACTGAAATACTTTATTCTACACATTGATAAGATTCCAATAGCATAACCAATGTAGTATGCTACTATGTAGTAAAATAGCAGTTACATATATTTTAATTACATACCATATGAACTAGTTATATAATATATACTACTCATGTACAAACTATACGTATCCTACAGATACACATATACACATGCATACACTGTATGTACTAAATAATACTATATTATATATTATACCAAGATACACAAATCTCTTTGAATACAATTGTAAAAAGTCTCAACAAAGTACTACAAAATTGTATCTAATATAAAGACACATTCCATGCTTTAACCCAGAAAAGCAATGTTTTTCACATTGTAAAGTCAGTGTAATGCATGCCCATCTCCAGTGTGCATTATCACATATCTTTCCATGAGAAAGTCGGGAGACTTTCTGCGTCCCCGACAGTCTTTCTAAACGAGTTCTTTCATGTCATTGAATGAAAATGGAAAAATTGAAGGCCTTCTGACATTTCTTACACTCAGCCTTTTCTCCAGAGTTCTTCCATGGTTTTCAAAAAAGAACTATAAAAAAAGCCTAACCACATTGCTTAGAGCTACAGGCTCCCCCCCTCCCTATTTAATGTCTTTAAAGAAAACTGAAAACTTGAATACTTCCCCCACATTCCTATTCATAGTGTTTTATCTGGTACATATTCTTTCATATAATCTAAAATAACTGGAGCATCTGAAGCCTTAACCATTTTTCTCACATACACAGGGTTACTATCCAGTGTCAATCTTTCTGTGTCCTTTAAAAGAATCAAGAAAACTGGTTTTTTTTTTTCATATTCCTTACAATCACTTTCTGATGATTTATTGTCCAATGAATATTTTAGTTTCTTTGAAGGCAAATGGGGAAATGTGATATTACCATATTTATTTGTACTCAAAGTATGTTTCTCCAGTACAAGTTCATTTATGTTTATAAAAGCAATTGTAATGGATGATTCTCCATTGCTTTCATTAGTAGGGATACTCTCCAACATGAATTATTTTATGGTTTTGAGGATACCCAGAAGAAGCGAAGGATTTACCATATTTTTTACATTCACTTTGTTTCTTTCCTGCATGAGTTATTTGATGTGCTCTAAATATCCTGGGATTGTGAAAGGCTTCTGACATACCTCACATTTAAAAGGTCCATTTCCAGTGTATTTATTCAAAAGCCTGTGAGATAAATTGAGGGTTTACCAGAATTTACATTCATAAGACTATTTAGTAATCAATTTCAACTGGAAGTGAAGGCTTTCCCACATTATATTCATAGGGTTTCTCCCCTGTATGAGTTTGTTCATGTTTTCTAATGGAAGTGGACCGACTGAATGCTCTACCACATTGTTTACATTTATAGGGCTTTTCTCCAGTATGAATTCTTTCATGTATTTGAAGAGAACTGAAAGCACTAAACCACTTGCCACATTGTTTACATGGATAGGATTTTTCCCCAGTATGAGTTCGTTCATGTTTTCGAATGTAACTGGGACAACTGAATGCTTTACCACATTGCTTACACACATAGGGTTTTTCCCCATTATGAGTTCTTTCATGTATCTGAAGTGAAGTGGAAGAACTAAACCATTTACTACATTGTTTACATTCATAGGGCTTCTCTCCAGCATGAGATGTTTGATGTCTTCTAAATACACTAGAAAAAGGAAACACTTCCTCACATACATTGCATTTAAAAGGCCCATTGCCAGTGTGCTTTATCATGTGTGTTCGAACACTTGTGAGAGAAAAGAAGGCCTTACCACACTGTTTGCATTCATAGGGCTTCTCCCCAGTATGAGTTCGTTCATGCTTTCGAAAGGAACTGGAACAACTGAAGGCTTTCCCACACTGTTTACATTCATAAGGCTTCTCTCCAGTATGAGTTCTTTCATGTTTTCGAAGGGAACTGGAACAACTGAATGTCTTATCACACTGTTTACATTCATAGGGCTTCTCTCCAGTGTGACTTCTTTCATGAATTTGAAGATAACTGGGACAATTGAAGGCTTTTCCACACTGTTTACATTCATAGGGCTTCTCTCCGGTATGAGTTCTTTCATGTTTTCGGATGGAACCAGAACAATTAAAGGCTTTCCCACACTGTTTACATACATAGGGCCTCTCTCCTGTATGAGTTCTCTCATGCTTTCTAAAGGAACTGGAATGACTGAAAGCTTTCCCACATTGTTTACATTCATAAGGTTTCTCTCCTGTATGAGTTCTTAGATGTATTCTAAATTCACTGGGGAAATGAAAGGCTTTCCCACATAACATACATTTATAAGGTTTACTTCCAGTGTCCATTGTCATATGTCTTTGAATACTCATAAGAGAAATGAAAGAGTTCCTATATTGTGTAAATTTATATGGCTTCTCTGAATATTCTTGATTTTCATATAGGTTGTATCCAGAGTCAGTTATGATGTGCCTATTAAGGAATGAACAACATATGAAGACTTTTCCAGACAAGTCACAATTACATGGTTTTACGCAACTGTGAACTCTTTTTTTTTTTCCATAATCTTAGCCAGGCAGTGGTAGCACACACTTGGGATGCAGAGGCAGGAGGATCTCTGAGTTTGAAGCTAGCCTGGTCTACAGCATGAGTCCCAGAACAGCCAGGGATACACAGCGGAAACCCTGTCTCCAAATACAAAACAAACAAAAGATTTGGAATTCTCACTGAAAGTTTGCCCACATTGACTTTTACAATATTTACTTTTACAGAATCATCATGTCTTCTGTACAAAAAGAGACAAGCACATTATTGATGGTTTATTACTGATTTTCTATTCAATAATGTCTTAGACCTACATTATAACCAAAATCAGAGGAAGTCCAGGTGTCTTGGCATATCTTAATTATTAGAAAATAAATGAAATAATCTCTCTGAAACATGGCTTCCCCAAATCCATTATCAAAGCAGTGATAGTCATATAGTTTCTTAGTACTACATGGAAGTCAACTACCTTGAAAATATAAAACTCTGTTAAACCGAAGAGAGAGAGACAGAGAGAGAGAGAGAGAGAGAGAGAGCACGCAAACAAGCTAGTGATAAATGTTTAAAGCTGTGCTTATTTGTTTCGTTTGTTTACCAAAGTTTACATGACATGCTAACGCTCCCTCAAGGGACATCATACCCTTTTGTGAATACAAATTACCTTAGATTTATCTCAGGATTTTTGTCCTCCTCAATGTTCTGGTCTTCCCACCCGTTCTCTAAAATATAGACCGAGGAAAAGCACTATTAATTATGAACTTCAAAAAATTAATAGCAGCTTTGAAGTTCACTGTACACTGAAAATATGCCCATTTATTCATTAAAAAAAAAAGTAGTCCCTTTCCACATTTCAAATTGATAAAAAAATTCCTAGGGTGTTTTTTTTTAATTAAGTAAAGAAATGTTATCATTCTTACCTATATAATTCAGGTTCCTAAAGACTTCTTGCATCACATCTGTGTAGAGATTCTTCTGGGAAGTATCCAGCAAAGCCCACTCTTCCTGGGTGAAGTTTATAGCCACATCGTCAAAGGCCACTGAGTTCTAAAATATCCCACAATGTGTATTGGAGGCTGGGTAAAACTTATACCACTAGGAATCTATACTCTGTTCACTGATTTTGTGATTTCCAAATATTCGTTCATCTAAATTTGGTCATCTAAAAGTTTATGTACTTAGTTGTTTACATACAGCTACATTAATATTATAATTCAATTGAAGCACTCAGAAAGCAATAGCAGAGTAAAAACACCCTTCTCATTGGTAAATCCAGGGAATAAGATATTTCTTGGTTATCCCTAATTTATCATTGTATAGTATATCTCCAATACACGTTACTAATAAACCCTACTATCTGCTCTATAAAACAATGCTAATATTTGTACTGTGAGAGTTCTTATTGTTAGAAATGACTACTCACAAAATTGAACCTTTGCTGGTGTTTATCAGGGACCTCAGGATTTGGAAGAAATTCTAAAAACACAAGTATTAGAGTAACTAAGAACAATTAGAATCCTGGGTGACTAACTTAGAGGAATTGAAAAACTAGTGCAAATTTTCATATGAAATTATACAGCACTACAAGAATCTTGAGAAAGAACACAATAAGACTAGGGCTTCTACTCTTAAAGCAACAGTAATCAAGATTGTTATGTAGTAACATGTAAGTAATGACACAAAGAACATCATTATGTGAATGAACATCCACAGATTCCAGGGAGAATGAGGTCAGGAAAATGGCTGTGGGATGCTCCAAACACGCATGCCTCCACAGATACATGAAAGTACAAGCAGAAACAACTTCATTAAAAATTTAAATATTCTCGGGCCGGGCGTTGGTGGCGCACGCCTTTAATCCCAGCACTCGGGAGGCAGAGCCAGGTGGATCTCTGTGAGTTCGAGGCCAGCCTGGGCTACCAAGTGAGCTCCAGGAAAGGCGCAAAGCTACACAGAGAAACCCTGTCTTGAAAAAACCAAAAAAAAAAAAAAAAAAAAAAAAAAAAAAAAATTTAAATATTCTCAAACTGTGTATCAACCATGTGAATGTAAACCTATAAAAACATGAAAATGGCAAGAAAGCCTTGCGTAGCTTCTCATCCATGTTTTAACCTGTCTCTAATATGCTAACAGTCTTAAGACAACAGCCTAAGTTTCCAGTGCAGGAGCAGAGTGGACCTTATTTTGCATCAAGTAAACAAAAAGCCTACATCACCTTTATTCCCAGCACTCGGGAGGCAGAGCCAGGCGGATCTCTGTGAGTTCGAGGCCAGCCTGGGCTACCAAGTGAGCTCCAGGAAAGGCGCAAAGCTACGCAGAGAAACCCTGTCTCGAAAAACCAAAAAAAAAAAAAAAAAAAAAAAGCCTACATCTACCTGGAAAAATAAATTGCTGCTTATATTCACAACAAGTACATTAACACCTAAACTCTGGGGGGGAAAGCTGCAGTGAAAATTTCATTCAGAAATTATTCAAAAGTACCCAAGGATAATGTGAAATTCAGAAAGCTCCATGCATTCCAAGAAATTTTAAGGACCAAAAAAACCCAACCCGATTATGTGTTAAAGGAATGTCCTCTTACACCAACCCACCCCACCCCCTCCCCGCCAAAGAAAAACTGAAAGAGGTGACCTTTTGCTGTTTCTTCTAATTTTTCTGTTTTAGTATATGACATTCACAGAAATATGTCAAAACACTAGTTGAATAAATAATAAAGGACAATAGAACAAACTGACTACACATAAGCAATATAGTCTCTGCAATATTTTGGAAATGGCGGCTGGAGAAATAGCCAAGCAATTCAAAAGCACTTGTGGCTCTTGCAAAGGACCCAGGTGTCAGCTAACAGTTAACCATCTATAATTCCAGTTCTAGAATTCCTAATGTCCTCTTCTGGCCTCCAAGAGCACTGCATGCGTGTGGTACACAAACATACATGCAGTCAAAAAAATACCCATATACATAAAATAAAAGTAATTTTTTGCTGGGCAGTGGTGGTGCATGCCTTTAATCCCAGCACTTGGGGGGCAGAGGCAGGTGGATCTCTGTGGGTTTGAGGCTAGCCTGGTCTACAGAGTTCCAGGACAGCCAGGACTGTTTACATAGAGAAACCCTGTCTCAAAAAACCAAGCACTCAGGAGACAGAGACAGACAGATCTCTATGAGCTTGAGGCCAACCTGGTCTACATAGTGAGTTCAAGCCAGAAAGGCAACATAGTGAGAACTTGTCTTTAAAAAAATGAAAAATAGAGCCAGGTGGTGGTGGTGCGTGCCTTTAATCCCAGCACTGGGGAGGCAGAGGCAGGTGGATCTCTGGGTTTGAGGCCAGCCAGGTCTACAAAGTGAGTTCCAGGACAGGCTCTAAAAGCTACACAGAGAAACCCTGTCTCAAAAGACAAAACAAAAACAAAAACAAAAAAAACAAAAAAAAAAAAAAAGGAATGAAAAATAAAAATTTTAAAAGGAAATGTTTTGGACAGTATTTTATTACATAAATGGACACAGCCTTCAATAAATAAGAACAGATAACAGAGAAAGTGGGGAAACTGATTTTCAGTTATCCCATATTATAATTTTCAAATGTCCATTTTTCAGTTAAGAAAAAATACCAACTATAGAGAAACAATGAGGAAAAAATTTGAGACAAACTATCTTTGAGAAACATTTGACACTACAGTCAATGAATGCTATACTCACTAAATAAGACTTTTTAAATAATCAGCTGTCTTTAATATATGTAACATAAAATAAGATATCAAATTACATAGGGAACACTTCTAGAATTTGAAATGCAAAATGGAGAAATTCATAATTACAATTAGAAACACCAAAATACTCCTTATCAGTAATTGACAGATCCAGTAGCCAGAAAAAGCAGTAATAGTAATATTGTTATTGAACAACATCAACCAGAAGGATTTCATTGATATTTCTAGAGCACTTCAGTCCACAGCAAAACTAAATGGTAGATCATATTCTGAGTGATCAAACACACCCTAACAAGCAAGTACATAAAGTATATTCTAAAAATACGTGAACATTAAATAGAAATCAGTAACAAATACAGTAGGAAAGCCTCTAAACTGGAAATAAAATCACAAAGTACAAAATCACATGAGAATCAGATAGTCATCTGAAGGAACCTGAATAGTTCAAGGAAAAGAAACTTAAGTTCATCATATGAAAACCTGTGGGATATAGTACAGGCAGTACACAGGAAAAGTTTCAAGCATCAAATCCATACATTCTTGAAGATTTAAAGCCAGCCACTTAATCTTCCACTTTGAAGAGGACGGTAGCCTATAGCAACCCAGAGAAACTGAGGAGGCAACACTGGATTTGTAATGAAGAAATCAATGAGGGGCTGGAGCAATGGCCGAGCAGTTAAGAGCGCATGCTTACTATTCTTGTAAGTTCGATTTCTAGCACACCAGAGAGCTCGGAACCACCTGTAACTCCAGTTCAGGAGGATCTAATACCTTCTGGCCTCCACAGGCACTGGACTTATACAGAAACTCACACATACACATAATCAAGTAAAATAAAAGGCTGGGCGTGGTGGTGTACACCTTTAAACCCTATGGTAAGATCCAGGACAGACATGGCCACACAGTGAGACCATGTCTTAAAATAAATAAATAAATAAACCAAATGATTGGGCTAGCAAGATGGTTCCGAAGGTAAGGCACTTCTTCTAAACCTGATGGTATGAGTTCAATTTCTAACTTCCACAGATGTCTTCTGATCTCCACACCCACACCTTGGCATGAGATCTCAGGAATTTTTCTATATATGTTCAGGGGAAGCAAAGGATTTAAAAAAAAAAAATCAGTGGAAATGAAACTCTACTTTTTTTTATGAAATCTGCTTCCTTCTAGCTTCATGAATAGTTTACTTTGCAGCGGGGGAGGGGTTGCGCACCTCTAATCCCAGCACTCAGAGGCAGACAGATCTCTAAGTCTGAGGCCAGCCTGGTCTACAGAGTGAGTTCCAGGACAGTCAGGGAGAGACCATGTCTCAGAAAAAACAAACAAAAATTTTTTACCTTATTCAACTCTGAGTACATTTCATACTTAAAGCTGAAGTTCAAATAAACAAATATTTCAGGCTGATAAACATGGGAAAGGGGCAATTCTGAAGACGGCACAAACCTGGCCATTCTGTCTCCCAAGTGCTGCTGAAATACTCAGCAATCACACCTCCTCGGGCGGCTCCGGACTATCTGTGACCCTCGCACACTTACTCCGCTTTGCAGGTCTCTGTCCCACTGCACCGTAGTGGAGTTGTCTTTCTAATCCTTTGGGAGAAAGTTTCCTCCCGGAACAACTGAGAGACACTCAAGAGGGCAGGAAATACTACTCTGCAGACCCTCATTCACCAGCATCTAACTAAACCATGTGTCCTAGGAATCGAACTAAGCTTAGGGGGAGATAATGTCTCTAAAAATTAGCTATTGAGATGGGGACTACTCTGGGAGATTCCTCCCGCCCCAGGGCCTCCAGCTGCTCCCCTGAGAGGTTCTACCCAAGACCTCGGACTGGTGTCCAAGAGGACCTATGGCAGCCCTAAGAAACTTGTCAGCCCCTTGGCAGTTCCGAAACCTGGGACCATTACTAAGAGGAAATGAAAAACGTTGTGTCCAGTTCTACTTATTTAGCAAGGAAAATAGACAGCAATGGTTGTCACTTTTTAATCCTCCTGGACTAGAAGTTGGCATCTGAGAATACTGCGGGGGAAGCCGGCACTCAGAAACTGCTTGGGGGGGGGGGGTGGGCTGCAGAGATGGCTCAGTGGTTAAGCCCATTTGCTGTTCTTGCAGAGAACTGGAGTTCAATTTCCAGTAGCCACTTTGGGCAATTCCTAACTGCCTACATCTTTAGCTCTAGGGAAGCCGGGACCCTCCCCCGACCCCACAGACACCCACCCACGTGTGCAAACATATACACACATGAATAAAAGCGGGATGAAAGCCTGACGTCTCTGCCTTCGCTCTGGGCTTACTCCCTCCTTTTTCGGTTCAACCTAAGCATGTAATCTTTCAAGTAGTGTCTGTCTAACCTACTTCATCTCCAAGGCTGAGGGAAGAACAAACCTCACAGAAGCAGAAGTTATCTCCAGCGAGCCACCTAGTCCCCTAGAGGTCTAAAGTGAGCTGAGACAATGATGGGCGGAGCCACACTTTGGATGAGGCTGCTGTTGAAGCTTGCTTCTGGTCTGGCCTTCCTCTAGTTAAGCCTAAAGCTCCTGCTGAAGATGAACTGGGACAGCAGATGTCACTGGACCCTTCATCTGTCCCTCTTCCCACTGGACCCACACTGACGATGAAATCTCCACTTTCGGCTTTCCCCGACTACCCATCTCTCTAACCGGCATCCTGGGACGGGTGGCCAAGACGAGCTGGGGTTTGCCTTACAGACTCTTGGAAGAGGAAGGAGCTGGAATTTGGGGAGGTTCACTGTGAACCCCGGGAGCAGCCAGACTGACGCCCTGCTTCCCATGCCTCAGGAAAGCTCAGCCGTGGCTGCCCGGCAGGAACGCACAACGAGAAGCCAGCGCCCCAAGTCCCGAGGTGGGTCGGCCAGGACGCCGCGGGGGCCGATGGGACGCGTGGGGACCCACCGCCCAGGCCACTCAGGACCGGGGGACAGCAGCGGGATCGGGCCGCGGGCTCCCGCTACGGAGGCCTTCCCCGAGGCTCGCTCTGGTTGGAGGTGGCCAGCGCCGGCCAGAACGCTCACCATTTCCGAATTCCGGGCGTCCCGCGTCGTCTGCACCTGACGGGGACACTAGCGACAGCGGGGCCACCTTAGACTACGGTGAGCTAAAGACACAGAAGCTGAAGAAGCAGAACCCACGCCAAGACTGAACAGTGTTAAGAGCCAAACACCGCGAGAGTGCAGCAACCTGCTCCGCCCCTCTCCTCCAGCTGCAGCCTGGTTGGACAATTCTACTCTGAAAGACAGGGCCTAGGACACGCCCCCAAGTCTTGAGTGACAAAGGGTGTATGTAATCCAACCCCTGACTGAAGAGACTGGGGGACAGGTCTCCTCTGCACACTAGCGATGGCCCTGCCAGGACACACTTGCCCTTGACCTATAGAAGGCATAGCCATGAGTTAATAATGTAAATATACACGTGCTATTCACAACTGGAAATTACTAATATGACAATGGTTTAAAATTTTTCTTCTAAATACTTTGAGACAGGGTCTCATGTAGCTTGCCTCAAATACAGTTCAGGCCAACCTTGAACCCTCAGTGGTTCCTCCATCTTTTGAATGCTAGGGTGACACATGTGCCACTATGAATGATTGATTATGCAGCACCAGGGACAGGCTGAGGGCTTCTCGCATGCTAGGCATGGACTCTGCCAACGGAGCCACAGCCCTCGTTTTAGAAATTTAGATGTTATAATCTTCCTAGTTTGAGGAGTGTGATGGCTAATCTTGGTTGTCAACTTGACACATCAACTGAAACCCAAGCAGCTGGGCATGCCCGTGAGGGAATTTTTCTTGACTGGATCCTTTGAGGTCCGAAGACCTACCCTAAATCTGAGCCACACCTTGGTGGCAGCCTGTATAAAAGGACACGAAGTAAGGAAACGTTTGTCTTTTGCCTGCTTGCCCTCAGTCACACTGGCAAGTTCCTCTACCCTGCTGCTGAGGCATTTAGACCCTACTTCTTTAGGATTCCAATGTATACTGAAGACCACTGAGACATCCAGCCTCATGGCTTGCACAGCTATTGGATTCTTGGACTTTCTGTTGGGAGACAGCTATTGTCGAACTTGTTGGACCCCAGTCTGTAAACCACAAGCCACTCTAGTAAATTATATATACTATCAGTTCTGTTCCTGGAGAGCATGGTTCTCAACCTTCTTAATGTTGAGGCCCTTTAATACAGTTTCTCATGTTGTGCTTACCCCCACCCCAACAATAAAACTATTTCCTTGCTACTTCATAACTGTAATTTTGCTACTGTTATGAATTATAATGTTGCATATCTGATATGCAACCCCAAAGAAGTCTCGACACACAGGTTGAGAATCAGTGTTCTTGAGAACCCTGACAAATATAAGGAGTTAGCCTAGGCTTTGAAAGGAAGGCTGTCCTTTAAGACTAATAGAAATAATAATAAATAATAATACTAGCTAATAGAAATTAATGAAGGGCCACATCTGTAACTTTAAATTTTCTAGAAACAACACGAGAATGTTAAAAGGAACAGGTAAAGTTTGTGGATGGTGCTGATGAAGGGTTTGGGAGCAGATCTTCATTCAGGACTCTAAAACAAACCAAAGAATACATAAACAACAAATGGATATGAGTAAAATTCCTTGTGTTTTCTATAACATGATTCTGCAAAATATACATAAAAGATACATTTTCATTTTTATTAACAAAATACCTACTTTTTTGCTGCTAATTTCTTTGAAATTTACCCTGCATTTTAACATTCCTGAACATCGCTGTATCAGCCACATTCCAGGTGTTCAGTAAACCCTATCTTGCCTGGGCAGTCACAGGAAAGTACATCTCTCGTGCCTCCCAGTCTCTTCAAAACACACACACACACACACACACACACACACACACACACACACACACACACACAAAATGCCAAGCCTGAACTACCACCCCTTTTGTTTTTTCAAGAGAGGGTTTCTGTGTATAGCCCCAGCTGTCTTGGAACTCGCTCTGTAGACCAGGCTGGCCTCGACCTCAGAGATGTACCTGCCGCTGCCTCCTGAGTGCTGGGATGCTGTGGGATGGTCTGCATGTCAAATTGCTCTGATTGGTCAATAAATAAAACACTGATTGGCCAGTGGCCAGGCAGGAAGTATAGGTGGAACTAACAGAGAGAAGAACAGAGAAAACAGGAAGTGGGGACAACAGACACACACTGCCAGCTGCCGCCATGACCAGCAGCTTGTGAAGACGCCGGTAAGCCACAAGCCACGTGGCAAGGTATAGATTTATGGAAATGGATTAATTTAAGCTATAAGAACAGTTAGCAAGAAGCCTGCCACGGCCATACAGTTTGTAAGCAATATAAGTCTCTGTGTTTACTTGGTTGGGTCTGAGCGGCTGTGGGACTGGCGGGTGATAGAGATTTGTCCTGACTGTGGGCCAGGCAGGAAAACTCTAGCTACACTGGGATTAAAGGAGTGCACCACCACTGACCACTCCCCCCACTTGCGTGCCAGAAATAAGAGAACATCTTTTCCCTGCTAACCTTTTTCCTCAGGCAGAGACGATTCCCAAGAAAGCAGAGCACGCAAATAGCAAGTCTCCATTCCCACACTGCATGATGGTGCCCGTCTCCTTTCCACTGATCAGACAGGAAGGGAAGGATAATCGGTCCACACACAGGTGGGAGGGAACCTCTGACTATAGACTCATTACAGACCCATTCACAGCTTTGACTTCCAGAGATCAAATAAAGGAAAACAAACTCTGTCTCTGTGTGTGTGTGTGTGTGTGTGTGTGTGTGTGTGTGTGTGTGTGTGAGAGAGAGAGGGGGGGGGGTGAGAGAAACGGGGGGCATCCCTGGGGAGGGAATAGCTCTGGTAAGAGCTAGGCTTCAGAAGCAAGCTCTAGGCAGGCCACTGGTAGGCCAGGACAAGCCTTGATATTAATGAACTAACCCCAAGATGGTGTTGATTTGCTAGTGAACCAGCCCCAAGCTGTGAGCCCTGGTGGCACAAAGCTGTCAATGAAATAACACAAGAGCTGGAACCTTGAGTCTAACAGGCCCCCAGACCTTAGCACAACTGGTGAAGAACCAGCCTGCCTCCATCTTAGGCTTGAAAGCCATCTTATAGTAAAGACAAACTAAGTTCATTTCTGTTTATGATTAAACCTCTGTTTCTCAAGGACTGAGTGATGTCCCACCTGTAACCTTAACTACAAATGGTTCTGGACTGCCTATTCCAGGAACGGCAATCATGCCTTCATTTCAAAAAGTTGTTCATAACCATCCGGCAACCCTAGCTCTGCCTCAAAAGGCTTGATACGGCTGCCTTGTTATGACTGCCTGTTGTTACGTCCGCCTTGGAACCATGTCTTTGTTTCAGCAGGGACTGACTTGTTATGCTCTTGGCCTGGTCCTGTAACTCCACCTATTTTGCCCACCAAATCCCCCATTTGGAAACCCCTCCCCTTGAGCTTTATAAAAACCTTGTCTTCCTCACATCCAATGCTGACCTCTCAAAGCCTGTCTTGGAGGCAGCCTGTGTAAACAAACAAAAAAAGTTGCTCTAATTAATTGCTTGCTTTAATTAATTTGGCCATCACGATTTGGGCCAGTGGTCTTTCTCCTCCCATCTTTGATGTTAACACTGACACCATGCTCAAGGCACCATTCTGACCTTAGAACCCAACCCCACACATAAGCCCCAACTCCGGGAATGTACTAACCTTGCTCTTTGGCTTCTTTAGTTTAGCTTCTTGCTAACCAAAGTATGTCAGCCAGGATGTGCTTTTTGTGCCTAAAAGGCAAAGACCGGTGAGACTCAGGGCTATACGCTTTGAGCAAATTCCCTGTGTAGCCCACCAGCCGGCAAAATAAAGAACTTTCTACTGCCTTTAAGAGTCCCTGTGTTCTCTGAAGGAGTTACCTCACAACATGGGAATGGTCTCTAGATTCTCACTGCTGGGCTTACCTGACACCACTTCTCTAGCCTGTTTTGATTGGCAAGAGGACTTGAGACTCTGTGTGAGGCCCGGGCCTCGATGACTGTTGAACTTCCGCACTGTTGCCCGGCCCACACAAGCCAGCCTGTCAGCCCTGGCTGTTGGCCTACGCTCTCTCAAGGACCTCCTGGACCTCCATCAATGCCATCCTTCCAGCCTACCACAGCTGAAGAACTTCCCAGCTGACGGACTTCACAGTTGACATGGGTGGGGCCTGCAAGCTTCTGAAGTGTCCTCACGGAGAAGACTCTGCTGTGGAACCCTGCTGTAGCAGTTCTGCCCAAACAACTGTTCCCCATTTGGTGAGAGGCCTGTTTAACTTTCATATTAACATGATATTTTAAGGCAGGTTTATGTGAATAAACCGAGCATACTTGAAAGGCAAATTTTGTGTGGACATCCTAATTGCTGAGCGTTTACAGCCCCATAGGCCATTTTCTCTATGAGTTCTCTTTCTCTTTCTCCCCTCCTTCCTTCCCATTCTCCCACCCTCTCTAAGATATGGTGAATCCCAAGCTGGCCTTGAATCTTCTACGAGCCCAAGAATGACCTTGAACTTTTGATCCTCTGCTGCCAGAACATGGTCCAAGGATAGAGTCACGGGAGATTTCTGAGGGCTGACGAGAAAACTCCAAGAAACTAAGACAAGAGTCTTGTGACCTCAGTTTCTTAAAAAAACATGGATTATGTTTTCATGCTCCTTGTGGGTGTAGCAGATAGGAGTGAATTTACTTCAGATTATTCATTACAACAGGCTGTTATTAGTAGTTTATACACCTCTATGGAAAAACATGTTTGTGCCTAGTGTGGCTTGCTCATCACATGCGGCTTGCCCTCGTGATTGGACAATTTACTCATGCGGCTCCTCTTTAACCCTCAGAGTATACATTGTCTGATGCTCTGAACAAAGTTGGCTATTGCATGAGACTTTAGTCTGCCTCGTTTCTCGGCTCCATTCTCCCAGGTCTCACTGCCTCTAGAGGAGTAACACTCTGCCTCCACCTCCCAAGTGCTGGGCTCAACACCACCCAGTGTAGGCAGTCTTGGTGATTCAACCTAAGACTCTGTTCATGCCAGACAAGTACTTCTCCAAGTGAACCACATCCTCAGCTCCAAACAAAGGCAAGGTTTTTATTATGTTATTGGCCTTGGGACTCACACTCAGGCTTTGATCATCTGTCTCCTCTGAGATGTCAGGTAACTACTGAGTCTAAGCACATGCCAGTATGTCTACATGCATGTTTGTATAAGTCAATGCCACCAAACAAGAAATTCATTAAACAAAGGGGAAAGAAAGTAAGTCCGTGCCTGTTGAATCCTGATAGTCTGTCTGTTCTGGGTCAATTAATGATCTCATGATCTAGGTCACCCTGAAATCATTGAAGAGTCAGCTTAGGCCCTAAAACATTTTGGGAATCTCTGGCCTCTGGCAAGAATGAAGCTACCAAGAGGACCAAAGATCTTCTAGCTTTAGCCCAGAAATAAACTGATTACTTTTCTTTGGAGACTTTTTGGTTTGGTTTGGTTTGGTTTTCAAGACAGGGTTTCTCTGTGTGTAGCTCTGGCTGTCCTGGAACTCGCTCTGTAGACCAGGCTGGGCTCAAACTCAC
Organism: Peromyscus maniculatus bairdii; assembly: GCF_049852395.1. Taxonomy (NCBI): domain Eukaryota; kingdom Metazoa; phylum Chordata; class Mammalia; order Rodentia; family Cricetidae; genus Peromyscus; species Peromyscus maniculatus. Next base: position 43,710,704 of record NC_134859.1, read on the forward strand.
AGAGATCTCCCTGCCTCTGCTGGAATTAAATTACTAGTTAGTAATGAGAAATATTTTTCTGTGTCTATGTGTTTGAGGTTATCAAATTTTCTACTTATGTACATTTGAGTTCTTCACTGTTTATGGTTGACTGCGGGGGCTAGGAACATTCTGAAGTACTTTTTTTTTATTCAATTCCATTTTTTGCTAGCATTTTTTTCTTGAGATGTGAAATTACCATCACAGGGCTCAGCAAAGCTCTTGTTTTGTTTTTGTTTTTTTCCATTCTGGAGCTGAGGACCGAACCCAGGACCTTGTGCTTGCTAGGCAAGCACTCTACCTCTGAGCTAAATCCCCAACCCCTCAGCAAAGCTCTTAATGCCTGGCTAAGAAGAAATTGTTGATTTCCTTCTGGGAATAGATTTTTTGGGGGGAAACAAAAGAAACTTTTCTAGAGAGATGAACAGCTATTAAACCCCTAAACCAGTCCCATAGTCCCTGCCGAATCAATGTTTTTCTGAATCTTCCTGTGAATATCATCCTATACAGCTCAGTGAAGTGGGATCAAACACTGCCTCTCTCACACCCACCTTTCTCGGCAGTGGTCCTTTTTCCTCTATAATCCTCATGAGGACTTTACCCACATGTTAAACAGAGAACGACGACTACCCCGGGACTTCCCTCAGTGCCATTCTAGTCTCAGATGGCTTGGCCTTGGTTGCCTTTGCTGCCACCCATCACATAGGGCATGGGACCCCCACGACGGCAAGGAGGCACATTGTCAAAGAGGTAGGGGAGAGGGAGCCGGGTCGGGAATGGTCCCCTGTGATCCTCCACCATCAATCACATGGATCAGCCTCAGGTGCGTGTCTCAGCACCCACTGCAGGGGCAGTGCATCCACTCCTCCACAACTCATCCTTTTGTTCTGTTGGTCTCTATAATTTAGACACTCATTGTGTTATGTGGCCTTTCCTTCTCTGCAGACAGACAGACATCTACCCACCCCAGACAGGGCATTGACAACAGATCAATGAAACGATTGCACCATAAGTCAACTTGGTGAACCAATGAGTTTATTAGGGTTCCCTATAAGAGTATGGATAAGTCATTATTTACAGGAGCATGGATGATGCAAAGACAGCTCACTGAACAAGCATGCCCTAGCCTAGGTGATGACCCATGAAAGTTGCACAATTTCAGGCAGTTGGACAGGTCAGAGATTCTTCACCCCAGCAGTTCTTTCTACTTCTATAGCTGTCTAGCCTTGGGGAGGGACCTTGGGGTCCCTCTAAGTTTGGGGAGTATCCTCAGACTTGAGGGTATTTACTTTCTGAGCCTTGTAAGTTTTGTTTACTTCCTGAGTCTTTTAAAAATTAGTTTGTATTATTTTATTTTACGTGTATGGGTGTTTTGCCGGCATGTGTGTCTGTGCACCATGTGCCTGATACCTTGGGAGGCCAGTTGAAGGCATCAGATCCCCTAGAACTGGAATTACAGGTGTTTGTGAGCTGCCATGTGGGTGCTGGGAAATGAGCTCAGGTCCTCAGGTTACGAGCCGTCAGCACTCCTAACCACCAAGTCATCCCTTCGGTTTGTACTTTCTGACTCTTCAAAATTTTTATTTATTTTATTTTAATGTGTATGGGCATTTGCCTGCATGCCTGTCTGTGTACCCTATGTATGCCTGGTGCCTTTGGAGGTCAGAAAAGGCCGTCAGATCTGAACTGGAGTTACAGACAGTTGTGAGCTGCTATGTGGGCTCTGGGAATCAAACCTGGATCCTTGGGATGGTCAGCCAGTGCTCTTAACTGCTGAACCATCTCTCCAGCCCCATATTTCCTCTTAATGACCCTTTCTCCATGATGAAATATTTCAATTAGAAGGAATTGCCACACAACATGTATAAGAATAAAGTTAAGTATCATATATATTCACAAATATATATGCCTTAGTATATGTTTATTTTTACTCATAAATGTTTTATTTTGCTTAACATCTGAAACTCATATACATTCATGGGGGGAGGTTAGTGTCATTATTCCCACACATGCATACAGCTTATACTCTGTAAATCTGATCTCTCTTTATCCAGCCTCCCCACCACACATCCTTTTCAATTACTATTTATTATTATATTTGATTTTACAATCAGGTTGACTTTTTAATCTTTCATGTATGAGAGATAGTATGCATGCCACCTTCCCCCATTAATACCTAAAAATTGCAAGTATCATTCAAAAAATTAAAGTAAGTGTGGAATATTCTTTTACACTGTGTGAATATATGTCACTGTGATTGGTTTAATAAAAAAGCTAAACAGCCAGTAGCTAGGCAGGGTTTTCAGGGTGGAGAGAATGCTGGGGAGAAGAGCAGAGTCGGGAGGAAATGCCATGAGACACAGAGCAAGCAGGCTGGGAAGTACGTTGATGAGGTAAATGGGCCTTGGGGCAGCATATAGATTAACTGAAATGGGTTAATTTAAGTTATAAGAGCTAGCTAAATACAAACCTAAGCTATCAGCTGAGCACTTACAATTAATAAGAAGTCTCTGTGTGGTTATTTGGGAGCAACTGCAGGGACACAAAGAAATTCAGCCTACAAATAAGTTTTCTGAGCAGGAGGCACCATCATGGGAGTTGATGCAGCCACAAGGACTGAAAGGTTCAGCTCAAGGAGCCCAAGAGCAAGGACAGCCTCCTCTGGCTGCTAGTGAAGCTCTGCTGGTTTCTAGCCAGACAAACACCTTCATCTTCAATCAAGTTACACTGGAAAGGTTATCTAGGAGTCGCACTAACTGGCCACCTCTGTCCCTGCCCTGGATGATCCAAAAGATGAAGCTTCTTGGCTGATAAAACAAAACAGCTGTGGTTGTGGGGACAGTCACAGACGATGTGTGGATTCTGGAAGTGCCCAGGCTGAAGGTGTGTGCACTGCAGGTGAGCAGCCAGCCAGAAGTCGCATCCTCAAGACTGGGGGTAAGATCCACCATCAGCCAGCTGGCCTGGAGTCTTCCAAGGGCCGTGGCACCGTGCTCCTATCTGGTCCTGGGAGGTGTACTGGCACTTTGACAAGGTCCCAGGAACCACACAAAGCCACACGAAACCCTATGTCTGCTCCAAGTGCGGGAAGTTTGAGGGTGCCAGAGGCTGAGGGCCAGCCGTGGCTACAAAAGATAACCCTGGATCTTACTGTTATTAAAAAGCTTTGGATGTTGGGGGATGGGGAGGGAAGAATGAAAATAATTCCAAGATAGCTGGAGAGATGGCTCATTGGTTAAGAGCACTTGTTGCTCTTGCAGAGACCCAGGTTTAATTGGGTTTGAGTCCTAGCACCCACATAATGGTTCACAACCATCCATAACTCCAGTTCCAGGGGATCCAATGACATCTTCTGCCCTCTCCAGGCACCAAGCACACAGGGGGTTCATTTACATACAGTCAAAACACTCACACATAAAATAAAATGCATAAGTCCAATTTCTAAATTAATAATAATAATAAAACCCCCAGATGTCCTTGTTATAGGCTAAAGGACGCAGGGAAGGAGATGAAGGAGGTGGTCAGACTCACACTCTTGGGCTAAACAGAGAAAAGAAAACTGTTCCCTGTAAGGCAGATATCTGCCATCATGAGAACACCACACTCTGCTAGCAAAGACCAACCAACCAAGAAGCAGCAGCACTTGGCTTTACACCATCCCATTCACACTTTATCCTATCCCAAGACTTTGGTTTACACCATCCCATCTACACTTTATCCTATCCCAAGGCTTTGTCCAGTGTCTTGACTCTCTTAACGACAGACAATGGAGACTCACTGTAAGCTGTTTATGTGCTCACCTTTTCCTGATGAAATGTGGACATGCGAACACTTTTCTACGCCGTTGGTGGTTCCAGAACAGCGGCAGGACCATTCCCCCCACCTAGCATTTGTTATGGCTGAGCAAATATGGGTTGTTGTTTTTTAAATTATATCACCTGGTCTCTAAAACTTTGATTTGACATATTTGGTGGCAATGTTGTAATCTGTCCTAGGCAAGAGGCCCCACCCTGCTCTGGGAGTTCCAACATAGGACCTGGCCTTCGAAGTAGGGAAAAGGGGCCTTTCCCTCAGCAGCAATCCTTGCTCCTCGACACAGGACTGTTTGAGACAGCTAGAACCAAGAAGACAGCCTCCCCTTCCACCCTCCTAAGGCCCTGAAACCAAGTTTCAAGATGTTGAGGCTGTCACGGTGAGAAATTATTGGGTAATCTGTTCCAATTTCCGGTTCCTGGATCCATCCATCAGGGACGCACCAGGACTTCCAGGACAAACTGTCCAATTTGGAGGTGGTTGGTCGAGAGAGTTCTTTCAAGTCTGATATCATCATTTTCCATGTTTGACAATTTTTTTTCTTTTCAATGTAGAGTACTGGTTGTTTGTCTAAAATACTTTGAGCTCATGGTGACATCGTGTGGTTGTTTATGTAACTGCAAGTTGGGTCTTGGCGACTCCCAGTTTGATCAATGGCATTAGCTATGCTAATGAAGATGAATTGAATCCCCCCCCCCCCACACACACAGGAGCTAGAGAGATAGCTTAGTGGTTACGAACACACACCTCTTTTGAGGAGAACTGGAGTTCAGTTTGCAGCACCCAATGTCAGGCAGCTCATAACAGACATCTCCAGGTGGATCCAAATCCTGTGAGACCTCCCCGGGCATTTACATTCAGGTGCACAGCCCACACACAAACACACACACGCATATATATCTAATCTTACAATTTTCAGTTAAAATAATTGAAAACAAAAGAGATAAAATTCAGTTTGTGGGGTAGCTTCTAGTTGACTGGAAGCCTCCTTAGTCCAGCACAGGTAGCATGAGACATCCGACTGAAGGACACCCCCATCACCTGATTAGAGGGAACATCACTGACTCATCCAGGAAGGGAGAAACCAGTTCTCCCTCATCTTTGACTACCTCAGCTCTCAGAGCTCAGGCCTCTGTGAGAGAAAGAACAGTCTTCTGTCGAAACTTTGTTTTGGTGATGGTTATGTTGTTGTTGTTGTTGTTTTGAGACAGGGTCTCTCTACTCACTATGTAGACCAGGCTGACCTCAAACACACAGAGATTCCCTGCCCCCCCCCCCCAGGGGAAAGGAAACAGAAAAATCCACAGAGTTAGATGCTGGAGAAACGGCAGGAGACTGACAGCTACCTAAGGGTCTGATGGACACTTTTACGTAGTGCCTGAAACAACACACCCAGGGTGGATACAGAAACACAGCTCTCACCTCAAATGGGAACAACGGTTTATTCTAGAGCCAAATATGAGTAGTCATGGTCCAGAAATAGGTTTAGGTTACCCCAAATTCCATGTTCCAACATGGGAGGAGTTTCATGAATGTTTTTTATAGTAATAGAACAAAGAAAGCAATAGGCACTTTGAAAATACATAGATGGAAAGGTTAACTAGGTGGTACACAAAGCAGAGGAATCTCAGCTGTAGGCATAGACAGACCTTAGAGGATGCAATGACACCGAGCCCTTTGATTGGTGGAAAGCTAGGGCGTGGCTAAGTTAATAGATTCAAAAAGTTTTGTTTTGTTTTCATCATCTGTTAGGACTTTAGGTTCTGCTTTAACTGTTAGTTACAGGATGTTAAGTCCTACACAGTAGGGCGAGGGATGGCTGTTTAGTAGATCAAAATGGAGGAAGGGGAGAAAGAACTGACGGGATAGTAAAGGGAAGATCAAGAGGAGAGGCGGGTAGAAAAGTAGAGTGGTGAGTGGGGGCTGAGAGGAAGAACAGGATGTTTGAAAATGCCATATGGAGACCTACTATTGTGGTAAGTTTTTTGGTTTCTCTATATAGCTTTGGAGTCTGTCCTGGAACTCACTCTGTAGCCCAGGCTGGCCTCGAACTCACAGAGATACGTCTGGTTCTGTCTCCTAAGTGCTGGGATTAAAAGCGAGCGCCGCCGCCGCCGCCGCCTGCTTGTTTTTGGTTTTTTGAGACAGGGTTTCTCTGTGTAGTTCTGGCTGTCCTGGAACTCACTCAAAAACCTTGAACTCAGAGATCTGCCTACCTCTGCCTCCCGAGTGCTGGGATTAAGAGTGTACACCACCACTGCCTGGCTTTGTGTAAGCTTTCTAAAAACATATTTTAAAAAAATTAATTGGGGGGCTGGAGAGATGGCTTGGCAGTTAAGAGCACTAGCTGCTCTTCCAGAGGACCAGGGTTCACTTCCCATCATCCACATAGCAATGTCCAATCATCTGTAACTCCAGATACATGGGATCCAACACCATCTTCTGACCTCTGTGAGCACCGGGAACACACACAGTACACAGACAAAACACCCAAACCCATAAAAAAGTAAATCAAATTTTTTTAAAGTTTAATTGAAATTACTCCACCTGGGGGATAATGCTTCTCCCAGAAACCACAAACTATCAAAAAAGGCTCAATCCCAGGTGTGGGATATCTCCCTTCAAGTTGCTGGTCAGGGAAGTCTAAGAAACCCCAAAACAATACAGGCTATTGCCACTGCCTTTGCTTGCCCATCGGAACTTGGAAGTATCTCCCTATTGATGATGGTCCCAGGCAGCACTTGGAGAAATGGAGCTGGTATCGGACAGGACGTCTCCTCTCTGATGGTCAGCTTCCTCAAGGAAGAGTCTTACTCAGCTGTGAACCCGGTGAGCACACTGATGACTCACTCAGCAAGGTATGCTCATGGGTGCAGCAGTGGTACGGATGTCTGGGGCAACCAACAGCTCTCTGGTTAGATTTAAGGGCCACTCAACAGGAGAGAATTCGAGCCTGGGGTTAGAAACCTGCCAAGAACTTGTGGCTAGAGAGAGCATAAATCTTCAGGAAGAACCTACTACCGCAGGAGGCCCTGGGTTTAATGGTGGTGGTGGTGGGGTGTGGAGAATAAGTGTCTGGGCGTTGATGGAACTGGCAAGGTGATAGAAATTATCCTCCTACTGCCTGATCTCAGTTCTGCTTTTGACTGAGGGGGACCATCGAGCAGAAGTGACTTGGCCCAGATCTCCACAAATGTGGGCAGACCTTTCTCACCCACTGTGCCACAATGAGAGACCTCTGGGCCATTGTTCTCACCTCTTTCCAGGCTAGGGTGAGTTGGGGAGATAAAGAGCAGGACAATGGAGGCTGAGCAGAACCTCTGCTGTGTGGTAGGGAATGGATCCACCTCCCCTAACCCCAGAAACAGTGACTTCCCTCCTCCTAAGGACTCCTAAACGCCACTTACCTGGCTACCACTCACCACTATGGCTACGCTTCTGGGGACTGAGGTCCGTGCCTAGCACATCAGGAAACTGTTTTTTATCATCAAGCTACATCCACCACCATTTAAAAACTTGTTCGAGACATGGTCTTCCCAGTTTGTGTAGGTGATTGCTTCCAATTCATGAACTGCTGGGATCACAAACCTATGTTGCCACGACCAGCTTCACACTATTTTTAGTGAAGTTGAACACAAATCTCAATTCAGTGAGTTTTTATTATGCACCTGCACCAACTGTGGGAAGCCACGGAATTGGGGGAGCATGGAAGGCGGCTTCTCAGATGTAGGGTCTCCATCTGCAGCCTTCTATGGGCTACTATGAGAAGACCCGGAGGAGTAAGTGGCTCTTCTCAGCTAAGGCTACAGACACCAGCAGCCAGAGGAAGACAAAGACCAATCCGGTCCAGTAAGGACGGGATGTTTGGAGGAGGTCTGCCACTGTTCCTCACAGGTAACTCCTACTCACCACTGAGGGGAAACTGGGATTTGAACTGCATCCCCTGGCTTCTAAGACAGGTGAAAGTGACCTTCCAGTTGCGGTGATGCCCTGGAAGGCTCTGGACCAGCAATGAGGGCTCCCTGGCAGTATCTGCAGTATACTTGGGATATCTCCATTACTGCCCCCTGTATTTTTTAGCTGACTGTCATATACACAAGGGAACAGCACGTTTCCCCTTCAGGTAACTGTGAGCTTCAGGCAAGAGTGCAGGGGTAGACAGGGTGAATACAAAGACCCTGGCCTCCATGTGGAAGTCTCCCTTCCCTTGACCATAAGACCCAACTTCTCCCTTTCCCCGACACAAGGATAGAAGAGAACTATTTAGAAACTAGGACTTCTGACAGTTTATTTCTTGTTTAAGATGTGACCAAATGGTTTTATTGCATTTACTATTTCTGGGTGATGTACTGAGCAGAAAAAGAAAGCCTCATAATTCTTTGATTGGGTCTAGGTTAGAGGCTTTTTGATGTGAAAATCAGGAGAGAGCACCAGAGGCCTTGAATTCATTTTCCCAGGTTTCCTCACAGCTGAGAGCTGGTCCAGCCTTCAGAACCAGCCTGGCTGCAGCTCTCAAGTCCAGTCATAGTCACACTAAGGCCAGCACCCTCACAGCTGAACCTAGCCAGTAAGACCACATTTTTGATGCCTTGAGGTCTCCTGCCAGCGGCCAATCCCAGAATTGCCAGGCTCTGAACTTAAAGGCCATGGATGAAGATTCTTCCTTGTAGATACCAGCAGCTCTGAGAGCAGACAACTGGGATCAAACCCAGCATTCAAAGATGGCAAGCAAGCTACCTCAAGCTCCAACTGGTTCATCTGAGGCAGGAATAACAGCACCACGGAATTATCTGGAGTTTGCCTATGTCCACTCAAACCCCAGTGTTGAAGTCCTTACTCCTAGGACCTCAAGATGGGACTTTATTTGGAAATGGCTGCTCCAGATGTAGGTGGGGTTCTGCTGCGGCAGACAGGGTGAGCCCCAACCCCAAAACTGGGATCCTTGTACAAAAGGTAAGTTTGGAGACCCGACACATTGGAGATGAAGGCAAAATGGAGAGACGTTTGTACAAGCCCAGGGCTACAGACAAGTGTTAGTGACCATCAGACCCAGGGTGACTCTCTCCTTCTAGCCTCAGAAAGAACCAATCCAGCTGACACCAGACCTCAGCCTTGTGCTGTTAGAAGAGCCTATTTAGTACTAGTTAGAACCATGCTAGGAAACTAAACAAACTGCCTTGGAGTCAACATCCTTGAAGGACATGGCTTCACAGAAGCTTCTGTCCCAGGGTTTGGCTTGCCCAGCAGAGACTTCAGGGGCTGAACTCTCAATTCCAGACAGAAAGGGGAGGAATCTGAGTGGTGACAGGCAGTTTCCATCACACATTTATGATTTATGTTTTTGGGGGAAAACAGACCTGTTGGGATAGGTGCACACACTTTTAAAATGTGAGCTCCTGATCCCCATATGGTCAGTGACCTGGCTTAATCAGGCCTCATGACAATCCCCAATGGATCCTAAAGGCCCTCCTGGCCATCTGTGGATCTGTGGGATGCTCTCCTGTACACAATCATCTCAGGCTGACTTCTAAGGACAGCTCCCCACTATACACACCCCACCCCTAGAAGCCATTGGATTGGGGCAGCCCAGCCCCTTTGAGGGCTGGAGCAAACGGCTGGAGGTCTCTAAGATGCAGCTCTGGAGGCTGGAGTTGCCTCGCCTCCCTGGGTTTGGCACAGCAGAAAGACTGCTCAGGTGGCTACTTTATCTGGGGAGGAAGAGGCACGGCACCAGAAGTTGAACACTACCTGAGAGCAAAGGGCAGGTGGTTCGGGCTTTGTGCTCGGGCAGGGACTAGCTCACGGGGCCACACCCTGCTCAGTATGAGTTCAGAGCCTGCTTGGAGCGACGCTTCATGTGTATGCGCTCGTGGCGGAGAAGATCATAATTCTGCCGGAAAGTTTTGACACAGTACCGACACTGGAGGGGATGGCCCTCGCTCTTCAGGTGACAGTGGCTACGGTGTCTCACCAGATGGTCATGTCGCTGGAAGCTCTTTCCACAGTTCCCGCACCGGAAGCCCAGCTTGGCCTTGCTCTTCTCCATCAGGGCCTGGGCACCCGTACCCTCCGTTTCCGACGCGTCCTCCTCACTCTTCTTCACCGGCTGCTGCCTGTCTGGCTGCAAGTGGATGATGCGTCGGTGGGAGAGCAGGTGTGAGTTGAGGCGGAAGCTCTTCCCGCAGATAGTGCACCTGTAGGGCTTCTGGACCTCATGGGTCTCCAGGTGTCCGTCCAGGTCCTCGCTGTCACTGAATAACTCCCCACACACTGCGCACTTGTGTGGCTTCTGCTCCCTGCGGCTGCGCATGTGCCGGATGAAGTTGACCCTCCAGCGGAAGCTCTTCCCACAGCTCGGACACATGTAAGACTTTTGTGAGGTCTGCACCTCACCCCCAACCTCAGTGCTGCCCCGGTGGGTCGGGAGACTGTGGGGCTTTTCTGTAGGGCTCCTCAGCTCCTCTGTGCAATATGGGCTGTGTTGGGAGTCCTCATCCCCAGAACTGGACAGCACGATCTCAATGGTCACCTCCTGGTCCAGGCTGCTCTTTAGGGGCGGTGGGTCACCTCCTGTTACAGGAAACCAGTATGGTCAGTGGAACAGTCCAGACTACTTCCTGCCCCAGCCCTTGGGAACCCTACTCAGAAAGGCTTAAGCGGGGGTCCAGAGACTGGGGTTACAATGTTCCTCAGTAACTGCTGAGGGTCTGGCTACCATGCACGGGCTGCTGGTGCGGCAACTCTATCTTTCTTTCCGGCCTTCATGAGCCACTGGGACTTCAAATTCTAAGATCTGGCACTTATCTGTGTAAACCTTTGACACGCCATTTATATGACTGAACTAGGCACCGTGCCAAGGACCCTGGAGGTTCAGGGACCATGTTAGAGTCATGGTGTGCACAGCCCCCTCTGTTCCTAGACTCTAACAAGTGCTGTGGTACTTCTGTTGCACACTGTCCCAGCCTCGGGGACAAGCCTGAGGAAGCAGCGTGGTAGCAGGACTTGACCCTCATGTTGTTTTACTCTTTGCTCTTTTGGGGGGCCTGCCACCCAGTTTCCAAGTAAACCACACATAGAGGCTTATTCTTAATTATTTGCCAGGCCTCATCTTGGCTCGTTTCTAGCCAGTTTCTTAAATTATCTCGTCTATCTTTTGCCTCTGGGCTTTTTACCTTTCTCTATTTCTGTATATCTTACATTACTTTTTACTCCACGGCTTGCTGTGCAGCTGGGTGGCTGGCCCCTAGCATCCTCATCTCCTTGTTCTCTTGCTCTTTCTTCTTCCTCCCATTTTTCTCCTTCTATCTATTCTCTGCCTGCCAGCCCCGCCTAGCCTTTCTCCTGCCTCGCTATTGGATGTTCAACTCAACCACCAGGTGTTTTAGACAGGCACAGTAACACAGCTTCACAGTGTTAAACAAATGCAACATAAAAGAATGCAAGACATTTTTACACCATTAAACAAATGTTCCACAGCATAAACAAATGTAACACATCTTAAAATGATATTCTACAACACTCACTGTTTCCCAACCTAAGTCTGCCTGACGGAGCTAGCAGCTAGATGAGCTTCAACGCTCATCTCTCCTCTGGGTTTCCCAGCTGAGAGGTCTCATTCTAGCCAGGAGGCTTTTCTAAGCCCGTGCAGCCATATCTACATGACTGAAAGGACCACAGCTGCTCTGATGTCCAGGTTGCTGGTGGGACAACTCAAGCTGAGAAAGACTTTCTACACCTTAGACTGGACAGGTAGAAAGTGCTACTGAGCTGTTTTTTTTTTTTTTGGGGGGGGGGTCTGTTTTGTTTTGTTTTTTCCCCCAGAGCTGAGGACCAAACTCAGGGCCTTGCCTGTACTTACAAGTACTCTACCACTGAGCTAAATCCCCAGCCCCCTACTGAGCTCTTGTTAATGACAACTTTCTTCTATTAATCACCGCTGGCTTTCAGCTAACGCAGTGCTACAGTGGATGACAAAGGTCTCTCCTTATTCACTAGGAGATGAAATTATGACAGTAGGAAGCATAAGCCATGAACCGACTGTGCCTTCCAAATGTAGTGTTCAAATGCTGAAGTAACCTCCAGGATGGTAGAATGCCACTGTATTTGGAGACAGTTTCTCAACAGGCAAGTTGACATCTATGTAGAACCTAGTAGTTTAAAAAAGGCTGGAGAGGTGGCTTGCTGCTACTCCAGAGAACCTGATTTGGTTCCAAGCACCAAGGTCAGGTGGCTTACAATCCGGAACTCCAGCTCCAATGACTCTGATGCCCTCTTCTGGGCTCCACTAGTACCCACATGAATGTATACACACACACACACACACACACACACACACACACACACACACACACAAAGTAAAAATAAATCTTTTAAGAAAGAAAAATAAGCCAGCCTGATGGGACATCCTGTAATGCCAGCTGCAGCTGCACAGGAGGCTGAGGCAGGAGGATTGAAAGTTTAAGAATCACCAGGGTTACAGAATGAGTTCAAGGCTAACCTGGCTAACTCAGTATATGAACTTGCCTAGCACACACAAGGCTTCACCTTCAATACTCAATACCTCAAGCAGAAAGGGAGCTACTTGCAACAAGGAAGGGACCAGCAGGAGCTAGAGGGTGACAGGAAAAAATGTGAGCAAAACACATAGGAAACTCTACCCCACAGCTGGCTTTTAAATAGGAAAAGACAGAGGTAAGGCCTCAACACAACTGGTGTTTCCACCGAAAGGAATCCTGAGGCAGAGAGAAGGTCATGTGGGTCACAGTGAAGAGGTAGCAGGGAGGGGTGGGGTGGTGCAGAGCTGGGAGGAAGCCCACTCTAGTAAGACCTTGACCCTGCACTAGTGGCCTCGGGAACCGAGAGAGACTTTTATGTGGTTAAAGTATGGTCAGTGTGAGGCCAGAGAGATGGCTCTGTGGTTAAACACTGGCTGCTCTTCCAGAGGACCTGGGTTCAATTCCCAGCACCAACATGGCTGCTCACAACAATCTGTAACTCATTTCCAGAGGAACTGATGTTCTCTTCTGGCCTCTATCAGCACATCCACACACAGCAAAGGGGGGAAAAAGCTCCATCTGTGGTAAGCTACTTTGACAGTCTCAGTCTCACAGCTTTTGGTACCAAATGTATGGGGACAGTTGTGAGAAACATTTCAAAATGTGGAAGCTGCTTCAGAACTGGGAAATGGATAGACCGGGAGAGTGTTAAGGTGCATGTTATTGGCAGATGTGAAGAGGTGGCTGGTAGAAACAGGGATGTGTCTCAGATGAAGCCAGAACAAGGTACTGAAGTGTAAGGGAAAGGTGATTCTTGCAAAGTGGCAGAAGAACTTGGCTAAACTGTGTGCTAGGTGTTCTGTGACAAGCAGAGCTAAGTGATAACATGGATATTTAGCTCAAGGGATTTCTAAGGAAACTGTTGGAGACACTGCTTTCTTTCTTCCTGCTGCCTAGGCTACTCTCCCTAGGAGTGAATATATCTTTTGCTTAGACCATACTTATACAAAATTTTGCTTCCTACGATTCTGGACTCAGTTTCCACATAATAGTGTGGTTGGTCTGTGTGTGTGATATCTGTGTGCTGGTGTGATACATCTGTATTGTGGGCAGTCACCTCAATCAGTTGTCAGCATATTAAGAAAGGGTGTGCCTTGGAGCCCAAGAGACAAGCTGTGTGTTGGCTATGGAGAGCAGAGCTGGAGAGTAGAGCTGCCTAGGTCCCAACGATCCCAAGTCCTAGACATCTAACACTGAGTTTTACAGTGCTGGACTTTGGTTTTCATTTGAATGTGCCCTGGCTTTTCTGTCTTGCACTAAGAAAGGATGTAACTTATTTTTATTTTACGAGAGCCCACAGTTAAGAGACTTTGTAATTGTAGAGACTTTGAATCTTTTTTGGGAGGGGGGTATTTCAAGAAAGTTTCTCTGTGTAGCTCTGGCTGGAATTAAAGGAGTACACCACCACTGCCTGGTGAGACTTTGGACATTTTAAGACGACTGAACATTTTTGTTTGTTTTAGTTTTTGAGATAGGATCTCACTATATAGCCCTGGCTGTCCTGAAACTCACTCTGTAGACCAGGCTGGACTTGAACTCAGAGATCAGCCTGCCTCTGCCTCCCAAGTTCTGGGATTGTCCTGGCAAAAAGACTGAACTTTTAAAGTGTTTAAATTTTAAGACTGTAGAACTTTTAAAAGTTGGAATGTTTTGACCTGAACATAGTGGCTCATGCCTTTACCTAGCACTCAGGCAGAGGCAGGTGGGTCTCTGAGTTCAAGGCCTGCCTGGTCTACAGAAACAGTTCCAGGACAGCCAGGGCTGTTACACAGAGAAATCACATCTTGAAAATACAAGATCTTGGGGACAAACAAGAAAGGAAAGTTTATGACTTAATAGTGATGTGTTTTGTATATCAAGTTGACAAGGGTTGTTTGGTTAATTTTATGTCACTTTGACACAAGCTAGAGTCATGTGGGAGAGGGACTCTTAATTTAGAAAACACCTCCACAGACTGGCCTGTGGGAAAGGCTGTGGGGCGTCTTCTTGATTGATGGCTCATTTGGGAGGACTCAGCCCACCGTGGGGGGTATTAACGCTAGCATTCAGTTCTGAGTTGTATAAGAAAGCAGACTGGGCAGGTCATGGGAGCAAGCCAGTGGGCAGCACTCCTCTATAGCCTGTTTCAGTTTCTGCCTCCCGATTCCTGCCCCGACTTCCCTCAATGATAGAGTGTGACCTAAGAGCTGAAAGCTGCAATAAACCCTTTCCTCTCCAAGTTGTTGATGGTCATGGTGTTTTATTGTAGCAAGAGACTCTAAGACTAAGGCCTATTGTGTCATTAGCAAAAGAAAACAGGTTTTTGTTTTTGAGACAGAATTTCTCTGTATACCCTTAGCTGTTTTGGAACTTGCTCTGTAGACCAGGCTGGCCTTGTGAACTCGGAGATCTGCCTGCCTCTGCCTCCTGAGTGCTGGGATTAAAGGGCAGAAAACATTTTTAAGAGTTGAATACATATGAATGAAAAAAATGCAGAAAAGAAAAAGACAAGGGCTGGAGGGATGGCTCAGAGGTTAAGAGCACTGGCTGTTCTTCCAGAGGTCCTGAGTTCAATTCTCAGCACCCACATGGTGGTTCACAACCATCAATAATGAGATCTGGTGCCCTTTTCTGGCCCGCAGGCAGAACATTGTATACATAATAAATAAATAAATATTAAAAAAAAAAAAGAGAGAAAAAGAAAAAGACAGAAGTACTGGCAGAGCGAGGTCTCCTTCTGGCTACACGAGGGGAAGCCTAGCACTAATTTCTGAGTGCCCTGCATTGTTTGAGATGGACACACTAGCCCTCCCTTCAAAATCGTCACAAGTAAAAAAAAGGGACTCTAGACAACTGTAGGAAGCCACTGTGACATGGGGTGTTCAGCAGCGCCTGCATGTGCTGTCCAAGGACAGGATGCTGTAGTCTGCCTCTGCAGGGTTCCGTTTACTATGACAAGACTCTACTGAGAGGGCTGCAGTGGCTTCTGCATTCTAGAATCCGCTCTTTCCAACAAGATCATCTTGGAATTCTGGCCATCCACCATCCCATAAAAACACACTCACCACATAGAGAGCAGTGCTACATTAGCCCTCGACAACCCACCCAGGAAAGGCAGCCACTGTGGGATGGGGAAACAGCAGGACCAAACCAGAACGAGAGGCCGATAACCCCACAGCAGCAGTCAGCAGGAACAGCTTAACTCCTACTGTCCTAAGTCAACACACACATGCCCATCATCTCCTCTCCCCCACATTCATACCATGCACCACAGGGTCACACACCACACCCAGGCTCCTCACCTGGACTAGGACTTTGAGTGAGCGCCCCCTGCTGGCAGGACTGGAGCTCTGGCACCTGCAGTTCCTCCCATTTCCTTCCTTCTTCTTGGAACGGCTGGAGACTAGGAAGGTCTTTCCAAAGAAAATGGAGAAAGCATTTATCATATACTGGTATCACTACCCAGAAACAAGTAAGGAAGAGGCAGGCTATGATCTGCAGGTGCTGCTCCTTCCTGGGGCCTGGCATGAAGGGGTCATTCCGCTGGGTGAATGAACCCGAAGGCAAATTAGCAAACACCATGAACTTAGGTTCTGAAGCCAGACAGAATAATGTAGGTTCTAGTTCTGCCCATTTAGCTCTCTGGCCATAGACAAGAGCTTGATTGACCCTAAGGTCACTGCCCCCTTCCATGATAGGCCCTGTACAGACCTTTAGGCCACAGACCGCCACAAATAGACTGCGGTCATCCTATGAGGCAGAGATGGGAAGGCCCTGTGGGCATGGAGGTCCAGTGTTGCTGCTGATTCTATTAAAGGCTTCTTCCCTTCATAGCGCAGGACACACACACACACACACACACACACACACACACACACACACACACACAGGCAGGCACGCACACACTCTGGGCACACAGACATGTGGTGCAGATGAATCTTAGCCCATCTCTCCCATGGAATTCTCCCAGAATCTGTGTGTGGGAGCAGGGCACAGGCAAGCAGTGTCTAAAGAAGTTGTGCTTTGTGCCCAGTCCTCAGCCATGAGCATCTGACCACTTTTCTGGAGAGAGCCTTACTACAAACACAAGGCTACTATGGACAGCAGAAGACATTTCCCTTCTCGACTAGCCCTGGTTGAGGAACACACAGTCTCAATGGACAGCAAAATCCAGACTTCCCACTCTCTACAAGAAGTCAGAGGCACCAGGCAGTGGTGGCGCACGCCTGTAATCCCAGCACTCGGGCAGCAGAGGCAGAGGAACTCTGTGAGTTCAAGGCTAGCCTGGGCTACAGAGCGAGTTCCAGGAAAGGCGCAAAGTTACACAGAGAAACCCTGTCTCAAAAAACCAAAAGAAGTCAGAGGCAAGGCAAGAAACAGAATGCCGGGGGGGTGGGGGGGTGGGGGGGTGGTGGTGGGGGTGGTGGTGGTGAGGGGGAGTGGGGGGGGGTGCGGGAGCTGTGGAGGAATCCCGGGGATGCTCTGGCTGCAACAGTTTTCTACCTTGTTGCCTCAGGATTGTCACTCACCTAAGCAGGAGATCTGGGGTGCGTCTTTACCCTGGAGGTCTGTCATCTCGGTAACCCGTGACCCGTTCTCCTCTTCAGGTGAGGGCTGAGCTGGCTGAGCTGCAAGGTCATCTGTTCACAAAGAGGTAGGATACCTTCAATAGTGACCTGCTGTTACAGGTGACCAGGGCAGGCCCAGTGAGGTAACCCCTGTCCAGCCCAAGAGACTGAGGAGAGAGAGCCACTGAGATCTGACACAGACCACTGGGGCTATAGAACTGGGCAAGGGTGAAAGGCAGCATACGACAGAGCAGGCCAGGGCTGAGGACCGTCCCTCTGAGGCCTACTGAATACACGTGAAAGGGCAACTGAAGCGAGAATGGTTGGAAGCTGAGGAAACACTGAAATAATGTCGTGTTTGGTTTGTGGGACAGAGCCTAAGAGCCGAATCTACATGTTAGGACAGCCAGGTCACCCACAAGCTCCCTGTGGTCCTGTACAGATAGCTTCCTGTCAAGGTAAGAGGTAAAGAGGACAGATTCAGCCACACAGGTGGTGTCTTTCACTCGGACTGAGGCCCCCACCCACCTTCCATATACTTGGCTGCATGAAGAGCTAGGTCTTACTTGGCGGCATGGAGACCCCGTAGTCCTCCCCAATGATGAATTCTCCATAGAAACCAGTCTGCGCCGGGTCCAGAAGGGACCAGTCTTCTTCTGAGAAGCATAAGATCATGTCCTTAAATGGAGAAACTCGGCTCTGAAAGCACAGAGCAGGGCTGTCAGCTGGGGAGGAGCAGGGCCCTTGGGTTTATCAGCTGTGATGACCAGATGCCAGGGTCAGGTGACATGTGACACGAGGCATTTATGGCTGATGACTTCAGAGGCCAGAAACCAAGACCGAGGCATAGCAGACGCGCCTCTGGCAACAGCCTACTGGTTCTTTTTTTGTTTTGTTTTGTTTTTTTGTTTAAAGACCGAGGCTCTTTGCTGGACAGTGGCGGCACAGGTTTTTAATCCCAGCACTCAGGAGACAGAGGCAAGTGGATCTTGGTGAGTTCGAAGCCAGCCTGGTCTACGGAGTGAGTTCCAGGACAGCCAGGGTTATTATACAGAAAAACCCTGTCTTGCAGGAGGTGGCCAGGGGAGAAGACCCAGGGTCCTTACACGGTGGAAGTGACAAAGAAGCTGTCTAGGGTTCAGTATTATTACATTTTCACCATGCCTACCACCTCTAGCCCTTGGGGTTGGTAAAAAGGACAAATGGAATTAAGACTCAGCTAAATTTATGGGAACTTCCAACATTGCTTGGCCCAAAGCCTGACCTTCAGTTATCTGCAATTGCAGATCCACCCCTTTGGGAAACACAGATATTTGAGCATCCTCCTCTGGGGCCGGAGGCTCTTTAGCTACTGAGAAGGGAAGCCTTGGGCATTGCCAAGAACTCATTAAGGCTGTTAAGGGAAAACCATCTTTTATGTTGTAACAAGGAGTGACCTTCTACCTGAAAGTCCAGGTTGGTGGTTTCATTTACAGGGAACAAACGGCTCTTGGAAGAAACTGCTTACAACCTCCTGGAGAGGAGGCTTCACACGCTTGGGGAGGACATCTGCAGCCGACCTGACAAGGTCCCTGGGATGTCGGCACTAGCTCCGAGCTTCTTTCTGACAGGGAAATGAGCGCTAGCCTGAGAATGACACTTTTGCCCAAGGTCGGGGTGAGTCTTGAGCTGCTGATTCTTTTTTCTTTTAAATCTATTTTTTTGTGTATGACTGTTTTGCCTGTCTGTGTCTATCTGTACCATGAGAATGCTTGGTGCCCTCAGAGGTCAAGAGGCCATTGGATCCCCTGGAGCTGGTTACAGACAGTTGTGAGTTGCCACATGGATGCTAGGAACTGGACCTAGGTCTTCTGAAAGAGTGACAAGTGCTCTTAACCTCTGAGCTATCTCTCCAGCCCCTCATGCTGGACCCCCTTTGCTTACTCTATAGTTACTATGCTAATTTTGATCTTGAGATTTTTTTTTTTTTTTTTTGGTTTTTCAAGACAGGGTTTCTCTGTAGCTTTGGAGCCTGTCCTGGACTAGCTCTGTAGACCAGGCTGGCCTCGAACTCACAGAGATCCACCTGCTTCTGCCTCCCGAGTGCTGGGATTAAAGGTGTGCACCACCACCGCCCGGCACGAGATTATTTTTTTATTTTGATTGTAATTTTGATTATGCTATATAAAGCCAGTTAGTGTCCTTGGGTTTTAGACTGTTATTATTATTTTTTTTTTTTTTTGGTTTTTCGAGACAGGGTTTCTCTGCGTAGCTTTGCGCCTTTCCTGGAGCTCACTTGGTAGCCCAGGCTGGCCTCGAACTCACAGAGATCCACCTGGCTCTGCCTCCCGAGTGCTGGGATTAAAGGCGTGCGCCACCACCGCCCGGCTAGACTGTTATTTTAAGCCACTAAAAATAACAAAAGGTTTAATTAAAAAAATTTTTTTGTGGGGGCAGTTTTTTGAGACAGGGTTTCTCTGTGTAGCTTTGGTGTCTTTCCTGAAACTCACTTTGTAGCCCAGGCTAGCCTCGAACTCACAGAGATCCTCCTGGCTCTGCCTCCCAAGTGCTGGATTAAAAGTGTGTGTCACCACCACCTGGCTAGTAAAAAACTTTAAAAGATTTATTTTATGTTGAAGGGTGGTCTGCTTGCACGTCTATGCACCATATGCATGCAGTGCCTGTAATGGCCAGAAGAGGGCATCAGGTCCCTGGGACTGGTGTTAACAGACAGTTGTCAGCTGCCATGTAGGTCCCCTAAGAGCAGCCAGTACTAACCACTGAAGCATCTCTCTAGGCTTTTTTGTTTTGTTTCTTGTTGTTTGGGACAAGTCTCACTGTGTAGAGCTAATTCGCCTGCCTTAGCCTCCCAAGCACTTGGATTAATGGGGTATGCTACCATGCTGGGTTGCTAAGGTTTTGATGGACAGTTATTATCTCATTCCTTTTGCCAAGATACAGAAAGTTGGTTGCTCAATCAGAATCTCACCATCTCCAGAAAATGTTAGGTCTGCCACCCACCCGAAAAGCTCTCACAGCAGCTGTCCGCAGTACCTCCTCCTCTTCCTCCTCCTCCTCCTCCTCCTCAGGACCACCAGTCAAAACCAAGAGATGCAGGCTCCAACCTCACATCTTCTGCCTAGCCCATCAGTAGATCTAGTCAACCCATGCCAAGTGCTCATACTACGCTCTTACTAACCCCCAAAACCTACCACAGTATGACCAAACAGGCAGACGCTGAACTGAAAACAAAATTCCTCAACAGACTGTCTAAGAAGGGAGTCCAGACAGACTGGATGCTGCAATGTGACCCGCAGCTTAATCACCAAGTCATACAAAACAAGACAAATCTGTGGTGTGGGGAGAAGACTGCCACCCATGGGTCCTGAGACAATCCAGGATGGATCACAACAGACAGTGCACCTGTATCCATACCTGGCTCAGAGGAAACCAAGCAATTCATTTTCTGTGGGGACTTGATTTGGCCAAAATCTTTCAAGTATTTACCAGGAACAGGAGGCTGGCTTGAGCTCCTCTGGAAGAGCCCTTTTGCAATGATGATGTGCTACTTCTCATGTCAACATGGGTCAGAAACCTTCCTGCTTGTTGCAAGGGTGGCCTCTTCAATAGACCATTAAAAAGCCAGTAGCAACTGGGTAGCGGCACAGGCCTTCAATCCCAGCACTTAGGAGGCAAAAGCAGGCGGATCTCTGTGAGTTCAAGGCCAGCCTGGTCTACAGAGTGGGTTCCAGGACAACTAGGACTATACAGAGAAACCCTAAGAAAACAAACAAACAAACAAAAAAAACCCAGTGGCTAGACAACCAAATTGCCTTGTGGTGTATACATTAACAGAGTAAGGAGGTGCACTGGTTGAGTATCTTGCTGTGTGGGCAACAAATTCCCATGTGGGAAATATTAGACAAGAAACTAAGCAGCTCCCCCAGGTCTCATGGACTTACTCACACTTAGTCTGTTAGTATTTTTTTAAGTTAATTACTAAATATTTTCACTGTTCAGAAAAACCAAACTATTCTAGGCTGGCTTAGCAGATCTATACTGCAGGTCCTTTGACTGTCATAATCTCTAAATGCTGAACAGTTTCTCTCTCCCATTTGGTAGACCAAATTCCAGGCATATGCTTGCTTAAAAAAATTGAACTACCTTCCTACGCCTTTCCAAAAGAAGCCACTTCTAAAAATACAGAACAGGCCTCATGGTGACTAGATATTCTCTGCCCACCTTCCTCTCTCCTACCACTTGTGGTAACTAGGCTAAAGGATACGTCACAGATCTCCTCTACCAACCACTCTTCCCTATAGAATATGACTTCCTAGGAAAAAGCCTTCCCCAAAGAGGATGAGACTGAATACAGATTGCTTAGAGCCCAGGAAAATATGGTAGTCATCTGGGAGGCTTTCTCTGAAAGAGTCCAGTGGAAAGGGTCGGGGAGGTCTGGAAAGATGGTTCTTCAGATAAAAACAGTTGTTTTTACAGAGGACCCGAATTTGATTCCTAGCACCCCCATGGTACACATGCATACATACAAAATACACCTAAAAATAAACAAATAAAAAAGAGGAAATGGTAGAAAAAAATTCTGAGGTGTTCTGAGCCACAGGCCAGAGAATGGAGAGAAGGGACTGAACCATTTTTAACTCAGTTTCAGGCTAAACCAGCAAAGAAGAAAACAATCTATCCACGTTGCTTTCCTCTGCTCAAGTTCTATCAAGGTCACAGCATTCTGCTTTTGGAAACAACCAGCCGGGTAGTAGCAAGGGTTAAGAGCCAGACAGGGCAGCACCATACCTTCACATCTATAATCCTGCTAGCACTTGGGAGCCTGAGGCAGAAAGATGGTCCTGAGTGCCGGGCTAGCCTGGCCTACAGTGTAAGAATCTGCCTCAGAAAAGAAAAAAAAAAAAAAAAAGAGGAAAAAACAAGACCTTTGTCTTCATGGACTAGTGTCCTTCCCATTGAGAGTGTCTGTCCTGTCCCTGTAGTCTACCAGCAGTGAAGGCTCAGTATGAACCACCTGTTTCCCTCTCTCAAAATCTCAAGAAGGAGTTCCTTAGCCTCAGGTCCTAAGGACACTTTCAGGAATGTGTCACAGTCCTCCATCTTCGGTTCCCATCTGGGCAGTTCCTTGTTCTTTTAAAACATTAAAAAACCTTTCAGTTTGTTTTATGCATGTGAGAACTTGGCCTGTCTGTGTACCACTTGAGCACCTGGTGCCTAAGAAGGCAGAAGAGGGCGCTGATACCAGGGAACTGGAGTTACAGATGGCTGTGAGCTGCCATGTGGGTGCAGGGAATCAAATCCAGGGCCTCTGGAAGAACAGTCAGTTTCCCTTAACTGCAGCTCCACTTCTTGACTGTCAGGGCCTTTCACTGCGTCCTTCTGAGACAGAAGGGACAAGGCAAGTCTCTGAGGGCTATCTGTGTATACATGTACATGCACATACATTTGCATAAGTGTGGGTGTTAACAGAGACCAAAGGTAACCTCAGTTGTTATTCCCATCTACCTTTATAGTTTTTGGTTGTCATTGTTGTTGATAGATAAGGGCCTCACCCTGGCCTGGAATTCACCAAGTGAATGAAAAGAAGAAATAAAAAGGAAAGTACGTGACTGTTCCGAGGTATGGTGGAGGAAAGTTTATTGTAGCTATGTGGGATAGCCAGAGGCAGACACATCTGGGAGAGTCCAGAGTGGACATGACCAGACTGAGCTGGGCCATGTGGGGTAGGGAAGGAAGAAGGGAGAGAGGGGAACCAGGGGCAGCAGCTAGGAGGCCAAAGATCCAAAAGGGACAAACCAAATGTGTGGATTATATAGGGAAGAGCCTCTGGGGAAGGGCAGCCCAGGCCCTGGGCTGGAGAGTTCAGGGTAGAGGGCAGGTATGCTGCTATCCATACCCTCTAACAGGTAGGAACTGAGGGATGCTGGGAGAACCAGGGGGGTAGGTCCAGCTTAGACATGTTGAATAGGCCCTCAGCATTTGTTGGGCGGGGGGCGTTGAAACTTAACACTAAGTAGACTATGGGAGCCCAGGGATCCACCTGTTTTGGCCTCCCTGGTACTGAGATGAAGTGTGTACTACTACTGCACCTGGCTTTTTTATGTGGGTTCGGAGATTGAGTTGAGGTCTTCATGCTAGCAAGATAACTTTACCAACTAAGCAATCTCCCCAGCCCTATCTGGGGCCTTTTTTGTGAAAGCACCAACTTCATCCTTGAGGACTATGAGTTTATGACCTCATGACCATCCCCAAAACTCTCCCTTTTAACTCAGAACCTAGGGTACCAAACACTGAGGCCATGGCACAGAAAGTGATGCTACAGAAAGAAGAGGAAGACACAAGCTGGGGCTTTGGATGGGACTCCCAGCCCAGCTACCTCACACTCATGACTGATGGCAGGCACAGACAAAAAGATGTAATTAAAACTCTTTAAAAAAAAAAAAAAAAAAGCATAAAATGACCTTCAGTTTATGTATAAGATGTATATGAAACAAATGAATTACATGCATAAACTTGGGTCTTATTCCAAGTTCTCATTTTGTTTTGTTTTCCAAGACAGGGTTTCTCTGTGTAATAGCTCTGGCTGTCTTGGAACTCACTTTGTAGACCAGGCTGACCTTGAACTCAGAGATACGCCTGCCTCCCAGAGTGCTGGGATACAAAGCCACCACCACCACCCCAGCCCAAGTTTTCATTTTATGAATGCAAATATTTCAACATCTGCCCCAAACTTAAGGGCCCTAAGCATTTTGGAGGGGGGCTGTCAACTCTGCATGTCCTTAGTTCTCAACAGTCTTCTGCTGGTGCAGCCCTATGCCCCGTGGAGGACTCCCTGGGGGAAGGTCACACCGTAGTGTCCCACAAGGCAGTAGAAAGGGCAGTGAGAAGGGAAAAGCTAAGGTCTGCTGAGCACCTCAGTAAATGAAGAAACCGGGCTGGAGAGAAATGCACTCCACCTGTGAGACCAGATCCCGGCTCCACCCTCTCCGAACACCAGGCCCTCCCCCAACACTGAAGCAAGCAAACGTGACCCAGGACACAGACAGGACACCAAGTCTTGCCGCCCCATGTGATCAAGACGTGGTCACAGGTCACATGATGGTGCTGCAACTGCTCCGGGTTCTTCCAGAAATGTAGCTACTATTTGGAAGATCACCTCATTAAAATACTCTCCTTGTGAAGTAAAGGGCAGCTTTCTCTCCTCTTCACTGGAGGAATTTAGAAAAGGAGAGATGTCTACTCCAGGGGCTCTATATGCACACCTGCAGTTTCCTGGGGTGGCCTGGCAAGCAGCCCTTTGAGCTGCAGGAAAAGCAGAAGCAATGGGCATCTTAAAGCCCAGTCCTGCTCACCTTGGTCCTTGAGCAAGCAGAACTGTCTACAGAACTGTCCTGTGGGGCGGCTCAGAGATAAGCTTTTTTCGGAAATCACTCACCGGGGGCAGCTGGCAGGTGGTCACCGGCTGGGCGTCCCTGATACTCGGCTCCTGAACAAGGAAAACATCTTGCGGAACTGGAAGAGATGGAAAAGATGTCCCAAAGGGAGCCAGGCCTAGGCCCCAACACCTCCCGGACTCTGTGCTGCAGATTGTACAAAGAAAAGCAGAGAGGGAACAACGGCAGCGAGCATTCCTGGTGCTCCGCATAAACCCCCCTTTGCAAACCACAAGGGTTCTCGTAGTCTTTTCAAGTAGACAATGGGGGCTAGCACAGGGAGTACCTGGGTTTAGGATGGCCTGATCAATTAGCTATTCAACTTTCCTTGATTCAGGGACCTGTTTCATCATCTAAAATACGCCCAAGAGCCAGGTACAGTATTACATGCCGTAATCCCAGCATTTGGAAGGTGGAGGCAGGAGAATCAGCCAGCCTCAACTATTAAGAAACCATGTCTCGCTGGGTGGTGGTGGTGGTGGTGGTGGTGGTGGTGGCGGCGGCGGCAGCCGCACGCCTTTAATCCCAGCACTTGGGAGGCAGAGGTAGGTGGATCTCTGTGAGTTCGAGGCCAGCCTGGTCTCCAAAGCGAGTTCCAGGAAAGGCGCAAAGCTACACAGAGAAACCCTGTCTCGGAAAAAAAAAAAAAAAAAAAAAAAAAAAAAAAAGAAGAAACCATGTCTCAAAAAATAAACAACACAGGGCCAGTGAGATGGCTCAGTGAGTAAGGGTGCTTGCTGCTAACACAATGACTTGAGTTCAATCCCAGGCACCTACATTATAAAGACCCAGCTGTCCCCTGGCCATCACATGTATGCCATAGCATGTGTGCACTGACATGGATGCATATTTAAAAAAACCCAAGGGAAGGCTAAAATTGTGGCACTATGGTTCTTTGAGGGTGAGGACCCATGTGGGACCATATACATTTGTAAGCCTGACACCTGCAAAGCTCCACAAGAAAACTGTTATCCAAGTTAGTGAGGATGCAGAAAGAGAACCACTGTGTCATTACTGAAAATGGGAATTAGCACAGCCTTAGTCTTTTGCCTGTTCTCGGGACCCTTTTCCTCCTACTGGGGTGCCTCATCCAGCCTTGACATGAGGGGATGTACCTAGTCTTATCACATCCTGCTATGCCATGTTTGGTTGATATAGCTGGAAGACCTGCTCTTTTATGAAGGAAAATGGAAGAGCAGTGGATGAGAGGGAGGGGCTGGGTGGAGGGAAGGAAGGGGAAATTGTGGTCGGGATGTATTGTATGACAGAAGAATAAATAAAAAAAAAAAAAATCCACACATCTAATGTGTAAAAAAAAAAAAAAAAAGGAAAAGAAAAACAGCCAGGTGGTGGTGGCGCATGCTTTTAATCCCAGCACTTGGGAGGCAGAGGCAGGCAGATCTCTGAGTTTGAGGCCAGCCTGGTCTACAGAGTGAGTTCCAGGATAGCCAGGGCTACACAGAGAAACCCTGTCTATCACTGGTGCAACATGGTGAACCTGGAATGCATATCCTACGAGAAATAAACCAGGCACAGGATGACAAGCACGGCCCAATTTTGCTCATATATAGAATTTAAAAATGTAGTACGGTACGGTGGTGCTACAAGGCCAGCATTTTATAGGCTGAGGTACAAACATCCAAACTCTGAGGCCAACTTGAGTTATACAGTGAGTTCCAGGCTAATGAGATGTGGTCTCAATAAACAGAATACACAGTGTATTATTTCCAAGCAAGTTCTAGAGTTCTCTGTGGTATCTGGAGGAAGTTTTAATTCTGCAATGCCCACCACCTATCATGGATGGATCGCTGTCTTATTTTACTCAAACAAAGCCTAGCTTTGGGGGAAGAGCTTCACAATTACAATATGTATCTCCAGCAAATCCTAGTATTTAATGTTTTCCCAAATGCTGTGCATCAGGAAATCCTGCACCGAGTATTGCTCAAGTAAGCAACCCAAAGCCAGAGTGGATGTTATGTTATCTCAGACAACTGGGATCTAGAAGATTCTTCACAGCAGGCCTCTCCCTGGGCATTCCTCCCCTAGGACTGCTCACCAGCTTGCATAGTGCTGTTGATTTGGGGAAATGGTTCTTTCCTTCTATTTCCAGATATATTTAAACTATGTCCCCTGGAAATTTACATGCTCAAATCCTAACCTAGACACCTCAGAATGTGACTGTATATGGAGAAAGGCTCTCCAAAGAATCAATTAAGCTAAAATGAGGTCACGTATGTGCATGGGCCCAATTCCAACATAACTGGTATCACTAAAGAGGGGGCAGTCAGAAGACAGTTAGTTACACAGACGGGAGGTGACAGCAAGAAGTGGCTGTCTATCCGCTAAAGCAAGAAGCCATGGCTGACCCGTCCTTCAGTTCAGGCCTGCTGTGAGAGAATAAACTGCTGTTAGGTAAGTGGTCCAGTGTGTAGATCCAGTGGCAGCCCCACCAAATCAATACACCAGCCTTCACTTTGAGCCAAGAGAAACCCAAGAGTTCTGATTTGTGCAGAAGTCAGTAAATGTCTACAGGCAGAAAAATTATATATATAGTGTATGTGTGTATATATATATACACACACATACATACATATATACACATACATATATACACACACACACACACATATACACATACACTATATATATATATGACACACACATGCACATTTTTCTTTAAACAAAGACTATTATTGCCAAGTGTGATCAAGCAGGCCTGTAATCGTGACACTCAGGAGGCTGAGGCAGGAGAGTCATGAATTTGAGGCCAACCCAAGAAAGGGAATCGGAAAAACAAAGAGAAAGGAATGAGAGGAGGAAGGAGAGAAGGAAAAAAAAAAAAACAGAGAACAACCTTTGCTTTTAGTTTGGGTGAGGTCCCGGAGAGTGAACCGGGGGGCTTACCCATGCTAGACAGATGCCCTCCCAGAGCTGTACCTCCTGCTCACTCAAAAGATTCAATGTCAGGAACAATGGCTGAAAATCACAAGAATGCACTTTCCCCATTGTAATCAGAGTAACAGGGCAAGGCCACCCAAACACGTATGAAACTTCAAGGTGCTCCAACTTTCCAGGGTCATTAGCCCAACTCGACCACCAGTCGGACAAAGAGAATGAATGGTGCGTGCATACGTTTTTCTTGTCCTTTAGCATTTACAGTGTAGAAGGCATTATCAAGAAACGAGAAACAAATGAAAGCACACAGAATATGTCTGAGTTATATAAAAATGCTGTGAACGGAGCTAGAACTTAGGAGGTTAAGGTGGGAGGATTGAGTTTCCGGCTAGACTGGGCGACACAGCTAGATCTCAGAAAACAGAGACAGGGTCTCACCCGCACCTCTAACTGGACTGCAACTCGCTCTGTAGACCACGCTGGTCTCCAACTCACAGAGATCCACCTGACTCCTCCTAAGTGCTGGGATTAAAGGTGTGCACCACCAGGCCACTATGCCAATGTTATACAAGAGGGACACACGGTCCCTAGGCCTTGAGGGGCTTTGGGGAACTGTCACCTTGAGAGCAAACCTCAAGGAACCAAGAGGTCACCTACTGTAGCTCAAGGGAATGGTGGCTCTGGCTTTGTGTGTGACACTCCCCCCTCTATATAGCTTTTGGATGCTTTGAATAGATACCAAAATCCTGCCACAAGGCACTGAGGCCATCTGCAGGAGAGGCCACAGTTCTCTCCCGGGGGATCTTAGATTTTCTTACAGCTGCAGGGTAACCCAGGCAAGACAATGTGGTTTTCAGAGGATGGAAGCTAGAGCCATGCTCAGATGAGGCCACAGGTCCCGGTCCTACAGTGACTCTATGTCTCTACTGAGAACACTCTCAAAGAAAGAGGACCATACAACATCACACCATGTGCTCAGAGGCCTTCCCTCTGGGAGGACTCAATCCCAGGAAGAGACTCTGGGTCAGCTGCTCTGCAAAGTTCAGAGGAGACAAGAGAAAACCGAATGTAAAGAAGCCATCGCCACAGTCCACACCAGAGCACACAGACGGTAACTCAGCTCCCCAACTCACGCGACAGGCTACATACTTGGGTCCTCAGTGGGCTGGCCTGGTGGTCTGCTTAGGAGCCCGAGGCCCTGTGCTAGGGCCACAGGCTGGGCATCAGGGTTGCTCTGGGACTCTGCTGACATTCGCTCCTGTTCCAGGTCCTGAGGCCCAGGCCCATCGCCATCTTCAATCACCACAGGGTCCTCACAGTGCTTGAGCTGTAACCCCGGAGAGAGCAGGTCAGGGCCAGGTGGACAGGAGTGCGACAGGGCCCTTCCTGCTGGCTCTGCACAGCTCTGCACAGGCCCCTCTCCCTTTCTGGTCCTGCTGGCCACGCACGACAGGTAACCATCATCTCAACTTGGACTTCAGAGACTAATGTTTGCTTTCTTAGGAAGCCAAATACTGCATCTAGACAGAATTTCTCCTCTTGAGCTCAGGGGTCTCACAAGGTCAGCAGGGCTCCCCTCTCCCAGATGCCCGGTGCTCACCCACTGCCAGGGTCTCCCTGGCTCCCGTTCCAGAGCCTCTACAGCAGCCACAGCCTGCTCTCCGCTCTCCGGCTCCTGGGCACGCACCCAGCTCTGGATCTCCCATGGCAGGATGGCCAGGAACTGCTCCAGCACCAGCAGCTCCAGGATCTGCTCCTTCGTGTGCCTCTCAAGCCGCAGCCAGCCCCGGCACAGCTCCCAGAGGCGCTGCAGGGCCTCCCGAGGGCCTGCGGCCTCCTGGTAGCGGAACCGGCGGAAGAGGCGTCGAGAGGACTCTGGGCTGGGAGGCTCACCCTGAGGGCTGGGGTTCTCTCCAGGAGGACTCCGCATTTTCCTGGGCTCCTCACTTTCCTTTGGAGCCAAGACTCGTGGGCACAGGGCTGTGGGCATGATGGGATTTGATGGGGGTCAGCGGCAGAAGACGACCCTATTTCCAAACAGAAATCGCTGGCTTCAATGCTCTGGTCTTCTGTGGTTGTTTCTGGGGGGTGGAGGTGGTAGACAGAGCCCACGGGAGACCAGCCCTTTGAGGAATCCCTGGGAAATGTATGAAAGGTTGGTGTGGCTGGTCCTTACACATGGGGACAGAAAGAAAGATGGCCCTTCCCACCAGCATCATTCCATGTAGATTCCCCTAACTGGTGGCAGTGGAGACAGGAAATCTGGGGAGAAAAGTGGTGGCATTTCAACAGGACACTGGCAATTCCAGCATCCCAGGAGCAAACAAGGCCACATGCAGACACGTGAAACCAGGACCTGTGATACCTTTGTGGACAGGTCCTCTTGGAGGATATAGCCCCAGCAGGCCGCAATCTTGAAGCTCTGAAGCCAAAGTCACTGTCGCTGTTCTTGAGATCTTCACAAACTGATCTGAAAGGGGAAAAAAAAAAGCGAAGGATGAGTCATCCAAGACCATCGAGGGGGCACCGCCACTCTGCCAAGGACAGATGGGTGGACAGGGGCCCAACAGAGCCTGCACTCTGTGTGTCGGCGGGGGCAAAAACTTCCAGGCAGAGGAGGAACTCAGAGACAGCCGCAGAAGTTTACCGGAGAGAAAGAACACTATTTAAACAACCCCGTCCCTAGGCCTAGGGGTGCAGCTCAGTGGCAGAGATGCAAGGTCCTAGGTTAGTGCACCAGAACTGCTCCCCTCCCCCAAATATCAGCGCTTTATGACAAGCCTTACACCAAACTTACACAAGCCTTACAACATGGAGCTATAATCTTTCTCCTATATTTAAAGGCCATTGGTGTCTGGGGGCTGGAGAGACAACTTAGTGGTTAAGAGTGCACACTACTGTCCCCATCATCCACCCCAGGCAAGTTGTTCACAAAGCCCTTGAATTCCACCAACTCCAGGGTCTCTACCACCTCCTTCTGACCCCCATGGGCACTGCGCTCAAGCGCATACACCTATACACAGATGTCTACTCAGGTGTACACATAATTTGAAAAATAAAATCTTAAAAATAAAAAAATTCTAAAAAGTTACTTGCTAGGCATGGGGGTGTGTGATTAAAGTGTGTGTGTAAAACAATGTCACAACTAGAGAAAAAGAGGCCAAGATTTTGAGGGGGAGGGGACATGGGATGGGCTGGAGGAAAGGGAAGGAGAAAAATGATGTAATTACATTTTAGTATCAAAAATGTGATTAAAAAAAAGAAAGAAACTACTTGAATCTCATCGGTTCCTATCCCTTGCTCTTTCCAAATCATGCTCAAGGCAGTGGTACACATTGATTTATTTCACAGACCTTCCTGGTCATGAGGGAAGGTCTCTCGTGACCTTCCGCTCGCAGGAACTCTTGGCGCCACCGACTGCCACACACACACACACACACACACACACACACACACACACACACACACAGCCACACACACGTGGTGGGGCTCGGGTTCTCTATACCCCCCTGGACATCACGTACGCAACAGAGCAAACACACCAGGGACAGAGCAGAGCATGGTCACTCCGCTTGACCTGTGTTCTCCGACCCATGCTTCCGAGCACGAGGAGAAAAGTCAAACGGAGACACACAGGGCTCTGCTCTCAGGACTCTGGGAACCCCAGGCAGGGCCACTGACCCTTCACACCCTCACCTGGAAGAGATTCCTAGCCGGGCAGCACCACTCTGCCGGAAGACAAGCGACACCAGAAAAGCCACCAAGCAACCGAACACCACCTGGAACCCCAAGTTTCCTGTATCCCTTTGATTTCCGAAGTCAAGACCGACAGACAGCCGGAGCGAAACTCCGAAAGCAACAGGCTGTGAACCGCGACTACTCTCACATCTTTCTCCGGCATTAAGAACCCCATCTGGGCCCCGCCCGCTCTCTTCCCAGCTTCCTCCGCCCACTATCTCCCACCTGCTGGGCCCTGAATGGCTCAGGCCTAACCCCATGGTGGGGTACCCCGGCGTCCCACCCTCAGCACTCGGCTCCGCGGGGGGGACTGCTCGGAGAACCCCGGGGCCAGACAGGCGTCTGCCTCTTTGTCACCCTGGCACCTGGCGCGCAGGAGCCTCGGCAGCGGAAGCTTTATGAATGAACTACCGTTAGTGAGGGGAGGGCTCCCCCAGGGGCGGGGCTTGCCCAAAGCAGTTACCGAAGGAGCAGGATCGGAGGAAAGGAATGCGGAGGGTGTTTTAGGCCAGGAGAACTATGGGGTTTCTGTCGCTTACACTCTTCCAGGTTTGCTGGCTCTTCACCTCGAAGCCCGGGACTGCAGGGTAGCAGGTTCTCACCTTCCAGCCCGGTCTCCCTGGTGTCTCCCCCGAGGCGGCTCCTCTGCATGGGCCAGATTCCGTTCCTGGCCAGGCCAACCCTGTCTCGGGATCATCTAGGGAGCATCAGCTGGGCTTGGGAGCGAAGGGAGCCGCCTGAAACACAATCGTATTGCTTCATCCCCGAGGGCACCGATGAGGACGCAGCGCTGGGAGCAAGGCTCAGGGCCAGGGCGCGGGAAGTGGAGAACAGGGAACAGGACCCAGGGCGCGGGGCTGGGGATCAGAGCGCGGGAAGTGGGGAGCAGGATCCGGGTTCAGGCAGCAGGACATGGGGAACAGACCACGGTATACTCACCGCTGAGCAGCGTCCCGGTTGGCGGGCCGCGCAGGCCGGGCCGCCGCGGAAAGGAAAGGCCGGAGCCCTCCGGCTCCCTCCCCTGGGACACTTCCTGCACCGCTCTAGGACCGAGGAGGTCTCCTCATCTCAGTGGTTCGCTTCCCCGCCTCCCGGCCGAGGTGTACGCGGGGGGTGACATCCGACACCCCCGGCCCGCGCGGCCCGCCCCGCCCCGCTCTGTGCTCGCCCGGCTTGGGCGCGGGGCCCGGGCTTCGGCTTTGTGGGCCTCCGCAGCTCGTTAGGGATGCGCGCGTCCCGACGGGACCCGGGCGCTGGGGGCCAGTTCGCGCGGCCACTAGCCAGGGAGGCCGGCCTGGGGCGCCGCTCTTCCCTGCTCCTCTCTTGTGGGCGCAGGGAAGGGCCGGTCTGGCGGCGCTGGCGGAATGCCAGAATTGGGAGGAGGAGAGATGAGGTGTTGGGGGATTGCTCTGTGACCACCCGCATCCAGTCTGTGCCGGTGTGGCCCAACCCCTTCCAGCCAAAATTCCATTTCAAAGCCAGCGCTTCCAGAGCCACCCAGGCCAGCAAGGCTGGAGAAAGGCAGACCCGGCGATCCACTAGGCACGCCGAAGCATCGGCCAGCGCCTTCGTGGCGCGGAAATCATCCGCTGTATCTCTCTGTTTAAGGAAGGCTGTAGCGTCCTGTGTTCTGTGAGCACTAGGACGGTCCTGGTGAGTACGGAGAGAGAAGGCTGCCAATCCTGAGAGTGAGAGTCAGGGAGCTTGTGGCTGGCTTAAAGAGGTTGATACATTGCATAGAGACAGGACAGACTTTTACTTCATCACGGAGAGTGAGAAGCAACCAAGAACTAGGGTATCAGAACCGATTCCTGCTGTATCTGTCCTGTGCTGAATAGAGTCCAAATCCTCCCCACATCTGTTCTCCGGGGCTGGACAATGGAAGCAGACTGTCAAATGGAAGAGGCAGAGGAAGTTCTGCCCAGAAGTAAGCGACTGTGCTGATTTTCTAAGGATCCTCTTTCAAGGGTACATAGAAGGAAGTCGGTTCCCTTAAAGAAGGTAGCTTGATGGAGACACCCCGTCACCGGCAGACTGTTTATGTCTTGTGGGTCTGTGTACTTCCATTTCCTTTCATAACTGGGATAATCACTTCCGACTAGTAGGTATCGAGTCAAACGTTCAGATTTTGTGACATTTAGGAGATGAACCAAGTGGGTGAGTGAATGGTTTGTTCAAGTGCGGCAAATCCGAACCAGGGTCCCCCAGGGCTGGGACTTGAGACTTGTAGAGTAGGAGCCACCTTCAGCTTGTCTAGATCACAGTGCATGCCAGTCCCTTCTCAGGAACGTCAGCTGGGAAGCACAGCCTAGACTCGAGGTCCTAGAGCAGTCAGAGACCCCCAAGGCCGGTCAAGCCTAGCAAGTGGCCAGCTGAGCATCCTGAAGGACTGCTGTTTAAGCTCCTGGCTGCTAGGGTTCCTGTGCTCCCTTATTTCAGCCCTCAAGCAGGTAAAATGCAGGGCCAAGAGATGGCTGGTACACTTCATGTGACTCCCCCCCCCCCACCCCTCCCCTTCAGTTTCTTCCCTTGGTCTCACACCTCTCAGCATTCAGGTCCCCTCTCCCTGTTTGGTGGCTGCCTAGGGCTCTAACTATGCCTTCCTTTTGTGTTTCTTCTGCATTGAGCCCGGCCTGTGGGCTGGGAGTCAGAACACCTGTGTTAAACCATGCCCA
The DNA here is from genome assembly GCF_049852395.1 of Peromyscus maniculatus bairdii. NCBI lineage: Eukaryota > Metazoa > Chordata > Mammalia > Rodentia > Cricetidae > Peromyscus > Peromyscus maniculatus. The sequence continues at coordinate 43,744,378 of NC_134859.1, forward strand.
TCAAGGCCCAGTCAGGTGATCTCAGGCCTGCCTCACCTTTATGGGGCTTCAGGTGCCTCACATAGAAGGCAGGTGATGCTGTCTGCTTCATTTTGTGGTCATTCAGGAAATGTGTACTGAGCGTCCACAGGGCATCTGCAGTTTGAAGCTCCCATCCAGATCCCTGGGCACATCTGGACACATCTGGACACACCACCGGCCATCGGGAGAGTAAATGATGAGCAGAGCCAGGTGCTGGTTTGCAGAGCACGAGAAGAATCCAGAGCAGAGGGGCAGCCTCAAGGCAGGAGTGCCGAGCAGGGCCTAAGGGTTGTCACCTCACTGGGTTGAAGATAGGGTGGATCAGACATCCCTGCAAAGGTGATCTCCGGAATGAAGCTGAGGTGTTGGGGCTCTGGGGCAGCACTGGAAGCCGCAGGAGGACATTGTGCTCTATGACAAGCAGGCTTCTGTGAGGAGTTCTGGGTGAAGTACCCGAGGGCACTCTGCCCGTGATCCCTGCTCTGTTGTCACTGGCACATGCTGTGCCAACGATCCCCCATGTCTGCTACCACTGGTCAGTCAGGGTGCCAGCTTCGAAGTGAGGGGGACTTTTATTCTTGCCGAGAGAGAGAGAGAGAGAGAGAGAGAGAGAGAGACTCAAAAATCAACTTTTCAGCCCTTGGGTGTGGGGATGTTATAGCTGTGTGATAAACGAGGGAAGCTGAGTGCCAGAGTGTGTGCCTCTGATCCCACCACTTGGGAGGCCGAGGCAGGAAGATGGAGAGCTGGAGGCCAGTCTAGACAACAAGACCAGACTCTATTTCAAGGGGGCAGCGGGTGGGGAGAGGAAGGGAGATGGGGGGAGGGGTCAACTAATAAAATAGGAATGTTAATTTTTTTCTGGGGTTTCTGGAAAATTTCCAGGGATCTGGGTGTCTGCTTACATTCCTTTTGTGGTTCTTGACAATTATTAACAGCCAGGAGATAGGAGGTATTGTTCAGCTTGCAGATGGGATTATAATGAAGGTAGAGCTTCATTGTGTCTTAAGATAGCTGAGACCTAGCCAGTTTCTGCTGGCCCACCAGAAGAGGGACTTTGGCCGTTAGACACCCAGCTCTCTGAGAGGGCTGGGAAGAGGTAGGAGTTTAGCTAGGGCCACTGAAGCAGGACTCAGGGCGACACAAGAGGAAACGAAGAAAACCCGACTTCAAGAAGCTGGAAGGGGAACGAAATAATAGATGATGTCAGGACTGGGGCTGTAGCGCAGTTGTAGAGCCCTTGCCTAGCAGAAGGCGCTGGTTCAGTCTCCAGAACCTTATAAGTGGACAGGCTGATGCACACCTGTATCCCAGCATACAGGAATAGAGATGGGGGGGGGGATCAAAATTCAGTCCTCAGCTACATAGCTAATTTGAGGAGTGAGGCCCTGTCTTAAAAGACACAGTATGCAGGGCTCACAGGGGCTCACAGAGACTAAACCCACAATCGGGGAGCCTGTATGGGTCTGACCTAGGCCCTCTGCATATATGTTATGGTTGTGTAGCTTGGTGTTCTTGGGGGTCTCCTAACAGTGGGAGCGGGAGCGGTTTCTGACTCTTTGCCTGCTTTTGAGACCCCTTTCCTCTGACTGGGTTGCCTTGCCCAGCCTTAACATGAGGGGATGTGCCTGGTCTTACTACAACTTGATATGCCACGTTTGGTTAATATCCCTGGAGGCCTGCTCTTTTCTGAAGGGAGAAGGAGGAGTGGATGGGGGAGGGGGAGGGGCTGGAAGAAGAGGAGGAAGGGGAAACTGGTCAGGATGTGATATATAAGAGACAAATAAGCCGGGTGGTGGTGGTGGTGGTGGTGGTGGTGGTGGTGGTGGTGGTGGTGGTGGTGGTGCATGCCTTTAATCCCAGCACTCGGGAGGCAGAGCCAGGTGGATCTCTGTGAGTTCCAGGCCAGCCTGAGCTACAGAGCGAGATCCAGGACAGGCACAAAGCTACACAGAGAAACCCTGTCTCAAAAAAACAAACAAAAAAAAAGGAGACCAAAAAAAAAAAAAATGTTATGACCAAAGGTGCTCATAATCCTATAAGCAACCCTAATAAAACTTACTAGGACACACACACACACACACACACACACACACACACACACACACACACACACAATGGATACAATCAAAATACTTTAGAGACATATAGAAAATGACAATGAAATCCTTTTTATAACTAATGTATGTTGTTCAAAAGTATTCAAATGCCAATAAGATAATGCCATAAAGTGATAGATGCCTTAATGAAAAAAATAGGGAAAAAGCCAAGAAGATGGAGTTTGCTTGCTCAGACAGACTGAACAATGCTAGGCCAAACTCAATAGCAGGTTGTTGTCCCCGCCACCCCAAACACACTAATTACACACATTCAGGGCTGGACACAGTGTTGCACATCTGCAATCCTACACTCAAGGCTGAAGCAGGAGGAACAGACTTTAAGGATCGCCTGGGACATCAGTGGAAGAGGGACTGAGAATGTAGTTCAAGTTGGTACAGTGTTTGTCAGTGTGCACCAAGCCCTAGATTAAACGTTAGCATGGCAAAAAACCAAGAATGGTTATTACATGGCTGTAATCTAGGCACTTGGGAGCTGGGGCCAGGAGGACCAGGTGTTCAAGGTCGTCTCCTATATAGTGAGTTTGGGGTCAGCTTGAATTAGATATCCTGTCTGAAAAATACAAATTGATGAGCTACAGAGTGCCATTTTCATGTACACATGCCTTGAGTAATCTATATACCCGCCCTCTGCACAGCCTTCCTGGTCTTCAGGAAGCTCTAGTTTTCTTTTAGGTTGACTTATTTGTTTATCATTGTTTTGAGACAGTCTTACTGTGTAGCCCTGACTGGCCTAGAACTCACCGATCTGCTTGCTTCTGCCTCCTGAGCGCTGTGAGCCAAAGCATGTGCCACCGCACCTGGCTCTTAACTTAAAAAAGTTTGATTGCATTTATTTATGTTTGCAGTGTGGGCAGATGTGCGTGCCAAGGCACACTCTGGAGGTCAGTGCACACCTTGCAGGGATCAAATCTTTCCTTCTACTTGGTGGGTCCTGGGGACCAAACTCAGGTCACCAGGCTTCCTAGTTAGTACCTTTACCCACTGACGCATCCCAGCAGATCGGTTTACTCTTTCTTTTCTTTTTTTTTAACCTTTCATGTGTGGGAGAGAAGGAAGGGACCATGCAGCGTGTTTTTTTTTTCTTTCTATGCTACCATTTGATGTCTTCGTGTTCTATCCATTTGGCTGTAAGTAACAGAATTACCCTCTTTATGCCTGAATACAACTCCACTTTGTATATTGACCCTATTTTCTTTATACGTTCGGCTGCAGATGGCTCGTGAACTGATTCCATATCTTAGTAGTAAACAGGAAAGGAGGGAAATGGCTACTCTGTGTCTCAGATGCTGTCTGATGACATTCTTAGCTTTGGGGCTGTTGGGAGTGAGCGGCCTGTTAATACATCCCAAAAGATTCATGTGGACGCTAGATCAGCATTCATAGGGTTCACAGGATGCTAGATCAGATACTGAGGTGACTAATGAATGGCTATTAAGGGGGCTAAAGATAGCCCACGATAGTTTGGCTTTGAACCTATAACATTCCATCTCTCCACAGTCAGGGAAGTTTTAAATCAGTCTATCAGCAATGCAGAATCTTCAAAACAGATGTGCCCCCCACCCCCGCCACCCCCCCATCCCCAAACTTCTGTTGTACTCTTGAGAGGTCGGGGAGGTAAGAGGTTGCTGATGGCTCATTGTTGGGGTCACAGAGGTCCTTGTACTCACAAAGAAGCGCCAAGAGAACCAGGAATGTTAATCACAGAATGTGACTCCTCAATGGAGGAGATACAAATCAAATTCCTGCATTCCATCCAGAAAGCTGAGAATGCATTTTATGAATGACCTGGTGACCTTTTGGCTATCTGTGGAGGCAGCCCCTCACCCAGATTCTCCAGATGATTATCCCAGACTCTTCCCTTCCTAGACCATTACCTATCCTTAGGGGAGATGTCACACGTACTTTATGGCCTGCCGACCTCTATGCTACTGGTCAGAGACCACACTAGATGCTAGGCCTTTTAGCTACAGAACTCACTCTCATGGTTACATGTCCTGCATAAAAGAGTCTCTATGTACTCACACCTTAAGCTTTATTGTGTACTTGGAATTGGACTGACTGTTGCCTGGAAATCTTTTCCCAGATTGTACTGTGCTTTAAATATGCTGACAATGAACAGTCTGGCATTAGACTCGCTGAGTCTGATCCAGGTTGACAAAGTCATTCTGTACTGGGTATTCATTCTCATCTCTTCTGCATAGTTTGTTTCCCTGCCTGACACCTGCAGGGACGCCCTCAGTTGTGGGGCGGGATTCCAGACAAAGGACACCACCATAGAAATCCAAACTGGTAACTTAACCAGGTGGGTAAGGGTGAAAAGGATTGTGGGGTTGTGGGGCCTTGCTTCATAGGCTAGGGTACAGCCCACTAGTAAAAGATGTAATGACCATTACTTAGAGTGTTTCCTTGTGACTATGTGAGTTTGTCACTGGCCGTAGGGACAGAGGCACAGTTCTAGTCTATCCCTGCTACAGTCCAAAGGGTTCTCTTTCTTTACTCAGGTCAAATGGGTTAATGGCTTCAATAAAGAGACGTTTTAAATGTAGATTTATTTATTTTTATTATGTGTATGAGTGTTTTACCTGCATGTATTTCTGTGTATCAAGTGCATGCTTATTTGCATGTTATCAAGTGCATGCTTGCTTGCATGTTATCATGTGCATGCAGTGTCTATGGAGGTCACAAGAGGGTGTCAGATTCCCTGAGATTAGAGTTACAGAGAGCTGAGTTGCCATGTGGGTACTTGGGATTGAATTTGGGTCCTCTGGAAGAGCAGCTAATGCTCTTAACCACTGGGATGTCTCTCCCCATTTTGAGACAGGGTCTCACTATGTAGCTCTGGCTGGCCTGGAACTTACTATGTAGACCAAGCTTATCCAACTGCCTCTGCCTCCTAAGTTCTGGTACTAAAGGTGTGTGCCACCACACCTGGCTTTAATATAGATTTTTTTTTTTTCAGTTTCTCGAGACATGGTTTTTCTGTGTAACCACTGTGGCTATCTTGGAACTCGCTCATGTAGACCAGGTTGGCCTTGAACTCATGGAGATCCGCCTGCCTCTTCCTCCTGAGAGCTAGAATTAAAGACGTGTGCCACCACTGCCCGGTTTTTAATATAGACCTTAATCACAGGGATTATTAGAAAGAAAGATGCTGAAAAGTGAGGAAGGAGAGACCCCCAATAGTATGAGTGTGGGCTTCTCTTGGAGAGTAGAAATTAGATTTCTTTACAATGAGTATAAGATTTTGGTGGCTCTCAACATCTCTACAGGTTGCTAAGGACCTCCCTCCCCTTTTTGAAAACAAAACAAAACAAAAAACATTGCTCAGAGTTATAGTTTACAAAAAGGTTAAAATTTAAAGAATTTTCTTCTGTAAAAACGAAGCTCCAGGAGCTGGAAAGATGGCTCAGTGGTTAAGAGCCTGCACTACTCTTCCAGAGGTCCTGAGTTCAATTCCTAGAACCCACATCAGGTTCTATCCCTGATGTTCTACCACTTATAACTCCAGTTCTAGGAGATCCAACTCCTCTGGCCTGCACATACATGCACATACCCACACAACACATGCCCATAATTAAAAATAATAAAATTAAAAAAAAAAACAAAGCTGGAGAGATGATTTATGAGGGATTTTTAGAATTAAGAAAAGAGTTGATGCTGGTAATTGAAGGTTAGATGTCATTTTGGTCCTGAGTAAGCAGTTTACTGTCTTTTTTTGTTTTTTAAGATTTACATACCAACTTAAAAAGCCCTCTCTTGGAAAGCATACACCCTTTCTGGAAGTAGTTTTGGCTTTATCAGTGGTTCCCAAAGTTTCCCCGACAGGCAGCAAGTAATCCAGACCTTTCTCACACTTTTCCCTCACATACCCCATCATTTTTAATCCTGTCCTGCCTCACGTTGAGGTAGAAGTAGCCTTATCTCCCCGTTCCAGTGCAGATGGAGTGCTCACAGCTTGCCTCAGGAAGTTAGGACGATTGCAAGAAAGTTACAAAGCAGAAGTGGGGTCCCCTCTGCCCTGTTTGCTGTTTACTGATTGGCGCAAGAAAAGTGGAGCCAGCTGGAGGTGAGTGTCACTGCCGTCGCAGTTAGTAGCTGGGGGTGTCAGGCAGGCCAGGGAACCCTTGATGAGGATGTAAGATTCATTCCCAGAGTGGCTCCTTTTAACACTGCACAGCTGATAGATACCGAGTCTGCCCCCAGACCCCAGCAAACTGTTCTCTCTCCGGTCCTTCCTGGCTTCCTCCTTGATAGTTTTGAATGAGTCTCTACAGAGGAAGAAATCTCGATCTTTGCAGTCCTTCGTGTCAGGGAATGGGAATTGGTCCTTATTTCCTTAAATGAGCTGAATTCTCCAATCTGGAATGTCTGGAAGGGAACTGAGGCTTAGAGAGATACTGGGGTGTATTTCTGGGGCTGGGCTGGAAGTATAGCTGGGGGGTGGGGTGAGCCTAGTATGTGTGAGGTTGAGTTAAGCAGATATCCCTCCTGAATTCTGTGTGTGTGTGTGTGTGTGTGTGTGTGAGAGAGATGTAGGGGGGCCTCGGTCGCTGTGGGTGACATCATCGCTAGGCAGGTGGATCTGGCTTCTGCTTCAGTTCTGTCTCCAGGCTCCTGCCTTAGTTAACGTGACGATGAGCTATAACCTGTAAAATGAAATCAACCCCCCCCCCAAGATGATTTTGCTCATGGTGTCTATCACAACAGAAAAATTAGAACAGATGGTCAGATGGTTAGCTTTGTGGGTGTGTGGTGGGAAGGAGGGAGGGGGTGTCTCATACAGCCAAATAAAACCTTCTGACTTACCAGGTAATGATAGCACACACCTTTATTCCTAGCACTAGAGGCAAAGGCAGGGGGATCACTGAGTTTGAGGCCAGTCTGATCTACAGAGTGAGTTCCAGGACAGCCAGGGCTACACAGAGAAACCCTGTCTCGAAACAAAACAAAAATGCCTTCCGTCTCTCCTGCTTCTACTTTCCAAGTGCTGGGATCATAGCTGTGTACTTCCAGGCCTGTTTTTTTTTTTTTTTTTTTTTTTTTTGCTTTTTTTAAGATGGAACTCCAGGCTTCATATGCTAGGCACACACACTGAGCTACATACCCACCCTGGCTTTATATTATTGGTTCTGTTTCTCTGCTGAATGGGAACTAATACAAAGACCCAAGCAGAGGTGTATGTGGGGATTCAACTCACTTTAGGAAATACGGAGCAACTCACATCCTGGACACTTAGGAAGGCCTGCAATGATCGGGATTTCTTCTGCAGAGACCCAGTCAAGGAGGGAAAGTGTGGAACCGAGGAAGAACTGAAGGGAGAACCCCGTTTGCTGCTGATCTGGGGCATGCAGAGGGCATCCACTATGCAGTATTACAGGAGCCACTCTGGGAATGAGTCTTGCTTACTTATGGAGGGTTCCCTGGCCTGCCTGAGAACAACATACACACACACATACACACTCTTTATATATATATATACAGAGAACAACATACACACACTCTTTATATATATATAAAGAGTGAGCAAGGCAGGTGGAGATGTCGGCCTCAGTGGTGAACTCCCTCCAAGTAGAGAGGAAGCTTCAGTCCTTGGATTGCTATCTGGACTATTGGACTATAGGGGGCGCTGCAGGCAGAGTGCACACACCCGGAAGGGGGCTGCAGGCTGCCTGGGACTGGCTGTGTATTGAGAATGACCTTGAACTGACAGCAGTTGTTCTGTCTCTGTTTCCCAAGTGTTGATTACTTTTTATTGTTGTTTTTTAATTTGCTGCTTCTATTAGCAGACAGTTAACACTGATAAATTACCCACCATCAAGCTTCCTAATTGAGTCGAGATGGGCTTCGATAGATTCAGGACCACATTATCTGGAGGAATTTATGGGACCAAAATACTTGGTCACGACTCCCAGTTTTGTGTCTCCTGCTTTTTTGGTGGCGGTGGGTAAAGAAGAAAATAAAAACAGCAAACTAATGTTAAGAGGATTTACCAATAAACTTGCTCAGAACATGTTGTCACACAGAAGTAAAATTCAGCTGGAGGAGCATTGTCTCAGACGGAACTGTAAGGCAAGAAGCACCTGACCAGACTTCTTAGAAATTGTAAAAAAAAAAAAAATACAGAAACTAGAGATGTGCTTCTAACAGAATTAGAATTCCGATCCACCAAGGATATGTTCCTTTTGGAATTTGTTCACTGGGGCTGCCTGGTCATTCAACCCTATTCCTCCTACAGGAAGAACCCAGGTCAGCCAGGCCGTTCAAAGACAATGACCCTGACTAACAGTTGCCTAGAAGAACATCTCTGGTCTGTCTCAAAGATGGCTGCAATAGGATCTCTGCATGTAAATCTTCCCATTTGCCTAAATAATGACCCAAGCTTGCAGTGGGAACCTTTGAAGCCATCTGCAGGTAAAAGCATGTGTAAGACTACAATGTTATAGCTCAAATCTGTATAAACAATGGAAGATTTCTGTTTGGGGAGAAGCCTCCTTGAGCAACAGGTAGGTTTATGGTTGAGTGCTCAAAGTCTTTCTCCCTTTATCTCTGGGTGCTTGGAGTGACTTCTTGCTGGGAGAAATTAATCTGCCATTTCACAGGGAGGAAGGCTAGACCCCTGGACTGCTCACTCTCCTCCCAGGCACCCATGGGCCCCTTGGCTTGGTGCTGAAAGCATCATTTGCTGTTCCATCTGCATAGCTGGAGTGGCTCTGCTGGTCCTCTGGGCTTGTAAGCATCTGGGGAGCTGAGAAGGGCAGACTCTAGGGAAGAGAGACATAGAATACCCATCTTTTATCTCTACACCTTCCTGCTGGTCAGTGGCAAAGGCAGGCAGATACAGATGGCATACTGATGTCCTCAAGACAAACGGGCTGCCAGTTTCAGTCTTCATGAAAGAGATGAGATTTCTTTGAACAGTGTCCATCCTGACTAGTGCACTCCGGGACACCGAGCCTCTTCAGTACAGCAGATGTCATTCCTTCCTCCCTTGTGGTGCCAACGGATGTCAGGATAGCTCTGAAGCCCCCTCTGAGTCTCCTCAACTCCACCAGAATAATTGCCGAGCAATTATTTGATTGGCCTCAGATTTTCTTGACGTGGTCATTAGGAAGGAATTTCCCTGTTGTCCTCTTAATGTGACAACTGGCCCAAGCCACTGATGTCTGTAAGTTACCAGTACTACCAAGCCCCTCGATAGTCCCCTCCCAGGGTCTGGGAAGAATCTACAACCAGCTGATAATTAATCTTTGATGAAAAGAAATGAATCTATGTACAGGAAACTTCTTAGTCCATACACTTTATTATTCTGTGATGGTTCTCTCTCTACACAGCTTCTGTTCTGCTCTCATGTCTAGCTCCTTTCTTGCCTGATTTCTCTCTTTATTTATCTACTGTTCCCTCTAAGTTCTATCTTAATTCTCTCGTCTTAATTCTACCTCATCTAGGTCCTTTTCACCTTGTTCTTACCCAGCTAGTACTTCCCCATCTGACTCTTCCTCATCTTCCATCTCGTCCACATGTGCTCTCCTTATCCCTCTCTGTTCTCCATCTCTCCCTTCTCCACATACCACCTAAGTCTCCCAGGAATCCAGTTATAAACCTGAAGAACCAAAGCACCCCCATTCCAAGCAAGCCCCTCACCCCAGCTTGAAACAGGCCTGAGTTTCAAAATTCTCAGAGCTGCTGACACAGGTCCCAGGACAAAGTCAGGATGTCTGAAGGACTATCTGGTAGCAATTGATTAACCACAGAATGCCCCAATGCCGGAGGTAGTCTATAAAGTTTAACAAACAAATGGTTAAAACTACAAAGTAAGATAACACAGAAATTCTTGAAAAGCCCCTAAAACTTGAGTCAATTAGAATTGTACCCTTACTTGCACCCCTAAATGATGTAACCTTGTGGTTTTTGCCTTTAAAAATGAAGCTTGCAGAGGGGTGGGCACCTCCTCCAGCCTCTGCTATGTCTGGGGTATTCGACCAAGGTCCCTGCCGAGGCTTGAATTGAAATAAACCTTGTTTTTGCATTTCGGTGAGTTGCTGTCTCTGGTGGTCTCTTCGGGGGTCTCACACCCAGGGCACAATAAGCAATAGCAAGCCTCTGGTCGAGTAAGGTCACCAGACTTGAATTCTACAGGGTCATAAAGGCAGGTAAGAATTTTCCTCAGATAGTGACCACCAGGCTTCCAGGGTCAAACTGAGGGGTGATAATCACATAGAGGGGCAGTAATTGTTAATTATCATTTGCAGCCCAAAAGGGAAGTGACTAATGGGGAAATGAATTAACTAAAGCCTAAATTCGGGTAATATCTAAGAAGAGGGAATCTTACGTGCTCCACTATAGTCTTCAACGTGATTGGTAGAAAATGTTAAGAATCTGTAAGTTGCTAGGTCAATGGGAGAAAATAAAACTGCCTACTTTTTTCCTGGGGCTCCTATCTGTCCAAGCTATCTGCCGTTTATCTGCAGGGTGGGGGAAAGTGTGCTCAGTCCCTAGAGTACAGCTAGATGCCTCTGGTGATAATTAAAGGGAGATCTGGAACTAGAGGTAAGGTTTGGGAAAGGAGGAAGTTAAGAAAGGAAAGTCCAAGCTAAATTGTGTAAAGCTATTACTTAATGTCTACCTGACCTAGGTGGTGTCTTCTTGTGGGATTTACCTTAAGTCAGGAGACTTGCATGTGGGCTGTTAACACTGTTAGTCCTTGAAAGTGGCTAAGGGAAATACCTGATTCCAGAGAAGGCCTTTCCTGAGATTGTTCTCCAAATACTTGGAATGTGTATGTCCAGAGAGTGATCAGTCCACACTGTTAGCCCTTCTTAGGGAAAAGTCATTTGGGAAAACTATGAAGGCACACATGATTTTCATAACAGAATACATCTCATATATAACAAGCCAAATAACACCAAAAGCTCCTTGGAATTTGGCTTCCTCTGGAGGAATTCCCTGATCCCTCCAGGTAGTGACTTTGCCATAACCAGCTGAGTTCTTATGATAGATTCCTGCGGCCCTGCAGCACCAAGGTTGTTGTTCAGGGGATCCAGCTGCAGGAAGACTTCAGGCCTTGGGAGAATGGTCCGGGGTCAGGAGCCTCCTCACCCATCCAGCATAGAAGGTCTTCAGGAAAGATTTATGTTACCAAGAAAAAAAAAATCAAATTAACTTCAGACTGATTAACTGATTAGAGATTGGGTGATTGTTGAAAAGTTACAGACCGAGAGCCTTATTACTCTTAATTTTGGGTTACCGCTGTCCCTTAAACGGCCATTCCATGCCCACCTCTCTGTACGGACAACTGATAAAACCTTTCTCCAATAAAACCTTTCTGAATGCATTAACAAAAAGCTCAGGGTGTCATCAGCTAGCAGCTGAAGCCTGTCCCTGAGACTGCTCTGCTGTGACTGTCCCTTTCTGTTTTCACCAGGGTATTTGAAAGCACCTTGATTTATGGCTCTCTTTGTTTTTTTGTTTTGTTTTGTTTTTCAAGACAGGGTTTCTCTGTGTAGCTTTGGAGGCTGTCCTGGAACTCACTTTGTAGATCAGGTTGGCCTGGAACTCACAGAGATCCACCTGGCTCTGCCTCCTGAGTGCTGGGATTAAAGGTGTGGGCCACCACAGCCCGGCATATGGGTTTCTTTGTTCAGTTACCATAAAAACATCATCTGATAGAGTGCCTCAGTTTCACAAACAGAATTCCTGTGAGATTACAGCTGACCTTGCTCAATCACTATTGGTCAGTACAGAAAGGGATGTCTGCTGAGACAGCCTGTCTCCCATGATGCTCTGTCTTGCCTTGGGCAAACAATTTCAGGAAGGGGAGACTACAGACCTACAAGTAGCTCCCTGAAGTTGAATCAACTCCCAAGACCCCCACCACCTCCATAGAGGGTCCCAGTTAACCTTTTCCCTACACAGAACCCTTCATTTCCTTTGGAAGAGGCTATCCCTCGCTGTGTGTGCTAATAAACACATTCTGATCTGTTGAGGTCAGACTCTGGCCTCTTTCTGCCTTCTGTCTCTTGCCCTCAGACAAAATAGATAAGCTCAATAATAGACAAAAATTGTTCTTTAGTTTCAGTAACCTTTAAAGCTGGGTGTGGTGCTACATGCCTCTAGTTCCACACTTGGGGGGCAGAAGCAGAATTGCTGCAGGTTCTAGGCCAGTAAGGTTTATGTAGTTCCAGGGGGATGTGTTAAAAAAAAAAAAAAAAAAAAAAAAAAAAAAAAAAAAAAAAAAAAAAAAACCTCCACAAACAAAATAAAATAGAAAGTAGACAGAACTACATTTCAAAGGAGTATGACTTGATTTCCAATGTTTGGTGTCAAGTACGTGAGTAGGTAGAGCAAAAGAGAGGTAAGATCTCCAGGAGGTTCTCACACATACTCACTTCCTTTGCTGAAGGATGCTCTAGATCCGATCTACATACAACTCAGTGGGCTCCTATGCTTTAGGGAGGGGACAGATAGCTTGCTGATTCCAGTGTGCCCTGAAGAGAAGTCTCCTCGGGTCAGTGTTTCTGGATGGTTGCCTGCCTAGCAGAACACTGCTCAGGATGGGTAGAGCAGGTGCCTGCGTGTGCATTTTTTCTTTTGCACTTAATGTTTGCAAGTGTTGCTGAGAACGGGAGACCCTCCCACCCTGCACAATTTTATTCGGAGGCTCTCCAGAGGTCGCCCTTATCAGAAAGCAAGCCTTTCATTTACCTTTGAAAAGCTCTCTAGGTTTAGAGTGTGAGTCAGCCTGAATCGCCAAGAAAATGGCGAAATTTGTATTTGAAAGTACCCCAAACAGGCACACATACTTTAAAAGGTATTCAGAATAATAATGGTATTTGGCAACACCCTGAGAAAAGGGTGCATGAGAAATTGGAGTCTTTAAGTTTTAGAATGCTCTGCAAAGTTCCCACTACAGGTGGCTCCTCACCCCACCCCAGTGGCTTCCTGAAGTGTTTTCTATCCCTGGCACACACCAGCAAATACATGTGTGTAGTATAGTTCTAATAAATGTGTTTCCTAAGGCACACATGATGTCACACACCTATAATCCTGGCTCTGAGTGCCATACCTACTTGGGTTGCTTAGGGAGACCCTCCATTTTATTTAAAGTGCTTTTCTTTTCTTTTCTTTTCTTTTGGTTCTTTGAGACAAGGTTTCTCTTGTAGCCCTGGCTGTCCTGGAACTAACTCTGTAGACCAGGCTAGCCTCCAACTCAGAGATTCACCTGTCTCTGCCTCCCAAGTGCTGGGATTAAAGGCTGTTAGTCCCACAGATGTGAAGAGAAAGACCACCAACCCAAATCATGCCAAATTAATCGAAACAAACAATCAAAGCAAGCTTTTTAAATTCATGTACATAGGCTGTGTCTCCCTAAAGGTGGAGTTCAAGAGATCAGCCTTGGACAGGCGGAAGATATGGGTTTTTATAGCTCAGGAATTTCCAAATGGGGCATTGGCAGGCAAATAGGTGGGGTTACAGAGGCAGAACGAAAGTATTGCAAGTTGGTCATAATAACCTCCTGAAACAAAGACATGGTTGCAAGGTGGGCATAACACATAACAAGGTAGTCGTGGTAGTTTGGATGTAATTGGCTTCCATCATCTCAGAGAGTGGCACTATTAGGAGGTGTGGCTTTGTTGGACTAGGTGTGTGCTTGTTGGAGGAAGTGTGTCCCCATCGGGATGGATTTGACTTCCTGTTGCCTGCAAACCAATATGTAGTCAGTACCACATTTTCATACTGCCATGCTCCTTGCCATGATGATAATGGATGGAACCCTGAAACTGTAAGAGAGTAACCCCAGTTAAGTATTTTATAAGAGTTGCTGTGGTCATGGTGTCTCTTCATGGCAATAAAAACCCTAAATAAGGCAGTGGTATAACGACGTGGTCATAACAACCTTTGGAAACAAAGGCATGGTTTCTGTTCCTGGAACAGGCAGTACAGAACCATTTGTAGTTAAGATTCCATAGCCCAATCTTCCAGAAACAGAGGTTTAATCGTAAGCAGGAATGAATCTAGTTTGTGTTTACTATAAGATAGCTTTCAAGCCTAAGATGGAGGAAGGTTGGTTTACCAAGGTGTGATCCACCCAACCTAAATTGCACTTCTTATTTGTGTTTTATTTTTTACTTTATTTATTGCTATGATTTTAATGTTTTTGCTTTTTAGTTTTTTAGATTTATTTATTTTAATTATCTGAATGTTTTGCTTCTTATATGCATATGTACCATGTTTGTGCCTGGTGCCTGAGGAGGTCAGAAGAAGGCATGGGATCCACTGGAACCAGTTTTTAAAAAATGGCCGTTACTAGCCAAGGCTGGCCTCAAATTCATTAGTGGTGACTTTGAACTTCTGATCCTCTTGCCTCCCCGTCTAGTGCTGGGATTACAGGCCTGTGCCAACTCACTAGGTTTATGCAAAGCTGGAGATTGAATCCAGGGCTTCCGGTATGATAGGCAAGCACTCTATTAACTGAGGTACAGTCCCAACCCCTATGCTTGGAATTTTAAAAAGTATGCAACAGTATGATAAAAGATTGGCAGTCTGTGTGTGTGTGTGTGTGTGTGTGTGTGTGTGTGTGTGTGTGTCCCGCTGCCACATTATCTCTCCAAAGCAGCTGTGGAATCTCCATTTTAGCACCAACATTTTAGGTTTTTCCTGAAGTGTAGGGAAGCTCTCCTGTAGCAAAACCCCTTGGTTAAGGCTTGAGAGGTTCTGCAGGCCTGAAACACCTTCCTGTTTCTGTAAGATCCCCTCTGGGTTTGCCTCCTCTCTTCCCCATCTCTCCTTACCCCTCTTTCTGCTTCAGGTCCTGCCCAAGCCCCCAACATCCCCCAAAATGCTGGCCAAATGCTCAGCTACACCCAAGTCCTGGGTGGGTTTCCTAAACACAAAGCTGAAAAACTACCACTCGGGTGACATTAAGATAATGAAAAAGTTCCTCAAGCTCTCTTCTAGGCTCCATTATACTTCAATGTGGAGAAGAAGAAAATGTCGCTATCAAGGAAGGGCTGTCAGCTCTGAGGGACCTCAGCGCCGACATCCAGGGCTCAGGTGGATGTTTAGCAGCCTTGGGTCCCCTTTTATCAGGAATTCCTGGGAAAGTGAAGACACACGTGGGTCCACACCGCGGAAGGACCGGGCCTTTTTCTTTTTGCTGTGGTGCCGCCCAACCGATGGAGGTTGGGCAGATGTCTTGAAGAGCTCCACACATGGTGTCCTCACTGACAACTAAAAGCTTGGGTGGGGCAGATACAGAGCTAGGGAATGTCTGCAACCAAGCCTCCCTGGCCCCAGGGCAGGCGATGACCCGGGGATGGTTTACCGGGAAATCCAGTGCAAGCCCGACTGGGTGGTGTGTATTCCTGTGATGCCTGCACCCGGGGGATCTTAAGCAAGAGGATGATCCCGAGTTTGAGGCCAGCCTAGGAGAGAGAGGGGGTGGGAGTGGGGTGAGGGCAGAGACCGTTTCAAAACACCAAAAGAAAAAAGGGGGAAAATAGCGGATACATCTTGGGCTAAGTAAGGCCCAGTGCTTGCTGGGAATATATGGAAGACAGGTCCTGGGTGACAGGAGGGAGGCCCTGACCACAGAGGGGCTCCCAGCTCCGGGCAGCTGTGGTGGCTTGCTCTCCTGTGGAGCTGAACCGCTCCCGAGCACTTTTCTCATATTTTATTATTCACAGTTTTATATGTTTGAAGTTTATTTTAGCACAAGTAAAACACATTTGAAGATTAAGAGAGTTTGGAACCTGTCATATTTTGACCCAGTTACAAAGGAGAACTCTTCCTAGAGGAAACTTATATAAATTTAGAAACTGTGAAACACAGCACCCGCCAATTTTATTAACTGAAAAAAAAATCTTTTATGTGCTTGGGTGTTTTACCTGCATGTATCTGTACCATGTGTGTGCAGTGTCGTCAGCGGCCAGAAGAGGGCGTTGGATCTCCTGAGGCTAGAGATGGTTGTAAACTGCCATGTTGATGCTGGGTTTGAACCCAGGTTGTCTAGAAGGACAGCTAGTGTTCTTTATTGCTGTGCCAACTCTCTGGTACCCCACCTGCCAGGGTTTTTTTGTTTTTTGTTTTTGTTTTTTGTTTGTTTGTTTTGTTTTGTTTTTCCGAGACAAGGTTTCTCTGTGTATCCCTTGTTGTCCTGGGAACTCGCTCTGTAGAACCAGGCTGAGATTATCGATGTGTGCCACCATGCCGACTAAGTTTTAAGTTTCTCTAGATGCATAATCCTTAGTAGCTGGTATCCATATAGAGGGAAGTTTGCAAAACTTGAACACTTACAAGTTTTACAGAAAACCTGACTCAAGAGTTCTTTTCTCTTGTCCATTATTCCTTAGGACAAACACAGAAATACATTCAGATACTGTTAAAGCTGAGTTCTGATGCAGAAAAGTAAAACAAAGCTCACGTGGTATAAGATATATGGTTTAGTTTTGTGAGCTGGCATATAACCCACCAGAATACAGAACTCAGTATTCTTAATTTCTTAGGCCTAACTCCTCTTTCACTCAATAAATACATCTGAA
This sequence comes from Peromyscus maniculatus bairdii, assembly GCF_049852395.1. Classification (NCBI taxonomy): domain Eukaryota; kingdom Metazoa; phylum Chordata; class Mammalia; order Rodentia; family Cricetidae; genus Peromyscus; species Peromyscus maniculatus. The sequence goes on from NC_134859.1 coordinate 43,761,056, forward strand.
AATAACCATGCAATTAGGAGAAAGTTTGCCCACCAATAGACTAATCTTGTGTTTACTCCCCATTGTGAGTTGAACGGCAAGGTGGAGGTAAAGGCAAAGAGCCACTCATAAAGTGTTAATGCAAAAGGCCAGTGTCTCCATGAAAGGCTATGTGCAGCCCAGCAAAGGTTAAGGGTGATCTGCCCCAATTCTGTTATGCATCCCCTCTACCCTAGTCAATAGGGACCGGTGACTACAGAGCAGGTATGTCCCTGGAAGCAGACCCGAGGGACGAATATTGGCACAGCTATGATGTAGCTTTGAAACCAGAATGGCGGTTTGGTAGCAGGGAATGTGTACCCCTCGCCCCACAACCTACCCCCTACCCCTTAGCATACCATCCTAGTGTGGGATGGTCCTGGAGGAACACTGAGACATAAAAGCACGTCTAACCGCTGGGGTTTTGAGGGCTCAAGGTCATCCCTGCACCTCTAAAAGATGCAGATTTCGGGGTCCTGAGGGTACTCCTCCCAGAGGAATCAGGAAAATCAAAAAATCACCGCGGAATGCCTCAGGAGGCGGTCCCTGGCAGTTCCACTGGTGACCAGCAGAGGGCAGCAAAGACAGTTCCTCTGCTACTCGCGCTGTCCTTCAAAACCCTGGAAGTCCGCGGTCCAGCACAGCGCCCAACAGGCACCACATCCATGCTGCTCCGAGAGAATGAGATGTGGAGATGCTCTCCCTGCGCCACCTGGCGGGGGTCACCCCTGCAGTAAGTGCTTCCCGGAGGAGTCGTGAAAGCCACTTTTTTTGAATTATTGAGCTTGAATTTGGGAGACTGTTAGAAATTGAATTTATAGCCAGTTGGCTAGAAGCAACATCCAAGGACCTTGGAGTGATACCTAAATCCGGGAAGTCTTGTGAGGCTGAAATTTTAACTATGCCTGGTCTAGAACTCTCTTTGTAACCAAAGATGAAGATAACTCTGAACCTATGAACTTTTTTGCTTTGTTTTTCGAGACAAGGTTCCTCTGTGTAGCCGTGGCAGTCCTGGACCAGGCTGGCCTTGAACTCTTCTGTCTTCACGTATCTGCACACCAGAAGAGGGCATCACATCCCATTATAGATGGTTGTGAACACCTTGTGGTTGCTGGGAATTGAACGCAAGACCTCTCTCTGGAAGAGCAACCAGTGCTCTTAACTGGCTGAGCCATCTCTCCAGCCCCTAACTCTGAACTCTTTCCGCCGCCTCCACTTCCCAAATGCTGGGATTACAGGCCCGCACTACTACACTTGGCAGCCCGTGGGGTTTGATGTTGGGGGTGTGGGGTGGATGATAGGATCACATTTGATTTCCAACATTTGGGAAACTCTCAGAGCTTCCAAATCCAGAGTTCAGTGAATTAGTCTCACCCTGGAAAAGTTACCCTTGTGAGCATGGCTTCTCCCTGTCTGGTAGCTGTGTGAACTGACCTCCCAGAGCAGGGCTGGGTCAGGCACCCTCCTGCCCCACGGTGGGTCTTTTGAGTGTTAAAGGGACAGATGCCCTCCCTGTGTTGCTCAGGATCTGGCTGCTTTTGCTGGACAGTTGAAATAGTCTCAAGGCATGAGTGAAATGGACAGCTGGGTTCAGGGAGGATGGAGAGGGTCAAAGTTTGTTTGGAAGTCAGGGTTGGAGGCTATTTTGGTCAAGGTTCACTGGAACTGGTGGCTTTCTCCTATCACCCCAGAAACTAAGGAGGAGGCTGAGGCAGGAAGATCATGAGTTTAAGAACAGACAGGGTTTTCCAGAAAAACAGAACCCTAAGAACCTTAATGTATTTTAATTTCCCTTTTCTTTTCTCTTCCTCCTCTTCCTCCTTCTCCTCCTCTTCTTCTTCTTCTCCTCTCTCTCTCTCTCTCAACACACACACACACACACACACACACACACACACACACACACACACACACACACACACATTTTAGACATGTTCTCATTGTTAGCTATGGTTGGCCCAAAACTCACTGTAGACCAGGCTGGCCTTAAACTCACAGAAATCCACCTGCCTCTGCTGGGGTGAAAGGCATGCAGCCACCATGTCTGGACTGCTTTCCTTCGTTCTGAGGGGATGCTAGCCCACTCGATCATGTGGCTCTGGCAGGCCTTGCCCTTCTCCCCCATTCCCTCTGCCTTGCTAAAAACTGTTAGATTACATTCCTAAAGCGAGCCACCAAGGTCTCTACTCCCTTATTTGGCCACTTCCTCCTCCTGAGGCTGACCACCAAGGTCCAGCCATCAAAGTTTTGAAGTCCAGCAATAAAAAGCCCCCGTTTGGCTGCCCTAATAAACATGCCCAACCAAAATTAAACACTTCATCCTAATATGGTGTTTCCCCCTTTACCTTTTTTTTTTTTTTTGGTTTTTCGAGACAGGGTTTCTCTATGTAGCTTTGCGCCTTTCCTGGAACTCACTTGGTAGCCCAGGCTGGCCTCGAACTCACAGAGATCCGCCTGCCTCTGCCTCCCGAGTGCTGGGATTAAAGGCGTGCGCCACCACCGCCCGGCCCCCTTTACCTTTATAAACCGCTATTTTTCTATGGACCACATCTGTCTCCCTCTATCCATCCAGAGGCAGTCCTTTGTCCTCCTGGAGCAAATATCCCTGCCCCCTTTCCCTTGTCCCCTTCCTCTTCTCCCTAGTCCCCTACCCCCCTTACTACTGTATCCTAGCCCGTTCTAACACGGACCTCCTGCTTTTCTCCTCTTAAAAATCACACCTGAGGGCTGGAGAGATGGCTCAGAGGTTAAGAGCACTGGCTGCTCTTCCAGAGGTCCTGAGTTCAATTCCCAGCACCCATATGGTGGCTCACGACTACCTGTAATGAGATCTGGCGCCCTCTTCTGGCTGCTAGGACACATGCAGGCAGCACACTGTATACATAATAAATAAATAAATATGCCAGGCAGTGGCGGCGCACGCTTTTAATCCCAGCACTTGGGAGGCAGAGCCAGGCGGATCTCTGTGAGTTTGAGGCCAACCTAGTCTACAGAGTAAGATCTAGGACAGGCACCAAAACTACACAGAGAAACCCTGTCTCGGAAAACAAAACAAAAGAAAACAACAACAAAAGAAAAAGAAAGAAAGAAAATAGGGTCTATATACAAAATGGAGTTTTATTCAGGCATAAAGATGGTAATTCTGTCTCTTATAGCCAAATGGGTAGAACAGGAAGACATCAAAAAAACCAAAAAAATAAAAAAATTAAAATAAATAAATTAAATATCACACCTGAGAGATGACTCAACCAGTTAAGAGCACTGGATGCTCTTCCAGAGGATCCAGATTTAATTCCCAGCACCCACATGGCAGCTCACACCTGTCTGTAACTCTAGTTCCAAGGAATCTGACATTCTCACACAGAGATACATACAAGCAAAGTACCAATGCACATAAAATAAAAATACAGTTAAAAAAAAAAATCACACCTCAAGGTCATCTGCTGCTGTTTTCTGCCTGAATCAGAAAGCAGCCACTTTAACTTTTCTTTCTGGCTTAATAAAAGATCTCATTGTGTTTGGGTGTGGTTTGTGCCTAATCCAGGATCCAGGTGGGAGCCCCTGCTGTGCATGGGAGGGGGTGTCTCCTTCACTGTCTTCCTCCCTCCCTCCCTCCCCTCCCTCCCTTCCTCCCTCCCTTCCTTCTTTCCTTCCTTTCTTGAGTTAAGGCCTCACTATGTAGCTCTGACTTGCTTGGAACTTACTTTATATATTAGGCTGGTCTTGAACTCAGAGAGATCCACTTGCTTCTGTCTCCTGAGTGCTGGGATGAAAGGCATATGCTACCATACCTGGCTTCTTTTTTTAAATTTTTGTTTTATTTATTTATTTATTATTATTATTATTATTATTATTATTATTTATTATTATTATTTTGTAGCTCTGGCTATCCTGGAACTCACTCTGTAGACCAGGCTGCCCTTGAGCTCACAGAGATCCACCTGCCTGTACCTCCCGAGGATGGGATTAAAGGCGTGCCCCACCACCACCCAGACTTTTTTGCTTTTTAAGATCTGGTTTTTTTTTTTTTTTTTTTTTTTTTTAATTATGTCTATTTGTATGCCTCTCTGTGTGGGTATGTGCAAGTGAATGCAAGCGCCGGTTACAGGCAGTTGTGAGGCGCCTGCCGTGGCTGCTGGGAACACACTCTGGTCCTCTGGAAGAGCGCTTGGTGCTCTGAAGCACTGAGCATCACTCCAGCCCGTCCACCAGTGTGTTTGTTGGTAGGGCCTTGCTTTATCACTTCCTTTGCTCTGTTGCTCTAAGAACTTCACCAAGCTGTCACACATCGGAACATGGAATCTGGGGCGACCTGAACCTGCTCCTGGGCCGTGGTCACTCACATTGGCTTGAGAATAAACTACCTCTTACCCCTGAGTCGAGAGTTGCATTTTTGTGTTGACGTGCTCCATCTGAGCAGAGGGCATTATTTCACAGAGCCCTGTCCTCGCGAGACTGACGAATCAGATCGTTCTGGGAGGCCACATCCTAGCCCTGTGTAAGAGGTGTGGAGTGGGACCTGCCACAGCAACCTGTCTCCCACCCGTGATCCCCACGCGGGACCCTCCTCCACAGCAACCTGTCTCCCACCCCTGGTCCCCACGCGGGACCCTCCTCCACAGCAATCTGTCTCCGCACCCCTGGTCCCCACGCGGGACCCTCCTCCACAGCAACCTGTCTCCCACCCTTGATCCCTACGCGGGACCCTCCTCCACAGCAACCTGTCTCGGCACCCCTGATCCCCACGCGGGACCCTCCTCCACAGCAACCTGTCTCCCACCCCTGATCCCCCACGCGGGACCCTCCTCCACAGCAACCTGTCTCCCACCCCTGATCCCCACGCGGGACCCTCCTCCACAGCAACCTGTCTCCCACCCGTGATCCCCACGCGGGACCCTCCTCCACAGCAACCTGTCTCCCACCCGTGATCCCCACGCGGGACCCTCCTCCACAGCAACCTGTCTCCGCACCCCTGATCCCCACACGGGACCCTCCTCCACAGCAACCTGTCTCCCACCCGTGATCCCCACGCGGGACCCTCCTCCACAGCAATCTCTTTCCACGTTCCTCATCTCTACGGGGGTCAGAACTCATAGCGCCAGAGGAAACCCTTGACTGCTTTTCCTAACAGCAGATGGGTTTGTCTCTTAGCCTCCCTGAGCAGGATGTTGGGGGCTTCAGAGACAGCAGGGCTGGCCAGCAGGAAAGGGAAATGTCACACTCCTTCTCTCCTAACCCCAAGACATGCTTATGATTTCTCGAGGAGGGGGTGCGCTGCTGGCCTGCAGCACCCTGACTGCAGGATTGAAGGCTGTTGGGACTTCCTGAGAACTTTTCCTACAGAAATTCCAAGTAAGAACTGTATAGGGCTGTGGATGTGGCTCACTTGGCAGGGTGTTTGCCTAGCATATGTGAAGCTCTGTGTTTGCCCCCCACCACTGCATCAAACTGGGTGTGTACCTGCACTCTGGAGGTAGAGGCAGGTGAGTCAGAAGTTCAAGGTTATCCCTGACTACATAAAAGACTCCAGGCCAGCCTGGACAATATGAAACTCTGTCTCAAAAAACAAGCAAGCAATTAAGCAAAGAAACAAACACAACCTAACTTTCCTAAACCAAAACAACCATATAAAGACTCAATTCCACTTCTGTCCTTACTGACCCATTTTTTTTTTGTTTTTGTTTTTGTTTTGTTTTGTTTTTTGAGACAGGGTTTCTCTGTGTAGCTTTGGAGGCTGTCCTGGAACTCACTCTGTAGACCAGGCTGGCCTCGAACTCACAGAGATCTGCCTGGCTCTGCCTCCCAAGTGCTGGCTGGGATTAAAGCATGCGCCACCACTGCCCGGCTTGACCCATTCTATTTTAAAATACCAACCCACTGTATTTTAGTACACCTGAGCTGCTATAACCATGGACTGGGTGGCCTATGAATGAGTGAGGTGCCCCCCACCCCCGTGCCCAGTGCTGAGGATTGAAACCAGTACATTAGGAACCCTACAGCCATGGACCCCTATGAATTAAAAGTTTCCCCAGGAATCAATCCAAGGCAGGGGTGGAAAAGGCTGAAACCCGGCACCAGGAGAGAAGCTTGCCCATGGGAAGAGATTTCACGTAGCTCTGACAGCTTATCTCATAGGTAAATTTACATATGTGTATCTCCGGGATTTTGTTTCACCTTTTCTAGAAATCTGTAACTCTGACCTGGAAAGGCAGAGAGAAACTAAGAGTCTCTCTCTTCTCTATTAGGCCACACTGTAAATAATTGCATATTCTTTATCAGTGTCCATATCTTAATTATTTGGAATACAGGGAAACTGGTTTTTTGTTTGTTTGTTGTTTTGTTTTTTTTCGAGACCTGGTCTCTCTGTATGGCCCTGGCTGTCTGGAACTTGCTCAGTAGACCAGGCTGGCCTCAAACTCACAGAGATCCTCCTGCCTCTACCTCCGGAGTGATGAGATTAAAGGTGTGTGCCACCGCATCCAACTTAATACAGGGAAGTTTATGTGGCAAGCTATGAACTAAGAGCTAGGCAAGCCCTCACCCCGCAATGTCCCCCCAGTATCTCACTTTGCCTTTCTCCTGGAAACCTCAGTCAGACCACATGGGCTTGCTCTCAGTAGCTAGCTTTTGCTCTCTGGTGCTCTGGCTTCACTCTCGGTTCTCAGTTCTCGCTTTTCCATTCTCTCCATCCGGTGATGGAGGGCAGACTGTCGTCATCACGTCCTTGGTGACCAGCAGGGGCAAACAGAAAGTAACCGGAGTGGCCCATGGACCCAAGTGGTGTGACCTCTCCTCTCCCCAGTGGGGCAAGGAGGGAAACATTGGGGGTGCAGAACAGTCAAGCCAGGCCAGGCTAGGCTTATGAGGGCAGGGGAGGAGGGGAGGGAGGGGGAGGGGAAGAGCATGAGAGTGGGAACACACCCACTCAGTTGGGGCAGCAGCTGAGGGAGACAGCAGAAAAGGGAAGTACAGGGCAGTTGGGAAAAGCATTGCGACAGACAGCAGGTTGAGGCCAGTTCTCTTTTTTAATTTTTTAATTTTGTTTTTTTTTGGTTTAGGAATCTCAGTTCATAAAAATAAAAAGGGAAATGACAGCTCAGATGTGCCACTGAAGTGTTTTAAACGCTTGCATTGGCCACACCTTTTTTTGAAACTTGAAACCTAGTGCAATGACACACGCATCTAAAGATGTCTTTTATTAGTCTACGACTTATCTGTGATGATTTAACTATGACATTTTCCTGCATTCATAGTCACCCTGTTACCCTCCCTCTCCCACAGACCCTTTCCTCTTAGCCGCTGGCCCACAATGGCTTGCTCGTGTGTCCCAGTGAGTGTCATTAGGGTCGTTCAGGAGCGTGTGCACTTCCCCAGCGGCTGGAGCACTGGAGCAAACATCTGCCTCCTCCATCAACCGTTACGGGTACAAGTCCTCAGGTGACAGGACACTTTGTGTTTCTGTGTACGCAGAAAGGCATCAGCGAAACATCTGACGGACGCAAAACTGCAATGACCTCACTCTGGGACCTTCTTCTTCTTTTCCATCTTCTGGGATCGCTGTGGCTCCCAGGCTGTGCCACTCAGCTGTACTGCCGCCCACACTCCTCACTCTGGGACTTTTGACATTGCACCATAGGAACCTGGGTGACAGCTGCTATTGAAGGTGAAGGAAAGGGTCCTGAGCCTTGTTGAAACAGCGAGGGAGACTTTACTCGGGACCATCGATGGCTGAAGCGGGGGTGGCGGGGGTGGGGGTGGGGGGGAGATGACCCAAGAGAGCAAGGGGCAGTGAATGGTGGGTTACTCTGTGTGTGTGTGTTGTTGTTGTTGTGCATCGAGTGCTCAGTGCTAGAAGGGGTTAAGCATTGCTGGAGGCCTTGATTCTGTCATTGGTACCCACCCACCACCAGTAACTAAGAGGAGACATCAGGGGTTTGACTAAGCTTTAGTCAGGCCTTTTTTTTTTCTTTTTCTTCTAACTCTGGGATCAAACCCAGAGCCTCACGCCAGCTGGGCGAGTGGTCTACTTCTGAGCCAAACCCGGGCTCCTGCTAGGCTTCTTTCTGCTGCTCCTGTCTGTGTATTTCCTTGTAAACTCTACCTTATGGTAGGAATCTTGCGGGTCAGTTACCAAGACCCCCCTCTTTGATAACTTTGCTTCATCCCTGAGCCAGGCTCCTCACTGTCCGAACTCCCCCACCTATCCCAGGTGATACCCACACACCTCACCTGCCTCCTGTGGGGCAGGAGTTTTGTACTTTTGCTCTTTTGAAACTTTTATTTATTTATGTGTATGAGTGTTTTGTCTGCATGTGTCTGTGTACCGTGTGTGTGTGTGTGTGTGTGTGTGTGTGTGTGTGTGTGTGTGTCTGTGTGTGTGTGTGTCTGTGTGTGTGTGTCTGTGTACCATGTGTATGTGTGGTGCTTGTGGAGGCAAGAAGAGGATGTTGGATCCCCCTGGAACTGGAGTTACAGAGGGTTGCAAACCACCATGTGGGTGCTGGGACTCAAACCCAGGACCTCTGGAAGAGCAACCAGTGCTCTTAGCCACCAAGCCATCTCTCCAGCCTCGTGTGCAGACGTCTTAGTCACTTTATCTACTGCCCTCCAGCCACACCCCTTGGCCATTGTTGGGTTTTGTCCACTTGACGCAGACAGACATGCCTGGGAAGAAAGAATCTTAATTGAGAGAACGTTTCCAGAAGTTTCCACAGGCAAGTCTGTGAGGCTATTGTCTTGATTACTGATCGGTGTGGAAGGGCCCAGCTCACTGTGGCCTGTGTCATCCCTGGGCAGGCAGTCCTGGGTTGTTTGAGAAAGCAGGCTGAGCAGACCAAGGGAGCCAGCCAGCAGCAGCTTTCTCCATGGTTTCAGCTTCAATTCCTGTCCCCAGGTTCCTGCCCTGAGTTCCTGCTCTGACTTCCATCAGTGATGGACTGTGACCTGAGAGCCGCAAGATAAAACCAACCCTTTCCTCCCCGAGTTGAATTTGGTCATGGTGTTTTATCACAGTAATGGAAACCCTGATTAAGACAGCCACACATGCCCTGTTTTGTTGTTGTTGTTGTTACTGCATTTGGAGTCAGGCCCAAACTACACTATAAAACCCTGTGGCTGAGGTCCTGAAGACAGTCAGCCTTGCTGACCTCAACAAATTTGAAATGACTTTTCTCTAGCAAAGGTCAAGGGACTCTTTGGCGGGAATGAGGAGCAGGGTTGGACATGGAGGGTATTGAGACATCTAGTATGCAGGATGTGTCGGAAGGATTCTTGGGACTTGGGTAACACAGGTGAGAGCCACGTGAGCTGAAGTGACGAGCTAGTTGAGATGAGGAAGGTCCAGTGGAGCTCTGGGTCTGTTCAGGAGTGCATTATTATTATGTGGCTGAAAGTCTGGGGTTTAAAAATTACATTATTCGGGCTGGAGAGATGGCTCAGTGGTTAAGAGCACTGGCTCTACTTCCAGAGGCCCCGGGTTCAATTCCCAGCACTCACATGACAGCTCACAACTGTCTGTTCTCCAACTCAAAGTGATTCGACACCCTCATACAGACATCATACAGACATAAATGCAGGCAAAAACCAATGCACATAAAAAATAAATCACTTAAATTACATTATTCATTTGTTTGACATTTGCATGCCATGGCACAAAGGAATTGGTTCTCTTCTTCTACCATGTAGACCACAGGAATTGAAATCACGTCCTCAGGTGTGTTGGTAAACATCTTTACTCACTAAGCCTTCTCATTGGCCCTGGCTTTAATATATATATATATATATATATATATATACATATATATATATATACATATAATGGTATATAGCATATTAATACATACATATATACATACATACACACACACACACACACACACACATATATATATATATATATATATGCTATTCACTTGGAAATGTAGTTAACTTTTTTCTTTTAAGACAGGGTCTCATATAGCCTGGGCTGGCTTTGAACTCAGTGTAATGGAAGATAATCTTGAACTTCGGATTTTGCTTTTACCTCCCAAGTGCTGACATGGAGATCCATGGCAATCCTTCTGACATATCTCTCACATGCACCACCACACCTGGTTTTATGCAGTGCCAGGGATTGAACCCAGGGCCTCTTGCATGCTAGGCACTTTCCCAACTGAAGGGACTCTGGCCAGCTTGAGTGTGGCAAGCATGGCTCTGGCAGGCCTTGCCCCCTCTCCCAGAGATAACTATTCTGGGATGATTCTAACTGTTGAGGCACCCAACCTCAAGGACCAAGTGTGGGGTTCTCAGCATCGCAGGTGTGATTTGATATATATGTACACACACACACACACACACACACACACACACACACACGCTAACAAAAAAATTACAGGAACATGAGAGGGAACTAGCCATGATGCTCTGTGGGCTGCTGGACTGAACCTGTGGTCAGAGCTGCTTGGTGGGAACTTGTGTAGAGACAGGCCAAATGTGCAGGTGAAAGGATTCTGAGGACCTCACGCTCCAGAGGATGCTGGATGGTGCTTCTCCTTTTAATTTGCTTTCTGTTATTATTGTAGCAGGCTTTCTTGTACCACGAGGCCCCAGTTATGACACAGAGACTTATTAATTATGAATGCTCAGCCTTAGCTTAGGCTTGTTTCTAGCTAACTTTTTTTTAACTTAAATTAACCCATTTCTATTCATCTATGTGCTGCCCCGAGGCCTGTTTACCTCATCTACCTACTGTCCATCCTGCTTTCCTGCTTACTCCGTGTCTGGATGGCTCACCTTGTCTGTCTGTCTGTCTCCCCTTTTCTCTCTGCCCACCAACCTTTCCTATCCCTCCTCTGCCTAGCTACTGGAAATTTCGCTTTTTATTAGACTAATTGGGCGCCTTAAGCGGGCAAGGTGAGGCAGCAACACATCTTTACATAGTTAAACAAATGCAGCATAAACAAAGGCAGCACATCTTTACATAGTTAAACAAAGGCAGCACATCTTTACGTAGTTAAAAATTATTCCATTTCATAACATGTTATAACCACACACTTGATTCCAGGTAATTTATAAAGAATAGAGATGTATCTGACTCACAGTTCTGGGGTCTAGGACACTTGGGAACATGGTGCTAGTATCTTTTCAGCAACAGATTTATTTGTTACTTATTTATAATTGTGTGTATGGGTGTTTTACCTGCATGAATGTCTATGTACCATATGCATGCAGGCTCAGTGCTGTCCAGAAGAGGGCAGTGGATTCCCTGGAACTGGAGTTACAGATGGTTGTGAGACTCCATGTGGTGGATGGGAATTGAATTCAGGTCCTCCAGAAGAACAGCCTGAGCTCTTAATCACTGAGACATCTCTCCAGCTGTTTTTTTGTTTTGTTTTGTTTTTGTTTTGTATTGTTTTGTTTTGACATGGTGTTATGTATCCCAGGCTGACACAAATCCCTCCCAGTGGTTTGTGCCTGTGGGGCAAGCACTCTACAAACTAAATTTGTGGTTAAAAGAAATTTTTTTTGAAAAGAAAATTTGAGTAACATCTGAGAAGCTATCCAGGTGTGATGGGAAAAGTATTGGCTCTGGACTCCCAAGACCAAGTTCTTAGCACAAAGGAGATTTGTTTGCCTCAGAGGGACAGAGAGCAGGGAATAAGAGACAAAGACAGGAGACAGAGGATGAGGGAGAAGGGGAAGGGAACAAGGGACAGGGAGGGGATATTTGTTCCCGGGGGACAAAGGACTGCCTCTGGATAGAGGAGACAGGCATGGCACAGAGGAAAACGGCGGTTTATAAAGGTAAAGGAGGAAACCTTGAGTTAGGATGAGGTGTGTTTCATTTTGATTGGGCATGTTAATTAGGGCAGCCAAAGGGGGCTTTTGATTACTGGACTTCACTACTTTGAGGGCTGGACCTTGGTGGTCAGCCTCAAGAGGAGGAAGTGGCCAAATAAGGGAATAGACCTTGGTGGCTCGCTTTAGGGATGTCGTCTAGTGGTTTTTAGCAAGGCAGAGGGAGTGGGGGAGAAGGGCAAGGCCTGCCAGAGCCATGCTCGCCACACTCCAGCTGGTCATTGTCCCTCAGTTATGCTGGCATTCCACCGGCTGCAGCAGAGGATCTCACATTCAGTCAGGCTGGGTTACATGCGGGATCCTGTCCCAGAAGGAAAAAATAGAAGATGTGTGGTTGATCACACTCAGCCCAGATGGTGTGTGTGTGTGTGTGTGTGTGTGTGTGTGTGTGTGTGTGAATCCCACTGACTGAGAATAAGGCAAAATTACCACAGTTTAAAGCAAGCTTTAATTAAATACTGGCCAGGTGAATGGGCTCTGACCAGGTCTATACTCAGGTCCCTGGAAATGGCCCAGAATCAAGTATGGCAAGGGCTTAAGAAGGAAAACCCATAATTCATTGCATTTCCCATAAGATTCAATCAGGGGCAAGCATACATCCTGAAGTACCTCCAGCCTACCCCCAATCAAGGGCAAGCATACATCCTGAAGTACCTCCAGCCTACCCCCAATCAAGGGCAAGCATACATCCTGAAGTACCTCCAGCCTACACCCAATCAAGGGCAAGCATACATCCTGAAGTACCTCCAGCCTACACCCAATCAGGGGCAAGTATACATCCTGAAGTACCTCCAGCCTACCCCCAATCAGGGGCAAGCATACATCCTGAAGTACCTCCAGCCTACACCCAATCAGGGGCAAGCATACATCCTGAAGTACCTCCAGCCTACACCCAATCAGGGGCAAGCATATTTCCAGCCTGTGAACCTCCCACCCACACGTGATCAAGCACATCTGGTGTAGTTGGGTCCAACAAGCTTGTTTAGGGGAGTGAAAACATGTGTCTTGTTATCTTCCATAAACAACAGCCTCCAGCATTTCAGGAACTGTCTGTCCTTGGGCAAGGGACTTGCAGATCAGAGGCATTTTTGTTTCATGGATCTCTAAGCCATAGTAATTAAAACTTAAAATGTAACTTTGGCTCTCACAAGAGAAGGAGAGAACTGAAAGTCCAAGGGAATGTTCAGGTTCTTGTGCGTCTTTTCTTGGCGACATCACCTCATGGATGGTAATGGCCGTATCAAGTGTGGGGAGCAGAGCTCACATCTTGAGATTGGGAAGCCAGGATTGTTCTTCTAATAACTTCAGAGCCCAGGGATTCCAGGAGGTCTGTCTTCATCGTTTTCAAAGATACACTCCCAGGGAAATGACCACTCTGAGAACCAGGCTCTAGCATAAGCATTTTCGGGGTCACCACACACAAACCAGAGAACTATCGCATTGACTCCATCTGCTCTGCAGCGAACGGCCATTATTCCCTGTGCTTTTTTTTTTTTTTTTTTTTTTGGTTTTTAGAGACAGGGTTTCTCTGCGTAGCTTTGAGCCTATTCCTGGAGCTCACTTGTAGCCCAGGTTGGCCTCGAACTCACAGAGATCCGTCTGGCTCTGCCTCCCGAGTGCTGGGATTAAAGGCATGCGCCACCACCGCCTGGCTTCCCTGTGCTTCTATAGCTTCGGTCTGCCGTGTGCCCTTTTCCTCCTGGTGTATTTCCTTTCTTTATTTTCTATAGTCCCATGGTGGTTTCTTTAAGAAAAGCATCACTTTTATTTGAGATAACATTTTTCCCCCTCTGTTGGGAAGTGTTTGGAGAGCTCAGAAGGCAGAGGCAGGCAGATTTCTGTGCATTCAAAGACAGTCTGGTCTACATTGTGAGTTCTAGACCAGCCAGGGCTATGTAGTGAGAACCTGTCTCAAACAAAAGAAAAGTAGTTGGAAGAGGCTGGAGAGAGGGCTCAGTGGTTAAGAGTACTTATTTGCCGGGCAGTGGTGGTGCACACCTTTAAAATCCCAGCACTTGGGAGGCAGAGGCAGGTGGATCTCTGTGAGTTCGAGGCTAGCCTGGTCTACAGTGCAAGATCTAGGACAGGCACCAAAGCTACATAGAGAAACCCTGTCTTGAAAAAACAAACAAACAAACAACAACAACAACAACTAAAGAGTACTTACTGCATCTTCAGGGGACCTGAGTTTGGTCCCCAGAACTTAAGGGAGAAAAGGATTATTTAAACATTAATTTTTTAAATTCTATGTGTCTGAATGTTTGGCTGCATCTATGGCTGTGTGTGGTATCTTTGGAGGCTAGAAAAGGCCATTGGAATCCCCAGAACTGGAGTTACAGAAGGTTGTGAGCTGTCTCTGTAAGAGCAGCAGTGTTTTTAACTGCTGAGCCATCTCCCCAGCCCTGGTTTATTTTAACACCAGGTTTCAGAGAAATTTCAGTCCACCGTAGTGGACAAGGCAAGGAGCCTGGAATAGCTCCGTCTGTAAAGGTGGGAATGTGTGGCGGCCTGCTGGAGGCAGAGAGCAGCCCTGATTCAGAAATGACTCAAACCTTCCAGGTTGTCTCTGCCCACCAGGTCTCGTGTTCTGGATGTTGTACAGCCTCCCAGTACAGCACCACTCGGGTCAGAGGTGCAAACACATGAGCTTCTGGGAGACATTTCACATTCGAACTCTAACTCTTATCATCTGGGGCTTATTTGATGTATTTGAAAACGCTCTTCAAGGAAAAGGCCCATCTTTGCCTCAGGCCCACAGTGAGGTGGTGGGTGACACAGGCAGCCGAATCCAGCCTTCCTGCTTTCATCTAGTTCCTCTGCTCTGCTCTGTGGGTTGGGGTGTGGCCCTCTGAAGGCTGATGAGAAGGTTTGGCTCATGTCCAACCCTGCACACCACAGATTTCTTGTAATTGAACTTGGCCTACTCAGCTGGCCCACAGCAGCCGGTTCCTCTCCACACTGATCACGGAAAACCTCTTTCCCCTATCATATATACACACTCTTCTCGGTTTGTCATAATGGTGGCACACGGTGGTCAAGGCCTTTTCGGGGGTTTGCTTGCAATTCAGCTTAGCATTTACAAGGAGGGATCAGAGGTTCAGAGCTGTATGTTATCTATTATTATTATTATTATTATTATTATTATTATTATTATTATTATTATTATTATTATTTGCACCAGAGTAGCCCAGGCTACTGAGTTCTCCATGTAGCCCTAACTGTCCTGGAACTTGCTCTGTGGACCAGGCTGGCCTCAAACTTGCAGAGATCCATCTGCCTCTGCCTCCTGAGTGCTTGAATTAAAGGCATGCAACACCACCACCAGGCTTGAGCTCACTATCTAGATTAGATTACACTTGCTTCAAATGCCTAAGAATCCTTCTATCTCAGACTCTTGAGTGCTGGGATTACAGGCATGAGCCACCATACTTGGCAAACATCTGTTATTCTTTTTGACGTGCAGGGATATAACCCAGAGCTTCATGCATGCCAGGTATATATCTATCTCCCCCAGCCCCTTGTCTCGGAATCACACTCACATGAAGGCAAACTCTCCTCCTTCTCTCCACCCAGTCTCCTTTTCCAGTGGTGACCTAAGAAGCCAAAGGGGTATGTATGTTCTTTTTATGTTCCCTCCCTTGCTTCCACGAAAGTATCAGTGTGTAGTCTGCTTTCCACACACAGGCAAGTCTGCAAAGTGGATGCATCAGCTCATGCTAGCCCTGGCCATCTCACAGTTCCTCCTGTCCTTCGGGTAAATGAGAGACCAGAGGAGAAAATACAGAAAATGACTGTTTTTCTTACTTTGGAAAAATATGTGTAACAGAAAATTTAGCATGGCCTGTTTGCAGCAATAGCTGGGCAGTGGTGGATATACACTGCCTGCTACACAACCGTCTCCAGGACTCTTCATCTCACAAACCTGAGAGTTGGCACCCACTAGGTGTCACGTCCCTCCCACTAGGTGCCACATCCCTCACTAGGTGCTACATCCCTCACTAGGTACCACATCCCTCTCACTAGGTGCCACATCCCTCTCACTAGGTGCCACATCCCTTCCCACCAGGTGCCACATCCTTCCTGCCCCACCCTGGGCCACAGCAGCTACCATTCTGCTTTCAGCTCCGGAACCCCAGCACTCACCAGTCAACGTTCAGCCTCTAAGAACCTGTGTTATACGTGAGTAGAATTGTATAGCCTTTGTCCTGTTCCATTTCATCCCCAATTTCTATTAATTTGAGTATTCTTTCTCTTTTTTATTTTTGGCAATCTTCTTGATGGACTAGCCCAATATTTCATATACCATAAACGTCTGATACTACTGACTTCTTTTCCTTTTTTTGTTTGTTTTGTTTTTTTGAGACAGGTTTTCTCTGTGTAGTCCTGGCTGTCCTGGAACTCACTCTGTAGACCGGGCTGGCCTCGGACTCATGGAGATCCACCTGCCTCTGCCTCCTGACTGCTGGGATTAAAGGTGTGACCACCAGGCCTGGCTCTCTTTATTTTTAGTGTATGTATATTATTATTTGGCCTGCATGTGTGTATGTACACCGCAGGCATGCCTGGTGAGAAGAGGGCATTGGATTCCTTAGAATTGGAGTTGCAGGTTGTTGTAGCCTCCTGTGGGTCCTGGGAACTGAACTAGGTCCTCTGCAAGAGCAGCAATGCTCTTCTAACTGCTGAGCCATCTCTCCAGCCCTAGCCCATTCCTTATCTATCTATCTATCTATCTATCTATCTATCTATCTATCTATCTATCTATCTATCTATCTATCTATCTATCATCTATCTATCTGTTTATCTATCTATCTACTTATTTATTTATGTGCATTGGTGTTTTGCCTGCATGTACGCCTGTGTGAGGGTGTCAGTTTTAAGAGTTACAAACAGTCGTGAGCTGCCTTGTGGGTGCTGGGAATTGAGTCCGGGTCCTCTAGAAGAGCATGCAGTGCTCTTAACAGCTAAGCCATCTCTCCAGCCCCTAGCCAATTCCTTTTAAAAGTTAGTTTATATTTGTTGTACAAAGCAAGAGCTTTATAATAGTGCCCTTACGCAAGCATATCATGTACTTTGACCATATTTCCTAACCACTTTCTGCTTACCCCTCCCCTTCTATCACTAGTCCTTTTCAATTCCCAAATGGTCTTCCACCTATAACATATTGTGCCTGCACACACACACACACACACACACACACACACACACACACACACACAGAGAGAGAGAGAGAGAGAGAGAGAGAGAGAGAGAGAGAGAGAGAGAGAGAGAGAGAGAGAGAATAGCTCCACATATGAGGGAAAACATGTAATACTTGTCTTGCTGAGAGGCTTAGTTTGCTTAATATGATAGTCTCTAGTTCATCTACTTTCTTAGAATTGACAGAACTGTAATCTTTATGACAGAATCAAACTCCACTGTATATACAGCCCACATTTTCTTTATCTCTTTATGTGTTTATGGACATCTGGACTGATTCTGTGACTTGGCTCTAGTGAACAATGTAGCAATAAACATGCATGTGCAGGTATCTCTGTGGTGTTCTGATTCATTTGGGTATATGGTATATTCCCAGGGGTATGGTTAGGTCACATGATTTTTTAAAGAACCTCCATGTTGACTTTTATAGGGGCCGCACTAGTTTACATATCTCACAGCAGTTTATAGGGTTCCCTTTTTCTTGCATCCTTGAAAGCAATTTTAAAAAATGATAGCTATTTTGGCTGAGATGAGATGGAGACTCAGTGTAGTTTTGATTTGTGTTTCCCTGATGGCTGAGGATAGATACTGAACACTTGTTATTTGAGAAGGTGTATCACTTTGTAGCTCTGGATGTCCTGGAACGCTCTATGTAGACCAGACTGGCCTGAAACTCACAGAGATTTGTCTGCTTCTGTCTCATGAGTTCTGGGATTAAATGCCTGGCTTGGATTCTTTTACATGTATTTATTGGCCATTTGTACTTTGTTTTTGAGAAGTATCTGTGTGTTTTCTTTCCTCCCTCCCTCCCTCCCTCCCTCCCTCCCTCCCTCCCTTCCTTTCTTTTTTTTAAAGATTTATTTCTTTATTATGTATACAGTGTTCTGCCTGCATGTGTCCCTGCAGGCCAGAAGAGGGCACCAGATCTCATTATAGGTGGTTGTGAACTGCCATGTGGTTGCTGGAAATTGAACTCAGGACTGGAGGAACAGACAGTGCTCTTAATCTCTGAGCCATCTCTCCAGCCCCAAGTATTTATTTTCTTTATGTATTTTTTGATTGGATTTGTTTTGGGTGTTTGATTTTTTTGAATTTTTTGTGTATATTAGATATTAATCCCTTGCCAGATGCATGGCTGGCAAGGACTTTTTCCCACTCTGTGAAGCGTCTCCTTTTGCAGTGTTTCTTGATGACAAGGCACATGAAGCTACCTACCTCCATTCTGTCCTCCAGAAAGACGTACAGGTATCTTATCCCATCTGCTCTGGGACATGGTTAGTTAAGATACAGACTCTGGGGGAATGTCAGTGTTAGGTCCCTTGCATGAAGTCTAAACCCTGCTCTCCCCCGTGAGAAGCACTGCATTTCTACTCTGGTTAATGGCTCAGAAATTCTGTGGCTTCTCTGCTGCTGGCTCCTCACATGCCGTTGTGGTCCATGAAGAGGTTTGCTCTGTTGCCTGGGGTGTAGAAGTCTTTCAGCTGGACCCTGACTTCTTCTTAGGGGCAGCTGATCTCAGGCTTTGACCTGGGTGGATGGAGGGAGAGCGCTGTACCCACCTAGTTGCAGTTCAAGCACTGTGTGGATTTGAAGACTGAGAGGAAGAATTCTTGGAAAGCAAATCAATTACGGAAATGTATAATTCAGAAAAAAAAAATCTTCTGTGTTCTCTTACTTCCTCCTGTAGTTTCAAATGTTCAAGATTTATCTATTCGTGTATTAATAAGTGCCAATATATATATATATATATATATATTTTGGTTTTTTCAAGACAGGGTTTCTCTGTGTAGCTTTGCGCCTTTCCTGGAGCTCACTTGGTATCCCAGGCTGGCCTCGAACTCACAGAGATCCGCCTGGCTCTGCCTCCCGAGTGCTGGGATTAAAGGCATGCGCCACCAACGCCCGGCGCAATATATGTTTTTTAATTTAAAGAACTCTCTTGGAGGCCCCTCATTACAAATCTTCAGATATGAGTACATGTCCTGGAGCAGCTGCAGAAACCAGGAAATTTAAATGGGACATTGTCAGGACGGCGGATTGGAGAACCATAGAGAGGGCGTATCAGGGGACTAATGATCTGACCAAACAGGAAAGGGGAACTCTTTAGGGACAGGGAGGAAGATAAACACAGAAGGATAGAGGAGGGTAAAATAACTAAAAGGATGTCTGAAAAAGCCAGAAGGAGTTATATATTAATAACCAATACTATTAACTATTTACCTTAAAAGACCCTATAATATACAGTTCTGTATATAAATATACATACATAATGTAATTTCTCTCTCTTTTTTCTTTTGGTTTTTGTTTTTTCAAGACAGGCTTTCTCTGTGTAGCCCAGGCTGTTCTGGAACTCACTCTATAGATCAGGCTGTCCTCAAACCCACAGAGATCCGCCTGCCTCTGCCTCCTGAGTGCTGGGATTAAAGGCATGTGCCATCACCGCCCAGCTTACATACATAATTTCAATGACTTTTTCTCATTCTAAGCTGACAATGATCCTTTCAAAAGCCAAACACCACCTAAAAACCCCCAATACCAAACATGAGAAGCCCTCTTTCATGGTACCAGAAGGTGCCACCTAAGCTTCCAAAGGAGGGAGGCAACCAATAGTCCTACCCAGCTAGACGCCTATGAACCACATCAATGACAAGCATGGCACCATAACCCTGAGTACAATAGTGGCATGCATACCTTGGTGGCAACCAACAGCTCTCTAATTGGACTTAAGTCCCTCTCCACAAGAGGGAAACCACGCCTGGTGCTAGAAGCCTAGCTAACTAACTACACAGTGCTAGTGAAGCTAAGGATCTTGGAGGAGAGCCTCTAACCATTACTCTACAAAGCCAGCCTGCTGCCTAATGACAATCTAAACCTTTATCCTAATGTTTACAGATAGTGTAGCCTTTACTTCTCATCAAGGAAACTCCTCTTGGCAACAGACAGAGAGCATTGCCGAAAACCACAACCAGTCAAAATGCAGAGTTGTCGAGCCCAGGACCAATGGATACACTCACGAAACACTTCCACACTGAAGCTTCAGGGACCATTGGGGAAGAAGAGGGGAAAAGCCTGTAAGAGTCAGCAAGCAGATCAGGGAGCTTGCTGTGAGAATGTGTCTCCTAGGAGTGTTAGAAGCAACACCCGTAGAGTCTTACCAACATGACTGCCCAAGCATGAGCTGAACAAGGACAACAGACTGCTAAAGAGGATGACCTTAACCCTACACCAAGAACGACGGGAAACTAAGAGATACTGAGAGTGGAAGAAAGAGTCTTCCTCAGGGAAGAGCACACCAATTGATTATCAGCACCAGCCCTGAAAACGTACATACAAGTAACATTATGCAGACCAAGCAGGTTAAAGTTATGTGCTTAGAAGTGTGTGTGTGTGTGTGTGTGTGTGTGTGTGTGTGTGTGTGTGTACAACAACTAATGAAAAAAGAGGCCATGAATTTGAAAGATCAAAGAGAGTTATGTGGGAGGGTTTGGAGGGAGGAAGGGGAGGAGCAAATGGTGTAATAATATAATAATCTAAAAATTAAAAATAATTTTTTAAAGATTCACTTATTTTTATGTGCACTGGCATTTTGCCTGCATGTATGTCTGTGTAAGGGTGCCAGACAGCCTGGAACTGGAGTTACAGACAGTTGTGAGCTGCCATGTGGGTGCTGGGAATTGAACCTGGGTCCTCTGGAAGAGTAGTCAGTGCTCTCCAGTCCCTAAAAGAAACAATTTTTTTTTAAAAAAATGTTTACTCCTAGGAAAAAAAGAATTACAAGATGAAAATTGCTCTAGGCAGAGTGAAGGTGGAGTTCATGAACGAGCATTACAAACTCTTTGAACAAAGAGGCCTCAGAGCTGGGTTTTGCTGTCTCCAAAGATGCTTCGGTTTGTCTTGGGTTCAAACACCCCTCCCAGTAAACCCCTTTACTTTTACCAGGCTGAAAAAGAAAAGCACCCCTGGGTGGAGAACTCAGAACACTGTAATGCTTATTTCTCGAAGCTCTGGAGGCTGCAAGTCCAAGGTTGAGGTGGCAGAAGGTTTGGTGTTGAGTGAGGGATGATCTCAGCTGTCAAGAGAGGCATGTTGTGTCCTCTGCAGGGGATGGACACTGTCTGCTCAAGAGCTGCAAGGGTAAATGGGGACTTATTACCTTCTCCGGGGAGCCCTCTTGCAAGGAATTCATAAATTCCTGAGGTGGAGTGCTCATGGTTTTCTTACCTCTCACAAACCTCACTTCTGATGCTGTCACATGGGCATTCCTTCTCAAGGTGACCTTTGGAGAAAACACAGCATTCCAACTGCAGCACATGGTGGCTCCCAGGCTCACAAATTGTCACAAACAGCAGGAGCTTCTCTTTTCATGGAAAATATTCCACAAATAGGCATATTGCTTACTTATTTTTAAGATTTACTTATTTTAGGTATTGAATATTTTGCCTGCAATTATGTAGGCACCATAGGTGTGCCCAGTGCCTTCAGAGGTCAGAGGTCAGAGGTCAGAAGAGGGTATCAGCATCACATCCCTTGGAACTGGAGCTAATGATGGCTGTGAGCCACCATGTGGGTGCTGAGGATTGAATCCAGGCCCTCTGGAACAACAAATGCTCTTAACTGGGGAGCCACTTTTCCAGGCTCATAACTGGGCTTTTTAAAAATAAATAAAGCTGCCAGGCGGTGGTGGCACACGCATTTAATCCCAGCACTCGGGAGGCAGAGGCAGGTGGATTTCTGTGAGTTCGAGGCCAGCCTGGTCTAATAGAGTGAGTTTCAGGACAGGCTCCAAAGCTACTCAGAGAAACTCTGTCTCCCCTCCCACCCCAAAGTAAAAGTATATGTAATTTCCATGGCTTCTTTTAAAAGACTTACTTTATTTTATGTGTGGGAGTGGTTTGCCTGTATGTGTTGCTGTGCACATGTTAGTGCCTGGTGCCCAAGAGGATGAGAGGAGAGCATTGGACCCCCTGGAAGTGGACTCACAGACAGCTGTGAATCACCACGTGGGTCCTGAGAATGGAACCTGGGTCTTCTGCAAGAGCAGCCAGTGCTCTTAGCCACTGAGCCGTCTATCTAGTCCCTCCAGTTGTGTGACTCTTGGTAAACTGCCCGTGCTCCGGCAATCAGTCTCTCAGTGATGCTTCTGTAAGTCCCCACTTAAACTCATTGGTTAACAAGAACAACAACTGGTTTATTATTATTTTTATTGGATTTTTGTTGTTTGTTTGAGACCAAGTCTCCCTTTGTACCCCAGGCTAGTCTAGAACTCACTACCTAGGCAAGACTGACCTTGGACTCTCCAGTGCTGGGATTGTGTGCATGTTGCTCTATCCAGTTTTTATGTGGTACTGGGGATCAAACTCAGGGCTTCCCCCATGCCAGGCAAGCTCTGTGTCTAAGATATACATACATACATATATATATGTATATGTATGTATGTATATACAACTTCTTTATTGTCACTTTGATTTGCTTTTGCCTGAGGACTGGTGATGCTGAACACTTTTCACATGCCTGCTGGGCTTTTGGTTTCTTCTCGAGTGTTCTTTGTTCATGTTCTTTACTGCTGAGTTGAGTGGAATCCTTGCATATTTTGGCTGTTAACCCCTTATCTAAAATGTGGTTTACAAATGCCTTCTTGAGGTCATTAGTGGTTTCTTCTCTCTACTCATGTCCTCGGGAGCTTTTTAGTATGATTGGTCCCGACAGCTTATTTACCCTCTTGTTGCACTGCTTCTCAGGAGATGCCTAAAAGCCCTCACCAGAGTCAGCACTAACAGGTTTTCCCTGTCTTCTAGACAATTACGGCATCAGATCTGTTTAGATCTTTCTCTCTCTGAGTGGATTTAAATGTGATAAGATCAGGCAGGGTCCAGTTTTATTCTTTAGCATGTAACTATCCAGTTTTCTGGAGATCACTAATTTCTTTCTTTTTTTTTTCCTTTTTTGTTTTTTCGAGACAGGGTTTCTCTGTGTTGCAGTTCTCTCGCTGTCCTGGATCTCGCTCAGTAGACCAGGCTGGCCTGGAACTCACAGAGATCCGCCTGGCTCTGCCTCTGGAGTGCTGAGATTAAAGGCATGCGTCACCACCACCCGGCGAGATCATCAATTTCTTACTTTTCAGTTTTTACTTTTTGCAGTACCAGGGGTGGAACCCAGCGTCTCAGGCATGTTAGGTAAGGCTCTACCATCTAGCTCCATTCCCACCCCCCTTTTTATTTTGAGACAGTGTCCTACTAAGTTGCCCAGGATGGCCTTGAACTTGCAATTCCCTGCTTCAACCTCCAAGCAACTGGTATTACAGATTTGCCCCACTGGATCTGGCTGAAAAAAAAAAAAACATTTGTTGAAATGATCACTCTTCTTTTTATCTTCTTGATGGTCCTTGTCAAAATCACTTGCTCACACAAACTGGGGCTTATTTTTGCATTTTCTACCCTTTTCTATTAATCTATGTATCTGTTTTTATGAAGGTGTGGATTTTTGCTACATATAAAATATATCTCAGTCAAACCGATTTACAACTGACTTAAAAAAAAAATCGTACGTACAGCCAGTAGGCTCCTGAGTGTGTCTGGTCTGCTTCCTGTCTAGCTTTAGCCTTTCACCTCTTGCTGCTGCCTCCGGATCTACACAGTCTGTGAGAGGTGGGTCTGACATTTCACCTGTAGTTCAGTATGAGTAGCTGTTCCATGCCAGATACTGAGAGAGCACCTCTCACTCAGAGCTCGGGGGAACCCATCCCCTTGTCAGGCTCTGGTCTTACCAAGAGGGGCAGGGGAAGCAGGTCTGTGTGACCATCTTTCTCCTTGTTCTGTAGGGGTAAAGAAAGCCAAATGCTTTTGGCTTTTTCCTTGGACACAGCTAATTCTCCACATCAACCTGACAGGTGAGTCTGGAAGTCACGGAGTAGGACATCTGCCTTCAAAATTAATGGGAGACGGCAAACACTTGTAGCTGCCTGATGACCACTCCGTGTGAGGGGAGAGAACGTGGAACATGGGGTTTCAGAGCCTGACCTTATTCTCAACTCTCCACTTACCAGTTCTGCGTATCACTGCTCACTTCCTTCTTTCCTGGAGTCCAGCTCTCTCTGGGGTGCTTGCAATTCGAGCTGAACCCCGAGGAGCCACCTTCTCCCACTGCTTCTGAAGACTTCCCCAAGGACCCTGGGGAATTCAGGTCTGCAGCCCAGGCTTAGACTCAGAACTCTATTGCTTGGGTTTGGAAAACCCATCCAGATGAGTAACTGTTAGTTTGCCTTTGACCGTGATGCAAGCTCGTTCACTTCCTGAAACCACATCCTTCCTGCCTCCAGTGTCAGTGACCATTATAAATTCATCTCATTTCCTCTTTGGCTGTACTTAAGGCTGGTATCTGGGTGAGTACTGTTTCATGGAGCAGTGTGGGTGAAAGGTCCAGGGAAGGAATGGGAAGCTATGCTCAATGGCATGATTTGTCTTGGTCAATAGACTAGAAATTTCTTCTAGATTCTAAATCTAACTTTAAAGTATTTCTGGGGTATTCTGTTTGTTGGTTACTTGGTTTGTGCATGTTGGGGAGGTGTGGGGAGGTGGTGGGGAGAAGAAGAAGGAGGAGGAGGAGGAGGAGGAGGAGGTGGAGGAGGAGGAGGAGGAGGAGGAGGAGGAGGAGGAGGAGGAGGAGGAGGAGGAGAAGAAGAAGAAGAAGAAGAAGAAGAAGAAGAAGAAGAAGAAGAAGAAGAAGAAGAAGAAGAAGAAGAAGAAGAAATTATAGTTTCCTAGGACTTCAACAGGCTTGCCTAGCATCCACTCAGGGCCGCAGAGTGGGATGCCTGTGAGGGAATGTGCTGGAAGCCCAGGGGCCAGCCAAAGTAAAGACCAAAGCTATTTGTGGAAGGTCTCAGGAGCAGGGAGCAGAGAACTGAAAAATCCTGGTACAGATGGGAGCTGAAGGAGGATCTGTAGAGCTGGGGCGGCTGTCAGCAAAGGCACCAGAGATGAATGAAAGGAAGGATGTGAGCTGTTGCCTACAGCAGGGAGAGGAGACAAGAATGGAAACGGAACAGGAGTCGTTGAGCTCGAGGTGACTGAGTATCAGCTTGCTGTCATATAAATATCAATTCAGAGTCCATTACCATTTTCCAGGCTCTTTCCCTTCCCCTATCATTAATGGCTTCAGACTGAGATCGCCACTTAGTGTCTGTACTGCTCAGCAGAAGGAACTTCCACACTCCAATTAGTTGAGAACCTAGATGAGAAAGAATTGTCAGGGCAGCATCTAGCCTATGAATTTTAATTCATATTTAACCAAATGTGAATCATGATTGCTCATGTTTTTGAAAATTTCAAAGAGCCATTGAAGAGATGTATGCTTTGTTCCTCTCCTTTATATGCGCCCAAGTTCCACCTGATTAGGTCCCGTCGGTCCATGGGACATAGAGGAGCAGTGCAAGACTGTCCACCCCTCTGGGCTGTGGGTCCGCCTTCTGTTGTTGTTCTGTTATTACTATAGCATCTTTTCTCCTGGCTTTCTCCTTCCTTTGTTCCTTCCCCTCAGATGAAAACAGGAGCAAGAACCAGAACCTTCCATTAAAAGTGATCGGAAAGCAATCTCTTTTGCTTTCTCAGTGAGTAAATGGGGAAGCTGAAATTGAGAAACAGTGACGAGTGCCCTGATTCCAGCCTTGTTACCATGGGACCGTGGTCTCATGTAGGCTTGTTCTCTGTGTACCATAGCTTATTGTGTTGATGGCTTATTTATTTTGATCTCTACAGAGGAGCTTTACTTCCATGGCTCAGGACACACTCCTGGATCAAGCTCAGAGAACTTTCTGGTAAGCATTTGGTTTACTTTTCAGAGTCAGAGATGGTGATTCATAGAGTTGAGTGATCTCCCCCCCCACCCCCCGCTTGGAATTTTTTGAGTTAAGAAACTTAAAAACCTGTACCAAGCTATGGGGTACCCTGTGATGTTTCAATATTAGCATCTAGTTTTCTGGAAGTGGAGAGTTTTAATAAGATTTTTCTTACCCACCTGGGGTTTTCATTCCTGCTGTGCCAGTGTGGACCTAAGCCCCAGGACCCTCGAAAGGGCTGCGGATGAAGATGACAAGCGTCCGATGCAAGCTGGCCCAGTATCTAGAGGACCTCGAGGATGTGGACCTCAGGAAATTCAAAATGCACTTGGAAGATTATCCACCTGAGAGGGGCTGCATCCCACTCCCCAGGGGCCAGATGGAGAAGGCCGACCATTTGGATCTAGCCACACTCATGATCGACTTCAATGGGGAGGAAAAGGCATGGGCCATGGCTGTGGGGATCTTTGCAGCTATCAACAGGAGAGACCTCTGGGAAAAAGCTGAGAAGGACCAGCCAGAGTGGAGTGAGTGAACAAGAAGATTTTTCTTCTTACAGTAAAGTACACGTAACCTAAAACGTAGAATTTTGGTAATTTTAAGTATATGGCTTAATAATAAGGAAACTCATATTGTTGTGCAACCAGCTTCCAGAGTGCTTTTTGCCTTGCACAACGGAAGCTCTTAACTTGCTAGGTAATAACTCTCCGTTACCTAACTCCGTCTCCTAGCAACCACCTTTCTGTTTTCTGTTTCTGTCAACTTTACCACTACGGATTCCTCATGCAGGTGTAATCATGAGATGTTTGTCTCTTGTGGCTGGCTTATTTCACTTAGCAGAATGACTTCATGTATGTCAGAGTTTCCTTCTTTAAAAAAGATTAATGGTAAATATCCATGTATAGACTACATTTTGCTTGTCTCTTCATCTGCCAGTGGGTAATTGTGTTTATGCAACATTGTCCTTTCTTGGGTTTTGAATTAGAGTCTCACATATTCCAGGCTGCCCCCAGATTCAGGATCCTCTTTCCTCTGCCTTATAAATGCTAGGAGGTTATGTCCTTTGCCACAAAGAAGTTGGCATGTTGAAAATGTTAATTTATTATCATGTTTTTTCTCTTCTCCTGGCGGGGTATGAGAGAGTGGGAGGAAGCCGCGTGCTTTTTCTAGTTCTGTAAAAACTCCGGTCGCAGTATTCACTTACTCCCAGGAGCCTGCTGTCCCCGGTACCATGCTCTTTACGGGTCTGTTTAGTACTGAGGCCCACCTCTGGTTTCCCAACCAGCTCCTAGTGGATACTTGTTTGCTCTGAACAAGGGAAACGGCAGAAAGGATTCAGAGTGACCAGAACGTCACAGGCAGAGGATGCTGAGTTGGAGGGGCAGGAGGGAGTAATCACAATGGGTAAAGATGCTGGGGTGGTGATAGCTCAGTGGTAGAGCGCCTGCCTAGCATGCACAGGGCCCTAGGTTCCATCCTACACCACGGGGTCAGTGGAGACGAGGGGGTGCATGGCAAGGCAATAGTGATACAGGAGAAAGAGATGGAGCTGTGTGTTGGAGAACGATGCAATCAAGCTGCATATCACATTGCAACTGTAACTGTGTCTGTACAAAGAACAAATGCAATAAGAGTGGAGTGTTAATCTCAGCAGTAGGAGTACTTACTAAGCAATTTTTGATATTAAACCATAAAATGTTTTTAGTTATTTATTTTGTGTGCATGTATGTGTGTGCTATGGTACATATGTGGAGGTCCAAGGACACCTTGCAGGAGTTGAGTCTTTCTTTCTACCACGTGGGTGCCGGGGATCAAAATCAGGTCACCAGGTTTGTGTCTTTGATCACTGAGCCACTTGTCTCTGGCTTTTTACTAGGTAGTTGCTACTTTCTCTCTTTTTTTTTTTTTTTTTTTTTTTTTTATAAAATTTAGTTTGGGCCTGATTTAGTGGCACACACCTTTAGTTTCAGCACTTAGGAGGCAGAGGCAGGTGGATCTATGTGAGTTAGAGGTCAGCCTGGTCTACAAAGCAAGTTCCAGGATAGCCAGGGCTATGTAATAGAAAGACCAGGTCTCAAAAACAAAACACCCCAAAATACATGTATTTTAGGTGGATGAGTATTTGCCTGCATGTCTATATGTGCACCATGCATGTGTTGTTACCCGAGGAGGCCAGAAGATGGCATCAGATTCCCTGGAACTGGAGTTTTGGACAGTTGTGAGCCACCATGTGGGTGCTGAAAACTGAATCCAGGTCCTCTGGAAGAACAGCAAGGGCTCTTAATCACTGAGCCACCACTCCAGAACAGCTATACTAGGCAGTTTTGATGGATTTTGTTCTTCCAGCAACCCTATAAAGTAATTACTAGTACTATTAGTGCTTTCAAATGAACGGTATGAGCCAAGGGAGATGTTCTAAATACCCAGGGCTCCCCACTCAGAGTCAGCCATAATCCGAGTAAAAAGCCAGGCAAGACTATGGAAGTATAGCCATGTGATGTCGGCTTTCACATCTGAATTTTAAGTGTGAAAACTGTCACCAGTATTTGAAGTTCTCTTTGGGTTAAAGGAGACCTTACGGGAGAATTATGTTGAGAGCTTGGTTTGCACGAATGTCTAGATTTTTGTTTTGTGATCTCATTGCTAGTGGCGCTTTCTTTTCTTCTCTCTTTCTTTCCTCCTCTCTTATCATTCCTTCCTTAGAAAGGGTCTCACACAGCTCAGGTTTGCCTCCAACTCACTGTGCAGCTGAGGATGACCTTGAACTCCTGATCCTTCTGCCTCCACCTCCCAGGTGCTAGGGTTACAGGTGTATGCTAACACCATGCCTGGCTTATGTGGTATAAGATAGACTTCATCCATGCTGTGAAGGCACTCTGCCAACTGAGCTACATCCCTGACACTATCTTATAGAATTATTTTATATCCACAGGAGTACTTACCTTACCCATAAAGTTCCTGTCTGTGTCCTTAATCTATTGTATACGTTTTCCTACAGGGGGCTTTGGTTACAGCATTCCTAAATTTCTCTTAGAAAGAAAGCCCAGACTACTTGGACATGTAGTCCTTGGCTAAAGGTACATGTTGGAATTTCCTTGGAGTTTTCTGTGGATAATGATGCCTTAAGCCTCAGTGTAGAGTAAACAGAACTGCTTTGAGTAGAGTCCTACTCAGAATTTTTAAATTTTTCTATGTGAATTTAGTTAACCAGTGTTCTGAACTACTTGACTGACAATGTTCATTTCGGAAGACCTAGAAATCTAGACATGGAAGAACAGGATATGACCCAAATGGGCTACATCCACACCACTACGAGCAGGGAAGGGTGAGCCTGTCAGGAGAACATTGAGGATCGGACACATGGCCTCCAAGTCAGGCTGCTAGGGACAGCCAGGGACAGATGATGGCAAAAGAAACACTGTTTTTTCTCATATGTACTCTGATGGACTTCTGGGTCTGGCAAAGACATTCTGAGCTTGGGAACACAGTGTTTAGCTGATGGCTGACAGCTATCCTTTCAAAGCAAGGCAAGCAGAATCGTGCTCACCGGGCTTCTGATGACACAACTACCTGAACCATGTTTACTCCCCTCTCCCTCTACTTTTCTTTTTCTTTGCTTTTCCTCTTTGAGACACGATCTCATGTAGCCCAGGCTGGCCTTGAACTCACTACGTAGCTGAGGATAACTCTGAAGTTCTGATCCTCCTGCCTCCATCTCCCAAGTGCTGAGCTTAGAGGTGTGTGCTGTCATGCCTGGCTAAGCCATGTCTAATTCAGAAGGAATATGGGGTAGGGGCCTCTGACCCACCCCATAGACTAGGCTCCGTTCTATCCTCTGTGTTAGGACTCTTTGATGTACTTTGTGTTTTTTCCTTTTGTGTTTAGGTGATGAGCGTGCTTCTAATCTCACTGTGGTATGCCAGGAAGACAGCCTTGAAGAGGAGTGGATGGGTTTGCTGGGATACCTTTCCCACATATCAATTTGTAAAAAAAAGAAAGGTATGTAGGGAGCTTCCACCTTTGCTTTGAGACTTGGAAGAGGAGGTTTGGAAAAGGAGCTGGGAAGCTGGGTAGCTTGGCCACGCCACAGGTTTCCTCTTCGGGGAACAAGGCCTGCTTCAGGAAACTCACCTTCAGCTCAAGAAGTAGATGCACATTTACATGTTTTTTTTTTTTTGTTTTTTTTTTTTTTTTTTCAGACTACAGGTATGAGGCTGAAATAACAGATTTTCTGGCTGGAGGCAGTGCCTATGGTGCCGGCTTTCTGCTCTAGCATGAGGGGGAAGACAGAGTTTGGGGGACCTGATACTCTTGAGCAGTGGATAAAAATTATACCTCCTACTTCCCTAACCTAATCCTTACTCTCTCCAGAGTACAAGCCGCTTGTTTTTCTTTTAGACACGTGGGCATGTTTTATATTAATTTGCATTTTATGTTGCCTCCACCCTTTTGGGAAACAGTAATAGATATATGAGCTATCTGGAGAACACATTGCCACTAGGGCCTGTGGCTCCCTGGCCACATAGGCTTTAGACTGGATTTTTCAGGACCTGACATGAATTCCTACCTTGGGAGTTGACCTCAAATCCCATGATGAAATGGTTGGTTACTGCCGTAACAACCATGCCTCTATTGCATCAGAGAGCATACCTTGCTATATACATGAGTGGTGAGCACATTCTCTATGACAGTCAGCATTCTTTACGTGTTTTTGCTGTTGTTATTGGATCCTCACAATTCTCAGTGTTCCTCCTGAAAGAGCATAGGTCCCCTAATAGATTATTGTTGGGGAATAGATGTATGGGGGCTTTTCCTGGATTCTACCTTCCTGTCTCTGCTGCAGATTACTGTAAGATGTACAGAAGACATGTGAGAAGCAGGTTCTACTGTATCCAAGATCAAAATGCACGTCTGGGTGAGAGTGTTGACCTCAGCAAACGCTACACTCAGCTACAAATGGTCAAGGAGCATCCCAGCAAGCAAGAGAGGGAGTATGAACTACTGACCATTGGCAGGACCAAAATGTGGGACAGCCCCATGAGTTCCATTAAGCTGGAGTTACTGTTTGAGCCTGAGGATAAGCACACAGAGCCTGTGCACACAGTGGTGTTCCAGGGAGCAGCAGGCATTGGGAAAACAATACTAGCCAGGAAGATTATGTTGGACTGGGCATCTGGGAAGCTCTTCAAAGACAAATTTGATTATGTATTCTTTATCCACTGTCGAGAGGTGAGCCTCAGGACACCAAGGAGTCTGGGAGACCTGATTGTCAGCTGCTGGCCTGATCCAAACCCACCACTGTGCAAGATCCTGCATAAGCCTTCCAGGATCCTCTTCCTCATGGATGGCTTTGATGAGCTGCAAGGGGCCTTTGATGAGCACATTGGAGAGGTCTGCACAGACTGGCAGAAGGCTGTGAGGGGAGACATCCTGCTGAGCAGCCTCATCCGAAAGAAGCTGTTGCCCAAGGCCTCTCTGCTCATTACAACGAGGCCGGTAGCCTTGGAGAAACTGCAGCATCTGCTGGACCACCCTCGCCATGTAGAGATCCTTGGTTTCTCCGAGGCCAAAAGGAAGGAGTATTTCTTTAAGTATTTCTCAGATGAGCTGCAGGCCAGGGAAGCCTTCAGGCTGATCCAAGAGAATGAGATCCTCTTTACCATGTGCTTCATCCCCCTGGTCTGCTGGATTGTGTGCACAGGGCTGAAGCAGCAGATGGAGACCGGGAAGAGCCTGGCCCAGACCTCCAAGACCACTACTGCCGTCTATGTCTTTTTCCTCTCCAGCCTGCTGCAGTCCCGAGGGGACATGGAGGAGCATCTCTTCTCTTCCCACCTACAGGGGCTCTGCTCACTGGCTGCAGATGGAATTTGGAACCAGAAAATCCTATTTGAGGAGTGTGATCTGAGGAAACACGGCCTGCAGAAGACAGATGTCTCTGCTTTCCTGAGGATGAACGTGTTCCAGAAGGAAGTGGACTGTGAGAGAGTCTACAGCTTCAGCCACATGACCTTCCAGGAGTTCTTTGCTGCTATGTACTACTTGCTGGAAGAGGAGGAAGAGGGGGTGGCTGTGAGGAAGGGACCAACAGGTTGTTCGGATCTCCTGAACCGAGACGTGAAGGTCCTCCTAGAAAATTACGGCAAGTTTGAAAAAGGCTATCTGATTTTCGTGGTCCGTTTCCTCTTCGGCCTTGTGAACCAGGAGAGAGCCTCCTATTTGGAGAAGAAATTGAGTTGCAAGATCTCTCAGCAAGTCAGACTGGAGCTGCTGAAGTGGATTGAAGTGAAAGCCAAGGCCAAGAAGCTGCAGAGACAGCCCAGCCAGCTGGAACTGTTCTACTGCCTGTATGAGATGCAGGAAGAAGACTTTGTGCAGAGGGCCATGGACCACTTTCCCAAAATTGAGATCAACCTCTCTACCAGAATGGACCATGTGGTGTCCTCCTTTTGTATCAAGAACTGTCACCGGGTGAAAACGCTTTCCCTGGGGTTTCTCCACAACTCCTCCAAGGAAGAAGAAGAAGAGAAGGGAGAAAGTCAACACTTGGCCCAGGACCAGGGTGTTTTCCCAGAGCCCCACACTGCCTGTTCTTCCAGGTAAGGAAATTTGACTTCAAGCAGATGGAGCCTGTGCCTTATGCTTTCTGGCTCTTTTCCTTGGTCCTTACTTCCTCTCCTCACTTACCGATTTTCCAAATATAATTGCCAAGCTTCGTGATGATGTGACTGCCGCCCTGTGGATGGTAGAGAGTGACTTGTGCTAGGGGTCAAATCCAGGACCTCAAACATGCCAGCCAAGCTTTCCACCAACGGAGCTCCATTCCCAGTCCTCAGCCTCTGCATTTAATAAGAGCTACAGGGTGTTCCTATGTGAATCCCTGCAAATGACTGTAAAAGTAAACACTAGCGATGTAGATGGTGTTGCTTTTGAGATTCTGACTTTACTCCTGTGACTGCAGCATGGCCTCAGGATTTTCCACAGCAGTCCCGATGCAGTTGGGCAGCCTGAGTCAAAGATGCTCCTTGGACCACTCAGTGTCACGTCCAGACCAGGGGCACAACAGCTGTCTAATGTTGGAAGGGGGTACCTGAGGGTTTTTGCAGTAAGTCTAAAGCTTACTTCTTTGAATCTCAAAAGGAACCTCTCTACCCAAGGCTCACCAGCCTGCTTCCGTCTGAAGGAACTGTAGATTTGTGACTTGACATCCAGGAGACTTTTCTATGAATAGGTGCCTGGAGCCCTGTCCTGAGCTCCAGTTTGTTATCATTAGAAACCAATGTTCTTTTCTGTCCTTCTTCCTGCCCTTCTAGATTGGAGAGCTGCTATCTCACGTCTAGCTTCTGCCGAGGCCTCTTCTCCAGTCTAAGCACCAACCAGAACCTCACAGAACTGGACCTCAGTGACAATACCCTGGGGGATGCGGGCATGAGGGTGCTGTGTGAGGCACTCCAGCTTCCAGGCTGTAACATTCAGAGACTGTGGTAAGTCTCCACGGGTGTGTATGTGGTGTGTGTGTGTGTGTGTGTATGTGTGTGTTTGTGTGTGTGTGGAGAGAGAGAGAGAGAGAGAGAGAGAGAGAGAGAGAGAGAGAGAGAGAGAGAGAGTGTGTGTGTGTGTGTGTGAGAGAGAGAGAGAGAGAGAGAGAGAGAGAGAGGAAAATGAATGGGAGGAGACACTAGAGAGGGATCATTGATGGGTCTGGTCAGTTGTTCCCAGGCTGCTGTAAAAAAGGACCAAGAACCAAACCCTAAAGGCTCTAACATTTTTTTTACCTCAGGTTTGGATGCTAAAGTCCAAAATCACACAAGCACTGGTTGGTCCTGAGTCTCTCCCTGGCTTGTAGATGGCTGCTTCCTCCTTGATTCTTTGCATCATCCTCCTGCTGAGTGTCCATGCTCTAACCTCTTCCAGCCTTCCCTGCTGAGTGTCCAGGCTCTAACCTCTTCCAGCCTTCCCTGCTGAGTGTCCATGCTCTAACCATCTTCCAGCCTTCCCTGCTGAGTGTCCATGCTCTAACCTCCTCCAGCCTTCCCTGCTGAGTGTCCATGCTCTAACCTCCTCCAGCCTTCCCTGCTGAGTGTCCATGCTCTAACCTCCTCCAGCCTTCCCTGCTGAGTGTCCATGCTCTAACCTCTTCCAGCCTTCCCTGCTGAGTGTCCATGCTCTAACCTCTTCCAGCCTTCCCTGCTGAGTGTCCATGCTCTAACCTCTTCCAGCCTTCCCTGCTGAGTGTCCGTGCTCTAACCTCTTCCAGCCTTCCCTGCTGAGTGTCCATGCTCTAACCTCTTCCAGCCTTCCCTGCTGAGTGTCCATGCTCTAACCTCTTCCAGCCTTCCCTGCTGAGTGTCCAGGCTCTAACCTCTTCCAGCCTTCCCTGCTCAGTGTCCATGCTCTAACCTCTTCCAGCCTTCCCTGCTGAGTGTCCATGCTATAACCTCCTCCAGCCTTCCCTGCTGAGTGTCCATGCTCTAACCTCTTCCAGCCTTCCCTGCTGAGTGTCCATGCTCTAACCTCCTCCAGCCTTCTCTTGTGTCTGATACCGGTCCACGTGGACTAGGCTCAACACTGTGGATGCAGCTTAACTGCCTATTTGAAGTTGCCTATTTCCAAATATGGTCCCACCCTGTGGGCTTCTGGGGTGGAACTGTGACACATGAAGCTTTGGAGGAACACATTATAAATGGGCAGCCTGAGTGGACTGGGGGAAGTTTGGGAAGCTTTAGGTGGGGAAGATGAAGAAGAACTGAAAAGAACTGTTTCTAGGTGGCAAAACAGAAGCTCTGTCTTCCATCCTCTCATGGACCGGGCTTCTGAGTGAGAATTGGGAAATTTTATTATGGATGCTAATGGATGACAGTATCAGAACACACCAAAGTGTTGTAGGGATGTGAATTTCACATACTCCATTCTGTGCTCTATTTTATTTAAGTAATTACCTCTAAATATATGGAATAAGAAAACATTTAAATTAAAAAGAATACAAATAAAAAAGAAAATTTCTATTTTTTTATTTTCTCTAAAAAATTGCGTGTGTGTGTTGTGTATATTATCTGTGTGTGTGTGAGTGAGTCTGTGTGTGAGTCTGTGTGTGTGTGATTTTGAGCCTACACATGTCACAATATGCATGTGGAGTCAAAGGGTAACTTTGGAAATTGATTCTTGGGATAGAACTCAGGCCACTAGGTTTGGGTGGCAAGAACATTTACCCACAAAGTCACTTCACCTGGCCCTAACATGGGAAACTAACTGAATTCCGAAGAAAACTCCTTTAATTCCTTTTGAGACAGTGCTGGTGGTGACGTCATTCTTTTGTGTTTACTCTCACCTCTTTTTTTAAAAATTTTATAATTAATTTAATTTTACATATCAGCCATGGATTCCCCTGTCCTCCTTCCTCCCTCCCCCTCCCCTCTCCCCCCAATCCACTCCCTATTCCCATCTCCTCCAGGGCAAGGTCTCCCCTGGGGATTCAGCTCAGCCTGGTAGATTCAGTCCAGGCGGGTCCAGCCCCCCCCCTCCCTTCACCCAGGCTGAGCAAAGTGTCCCAGCATAGGCCCCAGGCTCTCACCTCTTAAAGGTTTCAGCACATCTCACATCACCACACTGAAGAACAAGCTTCTGACACGAGGCCTCCTAGGGACACACGTGGCCTCCTGGGGACAGACCACCATCAGACAACAGTGCACGGAATGAATCACAGTTGTAGTCAGTGGCCGATCTAAGCTGTGTGGGGCACTGACAGAGACCGGATGCTTACACAGGCACTGGTCCTGGGCTTTGCCTCAGCTTTGCTGACATTCCCCACAGCTCTTCTTTGTGGAGATCTGTTCACTAGGAAGGAAACTGAGTCAATGCTACCTAGACTGGGAAAACACTAATGAGCAGCCCGGCGTAGAGAGACTCCGACTGTTCTTTGCCCATCCCTCCCATCTTGTCTTCCTGGTTGTGGCGTTGCTATCCCTGCCCCAGTGGAATAGGAACTTCATGAGAACACCTGTCGGCTCTGCTTCCCGAATTTCTCTTCAGTGTAGAGAGAACACCACGATTAGATTGTCCAGCAAAATCGGCGAGGGCATGATGCTTGTAAAGACTTTCTGTCATGTAGATGAGGACCCTAGTGACGCCCGCCTAGTGAGGGTGCTTCAGGTGTTAGAAATTCCTGGGGACAGGAGCTCTAGGCTCACCACCCTTTGCATTTACAAACCTGGTGGCATCCTTTGTGCACCTGAAAGTGGATGAACACGTGCTTGGGGCACTCACCACAAGGGTCCCTACACCATAGCTTTGGGCTATGACCAGGTGAGCAGTGGCCCACTTCTTACATGTCCTGGGCATTGCTCAGGAACTCTTGGTTTACTCCGGGACACCCCTGCTCCTTCCTGCCTGGTGCAGAAACCAAGTCCAGACTGGAAGACAATAGCTGTGAAGGAGTCTGTGAGTCAGCTCTCCCTCCATTTGATGAACACCTGAAATGTCAACTCAAAGGAGGGAAGATTGCTTTGGCTCAGAGTTTTAGTCCATGGTCAGTTGAGTCTGTTGTTTGAGCCCACCACAAGACAGAATATCATGGTAGTATTATATAGTAGAGGAGTCAATGGCTAAGGAGAGGAGGAAGAGATAGAGATGGAAAAAACAGAGACAGATGATGAGAGAGAGAGAGAGAGAGAGAGAGAGAGAGAGAGAGAGAGAGAGAGAGAGAGAGAGAGAACAGTATTCCTTTAAGGTCACCCCCCTTCAGTGTCCACACTGGTCCCACAAGTCTTCTTCCAGACTCTACCTCCCAGAGGTTCCACCAACGCTCCATAGTTTGAACATGTGGATCTGGGACACATGTAGGATCCAGATTCTGAAGGGGCCACACTCTGATGTCTGATTCTATACTTCATTTGAAGGTTGGGCCGCTGTGGACTTACCCATCAATGCTGTTTCGACATCTCCTCTGTCCTGAGCAGCAGCCAGAAGCTGGTGGAGCTGGATCTGAGCGACAACGCCCTGGGGGACTTTGGAGTCAGACTTCTGTGTGCGGGACTGAAGCACCCATTCTGCGACCTGCAGGAACTCTGGTGAGTCTGGCCCACCCCTCAGGAAGCTCTGCCCTGAGGTCCCTTTCAGGAACTCCGCTTCAGGGAGACTCCACTAGCTATCCGCACATGGGTGAGGACTGGAATGTTCTCAGTGGCCAGGAGGACTTCCCGTGTTTCCTTCTGCCGGTTTTCCCAGTCGTTTAACCAACCAGCGACTGCTGTGGGGAAAGCTTCCTGTGAAAATATAACAGTGGTGTGCACGTGTGTGCAGATAAGCAAATAAACTATGTCTGTCTTTAAGGTATCTGAGAAAATAAAGCACTGCAAGGTATCTTGGTAGAAGAGCTTTGAGAGTTCACAACACTCCCTCAGGCCTCTCACTAAACAGGGAAAAAGTGGGGGTACAGCAACCGAGGCACTTCATTTGTTCTGTGCCGTCCTTCCTGGATGCTTCTGGGGGACTCGAATTCTAAAGAGATGAGAAAGCGCTTGAGGGCTGAAGATGCAGCTCCCTGGGTACAGTGCTTGCCTAGCAGACATGAGGCCCCAAGTTTGATCCCCAGCACCGAATGAAACCACTGAACCAGATGTGGTGGCAGAAAGATCAAAACCTCGGGCCAGCCTGGGCTCCATGAGACTGTGTCTCAAAACAAAACGAACAAACAAAGAAACAACAACAAACCCACCTGATCAGGTGGTGCCAGCTCCTGTTTCATCACCCGTCACCATGACTTTCTTCTCTCTTTCTTTCTTTTTTCTTTCTTTCTTTTTCCTTCCTTCCTTCCTTCCTTCCTTCCTTCCTTCCTTCCTTCCTTCCTTCCTTCCTTCCTTCTTTCTTTCTTTCTTTCTTTCTTTCTTTCTTTCTTTCTTTCTTTCTTTCTTTCTTTCTTTCTTTCCAAGACAGGGTCTCACGTAGTTCTGTCTGTCCTGGAATTCACTCTGTATCCCAGGCTGGCCTTAAACTCACAGAGATCTGCCTGCCTCTGCCTCCCAAGTGCTGGGATTAAAGGTGTGTGTTACTGCACTCAGCTTCATCTCCGTGATTATTATAGACAACAAACCCACAACAAACAAATAAGAAGCTAGACTGGTGTCGGTAAGGACTCAGGGAACTGGTACTTTTTGGCATCCAGTGCGATGGTTCTTAACCTGTGGGTTGTGGCCCTTTTGGGGATTGAATGACCCTTTCAGGGGGGTCACTTAAGAGCATCAGAAACCACAGATATTTATATTATGATTTTTAACAGTAGCAAAATTACAGTTATGAAGTAGCAATGAAAATAATGTTACGGTTGGGGGTCCCCACAACATGAGGCACTGTGTTAAAGGGTCACAGCGTTAGGAAGGTCGAGAGCCACTGACATAGCGGGAATGTAAAACAGCAGCAAGCATGGGTGTGAAACAGGGAAGCAAGAATGTAAAACATGGCAGGCAGCATGGTGACCCTCACACAGCTGAGTATCGGACTGTGTTGGACCCACGTGTCTCTGGGTGTGTCCGCTGGCTGTGCAACCACGGTG
The DNA here is from genome assembly GCF_049852395.1 of Peromyscus maniculatus bairdii. Taxonomy (NCBI): domain Eukaryota; kingdom Metazoa; phylum Chordata; class Mammalia; order Rodentia; family Cricetidae; genus Peromyscus; species Peromyscus maniculatus. The sequence goes on from NC_134859.1 coordinate 43,799,485, forward strand.
TGCCCGCTGGCTGTGCAACCACGTTTGCACACATCAGATCCACAGCATGTCAGTAACAGCAGCCAAAAGCTAGAAACGTCTTTGTGTCCTTTCGTGGACACAGGACAGAAAGTGGTATTTGCACAGACACAGCTTTGAACAAATTCGGATACTTGCTGAAAACTAGACAAGCCTTGAAGGTGTCCTACTGAGATACACCTGTCACCAAAGGGCAAACACTATAGTTACACGTATGTTAGTACCATGGACACTTGAATTTGTAACAGAAGACATAGGTAGTAGCTTCCAGGCACCAGTGAGGAATAAGTGGGGAGGTTGTTTGTTTGTTTGTTTGTTTTGTTTTTAATGGGTAGAGAGTCAGTTTCGGATAGTGGTGATGACCGCTCTAAAGGGCCCTGAGTCGTGCTGGGTTTTCTTTCTCTTTTTGGTGCTGGGAGCTGGACCTAGGTTCTCTTACATGCTGGGCAAGCATTCTGCCCCAGCCCCTTCCCTTTTCATCTTGGGGCAGGATCTTGCTAAGTTGCCCGGGTGCCCTTTATCTTGAGACTCTCTCGCCTCAGCCTCCTGAGGAGCCGGGACTGCAGGCCTCTGCTTCCAGGCCTCAGTGGGCATGCCGTGGAGCTTGTGTGAAGGTCAGAGGACAGCTTTTTGGAGTCAGCTCTCTCGTACTGTGGGTTCTGGGATTAAACTCGGGTTGTCAGGCTTGGTAGCAAGTGCCTTTACTTACCACGCCATCTCCCCGGTCCCCATGTGTACGTGTTATTTCAATAGAACCAAGTGAAGGGAGTAGGGAGGACGTTCTAGTGCAGGAGTGGCTTATTACCTGTTATTTCACCAGACAGGAAGGGGATGAGGGTATGAGGAGCTGAGGTGTAGACTTCAGCCGAGGGGAGCAGCAGCGGCATAGTCTCCTAGCACGCGGTGCAGAGTACATGAGAGATGGTATTGACCTTGTCCCCTCTGCATGGAAGGTTGGTCAGCTGCTGTCTCACATCTGCGTGTTGTCGGGATCTCGCATTGGCTCTGAGCTCCAACCGTTCTCTGACCAGACTGTACATCGGAGAAAATGCCTTGGGAGATTTAGGAGTTCAAGTTTTGTGTGAAAAAATCAAGCACCCACAGTGTAACTTGCAGAAGCTGGGGTAAGTAAGTCTTTGTCTCTCTGTGGAAAATCTGATTCTTTTCAGAGACAGTTTATTTGGGAAACATGGATGGGGACATTCTAGAAAAGGCCCATCAGCTAGAGATGAAGGTGGGAATTGCAGCATCAGCATCGGAAGTGGTTTGAAGCGTCAGATTCATGTAGCACACAGTTGGGATTCTGCTCTGAAGATTCAAGTAGCCATGGGCTTAGCCAGCTGTGGGTTAAAAATATTAGGAAAAATTATGTCTGTATTTAACATATATGAACCTTCTGCTTTGTCATCATTCTCTGAACAATACAGCATAATTACTACATATAGTGTAATATATATATGCCATGAGAAGTACCGTAAGTAACCTAGAGATAATTTACAGTTGATGAGAGGATGTACAGAGGTGATATGCAAATACTCTGCCATTTTACATGAGGGACATGAACATCTGCAGATTTTGGCACCTGTGGGGTGTCTTGGAGCCAGTTACTCAAGGACACTGGGGGACGGTCGTATTACTGCTGGTCAGGTAAGTCCAACTGGCTTATAGCAGTATAATTGGAGCTTCTTAGGGGTTGTTCAGCCCTATTTCTCCCATTGAGCACAAAACTTGCTTCTAAGACATGCACAAGAGCAATAATCATCTAATGTGTGAACACTTTCAAGATGCATATTACTTCTGCAAAGCATATCCTCTGCACTGAGTTCTCATCCCCCTGCCACAGCATCTTAGGTTCTGAGCTCTGGTGATTGCCTTTCTCTACAGGGCTTAGAGTAGCAGCCCCAGTCTCTGGTCCCCAAAGACAACATCATACTTATGTGGCATGATGTCTCTAAATCCTCAGCTGTGATGTAGCTCAGCATCAGCACCAGTCATCAATGCCTGCCTATAGAGAGGCCCAGGAGCTTCAGATCTTTGCCTGTGGATGCTGGCTAGGAAGTAGACACCCTGGTGTGATTTCCCAGCTCACACCTCTGTGAGCAGGATGCCCTCAGCCTGGTTATATTTTGCAATTGTGTCCCCTGCAGGGCTTTAGCATTTGATTCTAACTGCAGCCTGTCAGCTAGGAAAGACTAAATGTCCATTCTGTCAATATCTATAAATAAAACAAACCAAATATGTCTTTATTCACATTATTGATAGAAATGACAGCTAGATAAACATTTAGGACACAATAAAACAAGCTGAGCATAGTGGTGCAGGCCTTTAATCCCAGTGCTTGGGAGGCAGAGGCAGGTGGATTTCTGTGAGTTTGAAGCCAGCCTGGTCCACATAGTGAGTTTCAGGACAGCTAGAGCTATGTATGAGATCCTGCCTCACAAAAAAAGATAAACGTAAAAGGTGAGTCTGGATATGTGGTTCAATTGGTAGAATTCTTGCTCAGCATGTGTCATGCCTTGGATTCCACCCCTAGTGCAGAATAAACCGGGTTTTGTGTGCACTCCTGTAATCCTAGCACTAGGGAGGGAAAGGCAGGAAGATCAGAAGTTTGAGGTCATCCTCAGTTACATAATGAGTTTGAGACTAGCCTGGGCTACATGAAACCATGTCTTAAACAAAATATCAAAAAAAAAAAAAACCCAACACTAACAAGGTAGACTTTTTTCTGAGAGATAATCAATTATTCATAATTAACAACCAGTATTAATTGTAAGCTCTGATGCTTCCTTGGGCTTGTCCTATTAGCCCAACCCCAGACATTACCAAACTGCTTTCCTATAAAGCTATAGGTGCTGCTATGGCTCCTCCCCAGCGAAGCAGCTTCTGATGCTCATTTTGATCCACTGATATGATCTGGCCTCCGAGCTCTGTTGTGGGTGCTGATGGTAGAAGTGATCTCATTTCCACACACAACACTCTAGGGAAGGGGTCATCAGTAGACCACGGAACAGCGTGTAGTCTGTGTTGCCCTCAGGATCCTGCCCCTACTCCTGTCTGTCTGTCCCAGCCCTTAGCGTGGCTCATGCCTGGAGCATTGCTTCGTACATCACTTCCTCTTGAGCTTCTTTGCCTGTGTTTGCTGCCGTCCTTGTTGATCTGATAGGTTCCTCTTCTGTAGATTCTGTGTGGACTTCTCTTCCTGCGATCCGCAGCTTTTGCCACTGATTTTTGGCTATTTGTTTCTACACTCTCTAAGGTATCTTATGTACCCATAAGGGCCAATAACTACCCAGAGACAGATGTCTTCCCAAACAGATCTCACTCCTGGATGCCACTTACAAGTCTTGCTACAAAAACAACATACTTAGTTTAACATAATGAATTATCCAGGTATGTGAAGCTAAAAGTGAAGAACGTCTCTGTCTCTGGAGAAAACCACTTGCAAACCTGGCAAGCAAAATTCCAGACCCTGTGTTATACACAAACACCCATCCACACATATATCCACACATCATCAATTACTTTATCAATCCACGTGTTGATCCGTGCAACTACTCATCAACATATTTATCTAATTATCCATCTTTCTATCTAAATATCCCATATGTATGACTTTACTAAGGTTGCTATAGCATAGTATCCAAAACCTAATGGCTTTTACATAAATGTATTGTTTCTCAATTCTGGAAGTAGGGATTAAGGCATTAGCAGGGTTGCTTCCTCTGAGGGCCATGAGCGAGGGTGTATTCTTTTGTTGCTCTTCCTTGGCTTGTAGATGTGTCACTTGAAGTGGCCTTCATCTTTACACAGGATTCTCCCTGGGTCTCTGTGTATAACATCGAGTCCCAAATTCTGGGTCTACGGTTTCATTTATTTATTTTTAATTATGTGTGTGAGTGTGTATCGGGGGAGGCCACTGCAGCTGAGCGTGGTGCCAAGGAGACTAGAGGAAGGCACTGGATCCCCTGGAACTGGCATTATGGGGGGTGGTGATCTGCTTGGCATGGATACTGGGAACAAACTGGGGTTCTCTGGAAGAGCAGCAGGCTCTCTTAACTGCCGAGCCATCTCTCCAGTCAGAAGCTCTGATTTTGATGAGGATGTCAGTCGTATTAGATTCGGGCCCAGCTAATGACCTCATCTTAGCCAACTGCATCTGTGATGTTTGATGTCTGGCTATGGTCACATTTTTATTTTCAAAACAGAGCATCCTAGTTAGGGTTTCTATTGCTATGAAGAAATACCATGACCATGGCAACTCTTATAAAGGAAAAGCATTTAATTGGGGTGTGTCTTAGTTAGGGTTTCTATTGCTGTGAAGAGACACCATGACCATAGAAACTCTTATAAAGGAAAACATTTCATTGGGGCTGGCTTATAGTTCAGAGGTTTAGTCCATTGTCCTCATGGTGGGAAGCAAGGCAGCGTGCAGGCAAATGTAGTGTTGGAGAAGGACTCTAGTACCATCTTGACTCACAGGCAACAGGAAGTAGCCTTTCTCACTGGGCGTGGCTTGAGCATATATGAGTCCTCAAAGCCCGCCTCCACAGTAACACACTTCCACCAATAAGGCTACACACACTCAAACAAGGCCACGCCTCACAGTAGTGCCATTCCATTTAGGGGCCATTTTCTTTCAAACCACAACAGGTGGCTTACATTTCCAGAGATTTAGTAAATTATCATCATAGCGTGAGTGGTTGCAGGAAGATATGGTGCTGTGAGTGAGCTGAGATTCCTACATCTTGACCTGCAGGCAACAGGAAGTAGTCTGAGATATTGGGCGTGACTTGAAAATACACGAGACCTCAAAGCTCATCCCCCCCCCCCACAGTGACACACATCCTCCAACAAGGCCATACCTACTCCAACAAAGCCATATCTCCTAATAATGATATTCCCTATGAGCTTATAGGGGCCAATTACATTTAAACTACCACACAGTGTTTCTTTGTGTAGCCTTGGCTGTCCTGGATCTCGCTCTGTAGACCAGGCTGGCCTCGAACTCACAGAGATCCGCCTGCCTCTGCCTCCTGAGTGCTGGGATTAAAGGTGTGTGCCACCACTACCAGGCTATGGTCACATTTTAAAGAGCTGGAACTTCAACATCTGATGTTTTAGGAGGACAGAATTCAACCCAACAGTGAAGTTAGCTATTTAAACTAGAAACATAATAGAAACATTTTTAAAACTTGCTTTTCATTTCTCTAAATGAAAATTTAAATTTCCATTTGGCTTCATGAAGACCTAGTTTGGAGCACAGCACCCCATAGTACCAATCACCATGGTTTATCTAGGCTCTCATTAAGTCAAGAACTTTTAGGCAAGTTTCTCCATTTGTACTGATACAAATCACTCTATAAAACCTATGCTTGCATATATAACTTGATGTGTGTGTGTTCAGGACCTAGAAGGAAGCTCTCGGGTGATCAGTAACGTTTCTTGCTGCTGTGACATACAATGACGTAACGCCTGACAGAACACACAGAAGGAAAGGAGGGTTGATTTAGGTTCAAAGTGTGAGGTGCAGCTCATGAGGGGACACAGTGGGGGGGGGCTCTGTGGTTCACAGTGTGAGGGGAAGCTTATGGGGTCACACAGTGGGGAGTGTGAGGTTCACAGTGTGAGGTGCAGCTCATGGGGGGACCCAGTGGAGGGACTCCGTGGTTCACAGTGTGAGGTGCAGCTCATGGTGTGAGGGGGCGCCCAGTGAGCAAGTGTGAGGCAGCTGATACATTGTATCCACAAACAGGAAGCAGAGAGAACAATGCGGTCCTCACTTGGCTTTTTCCTTTTCATTCAGTCTGGGACCCCAGCCCATAGAATGGTGCCATCCACGTTTAGTTAAGGTAGGGTTTCGCACCTCAGCTAACCCAATCTAGAAAATTCCTCACAGATATGCCCAAAGATTTGTCTTGAAGGTGATTCTAGATCTGACAAGTTGACAGTCAGTATCTAAAGCATTGCAGGGGGGTCGGCTGGAACTGAGATGTTGCCAGTGGGCAGCTAACAGTATGTGGTTGTTTGATTCTTCTAAACATTATATCATGCATGAAGCATACTCATCCCTCAGCCTCAATGGTTGCCAACATCTGGCTATGACATGGCCCTCTTTTCTGTGGTATTAGGAATGAAACCCAGGCAGGGCTGCACACATCCTTGGCTTATATTCAGGTGACTCCATGACAGTGGGAGATTGTTCATCTCTGGGTGGATCTGGAAGCAGAGAGCATGGGCCTGAACTGGCTAGAGTTACAAGGCCCTCCCTCTAGTGACCCTTTTCCTCCAGCCAGGGCACACTTCCAGAAGGTTCTACAACATGTCCAAACAGCACCACCAACTGGGGACCCAGTATCCAAACATGTGAGTCTGTGGGGGAACATACTTAAAGCAATACTTGGCTGTAGACAATGTTCAACTTGACCCAAAAATAGTAAATCAAAAAGTTTTGGACTATTGTGAGGTCCTAGAGGTAAAGGCTCCCACCATCAAGCCTGACCACCTGAGTTTAATTCCTGGGACTCACAGAGTGGAAAGAAAGAGCCAACTCCCCAAAATTGTCCTCTGATCTCCACAGATGTGCATGTTCTCTCTGTCTCTGTTTCAATGTCTGTTTCTCTGTCTCTCTCATAAAATGTAATAAAAATTAAAAATTCTCGCCGGGCGGTGGTGGCGCACGCCTTTAATCCCAGCACTCGGGAGGCAGAGCCAGGCGGATCTCTGTGAGTTCGAGGCCAGCCTGGGCTACCAAGTGAGCTCCAGGAAAGGCGCAAAGCTACGCAGAGAAACCCTGTCTCGAAAAACCAAAAAAAAAAAAAAAAAAAAATTAAAAATTCTCATTCCACTGGTATCAGTACAAATCAGTGGCTTTCTGCTCTGAGGAGGACCAGACAGGTGGAGGGAAGGTGTGACAGAGAGGGGATGCTGGAGAGGAGGGTGAAGTCACCCCACTTGCCTGGCCCACACAGTCCCTGGCCACATCCCTGTAAGTTACAACAAGTCACCAGAAGTCAGAATCCCGACTGAGCCCCAGTCTGCTTCCTCCACACATCTGCTCTTTGACTTTCAGGGAGACAATTTCATGACCTTTGACTTCCACCCGCGACAGAGGTGTGTACTTGCAGCTGCATTGCTCTCCTGCCAGGGTGCTGTCAGGATCCAGATGGCTCTCTGCAGTGCCAGAGGGTTATAGTTAGAGGACTAACTGTGGGGTGTTCTTTTAGATGAGGAGGTATGGAGGAGCGTCCGCTGCCAGGGAAGTGTGGATGCATCCGCCCGTTTGATTTTCTCTCTTTTTCTTGTGCTCATCCAAGCAGAGCATATGCTGAGACCATTGTTCCTCTCTCCTGTGGGATCCAGAGATGTGGACTCATGCTTCAGATTACAGTCAAGACGCTGATTTCTGACCTTTCGGTTGGAGGATGCAGCTGCAAGCGGCCAGTAGTGCCTGAGAGAGCCTGGGCACTGAGCATGCTTCCCTCTGTTCTTCCTACAGGTTGGTGAACTCCGGCCTTACTTCCATTGGTTGTTCGGCTCTGACCTCTGTGCTCAAAGCCAGCCGGAACCTCACACACCTCTACCTGCGAAACAATGCTCTCGGAGACTCGGGGCTCAAACTCCTCTGTGAGGGACTTCTGCACCCCAACTGCAAGCTGCAGATGCTGGAGTGAGTTCCTGGGCTGACTGAGGTGTTGGGAATACGTGGTGTGAGGTAGACAGCAGAGTGACCATGAGGCAAATCTGAGTCAGAGGAGGTATCTTTCTGGTGTCAGTTCATTTCTAGATCGTGTAAAGCTTAAATGCTGAGTTTCTGCCAACCCCAGGCCTCAAAACCACAAACAAATTCATATGGTATGGCATTGGCATTTTGTGGAAATCTGGGGAAAACAGCATTTAAAAAGTGTTGGTTAACGTATTTCAGATATGGTTTTGGTCTGCACCATCCAGTACATTGGGAAAAGAAACTTCTGTCTCAAGGGGCGGGGCAGGGCGGGGCGGGGCGGGGGCGGGGGCGGGGGCGGGGCGGGGCGGGGCGGGGACAACAGTACTGTATAAAGCTATTTCAAGCTGCTTATTCCCGGGCTTTTGATGCATGGAAACAATGCAGGCTAAGATCTTGGAGAGCAGCAGGGATGGATGGGTGAGGATATTTTCTTTACATCACCCTCCTTTTTTCGAAGATTAGACAACTGCAGCCTCACCTCACACTGCTGTTGGAATCTCTCCACAATGCTGACCCGCAACCGGAGCCTTCGGAAGCTGAACCTGGGCAACAATGACTTGGGCGACCTGGGTGTGATGATGCTCTGTGAAGTTCTGAAACAGCAGGGCTGCCTTCTGCAGAACCTACAGTGAGTGCGTCCTGCAGAGCTCCACATGAGGGGCACAGCGTGCTGAGGGGAAGGTGACCACAGGACAAAATTCAGGACTTCTCTGGAGTAATTCGCATGTGGGGTTAGATGGCTCTGGGCCAGTTGTGGATTTTTAAAAATACAGCGATATGGGAAAAGTAATATCCAACAGTATCCAAATATTCAGACTACATTCAATTGGGTGTGAAAAGACTTGCCATCCTGAAAAAACCCAACAATGTCTTGCAAATAAATGCCATCCATGTGACTGCTTTTCATTTAGACTTGCTTTTCTTTAAGGATGGGAAGCTTTTCACACTCAATTGAATCCTGAGTGGTTTGAAATCTGGAAAGCCTAGAGCAGAATGAACAAGGACGAAGAAAAGATGATTTATAGACAGCCAGAGCCATGTGACAAGGGGTCCCGGACGCCTCCAGGAGCTTGTAGCTCTTAGTATGAATGGGACCAGGAGTCACTGGGAAGAGCAAAGCTGGGATTACTGATCCAGCCCAGAGCAATTGTCAAGACTGAGCTGGTGGCTCAGGCTCAAAATAGCCTGGGAATTCTTGGATGTAGTCAGCTTGTGTTAGTTAGTGAAAACAAATCACTATCGATTAGGTGACTTAAACAGCAGGAGTGTATTTAACCACAGCTCTAGAAGCCAGAATGTCTAAAACGAGGCTCGGCTTATTTAGTTGCTGGAAAAGGGCTCCTTTTCTCTCGCAGAGGGCTGTTTCACCGTGTGCTCACACTCCAGGTGAGACAAGGAGAGATCTTGTTCCCTGATGTAAGGGTTCTAATCCCTTCACAAGGACTCTGTTCTTACACTTTCACCCAACCCCAGTCACCACCTGAACACCTTACCTATCACCACATTTCAGGATAGGACTCCAACACACTCACATTTTGAAGGTGTGCAAACGTACAGTTCACAGCTCAACCAGACGCTGTTGGAAAAGATGTAGGACCAGTGGTCCATTTCCTTAGTTAACTTTCAAGGAAATGTTAATAAAGAAGGTGAATTCAGTACTTGAGCTGGCTGTGGTGGCTCACACCAATAATCCTAGCACTCAGGAAGTGGAGGTAGGAGGAGTTCTAATTTTAGGAACAGCCTCACTACATATACCAGATCCTGAATAAAAAAAAAAAAAAATGTGCAGACTAATTGAGAGGCATCCCAAGAAATTGCAATGTGTAGATTTGTAGGAGATCTCAATTAGATAAACATATTGTAAAATATTTCTAAGACAATTGAGGAAATTTAAATATACACTGGACGTTGATAGTAAGGTATGAGAGAACATTGCAGTTATCTTGTAAAAAGTGTTGGTCATTAAATATTACACAGTAAAATAACTATAAATACATGGAGTCAAGTCATCCATTCAAGTAGGTGTGGGAAGCCAATAGACTTTAAGCATGGTGGGCCATGAGCTGCTTGAACTGTTGAACCTGGGCAAGGACAAGATGATCCTGGCCTCAAATTCACTAAGTAGCCCAGGCTACCCTTGAACTGTGAAACTCTTCCTGCTGTAGCCTCCCAAGTGCTCCCATTATAGGTCTACACCACCACACCAGATGAGCTGACATTTTAAAGGCCCAGTTCCCAGTTTCTGATGAGTCTAACCCAAAGCTTTCTTTCTGTTTTTACAGGTTGTGTGAAATGTATTTTAATTATGAAACAAAACATGCCTTAGAAGCGCTTCAGGAAGAAAAGCCTGAGCTGACTATTGTCTTTGAGCCTTCTTGGTAGGCTTGGAAACAGGACTGTCAGGTGCCAAGGCCGGCTCCGTGCCCCAGAGCATCCCATCCTTCATGGTTATGAACCTTCCTCCTCCACCATCAGGACCACAGCCAGGCTTGTTCCAGTGCAGGGTCTGGAGCAAAGGCTCATGTGGGGAGCCGAGCATGTTTTCCCCAGGGAAGACTTCGATAATGTGAAACTGCTGGAGGATGCAGTTCCCATCACGTCCTCAGTCTGAAAGGTGTTCCATCTTGGTGACCTTCTGGAACCAACTTATAGAACATTTTCTATAAATTGTCCTTTTCTCCTCCAATGCTGTTTTTTTTTTTTTTTTAAATCTCCCCTTCCCTCCCTCTTCCCCCTCATTTTCTTCACATTTGCTCACATCATTGTTTTTGTTTTTCTGTTAACTGACCGTACCGTATAAGCAGCTGGCTGTGTGCTGAATGGCAGGTTTGTGGTAGCCACTTAGCCACTCATTTGTTTTTATTTTTATAGTTATGTCTTTTTGTTTAGCTACCTGAAAACCCAGAGATTTATAAAAATCTATTTTTATATTTATTGTATGTATGTACTGCTTTTTTAAATTTAAAAATATATCTGGAATTCTTTTAAGTTATTTGTTCAAACTATTAAAAATAAATCACTTTAAACATTTAAAATACCTTTTTGCAAAATGATTCAACTTTGGTTAACAAGGAAAAAAAATGCCATCACTCAGACTTTGGAGGCAGGGTTTCAGCTAACCTAGAGCCGAGGTCAGCACCGCACGGGGGAAGGTTAGATCCCATGGAGAAGTGATCCCAGGACATTCTCAAATAGAAGGATAACACAGAAAACGCACCTTGCCCGTGGTTGACAGCAGCTCACCTGGGGTTTACCCATTTGAAGAGCAGCTCCTCTTCCTAAGCAGCACAGAGAACTAAATCATGAACACACACTGACCAATTGCTCTGCACGCAGGAGCAACTTTTAAACCATACAGCGTTGCTCAGAGTGGAAATATTGTTTCATATTGTCCAGTGGACCCTCCAGACCTTTGCATGGAAATGTGGTTGGTGAACTGTTAATATAGGAGATCATGCAAGGGCCAAGCAACTATGCCACTAAACACTCTTTAGATAAACCACCCTTAAAAAACAGCCTGGCCGGGCGGTGGTGGCTCACGCCTTTAATCCCAGCACTCGGGAGGCAGAGCCAGGTGGATCTCTGTGAGTTCGAGGCCAGCCTGGACTACCAAGTGAGTCCCAGGAAAGGCGCAAAGCTACACAGAGAAACCCTGTCTCGAAAAACCAAAAAAAAAAAAAAAAAAAAACCAGCCTGTTTGTTCCATTGACCTTCCAGTTCTCCCCATTCCATCTCTCTGGTGCTGGTATTGCAGACAGGTGTGACCATGCCACCATGTGATGCTGGAGCTCAAACCCAGTTCTTTGTGGTTGCTTGGCAAGCATCCCACCAGCTGAGCTATAGCTTCCTAGAAAGACTAATTGAATAAGGAAAGTTATGTGGTCCATAATTCAGTGCAAACTCTTGGCCTGCTTAGGAGTCTGTGTGTGTGGTGGGGGCAGCAGTAGCAGCAGCAGTAATGATGGGGCTTGAACGCCAGTTCTGAACGCCAAGCTTCAGTCTAGGGTTTTGACTATTTATCTACACATTTGCTTTCTGTATTATAGAAACCCGAATCGTGACACATTATCTCCCTGTTGTCAAAATTTGACATGCATTATAAAAATCCATTTTTTAATTTCTATTACATGTCAGTTTGTTATGTAATCATGCTTTAATTTGCTTGTGAGTTGAATCACTTAAATACTTTATAACTCTAAGTAAAAGAAGTTCTGAGTACTTGAGAGATGACTTAGTGGTTAAGAGCACTGGTTGCTCTTCCAGAGGACCGGGGTTCGATTCCCAATATCCACGTGCTGGCTCACAACCACGTGTAGCTCAAGACCCAGTGCTAGAACTTGAGAATAGGCGCTTTTTTATTATATTTCATCCTTTGAGGACCCAGAAGTTTGTTCAGGGTTTTGCTGGGTGGTTCTTCTGTCCAGTGTTGGGGGTTATCCGGCTGGAGTATCCAGCCCCATTCAGGAGTTGAAGAGCTGGCTGCTGTCCTGGCTCACATGTGTGCTGCAGTCTCCCCAGCATGGTCAGTCTTACAGATAATGGACATCTTGGAGACTCAGGGTACCCAAGCAATTACTAAAAGTTGCCAGGTGTCTCACAACTTTGTCCGGGAAGATCTAAAGAATCTCTCACTGAGTTCAAGTGGCAAAGCAAGTCACTAAGCCTAGTCTTCACAAAATAAAGAGAGTTTGAGATTGCCAGTTAGCACATCTCAACACTCAATTCTTGACAGTTCTCCACACTCAAAAGTGTGCTAGAATTAGGTCAAGTCATTATATTGATATATGCACTGATTCTCTTTTTGGATGATTCTTACTATGCTCATTTATTGACTTGTGGCTTGGGTTTGTACCATTGCTTACGACTCTTATATGTTATTCTGGGATGTAAAGGGTTCTGAGCTGCTACGCAATGATAACTCTATGGAAATCCATTGGTTCTGGATCTGGGACAGTCATTATGTTTCACATTTCTTAAATCAAAAATTTTCAGCTCTCTGACTTGCATTTAAGCTTTGCCTTTACTGTTGGATAATTTTCTTCTTTTCCCAGTTTTCATCCATTTATTGTTAATTTACTAGGCTTGATTACATTAATAGTGTCTCATCAAGACATCAGGGCAGAAACAAAGAGCTAAGTATAAAAGGATCTTCTATGTGAAAAACAAAGGCAAGGTGTTGGAGGGGTGGCTCTGGCTAAGACTGCTGCTGCCCTTGCAGAGGACTTCAATTCCAGAGCTAGTGAATCTGATGCCCTCTTCTGGCCTCTGTGAGCAACTGCATGCACACTACTTACCCCTCTCCCCATATATACACATAATTTAAAATCAAATACAATCTTCAAGAATGGTTTAATAAAAAGAAAGAAAACCAAATGCAAATAAATATAAGGTGCTTGCCATAGCTCCATTTCAAGCACCTTATAGGTGCTTGTAGGATACTTATAGGCAGCCAGTGGGATGTTTGTGAGAATATGAGTTTCCCTGGCTACCAGAACTCTATAACAGCTGGAGCAATTACTACCACCTTTAATAGTTGATTCTTATAGGAAAAGGGAAATTGCAAAGGTGATCATATCATGAGGGTCAGTATCATACAGATTGGTATTTAAGGACGCTCAGTGTATCACCGACATCGCAGACGCCTTCTATAAATGTTAGCCATAATAATCACCTTCAACATTTCTTGTGTGTGCTTCTGGGGAGAAAAGCCAGGACCAGGCTAGGCACCAGCTCTATGACTGAGCTGAGCATCTCCAAGCTAAACTCTTAAATTTTTATGTGATGCTTTATTGTCTTTAACGTTGACCATGCTTGTTGCCATATTCTCCTGGGAACATGCCCATCTGTAAGGTGAGAGGTTAGGTGTATCTGTTTCCACCAATGTATCCTACTCTTCTAGCCCCACAGCAGAAAGATTTACAGTAGCTCTCAGTCAGTGGTGGGAAAACTTTCTATGAAGGCTGTTTGAACCCAGGAAAAAGAAAATCATCTATGGAAACAAAAGAAGAGTGCAGTCACATAGTTCCTGTGACATATTGGGAAAAAATACATCTATCGAGATTTCAGTCCACAAAGAAAAGATGTTTATTATGGATAAGACTGTGCGTCAGGCTCATATTGTGCACATCTGGAGTGACTGCAAAGGAAGAGAAAGGCTTAAAAAGAGATAAATAGGAAACGATAGAGGAAATATAGGAAGAGGTGGGAAAAAGGAAAGAACTAGGAGATGAGGAATCCAGTAGTCTCACACCTACTGGTGAGCATCAAGTCATTTACACAATTGATTCTTGAAGCTATATGTCTTCTTAGGATTGTGCTTTGAGAATCAACCTCTTAGATGCTTAAGCATCATCACCACATAGAAAGTGAAGTATTTTGAGGTGGATTTTTTTAAGCTTTCAAATTTCTCAAAGAACTTACAGTTCTAAGCATTTCCCACAGTCCTGGGAGTTGAACTCAGGACCTCACACATGCCAAGCAAGGGCTGTACCACTGAGGTATACCCCCACCTCCCAGAGTCCTTGCTCAGCCTTCTACGATGTATGCAGCTCTTTCCAGGTTAGACCTTCACCATCCACACAGCCTCCCAATCCTTGCCAGGAGTCTTCTGAGAGCCCCCTTCACGTCCTTATTCCTCAAGGTATAGATGAAAGGGTTGAGGGTGGGGGTGACTATGGAGTAGAAGAGGGAGATAAACTTGCCTTGTTCTTGAGAGTAACTGGATGGGGGCTGCAGGTACATATAGATGGCAGGTAGGTAGAAAAGGGAAACCACCAGCAAATGGGAAGAACAGGTCCCAAAGGCCTTGTGTCGTCCCCTGGAAGACTGGATCCTCAGCACAGCCCTAGCAATGAAGCCATAGGAGAGAAGGATGAGGGCCAGAGGGACCAGCACAAAGAAGGACACCAGCCCAGCCAGAGTGACATCATTCACTGTGGTATCAGCACAGGACAGCTTGATCATGGCTGGCACCTCACAGAAGAAGTTGTTCAGCACCTGCTGCCCACAGAAAGGCAGCTGCACTGTCAGGATGACCTGAACAAGGGAGTTGCCAAAACCGCTGAGCCAGGCCATAGCCACCAGCTGCTGGCAGAGCGGGCGGTGCATGATAATGGCATACCGGAGCGGCTCACAGATGGCCACGTAGCGGTCCAGAGCCATGGCAGCCAAGACAATGCATTCAGTGCAGCCCAGCCAGTGGAAAATGGCGTACTGCACGGTGCAGCCACCATAACTGATGGTCTTCTGGGAACTGCCCATGTTGACCAGCATCTGAGGGACGGTGGTGGTGGTGTAGCAGAGGTCCAGGAAGGAGAGGTGGCTAAGGAAAATATACATGGGGCTCTGAGGCTGGGGATCCAGCTGGGACACGGTGATGATGGAGATGTTTCCCAGCATGGCCAGAACATAAGACACCAGGAGAACTACAAAGAGCGGGAGCTCCAGCCATGGCCTGTCCGAAATGCCCAGAAGAATGAAGTCCTTTGGGGGGTCCCAGAAGTAGCTCTGGTTGTCACTGCTCATGATGAGGCATCTTCTGGCAGCAGTGATGAGTCCAGGGAGCTTGAAGGAGTGACTGTCAATGGAGAGAATGAATCATTTCCTCATTCCATGTCTGCTCTTTCTCAGACTGCATCCTGTCTGCCCCCTCTTTATGCAGAGACCCCTGGACGGGGAGTCAGAGCAGCAGTATGTACATCTCACACCCCTCTGACTCTGACCTCTGCCAAGCCAGCCACCTTTCTAAACTTCCACCCCTGCGTGATACAGTGGGAATGGGGAAGGAGGCTTGCTTCAGCTGCAGACATTGCAGAAGATAGAGAGGCTTACGTGCCAAAGTTCCACACAAATTCGATTCGGTCATGACTACCACAACCCCCACCGTCACCCTCATACATGACTTCTCTACAAACACACTGAGGGACGTGTGCACTGTCTGAGGCGTTTTTATTTTGTCTTCTGGAGATAGTGGTATGGTAGAAGGGAGAGGTGACCCAGAGCAGGAAGAGCTTTGTAAGCAAGGAGGGGCTCTCCTGATAAGATCCCAGCCTTCTCACCTCTGAGACATGGCTGAGACCTGTCCCTGTGAGGACAGGTTGTGGCTCTCAGGACTACGAAAGCCCTTGTCCTATGACTGTTCTCGATGGCACATCTAACACTCACTTAGGCAGTAAAAATAGCAGAGTTCCAGGCTCTCTGAACACCTTGAGTAGCCAAGAGATATGCTTCTTGAGCTCCCGATTTGTTCTGATCCCTAGTGAGACCTCAGAGCACGCAGTCCTGAGCATGGAAGAAAGCCCTTGGAACTGTTTGAAGAAAGATCAGAAGGGGGACAGGGAATGCTACAGCAGAGCCAGTTTGATTTCTGGGTGCCATCACATGCAGGGAACACATGAGCTGCCCTCACTGATTCATGGGACTGAGGTAGGAGACCAAGTGAAATTCGGCCGTTAGGAATTTGTTCCAGTAAGCCTCTGACTGCCTGGGGACCAGAACCATCTGGAAAAATTCCTCCAGTGACAGTCGAAGATGCTCCATGGATCAAAGCCCCTCTGTGTGTCGGTGCTGCGTGGGCCAAGGCTCTCTGTCTCATGAACTCTGGTGACTGTGATAGCTTATGCTGGAGCTCTGGTGCTAGGGAGAAATTTGTCATCTCCTCACCAGAAGAAAAGCCACCTTTTTACTTCCTACTCACTTTTGTTTCCACTGTCCTTAGCAATTTAAAACACAGTTCTTGACACTTAAACAGCATCCTCTCTAAAAAATCCCCATTCTTCATGGGTTCCTATTATTTTCTCTAATAATGTTGGTTGAAGTGCTCAGCTCTGGGGCCATGGTCTTCATTCCCTGTTGTCTGCAAGACATGATCCCAGGGTCCAGGCAGTCTGCAGCTGTAGCCATGACAGCTTGCTGCCTGACCTACTGCAGGATCATTCTTGAGTTCCAGCAGCCTGAGCTTCCCCAAGTACTGTATATATGCCTTTGAGTTCATGATGGGGATACAATGCTTCAGGACAAGCCTGAAAATCAATCTCACATGTGGTTAATTTACAGAATATTCATCTTAATTCTTGGTTTGGTGCTCTGTGCACACATCCAAAAAATTAACAGAGGTCTCTTTAATTTAGATGTTGCAGCAAGCTTACCTCCTCCAGCTGACATACCAAAGAACTCTGCTGTTATTTAAAAACAACCCAGACTCTAAAGTTTAGATAGATGAATGCCAATTTCTTCTACTCTGTATATTGTTTTGAAACCAATGTTCTTTGCCATTATGTTCTCAATAGACTCGTGAAACATTCAATTATTGCACAAGTCTATCAACAATCCTTAAAAGCATTAACTTCAAAGAGCAGGATTTATCTCTAATGAGCTCTGGAACTCCATTTTAGCACAGGGAGCTATGAAAGGGTGCAGCACATTTAAAAATCCCACATTTTAAGGCTCACACTGGAGACTGAGGCTAGGTTCATCTGCATTCACGGTGGTAGTGGCGGGATCACAGCCTTATAGTGTCCTTGGCAGCCTCCTTGGGGGCAAAACAGCTGAATTCCAGGCCACCACTTACTCTGCTATCCAGCTCTTTCTTTTGTTGGATTCTCTACTCATTTAGGCCTCTACATTTTCTGGCTTTCCTTCTGGAACGCAGCTATCTGGTCATAATACCACCAACACATTCCCCTCAGTCACAAGTGTTCTCTGAGGTCCAAGTTCCCTCCCAGGGTAAACACATTAATTTCTGGGCATAGTCACACTGGAGCAGAGTTCTTCTAGACCTGTGCCTCCAGTTGTGATTTGGACAGTGTCGTCCCCTCTTGCCTGACCCTGTGAAACTTCACCTATCAACCGTGCTCCCAATGCTAGTCCACCCCTTGCCTCTTAACGCCCATCTGATTTCTCCCCGGTCACCATGACTCAAAGCATCCAGGTCACTTCTAATGAGGTTCTATGCACTCTTGCCTCCAGCCATGACCTTGGGTTATCGGTTCTATCTGCACAAGGCTGGTGTGCAGTGTCTCATCTTTCTTTCTGTCCTGGGCAGCAATGCCTGTCTAGACCTCAGAGCTTGCTGACTTGCTCTGAAGGCAGTCTTTACTCCCCCACCCAGCAACCACACACAGTGATGGCAGCTTCTTAAGACTTGGGTTCTAAGAGCAAAATGCCTCCAAGTAATCCAGTTTCCCAAGTGATAAGGACCATCTCCTTCAATGGCTGGAAACACAGTGGGTGTTTAGATGACAGTGTTTGGACTGTGCCTGCTGGAGGCGAGGATACGGACATGCAGATACACCCTTATTACATGTATCATCCTTCGTGTGATATACAGACCTCTGATTGATCTTGATTTTTATCTGTCTATCCACCCACCCATCCATCTGTCCATCCATCCATTTTTCTACCATGTATTAAATCATTTGTCTGTTAATCTATCTTATCTCATCCTTAACAACTGCTGTTGAAATTCGCTTGGAATCTGATAGAAAAGCAATTTGGAGCAGTAACTAAAATTTCCAGAAAGCAGCCCCTGAGATGGGCAAACAGACTCAGCCACGAAATTTTATTTCTTATTAACCCTTCCTTCAATCTGAAAATTCAGTTTAAAATATCCTCCATCTGGGCAGTTAAGACAAGGCCCCAGTTCCTGCAGTCTTAAGTAGGATTAAACTCCAGGACTGAGCTTTGGCGCTAAGTATGGATGGCAGCATTCTCCATAGCTGATGTTAATGGGTGCTCTTTCAAGACAAGGGGGGATATGCAGGGGTGTGTCCTGGCTCAGTGGCAGTCTTCCTCTTAGAGTTCTGATTGGTGTATGAGGCTGCTGCCAGTATGATGAGAAAGTAAATACACACTCACCATTACAGTTTTCGGCTGGCATCACACTACTAAATGAAGCAAAAGCTTTATTCTACAAGTTAGGCCCCCACCTGTAATTTTATCCTAAAGTGGATGTCACAAAACCTCTCTGTGATGCAGACTCCGTCTTGTCCGGATTCCAGGACTGACCCTTACCTTCCATGGTTCTCTGGCATCACAGAGGACCTGGCTCAGGGAAGCAGGACTCTTTGCAGCCTATGCTGGTCTGCACTAAGAATGGGAGCTTAGGAAGGCAGTCACTGCAAATGCAGGTGTGCTAGGGGAATGCTGTCTGCTTGTTCTGATGAACCTGCAGAGACCTCATGCCTACCTGAACCCGGCCCTCAGCTGGTGGAGAGAGCTCATTCTTGGCCTGGAGGTGGGAAGGACTCTCCCTTGCTGTAGGTTTGCAGGGAAGATTCAGGGCCATCTGTGCTTTCCTCTGGCCACAGGCGGGCTACAGAATCACAATAACCTTGTGCTGTGGACACTTGCATATGGTGAAGCCGATTCCACACTTATACAGACTGAACTCCTTATTGCCGAAGCCAGGGTGTTTGGGCAGCAATTATTGCACTTAGGCAGCTCATGTCACACTTCCCTGTGATTTCACAACTATTCCCCAGGTTGAACTTGACCTCATCCTCTGCGCTTTTTTCCAGGAGGGCTCTGCTCTTTGTCCCCTGACACAGACAGCATAGAAGCTCGCTCTCTTCTGGCTGTGAAGTTATCCCTGATGTTTTATTTAATTAGTGTCTAAGGGATTAACTGATCATTGAAGTAGTGTGAGCTATAGTATATGCAATTAATGGTAGATCCTAGAAGACCAGAGGGAATGGAGCAGTCATGGGGCACTGAAGGGTCCTCCTCCTTCTCCTTCAATTCTTTAATGTTGGGGAGGAGGTCACTGTAAAGCTAGCAGAGGACTGACTTGTGTAGCCTGTAGTTCAGGTAGAGAACAAGCTGAGCTGGCTTCAGAACCAAAATCAATCTCTGAGTCTCTAGGTGGGTCACCTAGTTTTACTGTACCCCATTTCTATTGACACAGCATAAGAAACACTAATCTTTCCCTCCAACGCCTATGAAAAGGGAGAAAAATGTTGGTTTGTACGGAGTACAAAGTACAGAGTACAGTGGCCAGTATAGAGGAATCCAAGTTCATATTCCTGGTTCTCCTGGTGCTTAATTGTGAACACAAGGACGTCAATGCTCCCTACAATAAATAATCAAGAGATAAGTTCATGAAATACAGTCAGCTTGTTTTCATGTCTTAATTGTAGTGCATAGACAATTAATATTTGGATTATTATTGAGAGGACTTGGATAATGCCTGTAGTTACTTATTTTATCTGCCAGGTTCATAAACTCTTCATCCTTTTCTTTCTTCCATATTTATGTTAGGGATTTATTGAATTGAATGGTGTCTAATCTTCATTAGTTCTCATTCATTAGTCTATTCTTTGCATGAGATTTGTTATTTCCTGGTCTTTTGTTCAGTGACTGCCTCTTCTCCTGTGTATAGAATTCTTTTATCTATCTTCTGAAGTGCTGGCTTCGTGGTCATGACTTGCTTTAGTTTGTGCTTACCTTGGAAGTTTTTTATTTCTTTATTAACTTAAAAAGTATTTTTGGTGGTTGGGAATTTAGCTCAGTGGTAGAGCGCTTGCCTAGCAAGTGCAAGGCCCTGGGTTCGGTTCTCAGCTCTGAAGAAAAAAAAAGGCCTGGAGAGACGGCTCAGAGGTTAAGAGCACTGACTGCTCTTCCAGAGATCCTGAGTTCAATTTCCAACAACCACATGGTGGCTCACAACCATCTGTAATGAGATCTGGTGCCCTCTTCTAGCCTGCAGTCAAACATGCTGTATACATAATAAACAAATCTTTTTTCTTTTAAAAAAGTATCTTTGTTAGGTAGATGTCTCTGTGATTAGAAGTGTTTGCTGCTCTTCAGAGGACTTGAAATCAAATCTCAGCACTCACCTTGAGATACTCACAATGGCACATAATATTGGCTCCAGGGCATACAACATCCTCTTCTGGCTTCTGACAGACCTGCTCACATGTGATAAACATAGACACAGACACACAGACACATAAATAAAAACAAATCTTTAGAAAAGAAAGAGGGAGAGATTAGGGATGAAGATGTGCCTTAGAGGTTACAAGTATTTGTTGCTCTTTCAGAGACCCTGAATTCAGTTCCCAGCATCCATATCAAACTGCTCACAACTGCCTATAATGTCAGATCTAAGGGCTCCATCTTGTTTCCACAGACACCCAAATACATGTGGCTCATATAGGCACATACATACACATATATTTTTTAAAAATGGAATATCTTTGCTGCTGTAATAATTTTGCTTGGCAGTATTTACTTTCAGGGCTTGAACTGCACTTTCCAATACTCTTCTAGATTTCAGAGTTTCTGCTGCTACTCTATTATTATTATTATTATTTATTATTATTATTAATATTATTATTTTGGTTTTTTGAGACAGGATTTCTCTGTGTAGTTTTGGAGCCTGTTCTGGATCTCACTCTGTAGACCAGGCTGGCCTCAGACTCACAGAGATTGGCCTGGCTCTGTCTCTCAAGTGCTGGGATTAAAGGTGTGCACTACCACTGCCTGGCCTGCTCTAATGTTATTTTAATGAAGTTTTCTCCTGCCCGGGGCCCACAGCCACTCAGACCCAAATAAACACACAGAGGCTTATATTAATTATGTACTGTATGGCCTAATGGCTCAGGCTTCTTGCTAGCTAGATCTTACATCTTTTTTTTTTTAAACATTTTTTTAAGGTTTATTTATTTATTTATTTATTTATTACGTATACAGTGTTCTGTCTGCATGTGTCCTTGCAGGCCAGAAGAGGGCACCAGATCTAATTGCAAGTGGTTGTGAGCCACCATGTGGTTGCTGGGAATTGAACTCAGGACCTCTGGAAGAGCAGTCAGTGCTCTTAACCACTGAGCCATCTCTCCAGCCCCATAGATCTTACATCTTAAATTAACCCATTTCTATAAATCTATACCTTGCCACGTGGCTTGTGGCTTACCAGTATCTTTACATCTTGCTTCTCATAGTGGCGGCTGGCAGCATCTCCTGACTCAGCCTTCCTCTTCCCAGAATTCTCCTCTCTGCTTATCCCACCTATACTATACTTCCTGCCTGGCTACTGGCCAATCAACATTTTATTTATTAACCAATCAGAGGAACACATTCACAGCATATAGAGTGCTATCCACAGCAATTGTGTGGATTTTATAAATGATTTGCCTTTTTTTTTTTTTGGTACTTTTATAGTTTGTCTTAATCAGTGTTCTATTGCTGTGAAGAGACACCATGACCACAGCAATATATAAAAGAAAGCATTTAATTGGGACTGGCATACAGTTACAGTTTAGTCACCATCATGGCAGAGATAATGGCAGCATGCAGGCAGACATGGTGCTGGAGAAGCTGAGTTCTACATCCAGATCTGCAGGCAGCTGGAAGAGAGACAGGAGACTGATTTGGGCTTCTGAAACCTCAAAGCCCACCCCCAGTGACACACTGCCTCCTCCAACAAGGCCACACCCCCTAATCCTTCTCAACTAATGCCATTCCCTGGTGACCAAGCATTCCAATCTATGAGCCTATGGGGGCCATTCTTATTCAACGCCCCCACAATAAAGTTCCACTTTTTCTCTGGAAGAGAACCTGCCAGGTTACTTTTTGTGGGTGGGGGAGGTCTTTTGAGATTTATATGGAGCCTTAGATGGGCATCAGATTCCCTGGAGCTGGAGTCACATGCAGCTATGGGTGCTGTGCATGGAACTTCTGTCCTCTACATGGGGTGAAAATACTCTTAAATCTGACCCATCTTCTCACTCCTATTTATTGTCTTTTAAAACATGTTTTTGCCATGATTTATTTCTTCCTTAGCAACCCTATCTGTTCCCATAGGCTCTTCATTATTCTGTTGTTTCATTTGCTGTTCTTAATCTTTTCAACTTTATGGTATTTCTGTTTACTTAAAGAGAATAGACAGGTCATGAGCCCGAGGGGAAAACCTATTACTGTTATTCTACTAAGGAACACAGCAATAAAATGACTCCTGGTGACATATTGCTGTCCCTACAGATCAGTGCATCACTCAACCCTCATCAGAGAAGCTTCTTCTTGCAGGAGATGGGAACTAGCACAGAAAACCACAACTGGACTATGTGCAGAGAATGAGAGACTTTGGAGCTCTCAGCCCTAAACGGGATGTCCCCATCATAACCCTCCTCTCAAGACTCAGGGATCTATGCAGAAGAGGAGGCAGAAAGATTGTAAGAGCCAGAGGTGGTGGAGGACCCTGAGGAAACAGTGCCTTCCAGACACAACAGGACTGGTGCACAAGTGACATCAGAGACTGTGACAGCATGCACAGGGCCTGCACAGGTTCAAACCAGACACAATCCCAGCACTGGGAAGGGGAAGTGGATACAGTCCCACCTGTGACCAAGAAGATATTTGCAGCTGATACCTGCTGGGGAAAGGAAAACCAGTGTTCTCCAGCATTTCTGTCACTGGGGATGTCAACCACACCCCATGACAGGGCCCATGCTCTGGAGCTGGCCAGCACAAATGAGCTCCTTTTTGAAAAAGTGGGCTTTTTGTCCTTGTTTTGTTCATTTTTTATCTTATTGATTTTTCATTTTGATTTTTTTGAGAGAGAGAACATGAATTTGGGTGGTAGGAGAGGAGCTGGGAGGATCTGAGAGAGGGGAAAACATAATAAAAATATAGGATATGAAAAAAAAACTTTGGTATACTGTCTCTCTATGTAGCCCTGGCTGTCTGGAAACTCAGTATATAAAGATCAACCTGGCCTAGATCTCACCTAGATCTGCCTATTTCTGCCTCTGGAATGCTTAAAGGTGTGTGTGTCACCATGCCTGGCCTGAAAAAAGAAAGATGTCTGTGAATAGCTGACAAATTTGGGTTAGCACAGAACTTCACGCCAGGTTAGACCCAGCCCACAAAGACCCCATAAGGAGCCCTTGAGTGAAGTCAGTCCTCCTAAAGGAAGTGCAGGGTTTGGAGCACTAGCTCACCAACTAAATACACCTGCTTTTCCTGCAGCTTAGTGAATGAGAAGTAAGTTTGAGGTGGCAGTGGTGCATGTCTGTAATCCCAGCACTCAGGAGGCAGAAGCAGGTGGATCTCTGTGAGTTCGAGGCCAACCTGGTACAGAGTGGGTTCCAGGACAGGCACCAAAACTACACAGAGAAACCCTGTCTCCAAAAACCCAAACAAACAAAAATAAATAAATAAATAGATAAATAAAGAGAAGTAAGTTTGGATAAAATGAGCCATCTATTCTGTGCACTCACACCACTGAGATTAGATTCATGACATGGATTTCTTCCATCCCTGAACCTGTAACTCAGATGTTGAGTTTGTTTTTGTTTTTGAAGACCAAGATTCAATATTTTTCATGTTTGTATAACCAACATACATCAGGCTGGCATGCATTAAGGACTTTAATAAATGACGTTTTAATCATTTTTAACAATATATTTTGCTTACATTCTTTTTCCTCATTCAACCCCTCCTAGGTCTTCTTTACCTCCCTACCCACCCAACTTCATGTTCTCTCTCTCAAAAAGAAAAACCTCTGAAAATCAAAACAAGCAAACAATCAAAAACCCCAATAAGACAAAAAATATCTGAAACAAGACAAAACAAAAAACACACAAAAAATATAGAGCCTTTTTTTTTGCTGGCCAGCTCCTGAGTATGGGCCCTGTCATGGGGTGTGGTTGACATCCCCAGTGACAGAAATGCTGGAGAACACTGGTTTTCCTTTCCCCAGCAGGTATCAGCTGCAAATATCTTCTTGGTCACAGGTGGGACTGTGTCCACTTCCCCTTCTCAGTGCTGGGATTGTGTCTGGTTTGAACCTGTATAGGCCCTGTGCATGCTGTCACAGTCTCTGATGTCACATGTGCACCAGTCCTGTTATGTCTGGAAGGCACTGTTTCCTCAGGGTCCTCCACCACCTCTGGCTCTTACAGTCTTTCTGCCTCCTCTTCTGCATAGATCCCTGAGCCTTGAGAGGAGGGCTATGATGGGGACTTCCCATTTAGGGCTGAGTGCTCCAAAGAAAGTCTCTCACTGGATGCACATAGTCCAATTGTGGGTCTCTGTGCTAGTTCCCATCTCCTGCAAGAAGAAGCTTCTCTGATGAGGGTTGAGTGATGCACTGATCTATGGGGACAGTGACATGTCACCAGGAGTCATTTTATTCTGTGTTCCTTTAGTAGAATAACAGTAGTAGGTTTCCCCCCAGTGCCTGTGACTACCTAGTCTTAGGTTCTTGGCGTTATTAGCAGTGTCAAGTATGGGTCCCATTTCTGGAGTGGGCCTTAAACACAGTTTTAAAAGTGGTTGGTTACTACCACAACCTTTGTGCCACTCTTGCCCTGGCATACATTGCAGGCAGGTCACTGCAGTAGGTCACACGGTTTTGGGCTGGTGATACTGATGGCTACTCTTCCTGTAGCGGGCAGAGTACCTTACATCACATGAACATTAGTTAGTAGGGGCGGAGCTTCTAGTTAGACACTAGCTCGACTTCTTTGTCTTTGTGATGACGTAAGTAAGTGTTGTCTTCAGCCATCGGGCTCTGCCATCAGCGTGTGGAGAACGTCCAACACCCTGGCAGCAGTCTGAGATGTTTGGGGGTTTCGTGGGATACATTTGGCCAATGAGTCAACAAGATACAACCATTCCTGGCACTGAAGGTTTTACTCCATGGCATAAAATGTCTGGTTGGGGCATTGACTCCACTATGACATGGTAACCCCCATTAGATTCCTTTCGTATAGGTATATATTTTAAGAAGCTTCTACAGTAGTAGGTTTCCATATGGCGTTTTGGGGAGGGCAGGATAAAGGAGGGAATGTGGGTAGGGACAAGTGACAGTAGAGGACTCTTGAGACCTTACTCTTCATTTCCTTGATCTGCATTCACTTTATGAACTAGGGCTGCGAGAGGCGCTGTCCAGGTGCTGAAAAAAACTGCGTGCGACCCGAGGCTCTGGATCTGTTTCTGCAGAACACTGAGCTTCCCTCAGTCCTGAACTGATGCATGCTGGTGTTTTGTTGCTGTTGTTTTGAGACAGAGCCTTACTGTATAGGTCAGGCTGTCCATAAACTCAGCATGTAGCCAGTCGAGCCTCAAATCCATGACAATGTTGCCTCAGCCTCTCAACTGCTGGGATTACAAATGTAAGCCACTATGCCCATAATTCCCTGCTTTTGTTTTGTTTTTGAGACGGGGTTTCACTATGAACTGGAACTCTTATATAGACCAGGTTAGCCTCAAATTCATAGAGATCAGCCTGGGTCTCCCTGAGTGCTGGGATTGTGGGTGGGTGGTGTGTGATCCATGGCTGGCTGCTGTGTTCTTTAAAAAGAGAAAAAGAAAAGAAAAAAGAAGTGAACAAAACACACACACACACACACACACACACACACACACACACAAATCAAACATTTGTTTGTTTGGTCAGAGATTTGTGTGTGTGGGCATGTGTGAGCCGTGGTGTGTGTGGGCGTGTGTGAGCTGTGGTGTGTGCAGAGGTTAGAAGGCCCTTGAGGGTGCTGATTCTCTCTTTCTGCTGTGTTACTCTCAGGATGGAAGCAGGTTGTCGGGCTTGGCAGCAGGTGTCTAAACCCACAGAGCCATCTCATTGGTCCTGCACTGGCTTTCTTGAACAGTGTTCTCCGTGACCACAGAAGCACACAAGCAAGTGTATGGAAATATGTGTTCACTTATGTGACACATTGCATCACATAATAGAATTACAAATGGTATGTATGAAGATCTAACTGTTCTCCATTTCTCATTCCTCCACAGTGTCTATTTTAGGATTAGAATCCAGACTCAAGAAGGAAATCACAGAGATTCACATTTAATATGTTTACTTAATAAACATGTAGCAGGTTTTAGGATGAAAATTTCATAATACATAACTATATGTAACTATAAATATAAACATATATATGCACACACAGATACATATATATGGACACACCCTTTCCATTTCACAAAGTAGTTTTTTCTTTTGCTGAAAATGTAGACAAAGGTAAGTCTTTTGAAAGGCAAATTTGTATCTGCTTAGTAATAGTTTCCCAACTAAAGAAGAGTCACAGGGATTGAGAAATTCCTTAATTAGTAAAGTGCTTCTGTGTAAGCCTGGGGACCTGAGTTTGGATTCCCAACACCCATGTAAAAGTTTGGTTATGGCAGCATGTTCCTATAAACCTATCTTTGGAAGGTGAGAAAGGGGACTCCCTGGGGCTTCTTGGCCATTTCAAATCATTCTGTAGGTAGGGACTATGGTGGCAGAAGAATGTTTTTGCTTCAGAACATTAGTATATGTCCTACTGTGTCTCTGCTATAATGATCAAATTTGACATACCCCTGGGCGGTGGTGGCGCACAACTTTAATCCCAGCACTCAGGAGGCAGAGGCAGGTGGGTCGAGGCCAGCCTGGGCTACAGAGTGAGTTCCAGGAAAAGCACCAAAGCTACATAGAGAAACCCTGTCTCGAAAAACAAAACAAGACAAAACAAAAAGTTGACAATACCTATACTGATTAATGTCAATTGTCAGATTGATAGGATTTAGTCATTATGGAAACGAACCTCTGGGCATGTCTGGATATATCAGGGCATGATAAAGAATTAAAGGCTCCACCTTTTAAAAATTCAAATTCATTTGAAAGGGGAGAATCTAAACTGAAAACGCCCCTGGAAGTGTTCTTTGCTCAAAAACAGCGTCCAAGGAATGTGTTTCCCAGGGCAGCACACAGGATGATGGAAACTGGGGTGCAGGTGCCATCCTGAGGGGGCAGCAGAACTTGGCGATGTCATCCATGTGATAATGGCTTTTGTATATGAAAGACACAAGATTTAGAGCACCATGGATTTTTCTGCCAGGGTTCCAGAAAGCCCTGAAAGCCAGACAATACCTGACCGGGTTAGAACCATTCAAGGACCATATTGTGCAGGTTTGAAGGACAGTGTGAAACCCAAGTTGCAAGCAATGGAGACCTCAGGGTGTTGAAAAAGTGAAGAAATGCTGCAGCTGTGGAGTAGCACGGGCCCAAGAGAGAAGTTATGTCATGCTGCAGGTGGCAGAGATGGAGGGAAAGGACTACCTAAGTCTTTTGAAGCCAAGAGGAGTCCGTGATGATCCCCAGATGCTTGATATGGAGCTGGAAGATTTGATGTTTACCCTGCTGGGTTTCAGTCTAGGTTTCATCATTCATTACTAGGTTCTCACTATTCTGGGTTAAAATGGGAGTGTTTATTTTGTACTATTATATATTGGAAGCATGTAGTTTGCTGTATTACTATTACTATACAGATCATGCTGTGTTTCAGATGAAACTTAGATTTAGAACCTTTAAATAGTGTTGAAACTGTTAACTACCATGAGATTTTGAAGTTTGACTGAATGCATTCTGCTTTATAAGATGGCTAAGACAAGAGGTAGAAAGTTTTGGCTCACAAGTGGTGCATTTGAAAGTCAAATGGGCAAGGGATGGAACTGGGATGGTTAAGCTTGACTGTCACCCAGGTGGTACATAGACTCACCAGGAACAAACCTTGGGCGAATCTGCGAGGCATTTCTAGATTGGGTTAATTGAGGTGGGAAGACCTATCTAAATATGAAATGTATCATCCCCTAGGCTGGGTTCCTGGACTGAATAAAAAGCAGAACGTGAGCTGAGCATCTGAATTCCTCTCTCTCTGCTTCTGCCTGTGGGTGTAACATGGCCAGCCATCTCAAGTCCCTGCTGCCATGACTTCTCCATGGATTTGTGAGCAAAAGTAATCTTCTCCTTAAGACGCTTTTGTCAGGTGTTGTATTGCAGCCGTGAGACAAGTAATTAATACAACATCCCAAAGAAAGGAGTCATCCAAATCTCTGGTATACAGTGGAAGCTAATTCAATAGGGGCATACCCAAGCTCTCTCTTAGATCTAACACCTGTCCAAATGTTGCTGCTCGGCATTAAATGCATTTATATTGTCATTTAGCTATTACCACCACCCACCTCTAGAGTCACTACAGCCATCAAACTCAATCAATAACGATTGAACAATATCTATCTTCCTGTCTACCACAGTCCAAGAACCTGTCATCAGCCATTCTAGGTACTTTTTGTGTGATTCCAATTAGTCTAATTATCCCAGAGAAATTTCATTGTATTGTAACTTCATCATTGACATACTTCACTCACACTGTCTCATCCAGATCCATCTATGCTCTGGGTAAGTCAGGACTTCCAACCTTTTAAAGGGACAATTAACACTAATTATATGTGTTTACTGTACCATCATTTGTATTCACCCACAAATTCTCGCTCGAATGTGTCTCTATCTTGCTCATTGGAAACAGAGCTTCGGTGAATGTGGTTCTCCAAACACCATTTTGAGGGTTAGCTTTCAATTCTTTTGAGTATGTGCTCAAAAGTATAACTTCTGGATTTTATTATATTTTTTTCTGCTGTATTTCAGAATCTTTGTACAATTTTACATTCCCACCACTAGGGACTCTTTTCGCACATTCTCATTAATACTTGCTATTCTCTCATAACAAAGATATGATTTGAAATCTACCAATCTTTTTATTCACAAGTATCTGCTCTGCAGAGAAATGCCTAGCTAGACCCAGGAAGGAGGCCTGAGATGTCCCAGAGCAAGGCTCATAGGCACAGGAAGTTCCACAGCATGGAGTGAAAACCACAGACACAGGGAGGAGACTGGAGATGTCCCAGAATAGTTCCTGACTCTAAGAGAAAGATTAAAGTAGAAGCCTCGAGCCCCAGTACCAGGCCAACAAAGGAAAATGATAGCTCAGCCCTCCTACAACTTAGTCCTCTCCTGAACATTGTAAATGCCTCCACTGAAGGAAGAGATAGGACTCAACCAGCCAGCTCCAGATGTATAAGCCCCAGTGCAGAAACAGAAGCAACATGAAACACCAAGATAACATGTCTTCTCCAAAAATTACTAACTCCACAGCAATGCTCCCAGTGAGAACGAAGTGGGAGAACTTCAGATGAAGAACTCAAAAGAATGTTTGGAACTATGTGGTGATATATTGTTTACCCTAATAATCTTGCCTGAGGATCAGAGGACAGAACCAACCACTAGATTAGACATAGAGGTCAGGCAGTGGTGGCTCACGCCTTTACTCCCAGTACTGGGAAGCACACACACCTTTAATCCCAGGAAGTGACAGCAGGGTGGAGAAAGGTATATAAGGCGTGAGGAAACAGGAACTAATGCAGTTCAGCAGAGACCCTTTCAGGTGAGGACTCAGAGGCTTTCAGTCTGAGGATTCATGGAAACAGGATCAGCTGAGGAGTTCACCATGTGAGGTTGGCTGTGGCTTGCTCTGCTTCTCTGATCTTTCAGCATTCACCCTGATATCTGGCTCTGGGTTTTTTTGTTAAAAGACCATCTAAGATTAGAACAACATAACTTTGTTCAAAACACAAAAAGACGCTGGGCAGTAGTGGCACATGCCTTTAATCCCAGCACTAGGGAGGCAGAGGCAGGCGGATCTCTGTGAGTTTAAGGTCAGCCTGGTCTACAAAGTGAGTTCCAGGAAAGGTCAAAGCTACACAGAGAAACGCTGTCTCGAAAAATAAAAACAAACAAACAAACAAAAAAAAACCCACAGAAAAAGCCATGAAAGTACTCTAAGACAACAAAAAATGAAAAGCTGAATGGGATTTATAAAAATCAACCCTGAATCTAAAAATAGAGCCCAATGAAGAGAATTGCTGAAGAAAAATCAAGCTAAAATTATACATACATAGATATATATCAGAATAAATAAAAGGCTCATCAGAAATCCTCACCAACAGGATGGACCAGGTGGAGAACAGTGTATCAGAGCTTGCAGGCAAGGTAGATCAGCATCATTTGGCAAAGGTCAATGGTAAATGAAGGAAAATTAAGGTGGCACCAGGAATCAGATTCAACTTAAATCCTCTTCTTCGTGTATCCACATTAACCTATTTGAATAATCTTCAGAAATCCCAGTCCTCTATCATTCTATCAGTTCATTCTATCATTTTATTATTTTTTTAAGGTCACATGAAACTTCCAAATCTTAACATATGACACTGGGGTCGATTCTGGTCTGACTTCTTTTCCCACGAATGAATAGGTAGGTTATATATGGGGATACTCAGATTGTGATCTATAATTAACTTCCATAATATTGGCCTAATTCTTTCTCTAAACACCACCCACATAAGTGCTCAGGTTAGGATGACCTAGTCTACCTGTTCATAGTACGTGCAGTGACTGCTACCCAGATTTACTTGCACGTAGTATTTTTTCTATACTCTAAACTTCCTTTTCTTTCTTTCTCTTCCTACAACTACCCAGCACTATTGACTTATCCTAGATTTTGATTTTTTTGAAGTTGTTTTCTGTATCACCATGAAATATATGTCAGAAATTTTATTTCATTGGCTTGTATATCCTAATACTTATTGTGTGGTGACTTAATTTTTCCTTGAATGGTTACTGTTCTGTTTGGTCTATTATGCATGCTTATTTTTTTAAGTTGACATTTGATTTACCCTGGTTTCTAAGAGTACACAAAATCCTACATCCTAACTTTTTAGATGTGAAAACCGAAGAAGGTCATAATTAGGTTGAAAAACATAACCTCCTAGATGTTCTTACATTGTTTTCCTTGATTAAAATAAAATCATTTCCTATCCTAGCCTAGCCCACACTCAGTGGGTGAGGATGTTCTTTATGTTGGGTTGTGGGACTTCCTAGAGGAGAGAGAAACTTATCATAGACAGAAGACCGTAGCTGGCCACTCTTACTTATCTTGAGGTTGAAGAAGGAAGAGATACAGAGGGTGGAACCAGCCATGAGAATATTGAGGACTGGGTCTAAGAATTCACTCTTAGACAATGAGGGGTTTAAGGAGTAGGAGGCAGACTAGGCAGAAAGCAGGAAGGAGAGTGAATTTGATGACACTGGGGGTCTCCTGGGTTTATCCCTTAGCTCTTCTGAGGCCTGAGTAGTCTCATGGAGATAATTAAGCCAGGGGCTGTGTTTGTACAGAGAAACATTCTGGGGGGATTTCTTTTCATTTATTTTCTGTAAAATCATGTTGCCCTGGAATATACACCTGAGTAAGCTGCCTGCAAGAAACCTGAAAGTCTGTAGCCTTCTCATGTTGATAGGTTTCCCATCCACGAATGTGATTTGGAAAGTCTGATGTCCACTACAGTGAAGCCCTCTGGAGATATTTCTTGATAGTCACTATATCAGAAGCATATTAGGAAGTTCTTTATTGGGTGAATTTTTATTTTGTCACCGTAGGGGTAATTTTCTGGTATCTTGATGATATATTTTATTTCACAGTTGTCCTGGATAGTATTTTCTATTTTTGGCAGCTTGACATAAGCTAGAGTTATATAAGGAGATGAACCTCAGCTGAGAAAATGCTTCCATCAGATTGCCTGGAGGCAAGTCTGTAGGGGCATTTTCTTTGTTAATGATTGGTGTGGTCTATTGTGGGCAGTGCCTTGTCTGGGCAGGTGATTCTAGGTTGTATATAAAGCAGAATGAGCAAGCCATGAGGAGTAAGTCAGTCAGCCCCATTTATCTGTGGCTCCTGCATCAGTTTCTGCCTCCAGGCTCCCGTCTTGAGTTCCTGCCCTGACTTCCCTCTGTGAGAGAGTGTGGCTTGAGAGTTGTAAGAAGCAAGAAACCCTTTACTTCCTAAGTTTTTCTTTGTTTTTTTTTTTTTTTTTTTGGTCATGGTATTTTATCACAGCAACAGAAACCTAAGAAAAATAGGAATTGGTACTAGAGGTCAGACTACTGCTGTGGCAGACCTGACCATGTTGTTTTGGGGGAGGATTATGGAAGGAGTTTGCAACTTTGAGCTAGAAAAGCCATTGAGGGTTCAGAGTTTAATGAGCTGTCACAGGAACTTGGAAGTTAATGAGAGCAGTGCAGACATTGAGACCTGGTTTGTGAAGTTTCTGAGAGAATCTTGAGAGTCCCTTCAAGATCCTATCAGCACCCTTTGATATTTTGAACTGAGAATCTGTGGTTTGGTCGGCTATGCCTAAAGATTGTCTGTGATTTAAAAAGAGGTCAGCATCATTTAGGCTAAATCTTCTGGGAAGAGTTTCTTCATGGTCAGCACAAAGAAGTTGTGGCCCACACAACAACAACTAGCATGACATGATAGCCATAAGGATGCAGTGGTAGCATGCATAGCTTGATGGTAACCAACTCTCTCTAGTTGGACTTAAGACCCATTCAACAAGAGGGTAATCGTACCTGATGTTGGAAACCTAGCCAACCACCCAGGACTGGTGAAGTCACGGATCTTGGAGGAGAAACTACAACCACCACTTTACTGGACCAGCGCAATCCTTAACTATATTCACAATATTCGTCCTTATACCCACAGATAAACGCAGTTTTCACCCATCAGGGAAATGTCTCTTCAACAGAAGGAGACCTGTAGCTAGTATTTTCCTGCCTGGCCCACAGTCAGGACAAATCTCTCTCACCCACCAGCCCCACAGCTGCTCAGACCCAACCAAGTAAACACAGAGACTTATATTGCTTACAAACTGTATGGCCATGGCAGGCTTCTTGTTAACTGTTCTTATATCTTAAATTAACCCATTTCTATAAATCTATACCTTGCCACATGGCTCTTGGCTTACTGGCATCTTCACATGCTGCTTGTCATGGTGGTGGCTGGCACTGTCCCTCCCACTCAGCCTTCCACCCCCACAATTCTCCTCTCTGCTTGTCCTGCCTATACTTCCTGCCTGGCCACTGGCCAATCAGTGTTCTATTTATACAAAATGATATCCACAACACTTCTCCTTTTCTTTTTCTTTTTCTTTTCCAAAAGGAAGGTTGTAACCTTAACATAGTAAAATTACATATAATTTGGGAATTTGGGCGTAGTTTCTCTTACTACTTCCTGCTGGAGGGGAGCGCTGTATCTTATGGGGACACAAAGAAAATTTTAGGATTATGGAGTAGTCCATGAAGCTGTATCATCTGAGCCAGTTGCCTTGAAATGGTTCTGGATGTTGCATCATCTGGGCCTTGGTGTTATTGGAGAACTTTCAGGGGGTCTTGGCTGGTCAAACCTGATGTATCTTAATCTGGAACAAATCCATAGCTTCTGGCTTTCTGTGGAAACAAAAGCAGAGCCTCCTTTCCAAAGCAACATATCCTTACATCCCTATTTTGAAGGCAAGGTACCTTTAAAATAACATTTTGGTTTAACTCAACATATTTTACCATCAAATGTTTTTCTTCAATTATGAATATCAAAGAGAACATAATCCAGATTCTCTGTGTGGTAGCCATCTTTACGTGGCTTATTTTTTATATTACATTGAGCCTATTGCTTTAAACTGCAGAATTCTAAGACTGAAACTATGCTGTGGCTGCTGGCTCCGCCCACTTCAGCTTCCCAACATGGCAGTGGTACATTTTCCGCCAGCTCTGGGAGCCATCAACTCTCAGAAATAGTGGGTCTATGCTTCTATCAAAGCAGCGTGTAGCCCAGAAACCTCTTTTTTTGTTTTGTACTAGCGAAGGCTAAATCCATAATGCAGTTTAATGTACCACTTGCAGAGGCCTCATTTCTGCCATACGGCAGGTTGAGTGCACATCCCAGAAACCCACCATATTAGCTCAAACACGCAGGCTGCCACTAGCTTGAAAGAGAAAACTAGGAACTGTTTTTAGCTCCGTTTTAGAATATTTTTACTCATGTTTTAGGTGGAAACTCTTGCCAACATATTGGGTGCCATTTGTACCTAGAGTTTTCCTGCTTGGCCCTCAGTCAGGACAAATCTCTGTCACCTGCGCCTGCCCCACAGCTGCTCAGACCCAACCAAGTAAACACAGAGACTTATATTGCTTACAAACTGTATGGCTGTGGCAGGCTTCTTGCTAACTGTTCTTGTATCTTAAATTAACCCATTTCTATAAATCTATACCTTGCCACATGGCTCTTGGCTTACTGGCATCTTCACATGCTGCTTGTCATGGTGGTGGCTGGCACTGTCTCTCCCACTCAGCCTTCCACCCCCACAATTCTCCTCTCTGCTTGTCCCACCTATACTTCCTGCCTGGCCACTGGCCAATCAGTGTTTTATTTATACAGAACTATATCCACAGCAGAGACCACTACAGAAAAACAACCAATCAAAATGCAGAGGTATGGAGCCCAAGTGCCAATGGATACATCTACAACATAACTTCCACACCTAAGGCTCAGGTACCATTGCAGAAGAAGGGCTGGGAAGATTGTAAGATGGAGAGAATCGCAGAGGTTGCTGTGAGTTTCCTGCTAATGTCTGGAGCTAAACACATAAAGTCTCACCAGCCTGACTACCTAGACACGAGCTGAACAAGGACACCAATAGACATGCCAGAGCAGACAGGGAAAAGCCCACAAGGCCTCAACCCTAGACAGAGAATTATAGGCAACTGAGGCATGCTGACAGTGGAAGAAATAGTCTTCCCCAGGGAAGAGCACAGTAATTGGTTATCCAAAACCAAATGGTCAGCCCTGAAAATGTACATACAAGTAACATTTTTTAAGGCTTATAACAAACAAGCTAATTTAATAAGATTTTTGGCCTATCTTTTTAGATCATGTAATGTATACAGAAGTTATTTTATTTTATTTGTAAATCCATCAGAGGATAAAATACTTCACCAAATAGTCTTGCATATTGTAGAATCTGCTTATTTTATTTACTTTTATTAAAATATTTATTGACAGACAATAACCACACATTCTCATGGAATACAGTATGTTTTCATAAATGTATGTACTTTGTATTGGTTTATTCAAGCTGAATAGGCTTGATGGAATCAATTTATGATTTAAAAAAATATTTACTTTAAATAATGTTAAGTGTTTTGCCTGCATGTTATGTGTATGTACCACATGCATGCAGTGCTTCAGAAAACCAGAAGAGGGCAGTGGAGTCCATGGAGCTGGAGTTACAGATGGTTGTGGGCTACCATGAAGATCCCAGGAACAGAATCTGGGTCCTCTGCAGGAGCGGTAAGTGCTCTTAACCTCTGAGACACCTCTCTGTTCCAATTTATGATATTTCCATGATAATATTCAAAATCCTTTTTTTAAATGATTTATTTATTTTTATTTTATGTGCATTGGTGTTTGGCCTGCCCATATGTCTGTGTGAGGGTGTTGGATCTCCTGAAACTGGAGTTACAGACAGTTGTGAGCTGTCATGTATGAGCTGGGAATTAGAACCCAAGTCCTCTGGAAGAGCAGCCAGTGCTCTTAACCACTGAGCCATCTCTCCAGCCCCCTCAAAATCTTTTTTAATAGCTGTTTTGAATTGTAGGTTGCACTGTTGCTGACCATACATTCTGTGTTCTAGAATATCAATATTCCTCTCTTATCTCCAGCTGTAGCCATGAAGAGCGTCAGGTTTCTTTCTTCTTCCCCGGTTTTCTCCTTTTTCTTGACTCTAGGAACCACTGCTCATTAAACCTACAAGCCCAGATTTTCTAACTTCCACACCTGAGTTGAATTATGTAGTTTCTGCCTCTCTCTGGGCCTGCCTCATTTCACTTTTGAGCAGAATTTCCAGTCACACCCATGCTGTTCTCTCCATGGCTGAAGAGTACCCCATCGTTTGTATCTGCCCCATGTCCTCCTATACATTGATCCATCAATGGGCACCTTGTTTGATGGTGAATCTTGTTCCTTGAAGGGAGTGCAGCAAGAAGCACGGGAGTGTCGATACTTTTGATGTACTTAGTTTCTTTTAGGTAAGTACAGAATAATAGGATTGTTGTATTTTAAGGTACTTCCATTTAAATTTCCTTGGGGACATTTCCCTAATTTCTGTGTTTATTTACATTTCAACCAACAGTCTATGAGTGTTTCCTAGTATAGTTTGGGTCTGAAATGTTCCCTAAAGTTTGTATACAGAGACTTTTGTCCTCAATTCAGCAATATTCAGATGTAAGGTCTTGAAATCTGATTGGATCATAAGGACGATAACCCACCAATGGACTGAATGGATTTTAACTAACAATTAAGCACAATGGACTTTTAGGAAGTTTGGTCATTGGAGGAACTGGTGTAGCTGAAAGTATATGTTGTTCCTGGCCCCTCCTTTCTCGTTCTGGTCCTCATTGTCATGAGGTAAGTGGCTTTGATCAAACATGCGTTCTGCCAAAATGTTAAGAATCATTACAGGACCAAAGCAATGGAGTCAGTAGCTGTGGACCAATCATCTCTCACTTTAGCGCCTTTTCAATGTGTTTTATAATGTGGATGAAAATCCATACAGCACATGCCCGTCTTCCCACCTTCATTGTTTTTTTTTTTTTTTTTTTTGGTTTTTCAAGACAGGGTTTCTCTGTGTAGCTTTGCGCCTGGAGCTCACTTGGTAGCCCAGGCTGGCCT
Organism: Peromyscus maniculatus bairdii; assembly: GCF_049852395.1. NCBI lineage: Eukaryota > Metazoa > Chordata > Mammalia > Rodentia > Cricetidae > Peromyscus > Peromyscus maniculatus. Next base: position 43,836,610 of record NC_134859.1, read on the forward strand.
CGAACTCACAGAGATCCGCCTGCCTCTGCCTCCCGAGTGCTGAGATTAAAGGCATGCGCCACCAACGCCCGGCTCTTCATCGTTTTTGTCTGCTTGAGGACAGTCGTTCTTCCTCTCACTATGTAGCCCAAGTTGACTTGGAATCTTCTTGCCTCGGTTTTCTGAGTGTCTGAATTATAGATAGGCATCGTGTCCAGCCTTAGAGAGACATTTGAAGTACTTATTTAAATAAGAAGGTTTTCAGATGAAAAGTAAGTCTATGAGCCTGACTAGTTGGAAGATGAGAACCAGATTTGCTTATGGGCTTTGCTAGAGAAATGTCCCTAAAATTGAATATACCCAAATTATGTTTCCTGAGTTGGATAACAATGTAGCAACACATACATGGTGCACAGCGGACCTAAAACCAATCAACAGTATCTCTCTAATTCAACCCAAGCTTGACAACTTTTCACAATTTCTCTAAGCTCAGGCATTTAGTGACGACTCTCACTGTTGATGAGCCTATTGTCTTACATTCCAAACAATTAAGGACACAGTATTTGCTTTTCTGTGTTTAGCTTATTTCACTTTACATTGTGTTACCTAAATCCAGCCATGATGTCACAAATGGTAGAACTTCAATTATAGGGGAGAATATTTACCCATTTTGTATCCTTACCACTTTTCTTCTTCCCTCTATCCCTTGATGAATGCTTGCTCCCGACTGTGCTATTTTGAATAGGTTAGTAATGAACAAGAGTGTTCAAACATGTCTTCTACACATTGGTTTCTAACATTTTTGGTATGGTAAATAGAGCTGACTGTTGAGTAGAACGTGGCTTGGAGGGTCATCTCAGAAGTTTGTATCATGAACTTTGCAAATGTTTGAGATGGTGAGTGGATTGTTTGAATCTTGTCATTCCACGTTATATGCAGAAGTCATAACATCACTTTCTACACCATAAATATCTAGAGCTGCAATTACTATATATGAGATAAAATATAAGAACTACATGGAATAACATGGCTTTACTGGTTTCAACTGTGACATTGAAAAGTGTGACTGAAGCTGATTGAGAAGTAGGTGAGCAGGCATCCTTTTCCCCCAATTCTTTTAGATGTCTAATTTAAAACATACAAAGATTACTCTCCTGCTGCCCTCTGCTCTGGTCATATACTTCCATAAGCTAATGGAGCTGGAAAAGAAATAGATGGGGGGGGGGGTGCTGTTCTTTGTTATTTTTCTCTTTAGAGTTTATCACTCACCTTGTTTAAATGTTGACTCTAAGCTTAGCTATTGCTGTTTATTTACTGTGCCAAGAAAAATCTCCTGTCATCCGGCTCTAGTGCATACACAGTCTAATAAATTCTAGTGTCTGTAACAATCATGACAATCTCAGATGTCAATTAATTACAATACCTATGACATGGCCCACTTATCTGTGTTCTTTGATCTTCATGCTTGCTTGGGTGGGTTTTTTTTTTTTTTTGTGCTTTTGGAACATTCCAGCTATTTTTTTCTTCACAAAATTCAAAAGCACTTCAAAAGTTCAGCTCAGGGCTTGCTTCTCATCCCACTTCAATGCCCAGCTTTCTGTGGAAGGAAGACTGCCTCGAGGCCACCATTCTTCCACTCACTGTAAAGGCCCTTCAAGTTTAAAGCATTACAGAGGATGTGTGGACACTGTTCTGTGAAGCTACAATCCCTGTCTCTACAAGGACACCTTCTTTACCTCCCACCAGTTGTGTTGAAGCCCAAAGGTCTCTGCATATTTGTTTTAGGAGCTTTATGATTTCGAGCAGAAAATGCTATATTATCTTTTTCAAGACCCTATGTTGAATCTCTGTGTATCTGGGGAGTGGTCTGTTTTTTGGGGTGCAGAATGTAGATTTCAAAATTATAGGATGAGTAAAGTGATGGTAGAAATGAGCAAAACCACTCAACACTAAGGCATCCAGGTTGCTGTTTAACAAATGAACTGATACTATTTTGGCAGCATCTAAGAACTATGTAAAATGTGAAGTTATAATTTTTAAGATTTATTTTTCGTATATTTACAAGAGAGACAAGTTGATTTCCCAGGATTCAAAGCCACAGCTTCACCAAGACCCTGGCCCCAAGCTATTACTGGCTTTGCCAAGGATGTTCATGACTTTATTTAAGGAACTATGTTCCTTCTCCATACATCAAAGCCAAGAAAACTTTGGAACAATCTGGCTCTCAACAGAACACTCATTCACTGAGATGAGTTGTGTCAAAATGCAATCTTCTTTTACTTACCTGTATCCATGTCTCCAGTCATGTTTGTTTATATAAGTTTGTCATTGTGATTTTTTTTTAAGACAGAGTCTCACTATGTAGCTCAGGCTGTCCTGAACTCACTATGTAGACCAGGCTGGCCTCGAACTCACAGAGATCCACCTGCCTCTGCCTCCTGAGGGCTGGAATTAAAGGCGTGTGTTACTATGCCTGGCTGTCATTGTGATTCTTAAGTACAGCAGAATGGCCCCTGAGACTATGAGGTGAGGTTTTGTACTTAGACATAAGTGTGTTCATTGTCATGCTCTGCAACCATCTCACTGGCTTCACTCTCTATTGGCTCCTTCTGTAATCAAGGCCCTCTGTATGTACAATTTGATGTCTTGAGTAGTGATCAAAGGCCATTACTGCTAGCAGGGACATTCAGTGCAGCCCAGTCAGCTGAAAATATAGACCTGTGTAATGTAGCCCCAGACAGCACTTGTCTGGGTCCAACAGCTGCGGCACAGTGGTACAAGTGAGACAGAGGTCCAGACAGAGAGGTCTTGAGGCTAGGATTCATGAGGGAGAGAAAAAAAATGGAGGTGTTTCCCACTGAGGTAAAGATGTAAGAGACCATGGCAAAGAGGGGCATCTCTAATGGATGATCTGAGAAGCCCAATAAGGCAAATGCATTGGGGAAACTCACATTTTGTCCTTCTGTTGATACCTGCATTATTTATGACTAAATGGAATCATTTGGATTATTAGGATAAATAAGGCTTTTCTGCTTTAATAACTCCATGGCAAAAACCTCAAAACTCCATATGTACTGGTGTACTGGATAGTTTTATGTCAGCTTGACACAAGCCAAAGTCATCTGAGAGGAGGGAACCTCAATTAAGAAAATACCTCCAAAAGATTGGACTGTAGGCATGCCTATAGGGCATTTTCTTAATTAGTTATTGATGCAAGAGGGCTCAGTCCATTGTGGGTTGTGCCATGCCTGGGCTGGTGGTCCTGGGTTCAATAAGAAAACAGGCTGAACAAGGCATGGGGACCAAGCTAGTAAGCAGCACCCCTCCATGACCTCTGCATCAGTTCCTGCCTCCAGGTTTCTGTACTGTTTTAGTTCCTGTCCTGACCTCCTCCCTGTTAGGTCTCAAACTGAAGACAAATGGCTAGTTGAGGACCCATTAACATATCAAAACATATGCTGGTTTCCAGGGTCTCCCAGCATCCCTCAGTATCTACCTATGCAGGGCCCTCCTGCCCACCTCTTACACTGTGAACCCTCTCTACCTGAATAGGTCATGAAGTAGAATTTTTTAATGTATGCTTACATTAAATTCCCTGTTAACTGTATATAACACAGAGTTTCACTGTATTAAGTGCATTTATATGCTTGTCCAGTTCTTGCTGCCATCTATATCTAGAATCTTTGGATTTATCAAACTGAAACTAGACCCAGTAAATAATCTCTCTATGTCCACCCCAATCCTAGACCTTGGTACCCATCATTCTCCTTGTTTTATGTGAACTTTGACTAGTTTCAATGCCTTAGAAAAATCCCATAAGCCAGTGTCCTAGGGTTTTATTACTGTGGAGAGACACTATGACCATGGCTAGCCTCATAAAGGAAAACATTTAATGGGGGCTGGCTTACAGTTGCAGAGACTCAGTTCATTGTTATCATGGTGGGAAGCATGGGGGTGTGCACATAGACATGATGCTGGAGAAGGAGCTGAGAGTTCTACATCCAGATCAGCACACAGCAGGAAATGAAGTGACACACTGACCAGGCTTGAGCTTCTGAGACCTCAAAGCCCACCCCCTTGTGATGTACTTCCTCCAACAAGGCCACTTCTACCCCAACAAGGCCACACCTGCTCACAGTGCCACTCCCTATGGGGGGCATTTAATCAAACCACCACACATAGTATTTAAAATTTTGTCATTGACTTTTTTCATGTACAGTAGGTCTTTATGTATCATCTAAAATTAGAGACTCCATTCATCTACATTCTCAGTCAGGCTCTCTCTTTAAATACATTTTCATTCTCATCAGTTATAGTCTTTGATAATGGTGTCTTGTCCCTAGATCTCCCTTTATAACCCTCTAATGCAGACCTTGATGTTTCTGTACTGATCTATCCACTGCAGCTGTGAGACCACAGGAACTGTCTTTTCCTAAACATTTTAGTCAATTTCTTTTGAACTCAACCTCTCTCAAATTTTCAGGACATAGAAAAAATACAGCCAGAGTCTTCTCCAGAACGTAGCATGAATGGCCTCCAGTCCTCCTCTCCAAGAGTCATTCTTCCCTCTGAAACTTCATGCTTCAGACCTCTGTTATCTTCATTCCTCTTAGAATTCTGCTATTGTCCTTCCCCACCAGAAATGACAATTAAGCTCTGTTCACAGCAGTCTATGTCATGGATTCTTTAACCCTGAATTCTTCAGCTTTTACATCTCCTTTCAACAACCCAGTTTCAGTAGCCTACAAAGGGCCTATTTATCATAGCATCAGCCCCAGGCCTATGCAGGAATTTTCTGCATTGGCTGCTTTTCTCATTGCTTTGGTAAAATGCCTATGAAAAGCTACTTACAGAGCAAGGGTTTCCTGGGACAATTTGAAGGTACAGTCTAACCCAAGCAGAGAACAAACGGCTACAAAGACGGCAATAGCTATAGCCTCAGGAGTGTGAAGCAGCTGGGCACATCGTGTTTAGAGTCATGAAGCAGGGTGGAGGGGTGAGGGATGGGGGGTGGAGTGGCGGGGATGTCAGCCTAGTGTCTAGATCTTTGGATGGGACAAACCACTTTCAGAATGAGTCTTCCCCATGTCAACCTCTCTGGAAGGCCCATCACAGACAGGACTTAGGTAATTCCAAATCCATTTAAGCTGACGATGAAGATTAATCACTACACCTCGAAAATACAGTTCTCCCCCTTTTCCATTCTTCTGTGATTTTCCTTTCTATGTGTTTACTTTCTGGTGTCATTTTGTCACTATGGAGCACTGCTTCTTTGCTGGGTCTGCCTGAAGTTTAACATAAGCACTTCTTTTGCCTTTTCTGAACCTGACCCTTCTTCTGGGCAAATACCCTGAACAACTTTTTAAATTTTTGTTTTCATAGATATTTATCTTTTAAGGAACACACCTATATTGCACATATCCTGTTGGGGAATAGATGTATGGGGGCTTTTCCTGGATTCTACCTTCCTGTCTCTGCTGCAGATTACTGTAAATACAGAAGACATGTGAGAAGCAGGTTCTACTGTATCCAAGATCGAAATGCACGTCTGGGTGAGAGTGTTGACCTCAGCAAACGCTACACTCAGCTACAAATGGTCAAGGAGCACCCCAGCAAGCAAGAGAGGGAGTATGAACTACTGACCATTGGCAGGACCAAAATGTGGGACAGCCCCATGAGTTCCATTAAGCTGCAGTTACTGTTTGAGCCTGAGGATAAGCACACAGAGCCTGTGCACACAGTGGTGTTCCAGGGAGCAGCAGGTATTGGGAAAACAATACTAGCCAGGAAGATTATGTTAAACTGGGCATCTGGGAAGCTCTTCAAAGACAAATTTGATTCAGTATTTTGGTGGTATTCTAATTGTACTGAAATGTGGTTTTCATTGTATGTTAATAAATAAAGTTTCCAGGGGGTCAGAGCTATTAGAGCCATAGATAGAGTGTGGCGGTAGTGGCACACGCCTTTAATCCTATAGATCTCTGTGTGTTCAGGGATACAGCCAGCATTGGAGACATATGCCTTTAAGACCTGGGGGGGCTATACATACAGACAGTGATGAGGCAGTCATGTGTTTGGGTTTACAACCAATGAGAAGGCAGAATGACTATGAAACGACTTACACACAGGGAAATAGCTCTGTTTCGGGAAGCTGGGACACCGCAGGAGGAAGGGTGAGATTTTAGCTCTGAGCTCTGGCCTCTTGGCTTTCTCTTTTACATTGTTTCTGTGTTTCTTATTTAATAAGACAGTTGGTTACATCTACATCTGGCGCCCAAGGTGACAAGAATCCATTAAAAACCGCTTAGCTTGGTGGCAGGTCTGCTTTCCCGCAAGGGCGGCAGGCCGGGCGGCCCCCTAGTCCGAGTGGTTGGCTTCCTAGCCCGGGCCTAGGTCTGCTTGACCTCAGGCCAGACTAACTGTGAGCTGCTTGCTTAAAGCCTGCTTGCTTAAAGCCGGTGCTACAAACAACTCAGACCTGCCCTGCCGAACAGGGCCCTGCCTGTAAAGCCAAACACACGTGGTCGGAGCTTAAAGAGGCCAATCAGACCTAGACCCGGGCTAGGAAGCCAACCGCCCAGCCTGCTGCCCTTGCAGGAAAGCAGACATGCCGCCAAGCTAAACGGTTTTTAATGGATTCTTGTCATGTTGGGCGCCAGATGTAGATGTAACCAACTGTCTTATTAAATAAGAAACACAGAAACAATGTAAAAGAGAAAGCCAAGAGGTCAGAGCTCAGAGCTAAAATCTCATCCTTCCTCCTGCCATGGTCCCAGCTTCCCGAAAGAGAGCTATTTCCTGTGTGTAAGTCGTTTCATAGTCATTCTGCCTTCTCATTGGTTGTAAACCCAAACACGTGACTGCCTCGTCACTGTCTGAATGTACAGCCTCCCCCCCCCCCCCGCCAGGTCTTAAAGGCATATGTCTCCAATGCTGGCTGTATCCCTGAACACACAGAGATCTATGGGATTAAAGGCATGCACCACCACCGCCACACTCTGTCTATGGCTCTAATAACTCTGACCCCTGGGCAACTTTATTTATTAACATACAATCAAAATCACATTTCAGTACAATTAGAATATACCACATCACCCTCCTTTTTTCGCAGATTAGACAACTGCAGCCTTACCTCACACTGCTGTTGGAATCTCTCCACAATGCTGACCCGCAACCAGAGCCTTCGGAAGCTGAACCTGGGCAACAATGACTTGGGCGACCTGGGTGTGCTGATGCTCTGTGAAGTTCTGAAACAGCAGGGCTGCCTTCTGCAGAACCTACAGTGAGTGTGTCCTGCAGAGCTCCACATGGGGGGCTCAGCGTGCTGAGGGGAAGGTGACCACCGGACAAAATTGAGAACTTCCCTGGAGTAATTTGCATGTGGGGTTAGATGGTGCTGGGCCAGTTGCTGTGGATTTTTAAAAATACAGTGATATGGGAAAAGTGATATCCAACAATATCCAGATATTCAGGCTAGATTCAATTGGGTGTGACAAGACTTTCCATCCTGAAAAAAAACCAACAATGTCTTGCAAATAAATGCCGTTCATGTGGCTGCTTTTCACCTTGCCTGTGGTTGGCAGCAGCTCACCTGGGGTTTACACATTTGAAGAGCAGCTCCTCTTCCTAAGCAGCACAGAGTACTAAATCACCAACACACACCGAAGTCCTCTATGCTTAGCCTGTGGCATTACGCATCCATGGAAATGGATATTCTAAGGGACCTCTATTGCTCCAAGTACCTTTGCTGCTCTACACCCAGTGCTAGAACATGAGAATAGGCGCCTTTTATTATATTTCATCCTTTGAGGACCCAGAAGTTTGTTCAGGGTTTTGCTGGGTGGTTCTTCTGTCCAGTGTTGGGGGTTATCCGGCTGGAGTATCCAGCCCCATTCAGGAGTTGAAGAGCTGGCTGCTGGCCTGGCTCACATGTGCGCTGCAGTCTCCCCAGCATGGTCAGTCTTACAGATAATGGATATCTTGGTAACTCGGGGTACCCAAGCAATCACTAAAAGTTGCCAGGTATCTCACAACTTTGTCCAGGAAGATCTAAAGAATCTTTCACTGAGTTCAAGTGGCAAAGCAAGTCACTAAGCCTAGTCTTCACAAAATAAAGAGAGTTTGAGATTGCCAGTTACCACATCTCAACACTCAATTCTCGACAATTCTCCACACTCAAAAGTGTGCTAGAATTAGGTCAAGTCATTATATTGATATATGCACTGATTCTCTTTTTGGATGATTCTTACTATGCTCATTTATTGACTTGTGGCTTGGGTTTGAATCATTGCTTACGGCTCTTCTATGTTAGTCTGGGATGTAAAAGGTTCTGAGCTGCTATGCAATGATAACTCTATGGAAATCCATTGGTCCTGGATCTGGGACAGTCATTATGTTTCACATTTCTTAAATCAAAAATTTTCAGCTCTCTGACTTGCATTTAAGCTTTGCCTTTACTGTTGGATAATTTTCTTCTTTTTCTAATTTTCATCCATTAATTTACTAGGCTTGATTACATTAATAGTGTCTCATCAAGACATCAGGGCAGAAACAAAGAGCTAAGTATAAAAGGATCTTCTATGTGCAAACCAAAGGCAAGGTGTTGGAGGGGTGGCTCTGGCTAAGACTGCTGCTGCCCTTGCAGAGGACTTCAATTCCAGAGCTAGTGAATCTGATGCCCTCTTCTGGCCTCTGTGAGCAACTGCATGCACACATACACACCCCTCTCCCCATATATACACATAATTTAAAATCAAATACAATCTTCAAGAATGGTTTAATAAAAAGAAAGAAAACCAAATGCAAATAAATATAAAGTGCTTGCCATAGCTCCATTTCAAGCACCTCATAGGTGCTTGTAGGATAGTTATAGGCAGCCAGTGGGATGTTTCTGAGAATCTGAGTTTCCCTGGCTACCAGAACTCTATAACAGCTGGAGCAATTACTACCACTTTAATAATTGATTCTTATAGGAAAAGGGGAATTGCAAAGGAGATCATATCATGAGGGTCAGTATCATACAGATTGGTATTAAGGACGCTCAGTGTATCAACCGACATCGAGGACACCTTCTATAAATGTTATAATAATCACGTTCAAAATTTTTGTGTGTGCTTCTGGGGAGCAAAGCCAGGACCAGGCTAGGCACCAGCTCTATGACTAAGCTAGGCATCTCAAGCTAAACTCTTAAATTTTTATGTGATACTTTATTGTCCTTAACGTTGACCATGATTTTTGCCATATTCTCCTGGGAACATGCCCGTCTGTAAGGTGAGAGGTTAGGTGTATCTGTTTCCACCAATGTATCCTACTCTTCTAGCCCCACAGCAGAAAGATTTACAGTAGCTCTCAGTCAGTGGTGGGAAAACTTTCTATGAAGGCTGTTTGAACCCAGGAAGAAGAAAATCATCTATGGTAACAAAAGAAGAGTGCAGTCACATAGTTCCTGTGACATATTGGGAAGACATACATCTATTGAGATTTCAGTCCACGAAGAACAGATGTTTATCATGGATAAGACTGTGCATCAGGCTCATATTGTGCACATCTGGAGTGACTGCTAAGGAAGAGAAAGGCTTAAAAAGAGATAAATAGGAAAAGATAGAGGAAATATAGGAAGAGGGGGGAAAAAGGAAAGAACTAGGAGATGAAGAATCCAGTAGTCTCACACCTACTGGTGAGCATCAAGTCATTTACACAATTGATTCTTAAAGCTATATGTCTTCTTAGGATTGTGCTTTGACAACCTACCTCTTAGATGCTTAAGCATCATCACCACATAGAAAGTGAAGTATTTTGAGATGGATTTTTTTTAAGCTTTCAAATTTCTCAAAGAACTTACAGTTCTAAGCATTTTCCACAGTCCTGGGAGTTGAACTCAGGGCCTCTCACATGCCAAGCAAGGGCTGTACCACTGAAGTATACCCCCACCTCCCAGAGTCCTTTCTCAGCCTTCTATGATTTATGCAGCTCTTCCCAGGTTAGACCTTCACCGTCCACACAGCCTCCCAATCCTTGCCAGGAGTCTTCTGAGAGCCCCCTTCACGTCCTTATTCCTCAAGGTATAGATGAAAGGGTTGAGGGTGGGGGTGACTATGGAGTAGAAGAGGGAGATAAACTTGCCCTGTTCTTGAGAGTAACTGGATGGGGGCTGCAGGTACATATAGATGGCAGGTAGGTAGAAAAGGGAAACCACCAGCAAATGGGAAGAACAGGTCCCAAAGGCCTTGTGTCGTCCCCTGGAGGACTGGATCCTCAGCACTGCCCGAGCAATGAAGCCATAGGAGAGAAGGATGAAGGCCAGAGGGACCAGCAAAAAGAAGGCCCCCAGCACAGCCAGAGTGACATCATTCACTGTGGTATCAGCACAGGACAGCTTGATCATAGCTGGCACCTCACAGAAGAAGTTGTTCAGCACCTGCTGCCCACAGAAAGGCAGCTTCACTGTCAGAATGACCTGAACAAGGGAGTTGCCAAAACCGCTGAGCCAGGCCATCGCCACCAGCTGCTGGCAGAGCAGGCGGTGCATGATAATGGCATACCGGAGCGGCTCACAGATGGCCACATAGCGGTCCAGAGCCATGGCGGCCAGGAGAATGCACTCAGTGCCGCCCAGCCAGTGGAAAATGGTGTACTGCACGGTGCAGCCACCATAACTGATGGTCTTCTGGGAACTGCCCATGTTGACCAGCATCTGAGGGACGGTGGTGGTGGTGTAGCAGAGGTCCAGGAAGGAGAGGTGGCTAAGGAAAATATACATGGGGCTCTGAAGCTGGGGATCCAGCTGGGACACGGTGATGATGGAGATGTTTCCCAGCATGGCCAGAACATAAGACACCAGGAGAACTACAAAGAGCGGGAGCTCCAGCCATGGCCTGTCCGAAATGCCCAGGAGAATGAAGTCCTTTGGGGGGTCCCAGAAGTAGCTCTGGTTGTCACTGCTCATGATGAGGCATCTTCTGGCAGCAGTGATGAGTCCAGGGAGCTTGAAGGAGTGGCTGTCAATGGAGAGAATGAATCATTTCCTCATTCCATGTCTGCTCTTTCTCAGACTGCATCCTGTCTGCCCCCTCTTTATGCAGAGACCCCTGGACGGGGAGTCAGAGCAGCAGTATGTACATCTCACACCCCTCTGACTCTGACCTCCGCCAAGCCAGCCGCCTTTCTAAACTTCCACCCCTGCGTGATACAGTGGGGATGGGGAAGGAGGCTTGCTTCAGCTGCAGACATTGCAGAAGATAGAGAGGCTTTCATGCCAAAGTTCCACACAAATTCGAATTGATCATGACTACCACAACCCCCACCGTCACCGCCATGCATGACTTCTCTACAAACAGACTGAGGGACGTGTGCACTGTCTGAGGCGTTTTTATTTTGTCTTCTGGAGACAGTGGTATGGTAGAAGGGAGAGGTGACCCAGAGCAGGAAGAGCTTTGTAAGCAAGGAGGGGCTCTCCTGATAAGATCCCAGCCTTCTCACCTCTGAGACGTGGCTGAGACCTGTCCCTGTGAGGACAGGTTGTGGCTCTCAGGACTACCGAAGCCCTTGTCCTATGACTGTTCTCGATGGCAGATCTAACACTCACTTAGGCAGTAAAAATAGCTGAGTTTTCGGCTGGCATCACTCTACTAAGTGAAGCAAAAGCTTCATTCTACAAGTTAGGCCCCCCTTCTGTAATTTTATCCTAAAGTGGATGTCACAAAACCTCTCTGTGATGCAGACTCTGTCTTGTCCGGAGTCCAGGACTGACCCTTACCTTCCATGGTTCTCTGGCATCACAGAGGACCTGGCTCAGAGAAGGAGGACTCTTTGCAGCCTATGCTGGTCTGCACTGGGAAGGGGAGCTTAGGAAGGCAGTCACTGCAAATGCAGGTGTGCTAGGGGAATGCTGTCTGCTTGTTCTGATGAACCTGCAGAGACCTCATGCCTACCTGAACCCGGCCCTCAGCTGGTGGAGAGAGCTCATTCTTGGCCTGGAGGTGGGAAGGACTCTCCCTTGCTGTCGGTTTGCTGGGAAGACTCAGCCCTCATCTGTGTGGGCTACAGAATCACAATAAATTTGTTCTGTGGACACTTGCATATGGTGAAGCCGATTCCGCACTTATACAGACTGAACACCTTATTGCCGAAGCCAGGGTGTTTGGGCAGCAATTATCACACTTAGGCAGCTCATGTCACACTTCCCTGTGATTTCACAACTATTCCCCAGGTTGAACTTGACCTCATCCTCTGCCCTCTTTTCCAGGAGGGCTCTGCTCTTTGTCCCCAGACACACACAGCATAGAAGCTTGCTCTCCTCTGGCTGGGAAGTTATCCCTGATGTTTTATTTAATTAGTGTCTAAGGGATTAACTGATCATTGATGTAGTGTGAGCTATAGTATTTGCAATTAATGGTAGATCCTAGAAGACCAGAGGAAATGGAGCAGTCATGGGGCATTGATGGTTCCTCCTCCTTCTCCTTCAATTCTTTAATGTTGGGGAAGAGGTCATCGTAAAGCTAGCAGAGGACTGACTTGTGTAGCCTGTGGTTCAGGTAGAGAAGAAGCTGAGCTGGCTTCTGGACCAAAATCAATCTCTGAGTCTCTAGGCGGGTCACCTAGTTTCACCGTACCCCATTTCTATTGACACAGCATAAGAAACACTAATCTTTCCCTCCAACGCCTGACACAAGGGAGAAACAAGTTGGTTTGTAAAGTACATAGAACAATAGCCAGCACAGAGGAATCCAAGTTCATATTCCTGTTTCTCCTGGTGCTTAATTGTAATCAGAAGGACCTCAATGCTCCCTACAGTAAATAATCAAGAGATAAGTTCATGCAATACAGTCAGCTTGTTTTCATGTCTTAATTGGAGAGCATAAACCATTAACATTTGGATTATTATTGAGAGGACTTATTTTATCTGGCAGGTTCATAAACTGTTCATCCCTTTTTTTCTTCCATATTCATATGAGGGATTTATCGAATTGTGTCTAATCTTCATTAGTTCTCATTCATTAGTCTATTCTTTGCATGAGATTTGTTATTTCATGGTCTTTTGTTCTGTGACTGCCTTTCTTTTTCTCCTGTGTATAGAATTCTTTTATCTATCTTCTGAAGTGCTGGCTTTGTGGTCATGACTTGCTTTAGTTTGTGCTTACCTTGGAAGATTTTTATTTCTTTATTAACTTAATAAAGCATCTTTGGGGGCTGGGGTTTTAGCTCAGTGTTAGAGCACTTGCCTAGCAAGTGCAAGGCCCCGGGTTCGGTCCTCAGCTCTGAAATAGGGGGTGGGGGGGCTGGAGAGATGGCTCAGAGGTTAAGAGCACTGACTGCTCTTCCAGAGGACCTGGGTTCAATTCCCAGCAACCACATGCTGGCTCACAACCATCTGTAATGAGATCTGGTGCCATCTTCTGGTCTGCAGTCATACATGCTATATACATAATAAACAAATCTTCTTTATTTTAAAAAAAAGTATCTTTGGCCAAACACCCTAATAGTTGTGCCAGAAACCCCATCCAAGGACTGAGGAATCTAGATGCAGACATCCATGGCTAGGCCCCGGGTGGAGCGCCGGGAGTCTAATTAGCGAGAATGAAGAGTGTTTATATGAGCGAGAATTGTTAAAACCAAGGTTGGATAAAGCACAGGGACAAACAGCCAAACGAATGGAAACACATGAACTATGAACCAAAGGCTGAGGGGTCCCCAACTGAATCAGGCCCTCTGAATAGGTGAGACCGTTGATTGGCTTGATCTGTTTGGGAGGCATCTAGGCAGTGGTACCAAGTCCTGGGCTCATTGCATGAGATAGCTGTTTGAAACCTGGGACTTATGCAGGGACGCTTTGCTCAATCTGGGAGGAGGGGACTGGACCTGCCTGGACTGAATCTATCAGGTCGATCTCAGTCCTCAGGGGAGGCCTTGCTCTGGAGTAGGTGGGATTGAGGGGTGGGCTGGGGGGAAGGGGAGGGGGACAGGAAGGGAGAGAACAAGGGAATCTGTGGTTGTTATGTAGAACTGAATGGTATTGTAAAATAAAATAAAATTTAAAAAAAAATGTCAAAAAAAAGTATCTTTAGTAGCGAGATGTCTCAGTGATTAGAAGTGTTTGCTGATCTTCAGAGGACTTGAATTCAAATCCCAGAACTCATCCTGAGATACTCACAATGGCACATAATATTGGCTCCAGGGGATACAACATCATGTTCTGGATTCTGCCAGACCTGATCACATGTGATAAACGTAGACACAGACACACACACATAAATAAAAACAAATCTTTAGAAAAGAAAGAGGGAGAGATTAGGGATGATGTACCTTAGAGGTTACTAGTATTTGTTGCTCTTTCAGAGGCTTTGAATTCAGTTCCCAGCATCCATATCAAACTGTTCACAACTGCCTATAATGCCAGATCCAAGGGCTCCATCTGGTTTCCACAGGCACCCAAATACATGTGGCTCATATAGGCACATACATACACATACATTTTTTAAAAATAGGATATCTTTGCTGCTGTAATAATTTTGTTTGGCAGTATTTACTTTCAGGGCTTGAAATGCACTGTCCAATACTCTTCTAGATTTCAGAGTTTCTGCTGCTACTCTATTATTATTATTATTATTATTATTATTATTATTATTATTATTATTATATTGGTCTTTTGAGATAGGGTTTCTCTGTGTAGTTTTGGAGCCTGTCCTGGATCTCACTCTGTAGCCCAGGCTGGCCTAGAACTCACAGAGATGAGCCTGGCTCTGTCTCCTGAGTACTGGGATTAAAGGCATGTGCCACCACTGCCTGGCTTGCTCTAGTGTTATTTTGATGAATGTTTTGTAGCTGAAGTTTTCTGCAGTCCTGCCCGGGGCCCACAGTCACTCAGACCCAAATAAACACACAGAGGCTTATATTAATTATGAACTGTATGGCTTAATGGCTCAGGCTTATTGCTAGCTAGATTTTACATCTTAAATTAACCCATTTCTATAAATCTATACCTTGCCACGTGGCTCGTGGCTTACCGGTATCTTTACATCTTGCTTCTCATAGTGGCGGCTGGCAGCATCTCCTGACTCAGCCTTCCTGTTCCCAGAATTCTCCTCTCTGCTTATCCCACCTTTACTATACTTCCTACCTGGCTACTGGCCAATCAGCATTTTATTAACCAATCAGAGCAACACATTCACAGCATACAGAGTGATATCCACAGCAATTGTGTTTTTATAAATGAGTTGGATTTTTTTTGGTACTTTTATAGTTTGTCTTAATCAGTGTTCTATTGCTGTGAAGAGACACCATGACCACAGCAATATATAAAAGAAAGCATTTAATTGGGACTGGCTTACAGTTACAGTTTAGTCACCATCATGGCAGAGATAATGGCAGCATGCAGGCAGACATGGTGCTGGAGAAGCTGAGTTCTACATCCAGATCTGTAGGCAGGTGGAAGAGAGACAGGAGACTGGCTTGGGCCTCTGAAACCTCAAAGCCCACCCCTAGTGACACACTGCCTCCTCCAACAAGGCCACACCTCCTAATCCTTCTCAAGTAATGCCATTCCCTGATGACCAAGCATTCCAATCTTGAGCCTATGGGGGCCATTCTTATTCAACGCCCCCACAATAAACCTCCACTTTTCCTCTGGAAGAGAATCCTGCCAGGTTCCTTTTTGTGGGTGGGGGAGGTCTTTTGAGATTTCTATGGAGCCTTAGATGGGCATCAGATTCCCTGGAGCTGGAGTCACATGCAGCTGTAGGTGCTGTGCATGGAACTTCTGTCCTCTACATGGGGTGAAAATACTCTTAATCTGACCCATCTTCTCACTCCTATTTATTGCCTTTTAAAACATGTTTTTGCCATGAGTTATTTCTTCCTTAGCATCCCTATCTGTTCCCATAGGCCCTTCGCTATTCTGCTGTTTCATTTGCTGTTCTTAATCTTTTCAGCTTTATGGTGTTTCTGTTTACTTAAAGAGACTAGACAGGTCATGAGCCCTAGGGGAAAACCTATTACTGTTAGTCTACTAAAGGAACACAGCAATAAAATGACTCCTGGTGACATATTGCTGTCCCTACAGGTCAGTGCATCACTCAACCCTCATCAGAGAAGCTTCTTCTTGCAGGAGATGGGAACGAGCACAGAGAACCACAACTGGACTATGTACAGAGAATGAGAGCACTCAGCCCTAAATGGGATGTCTCCATCAAAGTCCTCCTCCTCTCAAGACTCAGGGATCTATGCAGAGGAGGAGGCAGAAAGATTGTAAGAGCCAGAGGTGGTGAGGACCCTGAGGAAACAGTGCCTTCCAGACACAACAGGAGTGGTGCACATGTGATCTCAGAGACTGTGACAGCATGCACAGGGCCTGCACAGGTTCAAACCAGACACAATCCCAGCACTGGAAAGGGGAAGTGGACACAGTCCCACCCCTGACCAAGAAGATATTCGCAGCTGATAGTTGCCAGGAAAGGAAAACCAGTGCTCTCCAGTGGGCTGTCACCTTACTCTTCTCATTTCCTTGATCTGCATTCAGGTTTATGAACTAGGGCTGCGAGAGGCGCTGTCCAGGTGCTGAAAAAAACTGCGTGCGACCCGAGGCTCTGGATTTGTTTCTGCAGAACACTGAGCTTCCCTCAGTCCTGAAATGATGCATGCTGGTGTTTTGTTGCTGTTGTTTTGAGACAGAGCCTTACTGTATAGGTCAGGCTGGCCATAAACTCAGCATGTAGCCAGTCTAGCCTCAAATCCATGACAATTTTGCCTCAGCCTCTCAAATTCTGGGATGACAAATGTAGGCCACTATGCTCACAATACCCTGCTTTTGTTTTGTTTTTGAGACAGGGTTTCACTATGAACTGGAACTCCTTATGTAAACCAGGTTAGCCTCGAATTCATAGCGATCAGCCTGGGGGCTCCCTGAGTGCTGGGATTGTGGGTGTGCAGCACCATGGCTGGCTGCTGTGTTCTTTAAAAAGAGAAAAAGAAAAGAAAAAGGAACACACACACACATACACACACACACACACAAATCAAACATTTGTTTGTTTGGTCAGAGATATGTGTGTGTGGGCACGTGTGAGCCATGGTGTGTGTGGGCACGTGTGAGCCGTGGTGTGTGTGGGCATGTGTGAGCCGTGGTGTGTGCAGAGCTTAGAAGGCCCTTGAGGGTGCTGGTTCTCTCTTTCTGCTGTGTTACTCCCAGGATGGAAGCAGGTTGTCGGGCTTGGCAGCGGGTGTCTAAACCCACAGAGCCATCTCATTGGTCCTGCCCTGGCTTTCTTGAACAGTGTTCTCCGTGACCAC
The DNA here is from genome assembly GCF_049852395.1 of Peromyscus maniculatus bairdii. Taxonomy (NCBI): domain Eukaryota; kingdom Metazoa; phylum Chordata; class Mammalia; order Rodentia; family Cricetidae; genus Peromyscus; species Peromyscus maniculatus. Next base: position 43,853,872 of record NC_134859.1, read on the forward strand.
AGAAGCACACAAGTATGTGTATGGAAAATATGTGTTCACTTATGTGACACGTTGCATCACATAATAGAATTACAAATGGTATGTATGAAGATCTAACTGTTCTCCATTTCTCATTCCTCCACAGTGTCTATTTTAGGATTAGAATCCAGACTCAAGAAGGAAATCACAGAGATTCACATTTAATATGCTTACTTAATAAACATGTAGCAGATTTTAGGATGAAAATTTCATAATACATAACTATATATAACTATAATTATAAATATATATATGCACACACATATACACATATATGGACACAACCTTTTCATTTCACAAAGTAGTTTTTTCTTTTGCTGAAAATGTAGCCAAAGGTAAGTCTTTTGAAAGGCAAATTTGTATCTCCTTAGTAATAGTTTCCCAACTAAAGAAGAGTCACGGGGCTGGAGAGATGCCTTAATTAGTAAAGTGCTTCTGTGTAAGCCTAGGGACCTGAGTTTGGATTCCCAACACCCATGTAAAAGTTTGGTTATGGCAGCATGCTCCTGTAAACCTAGCTCTGGGAGGGAGAAAGGGGACTCCCTGGGGCTCCTTGGCCATTTCAAGTCATTCTGTAGGTAGGGACTATGGTGGCAGAAGAATGTTTTTGCTTCAGAACATTAGTAAATGTCCTACTGTGTCTCTGCTATAATGATCAAATTTGACAATACCCCTGGGCGGCTGTGGCGCACAACTTTAATCCCAGCACTCCGGAGGCAGAGGCAGGTGGATCGAGGCCAGCCTGGGCTTCAGAGTGAGTTCCAGGACAAGCACCAAAGCTACATAGAGAAACCCTGTCTCGAAAAACAAAACAAGACAAAACAAAAAGTTGACAATACCTATGCTGATTAATGTCAATTGTCAGATTGATAGGATTTAGTCATTATGGAAACGAACCTCTGGGCATGTCTGGATATATCAGGACATGATAAAGAATTAAAGGCTCCACCTTTTAAAAATTCAAATTCATTTGAAAGGGGAGAACCTAAATTGAAAACGCCTCTGGAAGGGTTCTTTGCTCAAAAACAGCATCCAAGGAAAGTGTTTCCCTAGGGCAGCACACAGGGTGATGGAAACTGTGGTGCAGGTGCCATCCTGAGGGGGCAGCAGAACTTTGCGATGTCATCCATGTGATAAAGCTTTTCAGATATGAAAGATATAAGATTGAGAGCATCATGGATTTTTCTGCCAGGGTTCCTGAAAGCCCCCAAAGCCAGGCAATACGTGACCGGGTTAGAACCATTCAAAGACCATATTGTGAAGGCGTGAAGGACAGTGTGAAACCCAAGTTGCAAGCAATGGAGACCTCAGGGTGTTGAAAAAGTGGAGAAATGCTGCAGCTGTGGAGTAGCATGGGCCCAAGAGAGAAGTTATGTCATGCTGCAGGTGGCAGAGATGGAGGGAAAGGACTACCTAAGTTTTTGAAGCCAAGAGGAGTCCATCATGATCCCCAGATGCTTGATATGGAGATACAGGATTTGATGTTTACCCTGCTGGGTTTCAGTCTAGGTCTCATCAATCATTATTAGGTTCCCAGTATTCTGGTTTGAAATGGGAGTGTTTATTTTGTACTATTATATACTGAAATAATGTATATTATTATTATTATTATTATTATTATTATTATTATTATTATACAGATCATGCTGTGTTTCAAATGAAATTTAGATTTAGAACCTTTAAACAGTGTTGAAACTGTTAAAGACTGAGATTTTGAAGTTTGAGTGAATGCATTCTGCTTTATAAGATGGCTAATAAAAGAGGTAGAAAGATTTGGCTCACAAGTGGTGCGTTTGAAAGTCAAATGGGCAATGATGCAACTGGGATGGTTAAGCTTGACTGTCACCCAGGAGGTACATAGACTCACCAGGAACAAACCTTGGGCGAATCTGCGAGGCATTTCTAGATTGGGTTAATTGAGGTGGGAAGACATATCTAAATATGAAATGTATCATCCCCTAGGCTGGGTCCCTGGACTGAATAAAAAGGAGAACGTGAGCTGAGCATCTGAATTCCTCTCTCTCTTCTTCTGCCTGTGGATGTAACATGGCCAGCCATCTCAAGCCCCTCTTGCCATGACTTCTCCATGGATTTGTGAGCAAAAGGAATCTTCTCCTTAAGACGCTTTTGTCAGGTGTTGTATTGCAGCCGTGAGGCAAGTAATTAATACAACACCACAAAGAAGTCATTCATAGCTCTGGCATACAGCTGAAGCTAATTCAATAGAGGCATACCCATGCTCTCTCTTAGATCAAACCCCTGTCCAACTGTTGCTGCTGCTCCGCAAGTATGGTTAAGTGGGTGGGGCCTCATGGGTATCATATGTGTACAAAAAGGGGCTCTTTCTAGTCTGTGAAAGTATAGTGAAATAGAGAAATTAACGGGGGTAAGTGACAAAGTATAAATAGTGAAATGTCACATAAAGGCACTGAGTGATGTTTGTCATAAATGATTTGAGAAAAGTGAAGCAAATGTATTTTTTAGATTTATTTATTTTATGTATATGAGTGTTCTATCTGCATGTATGCCTACAGCCACCATGTGGTTGCTGGGAACTGAATTCAGGACCTCTGGAAGAGCAGCTGGTTCTCCTAACCTCTGAGCCATCTCTCCAGTCCATGAAGTAAATTTATAATGGTGACGTTATAATGATTATGTCGCATAGACAATGATGTTTAATTGTGTTAGCATAGATGAGGTAAGGATATGATTACTTGTAGGTTGGCAAAATATTTGAGGAAAAGGGGAGATATGGGATTCTCAGATAAAAGAGTTTAAATAGTTTGAGTAGGTGCCTGGAGAAATCTTATAAAAATGTGCTTAAAATTCTTACTTAGATCTTTTTCAAAAACTTTTAGTGCTTTATTACATATATTAATTACATATAATTATTATATGCCATATATAATAATGGATTTCATACATGCATCTAATTTATTTTTAATAACATTCATGTCCTTATTACCCTATTTCTATCCCTCTCACTTCCCAATGGTCCTATTATTCCCAACTGGTTCTCTTCTATTTTTGTGTGTTTTTTTGTTTGTTTTTTGGTGAATGAGTGAGTTCAGTAGGGTTACTAACAGGAACATAGACTATAGAGTATTGACAGGGGTATGGACGACTTACCAGTAGCTACATCACTGAAGAGAATGTATCTGTTCCAAATAATTTCAGAACACATTTTTTAGGGTGTTTGGTCAAATGGCAATTACTAGAAGGTTTTATAGACAATGCTTTTCTTTCAGTATTCAGAAGATCTATAGACCATTTCTCTTCTGCTGATAGAAATGTCTGGGAAGGGTCCAGAAAAAGTACTATGACCTTGACTGAGATTTTAGAAGACAGAGGTTTCTAGTCAAGAGTCTATGTTGTCCTCAGAATGATTTGGAGAGGTGAGAATTCCAACCTAGGCACTGACATTTTGGGGGAAATAAATCTGCAGCACAAGCTTCAACATGTGGCTGTTCTAGGAGCCAGGCAGAGATCATTTGGCTTTCAAAGACTTCCACCTTATCCCGGGAGGATAGGATCTTCCTCCACACTTCTTTCACATCCTTGTTCCTCAGAGTATAGATGAGTGGATTGAGCAGCAGCGTGAAGACACATAGAAGAAGGAGAGGAACTTGGACTGAGTGTTGTTGCCTGGAGGCTGGAGGTACGTGTACATACCTGGTCCAAAGAGCATGGTGATGACTAGGAAGTGGGAGCTGCGTGTTCCGAATGCTTTGCACCTTCCGTTGCCTTAAGGTAACTTCAGCACAACCCTGGCAATGAAGGTGTAGGAGATGAGCACTGTCAGAGAAGACACTATTCCAAAAGGAATAGCTCCCAAGGCTAAGGACAGGTCATTTGTAGTGGTGTCACTACATGCTAGTTTAATCAAAGCAGGCACCTCACAGAAGAAGTGGTGTAGTGTATTTTCTGCATAAAGGGTAAGGTAAAGGCTGAGTGTACCTTGAATCAGAGAATTGGCCAGGCCACTGGCCCAGCATACAGCTGCCAGCTACACACATGTCCAGAGATGCATGATGAGAACATATCGAAGTGGACAGCAGATGGCCACATAGCGATCCAAAGCCATGACTGCCAGCAGGGCACATTCAGTGCAGCTGGTCCAATGGAAGAGGTATGCCTGTGTCACGCAGCTCCAGGAGGCAACTGTCTTTTCTGGGCCCCAGAGACTGACTAGCAGTTATGGGGCAATGGTGTACGTGGCCCAGAGGGGTGTTTGGAGTCTAGGCACCACCAGGGAGAAGAAGACAACAGAGCTGTTTCCTATCAGGGTGAAGATGTAGGAGACAAGAAGCACTCCAAGGAGGGGGATCTCCAACCGTGGATGATCAGAGAAGCCCACCAAGACAAATGTGCTGGGGAAACTCACATTCCGCCATTCCATCTGCATTCCATATGCCTACATGGAAAAAGATACGTTTTGAAGGTAAACAAGATGCTTCCTTTTAATAAGCCCCAAGGCAACAGCTTTGAAATGCCCATTGTATTTGTGATACTGTATTAGTGAGATAATGTCCATAATGATTCCATATATTGCTCAGTAGTTGATTTTCAAGTCACGTTAGAGTGAAAATATCCAAGATCTGATGAAAATATGTGCCCAGCCGGGGCATTGGTGGCACACGCTTTTAATCCCAGCACTCAGGAGGCAGAGCCAGGCGGATCTCTGTGAGTTTGAGGCCAGCCTGGTCTACAGAGCAAGATTCAGGAAAGGCACCAAAATTACACAGAGAAACCCTGTCTCGAAAATTCAAAAAAGAAAAGAAAAGAAAATATCTACCCAAAGCCAGATCGAGTCAACTAGGATTCAGGTAAATTTTTCACTCCGCCTCTTTCTTCCCTACTCTTTCTTTCCTCCTTTTAAAATTAAGCTCAGCATTCTTCTGTCCTTCAGCACATTCAGCAAACACGGTGCTGTAATTTCATCTGGAAACAGTGACGCTTCCCTTTCGTCTGGCATATCTCTTTCCCGACCATTTTAAAGGGAAACGCTATTGAACAATTCCTTTAAGTGCAGGTAGGCGAGGAAGGGTAACACATGCACACAGCTCTGTGAACTCTTCCTACTGGGAGAGGTTATTAAATTGGTTATTAAACTGAGTTTATTTTCAGGAAGTCAGCTCTCATTTTTACCCCAAATTTTATCATGGCAAAGTGAACTTGACACCAAATTCATTTCACTACATTTCAATATATAATTTTGTTACATTAAATTCATTTACATTGTCATTTAGCTATTACCACCACCCGCCTCTAGAGGCACTACTGCCATCAAACTCAATCAATACTGATTGAACAATATCTATCATCCTGTCTACCACAGTCCCAGAACCCGTCATCAGCCGTTCTAGGTACTTTTTGTGTGATTCCAATTAGTCTAATAATCCCAGAGAAATTTCATTGTATTGTAACTTCGTCATTGACTTACTTCACTCACACTGTCTCATCCAGATTCATCTATGCTCTAGGCTAAGTCAGGACTTCCTACCTTTTAAAGGAACAATTAACACTAATTATATGTGTTTACTGTACCATCATTGGTGTTCACCCACAAATTCTCCCTCGAGTGTGTCTATATCTTGCTCATTGGAACCACAGCTTCCGTGAATGTGGTTCTCCAAACACCATTTTGAAGGTTAGCTTTCAATTCTTTTGAGTATGTGCTCAAAAGTAGAACTTTTGGATTTCATTATATATATATTTTTCCGGTGGTATTCCAGATTCTTTGTACAATTTTACCTTCCCACCACTAGGGACTCTTTTCCCACATTCTCATTAATACTTGCTATTCTCTCATATCAAAGATATGATGTGAAATCTACCAATCTTTTCATTCACAAGTGTCTGCTCTGCAGAGAAACACCCAGCTGGACCCAGGAAGGAGGCCTGAGATGTCCCAGAGCAAGGCTCATAGGCACAGGAAGTTCCACAGCATGGAGTGAAAACCACAGACACAGGGATGAGACTGGAGATGACCCAGAATAGTTCCTGACTCTAAGAGAAAGATTAAAGTTGAAGCCTCGAGCCCCAGTACCAGACCAAGAAGGAAAATGAGCGCTCAGCCCTCCTACAACTTATTCCTCTCCTGAACATTGTAAATGCCTCCACTGAAGGAAGAGATAGGACTCAACCAGCCAGCTCCAGATGTATAAGCCCCAGTGCAGAAACAGAAGCAACATGAAACACCAAGATAACTTGTCTTCTCCAAAAATTACTAACTCCACAGCAATGCTCCCAGTGAGAACGAAGTGGGAGAACTTCCAGATGAAGAACTCAAAAGAATGCTTGGAACTATGTGGTGATATATTGTGTACCCTAATAAACTTGTCTGAGAATCAGAGGACAGAACCAACCACTAGATTAGACATAGAGGTCAGGCAGTGGTGGCATACGCCTTTACTCCCAGTACTGGGAAGCACACACATCTTTAATCCCAGGAAGTGACAGCAGGGCAGAGAGAGCGATATAAGGCGTGAGGAGACAGGAACTAAGGCAGTTCAGCAGAGACCCTTTCAGGTGAGGACTCAGAGGCTTTCAGTCTGAGGATTCATGGAAACAGGATCAGCTGAGGAGTTCACCAGGTGAGGTTGGCTGTGGCTTGCTCTGCTTCTCTGATCTTTCAGCTTTCACCCTGATATCTGGCTCTGGGTTTTTTTGTTAAAAGTCCATCTAAGATTAGAACAACATAACTATGTTCAAAACACAAAAAGAAGCTATGAAAGTACTCTAAGATAACAAAAACAAAAGCTGAATGGAATTTAAAAAATCAACCCTAAACCTAAAAATAGAGTCCAACAAAGAGAATTGCTGAAGAAAAATCAAGCTAAAATGATGCTGAAATTATTAAAAGAAAAGCCAACAGAACAAACAAAAGGCTCATCAGAAATCCTCACCAACAGGATGGACCAGGTGGAGAACAGTGTGTCAGAGCTTGATGGCAAGGTTGATCAGCATCATTTGGCAAAGGTCAATGGTAAATGAAGGAAAATTAAGGTGGCACCAGGAATCAGATTCAACTTAAATCCTCTTCTTCATGTACCCACATTAACCTATTTGAATAATCTTCAGAAATCCCAGTCCTCTATCATTCTATCAGTTCATTCTATCATTTTATTATTTTTTAAGGTCACATGAAACTTAAAATCTCAACATATGACACTGGGGCCAATTCTGGTCTGACTTCTTTTCCCACGAATCAATAGGTATGTTATATATGGGGATACTCAGATTGGGATCTATAATTATCTTCCAAAATATTGACCTAATTCTTTCTCTAAACACCACCCACATAAGTGCTCAGGTTAGGATGACCTAGTCTACCTCTTCATAGTACGTGCAGTGACTGCTACCCAGATTTACTTGCAAGTAGTATTCTTTTCTATACGCGAAACTTCTTTTTATTTCTTTCTCTTCCTACAACTACCCAGCACTATCGACTTATCCTAGATTTTGATTTTTTGAAGTTGTTTTCTATATCACCATGAAATATATGTCAGAAATTTTTTCTTTTAAACTCCTAAACAAGGCCAAAAGACCTTTATTGAGTCCTAAGACATTTTCATTCCACCAATTAAATATGATCTAACCCAAGTCAGTTAATTAGACTTCATGATTCAAACTTCTTTCAGCAGTTGAAATACTGTAATGCTTCCACTTATTTCATAAGCTTTTTCCTAAATAGGATAATCTTTTTTTCAAATATATATATATATATATAAATTAAATTATATATATTATATATAAATAAATATATATACTTATAAATATATAAATATAAATATATATATTAAATATATATATATATATATATATAAATTTTAAATGTCGAATGTCATTTCTTGAAGGGGGTAGGAGATCTTTTTTTTTTTTTTTTTTTTTTTTTTTTTTTTTTAATAAAGAAAAACTCTTTAATGATAGCGTGCATCCATCTCCAGCTAATGCTAAAAGAGAAGCCAGCATAGAAGAGACATTGCATTCCACATACGCCAATCATCCTTGTGACAAGTAGGTTCAGTCTTCAGGTTACACTTTCAGCAATTTACATAGGGACAGAAGACTGCAAGTCTTAGAGAGAGAAAAGAATTAGACAGCATAGACATTTTCTGTAGCTAGAGTTTTCCTGCCTTGCCCATAGTCAGGACAAATCTCTGTCACCCGCCAGTCCCACAGCCACTCAGACCCAACCAAGTAAACACAGAGACTTATATTGCATACAAACTGTATGGCCATGGCAGGCTTCTTGCTAACTGTTCTTATAGCTTAAATTAATCCATTTCCATACATCTATACCTTGCCACGTGGCTGGTGGCTTACCGGCGTCTTCACATGCTGCTGGTCATGGCGGCGGCTGGCTGTGTCTCTCCGCCTCAGCCTTCTGCCTCCCAGAATTCTCCTCTCTCCTTGTCCCACCTACTTCCTGCCTGGCCACTGGCCAACCAGTGTTTTATTTATTGACCAATCAGAGCAATTTGACATATAGACCGTCCCACAGCACTTCCCCTTTCTTTTTTTTAAAAGGAAGGTTTTAACTTTTACACATCTCCAAAGTCAGCTTGGTATATTTGGGAATTTGGGCGTAGCTTCTCTTACTACTTCCTGCTGGAGGGGGGCGCTGTATCTTATGGGGACACAAAGAAAATTTTAGGATCATGGAGTAGTCCGTGAGACTGTATCGTCTGAGCCAGTTGCCTTGAAACGATTCTGGATGTTGGATCATCTGGGCCATGGTGTCATCGGAGACCTTTCAGGTGGTCTTGGCTGGTCAAACCTGATGTATCTTAATCGGCATCTTCACATGCTGCTGGTCATGGCGGCGGCTGGCTGTGTCTCTCCGGGGTAGGAGATCTTAATTACAGGCTTACAGCACAATGGGAGGACCCTGGAGGGCAGAAGTTTGCTAATGATGTTTTACAATCTTGCATCTAAGCTGTTAATGCCCATTATTCAGGATACACAGACAAGGAACTTCCCTTAAGCATTCAGGAAGGTGGAACCTGGCAGGGAATTAGCATTGGGAGGATATCAAGGTCAAGGTCCACAAGCAAGGCAATAGTTACCCAAAACAGGGGCCAGGGCCCTGCAGGTCCCCCTTTTATTAAAAAATGAGTTTCTGACTTGGGTTGGGTGGGACGTCAGCAGGTCACCTTCCCCATCATGGAGACACCTGCCCAGGCCACACAGGTGCTCTGCCTTAGGTTGGTGAGTGCCCCCCATGCATTACCCATCTTTGAATATTCATTATCATACCGGCTCAATCATGTGAGAGCTGCATGGTTAATTGCTGCCAAAGATCTCAAAGTGGTAATGAGCTTGCAATCTGTGTGTTCGATACAGAAAAGACCAACAGAAGTCCCATCTCACCCATAGTGAGTAGGCTAAAGCAACTGAGCCATTCCCTTCCTTAAAGGGCCATACTGTATGTTGGAGTACTTGTAAGGTAGTATCCCAAAAGCAACTGGAACTTGAGTTTATAAATTTATAATTTTCAAAGCCAATCGAGATGTATATAAGTACTGAATTAAATTTATCATGCCCAATAGAATGAAAGATTAAGTAACTGTGGTAGCTCCTTTTGTTGCCAGGGTCTTCACTGTGCTAGCTGTAGTAAGCAATTATGGAATGGTAATCCCAGAAACAGTAGCAGCGTTGTGTGCCATTGTTATAATAGCAACAGCAGCAGCAGCAATGTCACATTCTCTTCTGGATTGTGTGGACATCCACTGGCATGGATACAACTTCAGGAACTCGAACCACCAAGGCCTGTTTTTCTTGATCCCAGCATGACTTTAGCTGGCAGCTCTTCTGGAGAATCCAATCTCATGGCTGTAGTTCCTAGGCTTACATTAATGCTTGCCAAAGCTGGCCATATTGGGCTCTCAATCTCCATTCACATCAGAAGGGTAGATTTTTTTCTTGAAGACCCATTAGGTCTCTGTCATGTTGGGCTTCCGCAGTAGCCATAGGGTGGGTTCAGTGCTCAGGAATCCAAAGAGGAACCTCATTGTTCTGAGGAAAGACATAAACCAAACTCTCGGGCCACAACACACTAGATTGGGTCTCCTCCACGTGCTAGTAGATAGATCCTTCCATCGCTCCAGAGGGTGATTTGCAAGAGGAGCCCTCCAGTGCTTATCTGCATCAGATCCTCCAGCAGAATCCACCGAGAAACTCCAGCAGAATCCACTGATAAAAAAAATTAAAATATATAAAACAAGGGAAAGAATAGAATGTGGAGAGGAATGATGAGGGAGGCCCTAGTTTCCCTTTTTTTAACTTTAGTAAAAGGTTTGTTTGTTTGTTTAATATTTCAAATTTTTCTTTTATTTTTATTTATTTTTTATTGTTTAAAATTAATTAATTTATTGATTTTTCTATTATCAGCTTGATAGAGTATTTATTCTTATCTTAATAGTGAGATGTTTCATTGAGGCTTACTCAGTAAAACCAAAATTTATTATAAGCCACAGTCGTCCTAGGGACCTCCATGCTATATTTATAGCCTCCATGGTTCTGTGGGCTGTAGTCTGATTGTTCTTTATTTTATATCTAGAATCCACTTATGAGTGAGTACATACCATGACTGTCTTTCTGCATTTGGGTTACCTCACTCAGGATGATTTTTTCTAGTTCCATCCATTTGCCTGCAAATTTCATGCTTTCATTGTTTTTCTCTGCTGAGTAGTACACCATTGTGTATATGTACCACATTTTTTTTCATCCATTCTTCTGTTGATGGGCATCTAGGTTGTTTCCAGGTTCTGGCTATTACAAATAGTGATGCTATGAACATAGCTGAGCATGTATCTTTATGGTATGAATCAGCATTCCTTGGGTATATGCCCAAGAGTGGTATGGCTGGGTCTTGAGGTAGTTCGATTCCTAATTTTCTGAGAAACCACCATACTGATTTCCACAGTGGTTGTACAAGCTTGCATTTCCACCAACAGTGGAGGAGTGTTCCCTTTGTTCCACATCCTCTCCAACAGTAACTGTCATTGGTGTTTTTGATCGTAGAGTCTTTTTGATTTGCATTTCTCTGATGATTAGGGATGTTGAGCATTTCTTTAAATGTCTTTCAGCCATTTGTGATTCTTGTTTTGTGAATTCTCTGTTTAGCTCTTTAGCCCATTTTTTAATTGGACTGTTCAGTATTTTGAGGTCTAGTTTCTTGAGTTCTTTATATACTGTGGAGATCAATCCTCTGTCAGATGTGGGGTTGGTGAAGATCTTTTCCCATTCTCTTGGCTGTCTTTTTGTCTTATTGACTGTGTCTTTCGCCCTGCAAAAGCTTCTCAATTTCGAGGGGTCCCATTTATTTATTGTTGTGTTCAGGGTCTGTGCTGTTGGTGTTTTATTTAGGAAATGGTCTCCGGTGCCAATGCATTCAAGAGTGCTTCCTACTTTCTTTTCTATTAAGTTTAGTGTAACTGGATTTATGTTCAGGTCTTTGATCCACTTGGACTTGAGTTTTGTGCATGGTGACAGATATGGATCTATTTGTAATCTTTTACATATTGACATCCAGTTATGCCAGCACCATTTGTTGAAGATACTTTCTTTTTTCCATTGTATAGTTTTGGCTCCTTTGTAAAAAACCAGGTGTTCATATGTGCATGGATTAATGTCAGGGTCTTCAATTTGATTCCATTGGTCTGTATGTCGGGTTTTATACCAGTACCAAGCTGTTTTTATTACTATAGCTCTATAGTAGAGTTTGAGGTCAGGGATGGTGATGCCTCCCAAGGTTGCTTTATCGTATAGGATTCTTTTAGCTATCCTGGGTCTTTTGTTTTTCCATATGAAGTTGAGTATTTTTCTTTCCAAGTCTGTGAAGAATTGTGTTGGGATTTTGATGGGGATTGCATTGAATCTGTAGATTGCTTTTGGTAAGATTGCCATTTTTACTATGCTAATCCTACCTATCCATGAGCATGGGAGATTCTTCCATTTTCTGATATCTTCTTCAATTTCTTTCTTTAGAGATTTAAAGTTCTTATCAAAAAGGTCCTTCACTTGTTTAGTTAGTGTTATCCCAAGGTATTTTATATTATTTGTGGCTATTGTAAAGGGTGATGTTTCTCTGACTTCTTTCTCAGCCCTTTTATCATTTGTGTATAGGAGGGCTACTGATTTTTTTGAATTAATCTTGTATCCTGCCACTTTACTGAAGGAGTTTATCAGCTGTAGGAGTTCCCTGGTAGAGTTTTTGGGGTCACTTATGTATACTACCATAACATCTGCAAATAGTGAAAGTGTGACTTCTTCCTTTCCAATTTGTATCCCTTTGATCTCCTTTTGTTGTCTTATTGCTCTAGCTAGAACTTCTAGCACTATATTGAATAAATATGGGGAGAGGGGACAGCCTTGCCTTGTTCCTGAATTTAGTGGTATCGCTTTGAGTTTCTCTCCATTTAATTTGATGTTTGCTGTTGGCTTGCTATGAATTGCCTTTATTATGTTTAGGAATGTTCCTTGTATTCCTGATCTTTCTAAGACCTTTATCATGAAGGGGTGTTGGATTTTGTCAAAGGCTTTTTCAGCATCTAATGAAATGATCGTGTGGTTTTTTTCTTTCAGTTTGTTTATATGGTGTATTACATTGACTGATTTTCATATGTTGAACCATCCTTGCATCCCTGGGATGAATCCTACTTGGTCGTGATGGATAATTGTTTTGATGTATTCTTGGATTCGGTTTGCCAATATTTTTTTTTTTTTTTTTTTTTTTTTTTGGTTTTTCGAGACAGGGTTTCTCTGTGTAGCTTTGCGCCTTTCCTGGAGCTCACTTGGTAGCCCAGGCTGGCCTCGAACTCACAGAGATCCGCCTGGCTCTGCCTCCCGAGTGCTGGGATTAAAGGCGTGCGCCACCAACGCCCGGCTCCGGTTTGCCAATATTTTGTTGAGTATTTTTGCATCAATGTTCAAGAGGGAGATTGGTGTGTAGTTCTTTTTCTTTGTTGCATCTTTGTGTGGTTTGGGTATCAGGGTAATTGTAGCCTCATAAAAAGAATTTGGTAGTGTTCCTTCTGTTTCTATTGTGTGGAACACTTTGAAGAGTATTGGTATAAGTTCTTCTTTGAGAGTCTGGTAGAATTCTGCACTGAAACCATCTGGTCCTGGGCTTTTTTTTTGGTTGGGAGACTTTTGATGACTGTTTCTATTTCTTTAGGGGTTATTGGTCTATTTAAATGGTTTATCTGGTCTTGATTTAATTTTGGTATGTGGTATTTATCCAGAAAATTGTCCATTTCTTCCTGGTTTTCCTTTTTTGTGGAGTACAGGTTTTTGAAGTATGATCTGATGATTCTCTGGATTTCTTCGTTGTCTGTTGTTATGTCTCCCTTTTCATTTATGATTTTGTGAATTTGGGTTCTCTGTCTTTGCCTTTTGGTTAACTTGGCTAGGGGTTTGTCTATCTTGTTGATTTTCCCAAAGAACCAACTCTTTGCTCCATTGATTTTTTTGTATTGTTCCCTTGTTTTCTATTTCATTGATTTCAGCCCTCAATTTGATTATTTCCTGGCGTCTATTTCTCCTGGGTGAGTTTGTTTCTTTTTGTTCTAGAGCTTTCAGTTGTGCTTTTAATTCATTGGTGTGGGATTGCTCCATCTTCTTTATGTGTGCATTTAGAGCTATGAATTTTCCTCTTAGCACTGCTTTCATAGTGTCCCATAAGTTTGGGTATGTTGTACTTTCATTTTCATTGAATTCTAGGAAATCTTTAATTTCTTTCTTTATTTCTTCCTTGAGCCATTGATGTTTGAGGTGGGCATTATTCACTTTCCATGAGTTTGTAGGTTTTCTATAATTTTTGTTGTTGTTGAGGTCTAACTTTAAGGCATGGTGGTCTGATAACATCCAGGAGGTTATTCCAATTTTTTTTGTATCTGTTGAGATTTGTTTTGTGGCCAAGCATGTGGTCAGTTTTTGAGAAGGTTCCATGGGGTGCTGAGAAGAATGTATATTCTTTTGTGTTAGGATGGAATGTTCTGTAGATATCTATTAAGTCCATTTGAGTCATAACATCTGTTAGGTCCTTTATTTCTTTGTTAAGTTCCAGTCTGGTAGATCTGTCTTTTGGTGAGAGTGGTGTGTTAAAATCTCCCACTACTAATGTGTGGGGTTTGATATTCGTTTTAAACTTTAGTAGTATTTCTTTTATGAATGTGGGTGCTTTTGTATTTGTGGCATTAATGTTTAAAATCGAGACTTCATTTTGGTGGATTTTTCCTGTGATAAATATGTAATGTCCATCCTGATTGATTTTAGTTTGAAGTCTATTTTATTAGATATTAGGATAGCTACACCAGCTTGTTTCTTAGGTCCAATTGCTTAGAAAGCCTTTTCCCAGCCCTTTACTCAGAGGTAGTGTCTGTCTTTGAAGTTAAGGTGTGTTTCTTGTATGCAGCAGATGGATGGGTCCTGTTTTCTTATCCATTCTGTTAGCCTGTATCTTTTTATAGGTAAGTTGAGACCATTGATATTGATGGATATTAGTGACCAGTGATTGTTAATTCCTGTTATTTTTTGTGGTTGTGTTGTGTTGTCCTTCTGTGGTGTATGTTGGTGTGGGATTATCTATTGCTTGATTTTTCATGGATGTGTTTAGCTTCTTTGGGTTGGATTTTCCCTTCTAGTGCTTTCTGTAGGGCTGGGTTTGTGGACAGGTATTGATTAAATCTGGTTTTATCCTGGAATATTTTGTTTACTTCACCTATGGTGATTGAGAGTTTTGCTGGGTATAATAGCCTGGGTTGGCATCCGTGGTCTCTTAGTGTCTGTATAAGATTTGTCCATGACCTTCTAGCTTTCATAGTCTCTATTGAGAAGTCTTGTGTTATTCTGATGGGTTTGCCTTTATATGTTACTTGGTCTTTTTCCTTTGCAGCTCTTAATATTTTTTTCTTTGTTCTGTGTGTTTAGTGTTTTGATTATTATGTGGTGAGGGGACTTTTTTTTGGATCCAGCCTATTTAGTGTTCTGTAAGCTTCTTGTATCTTCATAGGTATTTCTCTCTTTAGGTTAGGAAAGTTTTCTTCTATGATTTTGTTGAATATATTTTCTGTGCCTTTGAGTTGGTATTCTTCTCCTTCTTCTATCCCTATTATTTTTAGGTTTGGTCTTTTCATGGTGTCCCAAATTTCTTGGACGTTTTGTGTTATAACTTTTTGTCTTTAGTGTTTTCTTTGACTGACGAATCTATTTCTCTATCGTGTCTTCAGTGTCAGAGATTTTCTGTTCCATCTCTTGCAATCGATTGGTTATGCTTGTTTCTGTAGTTCCTGTTTGTTTAGTCAGGATTTCTATTTCCAGCATTCCCTCAGCATGTGTTTTCTTTATTGTCTCAAATTCATTTTTCAGATCTTGGAATGTTTCTTTCATCTGTTTAATTGCTTTTTCTTGGCTCTCTTTGATTTCTTCCCATTTTTTGTTTGTTTTTACTTCCTTTTTTTTGGGGGGGGGTCCATGCTGGTAGATCAGAGAGACAGAACAAGCCACAGCTATTTCACCTCGCCAGGTCCTCAGCTGGTCTTGTCTCCTCAGACTGGAGGCTTCTATGTCCTCATCCCAATGGCTCTCAGCTGAACTGCTGCTGGAAAGCCTGAAGCTTAACTAGCCACATGCTTAACCAGCCAAATGCTTCTAGTTTCTGGTCCTCACGCCTTATATATCTTTCTGTTTTCTACCACCACTCCCTGGGATTAAAGGCTGGCTTTCTGGGATTAAAGGTGTGTGTCACCATGCTTGGCTATTTCCAATGTGGCCTTGAACTCATAGAGATCCAGAGGGATTTCTGTCTCTGGAATGCTAGGATTAAAGATGTGAGTGCCACCATTTTCTAGCCTTTGTATTTAGTGGCTGTCTGTTCTCTGGCCCCAGATAAATTTATTAGAGTACACAATATTTTGGGGAACACAATACCACCACATTTCCTCTCTTTTTGTCTAAAATTTAAAAAGCTTATAACTAATACAAGAAAAACTATCTTCAATAAGTATATGCAATATACAGTCAAGATTACATTAACAATGTCTAGTCCATTAACATTTGACAGATCCAGACAAAAAACTCCATTATATATATTAACAATGTCCAGTCCAGTAACATCTGATAAACTCAGACCAAAAAATTTTCATTACTTATCTTATTTAAAACAAGTAGTTCCTTTTTGAAAGTAGATTCCATAATCTCCCTTTTTATCTTATCATATCCATATTCTCTTTTTTCTTTTCATAATACATTCAGTAGTCTACCTTGTCATTTTTATATCTTCCCCTTTTTCTTCAGTGTAGATTCAATGATCTACCTATTTATCCTATTATTTCTTTACCTTTTTTCTCAGAGTAGATTCAATGATCTATCTCATATCTTATTCTCTTTTTCTTTTTGCTTTCTAGGGGTGAAGATATCTTTAGGGAATCTTGAAAAGAAAATTTTTGGGTTAATTGTCAAGTCCTGTATCATTTGTCCAGTCTCTGCATAAAAGGAAAGTTCAGGGCTTGTTTCAAGTCCTTGTTCAAGTAGTCTGTCAGGCTGGATCATCTCAGCTAGCCATCTCAAAATTGTCCTAAGCAGTTTGTAGTCCAAAGCAGATCTTTCCGTGGTGTTAATCTGCTTAATGGCTTTACCATAGTCCTTTTGAAGATTTCAGAGTTGCTGTTAGGTGTGGTCATGGTTCCATGCAGACTTTTTTTTGTGTGTGTGTGTGCCTCCTCTGTGGTCTGGAGCAATCACAGTTTGATAAATGTCTGTCTCTCAGAACCATGAACATTCTTCCCTAGAACAGAAAATCTTCACAACAATTTTTCCCCACCATTTGTCTTGCCGAACTTTTCCAAACTGACCTTTGCCGATGCTTTCTTGTAACACGATGGTCCTAGCAATTCTTCTCTGAACCAGCAGCAGTAAACCCTTTGTCCCCGGTAGCAGCAGCATCGCAGTCACCAACACGATGAGAAGGAGCTGGCAACATGGAGCAGTAGCCACTGCTTCCATGGTCCCACCACTGTTTGTGGTTCAGTCCGGGCCAAAGCTTCTCCCAAGCCTCCTAGGCCGGCCTCAAACTTGGGATCCTCCTACCAGCCATTGGGCGCCAGATGTAGCATGAATCTTAAAATTTCTTATTAATAAAATCAAACCTGAGGCGAGTTATTGGGGTCCATGCTGGTAGATCAGAGAGACAGAACAAGCCACAGCTATTTCACCTCACCAGATCCTCAGCTGGTCTTGTCTATTCAGACTGGAGGCTTCTGTGTCCTCATCCCAATGGCTCTCAGCTGAACTGCTGCTGGAAAGCCTGAAGCTTAACCAGCCACATGCTTAATCCTCTTCCATTTTTTTAAGGGAGTTTTTTATTTCCTCTTTAATGGAGTTTTTTATTTCCTCCATAAGGGAATTTTTTATTTCTTCTTTAAGGGCCTCTATCATCTTCTTAAAGTCATTTTTAGGATTGATTTCTTCTGTTTCTTCTGCCTTGGTATATTCAGGTCTTGCAGGTGTAGAATCACTAGGTTCTGCTGTTGCCATATAGGTTTTTATGTTGTTACCTGTATTTTTGCACTGGCGTCTACTCATCTCTTCCTCTGCTCGGTGCAGGTGGTGTCTGTGTGTGAGAGTGCCTCTCTTGTTCTTATAGTCTTGGTTCACTAGGAGTTCTTGGTTAAATTGGTGCTGTTGGGCTGTTTCTTCAGGAGCAGCTGATCTCAGCCGGTGAAGTATATACTTATGCGTCTGTTGATCTGGTTTGGTGGCTGGGCAGCGCCTTCTTCTGTGTTCCCAGGTCATGTTTTGCTCATTCGTCGACTCCTCAGCTGATCTTGTTTCTTCAGACTTCAAACTGCAGGGATCTGAATCCTCTCCCAGATGGATTTCAGCTGAGCAGGGTAGTCTCACCAACACCTCCAAGTTGTTGGGTTTCACAGGATCAGCAGCTGGGCCCTAGGTTGTCCTCAGACGGAGTGTTCAGATTCATTCTGGTTCCATCCCACAGAGATAGCTTCTTCCCCAGGTGTTGGGATTAAAGGAGTTTCTGTTCCAAGATCTTGATTAAAAGCTTGTTTTCACCTGCTCTTCAGCGGGTAATAGCTCAGTTTCTGGTCTTTATTGCAACTGTGTTTCGGCTGCCGCCTGATGGGCCTGCCTGCCTCCACGCCGAGCTTGTCTACCTCTGCCGGCCTGTCTACCTCTGTGGGCTGCCGCTGGGCCTACCTGCCTCTGCAGGCCACTGCCGCCGTGCCTACCTGCCTATGTGGACCTCAACCAGGCCTGTCTGTCTCTGCCTGCCACCGCTGCCGCAACTGTCTACCTCTGCAGGCCACAGCCGAGGCTGTCTCCAGAAATTTTATGTCATTGGCTTATATACCTTAATACTTATTGTCCGGTGACTTAATTTTTCCTTGAATGGTTACTGTTCTGTTTTGGTCTGTTATGTATGCTTATGTTTTTAAGTTGACATTTGATTTACCCTGGTTTCTTAGAGTACACAAAATCCTACATCCTAACTTCTTGGATGTGAAAACCAAAGAAGGTCATAATTAGGTTGAAAAACATAGCCTCCTAGATGTTCTTACATTGTTTTCCTTGATTGAAACAAAATATCATTTCCTATACTAGCCCACATTCAGTGGGTGAGAATGTTCTTTATGATCCGTTGTGGGACATGCTAGAGGAGAGAGAAACTTATCATAGACAGAAGACCGTAGCTGGCCACACTCACTTACCTTGAGGTTGAAGAAGGAAGAGGTGCAGAGGGCAGAACCAGCCATGAGAAGATTGAGGACCGGGTCTAAGAATTCACTCTTAGACAATGAGGGGTTTAAGGAGTAGGAGGCAGACTAGGCAGAGAAGCAGGAAGGAGAGTGAATTTGATGACACTGGGGGTCTCCTGAGGTTTATCCCTTAGCCCTTCTGAGGCCTGAGTAGTCTCATGGAGATAATTAAGCCAAGGGCTGTGTTTGTACAGAGAAACATTCTGGGAGGATTTCTTTTCATTTCTTTTCTTTAGAATCATCGTTGCCCTGGAGAATACACCTGAGTAAGCTGCATGCAACAAGCCTGAAAGTCTGTAGCCTCCTCATGTTGATAGGTTTCCCATCCACGAAGGTGATTTGGAAAGTCTGATGTCCACTATAGTGAAGCTCTCTGGAGATATTTCTTGATAGTCACTATATCAGAAGCATATTAGGAAGTTCTTTATTGGGTGAATTTTTATTTTGTCACCATAGGGGTAATTTTCTGATATCTTGATGATATATTTTATTTCACAATTGTCCTAGACAGTATTTTTTATTTTTGGCAGCTTGACATAAGCTAGAGTTATATAAGGAGATGAAACTCAGCTGAGAAAATGCTTCCATCACATTGCCTGGAGGCAATTCTGTGGAGGCATTTTCTTTGTTAATGATTGGTGTGGTCTATTGTGAGCAGTGCAGGTGGTTCTGGGTTGTATATAAAGCAGGATGAGCAAGCCATGAGGAGTAAGTCAGTCAGCCCATTTATCTGTGGCTCCTGCATCAGTTTCTGCCTCCAGGCTCCTGTCTTGAGTTCCTGCCCTGACTTCCCTTTGTGATAGAGTGTGGCTTGAGAGTTGTAAGAAGCAAGAAACCCTTTACTCCCCAAGTTTTTCTTTGTTTTTTTTTTTTTTTTTTTTTTTTTTTGGTCATGGTATTTTATCACAGCAACAGAAACCTAAGAAAGATAGGAATTGGTACTAGAGGTCAGACTACTGCTATGGCACACCTCACCAGGTTGTTTTGGGGGAGGATTATGGAAGGAGTTTGGAACTTTGAGCTAGAAAAACCATTGAAGGTTCAGAGCTTAATGAGCTGTCGTAGAAACTTGGAAGTTAATGAGAGCAGTGCAGACAATGAGACCTGGCTTGTGAAGTTTCAGAGAGAAGCTTGAAAGTCCCTTAAAGATTCTACCAGCACCGTTTGCTATTTTGAACTGAGAATCTGTGGTTTGGTCGGCTATGCCTAAAGATTGTCTGTGATTTAAAAAGAGGTCAGCATCATTTAGGCTAAATCTTCTGGGAAGAGTTTCTTCATGGTCAGCACAACGAAGTTGTGGCCCACACAACAACAACTAGCATGACATGATAACCATAAGGATGCAGTGGTAGCATGCATAGCTTGATGGTAACCAACTGCTCTCTAGTTAAGACCCACTCAACAAGAGGGTAATCATACCTGATGTTGGAAACCTAGCCAACCACCCAGGACTGGTGAAGTCATGGATCTTGGAGGAGAAACTACAACCACCACTTTACTGGACCAGCACAATCCTTAACTATATTCACCATATTTGTCCTTATACCCACAGATAAATGCAGTCTTCACCCATCAGGGAAATGTCTCTTTTCAACAGAAGGAGATCACTACAGAAAAACAGCCAATCAAAATGCAGAGGTATGGAGCCCAAGTGCCAATGGATACATCTACAAAATAACTTCCACACCTAAGGCTCAGGTACCATTGCAGAAGAAGGGCTGGGAAGATTGTAAGATGGAGAGAATTGCAGAGCTTTCTGTAAGTCTCCTGCTAATGTCTGGAGCTAAACTCATCAAGTCTCACCAGCCTGACTACTTAGACAGGAGCTGAACAAGGACATCAATAGACATGCCAGAGCAGACAGGGAAAAGCCCACAAGGCCTCAACCCTAGACAGAGAATTATAGGCAACTGAGGCATGCTGAGAGCGGGAGAAATAGTCTTCCCCAGGTAAGATCACAGCATTTGGTTATCTAAAACCAAATGTTCAGCCCTGAAAGCATATACAAGTAACATTTTTAAGGGTCATCACAAACAAGCAAATTCAATAAGATTTTAGCCTATTTTTTTAGATTGTGTAATGTATACAGGAATTATTTTATTTTATTTGTAAATCAGAGGACAAATTATTTTATTTTATTTTGTCTATCAGAGGACAAAATACTTCACCAAATAGTCTTGCATATTGTAGTATCTGCTTATTTTATTTTTTTATTAAAATATTTATTGACAGACAATAACCACACATTCTCATGGAATACATTATGTTTTTTTAAATGTATGTACTTTGTGTTGGTTTATTCAAGCTGAATAGGCTTGATGGAATCAATTTATGACTGTACAAAAAAATTTACTTTAAAAAATGTTAAGTGTTTTGCCTGCATGTTATGTGTATGTACCACATGCATGCAGTGCTTCAGGAAGCGAGAAGAGGGCAGTGGAGTCCACGGAGCTGGAGTTACAGATGGTTGTGGGCTGCGGCACGCTCCTCGGCCAGCGAGGAAGAATGACCACCACGCGAGGATTCTTCTCAGATCACACTTTATTGGAGCGCCTCTTGGTTAAGGGAGAGCGGGAGGTGAGGGGCCCTGAGGACTAAACTGCAGCTGCTTATATAGGGAATCAGGCAAACGTGCCGTACTGTGATTGGGTCCCGCCAGAATGCTAGCACGGTGAGCCACGGGATAGGCTGAGGACATAAGGCCGATTACCATACTCGTGCATCATAGCCAAATATGGAGTTGTTTACAGCTAGGCTACCAGGAAGCCAGCGCCATCTTTGAATAGCGGCTCCCTACATCTCCCCCTCTTTATTAATTAAGCAGCAGGAGAGAGTATAGGTCTGTTTTCTGCAGCACAAGTATTTCATCCGATCAGGTCCCCACCTCATGATGTGTTGACCGATCGAGGATGAGTTAACTGTGCATAATTGCCTGCATACCTTCGCGAGTGCAATGGACCAACCAGTCCCTGGGGTGCAAAGGCTATGCATGTAACAATTGTCCACATACCTTCCCGTGTGCAATGGACTAACCAGTCCCAGGGGTGCAAAGGCTATGTGACTCCATATGCAGTCAGACTTGCTCTCCTTGAAGGAAGGAAAATGTCCTACACTTCAAGTGCAGTGCACGAGCCTGGCATCCTGTGCTCAATACAAGTAATATGTGAAAGCTGTCCACATACCTTCCTGTGTGCAATGGACTGCCAGTCCCAGGGGTGCAAAGGCTATGCGTGCAACAATTGTCCACACACCTTCCCAAGTGCAATGGACTAACGAGTCCTGGGGGTGCAAAGGCTGTGTGGATATTAGGTATTCTTTAAGGCAGAAAGCCAGATCTGGGGGGAGGAGCCACACTCCAAAGCGGCTAATGCTTGAGTGATAATGACCTTGTCCTTTTTTGTACGTGCTCCCAAATGGCAGACCAACCACAGACAAAACACGCATCCTCCAAGGCAGCATGCCAAAAATATACCCTACCCCCACCCATTCTAAACAGGGAAAAGGTAGAAGCAATTCAGGAGGACAGTCCCTCTGCCATGCTGAGGTCCACTCGTGTGGAGTTGATGGTCACCACCGCCACTCTCAGTTTTTCCAAGGTCTCTTCAAATTCTCCGGACCAATTTCCTATAAGATAACTGGACAACTGTTTAGACAAGTTTGCTGCTCGGGAACCATTCTGAAACTGCACACTAGTGACACACAAACCAGGCATTCTCCACTCACAGCCCAATTGGACCAGCTGCCAAAGGATGTCAACTTGTTCTTGTACCAAGTCAATGCGCTGGTTAAGCACCATAAGGCCACCTTTCAACTGTGCATTTAGGGAAGTAGAGGTATGAAGGATGGTTTGGAGCCATTAACTCCTTCCACCTGAAGAGGCTGAAGTGGCCAAGCCTGCATCTCTGGAGACAGGGACCAGCTGCAGCAGTTTGAACCTCCACTGCAAAGGTGATGCCTAGCACCTGGCCCCCAGCCAGCACAAGGATTCCCCATAACCTCTCTGAGAATAATTAGAATTCTCCCTTGTGCAGCTCGTGTGGCTGCAAGGACTGCTGCTGCTAGGCCAGCATTACTTAGCGGTCCCCCAATTTCTCGGCAGGCTTTTAGCCAAGCTTCTAATCCCTTTCCTTTCCACGGGGTAATAGCTCTACGACATTCTTTTGTACTTTGCTCATATACTAATTGTTGAACCAAAGGCATAGCTGTTTCTACATCTCCAAATATATTTCCTGCTGCCTCCACCATTCTAGCTACGAAATCTGAAAAAGGTTCATTAGGTCCCTGAATGATCTTAGTCAAATTCCCTGATACTTCTCCTTTATTTGGTAATGATTTCCAAGCTTTAGAATAAATCTCATTTATCTGTTGATAAACTTCAATAGGATATGCCGTCTGATTTACGGTCCATTGTCCTTGACCCAGTAGCATGTCAGCCGTCCACTGTGGTCGATTATTCTGAAGGTTATTTCTAGCTTGTACCTGGGTTCTATCTGTAACTATAGATTTGAAATCCAAATACTGTCCTGTAGTTAAACATGCTCTGGCTATTTCGAACCAATCTGTTGGAGTCATAGCCTGAGTAGTGAGCCTAGTCAATAATGTTAAGGTATAACTGGCTGTTACTCCGTAGGCTCGAGCAGCCTCTACCAGGTCTTTTAATTGTTTATAAGGCACAGGTTCATGATATCTGTTGTTTGTTTGCGGATCTTCAAAGACTGGAAACTCGGATGCTAGCCACGCCCAGGTGTCTCTCCTGATAAAATGACAACCTCCACCTGTTTGCGGACACGAAGGTGTTGCCGAGGGTGGATGTGGTCCCGAAGGCGCTGTTGGTTCCACATTCACCCCAGCAGAAACATTATAAGGAGGCGGTCGCCACCGCCCATATCTCTCTTTCTCATATTCAGTGGCGGCTTCCTCTAAATCCTCATCATCATCAGGGTCTAACTCATCAGACAGATTAAGTTCTGCTAATTCCTCTAATACTGGATAAAAAGGGTTCCCTTTCTTTTCTGAATTTTCTTCCTTTTCTGGCTTATTTTCTTTATTTTCCTTTTCTTTATTCTTTTCTTTCTTTCTTTTAGGCCTACTGAAGTTCTCCCCTTTAGAGTCTGACTCTGATAGACTATCCTGGTGCTTAATTAATGCCTTGCGTCCCTCTCTCATGATTTCCACATTGCGTCCTTCCTTAAGACATGCATGTACCATAAGAATGAACACAAGAGCAAACACAAGCGGATTAATCCCAGCAATCAGCCTACCTGGAGAACTTTACCAACGTCGTCACCGTTCCTGGCGAACTTACCGATGTCACTGTTCCTGAAGAACTTACCGACGTCACCACTCCGTGTGTGGAGTTCTGAATCCTCTTCGACCCCTCACCTGGTGTCCGAAGTTTCCTTCCCGGGTTTCGGCACCAGTTGGTGTCCGAAGTTTCCTTCCCGGGTTTCGGCACCAGTTGCGGCGCGCTCCTCGGCTAGCGAGGAAGAACGACCACCACGCGAGGATTCTTCTCAGATCACACTTTATTGGAGCGCCTCTTGGTTAAGGGAGAGCGGGAGGTGAGGGGCCCTGAGGACTAAACTGCAGCTGCTTATATAGGGACTCAGGCAAACGTGCCGTACTGTGATTGGGTCCCACCAGAATGCTAGCACGGGGAGCCACGGGATAGGCTGAGGACATAAGGCCGATTACCATACTCGTGCATCATAGCCAAATATGGAGTTGTTTACAGCTAGGCTACCAGGAAGCCAGCGCCATCTTTGAATAGCGGCACCCTACAGTGGGCTGCCATGAAGATCCCAGGAACAGAACCTGGGTCCTCTGCAGGAGCAGTTAGTGCTCTTAACCTCTCCATTCCATTTATGATTTTTTTCATGATAATATTCAAAACCCTTTTTTAATGATTTATTTATTTTTATTTTATATGCATTGGTGTTTGGCCTGCCCATATGTCTGTGTGAGGGTGTTGGATCTCCTGAAACTGGAGTTACAGACAGTTGTGAGCAGCCAGGTAGGTGCTGGGAATTGAACCCAAGTCCTTTGGAAGAGCAGCCGGTGCGCTTAACCACTGAGACATCTCTCCAGCCCCCTCAAAATCTTTTTTAATAGCTGTTTTGGATTGTAGGTTGCACTGTTGCTGACCATACATCCTGTGTTCTAGAATATCAATATTCCTCCCTTATCTCCAGCTGTAGCCATGAAGAGCGTCAGGTTTCTTTCTTCTTCCCCAGTTTTCTCCTTTTTCTTGACTCTAGGAACCACCGCTCATTAAGCCTACAAGCCCAGATTTTCTAACTTCCACATCTGAGTAGAATTTTGTAGTTTCTGCCTCTCTCTGTGCCTGCCTCATTTCACTTTTGAGCAGAATTTCCAGTCACACTCATGCTGTTCTCTCCATGGCTGAAGAGTACCCCATCGTTTGTATCTCCCCACGTCCTCCTATACATTGATCCATCAATGGGCACCTTGTTTTATGGTGAATCTTGTTCATTGAAGGGAGTGCAGCAAGAAGCACTGGAGTGTCGATACTTTTGATGTACTTAGTTTCTTTTAGGTAAGTACAGAATAATGGGATTGTTCTATTTTAAGGTACTTCCATTTAAATTTCCTTGGGGACATTTCCATAATTTCTGTGTTTATTTACATTTCAACCAACAGTCTATGAGTGTTTCCTACTATAGTTTGGGTCTGAAATGTTCCCTAAAGTTTGTATACAGAGAGTTTTGTCCTCAATTAAGCAATATTCAGATGTGAGGTCTTGAAATCTGATTGGATCATAAGGACGATAACCCACCAATGGACTGAATGGATTTTAACTAACAATTAACCAGAATGGACTTTTAGGAAGTTTGGTCTTTGGAGGAACTGGTGTAGCTGAAAGTATATGTTGTTCCTGGCCCCTCCTTTCTCATTCTATTCCTCATTGTCATGAGGTAAGTGGCTTTGATCAAACATGCATTCTGCCAAAATGTTAAGAATCATTACAGGACCAAAGCAATGGAGTCAGTAGCTGTGGACCAATCATCTCTCACTTTAGCGCCTTTTCAATGTTTTTCATAATGTGGATGAAAATCCATACAGCACATGCCCGTCTTCCCACCTTCATCGTTTTGTCTGTTTGAGGACAGTCCTTCTTCCTCTTACTATGTAGCCCACGTTGACCTGGAATCTTCTTGCATCAGTTTTCTGAGTGTCTGGATTATAGGTAGGCATCGTGTCCAGCCTTAGAGAGACATTTGAAGTACTTATTTAAATAAGAAGGTTTTCAGATGAAAAGTAAGTGTATGAGCCTGACTAGTTGGAAGATGAGAACCAGATTTGCTTATGGGCTTTGCTAGAGAAATTTCCCTAAAATTGAATATACCCAAATTATGTTTCCTGAGTTGGATAACAATGTAGCAACATATACATGGCGCACAGTGGACCTAAAACTAATCAAGAGTATCTCTCTAATTCAACCCAAGCTTGACAACTTTTCACAGTTTCTCTAAGCTCAGGCATTTGGTGATGACTCTCACTGTTGATGAACCTATTGTCTTTCATTCCCAACAATTAAGGACACAGTGTTTGCTTTTCTGTGTTTAGCTTATTTCACTTTACATTGTGTTACCTACATCCAGACATGATGTCACAAATGGTAGAACTTCAATTTTAGGGGAGAATATTTACCTATTTGGTATTCTTACCACTTTTTCTTCTTCCCTCTATCCCTTGATGAATGCTTGCTTCCGACTGTGCTATTTTGAATAGTTTAGTAATGACCAAGAGTGTGCAGGCATAAAGGCCCGGCGGCAGCCCGCAGAGGTAGTGATTTGATTTTGTTTAAAATACACTGTCTTCATTAAGGTAGACATCAGGCTGTCCATGTCACACTCTGTTGTGAATCCCCGGAACATAATGAGGTCACAGACTATCTCGATCCTGTCTTATGATATATTTTTGGTTTGTGTTGTGTATGTAGTTCACTCAGGCATATTCCCCAGAGCAAAGATGATTCTAGACACAATAAATTAAAAGAAGCCAAATCCCACTAGCATACTCTTCTCTACAAACAAATCCTTAGACTTAATGATCTACACACGACAGTTAGCTTAGGTCTCAGAAGATGCAAGAAACAAACCTCAGAAGCCCCCCACACACACACACACAAACACACCATGAAGTTCAGGATCACGAAATCCTCTTTCCTGCTGGACTGTGGTGACTCTACCTTCTGATCCTCTGAAAAAGAACTACAGCACTTTGACTAAGCTCTCAACTTTTCCACTGCTGGGTCCTGACTAGACATCCCTTCCTTCTTCAGCTTGGGGTAAGTGGATGGCCAGCTCAGAGTGTGTAACAAGACTACCTTCTTCCCTAGTGAATCTCACAAAGGAACAAAAAGAACATTCTTTCAGTCACTGAGTGGGGGCTACTCTAGCAATGGGATATAAAAAAATTATAAAAATAAACACTCCTGTGAGGCTGCCCTTCAACTAATCATTCTCTTCGTTCAAGTACAATAAATTCAGGACATGTTAAGACTCTAGTTCTTATGTGTTAGGCCACATATTCATATAAAAACTGTTAGAAAACAAACTAAAATTTCTGTCATCTCATATTACATGATGATACAGGAAAATAGTTTCATTAAAAAAAAAAAACCTGGCCAGGTGGTGATGGCGCACGCCTTTAATCCCAGGACTCGTGAGGCAGAGGCAGGCAGATCTCCGAGTTTGAGGTCAGTCTGGTCTACATGGAGAGTTCCAGAACAGACAGCGAAACCCCATCTAGAAAAAAAAAATGAACCAAGTCTAAACTGATGGGTAGTATTTGAGAAAACAAATGGAAATAAATTTAAATTATAAGTTAAAAAAAATCACTTGAAATGATTATGGGTAGCAACAACTGCATGTATTGTAAGAAAGAGAGGGGGAGGGAGGGGAGGAGGAGAGAGAGAGAGGAAGGAAGGCAAGAAGAAATAAATAAGAAAGAAAGAAAGAAAGAAAGAAAGAAAGAAAGAAAGAAAGAAAGAAAGAAAGGAAGAAGGAAGGAAGGAAAGAAAGGTAGGCTGGCAAGATCATCATTATGTCAACATTTGTGTGAAACAATGCTTAGGGAAATAATTACATTAATATGATAGGAGCTAATTGGATATTCCACTCTGGTTAAGCCTGGGATAAAATGATTTATTGGTACATTTGCTAAAAAGCTGCTGCTGGCCAAAACTAAGTCTCAGGGAAGTGCAAACTCCCAACACGCTCTTAAGGCATAGGGACAGCCTGAAAGTAACTGGCATGGTAGAAGAACTCAATATATATATACACATATATATACATATACATACATATACATACATACATATATACATATACATACATATACATACATACATATATATATGGGCAGATGATAGGAAATTTCACAGAGAAAATGATACTTGACCTAGGAACCACAAAGGTCAAGAGTCCACACCCAGCAAATGTAAAAAAAAAAAAAAAAAAAAAAAAAAAAAAAAAGACAGACACACAAGCAAAGGAGGCAGGTGGAAGTCGGTGCTTTTGTTCTGAGGTTTTGACAGAGGTGGAGAGAATAACTGATGAGAGAGGAGGTAAGGGGTAGCACACAGGCCCTGGTGATGCTCTGAGGGTTCTTACGGGCATTCACCTGGAATGGTAAGATAAGGACTGCAGCTTCTGAGGCCTGTTCAAGCAGATTCGTGTGGATAAGGCATTAGGCTGGTGCCTGTGCCAGCAGGCTCATCGAGGTGATAGATAACAGGTGGCTCCATGACTAGACAATGAACTAATTCCTGGAGTTCATGAAGGATTCTTCTCTTTGTACTACCACACCACTAAACCTAGTCACTTCTAATTGGTGTGCTCTTCCCTGGGGAAGACTAGCTCTCCCAATCTCAGGTTCCTGAGTTGCCTATAATTCTTTGTGTAGAGTTGAGGCCTCCAGGGCTTTCCCCCATCAACTTTGGCATGTCCATTGTTCTTGTCCTTGTTCAGCTGATGTTTAGGCAGCATGTTGGAGAGACTTTATGTGTGTGCTTCTATATTTATCTTCTTCCCCCATCAGATCATTTGTGCTCTTCTATTCCCCTCTCTATCATTCCCCACACTCCTGCACTGGCAATGGTCCATTTTACTTTCTGTGATTGCTACAGGGTATGGACTGAAAATTTGGAGCTAGAAAGCCTCCAGTGAAAGAGGACATGTGACATTTGTCCTTCTGAGTCTGGGTTACCTCACTCAATATGATCTTTTCTAGTTCCATACATTTACCTGCAAAGTTCATGACTTCATTTTCCTTAATACCTGAATAGTATTCAATATAAATATTACATTTTCATTATCCATTCATTGGTTGAAAGACATTTGTTTGTTTGTTTCCATTTTCTAGCCACTATGAATAGAGCAGCAATGAGTATGGCTGAGCAAGTATCTGTAGAGTGGGATGTCAAGTCCTGTAGGCATATGCCAGGGAGTGGTATTACTAGGTCATATG
Organism: Peromyscus maniculatus bairdii; assembly: GCF_049852395.1. Classification (NCBI taxonomy): domain Eukaryota; kingdom Metazoa; phylum Chordata; class Mammalia; order Rodentia; family Cricetidae; genus Peromyscus; species Peromyscus maniculatus. Next base: position 43,883,166 of record NC_134859.1, read on the forward strand.
ATAGATTATTATATTACTATCTTTTTGAGGATTCTCCACACTGATTTCCATAGTGACTGAGGCAGTTTGTAATCCCTCCAGCAATGAATGAGGGTCCCTTTCCCCTACATCGTCTCCAGGATTTGTTGTCAGTCGACTTTTGCATCAAAACAATTATCCATCACGACCAAGTAGGATTCATCCTAGGGATGCAAGGATGGTTCAACATACGAAAATCTGTCAATGTAATACACCATATAAACAAATTGAAGGAAAAAAAACCACATGAACATCTCATTAGATGCTGAAAAAGCCTTTGACAAAATCCAACACCCCTTCATGATAAAAGTCTTTGAAAGATCAGGAATACAAGGAACATTCCTAAACATAATTAAGGCAATTTATAGCAAGCAAACAGCAAACATCAAATTAAATGGAGAGAAACTCAAAGCAATACCACTAAATTCAGGAACAAGACAAGGCTGTCCACTCTCCCCATATTTATTCAATGCAAATCAAAAAGACTCTGAGATACCACCTTACACCTGTCAGAATGGCTATGATCAAAATCATCAATGACAGTCACTGTTGGAGAGGATGTGGAGCAAAGGGAACACTCCTCCACTGTTGGTGTGAATGTAAACTTGTACAACCACTGTGGAAATCAGTATGGTGGTTTCTCAGAAAATTAGGAATCGAACTACCTCAAGACCCAGCCATCCCACTCTTGGGCATATACCCAAGGAATGCTGATTCATACCATAAAGATACATGCTCAACTATGTTCATAGCAGCACTATTTGTAATAGCCAGAACTGAAAACAACCTAGATGTCCATCAACGGAAGAACGGATGAAAAAAATGTGGTACATATACACAATGGTGTACTACTCAGCAGAGAAAAACAATGAAAGCATGAAATTTGCAGGCAAATGGATGGAACTAGAAAAAATCATCCTGAGTGAGGTAACCCAAACCCAGAAAGACAGTCATGGTATGTACTCACTCATAAGTGGATTCTAGATATAAAATAAAGAACAATCAGGCTACAACCAACAGAACCATGGAGGCTATAAATATAGCATGGAGGTCCCTAGGACGACTGTGGCTAATAATAAATTTTGGTTTTACTCAATTACTGAGCAAGCCTCAATGAAACATCTCACTATTAAGATAAGAATAAATACTCTATCAAGCTGATAATAGAAAAATAAATTAATTAATTAATTTTAAACAATAAAAAATAAATAAAAATAAAAGAAAAATTTGAAATATTAAACAAACAAACAAACAAACCTTTTACTAACGTTAAAAAAAGGGAAACTAGGGCCTCCCTCATCATTCCTCTGCACATTCTATTCTTTCCCTTGTTTTATATATTTTAAATTTTTTTATCAGTGGATTCTGCTGGAGGATCTGAGGCAGATAAGCACTGGAGGGCTCCTCTTGCAAATCACCCTCTGGAGCAATGGAAGGATCTTTCTACTAGCATGTGGAGGAGACCCGATCTAGTGTTGGTGTGGCCCCGGAGTTTGGGTTATGTCTTTCCTCAGGACAATGAGGTTCCTCTTTGGATTCCTGAGCACTGAACCTACCCTATGGCTGCTGCGGAAGCCCAACATGACAGAGACCTAATGGGTCTTCATGAAGAAATCTACCCTTCTGATGTGAATGGAGATTGAGAGCCCAATATGGCCAGCTTTGGCAAGCATTAATGTAAGCCTAGGAACTGTAGCCATGAGATTGGATTCTCCGGAAGAGCTGCCAGCTAAAGTCATGCTGGGATCAAGAAAAGTGGGCCTTGGTGGTTCGAGTTCCTGGAGTTGTATCCATGCCAGTAGATGTCCACACAATCCAGAAGAGAATGTGACATTGCTGCTGCTACTGTTTCTGGGATTACCATTTCATAATTGCTTACTACAGCTAGCACAGTGAAGACCCTGGCAACAAAAGGAGCTACCACAGTTACTTAATCTTTCATTCTATTGGGCATGATAAATTTAATTCAGTACTTATATACATCTCGATTGGCTTTGAAAATTATAAATTTATAAACTCAAGTTCCAGTTGCTTTTGGGATACTATCTTACAAGTACTCCAACATACAGTATGGCCCTTTAAGGAAGGGAATGGCTCAGTTGCTTTAGCCTACTAGCTTTGGATGAGATGGGACCTCTGTTGGTCTTTTCTGTATTGAACACACAGATTGCAAACCCAGTGCCACTTTGAGATCTTTGGCAGCAATTAACCATGCAGCTCTCACATGATTGAGCCGGTATGATAATGAATATTCAGAGATGGGAAATACCTGGGGGGCACTCACCAACCTAAGGCAGAGCACCTGTGTGGCCTGGGCAGGCATCTCCATGACGGCTAAGGTGACCTGCTGACGTCCCACCCAACCCAAGTCAGATGCTCATTTTTTTAAAAAAAGGGGGACCTGTAGGGTCCTGGCCCCCATTTTGGGTAACTGTTGCCTTGCTTGTGGACCTTGACCTTGATGTCCTCCCAATGCTAATTCCCCGCCAGGTTCCACCCTCCTGAATGTTTAAGGGAAGTTCCTTGTCTGTGTATCCTGAATAATGGGCATTAACAGCTTAGATGCAAGACTGTAAAATATCATTAGCAAACTTCTGCCCTCCAGGGTCCTCCCATTGTGCTGTAAGCCTGTAATTAAGACCTCCTACCCCCTTCAAGAAATGACATTCGACATTTAAAATTATATATATATTATATATATATATTATATATATATATATATAATTGAAAGAAGATTATCCTATTTAGGAAAAAGCTTATGAAATAAGTAGAAGCATTACAGTATTTCAACTGTTGAAAAAAGTTTGAATCATGAAGTCTAATTAACTGACTTGGGTAGATTGTATTTAATTGGTGGAATGAAAATGTCTTAGGACTCAATAAAGGTCTTTTGGCCTTGTTTAGGAGTTTAAAAGAAAAATTTTCTGACATATATTTCATGGTGATACAGAAAACAACTTCAAAAAAATCAAAATCTAGGCTATGTCGATAATGTTGGGTAGTTGTAGGAAGAGAAAGAAAGAAAAAGAAGTTTCGCGTATAGAAAACAATACTACTTGCAAGTAAATCTGGGTAGCAGTCACTGCACATACTATGAAGAGGTAGACTAGGTCATCCTAACCTGAACACTTATGTGGGTGGTGTTTAGAGAAAGAATTAGGCCAATATTTTGGAAGATAATTATAGATCCCAATCTGAGTATCCCCATATATAACCTACCTATTCATTTGTGGGAAAAGAAGTCAGACCAGAATCGGCCCCAGTGTCATATGTTGAGATTTTAAGTTTCATGTGACCTTAAAAAAATAATAAAATGATAGAATGAACTGATAGAATGATAGAGGACTGGGATTTCTGAAGATTATTCAAATAGGTTAATGTGGGTACATGAAGAAGAGGATTTAAGTTGAATCTGTTTCCTGGTGCCACCTTAATTTTCCTTCATTTACCATTGACCTTTGCCAAATGATGCTGATTTACCTTGCCATCAAGCTCTGACACACTGTTCTCCACCTGGTCCATCCTGTTGGTGAGGATTTCTGATGAGCCTTTTGTTTATTCTGTTGGGTTTTCTTTTAATAATTTCAGCATCATTTTAGCTTGATTTTTCTTCAGCAATTCTCTTTGTTGAACTCTATTTTTAGGTTTAGGGTTGATTTTTTAAATTCCAATCAGCCTTTTGTTTTTGTTGTCTTAGAGTACTTTCATAGCTTCTTTTTGTGTTTTGAACATAGTTATGTTGTTCTAATCTTAGATGGACTTTTAACAAAAAACCCAGAGCCAGATATCAGGGTGAAAGCTGAAAGATCAGAGAAGCAGAGCAAGCCACAGCCAACCTCAACTGGTGAACTCCTCAGCTGATCCTGTTTCCATGAATCCTCAGACTGAAAGCCTCTGAGTCCTCACCTGAAAGGGTCTCTGCTGAACTGCCTTAGTTCCTGTCTCCTCACGCCTTATATCGCTCTCTCTGCCCTGCTGTCACTTCCTGGGATTAAAGATGTGTGTGCTTCCCAGTATTGGGAGTAAAGGTGAGTGTGCTTCCCAGTACTAGGAGTAAAGGCGTGTGCAACCACTGCCTGGCCTCTATGTCTAATCTACTGGTTGGTTCTGTCCTCTGATCCTCAGACAAGTTTATTAGGGTACACAATATATCACCACATAGTTCCAAGCATTCTTTTGAATTCTTCATCTGGAAGTTCTCCCACTTCGTTCTCACTGGGAGCATTGCTGTGGAGTTAGTAATTTTTGGAGAAGACATGTTATCTTGGTGTTTCATGTTGCTTCTGTTTCTGCACTGGGGCTTATACATCTGGAGCTGGCTGGTTGAGTCCTATCTCACCTTCAGTGGAGGCATTTACAATGTTCAGGAGAGGACTAAGTTGTAGGAGGGCTGAGCGCTCATTTTCCTTCTTGGTCTGGTACTGGGGCTCGAGGCTTCAACTTTAATCTTCCTCTTAGAGTCAGGAACTATTCTGGGTCATCTCCAGTCTCCTCCCTGTATCTGTGGTTTTCACTCCATGCTGTGGAACTTCCTGTGCCTATGAGCGTTGCTCTGGGACATCTCAGGCCTCCTACCTGGGTCTAGCTAGGCATTTCTCTGCAGAGCAGATACTTGTGAATAAAAAGATTGGTAGATTTTACATCATATCTTTGATATGAGAGAATAGAAAGTATTAATGAGAATGTGGGAAAAGGGTCCCTAGTGGTGGGAATGTAAAATTGTACAAAGAATCTGGAATACCGCCGGAAAAAAATATATAATGAAATCCAGAAGTTCTACTTTTGAGCACATACTCAAAAGAATTGAAAGCTAACCCTCCAATGGTGTTTGGAGAACCACATTCACAGAAGCTATGGTTCCAATGAGCAAGATATAGACACACTCGAGGGAGAATTTGTGGGTGAACAACAATGATGGTACAGTAAACACATATAATTAGTGTTAATTGTTCCTTTAAAAGGTAGGAAGTCCTGATTTAGCCTAGAGCATAGATGAATCTGGATGAGACAGTGTGAGTGAAGTATGTCAATGACAAAGTTACAATACAATGAAATTTCTCTGGAATAATTAGACTAATTGGAATCACACAAAAAGTACCTAGAACTGCTGATGACGGGTTATGGGACTGTGGTAGACAGGATGATAGATATTGTTCAATCAATATTGATTGAATTTGATGGCAGTAGTGCCTCTAGAGGCGGGTGGTGGTAATAGCTAAATGACAATGTAAATGCATTTAATGTAACAAAATTATATATTGAAATGTAGTGAAATGAATTTGGTGTCAAGTTCACGTTGCCATGATAAAATTTGGGGTAAAAATGAGAGCTGACTTCTTAAAAATAAATTTAGTTTAATAACCAATTTAATAACCTCTCCCAGTAGGAAGAGTTCACAGAGCTGTGTGCATGTGTTAGTTACCCTTCCTCGTCTACCTGCACTTAAAGGAAATGTTCAATAGCGTTTCCCTTGAAAATCGTGGGGAAAGAGATATGCCAGACGAAAGGGAAGCGTCAACCTTTCCAGATGAAATTACAGCACCGTGTTTGCTGAATGTGCTGAAGGACAGAAGAATGCTGAGCTTAATTTTAAAAGGAGGAAAGAAAGAGTAGGGAAGAAAGAGGTGGAGTGAAAAATTTACCCGAATCCTAGTTGACTCGATCAGGCTTTGGGTAGATATTTTCTTCTTCTTCTTCTTCTTCTTCTTCTTCTTCTTCTTCTTCTTCTTCTTCTTCTTCTTCTTCTTCTTCTTCTTCTTCTTCTTCTTCTTCTTCTTCTTCTCCTCCTCCTCCTCCTCCTCCTCCTCCTCCTCCTCCTCCTCCTCCTCCTCCTCCTCCTCCTTCTTCTTCTTTGGATTTTCCAGACAGGGTTTCACTGTGTAGTTTTGTTGCCTTTCCCGAATCTCGCTCTGTAGACCAGGCTGGCCTTGAACTCACAGAGATCCGCCTGGCTCTGCCTCCTGAGTGCTGGGATTAAAGGCGTGTGCCACCACTGCCCGGATGGGTACATATTTTCATCAGATTCTTGGATATTTTCACTCTAACGTGACTTGAAAATCAACTACTGAGCAATATATGGAATCATTATGGACAATATCTCACTAATACAGTATCACAAATACAGTGGGCATTTCAAAGCTGTTGCCTTGAGGCTTATTAAAAAGGAAGCATCTTGTTTACCTTCAAAATGTATCTTTTTCCACGTAGGCATATGGAATGCAGATGGAAAGGCAGAATGTGAGTTTCCACAGCACATTTGTCTTGGTGGGCTTCTCTGATCATCCATGGCTGGAGATCCCCCTCCTTGGAGTGCTTCTGGTCTCCTACATCTCCACCCTGATAGGAAACCGCTCTATTGTCTTCCTCTCCCTGGTGGAGCCTAGACTCCAAACACCCCTCTGGGCCACGTGCACCATTGTCCCACAACTGCTATTCAGTCTCTGGGGCCCATAAAGACAGTTGCCTCCTGGAGCTGCATGACACAGGCATACCTCTTCCATTGGACCAGCTGCACTAAATGTGTGCTGCTGGCAGTCATGGCTTTTGATCGATGTGTGGCCATCTGCTGTCCCCTCCGATATGTTCTCATCATGCACCTCTGGACATGTGCGTGGCTGGCAGCTGTATGCTGGGCCAGTGGCCTGGCCAATTCTCTGGTTCAAGGTACACTCACCCTTTACCTTACCCTTTATGCAGAAAATACACTACACCACTTCTTCTGTGAGGTGCCTGCTTTGATTAAACTGGCATGTAGTGACACCACTACAAATGACCTGTCCTTAGCCTTGGGAGCTATTCCTTTTGGAATAGTGTCTCCTCTGACAGTGCTCATCTCTTACACCTTCATTGCCAGGGCTGTGCTGAAGTTACCTTCAGCCGAGGGAAGGTGCAAAGCATTCAGAACACGCAGCTCCCACTTGCTAGTCGTCACCATGTTTTTTGGACCAGGTATGTACACCTACCTCCAGCCTCCAGGCAACAACAATCAGTCCAAGTTCCTCTCCTTTTTCTACTGTGTCTTCATGCCGCTGCTCAATCCACTCATCTATACTCTGAGGAACAAGGATGTGAAAGAAGCGTGGAGGAAGATCCTATCCTCCCCGGGTAGGTGGAAGTCTTTGAAAGCCAGATGATCTCTGCCTGGCTCCTAGAACAGCCACATGTTGAAACTAGTGCTGCAGATTTATTTCCCCCAAAAGATCAGTGCCTAGGTTGGAATTCTCACCTCTCCAAATCATTCTGAGGACAACATAGACTCTTGACTAGAAACCTCTGTCTTCTAAAATCTCAGACAAGGTCATAGTACTTTTTCTGGACCCTTCCCAGACATTTCTATCAGCAGAAGAGAAATGGTCTATAGATCTTCTGAATACTGAAAGAAAAGCATTGTCTATAAACCCTTCTAGTAATTGCCATTTGACCAAACACCCTCAAAAATGTGTTCTGAAATTATTTGGAACAGATATATTCTCTTCAGTGATGTAGCTACTGGTAAGTCGTCCATACCCCTGTCAATACTCCATAGTCTATGTTCCTGTTAGTAACCCTACTGAACTCACTCATTCACCAAAATACAAACAAACAACCAAAAAAACACACGAAAATAGAAGAGGACCAGTTGGGAAGAATAGGACCATTGGGAAGTGAGAGGGATAGAAATAGGGTAATAAGGACATGAATGTTATTAAAAATAAATTAGATGCATGTATGAAATCCATTATTATATATAACATATAATAATTATATGTAATTAATATATGTAATAAAGCACTAAAAGTTTTTGAAAAAGATCTAAGTAAGAATTTTAAGCACATTTTTATAAGATTTCTCCAGGCACCTACTCAAACTATTTAAACTCTTTTATCTGAGAATCCCATATCTCCCCTTTTCCTCAAACATTTTGCCAACCTACAAGTAATCATATCCTTACCTTATCTATGCTAACACAATTATACATCATTGTCTATGTGACGTAATCATTATAACCTCACCATTATAAATTTACTTCATGACTGGAGAGATGGCTCAGAGGTTAGGAGAACAAGCTGCTCTTCCAGAGGTCCTAAGTTCAGTTCCCAGCAACCACATGGAGGCTGCAGGCACACATAAAATAAATAAATCTAAAAAATACATTTGCTTCACTTTCCTTAAATCATTTATGACAAACATCACTCAGTGCCTTTATTATTCACTATTTCACTATTTCACTATTTATACTTTGTCACTTACCCCCGTTAATTTCTCTATTTCACTATACTTTCACAGACTAGAAAGAGCCCCTTTTTGTACACATATGATACCCATGAGGCCCCACCCACCGAACCATACCTGCCCAGCAGCAACAGTTGGACAGGGGTTTGATCTAAGAGAGAGCATGGGTATGCCCCTATTGAATTAGCTTCCGCTGTATGCCAGAGCTTTGGATGACTTCTTTCTTTGGGATGTTGTATTAATTACTTGTCTCACTGCTGCAATACAACACCTAAGAAAAGCATCTTAAGGAGAAGATTACTTTTTCTCACAAATCCATGGAGAAGTCATGGCAAGAGGGGCTTGAGATGGCTGGCCATGTTACATCCACAGGCAGAAGCAGAGAGAGAGGAATTGATATGCTCAGCTCACGTTCTCCTTTTTATTCAGTCCAGGGACCCAGCCTAGGGGATGGTACATCTCATATTTAAATAGGTCTTCCCACCTCAATTAACCCAATCTAGAAATCCCTCGCAGATACGCCTAAGGTTTGTTCCTGGTGAGTCTATGTACCTCCTGGGTGACAGTCAAGCTTAACCATCCCAGTTCCATCCCTTGCCCATTTGACTTTCAAGCGCACCACTTGTGAGCCAAAACTTTCTACCTCTTGTCTTAGCCATCTTATAAAGCAGAATGCATTCAGTCAAACTTCAAAATCTCACGGTCTTTAACAGTTTCAACACTGTTTAAAGGTTCTAAATCTAAGTTTCATCTGAAACACAGCATGATCTGAATAATAATAATATAGAAAACTACATGCTTCCAATATATAATAGTTCAAAATAAACACTCCCATTTCAACCCAGAATAGTAGGAACCTAGTAATGAATGATGAGACCAAGACTGAAACCCAGTAGGGTAATCATCAAATCTTCCAACTCCATATCAAGCATCTGGGGATCATCACGGACTCCTCTTGGCTTCAAAAGACTTAGGTAGTCCTTTCCCTCCATCTCTGCCACCTGCAGCATGACATAACTTCTCTCTTGGGCCCATGCTACTCCACAGCTGCAGCATTTCTCCACTTTTTCAACACCCTGAGGTCTCCATTGCTTGCAACTTGGATTTCACACTGTCCTTCACGCCTTCACAATATGGTCCTTGAATGGTTCTAACCCGGTCATGTATTTCCTGGCTTTGGGGGCTTTCTGGAACCCTGGCAGAAAAGTCCATGATGCTCTCAATCTTGTGTCTTTCATATCTGAAAAGCCATTATCACATGGATGACATCGCAAAGTTCTGCTGCCCCTTCAGGATGGCACCTGCACCCCAGTTTCCATCACCTAGAGAAACACTTTCCTTGGACGCTGTTTTTGAGCAAAGAACCCTTCCAGGGGCATTTTCAGTTTAGATTCTCCCATTTCAATTGAATTTGAATTTTTAAAAGGTAGAGCCTTTAATTCTATATCATGCCCTGATATATCCAGATATGCCCAGAGGTTCGTTTCCATAATGACTAAATCCTATCAATCTGACAATTGACATTAATCAGCATAGGTATTGTCAACTTTTTGTTTTGTCTTGTTTTGTTTTTTAAGACAGGGTTTCTCTATGTAGCTTTGGTGCTTTTCCTGGAACTCACTCTGTAGCCCAGGCTGGCCTCGATCCGCCTGCCTCTGCTTCCCGAGTGCTGGGATTAAAGGTGTGCGCCACCACCGCCCGGCGGTATTGTCAAATTTGATCATTATGGCAGAGACACAGTAGGACATTTACTAATGTTCTAAAGCAAAAACATTCTTCTGCCACCATAGTCCCTACCTACAGAATGACTTGAAATGGCCAAGGAGCCCCAGGGAGTCCCTTTTCTCCCTCCCAGAGCTAGGTTTACAGGAGCATGTTGCCATAACCAAACTTTTACATGGGTGTTGGGAATCCAATCTCAGGTCCCCAGGCTTACACAGAAGCACTTTACTAATTAAGGCATCTCTCCAGCCCCGTGACTCTTCTTTAGTTGGGAAACTATTACTAAGCAGATACAAATTTGCCTTTCAAAAGCCTTACCTTTGGCTACATTTTCAGCAAAAGAAAAAACTACTTTGTGAAATGGAAAGGGTGTGTCCATATATGTGTGTGCATATAAATATATTTTTAATTATAGTTACGTATAGTTATGTATTATGAAATTTTCATCCTAAAATCTGCTACATATTTATTAAGTAAGCATATTAAATGTGAATCTCTGTGATTTCCTTCTTGAGTCTGGATTCTAATCCTAAAATAGACACTGTGGAGGAATGAGAAATGGAGAAAAGTTAGATCTTCATACATACCATTTGTAATTCTATTATATGAGGCAATGTGTCACATAAGTGAACACATATTTTCCATACACTTACTTGTGTGCTTCTGTGGTCACGGAGAACACTGTTCAAGAAAGCCAGGGCAGGACCAATGAGATGGCTCTGTGGGTTTAGACATCTGCTGCCAAGCCCGACAACCTGCTTCCATCCTGGGAGTAACACAGCAGAAAGAGAGAACCAGCACCCTCAAGGGCCTTCTAACCTCTGCACACACCACATCTCACACATGCCCACACACACCATGGCTCACACATGCCCACACACACCATGGCTCACACATGCCCACAGACACCAAGGCTCACACATGCCCACACACACCATGGCTCACACATACTCACACACACCATGGCTCACACATGCCCACACACGCCATGGCTCACACATGCCCACACACACCATGGCTCACACATGCCCACACACACCATGGATCACACGTGCCCACAAACGCCATGGCTCACAGATGCCCCCCACACACACATATCTCTGACCAAACAAACAAATGTGTGATTTGTGTGTGTGTATGTGTGTGTGTGTGTGTGTTCTTTTTTCTTTTCTTTTTCTCTTTTTAAAGAACACAGCAGCCAGCCATGGTGCTGCACACCCACAATCCCAGTACTCAGGGAGCTGCCAGGCTGATCTATATGAATTCCGGGCTAACCTGATCTACATAATGAGTTCCAGTTCATAGTGAAACCCTGTCTCAAAAACAAAACAAAAGCAGGGTATTGTGGCTTATATTTGTAATCCCAGCATTTGAGAGGCTGAGGCAAAATTGTCATGGATTTGAGGCTAGACTGGCTACATGCTGAGTTTATGGCCAGCCTGACCTATACAGTAAGGCTCTGTCTCAAAACAACAGCAACAAAACACCAGCATGCATCAGTTCAGGACTGAGGGAAGCTCAGTGTTCTGCAGAAACAAATCCAGAGCCTCGGGTCGCACGCAGTTTTTTTCAGCACCTGGACAGCGCCTCTCGCAGCCCTAGTTCATAAACCTGAATGCAAATCAAGGAAATGAAGAGTAAGGTCTCAAGAGTCCTCTACTGTCACGTGTCCCTACCCACATTCCCTCCTTTATCCTGCCCTCCCCAAAACGCCATATGGAAACCTACTACTGTAGAAGCTTCTTAAAATATATACCTATACGAAAGGAATCTAATGGGAGTTACCACGTCATAGTGGAGTCAATGCCCCAACCAGACATTTTATGCCATGGAGTAAAACCTTCAGTGCCAGGAATGGTTGTATCTTGTTGACTCATTGGCCAAATGTATCCCGCGAAACCCCCAAACATCTCAGACTGCTGCCAGGGTGTTGGACGTTCTCCACACGCTGATGGCAGAGCCCGATGGCTGAAGACAACACTTACTTACGTCATCACAGAGACAAAGAAGTCAAGCTAGTGTCTAACTAGAAGCTCCGCCCCTACTAACTAATGTTCATGTGATGTAAGGTACTCTGCTCGGTAAAGGAAGAGTAGCCATCAGTATCACCAGCCAAAAACCCTGTGACCTACCGCCGTGACCTGCCTGCAATGTGTGCCAGGACAAGGGTGGCACAAGCTTGTGGTAGTAACCAACCACTTTTAAAACTGTGTTTAAGGCCCACTCCAGAAATGGGACCCATACTTGACACTGATAATAATGCCAAGAACCTAAGAATAGTTAGTCACAGGCACTGGGGGGAAACCTACTACTGTTATTCTACTAAAGGAACACAGAATAAAATGACTACTGGTGACATGTTGCTGTCCCTACAGGTCAGTGCATCACTCCACCCTCATCAGAGAAGCTTCTTCTTGCAGGAGATGGGAACTAACACAGAGACCCACACTGGACTATGTGCATCCAGTAAGAGACTTTCTTTGGAGCACTCAGCCCTAAATGGGATGTCTCCATCATAGCCCTCCTCTCAAGACTCAGGGATCTATGCAGAGGAGGAGGCAGAAAGATTGTAAGAGCCAGAGGTGGTGGAGGACCCTGAGGAAACAGTGCCTTCTAAACACAACAGGACTGGTGCACATGTGACATCAGAGACTGTGACAGCATGCACAGGGCCTGCACAGGTTCAAACAAGACACAATCCCAGCACTGAGAAGGGGAAGTAGACACAGTCCCACCCCTGACCAAGAAGATATTTGCAGCTGATAGTTGCCAAGGAAAGGAAAACCAGTGTTCTCCAGGGGGCTGTCACTGGAGATGTCAACCACACCCCATGACAGGACCCATGCTCAGGACCTGGCCAAAACAAGGGGCTCCAAAATAAAAAGTGGGCTTTTTCTACTTGTTTTGTTCATTTTTTTTATCTTACTGATTTTTCTTTTTTTTTTTTTTTTGAGAGAGAGAACATGAAGTTGGGTTGTAGGGGAGGGGCTGGGAGGATCTGAGAGAGGGGAAAACATAATAAAAAATATAGGACATGAAAAAATACTTTGGTATAATGTCTCTCTATGTAGCCCTGGCTGTCTGGAAACTCAGTATATAAAGATCAACCTGGCTAGATCTCACCTAGATCTGCCTATTTCTGCCTCTGGAATGCTTAAAGGTGTGTGTGTCACCATGCCTGGCCTGAAAAAAGAAAGATGTCTGTGAATAGCTGACAAATTTGGGTTAGCACAGAACTTCACGCCAGGTTAGACCCAGCCCACAAAGACCCCATAAGGAGCCCTTGAGCGAAGTCAGTCCTCCTAAAGGAAGTGCAGGTTTGGAGCACTAGCTCACCAACTAAATACACCTGCTTTTCCTGCAGCTTAGTGAATTAGAAATAAGTTTGAGGTGGCAGTGGTGCATGCCTGTAATCCCAGCACTCAGGAGGCAGAAGCAGGTGGATCTCTGTGAGTTCGAGGCCAACCTGGTACAGAGTGGGTTCCAGGACAGGCAACAAAACCTGTCTCAAAAAAACTCAAATATATATAGATATAGATATAGATATAGATATAGATATAGAGATAGAGATAGAGATAGAGATAGAGATAGAGAGATAGAGAGATAGAGAGATAGAGAGATAGAGAGATAGAGAGATAGAGAGATAGAGAGATAGAGAGATAGAGAGATAGAGAGATAGAGAGATAGAGAGATAGATAGATAGATAGATAGATAGATAGATAGATAGATAGATAGATAGATAGATAAAGAGAATTAAGTTTGGATAAAATGAGCCATCTATTCTGTGCACTCATGCCACTGAGATTAGCTTCATGACATGGATTTCTTTCATCCCTTAACCTGTAACTCAGATGGTGACTTTGTTTTTGTTTTTGAAGAACAAGATTCAATATTTTCATGTTTGTATCACCAACATACAGCAGGCTGGCATGCATTAAGGACTTTAATAAATGACATTTTAATCATTTTTAACTCTATATTTTGCTTACATTCTTTTTCCTCATTCAACCCCTCCTAGGTCCTCCTTACCTCCCTACCCACCCATCTTCATGTTCTCTCTCTCAAAATGAAAAAACTCTGAAAATGAAAACAAGCAAACAATCAAAAACCCCAATAAGAAAAAAAAAACATCTGAAACAAAACAAAACAAAAAACACACAAAAAATATAGAGCCTGTTTTGTGCTGGCCAGGTCCTGAGCATGGGTCCTGTCATGAGGTGTGGTTGACATCCCCAGTGACAGCCCACTGGAGAACACTGGTTTTCCTTTCCTTGGCAACTATCAGCTGCGAATACCTTCTTGGTCAGGGGTGGGACTGTGTCCACTTCCCCTTCTCAGTGCTGGGATTGTGTCTGGTTTGAACCTGTGCAGGCCCTGTGCATGCTGTCACATGTTTCTGATGTCACATGTGCATCAGTCCTGTTGTGTCTGGAAGGCACTGTTTCCTCAGGGTCCTCACCACCTCAGGCTCTTACAATCTTTCTGCCTCCTCCTCTGCATAGATCCCTGAGTCTTGAGAGGAGGAGTACGTTGATAGAGACATCCCATTTAGGGCTGAGTGCTCTCACTCTCTGTACATAGTCCAGTTGTGGTTCTCTGTGCTCGTTCCCATCTCCTGCAAGAAGACGCTTCTCTGATGAGGGTTGAGTGATGCACTGACCTGTAGGGACAGCAATATGTCACCAGGAGTCATTTTATTGCTGTGTTCCTTTAGTAGAATAACAGTAAGAGGTTTTCCTCTAGGGCTCATGACCTGTCTAGTCTCTTTAAGTAAACAGAAACACCATAAAGCTGAAAAGATTAAGAACAGCAAATGAAACAGCAGAATAATGAAGAGCCTATGGGAACAGATAGGCATGCTAAGGAAGAAATAACTCATGGCAAAAACATGTTTTAAAAGCAATAAATAGGAGCAAGAAGATGGGTCAGATTAAGAGTATTTTCAGCTCATGTAGAGGACAGAAGTTCCATGCACAGCACCCACAGCTGCATGTGACTCCAGCTCCAGGGAATCTGATGCCCATCAAAGGCTCCATAGAAATCTCAAAAGACCTCCCCCACCCACAAAAAGGAACCTGGCAGGATTCTCTTCCAGAGAAAAAGTGGAGCTTTATTGTGGGGGTGTTGAATAAGAATGGCCCCCATAGGCTCATAGATTGGAATGCTTGGTCATCAGGTAATGTCATTACTTGAGAAGGATTAGGAGGTGTGGCCTTGTTGGAGGAGGCAGTGTGTCACTGGGGGTGGGCTTTGAGGTTTCAGAAGCCCAAGCCAGTCTCCTGTCTCTCTTCCAGCTGCCTGCAGATCTGGATGTAGAACTCAGCTTCTCCAGCACCGTGTCTGCCTGTATGCTGTCATTATCTCTGCCATGATGGTGATTAAACTGTAACTGTAAGCCAGTCCCAATTAAATGCTTTCTTTTATATATTGCTGTGGTCATTGTGTCTCTTCACAGCAATAGAACACTGATTAAGACAAATGATAAAAGTACCAAAAAAAAAAAGCCAATTCATTTATAAAAATACACTTGCTGGGGATATCAATCTGTATGCTGTGAATGTGTTGTTCTGATTGGTTAATAAAATGCTGATTGGCCAGTAGCCAGGCAGGAAGTATAGTATAGGTGGGATAAGCAGAGAGGAGAATTCTGGGAACAGGAAGGCTGAGTCAGGAGATGCTGCCAGCCGCCACTATGAGAAGCAAGATGTAAAGATACTGGTAAGCAACAAGCCAAGTGGCAAGGTATAGATTTATCGAAATCAGTTAATTTAAGGTGTAAGATCTAGCTAGCAAAAGGGTGAGCCATTAGGCCATACAGTTCATAATTAATATAAGCCTCTGTGTGTTTATTTGGGTCTGAGTGGCTGTGGGCCCCGGGCAGGACTGCAGAAAACTTCAGCTACAAAACATTCATCAAAATAACATTAGAGCAGGCCAGGCAGTGGTGGCACATGCCTTTAATCCCAGCACTCGGGAGACAGAGCCAGGCTCATCTCTGTGAGTTCTAGGCCAGCCTGGGCTACAGAGTGAGATCCAGGAGAGGCTCCAAAACTACACAGAGAAAACCTATCTCAGAAGACCAAAATAATAATAATAATAATAATAATAATAATAATAATAATAATAATAGAGTAGCAGCAGAAACTCTGAAACCTAGAAGAGTATTGGACAGTGCATTTCAAGCCCTGAAAGTAAATACTGCCAAACAAAATTATTACAGCAGCAAAGATATCCTATTTTTAAAAAATGTATGTGTATGTATGTGCCTATATGAGCCACATGTATTTGGGTGCCTGTGGAAACCAGATGGAGCCCTTGGATCTGGCATTATAGGCATTTGTGAGCAGTTTGATATGGATGCTGGGAACTGAATTCAGGGCCTCTGAAAGAGCAACAAATACTCGTAACCTCTAAGGCACATCTTCATCCCTAATCTCTCCCTCTTTATTTCTAAAGATTTGTTTTTATTTATGTGTCTGTGTCTATGTTTATCACAGGTGAGCAGGTCTGGCAGAAGCCAGAAGAGGATGTTGTATCACATGGAGCCAATATTATGTGCCATTGTGAGTATCTCAGGGTGAGTTCTGGGATTTGAATTCAAATCCTCTGAAGAGCAGCAAACACTTCTAATCACTGAGACATCTCCCTACCAAAGATATTTTTTTTAAAAAAGAAGATTTGTTTATTATGTATACAGCATGTATGACTGCAGGCCAGAAGAAGGCACCAGATCTCATGACAGATAGTTGTGAGCCACCATGTGGTTGTTGGGAATTGAACTCAGGACCTTTGGAAGAGCAGTCAGTGTTCTTAACCCCTGAGCCATCTCTCCAGCCCCCCGCCCTATTTCAGAGCTGAGGACCGAACCCAGGGCCTTGCACTTGCTAAGCAAGCGCTCTACCACTGAGCTAAAACCCCAGCCCCGAAAGATGCTTTTTTAAGTTAATGAAGAAATAAAAATCTTCCTAGGTAAGCACAAACTAAAGCAAGTCATGACCACAAAGCCAACAATTCAGAAGACAGATAAAAGAATTCTATACACAGGAGAAGAAGAAAGGCAGTCACCGAACAAAAGACCATGAAATAACAAATCTCATGCAAAGAATAAACCAATGAATGAGAACTAATGAAGATTAGACACCATTCAATTCAATAAATCCCTAACATGAATATAGAAGAAAGAAAAAGATGAACAGTTTACGAAACTGCACGATAAAATAAGTAAAACTACAGGCATTATCAAAGTCCTCTCTATAATAATCCAAATGTTAAAGGTTTATGCTCTCCAATTAAGACATGAAAACAAGCTGACTGTATTTCATGAACTTATCTCTTGATTATTTACTGTAGGGAGCATTGAGGTCCTTGTGTTCACAATTAAGCACCGGGAGAAACAGGAATATGAACTTGGATTCCTCTGTGCTGGCTATTGTTCTATGTACTTTACAAACCAACTTGTTTCTCCCTTGTGACAGGCGTTGGAGGGAAAGATAAGTGTTTCTTATGCTGTGTCAATAGAAATGGGGTACGGTGAAACTAGATGACCCACCTAGAGACTCAGAGATTGATTTTGGTCCTGAAGCCAGCTCAGCTTGTTCTCTACCTGAACCACAGGCTACACAAGTCAGTCCTCTGCTAGCTTTACAGTGACCTCCTCCCCAACATTAAAGAATTGAAGGAGAAGGAGGAGGAACCATCAATGCCCCATGACTGCTCCATTTCCTCTGGACTTCTAGGATCTGCCATTAATTGCAAATACTATAGCTCACACTACATCAATGATCAGTTAATCCCTTAGACACTAATTAAATAAAACATCAGGGATAACTTTCCAGCCAGAGGAGAGCGAGCTTCTATGCTGTCTGTGTCTGGGGACAAAGAGCAGAGCCCTCCTGGAAAAGAGGGCAGAGGATGAGGTCAAGTTCAACCTGGGGAATAGTTGTGAAATCACAGGGAAGTGTGACATGAGCTGCCTAAGTGTGATAATTGCTGCCCAAACACCCTGGCTTCGGCAATAAGGTGTTCAGTCTCTATAAGTGCGGAATCGGCTTCACTATATCCAAGTGGCCACAGCACAAGTTTATTGTGATTCTGTAGCCCGCACAGATGAGGGCTGAGTCTTCCCAGCAAACCGACAGCAAGGGAGAGTCCTTCCCACCTCCAGGCCAAGAATGAGCTCTCTCCACCAGCTGAGGGCTGGGTTCAGGTAGGCATGAGGTCTCTGCAGGTTCATCAGAACAAGCAGACAGCATTCCCCTAGCACACCTGCATTTCCAGTGACTGCCTTCCTAAGCACCCCTTCCCAGTGCAGACCAGCATAGGCTGCAAAGAGTCCTCCTTCTCTGAGCCAGGTCCTCTGTGATGCCAGAGAACCATGGAAGGTAAGGGTCAGTCCTGGACTCCGGACAGGATGGAGTCTGCATCACGGAGAGGTTTTGTGACATCCGCTTTAGGATAAAATTACAGGTGGGGGCCTAACTTGTAGAATGAAGTTTTTCCCTCATTTAGTAGTGTGATGCCAGCCAATAACTGTAATGGTGAGTGTGTATTTACTTCCTCATCATACTGGCAGCAGCCTCATACACCAATCAGAACTCTAAGGGGAAGACTGCCACTGAGCCAGGACACACCGCTGCATATCCCTCCTTGTCTTGAAAGAGCACCCATTAACATCAGCTACAGAGAATGCTGCCATCCATACTTAGCACCAAGGCTCAGTCCTGGAGTTTAAGCCTACTTAAGACTGCAGGACTGGGGCCTTGTCTTAACTGCCCAGATGGAGGATATTTTAAACTGAATTTTCAGATTGAAGGAAGAGTTAATAAATAAAATTTCGTGGCTGAGTCTGTTTGCCCATCTCAGGGGCTGCTTTCTGGAAATTTTAGTTACTGCTCCGAATTGCTTTTCTCTTTCTAATGGTAGAGTAAGTCACAATTCTATCAGATTCCAAGCGAATTTCAACAGCAGTTGTTAAGGATGAGATAAAATAGATAAATAGACAAATGATTTAATAGATGGTAGAAAATGGATGGACAGATGGATGTATGGGTGGGTGGGTGGATAGACAGATAAAAATCAAGATCAATCAGAGGTCTGTGTATCACACAAAGGATGATACATGTAATAAGGGTGTATCTGCATGTCCGTATCCTCGCCTCCAGCAGGCACAGTCCAAGCACTGTCATCTAAACACCCACTGTGTTTCCAACCATTGAAGGAGATGGTCCTTATCACTTGGGAAACTGGATTACTTGGAGGCATTTTGCTCTTAGAACCCAAGTCTTAAGAAGCTGCCATCACTGTGTGTGGGTGCTGGGTCGGGGAGTAAAGACTGCCTTCAGAGCAAGTCAGCAAGCTCTGAGGTCTAGACAGGCATTGCTACTCAGGACAGAAAGGAAGATGAGACACTGCACACCAGCCTTGTGCAGATAGAACCAATAACCCAAGGTCACGGCTGGAGGCGAGAGTGCATAGAACCTCATTAGAAGTGACCTGGATGCTTTGAGTCATGGTGACCAGGGAGAAATCAGATGGGCATTAAGAGGAAAAGTGTGGATTAGCATTGGGAGCATGGTTGATAGGTAAAGTTTCACAGGTTCAGGCAAGAGGGAAACACACTGTCCAAATCACAACTGGAGGCATGGGTCTAGAAGAACTCTGCTCCAGTGTGACTATGCCCGGAAATTAATGTGTTTACCCTGGGAGGGAACTTGGACCTCAGAGAACACTTGTCACCGAGGGGCATGTGTTGGTGGTATCGTGACCAGATAGCTGCATTCCAGAAGGAAAGCCAGGAAATGTAGAGGCCTAAATGAGTAGAGAATCCAGCAAAAGAAAGAGCTGGATAGCAGAGTAAGCGGTGCCCTGGAATTCAGCTGTTTTGCCCCCAAGGAGGCTGCCAAGGACACTATAAGGCTGTGATCCCACCACTACCACCAGGAATGCAGATGAATCTAGCCTCAGTCTCCAGTGTGAGCCTTAAAACGTGGGTTTTTTTTTTTTTTTTTTTTTGGTTTTTCAAGACAGGGTTTCTATGTGTAGATTTGCGCCTTTCCTGGAACTCACTTAGTAGCCCAGGCTGGCCTCGAACTCACAGAGATCTGCCTGGCTCTGCCTCCCGAGTGCTGGGATTAAAGGCGTGCACCACCACCGACCGGCTAATGTGGGTTTTTTTAATGTGCTGCACCCTTTCATAGCTCCCTGTGCTAAAATGGAGTTCCAGAGCTCATTAGAGATAAATCCTGCTCTTTGAAGTTAATGCTTTTAAGGATTGTTGATCGAATTGTGCAATAATTGAATGTTTCACGAGTCTACTGAGAACATTATGGCAAAGAACATTGGTTTTGAAACAATATACAGAGTAGAAGAAATTGGCATTCATCTATCTAAACTTTAGAGTTTGGGTTGTTGTTAAATAACAGCAGAGTTCTTTGGTATGTCACCTGGAGGAGGTAAGCTTGCTGCAACATCTAAATCTAAAGGGACCTCTGTTAATTTTTTGGATGTGTGCACAGAGCACCAAACCAAGAATTAAGATGAATATTCTGTAAATTAACCACATTGTGAGATTGATTTTCAGGCTTGTCCTGAAGCATTGTATCCCCATCATGAACTCAAAGACAGATATACAGTACTTGGGGAAGCTCAGGATGCTGGAACTCTAGAATGATCCTGCAGTAGGTCAGGCAGCAAGCTGTCATGGCTACAGCTGCAGACTGCCTGGACCCTGGGATCATGTCTTGCAGACATGGGAATGAAGGACCATTGCCCCAGAGCTGAGCACTTCAACCAACACTATTAGAGAAAATAATAGGAACCCTAGAAGAATGGGGATTTTTTTAGAAAGGATGCTGTTTAAGTGGCAAGAACTGTGTTTTAAATAGCTAAAAACAGTGGAAACAGAGGTGGGTAGGAAGTAAAAAGGTGGCTTTTCTTCTGGTGAGGAGATGACAAATTTCTCCCTAGCACCAGAGCTCCATCATAAGCTATCACAGTCACCAGAGTTCATGAGACAGAGAGCCTTGGCCCACGCAGCACCAGCACACAGAGGGGCTTTGATCCATGGAGCAGCTTCGACTGTCACTGGAGGAATTTTTCCAGATGGTTCTGGTCCCCAGGCAGTCAGAGGCTTACTGGAACTGATTCCTAACGGCTGAATTTCACTTGGTCTCCTACCTCAGTCCCATGAATCAGTGAGGGCAGCTCATGTGTTCCCTGCTAGTGATGGCACCCAGAAATCAAACTGGCTGTGCTGTAGCGCTCCCTGCCCCCCTTCTGATCTTTCCTCAAACAGTTCCGAGGGCTTTCTTCCAAGCTCAGGACTGCGTGCTCTGGGGTCTCACTAGGGATCAGAACAAATCGGGAGCTCAAGTAGCATTTCTCTTGGCTACTCCAGGTGTTCAGAGAGCCTGGAACTCGGCTATTTTTACTGCCTAAGTGAGTGTTAGATCTGCCATCGAGAACAGTCATAGGACAAGGGCTTCCGTAGTCCTGAGAGCCACAACATGTCCTCACAGGGACAGGTCTCAGCCACTTCTCAGAGGTGAGAAGGCTGGGATCTTATCAGGAGAGCCCCTCCTTGCTTACAAAGCTCTTCCTGCTCTGGGTCACCTCTCCCTTCTACCATACCACTATCTCCAGAAGACAAAATAAAAACGCCTCAGACAGTGCACACGTCCCTCAGTCTGTCTGTAGAGAAGTCATGCATGGCGGTGACGGTGGGGGTTGTGGTAGTCATGACCGAATTCGAATTTGTGTGGAACTTTGGCACGTAAGCCTCTCTATCTTCTGCAATGTCTGCAGCTGAAGCAAGCCTCCTTCCCCATCCCCACTGTATCACGCAGGGGTGGAAGTTTAGAAAGGCGGCTGGCTTGGCGGAGGTCAGAGTCAGAGGGGTGTGAGATGTACATACTGCTGCTCTGACTCCCCGTCCAGGGGTCTCTGCATAAAGAGGGGGCAGACAGGATGCAGTGTGAGAAAGAGCAGACACGGAATGAGGAAATGATTCATTCTCTCCATTGACAGTCACTCATTCAAGCTCCCCTGACTCATCACTGCTGCCAGAAGATGCCTCATCATGAGCAGTGACAACCAGAGCTACTTCTGGGGCCCCCCAAAGGACTTCATTCTCCTGGGCATTTCGGACAGGCCATGGCTGGAGCTTCCCCTCTTTGTAGTTCTCCTGGTGTCTTATGTTCTGGCCATGCTGGGAAACATCTCCATCATCACCGTGTCCCAGCTGGATCCCCAGCTTCAGAGCCCCATGTATATTTTCCTTAGCCACCTCTCCTTCCTGGACCTCTGCTACACCACCACCACCGTCCCTCAGATACTGGTCAACATGGGCAGTTCCCAGAAGACCATCAGTTATGGTGGCTGCACCGTGCAGTACGCCATTTTCCACTGGCTGGGCGGCACTGAGTGCATTCTCCTGGCTGCCATGGCTCTGGACCGCTACGTGGCCATCTGTGAGCCGCTCCGGTATGCCATTATCATGCACCGCACGCTCTGCCATCAGCTGGTGGCGATGGCCTGGCTCAGCGGTTTTGGCAACTCCCTTGTTCAGGTCATCCTGACAGTGCAGCTGCCTTTCTGTGGGCAGCATGTGCTGAACAACTTCTTCTGTGAGGTGCCAGCCATGATCAAGCTGTCCTGTGCTGATACCACAGTGAATGATGTCACTCTGGCTGGGCTGGTGTCCTTCTTTGTGCTGGTCCCTCTGGCCCTCATCCTTCTCTCCTATGGCTTCATTGCTCGGGCAGTGCTGAGGATCCAGTCCTCCAGGGGACGACACAAGGCCTTTGGGACCTGTTCTTCCCATTTGCTGGTGGTTTCCCTTTTCTACCTACCTGCCATCTATATGTACCTGCAGCCCCCATCCAGTTACTCTCAAGAACAAGGCAAGTTTATCTCCCTCTTCTACTCCATAGTCACCCCCACCCTCAACCCTTTCATCTATACCTTGAGGAATAAGGACGTGAAGGGGGCTCTCAGAAGACTCCTGGCAAGGATTGGGAGGCTGTGTGGACGGTGAAGGTCTAACCTGGGAAGAGCTGCATAAATCGTTGAAGGCTGAGCAAGGACTCTGGGAGGTGGGGGTATACTTCAGTGGTACAGCTCTTGCTTGGCATGTGTGAGGTCCTGAGTTCAACTCCCAGGACTGTGGAAAATGCTTAGAACTGTAAGTTCTTTGAGAAATTTGAAAGCTTAAAAAAAATCCATCTCAAAATACTTCACTTTCTATGTGGTGTTGATGATTAAGCATCTAAGAGGTTGATTCTCAAAGCACAATCCTAAGAAGACATATAGCTTCAAGAATCAATTGTGTAAATGACTTGATGCTCACCAGTATGTGTGAGACTACTGGATTCCTTATCTCCTAGTTTTTTCCTTTTTCCCCCTCTTCCTATATTTCCTCTATCATTTCCTATTTATCTCTTTTTCAGCCTTTCTCTTCCTTTGCAGTCACTCCAGGTGTGCACAATATGAACCTGACGCACAGTCTTATCCATAATAAACATCTGTTCTTTTGGACTGAAATCTCGATAGATGTATTTTTTCCCAATATGTCACAGGAACTATGTGACTGCACTCTTCTTTCGTTACCATAGATGATTTAACTTCTTCCTGGGTTCAAACAGCCTTCATAGAAAGTTTTCCCACCACTGACTGAGAGCTACTGTAAATCTTTCTGCTGTGGGGCTAGAAGAGTAGGATACATTGGTGGAAACAGATACACCTAACCTCTCACCTTACAGATGGGCATGTTCCCAGGAGAATATGGCAACAAGCATGGTCAACGTTAAAGACAATAAAGCATCACATAAAAATTTAAGAGCTTAGCTTGGAGATGCTCAGCTCAGTCATAGAGCTGGTGCCTAGCCTGGTCCTGGCTTTTCTCCCCAGAAGCACACACAAGAAATGTTGAAGGTGATTATTATGGCTAACATGTATAGAAGGCGCCTGCGATGTCGGTGATACACTGAGCGTCCTTAAATACCAATCTGTATGATACTGACCCTCATGATATGATCTCCTTTGCAATTCCCTTTTCCTATAAGAATCAATTATTAAAGGTGGTAGTAATTGCTCCAGCTGTTATAGAGTTCTGGTAGCCAGGGAAACTCAGATTCTCACAAACATCCCACTGGCTGCCTATAAGTATCCTACAAGCACCTATAAGTTGCTTGAAATGGAGCTATGGCAAGCACCTTATATTTATTTGCATTTGGTTTTCTTTCTTTTTATTAAACCATTCTTGAAGATTGTATTTGATTTTAAATTATGTGTATATATGGGGAGAGGGGTGTGTATGTGTGCATGCAGTTGCTCACAGAGGCCAGAAGAGGGCATCAGATTCACTAGCTCTGGAATTGAAGTCCTCTGCAAGGGCAGCAGCAGTCTTAGCCAGAGCCACCCCTCCAACACCTTGCGTTTGCTTTTCACATTGAAGATCCTTTTATACTTAGCTCTTTGTTTCTGCCCTGATGTCTTGATGAGACACTATTAATGTAATCAAGCCTAGTAAATTAACAAACAATAAATGGATGAAAATTGGGAAAAGAAGAAAATTATCTAACAGTAAAGGCAAAGCTTAAATGCAAGTCAGAGAGCTGAAAATTTTCGATTTAAGAAATGTGAAACATAATGACTGTCCCAGATCCAGAACCAATGGATTTCCATAGAGTTATCATTGCGTAGCAGCTCAGAACCCTTTACATCCCAGAATAACATAGAAGAGTCGTAAGCAATGGTACAAACCCAAGCCACAAGTCAATAAATGAGCATAGTAAGAATCATCCAAAAAGAGAATCAGTACACATATCAATATAATGACTTGACCTAATTCTAGCATACTTTTGAGTGTGGAGAACTGTTGAGGATTGAGTGTTGAGATGTGCTAACTGGCAATCTCAAACTCTCTTTATTTTGTGAAGACTAGGCTTACTGACTTGCTTTGCCACTTGAACTCAGTGAGAGATTCTTTAGATCTTCCTGGACAAAGTTGTGAGACACCTGGCAACTTTTAGTGATTGCTTGGGTACCCCGAGTCACCAAGATGTCCATTATCTGTAAGACTGACCATGCTGGGGAGACTGCAGCGCACATGTGAGCCAGGCCAGCAGCCAGCTCTTCAACTCCTGAATGGGGCTGGGTCCTCCAGCCTGATAACCCCCAACACTGGACAGAAGAACCACCCAGCAGAACCCTGAACAAACTTCTGTGTCCTCAAAGGATGAAATATAATAAAAAGCGCCTATTCTCAAGTTCTGGCACCGGGTGTAGAGCAGCAAAGGTACTTGGAGCAATAGAGGTCCCTTAGAATATCCATTTCCATGGATGCGTAATGCCACAGGCTAAGCATAGAGGACTTCGGTGTGTGTTGGTGATTCAGTAGTCTGTCCTGCTTAGGAAGAGGAGCTGCTCTTCAAATGGGTAAACCCCAGGTGAGCTGCTGCCAACCACAGGCAAGTTGCATTTTCTGTGTTATCCTTCTATTTGAGAATGTCCTGGGATCACTTCTCCGTGGGATCTAACCTTCCCCCGTGCAGTGCTGACCTCGGCTCTAGTACAGCTGAAACCCTGCCTCCAATGGCATTTTTTTCCTCATTAACCAAAGTTGAATGAATCATTTTGTGAAAAAGGTATTTTAAATGTTTAAAGTGATTTATTTTTAGTAGTTTGGACAAATAACTTAAAAGAATTCCAGATATATTTTTAAATTTAAAAAAGTAGTACATACATACAATAAATATAAAAATAGATTTTTATAAATCTCTGGATTTTCAGGTAGCTAAACAAAAAGACCTAACTATAAAAATAAAAACAAATGAGTGGCTAAGTGGCTACCACAAACCTGCCATTCAGCACACAGCCAGCTGCTTATAAGGTACGGTCAGTTAACAGAAAAACAAAAACAATGATGTGAGCAAATGTGAAGAAAATGAGGGGGAAGAGGGAGGGAAGAGGAGATTTAAAAAAAAAAAACAGCATTGGAGGAGAAAAGGATAACTTATAGAAAATGTTCTATAAGTTGGTTCCATGAGGTCACCAAGAGGGAACACCTTGAGGACTGAGGACATGATGGGAACTGCATCCCCCCCGCAGTTTCACATTATCGAAGTCTTCCCTGGGGAAAACATGCTCGGCTCCCCACATGAGCCTTTGCTCCAGACCCTGCACTGGAACAACCCTGGCTGTGGTCCTGATGGTGGAGGAGGAGCGTTTATAACCGTGAAGGATGGGATGCTCTGGGGCACGGAGCAGGCCTTGGCACCTGACAGTCCTGTTTCCAAGCCTACCAAGAAGGCTCAAAGACAATAGTCAGCTCAGGCTTTTCTTCCTGAAGCGCTTCTAAGGCATGTTTTGTTTCATAATTAAAATACATTTCACACAACCTGTAAAAACAGAAAGAAAGCTTTGGGTTAGACTCGTCAGAAAACTGGGAACTGGGCCTTTAAAATGTCAGCTCATCTGGTGTGGTGGTGTAGACCTATAATGGGAGCACTTGGGAGGCTACAGCAGGAAGAATACCACAGTTCAAGGGTAGCCTGGGCTACTTAGTGAATTTGAGGCCAGGATCATCTTGTCCTTGCTCAGGTTCAACAGTTCAAGCAGTTCATAGCCAACCATGCTTAAAGTCTATTGGTCTCCCACACCTACTTGAATGGATGACTTGACTCCATGTATTTATAGTTATTTCACTGTGTAATATTTAATGACCAACACTTTTTACAAGATAACTGCAATGTTCTCTCATACCTTACTATCAGTGTCCAGTGTATGTTTAAATTTCCTCAATTGTCTTGGAAATATTTTACAATATGTTTATCTAATTGAGATCTCCTACAAATCTACACATTGCAATTTCTTGGTATGCCTCTCAATTAGTCTGCACATTTTTTTTTTATTCAGGATCTGGTTATGTAGTGAGGCTGTTCCTAAAATTAGAAATCCTCTTACCTCCACTTCCTGAGTGCTAGGATTATTGGTGTGAGCCACCACAGCCAGCTCAAGTACTGAATTCACCTTCTTTCTTAACATTTCCTTGAAAGTTAACTAAGGAAATGGACCACTGGTCCTACATCTTTTCCAACAGTGTCTGGTTGAGCTGTGAACTGTATGTTTGCACACCTTCAAAATGTGAGTGTGTTGGAGTCCTATCCTGAAATGTGGTGATAGGTAAGGTGTTCAGGTGGTGACTGGGGTTGGGTGAATGTGTAAGGACAGAGTCCTTGTGAAGGGATTAGAACCCTTACATCAGGGAACAAGATCTCTCCTTGTCTCACCTGGAGTGTGAGCACACGGTGAAACAGCCCTCTGCAAGAGAAAAGGAGCCCTTTTCCAGCAACTAAATAAGCCGAGCCTCGTTTTAGACATTCTGCCTTCTAGAGCTGTGGTTAAATACACTCCTGCTGTTTAAGTCACCTAATCGATAGTGTTTTGTTTTCGCTAACTAACACAAGCTGGCTACATCCAAGAATTCCCAGGCTATTTTGAGCCTGAGCCACCAGCTCAGTCTTGAAGATCGCTCTGGGCTGGATCAGTAATCCCAGCTTTACTCTTCCAGTGACTCCTGGTCCCATTCATACTAAGAGCTACAAGCTCCTGGAGGCGTCCGGGACCCCTTGTCACATGGCTCTGGCTATCTATAAATCACCTTTTCTTCGTCCTTATTCATTCTGCTCTAGGCTTTCCAGATTTCAAAGCACTCAGGATTCAATTGAGTGTGAAAAGCTACCCATCCTTAAAGAAAAGCAAGTCTAAATGAAAAGCAGCCACGTGGATGGCATTTATTTGCAAGACATTGTTGGTTTTTTTTCAGGATGGAAAGTCTTTTCACACCCAATTGAATCTAGTCTGAATATCTGGATACTGTTGGATATCACTTTTCCCATATCGCTGTGTTTTTAAAAATTCAAACTTGCCATAATTTTCTAGGAGGACCTTCACGTCTCGGTTCAGAAGATCTGAACAACCTGCTGGTCCCTTCCTCACAGCCACCCCCTCTTCCTCCTCTTCCAGCAAATAGTACATAGCAGCAAAGAACTCTTGGAAGGTCATGTGGCTGAAGCTGTAGACTTTCTCACAGTCCACTTCCTTCTGGAACACGTTCATCCTCAGGAAAGCAGAGACATCTGTCTTCTGCAGGCCGTGTTTCCTCAGATCACACTCCTCAAATAGGATTTTCTGGTTCCAAATTCCATCTGCAGCCAGTGAGCAGAGCCCCTGTAGGTGGGAAGAGAAGAGATGCTCCTCCATGTCCCCTCGGGACTGCAGCAGGCTGGAGAGGAAAAAGACATAGACAGCAGTAGTGGTCTTGGAGGTCTGGGCCAGGCTCTTCCCGGTCTCCATCTGCTGCTTCAGCCCTGTGCACACAATCCAGCAGACCAGGGGGATGAAGCACATGGTAAAGAAGATCTCATTCTCTTGGATCAGCCTAAAGGCTTCCCTGGCCTGCAGCTCATCTGAGAAATACTTAAAGAAATACTCCTTCCTTTTGGCCTCAGAGAAACCGAGGATCTCTACATGGCGAGAGTGGTCCAGCAGATGCTGCAGTTTCTCCAAGGCTACCGGCCTCGTTGTAATGAGCAGAGAGGCCTTGGGCAACAGCTTCTTTCGGATGAGGCTGCTCAGCAGGATGTCTCCCCTCACAGCCTTCTGCCAGTCTGTGCAGACCTCTCCAATGTGCTCATCAAAGGCCCCTTGCAGCTCATCAAAGCCATCCATGAGGAAGAGGATCCTGGAAGGCTTATGCAGGATCTTGCACAGTGGTGGGTTTGGATCAGGCCAGCAGCTGACAATCAGGTCTCCCAGACTCCTTGGTGTCCTGAGGCTCACCTCTCGACAGTGGATAAAGAATACATAATCAAATTTGTCTTTGAAGAGCTTCCCAGATGCCCAGTCCAACATAATCTTCCTGGCTAGTATTGTTTTCCCAATGCCTGCTGCTCCCTGGAACACCACTGTGTGCACAGGCTCTGTGTGCTTATCCTCAGGCTCAAACAGTAACTCCAGCTTAATGGAATTCATGGGGCTGTCCCACATTTTGGTCCTGCCAATGGTCAGTAGTTCATACTCCCTCTCTTGCTTGCTGGGATGCTCCTTGACCATTTGTAGCTGAGTGTAGCGTTTGCTGAGGTCAACACTCTCACCCAGACGTGCATTTCTATCTTGGATACAGTAGAACCTGCTTCTCACATGTCTTCTGTATTTACAGTAATCTGCAGCAGAGACAGGAAGGTAGAATCCAGGAAAAGCCCCCATACATCTATTCCCCAACAGGATATGTGCAATATAGGTGTGTTCCTTAAAAGATAAATAACTATGTAAACAAAAATTTAAAAAGTTATTCAAGGTATATGCCCAGAAGGGTCAGTCTCAGAAAAGACAAAAGAAGTGCATATGTTTACACTTCAGGCAGACTCAGCAGAGAAGCAGTGTTTCATAGTGACAAAATGACACCAGAAAGTAAACACACAGAAAGGAAAATCACAGAAGAATGGAAAAGGGGGAGAATTGTATTTCCAAGGTGTGGTGATTAATCTTCATCGTCAGCTTAAATGGATTTGGAATTACCTAAGTCCTGTCTGTGATGGGCCTTCCAGAGAGGTTGACATGGGGAAGACTCATTCTGAAAGTGGTTTGTCCCATCCAAAGATCTAGACACTAGGCTGAAATACCTGCCACTCCACCCCCTACCCTTGCTTAGACTAGACTGTACCTTCAAATTGTGAGTCCCAGGAAACCTTTTCTCTGTAAGTAGCTTTGCATCAGCATTTTACCAAAGCAATGAGAAAAGCAGCCAATGCAGAAAATTCCTGCATAGGCCTGGGGCTGATGCTATGATAAATAGGCCCTTTGTAGGCTACTGAAACTGGGTTGTTGAAAGGAGATGTAAAAGCTGAAGAGTTCAGGGTTAGAGAATCCATGACATAGACTGCTGTGAACAGAGCTTAATTGTCATTTCTGGTGGGGAAGGACAATACCAGAGTTCTAAGAGGAATGAAGATAACAAAGGTCTGAAGCATGAAGTTTCAGAGGGAAGAATGACTCTGGGAGAATGGGACTGGAGGCCATTCATGCTACGTTCTGGTGAAGACTCTGGCTGTATTTTTTCTATGTCCTGAAAATTTGAGAGAGGTTGAGTTCAAAAGAAATTGACTAAAATGTTTAGGAAAAGACAGTTCCCGTGGTCTCACAGCTGCAGTGGACAAATCAGTACAGAAATATCAAGGTCTGCATTAGAGGGTTATAGAGGGAAATCTAGGGACAAGACACCATTATCAAAGACTCTAGAGCCTGACTGAGAATGTAGATGAATGGAGTCTCTAATTTTAGCTAATACATAAGGACATAATGTAAATGAAACAAGTTAATGACAAAATTTTAAATACTATGTGTGGTGGTTTGATTAAATGCCCCCCCATAGGGAGTGGCACTGTGAGCAGGTGTGGCCTTGTTGGAGGAAGTGCATCATGAGGGGGTGGGCTTTGAGGTCTCAGAAGCTCAAGCCTGGTCAGTGTGTCACTTCATTTCCTGCTGCATGCTGATCTGGATGTAGAATTCTCAGCTCCTTCTCCAGCACCATGTCTATGTGCATAACCTCCCCCCCCCCCCCCCGCTGCTTCCCACCATGAAAACAATGAACTAAGTCTCTGCAACTGTAAGCCAGCCCCCATTAAAATTTTTCCTTTATGAGGCTAGCCATGTTCATAGTGTCTCTCCACAGTAATAAAACCCTAGGACACTGACTTATGGGATTTTTCTAAGGCATTGAAACTAGTCAAAGTTCACATAAAACAAGGAGAATGATGGGTGCCAAGGTCTAGGATTGGGGTGGACATGGAGAGATTATTTATTGGGTCTAGTTTCAGTTTGATAAATCCAAAGATTCTAGATACAGATGGCAGCAAGAACTGAACAAGCATATAAATGCACTTAATACAATGAAACTCTGTGTTATATATACAGTTAACAGGGAATTTAATGTAATCATACATTAAAAAATTCTACTTCATGACCTCCCCAGGTAGAAAGGGTTCACAGGGAAGGGGGTGGGCAGGAGAGCCCTGCATAGGTAGATACTGAGGGATGATGGGAGACCCTGGAATCCAGCATATGTTTTGATAAGTTAAAGGGTCCTCAATTAGCCATTTGTTTTCAGTTTGAGACCTAAGAGGAAGGAGGTCAGGACAGGAACTAAAACAGTGCAGAAACCTGGAGGCAGGAACTGATGCAGAGGTCATGGAGGGGTGCTGCTTACTAGCTTGGTCCCCATGCCTTGTTCAGCCTGCTTTCTTATTGAACCCAGGACCACCAGCCCAGGGATGGCACCACCCACAATGGACTGAGCCCTCTTGCATCAATAACTAATTAAGAAAATGCCCTATAGGCATGCCTAAATACCAATCTTTTGGAGGTATTTTCTTAATTGAGGTTCCCTCCTCTCAGATGACTTCGGCTTGTGTCAAGCTGACATAAAACTATCCAGCACACCAATACATATGGAGTTTTGAGGTTTTTACCATGGAGTTATTAAAGCAGAAAAGTCTTATTTATCCTAATAATCCATATGGATCCATCCAGTCATGAATAATGCAGGTGTCAACGGAAGGACAAAATGTGAGTTTCCCCAATGCATTTGCCTTATTGGTCTTCTCAGTTCATCCATTAGAGATGCCCCTCTTTGTCATGGTCCTGGTCTCTTACATCTTTACCTCAGTGGGAAACACCTCCATTATTTTTCTCTCCCTCATGAACCCCAGCCTCCAGACACCGGTGTGCTTTTTCCTGGATAACCTCTCTGTCTGGACCTCTGTCTCACTTGTACCACTGTGCCGTAGCTGTTGGACCCAGACAAGTGCTGTCTGGGGCTACATTACACAGGTCTATAGGTTCAGCTGACTGGGCTGCACTGAATGTCCCTGCTAGCAGTAATGGCCTTTGATCACTACTCAAGACATAAAATTGTATATATAGAGGGCCTTGATTACAGAAGGAGCCAATAGAGAGTAAAGCCAGTGAGATGGTTGCAGAGCATGACAAAGAACAAACTTACGTCTAAGTACAAAACCTCACCTCATAGTCTCAGGGGCCATTCTGCTGTACTTAAGAATCACAATGACAGCCAGGCATAGTAACACACGCCTTTAATTCCAGCCCTTGGGAGGCAGAGGCAGGTGGATCTCTGTGAGTTCAAGGCCAGCCTGGTCTACATAGTGAGTTCAGGACAGGCCTGAGCTACATAGTGAGACTCTGTCTTAAAAAAAAAATCACAATGACAAACTTATATAAACAAACATGACTGGAGACATGGAAACAGGTAAGTAAGAGAAGATTGCATTTTGACACAACTCATCTCAGTGAATGAGTGTTTTGTTGAGAGCCAGATTGTTCCAAAGTTTTCTTGGCTTTGATGTATGGAGAAGGAACATAGTTCCTTAAATAAAGTAATGAACATCCTTGGCAAAGCCAGTAATAGCTTGGGGCCAGGGTCTTGGTGAAGCTGTGGCTTTGAATCCTGGGAAATCAACTTGTCTCTCTTGTAAATATACCAAAAATAAATCTTAAAAATTATAACTTCACATTTTACATAGTTCTTAGATGCTGCCAAAATAATATCAGTTCATTCGTTAAACAGCAACCTGGATGCCTTAGTGTTGAGTGGTTTTGCTCATTTCTACCATCACTTTACTCATCCTATAATTTTGAAATCTACATTCTGCATCCCAAAAAACAGACCACTCCCCAGATACACAGAGATTCAACATAGGGTCTTGAAAAAGATAATATAGCATTTTCTGCTCGCAATCGTAAAGCTCCTAAAACAAATATGCAGAGACCTTTGGGCTTCAACACAACTGGTGGGAGGTAAAGAAGGTGTCCTTGTAGAGACAGGGATTGTAGCTTCACAGAACAGTGTCCACACATCCTCTATAATGCTTTAAACTTGAAGGGCCTTCACAGTGAGAGGAAGAATGGTGGCCTCGAGGCAGTCTTCCTTCCACAGAAAGCTGGGGATTGAAGTGGAATGAGAAGCAAGCGCTGAGCTGAACTTTTGAAGTGCTTTTGAATTTTGTGAAGAAATAAATAGCTGGAATGTTCCAAAAGCACAAAAAAACACCCAAGCAAGCATGAAGATCAAAGAACACAGATAAGTGGGGCATGTCATAGGTATTGTAATGAATTGACTTCTGAGATTGTCATGATTGTTACAGACACTAGAATTTATTATACTGTGGATTCGCTAGAGCCGGATGACAGGAGATTTTTCTTGGCACAGTAAATTAAAAGCAATAGCTAAGCTGAGAGTCAACATTTAAACAAGGTGAGTGATAAACTCTAAAGAGAGAAATAACAAAGAACAACATCCCCCCCCCATCTATTTCTTTTCCAGCTCTATGAGCTTATGGAAGTAAATGACCAGAGCAGAGGGCAGCAAGAGAGTAATCTTTGTATGTTTTAAATTAGACATCTAAAAGAATTGGGGGAAAAGGCTGCCTACTCGCCCACTTCTCAATCAGCTTCAGTCACACTTTTCAATGACACAGTTGAAACCAGTAAAGCCATGTTATTCCATGTAGTTCTTATATTTTATCTCATATATAGTAATTGCAGCTCTAGATATTTATGGTGTAGAAAGTGATGTTATGACTTCTGCATATAACGTGGAATGACAAGATTCAAACAATCCACTCACCATCTCAAACATTTGCAAAGTTCATGATATGAACCTCTGAGATGACCCTCCAAGCCACGTTCTACTCAACAGTCAGCTCTATTTACCATGCCAAAAATGTTAGAAACCAATGTGTAGAAGAGATGTTTGAACACTCTTTTTTTTTTAATTTTTTTAAAGAGATCTTCTATTCATTTTACATATCAATCTTAGATTCCCCTGTCCTCCCTCCTCCTGTCCCTCAGCCTTCCCCCCACCCCAATCCATCCCCAATCCCCTCCTCCAAGGCAAGGTCCCCCCCCGGGGAGTCAGCAGAGCCTGGTACATTCAGTTGAGGCAGGTCCAAGCCCCTCTACCCTGCACCAAGGCTGAGCAAAGTGTCTCACCATAGGCACTAGGTTCCAAAAAGCCAGCTCATGGAGTCCCATTGCCTGGGGGCTCCCTAAACAGTTCAAGTTAAACAACTGTCTCACTTATCCAGAGGGCCTAGTCCAGTACCATGGGGGCTCCTCAGCTATTGGTCCACAGTTCATGTGTTTCCACTAGTTTGGCTAGTTGTCTCCATGCTTTTTCCAATCATGGTCTTGATATCTCTCGCTCATACAATCCCTCTTCTCTCTTGTCGATTGGATTCCTGGAGCTCTGTCTTGGTCCTGGCTTTGGATCTCGGCATCTGCTTCCGTCTCTGGATGAGGGTTCTATCATGACAGTCAGGGTATTCAGCCATCCAATCACCATAGTAGGTCAGCTCAGGCACCCTCTCGACCATTGCCAGTAGTCTATGGTGGAGGTATCTTTGTGGATTCCTGGGAACCTCCCTAGGACTCTGCTTTCTCCCTATTCCCATGGTGCCTTCATTTATCATGATATCTCTTTCCTTGTTCTCCCACTCGGTTCCTGATTCAGCTTGAACTTCCTACTCCCCTAGGCTCTCTTTCCCCCTGACCCTTGCCCTCCATTACCATCCCCTCCCCCTGCACACACACACACACACACACACACACACACACACACACACACAGAGTTTGCTCCTGTAGATCTCATCCATTTCTCCATTGCTGGGTGATCCCTGTGTCTTTCCCTGGGTCCTCCTTACTAGCTAGCCTCCCTGGAGTGGTGAGTTGCAGTCTGGTTATCCTTTGCTTTACATCTTGTAGCCACATATGAGTGAGTACATACCATGTTTGTCTCTCTGAGTCTGGGTTACCTCACTCAGGATGATATTTTCTAGTTCCATCCATTTGCCTACAAACCTCATGTGTTATTGTTTTTCTCTGCTGGGTAGTACTCCATTGTGTATATGTACCACATTTTCTTTATCCATTCTTCAGTTGAGGGGCATCTAGGTTGTTTTGAAAATCTTAAAGGCTGAGTTCCAGAGTGAGGTAGCTGTATTACTTTATTAATCATGCAGGTTTTTGAGAAAGTGGTTTTTTTTTTTTTAGTAAAACTGAAATTTATTATATGCCGCAGTCGTCCTAGGGACCTCCATGCTATATATATATAGCCTCCATGGTTCTGTGGGTTGTGGCCTGATCTTTATTTTATATCTAGAATCCACTTATGAGTGAGTACATACCATGACTGTCTTTCTGCGTTTGGGTTACCTCACTCAGGATGATTTTTTTTTTCTAGTTCCATCCATTTGCCTGCAAATTTCATGCTTTCATTGTTTTTCTCTGCTGAGTAGTACTCCATTGTGTATATGTACCATGTTTTTTTCATCCATTCTTCCGTTGACGGGCATCTAGGTTGTTTCCAGGTTCTAGCTATTACAAATAGTGCTGCTATGAACATAGCTGAGCATGTATTGTTATGGTATAAATCAGCATTCCTTGGGTATATGCCCAAGAGTGGGATGGCTGGGTCTTGAGATAGTTAGATTCCAAATTTTCTGAGAAACTGCCATACTGATTTCCACAGTGGTTGTACAAGCTTACATTCCCACCAACAGTGGAGGAGTGTTCCCTTTGCTCCACATCCTCTCCAACATTGACTGTCATTGGTGATTTTGATTGTAGCCATTCTGACAGGTGTAAGGTGGTATCTCAGAGTTGTTTTGATTTGCATTTCTCTGATGATTAAGGATGTTGAGCATTTCTTTAAATGTCTTTCAGCCATTTGTGATTCTTGTTTTGTGAATTCTCTGTTTAGCTCTTTAGCCCATTTTTTAATTGGACTGTTCAGTATTTTGATGTCTAGTTTCTTGAGTTCTTTATATACTGTGGAGATCAATCCTCTGTCAGATGTGGGGTTGGTAAAGATCTTTTCCCATTCTGTTGGCTGTCTTTTTGTCTTATTGACTGTGTCTTTTGCCCTGCAAAAGCTTCTCAATTTCGAGAGGTCCCATTTATTAATTGTTGTGCTCAGGGTCTGTGCTGTTGGTGTTTTATTTAGGAAATAGTCTCTTGTGCCAATGCGTTCAAGAGTGCTTCCTACTTTCTTTTCTATTAAGTTTAGTGTAACTGGATTTATGTTCAGGTCTTTGATCCACTTGGACTTGAGTTTTGTGCATGGTGACAGATATGGATCTATTTGTAATCTTTTACATATTGACATCCAGTTATGCCAGCACCATTTGTTGAAGATACTTTCTTTTTTTCCATTGTATAGTTTTGGCTCCTTTGTCAAAAACCAGGTGTTCATATGTGCATGGATTAATGTCAGGGTCTTCAATTCGATTCCATTGGTCCGTATGTCGGTTTTTATACCAGTACCAAGTTGTTTTTATTACTATAGCTCTATAGTAGAGTTTGAGGTCAGGGATGGTGATACCTCCAAAGGTTGCTTTATCGTATAGGATCCTTTTAGCTATCCTGGGTCTTTTGTTTTTCCATATGAAGTTGAGTATTTTTCTTTCCAAGTCTGTGAAGAATTGTGTTGGGATTTTGATGGGGATTGCATTGAATCTGTAGATTGCTTTGGGTAAGATTGCATGAACATGGGAGAGCCTTCCATTTTCTGATATCTTCTTCAATTTCTTTCTTTAGAGATTTAAAGTTCTTATCAAAAAGGTCCTTCACTTCTTTAGTTAGTGTTATCCCAAGGTATTTTATATTATTTGTGGCTATTGTAAAGGGTGATGTTTCTCTGACTTCTTTCTCAGCCCTATTATCATTTGTGTATAGGAGAGCTACTGATTTTCTTGAGTTGATCTTGTATCCTGCCACTTTACTGAAGGAGTTTATCAGCTGTAGGAATTCCCTGGTAGAGATTTTGGGGTCACCTTATGTATACTACCATATCATCTGCAAATAGGGAAAGTTTGACTTCTTTCCAATTTGTATCACTTTGATCTCCTTTTGTTGTCTTATTACTCTAGCTAGAACTTCTAGTACTATATTGAATAAATATGGGGAGAATGGACAGCCTTGTCTTGTTCCTGAATTTAGTGGTATCGCTTTGAGTTTCTCTCCGTTTAATTTGATATTTGCTGTTGGCTTGCTATAAATTGCCTTAATTATGTTTAGGAATGTTCCTTGTATTCCTGATCTTTCTAAGACCTTTATCATGAAGGGGTGTTGGATTTTTGTCAAAGGCTTTTTCAGCAGCTAAGGAGATGATCATGTGGGTTTTTTCCTTCAGTTTGTTTATATGGTGTATTACATTGACAGATTTTCATATGTTGAACCATCCTTGCATCCCTGGGATGAATCCTACTTGGTCGTGATGGATAATTGTTTTGATGTATTCTTGGATTCGGTTTGCCAATATTTTGTTGAGTGTTTTTGCATCAATATTCATGAGGGAGATTGGTTTGTAGTTCTCTTTCTTTGTTGCATCTTTGTGTGGTTTGTGTATCAGGGTAATTGTAGCCTCATAAAAAGAGTTTGGTAGTGTTCCTTCTGTTTCTATTGTGTGGAACACATTGAAGAGTATTGGCATTAGTTCTTTGAGAGTCTGGTAGAATTCTGCACTGAAATCATCTGGTCCTGGGCTTTTTTTGGTTGGGAGACTTTTGATGACTGTTTCTATTTCTTTAGGGGTTATTGGTGTATTTAAATAGTTTATCTGGTCTTGATTTAATTTTGGTATGTGGTATTTATCCAGAAAATTGTCCATTTCATCCTGGTTTTCCATTTTTGTGGAGTACAGGTTTTTGAAGTATGATCTGATGATTCTCTGAATTTCCTCGTTGTCTGTTGTTATGTCTCCCTTTTCATTTCTGATTTTGTGAATTTGGGTGCTCTCTCTTTGCCTTTTGGTTAATTTGGCTAGGGGTTTGTCTATCTTGTTGATTTTCCCAAAGAACCAACTCTTTGCTCCATTGATTTTTTTGTATTGTTCTCTTGTTTTCTATTTCATTGATTTCAGCCCTCAATTTGATTATTTCCTGGCATTTATTTCTCCTCGGTGAGTTTGTTTCTTTTTGTTCTAGAGCTTTCAGTTGTGCTGTTAATTCATTGGTATGGGATTGCTCCATCTTCTTTATGTGTGTATTTAGAGCTCTGAATTTTCCTCTTAGCACTGCTTTCATAGTGTCCCATAAGTTTGGGTATGTTGTACTTTCATTTTCATTGAATTCTAGGAATTCATAAGAAATTCATTTAATTTCTTTCTTTATTTCTTCCTTGATCCATTGGTGTTTCAGGTGGGCATTATTCAGTTTCCATGAGTTTGTAGGTTTTCTATAATTTTTGTTGTTGTTGAGGTCTAACTTTAAGGCATGGTGGTCTGATAAGATACAGGAGGTTATTCCAATTTTTTTGTATCTGTTGAGATTTGTTTTGTGGCCAAGCATGTGGTCAATTTTTGAGAAGGTTCCATGGGGTGCTGAGAAGAAGGTATATTCTTTTGTGTTGGGATGGAATGTTCTGTAGATATCTATTAAGTCCATTTGAGTCATAACATCTGTTAGGTCCTTTATTTCTTTGTTAAGTTTCAGTCTGGTAGATCTGTCTTTTCATGAGAGTGGTGTGTTAAAATCTCCCACTACTAATGTGTGGGGTTTTATTTACGTTTTAAACTTTAGTAGTGTTTCTTATATGAATGTGGGTGCTTTTGTATTTGGAGCAAAAATGTTTAGAATCGAGACTTCATCTTGGTGGATTTTTCCTGTGATAAATATGTAATGTCCATCCTGATCTCTTTTGATTGATTTTAGTTTGAAGTCTATTTTACTAGATATTAGGATAGCTACACCAGCTTGTTTCTTAGGCCCATTTGCTTGGAAAGCCTTTTCCCAGCCCTTTACTCGGAGGTAGTGTCTGTCTTTGAAGTTAAGGTGTGTTTCTTGTATGCAGCAGATGGATGGGTCCTGTTTTCTTATCCATTGTGTTAGCCTGTGTCTTTTTATAGGTGAGTTGAGACCATTGATATTGATGGATATTAATGACCAGTGATTGTTAATTCCTGTTATTTTTTGTGGTTGTGTTGTCCTTCTTTGGTGTATGTTGGTATGGGATTATCTATTGCTTGATTTTTTTCCTGGATGTGTTTAGCTTCTTTGGGTTGGATGTTCCCTTCTAGTACTTTCTGTAGGATTGGTTTTGTGGACAGGTATTGATTAAATCTGGTTTTATCCTGGAATATTTTGTTTACTCCACCTATGGTGATTGAGAGTTTTGCTGGGTATAATAGTC
The DNA here is from genome assembly GCF_049852395.1 of Peromyscus maniculatus bairdii. Classification (NCBI taxonomy): domain Eukaryota; kingdom Metazoa; phylum Chordata; class Mammalia; order Rodentia; family Cricetidae; genus Peromyscus; species Peromyscus maniculatus. The sequence goes on from NC_134859.1 coordinate 43,922,379, forward strand.
TGGGTTGGCATCTGTGGTCTCTTAATGTCTGCATAAGATTTGTCCATGACCTTCTAGCTTTCTAGTCTCTATTGAGAAGTCTGGTGCTATTCTGACGGGTTTGCCTTTATATGTTACTTGGTCTTTTTCCTTTGCAGCTCTTAATAATTTTTCTTTGTTCTGGGTGTTTGGTGTTTTGATTATTATGTGGCAAGGGGACTTTATTTTTGGGATCCAGCCTATTTGGTGTTCTGTAAGATTCTTGTATCTCCATAGATATTTCTTTCTTTAGGTTAGGAAAGTTTTCTTCTATGATTTTGTTGAATATATTTTCTGTGCCTTTGAGTTGGTATTCTTCTCCTTCTTCTATCCCTATTATTCTTAGGTTTGGTCTTTTCATGGTGTCCCAAATTTCTTGGACGTTTTGTGTTACGACTTTTTTGTCTTTAGTGTTTTCTTTGACTGATGAATCTATTTTCTTTATTGTGTCTTCAGTGTCAGAGATTCTCTGTTCCATCTCTTGCAATTGGTTGGTTATGCTTGTTTCTGTAGTTCCTGTTTGTTTAGTCAGGATTTCTATTTCCAGCATTCCCTCAGCATGGGTTTTCTTTATTGTCTCAAATTCATTTTTCAGATCTTGGAATGTTTCTTTCATCTGTTTAATTGCTTTTTCTTGGCTTTCTTTGATTTCTTCCCATTTTTATTCTTTTTTTCTTCCATTTCTTTAAGGGAGTTTTTTATTTCCTCTTTAATGGAGTTTTTATTTCCTCTTTAAGGGCCTCTATCATCTTCTTAAAGTCATTTTTAGGATTGATTTCTTGTTTCTTCTGCCTTGGTATATTCAGGTCTTGCAGGTGTAGAGTCACTAGGTTCTGATGTTGTCATATAGGTTTTTATGTTGTTGCCTGTATTTTTGCACTGGCATCTACTCATTTCTTCCTCGGTATAGGTGGTTTCTGTGTCTGAGAGTGTCTCTCTTGTTCTAAGTTTTAGTCTTGGTTCACTAGGAGTTCTTGGTTAAATTGGTGCTGTTGGGCTGTTTCTTCAGGAGCAGCTGATCTCAGTCGGTGAAGTATATACTTATGATTCTGGTGATCTGGTTTGGTGGCTGGGCAGTGCCTTCTTCTGTGTTTCCAGGTCATGTTCATTTGTCGACTCCTCAGCTGATCTTGTTTCTTCAGACTTCAAACTGTAGGGATCTGAATCCTCTCCCAGATGGATTTCAGCTGAGCAGGGTAGTCACACCAACACCTCCAAGTTGTTGGGTTTCACAGGATCAGCAGCTGGGCCCTAGGTTGGCCTCAGATGGAGTGTTCAGATTCGTTCTGGTTCTGTCCCATGGAGATACCTTCTGCCCCGGGTGCTGGGATTAAAGGTGTCCCTGTTCCAAGCTCTTGATTAAAATCTTGTTTTCACTAGCTCTTCAGCGGGTAATAGCTCAGTTTCTGGTCTTTATTGCAACTGTGTTTCAGCCGCCGCCTGCTGGGCCTGCCTGCCTCCGTGGTGGTCTTGTCTGCCTCTGCCAGGTCTACCTGCCTTTGCGGGCCGCTACCGCTGTGCCTACCTGCCTCTGTGGGACTCAACTGGGCCTGTCTGTCTCTGCCGGTCGCCGCCGGGCCTACCTGCCTCTGCCTGCCACTGCTGCCTCAACTGTCTACCTCTGCAGGCCACAGCCAAGGCTGTCTCCAGAAATTTTAAGTCATTGGCTTATATACCTTAATACTTATTGTCCGGTGACTTAATTTTTCCTTGAATGGTTACTGGTCTGTTTTGGCCTGTTATGTATGCTTATGTTTTTAAGTTGACATTTCATTTACCCTGGTTTCTTAGAGTACACAAAATCCCACATCCTAACTTCATGGATGTGAAAACCAAAGAAGGTCATAATTAGGTTGAAAAACATAGCCTCCTAGATGTTCTTACATTGTTTTCCTTGATTGAAACAAAATATCATTTCCTATACTAGCCCACATTCAGTGGGTGAGAATGTTCTTTATGATCCGTGGTGGGACTTGCTAGAGGAGAGAGAAACTTATCATAGACAGAAGACCTTAGCTGCCCACTCTTACTTACCTTGAGGTTGAAGAAGGAAGAGGTACATAGGGCAGAACCAGCCATGAGAAGATTGAGGACTGGGTCTAAGAATTCACTCTTAGACAATGAGGGGTTTAAGGAGTAGGAGGCAGACTAGGCAGAGAAGCGGGAAGGAGAGTGAATTTGATGACACTGGGGGTCTCCTGAGGTTTATCCCTTAGCTCTTCTGAGGCCTGAGTAGTCTCATCGAGATAATTAAGCCAGGGGCTGTGTTTGTACAGAGAAACATTCTGGGGGGATTTCTTTTCATTTATTTTCTTTAGAATCATCATTGCCCTAGAGAATACATCTGAGTAAGCTGCATGCAACAAGCCTGAAAGTCTGTAGCCTCCTCATGTTGATGGGTTTCCCATCCACGAAGGTGATTTGGAAAGTCTGATGTCCACTACAGTGAAGCTCTCTGGAGATATTTCTTGATAGTCACTATATCAGAAGCATATTAGGAAGTTCTTTATTGGGTGAATTTTTATTTTGTCACCATAGGGGTAATCTTCTGGTATCTTGATGATATATTTTATTTCACAGTTGTCCTGGATAGTATTTTTTATTTTTGGCAGCTTGACATAAGCTAGAGTTATATAAGGAGATGAACCTCAGCTGAGAAAATGCTTCCATCAGATTGCCTGGAGGCAAGTCTGTGGGGGCATTTTCTTTATTAATGATTGGTGTGGTCTATTGTGGGCAGTGCCATGTCTGGGCAGGTGGTTCTGTCTTGTATATAAAGCAGAATGAGCAAGCCATGAGGAGTAAGTCAGTCAGCCCCATTTATCTGTGGTTCCTGCATCATTTTCTGCCTCCAGGCTCCTGTCTTGAGTTCCTGCCCTGACTTCCTTCTGTGACAGAGTGTGGCTTGAGAGTTGTAAGAAGCAAGAAACCCTTTAACCCTTTACTCCCCAAGTTTTTTTGTTTGTTTTGTTGGTTTTTTTTTTCATGGTATTTTATCACAGCAACAGAAACCTAAGAAAGATAGGAATTGGTTCTAGAGGGCAGAATGCTGCTGTGGAAGACCTGACCATGTTGTTTTGGGGGAGGATTATGGAAGGAGTTTAGAACTTTGAGCTAGAAAAGCCATTGAGGGTTCAGAGTTTAATGAGCTGTCGCAGAAACTTGGAAGTTAATGAGAGCAGTACAGACAATGAGACCTGGTTTGTGAAGTTTCAGAGAGAAGCTTGAGAGTCCCTTAAAGATTTGATCAGCACCATTTGATATTTTAAACTGAGACACTGTGATTTTGATCGGCTATGGAAAGATTGTCTGTGATTTAAAAAGAGGTCAGCATCATTTAGGCTAAATCTTCTGGGAAAAATGTCTTCATGGTCAGCACAAAGAAGTTGTGGCCCACACAACAACTAGCATGACGTGATAACCATAAGGATGCAGTGGTGGCATGCATAGCTTGATGGTAACCAACTGCTCTCTAGTTAAGACCCACTCAACAAGAGGGTAATCATACCTGATGTTGGAAACCTAGCCAACCACCCAGGACTGGTGAAGTCACGGATCTTGGAGGAGAAACTACAACCACCACTTTACTGGACCAGCACAATCCTTAACTATATTCACAATATTTGTCCTTATACCCACAGAGAAACGCAGTCTTCACCCATCAGGGAAATGTCTCTTTTCAACAGAAGGAGACCACTACAGAAAAAACAACCAATCAAAATGCAGAGGTATGGAGCCCAAGTGCCAATGGATACATCTACAAAATAACTTCCACACCTAAGGCTCAGGTACCATTGCAGAAGAAGGGCTGGGAAGATTGTAAGATGGAGAGAATCGCAGAAGTTGCTGTGAGTTTCCTGCTAATGTCTGGAGCTAAACATATTAAAGTCTCACCAGCCTGACTACCTAGACAGGAGCTGAACAAGGACACCAATAGACATGCCAGAGCAGACAGGGAAAAGCCCACAAGGCCTCAACCCTAGACAGAGAATTATAGGCAACTGAGGCATGCTGAGAGCGGGAGAAATAGTCTTCCCCAGGGAAGAGCACAGCAATTGGTTATCCAAAACCAAATGGTCAGCCCTGAAAGCATATATACAAGTAACATTTTTAAGGCTTATCACAAACAAGCAAATTCAATAAGATTTTTGCCTATTTTTTTAGATTGTGTAATGTACACAGGAATTATTTTATTTTATTTGTAAATCAGAGGACAAATTATTTTATTTTATTTTGTCTATCAGAGGACAAAATACTTCACCAAATAGTCTTGCATATTGTAGAATCTGCTTATTTTATTTACTTTTATTAAAATATTTATTGACAGACAATAACCACACATTCTCATGGAATACAGTATGTTTTCATAAATGTATGTACTTTGTGTTGGTTTATTCAAGCTGAATAGGCTTGATGGAATCAATTTATGATTGTAAAAAAAATTTATTTAAAAATTGGTAAGTGTTTTGCCTGCATGTTATGTGTATGTACCACATGTATGCAGTGCTTCAGGAAGCCAGAAGAGGGCAGTGGAGTCCATGGAGCTGGAGTTACAGATGGTTGTGGGCTGCTATGAAGATCCCAGGAACAGAACCCGGGTTCTGCTGGAGCAGTTAGGGCTCTTAACTTCTCCGTTTCAATTTATGATTTTTTTCATGATAATATTCAAAATCCTTATTTAATGATTTATTTATTTTTATTTTATATGCATTGGTGTTTGGCCTGCACATATGTCTGTGTGAGGGTGTTAGATCTCATGAAACTGGAGTTACAGACAGTTGTGAACTGCCATGCATGTGCTGGGAATTAGAACCCAAATCCTCTGGAAGAGCAGCCAGTGCTCTTAACCACTGAGCCATCTCTCCAGCCCCCTCAAAATCTTTTTTAATAGCTGTTTTGAATTGTAGGTTGCACTGTTGCTGACCATACATCATGTGTTCTAGAATATCAATATTCCTCCCTTATCTCCAACTGTAGCCATGTAGAGTGTCACGTCTCTTTCTTCTTCCCCGGTTTTCTCCTTTTTCTTGACTCTAGGAACCGCTGCTCATTAAGCCTACAAGCCCAGATTTTCTAACTTCCACATCTGAGTTGAATTATGTAGTTTCTGCCTCTCTCTGTGCCTGCCTCATTTCTACTTTTGAGCAGAATATCCAGTCACACCCATGCTGTTCTCTCCACGGCTGAAGAGTACCCCATCGTTTGTATCTGACCCACATCCTCCTATACATTGATCCATCAATGGGCACCTTGTTTTATGGTGAATCTTGTTCATTGAAGGGAGTGCAGCAAGAAGCACTGGAGTATCGATACTTTTGATGTACTTAGTTTCTTTTTGGTAAGTACAGAATAATGGGATTGTTGTATTTTAAGGTACTTCCATTTAAATTTCCTTGGGGACATTTCCCTAATTTCTGTGTTTATTTACATTTCAACCAACAGTCTATGAGTGTTTCCTACTATAGTTTGGGTCTGAAATGTTCCCTAAAGTTTGTATACAGAGAGTTTTGTCCTCAATTCAGCAATATTCAGTTGTGAGGTCTTGAAATCTGATTGGATCATAAGGACGATAACCCACCAATGGACTGAATGGATTTTAACTAACAATTAACCAGAATGGACTTTTAGGAAGTTTGGTCTTTGGAGGAACTGGTGTAGCTGAAAGTATATGTTGTTCCTGGCCCCTCCTTTCTCATTCTATTCCTCATTGTCATGAGGTAAGTGGCTTTGATCAAACATGCATTCTGCCAAAATGTTAAGAATGATTACAGGACCAAAGCAATGGAGTCAGTAACTGTGGACCAATCATCTCTCACTTTAGCGCCTTTTCAATGTGTTTTATAATGTGGATGACAATCCATACAACACATGCCCGTCTTCCCACCTTCATCATTTTTGTCTGCTTGAGGACAGTCGTTCTTCCTCTTACTATGTAGTCCAAGTTGACTTGGAATCTTCTTGCCTCCGTTTTCTGAGTGTCTGGATTATAGGTAGGCATCGTGTCCAGCCTTAGAGAGACATTTGAAGTACTTATTTAAATAAGAAGGTTTTCAGATGAAAAGTAAGTCTATGAGCCTGACTAGTTGGAAGATGAGAACCAGATTTGCTTATGGGCTTTGCTAGAGAAATGTCCCTAAAATTGAATATACCCAAATTATGTTTCCTGAGTTGGATAACAATGTAGTAACACATAAATGGCGCACAGTGGACCTTAAACCAATCAAGAGTATCTCTCTAATTCAACCCAAGCTTGACAACTTTTCACAATTTCTCTAAGCTCAGGCATTTGGTGATGACTCTCACTGTTGATGAGCCTATTGTCTTACATTCCAAACAATTAAGGACACAGTGTTTGCTTTTCGGTGTTTAGCTTATTTCACTTTACATTGTGTTACCTAAATCCAGCCATGATGTCACAAATGGTAGAACTTCAATTTTAGGGGAGAATATTTACCTATTTGGTATCCTTACCACTTTTTCTTCTTCCCTCTATCCCTTGATGAATGCTTGCTGCCGACTGTGCTATTTCGAATAGTTTAGTAATAAACAAGAGTGTACAGGCATCTCTTCTACACATTGGTTTCTAACATTTTTGGCATGGTAAAGAGAGCTGACTGTTGAGTAGTACGTGGCTTGGAGGGTCATCTCAGAGGTTTATATCATGAACTTTGCAAATGTTTGAGATGGTGAGTGAATTGTTTGAATCTTGTCATTCCACATTATATGCAGAAGTCATAACATCACTTTCTACACCATAAATATCTAGGGTTGTTGATCAGGGTTGTTGATCAGGGTTGTCCAAGAGACTCCCAAAACATTACAAATTATTTTGCTTTTGTCCTTAGTTGCCCTCCAGAGACGGAAGGTAAGTTCTTTTTGTTGTTGTTGTTCTTTTTTTTTAAGACAGGGTATCTCAGTGTAGTTTTGGTGCCTGTCCTGGATCTGGCTCTGTAGCCCAGGCTGGCCTCAAACTCACAGAGATCCACCTGTCTCTGCCTCCTGAGTGCTGGAATTAAAGGGGTGCACCACCACTACCCGGCGGAAGATAAATTTTTATTGCTGAAGACACCATGAACACAAGCTACAAGGCCCTGAAGATTTTCATGGTACCAGAAGACTCAGGCAAGCTTCCAAAGGATGAAGCAACCAATAGTCCTACCCAGCTATGAGACCTGTGAACCAAAAAACAGACCAGCATGACACAATAACCCCAGCAGTGCAGTGGTGGCACCCATACTGTGGCTGAAACCAATAGCTCTCTAATTGTACTTAAGGCCTGTTCAGCAAAAGGAGAATAATGCCTGGAAATCTAGCTACTACTCAGTGCTGGTGAAGTTCTGATTCCTGGAGGAAAACCTACAATGGCCACTTTACTAAACCAGCATTGTCCCCAACTACACGCTGAATATTTATCCTTATGCCCTGATAAGTGTAGTCCTCGCCCCTCATCAAGGGAGACCATGGCAGAAAACCACAACTAATAGAAATGCAGAGTTGTGGAGCCCAAACACCGATGAATTCATGTACAATACATTCCTGCATCCATCCAGCCTAGGGAACATTTTGGAAGAGGGGATGTAAAGGGTGTAAGAGTCAGATCAGAGAGTTTGCTATGAGAAGCACACACATAAAGTCTCTCCAACATGCTGCCTAAACATCAGCTGAACAAGGACAAGAACAATGGACATGCCAAAGTTGATGGGGGAAAGCCCTGGAGGCCTCAACTCTACACAAAGAATTATAGGCAACTCAGGAACCTGAGATTGGGAGAGCTAGTCTTCCCCAGGGAAGAGCACACCAATTAGAAGTGACTAGATTTAGTGGTGTGGTAGTACAAAGAGAAGAATCCTTCATGAACTCCAGGACTGAGTTCATTGTCCAGTCACGGAGCCACCTGTTATCTATCACTTCGATGACCCTGCTTGCACAGGCACCAGCCTAATGCCTTATCCACACGAATCTGCTTGAGCAGGCCTCAGAAGCTGCAGTCCTTATCTTACCATTCCAGGTGAACGCCCATAAGAACCCTCAGAGCATCACCAGGGTCCGTGTGCTCCCCCTTACCTCCTCTCTCATCAGTTATTCTCTCCACCTCTGTCAAAACCTCAGAACAAAAGCACTGACTTCCACCTGCCTCCTTTGCTCGTGTGTCTGTCTTTTTTTTTTTTTTTTTTTACATTTGCTGGGTGTGGACTCTTGAGCTTTGTGGTTCCTAGGTCAAGTATCATTTTCTCTGTGAAATTTCCTATCATCTGCCCTTGTTTATATATATATCTTCTACCATGCTAGTTACTCTCAGGCTGTCCCTATGCCTTACGAGCGTGTTGGGAGTTTGCACTTCCCTGAGACTTAGTTTTGGCCAGCAGCAGCTTTTTAGCAAATGCACCAATGAATCGTTATATCCCAAGCTTAACCAGAGTGGAATATCCAATTAGCTCCTATCATATTAATGTAATTATTTCTCTAAGCATTGTTTCACACAAATGTTGACATAATGATGATCTTGCCAGCCTACCTTTCTTTCCTTCCTTCCTTCTTTCTTTCTTTCTTTCCTATTTAATTCTTCTTGCCTTCATTCCTTCCTCTCTCTCTCTTTCTCTCTCCCTCCTCCCCTCCCTCCCCCTCTCTTTCTTACAATACATGCAGTTGTTTCTACCCATAATCATTTCAAGTGATTTTTTTAAACTTATAATTTAAATTTATTTCCATTTGTTTTCTCAAATACTACCCATCAGTTTAGACTTGGTTCATATTTTTTTTCTAGATGGGGTTTCTCTGTCTGTTCTGGAATTCTCTATGTAGACCAGACTGACCTCAAACTCGGAGATCTGCCTGCCTCTGCCTCCTGAGTCCTGGGGTTAAAGGCATGCACCACCACCACCTGGCCAGGTTTTTTTTTTTTAATGAAACTATTCTCCTGTATCATCATGTAATATGAGATGACAGAAATTTTAGTTTGTTTTCTTACAGTTTTTATATAAATATGTGGCCTAACACATAAGAACTAGAGTCTTAACATGTCCTGAATTCATTGTACTTGAAAGGAGAGAATGATTAGTTGAAGGGCAGCCTAACAGGAGTGTTTGTTTTTATAATTTTTTTTATATTCTATTGCTAGAGTAGCCCCCACTCAGTGACCAAAAGAATGTTCTTTTTGTTCCTTTGTGAGATTCACTAGGGAAGAAGGTAGTCTTGTTACGCACTGCTGAGCTGGCCATCCACTTACCCCAAGCTGAAGAAGGAAGGGATGTCTAGTCAGGACCCAGCAGTGGAAAAGTTGAGAGCTTAGTCAAAGAGCTGTAGTTCTTTTTCAGAGGATCGGAAGGTAGAGTCACCACAGTCCAGCAAGGAAAGAGGATTTCGTGATCCTGAGCATCATGGTAGGGGCGGGGGGCTTCTGAGGTTTGTTTCTTGCATCTTCTGAGACCTAAGCTAACTGTCGTGTGTAGATCATTAAGTCTAAGGATTTGTTTGTAGAGAAGAGTATGCTAGTGGGATTTGGCTTATTTTAATTTATTGTGTCTAGAATCATCTTTGCTCTGGGGAATATGCCTGAGTGAACTACATACACAACACAAACCAAAAATATATCATAAGACAGGATCGAGATAGTCTGTGACCTCATTATGTTCCGGGGATTCACAACAAAGAGTGTGACATGGACAGTCTGATGTCTACCTTAATGAAGACAGTGTATTTTAAACATAACCAAATCACTTCAACCTCACACTGAGAAGGATTTTTGTTGTTGGGCAGATTTTTATTTTTTTGCTATAGGGGCAACTTTTTGACATCTGGATGAAATATATTTTGTAATATCACTTTCCTAGAAACGTCCTTTCTCCACATTGTAAACTCTATTTGCTGCATTCTCCCACTATTTCTCTCTCGTCATCAACCTTCAAAGAATTTTGAAGGTCAGCTGCCTGGTCTCTTTTTAAAAATACCTTGGACAGCATGACTGTCCCACCCAGGTGGGCTGGTGCTGAGCGATGAGAGCCCCACTCCCAATAAGAGGGCACAAGCCTTCCTCTCAGCCTCCGGCCACCGTTGAAGCACACCCACCTCTTCCTCTGTGTTCTCCTTATTTCCCTAAAGCATAAGATAGATTTCCTTCACCGCAAAGTCCAGTACATTCCTGTGCCCCGCAGGTCTACCCCCACCTTCCCCATATTCTCTGCATCATACGAGGTGGCTGGTGATAGAGACAGCGAAGGTCTAGAGTTTGCAGGTAGAGGAGTGTGGATTCCAATGGTAGAAGCAGTGCTATCAAGTTTAGGGAAGATGGGTGGGAAACAGCATATGGTAGAAAGTTGAAATCCAAGGAATGAAGAAAGAGCACAAACTGTCAATGAAGCATATCTCTTTAACAAGAGAAGTGGCCATTCTTGTTACAATTAAATAATTTGTTGGCCTATACTACTCTTTATATACTGCTACATGTACCAAGTTTCTTTAAGCGTGTGTTTCCTGTATCTTGAGGGTCACTATTTTGTAGGATCACAACTTCTGTATGTGATTAAAACATTGTCCTATTTAGAAAGACATGAGCAAGCTTGTTTTTCTTGATTTTTAAAAAAGGATTTATTTATTTATTTCTACTTTCTGTGTGTACGTGTTTTGCCTGCACATCTGATGTGCATTGTGCGTACGCCTGGTAACTGTGGAGGCTGAAAGAGGACATCAAGTGCATTGAACCTGAAGTTAGGGACAGTTGTAAGCTCCCACTTGGGTTCTGGGAAATGAATCCAGGTCCTCTCAAGAACAGCAAGTGTTCTTACCTGCTGAGCAGTCTCTCCAGTGCCAGAGCTTGCTTAGATATATTAAAAATGAAAATGTGGGTGGCAGTGGTGGTGCACGACTTCAATCTCAGCACTCAGGAGGCAGAGGCAGGCAGATCTCTGAGTTGGAGGCCAGCCTGGTTTACAAAGTGAGTTCCAGGACAGTCAGGGCTACACAAGGAAACCCTGTCTCAGGAGAGAGGGAAGAGAGAGAGAGAGAGAGAGAGAGAGAGAGAGAGAGAGAGAGAGAGAGAGAGAGAGAGAGAGAGAGAGAGAGAAGGAAGGAAGGAAGGAAGGAAGGAAGGAAGGAAGGAAGGAAGGAAGGAAGGAAGGAAGGAAGGAAGGAAGGAAGATATTTACCAGGGTGTGGTGGCACACACTATAATCCTAATGACATAGGGTATTATAGTAGAATTCCAAGTTGAAAGTCAGCCAAAGCTGTTTAGTAAATTCCAGACCACCTGGGATATATATGAAGGTTTATTGAAAAAAAAATACAAAGTCAATATGTTTGGCCCTATTTTATTTGTTTGTTTGTTTGGTTGGTTGGTTGGTTTTTCGAGACAGGGTTTCTCTGTGTAGTTTTGGTGCCTGTCCTAGATCTTGCTCTGTAGACCAGGCTAGCCTTGAACTCACAGAGATCTACCTACTCTGCCTCCTATGTGCTGGGATTAAAGTCGTGCGCCACCACTGCCCGGCTGGCACTATTTTAATTTGCGTATTCTGCATAGATTTTATTTTCCTTACTTTGTAAAGTCATCAGGATACAAAATATTTTCAATATTTTATATACATTTCATATTTTATTAAAATATTCATGTCATAAATTTGTGCATTTTATGTTATTAATTCTGAGTGCTTAGGTTACTGGTTCAGCCAACTAATATTTTAAATCATTTAATCAGAGTAAATAGACATAGACCAAGGTTTCATAGAGCAGGGTTGTCCAAATGGCAAGCTTTTCATTTGAATGATACTGATTAAAAGTAGCAGAAACATCAAAAGCATTTCACTGACCATTTTATGTGCTGGTGGTCTAGATATAATGTATGTTGCACAAAAGAGTATTTATTGGTCTCTTTGCATGTAATAATCTTACATGTATTAACCTCTGCAAACTTTTGCATAATGTATCAAGTTAAGGCATCCAGCTATACAAGATGTTTCTAGACATCTTAGAACTGACTGAGGCCGTGTTCCGCAGCAGTCTGGGGAGCCCATTAACTGGTCTTACTCTCTAATCTCTCCCTTGGTAAACTGAGTCACTAGTTCTAAATTCTTCTATCTGAAAAAACACACCCCTGTGCTTATGCTCAGTAGAGTACTGTTTGAAAGACCCTTTGTACCTCTCTCTCTCTCTCTCTCTCTCTCTCTCTCTCTCTCTCTCTCTCTCTCTCTCTCTCTCTGTCTCTCTGTCTCTCTGTCTCTCTCTCTCTCTCTCTCTCTCTCTCTCTCTCTCTCTCTCTCTCTCTCTCTCTCTCTCTCTCTCTCTCTCTCTCTCTCCCTCTCTGGAAACATGGCAACATTAACAACATGAAAAAGTCTATCAAGGTTTCTGTGTATCTTTTCCTCATAGAAAGATAAATTTCAAAGTTAAAAAACAGCAACAGGTAGCATGGGAAATATACTTACTTACTCTTGAATTTAATTAAATGAGCTGACAGCTCTAATTTCATCCCACCCTGGACTGCCTTTTCTGTTCTGATAAACATCAGTGAGGAGTCAGAAACTAGGGTCAGAAGCATTTTGAAGAAATGCCTCACTGTGAGGAAAATACTCGAATTCATCTACAGACCTTTCTGGAGACACTGTCTACGCTCTGAAGGAATATACATAAAGCAGAGGTCTGAATCATTTTTGGTAAAAACATATTTTTTCTTTTCTTTTTTTCTTTTTTAGTTTTTTCAAGACAGGGTTTCTCTGTGTAGCTTTGCACCTGTTCTGGATCTCGCTCTGTGGACCAGGCTGGCCTTGAACTCACAGAGATCTGCCTGCCTCTGCCTCCCGAGTGCTGGGATTAAAGGCATACATCACCACCGCCCGGCCCTGTTTCTCCAGTCCTGTTTTTCTTGAAAAGAGGGCTTAACTTGGTTATTATAGCCTGGAAGACCGTAGTTTGAATTATTCATTAGTTATTTTCCATTTCAGTAAGTTCCAGTTCTGTTTTATCTAATTTAATGGGAACTGTAAAAAAGATAGTCTAAGAACTGGTTCTACTTTGGACAACCATCAGTCACTAACTATTTGACCTTAAGCAGGTCAGTATCACTGGAAACTAGTTTCTTCATATGTAAAACTAGACACTTAAGTCATTTCTTACAAAATATATGCAAAACTGTTTTTCTGATGAGTAAAATGTGAATAACTAAAATCCAAAATACTGTTTATATTTTATATTCCACATATCAAAAAATTCCTATCTCCAAACAAGTAGCAGTATTGATATTACTCAAAACAAAATGAAAACAAAAACTAAATGCAAGTCAGTTGTGGTGGCACACACCTGTAATTTCAGTACTCGAGAGGCAGAGGCATGTAAATCTCTGTGAATTCAAGGCCAGCCTGGTCTACATAGTGATTTCCAGGTCAGACAGGGCTGCATAGTGAGATTTCATTTCAAAACGCCCCAAACCAAGCCAAGAAAAAATTAAATGTGACTTGCAATCAAGTTAATTTTTTGGCACCTGTGTGGAGAGCCCGGGTTCCCATATGATGACTGCCTTGTCAGAGTTGAAACTAGTTCATTTTGGTCCCTGGAATTCACACACTGTGAGTGGAAGGGAAGTGGGGTACCATGTATGGTGACTTGTGGTCATTGTGCTGTGAACCATATTCTTGGTTGGTACTGTTCAAGCAGGAAGGAATTAAATACTATCCTGTGTACAGAGAAGGAAGTGTCCCCTTGGCTTCTCTGGAGGACCCCGTGCCTGTCACCCTCACCCCATCCTTCCCATGGTGGGGGGTATATGTCCAACTCACTACTCTGCTTGTCTCCCCACACTTAAAAATTATTTTATTATTATCCCTTACATGCCTGGTTGTTTTCTAATGAGAGACAGAAAGGGGGTGGATCTGGTAAATAAGAACTGGGAGGAGTTAAGGGAGGGGAAATTATAATCAGGATATATATACATAATATATATAGTATAAATATATAATATAAATATAAAATATATTATATATACATAATATATACATAAAAATTTTCATATGTATGAAAATTCTGTTTTCAATAAAAGGTGAAAAATTTAGCTTTGTGAATTCAGGCCAATATTTTTTACATACAACCCAGAAATCAGTTTTCTCTTATGGAGCCCCTGAGACGCATGCTGGGGACTTGCCACCACTGTTACCTTGGGAATTCTGCCTTTGAAGGGAGGAGGGATGGGGTGAATCTCCGCAGGAGAACATAATTCCCCAAGGACTTCACTCTGTAGACAAACAGGTGCTGATTTTCCTCGTGTCTCCAGACTGCTCCAAATCTCCAAGTCAGCAGGTTATTAAAATTTCCTCCTGTTTACTTCATATGAACCAATAAAATGATGTTGTTCATATTCTCCAAGCTGTTAGAACTAAGCATGTCTCCCTTTATCCCTGGGCCAGTCTTCTGGCTTCTAAGCTTAAGTTGTGCCCAGTGGTGATTTGAACAATGCCATGCTGCCCACACAGCCATAGTAGAAGATGCCATCCCTGGCCATGCCTGCCCATAGCTAGTCATTTCTTTTCCAAATTCCACTACTGAATTGTCCATCAGCATGTCAATGGGTTGTTGAGTCCCATAACAATTCTGTGCTTATTCTTCTATCAAAATTTTTGCTGGAATTTCCAGAAATTGAAAGTTTCCAGAACTGGCTGCCTTATTTCTGGGAAAACCCCTGGCTGGCCTCTGGAATTGGTAAGGAGAGAGAACAGGATCTTAGGTATTCCACAGTGGGAAGAACAAGGATGGAGACTTTGGCATGAGTTTGGCTGTGTTGATGAGTCTAGTAGCTGAAGTTTTGGACCATCATATGTAGATATACAATTTCTGCCACAATTTCCCTTTGTTGGAGCACCAGAGAGGAAGGTCCCAGCACCAACTCGCAATCTGGAATTCTGTCTTGGAAGACAGCAGCAGTATCCAACTCAGAAACAAGCAAGTGCATTGAGCTGAGCACAGTGAGTCTGAGGTGCATTAGTTTGTGTCTTTTTTCTACCCGTTTCTTTATTCCTGCTGAGACACACAGCACATTACTCCTCTTCCTCTCTTAAATAAAAAAACTATCCAATTTGAACAGTAAACCTGTGTATAGGTCTGTCTGAGCCCAGAGACACATCAAGTATTCTACATCAGTAGATTTTGAGATGTGGCTTTTTCTCATTGATGGCTTTACTGAAAGGTTGCAAAATGCAGCCAGTGGAAATGAGATGCTAGCAGTCATTGTTTACCCCAGTCCTGATGGGTGGGAGTAGACAGGTCTACTGAAAGAACAGAGGGAGTTAACCCTGAGCTAGTGGTTCTAGTTCTAATCGGCGCATGAATCTTCCTTTATATGGAGTTGCCATTACATGCTCACTTTTCTTCAACTTTTTTTTTTTTTTATCTTGGAGGATGCTCTTCTCTCATAGGAAAGAGTTGTGATGACTCTGTAAGTGACGGGACTGTAAGTGTCTGGCTTGCAGTTTAGCTCACTTCTGGCCTGACTTTTCTTCATGTAAGCTCTTGTAAGATAAATAAATTCCATCTTAATCAAATGACACACCTTTAAGGAGTTTCCTGATGTGTACTTCCCCTGGCTTTAATCATCATCGGTGACTGATAGGAATTTTATATCTCTTAACCATGAAATAATTGATCCTTTATGCCTTTATACATACTACTTCATATATATATATATATATATATATATATATATATATATATATATATATATATATATATATATATATATAATTCTCATGTCTAAAATTCTATAATGCTTTCTCTTTCCTGGAATCTCCTGATCCATTGGGGGTGAATTTTCAAACAGCATTTTAGTGAATATTATTATTTTTGTTTTGTTTTATTTTTTGAGTCAAGGTTTCTCTGTGTAATAGCCCTGGCAGTCCTGGAACTCGCTCTGTAGATCATGCTGGCCTCAAACTCACAGAGATTCACCTGGCTCTGCCTCCGGAGTGCTGGGATTAAAGGCATGCACCACCACTGCCCAGCTAATGAATATTATTTTAATGGACTTTAACTTTTTCCTCCTTTCTTTGTCATTATTTATACTTTTTTTTTTCCTCCAAAGAGGGCAACTGCAGAGTCCTCTCCCCCTCAAGGGCTTCAGTTACACAACTTTGCATATTAGTTAAGTGCATGCTACAGAAGAAAGGAAGGTCAGATAACTGTCTTATCTCATTCTTGTACTGTTTCTCCATAACAGCTGGTAAATGTGATGGGAAGGAACAATGAGAGCTACCATCAGGCCTTCATCCTGGTGGGCTTTTCTGACCGGCCTAGACTGGAGATGATTCTCTTTGCTTTTATCTTAGTGTTTTATGTCCTAACTCTGGTGGGCAACACTGCCATCATCTTCTTGTCAGTCATAGACTCCAGGCTCCACATGCCCATGTACTTCTTCCTTGGGAACCTGTCTTTCCTGGATCTTTGCTTTACTACAAGCATTGTTCCCCAGCTGCTGTGGAACCTCTGGGGACCAGACAAGAGCATCACCTACCATGGCTGTGCAGCTCAGCTCTACATCTATATGGTGCTGGGCTCCACTGAATGTGTTCTCTTGGCTGTCATGTCCTATGACCGCTATGTGGCTGTCTGCCGGCCCCTGCACTACACAGTGGTCATGCACCCACGTCTCTGCCTACAGCTGGTGAGTGTGGCCTGGTGCTGTGGCTTCCTAAACTCATTTGTCATGTGTCCTCAGACGATGCAGCTCTCCCGCTGTGGACATCAAAGGGTGGACCACTTTCTCTGTGAGATGCCTGCCCTTATTGCCATGTCCTGTGAAGACACTATGCTTGTGGAAGCTTGTGCTTTTGTCCTGGGGGTGGTCCTTCTCCTGGTGCCCCTCTCTCTCATCCTTCTCTCTTATGGTATGATTGCTGCCGCGGTGCTGAGGATTAAGTCAACGGCAGGGCGCTGGAAGGCCTTCAACACCTGCTCATCCCACCTGATTGTGGTCTCTCTCTTCTATGGGACCATCATCTACATGTACTTGCAGCCGGCCAACAGCTACTCCCAAGATCAAGGCAAATTTCTCACTCTCTTCTACACCATCGTCACACCCAGTGTCAACCCACTGATCTATACTCTGAGGAACAAGGATGTGAAGGGGGCAGTGAGGAAGTTCCTGGGACGGGAGAAAGGGGCTGGAGACTCTTAAGTGAGAGGGACACTTGACCAGCACAAGGTGGCCATAGCAGCCTTGTCCAAAGTCCTTGAGACTAGAATTGCCTTGGATCATTGTTATAGTGTGTTTGCATGTATGTGATGAAATAACTTGGGGAAGAACCTCTAAGCTAAAATGAAGTTCATTTATATTTCATAAATATCCCTTATACATAATCTAAAAGTAATTTTATACAGTATTTTTAGTGCACCTGTGCTTTGCCTATGGTCTATTTCATGAGGTCAGAGGTAAAATTTTCCACTTATGATGAGTGTCATGTTGGTGCTCAAAAAGCTTGGGATTTTGGAAATTTAGATTTTGCATTTTTCAGACAGAGGATGCTCAACCTGGAGACATGATTTGAGTATCATTGCTATCTTGGGTGTGTAGGTAACTGTAAGAACTTGTGATCAAGGAGAGATGACAAGCATAATGCCTTTGAGTTTGAGACTGAGCTGACCCTGCATCTTCAGATGGGAAGTATCTTTCCCCATCTGTAGGCATTGCTCTGGGATGCCTTTACACTTATCAACTATCCTCAACTGCAGGGCACCTACAGACCTATTTTAGTCCTAGTAAGACACTAAACAGCCTGCACACAATGTAGTGGACATAAAAAAAAAAAGTGATACAACACATGTGGCCTTTGCTCAAAGCTGTCACATTTATGACTGGTGTTTTTCAGATTGGAAGACATCAACATCAGTAAAAATCACAGCCTTTTGTCCCAGGCATGGGTTGGCTCCCCATAAGAGGGGCTCGCCCTTTAAGCTATTGTCTGAATAGGAGTTGCTGAGTCAGTCACCTGCACCTTCCCCCTTGATGTTTCCCGTAGCAGAGTGCCTCTAAGAAGGCTGACCACAGCAGAGGACACACACTCGGAACTGATGACTTTGGTTTCCATAAGCAGGTGCTCACAAACAGCTGTGAATCTCCCTCTCAAAGTGAGTTGTCCTGTGTTTGCATTAATTATCACCCTCATCAAAAATTACTGAGGACCAAGCTTGTACAAACCAGTGCATCCTAGAAGTAGAACTTACTATGAGTCACAGACTTTCCAAAACTTGGCTGGGGATCAGAATTCTTTTTTGTTTTTTTTGAGACAGAGTTTCTCTGTGTAACAACCCTGGCTCTCCTGGAACGTGTGCCACCACTACTACCAGGAGAGGTCAGTATTTTTAACATACACTTTTCCAAGCATTCCCCAAACTTTCTCCATCAACCATGCCTCCTGAGTGCTGACATTAGAGGTGTGTACCACCATGTTCAGCAAAAGCAACAGTCTCTCTTTTTTTAATTGAAAAAAATTGAATCCAATATATTTTGATCACATTTTCCCTCCACATCCAAATTCTCCCCACCTCCACCCACTGAACTTTGTTTGCTCTCTCTGTCTCTCTCTATATATATATCTGTCTCTCTGTCTCTCTCTGTGTCTGTCTGTCTGTCTCTCTCTCTCTCTCTCTCTCTCTTAAAACAAAGGAACAACAACAAAAAACCCACAAAACAAAAATAAAAATAAATAAGTATCACTGCCTGGGGGGCCAGCCTCCAGCAGCAAAGGGCTGAAATGGAAATCCACAGCATCAGCTCATACTAGACTTTTTTATCTCAGGGGGTTGGGGAAAAAGACACTCACATTCTCTTAATGGTTTCCTTTTTTATTCTTTTCTGTTTTTCTCTTTTCTTCTCGTTTCTTCTACTGCATACTTTTTTTCTACAGCTTATATACCCCAACAAAATCTTTCAGGCAATGCAGGAGCCACAACGTGGTTACATTCTATTTTTCAAGTGAATAATTATAATGAATACAGGTAAAGACATATTTTTCATCTCCCTTACATGATTAAAAACAAAGTCACCCCGATAACCCACATACATTTACATCTAAGTAATTTGTTACAGATTAACAGAACATGAGCAAGCAAGGAGCATTTTTTTCTTAGCCAACTCTTTTGTTGGCAGGGTTCATATTGTGGTTACAAAGAAAGAATCAATCATTTTATTATTTATCTTAAAGGATAATCTTATAAGGAACGGGATCTTAAAGGAATCACAAACCTAAACTTTTATACATAAAACAATCAGTCAGCTCTACTTTAAATCTTTGGGGTGCATATCTATTCATCAATAGTTTCTTTTTTTTTTTTTTTTTTTTGGTTTTTCAAGACAGGGTTTCTCTGTGTAGCTTTGCGCCTTTCCTGGAACTCACTTGGTAGCCCAGGCTGGCCTCGAACTCACAGAGATCCACCTGCCTCTGCCTCCCGAGTGCTGGGATTAAAGGCGTGCGCCACCACCGCCCGGCTAATCATCAATAGTTTCTTATATCAGAAGATTGAGGGCAGGAATGGGTACAAGCAATTAATCATTACCTTTGATCATCAATCAAGCCTAGCAAGGAAAGTACATCAGCTAGCAACTATTGGGCCTGCTTTGTATTTTTGACCCTAATCTAATGAATCTATAACTCAGCTATGTGTCTTGGTGATGTTTAGATTGTTTCCTGGGGTTTTACATCTCAAAGCTATTATCCAAACATCTAATCTAACCTGAAGTTATTTTGAGGCTTTGTTTCAGCTAATGATGCACTCTGAAACCTGTGAACACATCTCTCAGCATTAAGATAAAAGGAATTTGAGCCAACTTGACTCTTGGGACTCAACTGTCATCCTTAATCATTAACCTAAGCCACAATCTATATGGCTCCTCAATAGAAACCCATGTTTTGTAGCAGTATGACACTTCCTTGTTCATATTTTTATTCATCAAAAATCTGTATAAACCAACATTATTATTATCAATAGACAGTACAGTTTAAGAAGAAATCATCTTCATAATAATCTTCAGGTAAAAATACCCAGTAGAATGAAATGTTTCCCTGAGATAAACATACGACATTACAGGCAGTGGGGGGCTCCCCACACACATTCACACCACGCCAGATAACAGAGGAAGACATCAGCAGCAAACATATAAAGGCACAGCAGAAGCAAAAGACATTCCAGGGTCTGTGGTCTTGGGGCCTTGCCTAACCAAGATTGACCCATCAGAGAGTTTCCTCCTGGTGGGTTGACATCTTGAACTTTAATTGACACTTGCTGCCCCTCTGACAATGGCCACCGGCAAACAAGGAAAAGACCAATAAAACAGAAAATGCCCAAATGAAGCAAAATGAGACAGAGAGTCAACAAAAATACCACTGAATTCATTTTGTGATGGCCAACTACTCCGGAGAATAGGCCTGCCCTGAATTGTGATTGATATACCCTGTGAGACTCCATTGGAGAAAACAGGTTTTTCCCATGCCAGGAGATATCAGTAGCAGATAGCTTCTTGGTTGGGATGGGAGCCTGTGTCCACTGCCCCATCTCAGTGCTAGAACCACTATAGGTTTGAACCTGTGCAGATCTTGTGCATGTTGCTACACTCTGTGTCTAGAAGACACTGTTTCCTTGGAATCATCCATCACCTCTGCCTCTTGCAATCTTCCTGCTTTCTCTTCTGCACAGCTCCCTGTAGCCTTGAGGGGAGGGGTTTGATGAAGACATCCCATTTAGGACTGAGGGCTCCAAGGTCTCTTACACTCTTTGCATTGTCCAGTTGTGGGTTTCTGCGTGAATCCATCTACCACAAGAAGAAGCTTCTCTTCTTGATACAACCTTCTTGAGAGTTGATTGAGGCAGCCTTCATTTAATACCATGTTCTTTTAACAGACTAATAGTGATGGGTTTTCCCCTCGGCCTGTGACCAATCTAATCTCAAGTTTTTGGCCATAACAGTAGTGCCAGGTGTGGGTCACATCTCATGGAGTGGGCCTCAACCCAGTGAAAAAGTGATTGGTGACTCCCATCACGTTTGTGTCACGGTTGCATCAGCTTATCTTCCAGGGTGGTCACTGTTGTAGGTCACAGAGTTGTGGCTGGTGATATTGATGATTGCCTTTCTCCTCTGGAAGCAGGCAGAGTTCCTTCAAAAATCATAAATACTAGACAGCAGGGGTGAAGCCTCTAGGCACCAGCTCAACTTATTTGTGTTCGATGCCGTAAGGAAGTGCTGTATTTGGCAACACGGCCTTACCATCAAGTTGTGGAGAGTAACCAACAGGCAGGGCAATAACATGTGATGTTTGGGTTTCCATGGGGCCCCTTTCGTCACCGACTCAATGAGACGTAACCTATTTTTGGCACTGGATGTCTTACTTGGTGGCAAGATATCTAGTTGAAACATTGTCTCCCATAAATACATGGTGATTCCATTTAGACTCCTTTTATATAAGTATGTATGTTAGGAAGCGTCTACAGTAGTAGGTTTCCATATGGTTTTCAAATGGCCTTGAGTGTTAATTTTCCTTCCCCATATTTCCTCCTTTACCCCTCATTTCTGTCCCTTCTCTAATACTTCTTTCCTAGTTTCCCCTTTATCACTCCAAAGCAAACTATTCTATTTCCCTTCCCTTGAGTTTCCTCTCCCCCTCCACCATCCTTTACTAGGTACCTAACTTCTGTGCTTATTTTAATTGTAGCACACATACTGAAGGTTTAAAAGCTAATATCCACATGTAAGAGAAAACATACAATATTTGTCTTTTTGTGTCTGGGTTATACCTCACTCAGGATGATTTTTTTTCTAGCTCCACTCACTTACCTGCAAATTTCAGTTTCATTTTTCTTAGCAGCCGAATAATATTCCATTGTGTAAATGTACCACATTTTCATTATTCATTCATCTGTTGATGTACATCTAGGTTGTTTCCAATTTCTGCCTATTATACATAGAGTAGCAATGAACACGGATGAGCAAGTATCTCAGTAGAAGAGTGCGGAGTCCTTTGGGTACTCCACTGTACCCAAATCAATTTACAGTGATTTGGCCCACTGCCAAATCAACCTAAATGGAGGGAAACTCAAAGCATTTCCACTAAAATCAGGAACCAGACAAGACTGTCCACTCTCTCCACACCTGCTCAATACAGTACTTGAAGTCTCAGCTGGAGCAGTCAGACAACTGAAGGAGTTCAAGCAGTAGAAATTGGAAAGGAAAAAGTCAAAGTATCTTTATTTGCAGATGATACAATTTTATACAAAAAGACCCTTAAAATCTCCACCAGAAAATTTCTACAGCTAATAAACACTTTCAGCAAAGTAGCAGAATACAAAATTAACACAAAGATCAGTAGCTTTCCTATATATAAATGATAAACACACTGAAAAAGAAATCAGGAAAATAGTACCTTTCACAATAGTGCATCTATCTACCTACCTATCTGTCTATCTATCTATCTATCTATCTATCTATCTATCTATCTATCATCTACCTACCTATCTATATCTCTATATATGATATAGATATTCCTGGATATATCCAACGAAGTGAAAGATTTGTATAATAAAAATTAAGATATTGAAGAAATAAATTGAGGAAGACACTACAAGGTAGAAAGATCTCCCATGCTCATGGATCAGTAGAATTAAAATTGTGAAAATGGCCATTTTACCTAAAGAAATTTACAGATTCAACTTACATCATCAAAATTACAACATAATTTGAAAAAAAAAAACAATTTCATATAGAAACACACACAAAAATCCAGGATAGCCTAAAGCAATACTGAATAGTAAAAAGAACTGCTGGAGGTATCACCATCCCAGATTTCAAGTTGTATTACTGAGCTATAGTAATAAAACCAGCATGGTATTGTCACACTAACAGAAATACTGATCAATGGAGTTGAATTTAAAGCCAGACATAAGTACCAAAACTAAAGACACCTGTTTGTTTGTTTTTCCAAAGAAACAAAAAATACACAGTGGAGAAAAGACATCTTCAACAAATGATACTGGCCAAACTGGATGGCTGCCTGTAGAAGAATGAAAATAGATCCACCACTATTACTGAACAAAACTCAACTCCAAATGTATCAAGGACCTCAACATAAGACCACACACTCTGAATCTGATAGACAAGAAATGGGGACTAGTCTTGAACTCATGGCACAAGAAAAGACTTTCAGAACAGGAACCCAATAGCACACACACTAAAAAACAACAATTAATGAATAGAATGAACCTTGTGTAGCCAAGAAGTTTCTGTATGGTGAAGAACACCATAATTCTGGCAAATCAGCAGCCTACAGAA
This sequence comes from Peromyscus maniculatus bairdii, assembly GCF_049852395.1. Lineage (NCBI taxonomy): Eukaryota > Metazoa > Chordata > Mammalia > Rodentia > Cricetidae > Peromyscus > Peromyscus maniculatus. The sequence continues at coordinate 43,945,681 of NC_134859.1, forward strand.
TGGAAAAAGATCTTTACCAAGTATATGTCTGATAGAGGGTTAGTATCTACAATACATAAGAAACTGAACATCAAGAAAACACCCAGTAAAAACTGGGGTACAGAACTAAGTAGAGGGTTCTCAAAAGATGAAATACAAATGGCTGAGAAATACTTAGAGAAATGTATGATGTCTTTAGCCATCAGAGAAATACAAATTAAAACTACTTTGAGGCTGGGCGGTGGTGATACATGCCTTTAATCCCAGTACTCAGGAAGCAGAGACAGGAGGATCTCTGTGACTTCAGGTCCAGCCTTGTCTACAGAGTGAGTTCCAGGACAGCCAGGGCTACACAGAGAAACCCTGTCTTGAAACAAACAAACCAACAAACAAGCCAAAAAACTACTATGAGATTTCATCTTATGCCATTCAGAATGGCCAAGATCAATAAAACAAATGGCAGCACATACAAGAGAGGATATGGGTAAAGGGGAATGTTTACTTATTGCTGGTGGGAGTGCAAACTTGTACAGCCACTGTGGAAATCAGTGTGGCAGTTCCTTGGGAAGCTAGGAATAGATCTACCTCAAGACCGAGCTCTACCACTCTACAGCAATTTACAAATTGCTGTAAATTGCCTTTATAAAGTTGAGGAATATTCTTGTATCCTTAGTCTCTCTAGGACTTTTATCATGAAGAGATGTTGGATCTTATCAAAGGCCTTTTCTGCATCTAACAACATAATCATGTGTTTTGTTTTCAATTTTGTGTATGTGGTGGATTACATCTAATGATTTATGTATATTGAACCATCCCTGCATCTCTGGAATAAAGCTGACTTGATTATGTTGAATAATCTTTTTGATGTGTTTTTGGATTCAGTTTGCAAGTATTTTATTGAGAAGTTTTGCATCTATGTTCACATAGGATATTAGCCTATAATTTTCTCTTTTGGGTGGCCCTTTTTTGATATCAGGGTAATAATGGGTTTGTAAAAAGAATTGGGAAATGTTTCTTCAGTTTCTATTTTGGGGACTAATTTGAGGAGTATTGGCATTGATTTTTTTTTAAGTTCTGGTAGAATTCTGTGCTGAATCTATCTGGCACTAAGCTATTTTTTGGTTGGAGACCTTCATTAACTGCTTCTATTTCTCTGGGGGGGGTCATTGTTTATTTGATCATGATTTAGCTTTGATCAATTGTATATATCAAAGAATTCATTTCTTTTTGGTTTTCCAGCTTGGTGGAGCCAGATTTTAAAGTATGTCCTTATGATTCTCTGAATTTCCTCAGTGTCTCTTGTGATGCCCCATTTTCATATCTAAATGTATTAATTGGATCTTCTCTTTCCATCTTTTAGTTAACTTGGCTAAGGGTTTGCCAATTTTGTTGATTTTCTCAAAGAAATAATTCTTCAACTCATTGATTTTGTGTGTGTGTGTGTGTGTGTGTGTGTGTGTGTGTGTGTGTGTGTGCTTTTTGTTTCTATTTCATTGATTTTAGCCATGAATTCAATTATCTCTTCCATCTATTTGGTTTGAGAATTATTTCTTCTTGTTGTTCTAGAGTTTTCAGTGTATCATTAAGTTACTGATATGAAATCTCTCCAGTTTATGTTTAATGTAGGCATTTATTGCTGTGAGCTCGCCTCTTTGAACTGCCTCCCGTGTGCCCCAAAGGTTGTTTTCGCTTTCATTCAGTTCTAGAAAGGTTTTAATTTCCTTCTTGATTCTGTCTTGACCTACTTTTTCATTCATTAGTGAGTTCTTCGGTTCCCACAAGTCTGTAGATGTTCTGCTGTCTCTGTGGACTTTCTTCTGCTCCCACCCCACCCCCATCCCATCCCCCACCTCATTCCCCCACCCTCCACCCCTCCTTTGATTTATGCATACTGTGTCTCAGAGCTTCAACTTCTTAAGTGAGAAAAAGACTTCAGGATGAGATTTTTCTTTAAATTTCAAAGTATTGACTTATTAAATATAATTAATGTAGTTCAAAAAAGAAGTGGAAATAACAATCTAAGCTTTTCTTTGTTATTGCTAACAATTTTTGCCAATAGTGCTTTTTACAATCTGATTTTCTGATTATCTTTCTACTATATATAGTTAAGGCATCATAATGTACTCCAGAAACATGCATAACAAATATTTATCAATTAAAACAGTTATACAAAAACTGTAGTATGTTTCTGTGCAAGTCAGATCACTTTAAGGTTTATTTACATTGTTTACTAAGTGATACACTCTTTTTCTTTCCAGAAACAGCTCTATGTTTTCTATCTAATGACCCTCTCTTATCAATTTTTACTACTTTCTTCAGGATCCAGTTAAAAGTTAGAACTGACTAGGAAACTTCCTCCTTGTTGGCTATCTTTTACATTACCAGAGGTGTTATACAGATTGCTGGGGAGAAAAGTCCTCAACATTCTTTTTCATTAAAAAAAAAAAAATCTTTATTTATTATGTATACAGTGTTCTGCCTGCATGTATGCCTGCAGGCCAGAAGAGGGCACCAGATCTCATTACAGATGGCTGTGAGCCACCATGTGGTTGACCTCAGGACATCTGGAAGAACAACCAGTGCTCTTAACTGCTGAGCCATCTCTCCAGCCCTCAACAACATTCTTAACCACCTGTGAACCCTGTGAGCTACAGTGTGCACTGTCTTGACAAGATATTCACATGGTGTAATAGTGGTAGGAATGCTATGGGGCTAACCAACTGATTCATTATTGGATTAAAGCTCACTTCACAGAGGAACATAAGCCAGATAAGATACTGTAAATCTGACCAGGAATCCAGGGCTGGGAAGCTAATAGACACCAGACCAAAGTAGTAAACATTTCAGAATGGAGTGGGGAGGGACACATGAGCCCACCTTACCTGAGTAGCTATTGATAATTGATGGCTGCTTGAGGGGGGTCAGTTTTCTTTAAGGGTATGACCCCTTGTAGGGCAATCAATCATATTCCTGAGGATGGCTCCACACCCATGTGCATATGGGCAGCACTAATTGGACTCAGTGGTGAGAGAGAGAGAGAGAGAGAGAGCAAGGAAATAGACGTGAATCTGGAGGGAGTTAGGAGGAGAGAGGAGGTGAATCTGATCAAAATGCATTGTAAGTATATGTATAAGTGTATGTATATGAGATTCTCAAGAAACTAACAAAAATGCTATATTAAAACTAGAAAAGGGCCAGGTGGCAATGGCACACGCCTTTGATCCCAGCACTTGGGAGGCAGAGGCAGGAGGATCTCTGTGAGTTCAAGGCCAGCCTGGTCTACATAGTGAGATCCAGGACAGCCAGGGCTACACAGAGAAACCCTGTCTCAAAAAACAAAACAAAACAAAAAACCTAGTATAATTCCAGGCAGTGGTGGTGCACACCTTTAATCCCAGCACTCAGGAGGCAGAGGCAAGTGGATCTCTATGAGTTTGAGGCCAACCTGGTCTACATAGTTTCAGGACAGCCAGGGCTACATGATGAAAGCTTATCTTGAAAAACAAAAACAAACAACACCAAAAACTTAGAAAACAAAAATATGAATTTTGATGTATGTAAAACCTCAATAAAGCAAATTTTAAAAAGCATCAAACCTTTACAGATTTCCTACCTGACAAGAATGAACTACACACATACTGGGGTTCGACTTCTTCCTCTTTACTCCCTGATCTCCATGCCTGAGAGCAGACGTTGATGTGAAAGATGCTGTCAAGCCTTGGGGGCACTGATGTTAATGAACTATTTTGGAAGGAGTCTTTGAAATGTATTTTTAAAATGTATTGACTTCTTTTTAAAGTCTTTTAATAGTTAAATAACATGTAGCAGGTTTCATTATGGCATTTGCTGGCCATAATGAACTCTGCATCCTACCCTAGAGATTCTTGTGCATCCACATTAATCGTTCACTATTCACAAAAGCAAGGAGAGAAAATCAGCCTAGGTGCCCATCAATGGTCAGATAGATAATGAAGACATGGCACATATACACAACTGAATTTTATTCAGCTATGAAGAAAACCAAAACTATAAAATTTCAGGAAAATTGATGTATACAGAAATTATTACATTAAGCAAGGTAATTCAGACTCAGAAAAAAACAATTAATGCATGTTCTCGCTCATATGTGTGAGCTTCTAATTATTCCATGTGTGCATTTATGTAGGAGTGAGTGGGTTTATGTCATGAAAGCAGAAGGGGGACCATGAGAGATGATGTGGAGGTTTTTTTGTTTTGTTTTGTTTTGTTGGGTTTTTTTTGGTTTTTCGAGACAGGGTTTCTCTGTGTAGCTTTGCGCCTTTCCTGGGACTCACTTGGTAGCCCAGGCTGGCCTCGAACTCACAGAGATCCGCCTGGCTCTGCCTCCCGAGTGCTGGGATTAAAGGCATGCGCCACCACCGCCCGGCCAATGTGGAGGTTTTAAAGAAGGGGTGGGGAGGGGAAACGTGGGAACCCAGAGAAGGAAGAACCAAACAAAATATGTATGAATACGTCATAATGAAACCTACTACTTTGTATGCTAATCGAGTCTCTTTGGAACAACAAAACCTTGGTGAATCATTGACAGCTTTTGCTTGATGTTAGGTGGAAATTGTGAGGTCTGAAGGAAACTAAAGGCGTCACTTATGTCCAGAAGTGACAGGTTTGGCTCAGCTCAAGTTGGACTACAGAAGAGTTGCTAAGTGCTACACCCAGCGTCTCTCAGGTACCTGTGAAATGGGTTTCTGCCAGCCAGAAAGGGCCACGTGGAGTAACACCTGTGCTTCCATAGCAAAGCCCATGCTGGCCTCCAGACACCTGCAGTCCATAGTCACACTTTCTCCAGTAGTCCTGGCCATGTCCAGTCGGCTTCTTTTTCTCTGTGCTCTGGCCTCTCCTACATGCCTCTGGACTTTCTCTCTCTCTTACCTACAATAAGACCTCTCTAATCATGCACCAGCCATTGTAGTGACTTCTTTCTTAGGCCCTCGCTTATAGAAACGATTTTTGTAATGAAATTCAAATTTACTCAACATGTTAACCTTTATCATTTCTATTATACTCACTATATTATTTTGATACCTCATTTATTTCTAATTTTACTAGAAAAATACATATACTTACTCATTTTAAAAAATCTATCCTTTCATGGCACTGTTTGGCTCAAACTATGCTCACATTTTCTTGATCACTTTAACAATATGGACAAGTTTCAAAATGTAATATGTTTATTCAGTCAATCTTCTTTCTAACTGTTGCCAGTATTTGAGTGATATAGTTAAGAATGTTCCACAAGCATTTCTGCCCTGTGAGTTTCTTAAAATATTCGTTTGAGGAGGATTGGGTTGAAATTAAGGATCATTATGTAAACAGTTTGTAATCTGAAATGTAGCATATTTTAAGGACAGGAGAAACTAAATACAATGACTTAACAACTCAAAAAAAGTGCTCAGGCAATCTACTATTATCAAACAATTAATACTCTTAGGAGAAGTGATTTCTCCTCTCATTTTGGAGTTTGGCTCATTTCAAGGGATGTGTCTTAAGTGAACTTACTGTTGAGACTAATTAATTACCTTTCTCTATACCCACTAAAAAAAAAAAATCTCCCGAGAGTTGTTTCTCTGAGTTAGTCCTTCCAACTCTTGGGAATGGGAGGAAGGGACCCAGGGAATTCAGTATTGTAAATAACTTATCGTCTTATGAAGAACTCCATAGGAGCTTCCTGATTTCCTAAGAGTCTGAACCCTTTAAAAGTCTCCCCAGTTCAGTATGGGAAAGAAATATTAGGTTGGGGACAGGGTATCTGTGTCACCCCCTTTCCAGGGAGCAAGTGGGAGGTGATTGTTTCTGTAGTGGGGGAAGGTTGCTTGTTGCAGTTAACACAGTGTGTTCACCATGTTCTGAACAGCTGAATACTTACTTCCAGGTCAGTCTTTGGGAGAAAATCAATGTTTCTCTCTCTCCTCATTTTTAAGTTTTACGGGGCAAGAGATAGCAAACACCAAGTCAATGTTTGATCAACCAGCTCCTTGGACCATTCTTGTCTTTGTTCTGTAGATATTCGCTGTTTAGCTAGGTTTCCAATCAACAGAGTCATTTTTCTCTTCAGAAAACCCTCTTTAATTTTGTCACCCACAAAGCTGCTGCTATAATTTGACTCTGTTCCCCAAAGTTCTTGTATTGGACACTGACTGCCTGGTGCAGAGGTGTTGAGAGTAGGTACTGTTGAAAGGTGAGTAGGTCACAAAGGCTCTCCTGATGCACTGGGTTAGCACTGCTGTTATCACGGGGGTGGGTAAGCTATCATATAGGTGAGTTCTGAATAAAATAATGACTGACCGCTCTTTCTCTCTGTTGTCCTTCTACTATGGGATGGCAAAGCAAAATTTACTCACCAAGTATGTCCTCAGGATCCCAAGCCTCCAAAACTGGAAAGAACTGTAAACCAAACACATTTCTGTTTGTTACAGATCACCCGTTCTTGGTATTTAGTTGTAGCAGCATGGAGCGGACCATAGATCCGTCCCGGCTTTTTCCTGAACACGTAACAGCTGTGCAGCTCTCTCGGCTTACACTACATACTGCCATAAGCATGATCAGAATATGAGATTTTACTACTGCTAGTGAATTAAACCTATTAATTTCTTTATATCACAAGTATTCTGAGAGTGCCTTGGACAATTGACAAATTGCTATAAAAACCTGTCTCCAGTGATTTTGAAGCCGAGTTTTCACCAGTGAGCCATAGGTCAAGGCATTTCTTTGGCCAAGAAAATAGCCTTTGACCTTCAGTTAAAGAACGTGGTCAAAAGAGCTTCCTTTTTGCATATTTGCACACATGATATTTAATTTCTACTGCATCTACTTTCCATTTATTAAATTACTGGGTTTCCTTCTCTAAAACTGGAACCAAGGCACGGTTATAGTGTAAACACAGACAGGTAACAGGCTATTGGCTTGCAACATCTGGGGTGTGTGGGAAGACAAGTGCTGGGTTCTGTAGCCCAAGGACATGGCTGCAACTCTTCTCGGGTGAAAGGCCAAGCACTGGGAGCCATCTCTGGGAGTGTTTCAACCTTTGGCAATTTTTTTTTCTCTTGGGAAAATGCCCTGGCTTGCCTTAATCACCTTTAACAAGAGAGATGACTCTGAAGGGCCTCATCTGGTTGCAATGGCTCAATCCCAGACTCAGTTTCTTCTGACAGCTCTTCCAGATGCAGGTCGTTATGAGTACAGGGCGCTGCTGCAGGGAGGGAGTATTCCTAAGCAGACTGCCGGCAGGTGAACTCTGGGCTTGCAGAACGCTAGTGCTTCAGGAAGCTTGAAAATCCAACTAGTCTCGTGTTTATATTGCTCTTTTTTTTTTCCTGTGTGCCGTGATTTTCATAAAAAACGCTACATAATGAAAGCTGCTTTGGGTCTCTTAGGCAATGTCACTTGAATCGCTAGGTGAAGACATGAGACCAAATCATTAACTTCATGGAAACCAGAACATTTAGGGCCATGGACTCTTAATTTCCTGGAGCATAGTTATTGTGAGTAACTGGTAATGTTGTGCTGTGCCTCATTCCTGTCTAACCTGTAATTCATGGCACAAGATTGTAAGAACAAGAGGCAATGTTTTTGGTTTGGTTTTGGTTTTGGTTTTTCCATTGATCTATGATAATTGAAACAGGACATGGGATGAGGAAATGGGAGATGCAAGCAAATTATTTGAAACAATTTTTTCACAAAGTTCAGGTGATTGTATCAAATCTTTGAAAAGCACTGCAATGTTAGAAGGCAGGCAATTTTAAAATGTGGTTTTATTTCTGAAAACATCGATAAAAGCTCCTCTTCAAAATAAGTTTTTTGAATGTTTATCTAGTTACCTTAATTGACTGGACTAGAGCACTATTTAGGGGAGAGTTTGAGCTTCCATCCATGGCAGACAAACATCTTCTCCCAGGACTTCATACCACAGGCAAGCATTAAGCAAGTGGCTATGGGTAACATCTGGATGGTATGGTGCAAAGTGTCCCTGCTGGGGACCGTTTGTGTCCAGATCAACTTGGCTCTTTTCTAATCCTTGCGTGTCATGCTTTCTAAACAGGTATGTGAGGTCACAGCTGATGGAGAACAATGAGAGCTCTGAGGACTTTATCCTCCTGGGCTTCTCCGACTGGCCCAGGCTGGAGATGGTCCTCTTTGCTGTCAACATGGTCTTTTACTTCCTGGCCGTCACAGGCAACTCAACCATCATCTTCCTTTCCCTGGTGGACCTTCGGCTGCACACACCCATGTATTTCTTCCTCGGCAACCTGTCCCTTCTCGACCTCTGCTACACAACAAGTAGCATTCCCCAGCTGCAGGTTAACCTCTGGGGCCCTCGGAAGACCATCAGCTTCGTAGGGTGTGTCATTCAGCTCTTTGCTTTCCTGTCTGTGGGGGGCATTGAGTGCATTCTCCTGTCGGTGATGGCCTACGACCGCTTCGTGGCTGTCTGCAAGCCTCTGCACTACCTGACCATCATGCACCCACAGCTATGTCTGAAGCTGGCGGCCTTTGCCTGGCTCAGTGGGATTGCCAATTCCATACTGATGTCCCCATTGACCATGTCTCTGGGGCGATGCGGGCATCGCCGTATCAACCACTTTGTGTGTGAGATGCCAGCCATCATCCGAATCTCCTGTGTGGACACAAGCCGGGTAGAAGGCCTAGCGTTCTTCCTGGCCATCCCCATTGTCCTCGTGCCCCTCACCATGATCCTGGTCTCCTACGGCTACATTGCCGCTGCCGTGTTGCGAATCAAGTCTGCAGCTGGCCGGCGCAAGGCCTTCAACACCTGCTCCTCACACATGGTGGTGGTGTCTCTCTTCTACAGTACCATTATCTACATGTACATGCAGCCTGGGAACGTGGCAAGTCAGGACCAGGGCAAGTTTCTCACCCTGTTCTACTGCCTGGTGACGCCCACACTGAACCCTTTCATCTACTCGCTCAGAAACAAAGACATGAAGGCAGCCATGTTGAAGGTCCTTGGGAAAGACAGAAGCCTGCTGGACCCTGGAGGGCACTGATGGGGCCTGGGGCTCACCGCAGTTGTTCATCTGTTTCAGAACCATAGTGAGTGACAGCAGCAATAAGCTGACAGTGGTGAAGAGGTGGGGTCTTGCAGCCCAGTAGTCCTAAATCAGTGGTGTGTGTGTGTGTGTGTGTGTGTGTGTGTGTGTGTGTGTGTGTGTGTGTTACTGCCTTCAGTGAATAGAGCCTTCATGTCACCGAGAGGGGATATGGCTACTTGCAAAAGACAACAAACTGACAGAAAGAGGCACCGGCTTGCTTTCTGCACGCAGCGGGGATAACGACTGATTTGCAGCTAACCCGTGGTGCTGTGATGCTAAGAGCAGTCAGATTCAAGGGGCAGGAGACACCGCAGGGCAGAGTGTGTGCGCACAGGTGCTGTGTATTGGTGAGGGAATGACCGAACCTTTGCTCGTCTCCCTTTTCCAGCTCTATTGCTCCACCCTGTGGAAACTACATAGCACTCCCCCAGGCTCTCACCAGCCAACCCTCCCCACTGCGCGGCACGTACAACTTAACCCGTTTGACTAAAAGCACTGCTTATTTTAGATTTGAGGTCGCGAGCCAGGCATAGGTCACAGAATGAGTTTAATGAACGCAGCAAGCGTTTCAACGTGTGCTAGAGTCACACAAAACAGAGCGGGCTGATTCGGGCTGGGGTGATTCGGCATGGTATTTTGACGCGACAGATGTGCTTTTGGTTTTGTTTTGTTTTTTTTACTCTTTTGTTGCTTTTGAGGCAGGGTCTCCCTGTGTAGTGAGTGCCTCTCCTGCCTTAGTCTCCCGAGTGCTGGGATTGCAAATATTTGTGTTTGGCTTTGTTGTTTTGGTTTGTCTGTTTGTTTTTTCTTTTTCTCTTCTTTCTTTTCTATCTGTTGTGGAGCTGGCATGGAAGCCAGGGTCTTGCACACCCTAGACAAGCACTTGACCTCTGCACTCTACCCACTTCACTAACATATTTCTAATGGGGGATACAAAAACTTGAAGTCCCGGTTCTAGAGTTCCCATTGGAACACGCTGCTGAGAACCAGTGCTTCTGCCTCAGGGAAAGACGCGGCCGCGGCGGCGGCAGCGGCGGCGTTGGAACTCTAAGGACAGCAGTGACATGGGGCATGTGGGCAGGAAATGTACGGGAGCAAGGTCACAGCTGCTTATGCAGGAAGGTCAGCTAGGAAGAACAAAGATGGAAGTGTCAATGGCAGTGATGAGGATTGATGAGGATGCTAATCATGGGGGAAATAAAACCATTTTCAACTCATCTCTCACCTTTGGACAATTATGAAGTTGGGCTGTCTTAAGACCGAATAACAAGTCACAGTTTACTTCACATTTCTCCTTAAAATTGACAGTGCAGAACAGAAAGAGAATCTTTGACTTTGTTGTGAGTGCAAATAAACTGTCTTTTATTCTTTTCTTTTTAACATTTTACGTGAACACCTGAGTTGTTCCCATCAGTGGCGTTTACTGTGCTATCTACACACTGTCCGTGAATTCTGTGTGTACTGATCAAATCCAGACTCCCCCCCTCCTCCTCATGCTCTTATATTGTAAAATAAATGAACAGTTAAGTATTTATGGTTTCTGGAAATGACATTGTCTCTGAGATGGTTAACTTTGCACATCCATTTGGTGAGACCATATGGTGTAGATGTTTGATCAAACATCCAGCCGGGTTTTGCTGTGAGGGCAGCCTTGCAGCTAAGACTGGGATTTCACTCATCAGCCTTTAGGTAAAGCCAGTTATGCTTTTACAGTGTGTGGGCCTCTTCCAAAAGAGGAAACTCCCTGAAGGAAGAGGGAAATTCTGTAGTCTTCTTTTGGACTTAGATGCAGACTTACCTCATTTCTAGTCTCCGTCCTGTCCCATGGATTTTGAACTGAATCAGCTCTTAAGGTCTGTCTCCTCTCTTTGTCTCAGTCCTGTTTGGATACCTCTGACTAGTAGTCTTTAATCTTCCTTACCAGTTTCCAAAAAGTTGTCGAGATTCACGTGTTTGAATATTTATGCAGGTATTTGTTTGCAGTGCCGGGGACTTGACCCAAGGTCCTGTGCATGCTAGTTAGGAGCTGTTCCACGAGCTGTGTGCTCCAGCACTGTATGCTTTTCTTCAAAACCCCTAAACTCCTTTGGCTATACAGTACTCATATCTCTTCCTCGTTCAAATGGCTTTTTCTTCAAACGCTGTGACCTTTGCTGCTTGCCCAGTTAAGATCCTGCCACTAGTCTGTTACAGGCTGAAATTTGTGGGTAGTGTAAAGGGGAGGGGTCAGGTCATCGACACACTGTTCTGCTGCTGTCTGGTCTCCTAGAGGTATGATTCTCAACCTTCCTAATGACGAGACCCTTTAATACAGTTCCTCATGTCGTGGTGAGCGCCCAAGCACAACATTATTTTCACTGCTACTTCATAACTGTAATTCTGCCACTGTTATGAATCGTAATGTAAACATTTGTGTTTCCCAATGATCTTAGGTGACCCCTGTGAAAGGGTCATTCAACCCCAAAGGAGTCTCGACCCACAGGTTGAGAACCACTGCTAAACAAAGGCAAACTGGCAGGGCCCTTTTTCTTTATGTTCCTTTTGCTTCTCTTTCCTTTCATGGTTTTGCCGCCTTTGTTCTGTATCCACTGGACATCTTGAGCTGCTGTTCAGGCACCTGCTCACCAACTTCTCTAAGCGGCTTTTCACTTACCTGTCTCTGCCGACTGGGTCAACTGGCTGCGTTACAGTACATTCCATGACATGTTGCAATAAATCCTTTAGCATTTGAATTTTTGTCTTGCAGTTGTTTTTTTTTTTTTCCCAAAGTGGGGGAAAATACGATTAGCAGCTTTCTAACTCTTCGTGGAATTCTTCCAATTTCTATACACCTGGAGTATTCATTATAACAATATTGGTAAGACTGTCACAAAATTGCAAGCAGTTTCCACTGTGTAAAATTTAATTTACAACTTTTAATGCATACGCTTAATTCTTTCTAATAACATTTCTGAAGCTATAGCTTCTGTAGCTGGCCCAGAAAGCCTAGCTTTAGGAGATGTACATGAAACTGATTGGTTTAAAAAGAAGTGCTTTTTTTCAGTGAATAAATATAGCTGTTACAATAACATAGAAAAAAGAATAGGCGAGTGGTTTAATGGCTCTGCTTCAAGATTCTCTCCACCCCTTTGCTTTCCGAACAAAGGGAACCATTAATTCCACCCTTTTCCACCATAAAGGCTTTATGCTTAATATTTTTATTAAGATTAACTATTAAATATGTTTGAAGTTTCTGGATGTGTTCCAAATGGATTTTTTTTTTCCCGGAGCTGAGGACCGAACCCAGGGCCTTGTGCTTGCTAGGCAACCAAAAGGAATTTTAACTAAAGATGTATACTGATTTTACTACATGTAAGTTCATCATCCTTTTTTTTGTTTTACTTAAAAAAAATATTTTGTGTGTGTGAGTGTTTTATCTGCATGTGTATCAGTGTGTGTCTGTTGCTTGTGGAGGCCAGGGATGGCACTGATCCCCTGGAACTGGAGTTACATATGCTTTTGAGCCACCATGTGGGTGCTGGGACCTGAACCCGGGTCCTCTGGATGAGCAGCCAATGCTCTTAACTGTGGAGCCGTCTCCCAGCTTCTGTTTGTTTTCTTAAAGTTATAAACTTGTCTGAATTTTTTAAAACTCATCTCCACTTGTTTAATAGATACAGTGCTGTTCAGATGATCTCTAAGATTTTTTAAACGTGCTATGGTATTTTGGGACACACACCCCCATTTATTTTTGTCATTACATAAATCATTATTTTTATGGGTAAATATTCTTTTTTTTTAAAAAAAAGACCTTATTTTTAATTAAAATATCATTACATCATTTCCCCCCTTCCTCTTCTCCTTCCAATCCCTCCTCTGCTCCCTCTCAATCCATTTGAGAGAATTAGCCCCTGGTGAAAAATAGAAAGGCAACTTCACAGAGAAAAAGTCTAAGTATCTGTTATGCTTTTGTGGACACCCCAGGGTGGGGAAGAGCCTTTGGTACCCCGAAGGAGACCGCTCTGAGAGTGGTCAGGACTCTGTTACGTCATATCGTTCCTAGGTTCCGGCTGCCCTGTCAACTGAGTCAGATAATGGACCTGCCCTCACCTCATCTATAGCCCAAAGCGTCAGTAGGTCTTAGATGTAATCTGAAAGTCGCACTGCACAGGTCAAATGCCTGAACCTGACTGATAAGCCCACCCTCTCTAAATTAATTTTAAATACTGATGGAAATTGGCCCAACCTTTTACCCCTGGCCCTTCTTAGGGCAAGCTATAACCCCTTGGAAGGAAGGATTCCTCCCTATGAGATTATGTTTAAAAGCCCTCCCCCAAACCTCCCGCCCCCCGCCCCGTTTAAGAGACTCCATCATTGGCGACATTACTGACTAGATTTTCTGAAGTATCACCAGCCTCTTCAACAGGTCCAGACTGTAGTTCATTCTAGGGTTCAGGACACCATGCCGGTTCCTTCCTGGTGCCTTGTGTCATTCATTCTGACCCGGGGACCAAGCATGCATCAAAAAGTTTCAGAAGAAAGAACTGACACCTTCCTGCACCTCACACTACCGTCCTGACAACACAGACTGCAGTCCAGGTTGACAGGATCCCTGTGTGGATTCATCACTCCCATGAGAAATGGAAACCAGCTCACCTGGACCAGGTCCTCTCAAGCTAAGACTGTCTTTGCAAACAGGACCCCTGTCTGGTTATATATTCCCTCTCAGTAAGGCTAGACCATTTACTTATTCCTTTATTCTTACTGCCTTCCACACTGTGAAAGTCCTGACAGAGACTACATTTACACTTAAAATATAGACTGTATTTAAAACGAGCCTATGTTTAAAATTGATCTCATAAAACTTTCTTCTGTTTCTTTGTTGTTTTTTTGTTGTTGTTGTTATTGTTTGTTTTTTGAGTGAGGGTTTCTCTGTGTATCTCTGGCTGTCCTGGAACTCACTCTGTAGACCAGACTGGCCTCAAACTCAGAGAACCGCGGCCTCTGCCTCACGAGTACTGGGATTAAAGGCACGCAAGGTGTGTACTACTACCGCCCAGCATAAAACTCTTAAGCCTTCTCACAATCAAGGCTAAAGTTACCTTCTGACAGGCTTGGGGAGAATGCTTTCTAAAAACTCACAGGATTATAAAAACATTAAAAAGAAACTTTACAAAAGATTAAAGATAATTTAGATAAGAGACAACAATAATTCCTGGTACCATAAAATGTTTGATTCAAACCCGTGGTTTACAACCCTCCTCACAGGCCTGAATGGCCCTTACTCCTCCTTTTTATAGGGCTTGCATAGTAAAATGCCTTTTAAAGTTCATCAAAGAATTGCCTCAGTTAAGCTAATGATCCTCAAGACCCAATATTCACCCCTTAGCCAAGATTGGAAGATTTGAAAGTAATGAAAAATGGGGTGGGGAGGGATGAAATGACTAAGAAAATGCCATCCCATGCTTGTGCCAACTTTATTTTATGTCTGCCTAGACACTTCTCAGCCTTCCATCCCCCAACGACCTTGGCAATACTTTTGGAGACAGTCCATGAACTTGACCGTGGTCCAAACATATTATGTAGTGTCTGGAATACACTACTGAGCATTGTAAAGAAAGGAGATGTTTCTAGGCCACCCCAAAGCCCTCACTAATGTAACCCCCACATCAAGCACTGATGTAATTGTGGCTTTGTCTTTTAAAATGCTGTACAGCTGACCTTGGGCACCAAGAGCCTTTGCAGTGGCACAGGCTGCACTTGGTCTGGCCATTAATAAAAAAAGGACTCCAAACTTTTAATTAACTTAATCATCACGGTTGTGAATAATCATCTCACCTGGATGATTTCATGGTGAGAGTATATCAGTGTAGAGCTGTTCTCCTCCAGTGTGTTCAGATGTGCTTGTAGCTGCTTGGGCTCACAGATCATAGGATAACAGTTTGAATTCTTCTACCTCTGAACTGGTTCTTCAACATCCAGGTGTGCTGCTAAAATAATATTCTCATGTGCGCTGCTTTCTAATGAATCTTTTATCAGTGCGGTCCCAGTGTATGTGTGTGGTGTATAACGCGTACAACCGTTCTTGCTGCTGTAGCTTTGCTTTGCCCCTGTGTACAGGCCCATCTCGATGCTCTGCTGTAGTCCTAATAACGTATGCCCTGCTCTTCTAGTTCAGCGTGATCAGAGCAATGCAAGTCTGCTTTGTTGCAAATGCACATCTGTGTATGCTGCAGCAACAGGTTTTGAAAACTTGTAAATGTGTAATTTTTTTCTACAAAAAGGGGTACAAGCTGTTCTGCTAGCACACTGATATGCATTGGTGTGGCAGCACAGTCTTGTGTCTCCTGTGCAGTAGTTCCATGAGTGCAGACATACAGCATCCCTGAGCTCTGCTTTACTTTTACATTTATGTGCATTTCTGTAACAGGCATCTATGCCTGGCTGTTCTCATACGACACATTCAGATGCACTTGAAAACACTTGGTCTCACAGATGCCAGCACATCAGTTTGAATTACCTGACCTCTGAGCTATTCTTTTTTTTTTTTTTTTTTTTTTTGGTTTTTCGAGACGGGGTTTCTCTGTGTAGCTTTGCGCCTTTCCTGGAGCTCACTTGGTAGCCCAGGCTGGCCTCGAACTCACAGAGATCCGCCTGGCTCTGCCTCCCGAGTGCTGGGATTAAAGGCGTGCGCCACCACCGCCCGGCTCTGAACTATTCTTAAATGCCCAGTGCACTGATGTAATACAATTCACATGCATGCTGCTTTTTAGTAAATGTCTTATCTCTTTTGTTGTAGTACATCTGTGTTTGCTTTGTGAATACTATAACTGTTCTTGATGCTCTAGGCTTAGTTGTTTTTCCTATGTATGTGTCTGTCTTGGTGTGTTGCTGTACTCCTCAAAATGCATGTGCTGTGGCTCTAGTTCCGGCATGCTTAGAGCTTACAGCTTACAGCTTTCCTATAAATGCACCTCTGTTTTCTCTCTAGCAGTAGGACTTCAGGTTTTGCAAACATGCAACTGTGTAATCTTTCCATGAGAAGAGGATATGAGCTGCGAGGACATTCATGTCCGTTGATGTGGCAGGTCATCCTTGTATGTGCTCTACAGTAGCTTCAAGCCTGCAGACGTCTTATATCCATGAGACTTGCTTTAGGATTACATTCCTGTGTATTTCTGTAACAATACATGTGTGGACGTCTGTCCTCATACAGTGTGTTGGGATGTGCTTGTAAATACTTGGTCTCACGGATATGAGGACATCTCACAGATATGAGGACATTGGTTTGCATTGCTCAACCTGTGAACCAGTTTTTCTTTTTAACACCAAGGTACACTGCTCTACTAAGATTATCATGTGTGACTCTTTTGGGTAAATCTGTGATCACTTCTCTTACAGTACATCTGGGTGCGGTGCATGGCCAGGATAACCACACTTGTTGCTGGAGCGTTACTGATTTTTCCTGTCTATCTATCTATCTCAGTGCACTGCCGTACCCCTAAAACCGCATGTGCTGCTGTGTTAGTCCAGGACATTCAGTGCAGTACAAGCACTCCATCTGCTCTGCTGTGAGTGCACATCTGTTTATGCCGCAGCAGTGGAACGTCGGGTTTTGCAAAGACTCAAATGTGCAGAGTTTTTGTTTGTTTGTTTTGTACTAAGAGGGTGTAAGCTGTTCCGCTAGTATATTCATGTCCAATGATGTGGTGGTGCAGCCTTCTGTCTCCCGTACAATAGTATGATATGAATGCAGATGTCCTACCTCCACGAGGCCTGGTTTATCATTACATGTGTGTGCTGCTTTCTAGTAAATCTTTTATCGCTTCTGTTACTGTACATCTGTGTGTGGTGCATGACTGGAGCGCCCATGCTTTCTGCTGGAGCGTCCCTTGTTGTTCCTATATACATGTCCATCTCGGGCTCTGCTGTTCCAGTTCCGTTGTGTGCAGAGCAATGCACACATCTCCATCTGCTTTGTTGTAACTGTGCATCTGTTTGTGCTGCAGCCGTAGGACATCGGTTTTTGCAAATATGCAACTTCTTAGTGTTTTCATACAATGAAGGCATGGTCTGCTCTGCTAGTACATCCATGCACAGTGATGTGGCAGTACAACCTTGTGTCTTTTGTGTAGTGTTTTCATGAGTGCAGATGTCAGACATCCTCGAGTTCTGCTTTAATATTAGATTTACGCCTGTGTCTGTAACAGTACATGTGTATATGGCTGTTCTCATCCAGTGCATTCAGGTTTGCCTGTAAATAATTGGTCTCACAGATACTAGGACATCAGTTTCAACTGTGCTACTTCTGAAATAGTTCTTCAGTGTCCAGGCACTTCAGCACCAGCACAGTACTGCACTCTACCAACCCCATGGTTGCAACAACATGCAATTTTTTTATTTGTTTGTTTGTTTGTTGTTTTGTTTTGTTTTGTTTTGTTTTTGAGACGGGGTTTCTGTGTAGTTTTGGTGCCTGTCCTGGAACTCACTCTGTAGACCAGGCTGGCCTCGAACTCACAGAGATCCACCTACCTCTGCCTCCCGAGTGCTGGGATTAAAGTTGTATGCCACCTCTGCCCAAGCATGCAACTTTTAAGATTCGTATTAAAACTTTCTTTTAGGGTGATGTGATTTTTATTTTCACCAGGAAAAAGAAAAGTGACAAGGTATAGGAAGCAAGACTGAAAAACTGTGGCCATTCTGACACCAGACGACAGGTTCATCTAACCCTAACCCTAACCCAGGGTGTTCATTATTGTCCCAGTCTCTTCAATTTGTGCATCGGAACTTCTACATCATAAAAGATTTTAAAGATATTGTTTTCCTCTAATTAGTAAAATTCGTGTTGAAGTACTTGGAGAAATACATGTTGATGGTCTTAAGCTATTCTGAAATTTGTGGAAATGATACGGTGGAGGGTAGAGAGGGAAGGGGCTGGGTACCAGTTGCTCAGGTAGAGAGAGGAAGAGGCCAAAGCACAGTTGCTCAGGAGGGATAAGATCCAGTACTCTGTAGCATAGAAAGGTGACTGCAGTTCACCATTTATTATGCTTTTTTCTTTTCTTATTTAAAAAGTTACGTACAATGTATTTTCATCACATTATTCCCCTCCCCTCAACTCCTGTCAGATCCTTCCCAGCTCCCTACCCACCCAACTTCATGTTCTTTATCTCTCTCAAAATAAAAAAAAAAAAAACCTTCCCAAAGGTCAAAACAAAACAAACAACAACCAAAAAAAATACAAAACAAAACAAAAAGCACACAATACAAAAACATAGTCAGCTTTGTGTTAGCAAACTCCTCCTGGGCATGGGGCCTGCCCTGGAGTATGGGCCATATACCTAGTGATACTGTATTAAAGAAAACTGATTTTCCCTCCAAACCCCTCCATGCAAGGCTTACAGGCCTATGTGGAAGAGGCGACAGAAAGACTGTAAGAGACAGAGATGATGAGGACTCCGAGGAAACATCATCCAGACACAACAGGACTGACACACATGGACTCCCAGACACTGTGACAGCATGCACAAATCCTACCCAAATTCAAACCACTCAAAATCCCAGCACTGAGAAGGGAAGGTGGCCCCAAAGTCCCACCCCTAACCAGGAAACTATTCACAATTTATCACGTATTTCAAAAAAGAGAAGAGAATGGGGCTGGAGAGATGGCTCAGTGGTTAAGAGCACTTGCTCTTGCAGAGGACTTGGGTTCAGTTTCCAGTACCACATGGGACAGTTCATAGCTAAACTACCTGTAACTTCAGGAGAGCCAATGGCTTCCACAGGCTTCTGCCTGTATAAATACTCAGGTACATATATGTTGTTGTTTGTTTTTGCTCTTTTGGGGGGGCCCATCACCCAGCTCCCAAATAAATCACACACGGAGGCTTATTCTTACTTATAAATGCCTGGCCTTAGCTCGGCTTGTTTCTTGCCAGCTTTCCTTAACTTTAAATTAGCCCCGTCTATCATTTACCTCTGGTCTTTTCCCATTCTCTTACTTCTGTAAATCTTTCTTATTCCATGGCTTGCTGTGTAGCTGGGTGGCTGGCCCCTGGGTCCTCCTCCTTCTCTGGCTACTTCTTTTTCTCCAAGATTTCTCCTATATATTCTCTCTGCCTGCCAGCCACGCCTATCCTTTCTCCTGCCTTGCCATTGGTTGTTCAGTTTTTTATTAGAGCATCGGGTGTTTTAGACAGGCACAGTAACACAGCTTCTCAGAGTTAAACAAATGCAACATAAACAAAAGCAATACACCTTAAAATAATATTCTACAACACATACACATAAAATAGGTAAGAAATAAATAAACCTTTTTTTTTTTTTTAAATTGGAGAGTTCACAGGCTCCCAACACAAGGAACTGATGTGTGTGTAAGGAGACAGAATACCAAGCACTCTTTCGTCACTGTGCTTCGTGTGCATCAAGCCATTGCATTGCTCTTTGGGTAGAGGAGAAAAACAAGTCAACAGTGAGCAGAGTCCTGCAGAGATGGACAAAGCTGTGGGCCACAGAGGGAGAACGAGAGTCTTTCAGGATCTAGATGATGTAATGGGAATTCTTTATACAATTCCTTCAACTGTTTTCTATGTTTGAAATTTGTTATAAAATGTTGGGGAGAAGATGAGTATTTCTAAGTGACGGGCTATCTCCCTGTGTATTTTTCTGTGTTTCTAAAACTTCTATGAGGAATGTAAGCCACTTTGTTTCCTATTTCTGTTGTATGTTCAGGAATTCAGGGGCTCTGTGGCTGCCCAAGTGACCTGCCCTGTGGAGAGAGGCAGAGATTCTCTTGGTGGCTCTGTAGATGGCCCTGGGCCTGGGGGGAAGCATTACAGCCTAGAGTGTTGGAAACTAGTTCCCACAGACAAGAACACAGAAGGTTTCCCCGGACCTGAGGACAGACACAACTTTGATGAGGACTGACCCCTTCTTCCTCCATTTATCCCACCACAGTAGCCCGTATCTCTTCTTGGTAGAGACATCCTCAACTTTGTTGGGCCAAGTTTGGGGGTACTGTGTGCACCCATTGTCCAGCACGCTCACTGCCAGCCTATGGAGCCTTTCAGAGGTAAGGCCTACAAAAAGGACATGGGGGGGGCACTACCCTTGAAAGGGACAGTAAGACCTCAGCCTGGTGCTCTCCTCTTTCCTTCTTTGTCGTAAATTGAATAGCTCTGCTCCACCACACATTCCAACACAGAGTCCTGAAAAATGATGGCATACTGGTCTCCTCCAAGGGCAACTGGACAAGTGACCTCTAAGACTGTGAACCAGCCTGGTCTACAGAGGGAGATCCAGGACAGGCACCAAAACTACACAGAGAAACGCTGTCTTGAAAAACCAAAACCAAAGACTGTGAACCAGAGCCAATCTTTTCTTTCCTGGACTGTTTCTATCACACTAAGGAAAGGCTAACCAGTGCACTTCAGTTAACCCATCTGGAAAATGGGTCTTCTGAGAGCTAACCCATAAAACCCTCACAAGGGGCTTCCCATGGCTCCTTCTCAGTGCTTGCTGAGGTCTTAGTGCAAAGAACTACAGGACAGAAACACAGCATAGTCCACGCATATCAGTGAGTAGGTTTTGCCGTCATCAAATGCAGTCAGCTCCTGAACTGCTCCCATGTTTGGGGACTAATAGGTAGCCCAGGAGCGACAGTGGGGACAGTCTCGGGTGGATGCAGGGGACTTGTCCCCTAGAGCTCATCACAAGGACGCTGAAGACAGATTCCTCCTAGGATCCACACAGTTGGCCAGGCCTCGAGGAGGTGGAATAGTCCAAGTTCAAGTTCAGGCTCATCCCCTGGAGAGCTGACATCCCCACAGGGTCTCCAGTAAAATACAGCTGCTTCTTCCTCTTCTTTCTTGAACCTCTCTCCACCCCGGTTTGTTCTGAGTGGGCTTTGTTTTTCCCTCACTGTCTTGAGAGGGTCTCAGATTCCACGGCTGCCCCACAGAGCAGAGGCACTGAGTGGTCAGTCCACAGTGAACAGGCCTCTTGAAGAGAGCCAGCTGTGAGTGGTGGAGGCTTCTGGATGATTGGCTAGCAAGGCCAGTCGGGAAGGCGGAGCCGAAAAGGAGCTCTGCCCTTGGCCCCCTTTCCTAACTTTCTTGTGAATTCAGAGGCAGGCGCAACCCAGAGTTGTTAGCGCTCGAGTCTCAGGGAACCTACAAGGTCTCTCGCCGTGGTTTTCGTGGTCATAGATTTCAGTTCTACTGCGCATGAGGTTGACATCCACTGAGCTGGCGTGAGACCCCAGCTCCTTCCCACCCTGCTGTAAGAGGCTCCAGGCTTTGTGGAGGTGTACCAGAGCTGGTGTGTGGTAGGCTGGGAAGGCCACACTTCCTCGGTCTTCGGGCTCTTCCTCTCACAGATCGGTTGTTTCCAGGTAGTGACCCCAGGTGGGACTGGCTTCACAGAATCTTTCTCCCTTTCCTTGGTCAGCTGGACACCAGGACACAGATGCTGGGCTAGGAACGGGGGGCGGGGTCATTTGGCAAGTGGAAGAGAACAGGATTGAAAGGCAGTCTGTCTTTCCTATGATCCGTACCTGTGCCCCCCAGCCATCCACAGTTCTAACCCCGATGGAGAGCCAGCAGCCAAGGAGGCCGAGCCAAGTGGGCGTTCCCAAAGCCGCACAGAAGCAAAGCCAGAAGCAGGTCCCTTCCCATTCTCCCAGGGTCCTGCTCCCGAGGCTCAGCTCTCCTCGGGGCCCACTTCTAGTCCGAGGAGTCATCCAAAAGTGGGATGTGTGCTTGTGAAGAGACGGTTGCAAAGGAGAATCTTTTAGAAAAGTCAACGATCTCCCCTTCCTTGGCCTGCTCTGAGGCTTCCCTTGTTCCTCGTTCTTGGAGCGTTCCTCTTCTGTGAGTATGAGTTTGACAGAGAGCTGGTCTCTCTGGTAATGAAACCATCCACCCCTTATTTTTTTTTCATGTGCATTTGCATTTTGCCTGCATGTATGTCTGTGTGGAGGTGTCAGATCCCCTGAAACTGGTTACAAGCAGTTATGAACTGCCATGTGGGTGCTGGGAATTGAACCCTGGTCTTCTGGAAGAGCAGCCAGTGCTCCTAACTACTGAGCCATCTCTCCAGCCCTCATCATCCACCACTTCTAACTGATCCTCACTGAGCCTCTGTTCCATCACCAAATTGGTAAGACTAATGATGCCCTGCCCTGCCTTACGCCTGCCTGCACTCAGAACCTGCTTGCAGGTTGGAGCAATGGGGATGGGAAAGGCCATAGCTCATTCCCTTTCCTCCTCTTCTCTGAATTTGTATTTAGAGAGGGGCTCTTGCTTTCTTCCATGGAACTAAGTGGGCCAAGAGTTTGTTGGGCTCCATGCCATGGAGAGCAGACACTGGATCTCTCTCGAAATTATAACAGAATCTGTGAGGCAGCAAGTCCTTAAGGATGTGTGCCCAAGGAAACAGGCAAGAGATTGGGGATCGAGTGGGAGAGGGGCCACACAAGACACAGTCCTGCAGAACAGGGCTCCATTGCTCCCTGGGGTGGCCCTAGAGGGCCGTTCCCACGGCGGGACCCCAGCCTGAGCTACTGGGCTTGCATCCTCCTCTCCTGGCCTGTCACCAGGCAAGGGTCTGTCTGGGGATGGTGGCGCTTCCCAGCCCTGCAGGCAGTAGAATCAAGGGAGCCTGGGAGGACGGTGACCATCCTGGAGAGAGTCCCTGGTGTGCATGGTGGAAGCAAACGCATGTTTAGGAAAAGCACACAGGGAGTGGCATAAGGATGCAGAATGCACCCAGCAAGGACAGTAGCCACAAGACAGGTGAGAATAGATAGTCCCAACAAAAGACAAGACACCGAGGCTTTAAGCAACGTGCACATGTAGTTAGTCTTCTGTCCTTTTCACTTAATAGTACATCTCGGCTATTTCAGGCCCCCGGATTATAAATCTTCCTGTTTCTATTTGGCTTTTATGCAGCGTTCATTACTGGATACATTAACCATGAATATTACCCGCCTCTATTGGTGGGTGTTTGTTCTCACCAATTTTCTCACTATTACAAGAAAAATCATTCTGTAATAAATATCCATATACTAGCTTGTCACAGGCACTATGCAAAGTGTCCTTGTGGGATAAATGCCCCCCCCCCATTAAAAGGCATGTGTATTAATTTTTGTCTCCAGTAGGTGGCGCTGTCTGGGAAGGCTTCTGTGGCGCAGCCTTGCTGGAGGAAGTGTGTCACTGGAGGTGGGCTTTGGATGAAAAGCCTTGAGCAATTTCCAGTCCACATTCTCTGCTTTATACTCGTGGTTGAGAGGTGAGCTCTTAGCTTCTCGCTCCCGCCACCACTGTGCCTGTCACTTGCTGCCATGTTTCCGCCTTGATAGATCCTTATCTTTCTGGAACCATAAGCACAAATGAACTCTTCCTTCTAGGAAGTTGCTTTTGGTCAATGCTGTGTTATCAAAGAAATGGAAAAGTAACTAATACACCATGTTAACGATACAAACAGGCTGAGAACTGGCAAGTGCCCACACAAGATTTCCTCATGGTGGGAAACCACACACACACACACACACACACACACACACACACACACACACCTGCACAGGAAGGGCTCAGGGAAGAGAATGCTACCAGGAAAAAATGAGAAGGAAGGTCCCAGGAGGCCCTGTGTTCACTAGCTTGCTCCTGCACGGTTGTCTCCTCGTCTTCCTATCACCTTCCTGGTCACCCCTGTCAATCTCTGGACCCTAGACTTTCCCAACCCACCTAGGCTTGGGCTGGGAAAACTGCTGTCTGGACAAGTTCTACCAAGAAATCAGGTGCCCCCCACCCCACTCTTCAGCCCCTTCCCGACTATCAGACAGTCCAACAGCAGCTTGCAGAAGGCTGGGACCCCAAACCAGCGCTCTGTGCACAGATGTGGCAGGAATGACCAGAGGAACTGGGCTGTAGTCCTCATAGAGACAGCCAAGGGGCCCTTATTTGGATCCACTAGGCTTTTACATGGTAGGTAGCCCACAAGTGACCTGGCAGACTTCTCTGCCACAGAGGCTGAGTCCTGTCCCAGCAATCCTGCCGAGCCAGCTGGGAAACCTGTCCAGCCAGTGCAGAGCCTGGGGGACCACAATCCTCACTCAGAGGCAGGTAGTATCAGGCAAGGGCCACAGTGACTTTCCCAATCCAGATGCCTGCATATACAGAGTTCCTTCCAGGTCTGTCCTAGGCCACACCCAGGGAGGGAGGAAATCCTTGCTTGGCCTTTGTAAGATGCCAAGCTGGATTCCAGAATTCATTCGTAAATCTGGAACAGGCTGGTATGTAGCATATCAGGCTAGGGCTGAGAACACGGGACACAGAGGGACCTACTGTCCATAGTTGAGCCCTGGCTTTACAGAGGAAGGGCAATTAGAAGCAAGTGAATTGTGAGGGGTATGGGGCCACAAGGGGCTAGAATGTGAAGAAGTGATGGGGAATGCAGCAACTGGGCCAAGAACAGAGGGGCAAATGGTCAGGGGAGGCATCACTGAGGAAAAGCCAAAGGATCGCCATGAATTCAAAGCCAGTCTGGGCTGCAGATTAAATTCAAGGTTACCTTGGGCTACAGGATTAGATGGGGCTGAGGATGTAACTTAGCTGGTAGAGCACTTGCCCCAGCATGAATGAAGTCCTGGGTTTCATCACTAGTACTGCATAAGAGCTGGTATAATGATGCATACCTCTAACCCAGCGTCCAAGAGGTGGACACAAGATAAGGAGCTCGGGGACTATTCATTCACTCTGCCACATAGTGAGTTCCAGGCTAGCTTGGGACACATGATACATTGTATCCATAAGAAGAAAGGAAATTGAATGGAAAAATGAGAAAAAGAGAAAAAAAATCTCCCCCAAACAAGTTTGTGTTAAATACAAGAGACTTTTTATGCCATTGCTTCCTAAATGATACAGTGATTTACATTATACTGGGTGTTATGCACAGCCTAGGTGAACTTTCAAGTCCACGAGAGCATGTGCATGGGGTCTTGGAGCATCTGTGAGTTTGAATGTCTGCATGGGGCCCTACAGCCAGCCCCAGAAGCACTAAAGGACTGCAGTGTTCAGTCATCGCCTACCTCCAGGTCTCTCCGACTCTAGACATCAGCCAATGGCAGGACGTCGTAGAACTGAAGAGCGAGGGGCGGAACAAACAACTGAGCTGAGTCCCTTCTGTGCCCCCTGTCTCCCAGGCTGTGTGGTATGACCTGGGGGCTGACGCCTCCCTCTGATCTCAGCTTCTTCCTCCTGCTCCCCAGCAGCCACCCAGCTGGCTTGTTTAACCTGTGGGTGTTCCTACACTGAAACTAGACAGTCCTCGGAGCTCTTCCGAACAAGCCCCAGCAAGCAGAGGTCGGAGCCTGACCTGCAGCTACTTAGCCAGGGTTCTGTCACCTCCAGCCTGTGGCTGCAGCGCCACAAGGAGAGGGGCTGCGGCGTCCTAGGTTCAAGTGTGGGCTGTACCCTTTTGTGGAGACAGGCCGAGAGCCGGTGTCATAACCTGGCGATTCCCAGCCTGCATCTGGCCCACAGATGTGCGTCATCTGGCTGAAAATTTGAGTTTTTAAAATTTGAATTCATTGCCAACATTTGAAAATCAGTAGTTTTCCCATAGAAATACAGATTTAAAAATTTTTTTTAAATTTATTTTGGCAGCTTTGGAAAAATGGGTGTGGTGTCCCACAGGGCACCTCTGTTAGGAAGGCCTGAGACATGAAGAACATAGTCCTCCTTACTAGGCCGCTCCATCTCTTGATGCTATATGCCCAGTTCTTAGGTGTCTGAGTGATTCAGATCTAGAACTTCCTTCTCATCGGTAAGGGGATCCTGGAAGCAGAAATGGTAAGAAGATCCTAAGTGACTCTCCATGCATACTAACAGAATCAGTTAGGAACTGAGCTGTGTCCCAGCCCCACTATAGGTCTCAAATCACTTCAGCAGGGAGATGAATGAGAATTCCATACAGCTGGGACAGCTGGAATTTGGGGCGGCAAAGATGCATTCCCAGAATCCCCCAGAGTCTTGAGGACGCCCACACCCTTTGTCCCAGCCACCGTAAGAAAGGCCACACTGATAAGGCCCTGGGCGAACAGATGACAACATTCTTGGGACTCAGATTAAGTGGGAAGGGCCACCTGCTCAGCACATAGCTCAGGGCTGCCAGGAGGCGGGCAGTGGCTGCTGGGCCACTAGCAGCAGGGGTACCAGCCCTTCCTGGCATTTCAACAATGCCACAAGCACCCAAGCTGTAGCAGGGAAGCTACATAGTCTCATTCTGCAAAGACTGTAGGGAAAAAATACCAGTCTTGTAGGCAGGGAGTCTGGGTCTGCCCTACACCCCAATCTTTGCTGCTTCTGAACATTGTTACAGAGACGGGCACACCTCCATATACGCCCAAGGCACAGATAGGACTGGCTGGTGCAGTGCCAGGCAGGGCCTTGGGGAAGATGGTCCAAGGCTGGCATGGCCCAGGCAGTAAATGGAGTGAGAAAGCCTCCTCTCCACATTTCCAGCCCATAGAGAAGTCTGAAATGGCTTCTTCTCTAGACTAACGTTGCGTTATGGCTACAGTGCTCCAAATGGCATCAGCAGGGCACAGTCCTTGACAGCTAAGTCATTGTCATAGGTGACAGCAGGGGGAAGTCCACAGGGGCTGGGAGAAAACAGATATCTGCCTCTATGCTGATGGCCTACAGAAAACAGATATCTACCTCTATGCCGATGGCCTACAGAAAACAGGTATCTGCCTCTATGCTGATGGCCTACAGAAAACAGATATCTACCTCTATGCCGATGGCCTACAGAAAACAGATATCTGCCTCTATGCCGATGGCCTACAGAAAACAGATATCTGCCTCTATGCTGATGGCCTACAGAAAACAGATATCTGCCTCTATGCCAATGGCCTACTGACATGCCAAGCAAACTCATATATACAGGGGTCCCGTGAACTAGTCAGTCAGAAGGTGCGTTCCACACAGCCTCACAGGTAAGAGAAATGTGATGGCTCTGGGTCATAGCAAGGCCCACAGTCCAAGAATATTCTGTCAAGTTTACCAGGAGGGTGTCAATAGCAGTTGTAGATCATGTCCAAGTTCAGGTCTTGGGACCTTTGGCCTGTGTTTTACCTCCCTGAGCTCCACCCTTTGGTAGGTGTGACTCACGGTCCCCTTTCTGTAGCTGTTTGGAGGACTGAACACAATTCTGAATATAAAGCACAGGTCCATAACGGATAAATGGAGGTGACAGCTTAGGCCACACCATGGCCCCCAAACATGGTTAACCTCTGAGCTTTGGGGTAGGCACCAAGCTATCTATCTTTCAAGTGAGAGGTGACTCAAACGCCCATCCCAGCGGTTAGCATGGGAGGGAGGGAGTTCCTCTTCAGTCTATGTGGCAGGTCACCAAAGTCAGTCTGAGAGGATCCTGTGGTTGGCTGCAGTGGTTGGGGACAGCGGTTAGGCTAGGGGGGAGGGGTGCAGACCCTTCTGCTCTCAGGAAACATCCCATACCTTTGCTAAGCATTGGCCTACTGGGAATATAGACAAGAAGGCATCAGACAGAATGCAGCCTCATAGACCAGGGCTTGGGACATGTCCCTGCTTCTATGGCTCTCTCAGGAGAACAGGAAGTCAGGGGGAAAGACTCTGGAATCTTTTTCCCCCTCTCTTTAGTACTAGGCCCATCTCTTCCTTTTGCATGTCAACAACTTATTATCTCCCTTCAATGTCTTGATATGCATTCTGTCTCCTCCGATGCCTAGTATCATTTTTTTTTTTAATTTTGACATTTTTTTCAGGCGGGGTCTGATTTTCTTGCCCAGGCTGATCTGAAACTTACTCAGCGCATCTCTCCAACCTCAGCAGCCTGAGTGCTGGGATTACAGGTGGATACCCGGAGTCCTTCAGCATACATTTGGAAATATATTTGCTAGCATTAAAATATGAAATCTGCCAGGTGTGATGACACACAGCTTTAACCCTAACACTCAGGAGGAGGCAGAGGCAGGTGAACCTCTGAGTTGGAGGCTAGCCTGGTCTAGTCTACATAGTGAGCTCCATATTAGCCAGAGCTACATAGTGAGACCCTATCCCAACATATTTATGTGTATATATATGTGTACATAAGTATATATATATGTGTGTGTGTACATATTTATGTGTGTATATATGTGTACATATGTATATATATGTGTGTGTACGTGTGTGTGTGTGTGTGTGTGTGTGTGTGTATACTGCAAGTAATGAATAAGTAAAATGTGTTACATTCGTAGCCAGAGGCAGGGTCTTGCGAGCATTCTTGGCTGTTAAATCCCAGCCTGCAGTATCTTCCCTCCCTCTGATGGACCTCTGTCACCTGCTCCCCAGATCCTGATTTGACCCAGCTCTGTATCTTTTTTTTTTTTTTTTTTTTTTTTTTTTTTTGGTGTTTAGAGATAGGGTTTCTCTTCTCTGTGTAGCTTTGGAGCCTGTCCTGGAACTCACTCTGTAGACAAGGCTGGCTTTGAACTCACAGAGATCTGCCTGCCTCTACCTGCCTTCCACGGGCTGGGATTAAAGGCGTGCGCCACCACCACCCAGTCCAGCTCTATGTCTTATAGTTCCCAGGGACACATTTCATAAAAGCCTATATGGCCCTTGGAGGCCATAAGAACAGGCCTGGGGGGAATGCCAGTAACTGGCTCCAATAGCTCCTGGAAGGGCCACTCAGCTCAGAGCTTCAGCTTGCTGCCTAGAGGCAGTTAGCCTCTGTAGGGCTGGGAGTGAAAAGGGTACTCATGGCAGGCAGGAGTAGCAACATCAGAGAGAGGCACAGGTCTACCAAGGAGTCTTCGGTGAGTGGGTCTCCTCTCTCCAAGGTGACTGTCCACTCAGGACTGAGGAGGGCAGCCAGGAGAGTCTTGGAGATCCAGGGTACAATGACGTCCAAGGCACCCTTTGCTGCTCCTGCACCTCCGGAGCAGGCTTCCCACCCTACATGAGCCTGTGCCCTCATTGCCCTCCCCACTGCCCCTAGACCATGCTTGCCGGTGCCAGCTGTCTCAGGTGAGGGCTCCTTGAATCAAATGTTAAGACAAAGGTGCTGGTGTTGAGCACATTGTCGGTGTGGGACAATCCTAGGAAGCACCAGTCCAGTGAGAGAATGGCAGAAGGAAAACTTAACTTTCTGGACATTGGGGGGGGGCGGTCTGGGTGTGGCCAGAACCTCTGAATCATCACGAGAAGACAGACAGCCTGAGGAGAGGCAGCCCGGGCCCCAGCCAAGGTGTCTACCAGATGTGCAGCTTTGGGTTTGTCCTGGTGAACATTTGCTGGTAGAGAGAAGGAGCTAGAAGGTGAACCCTGCAGGCAAAGGATCCAGGGCTGTTTTCTCTCTAGAGCCCAGCAGGGTCTCTGGCACACAGAGTACTTAGCAAATATTTGTGGTTCCCAGCGTCACTCTTTCGCTAGTGACAGCAGCTGTCAGTTATGGAAGAATCCCGTGCTCTGGACTTGGCGCTAAGTGCTAGATGTCCTGCCCTTCCTCTCCACAGTCCTCTTGCTGTTCTTATGGTACCAGCATTTCCACTCACACCCGCCATTCCCACTCACACCCGCCATTCCCACTCACACCCGCCTTTCCCACTCACACCCGCCATTCCCACTCACACCCGCCATTCCCACTCACACCCGCCATTCCCACTCACACCCGCCTTTCCCACTCACACCCGCCATTCCCACTCACACCCGCCATTCCCACTCACACCCATCATTCCCACTCACACCTGCCTTTCCCACTCATGCCTGTGTTTTTTCTAGACATCCTCATTTAAAAAATGGTGTTTGGTCTCACACAAGCCTACACTTGAAGTGTAGTGCTCATGAACACACTGACTATGCGATGGAGACAGAACACATCCATCATCCCAACTCCCCAAAGTGGCCATGGTGGCTGGCATGGAGTCCCAGACATTCCTCTCTCTTGAAGCTCTCGTCCATGTATTAATGGTGCCCTTTGGTGTCTGGCCTGAGCTTCCTCTCTGTGGTTGTACTGACTTTTCTTGCTTTTCTTCCTTTGCAGGGCCTCTCACAGGCTGGTTTCTACCACAGAGCCACACCCTAGGAGGAACAAAAAATTCTTTTGAGATCAGGACCGGCCTCAGACTTACACATTATGTAGCTCTGGCTAGCCTCGAACTCACAGAGATCCACGGGCTTCTGCCTTCTGAGTGCTGGGCCTAAGGCATACGACACCATGACTGGCTTGATAAAAACTCTTTTGGGAGAAGAGTTGGAACTATGAGAACGATGGAGGAGCAGATCATTTCTGTCATGGTCTCTTACGTGACAGGAGCTTCTACTGGAGGGAAGAGATGAGCATCTACCATGCAGAATAGACCTGTAGGGCAGGCACACCAAAGGTGCAGGGCCTGACACTTTCACCCAGGGCTTGGCTTTACTCCTGTCCCAGTGTAGCCTGTGGGGCTGGAATGGGTATGTGCCACCATCCCCCCTTTTACAGAGATGAAAATGAAACCCAGTGAGACCAGGTGACTCAGCCAAGGT
This sequence comes from Peromyscus maniculatus bairdii, assembly GCF_049852395.1. NCBI lineage: Eukaryota > Metazoa > Chordata > Mammalia > Rodentia > Cricetidae > Peromyscus > Peromyscus maniculatus. The sequence goes on from NC_134859.1 coordinate 43,976,279, forward strand.
CACTGCAAGAGTGAGCCCCAGCTGAAGCACGACCCAGATGCCTCTATCCTTCCGCTCAGTATCCATTTATGACTCTGTGAGCTGCTGGGTGTGCTTAAGAACTAGGCTGTCATGCGACCAAGCTAATTGTGACTCCTAGCTCCTGACAGCTGACTCTGTGTATGGGGACACGTTCCTCTAGCTTCGGCTTCTTCTCTGCATAATGAAGGCAATGCCACTGCTTCCTAGCCAGAAAGCCACAGTGAGGACAAAAGGGCTTGGTGCTTAGCTCAGGACACACAGGACAGAGGTTGTCTGTGTCGTATGTAGCGGTGAAAGTCATGCCCATGCACTCGTGGCAGTGAGGTTCTGTGGAGACGTGTACTCTGGTGGTTATTCCTGGAGCCCCTCACTCTACCAGCAGCTATGAGGGGCAGCTGGATTGACTCCCACTCAGCATTGCTCAACCTGGGCTGACTCACCTCTGGGTGGGGCCAGTCAGGAAGAAGTCCTCACCAGCCAGGCAGCAAGGCTTTTCTCTCCAGGCTGCCCAAGTACACCCAGCTGATGTCAGCCCAGGCATGACAAAAATCACCTAGAAGGGCAGGTGCGGAGGCCCCACCTGGGTGGAGCCACATGTGTGCCCAGAGCTGGGCCCAGCTGAGGCCACCACCAATATGATTTCCAGCTGTCTCTGGTTCCTTCACTCCCTCTGTGGCTCTGGGCAGCAAGGCCTGTTACTGCTCCAGACAGGTGAATGTTCTTAAGCAGACTGTGCCTGAGCAGGTGCAGATACGAAGGTGGGGCTGGCAGAGGACACCAAAACCTGTGCATGGACTGGAGAGCTGGTGTGTAGAAATGCGGTGTGCCTACAGACTATATGGAACCTCTGGTCCTCTAGAGTCCCTTCTGAGTCTGCCATATGCAACCGGCACTCATGAGTAAGTGTCCTTACGTACCTGCCTTGGGGTGGGTCTCCATGCAAAGCCCTCTTCATCTGGGATGCTGGAGAGCACCATGCAGTCAGATTGGCAAGGCTGGTGTGTCCTTGCCTCTGTATGAGGGCAGATGCCCACCTACTCCACCGAAGCTTTATCCAATCCCCAGCACTGAAACCAAAACCAAAATGCTGACATCCCAGCAATGAGGGGGTCCTCTAATGCCCCCAAGAATGTGATGACCCACTCCTTGAGAGGCACAGCTGAAGTCTGCTGCCCTGAACCTAGAGGATTCTTTTCCTGGCACCCCAAAGGGAGAGCTTTCTCACCCAAGTCTCCTCCTCAGAGGTGGCAGATTTGGCCTATGCATTACATCTCACTCTAAAATGCCACCTCTACAAGGACAGGATGGTTATTCCATCCCCCTGTGTCTGGCTGGTACCTGGTATATGCTAGAGGCTCCATAAGGCTTCAGTGGAGTAGGTGGGCATCTGCCCTCACACAGAGGCAAGGACACACCAGCCTTGCCAATCTGACTACATGGTACTCTCCAGGGTAAACCAAGATCCTCTCGGTGCAGCTGAAGTAATTCATCTCTTTTAGTGTTCCCCAAGGCCAGAGCAACCTAGTCGTGTTCCTCTCCCTCCTTTCTACAAGCTCCCAGAAAAGCATCCTGGTGGGCAAAGCTAACAAAACACCAAGTGGCCTAGGATATCTTCCCACTAACCAAAAGCAACTAGTCAGGACTGTCTTAGGCCCAAAAGAGGTTGAGGGCCAGGCCCTGGGAAAGACACCAGACCCAGAGCAGCATGTGAAGCCTGACAACCACTCTATGTGATCTGCAGGCACTGGCAGGGACAGGTTGGTGTACTCAGGAAGAGGTGCCTCAGATTAGTGCCTAGTCACCAAGAGAGGAAGGGATGGGGTGTCAAGGTCAGATGAGCGAGCCTCACACACAGCCTGATTCATGATCCTGAGGTTTGGGTATGCACGACCAGTGTCTCTCTTGTTCTTACTGTAAAGCCCAAATCTCAGCCATGTTCCTTTCTGTAGTCCAACCTCATCATTGCAGGTCTCGTCTTCCTTTCATTCCTGCCCCACAACATCTGTCTATCCTACACAGATGCCAAAAGCCACACCTGTGTGTAACAGCCCCCCACATGGATTCTAGATGCTCTTGAAAATAAAGCAGAGCCTCCTATTAAGGCCTAAGGGCCTCCTCCCCTGAGCGACCCTCTGTCCTTGAGCTCACCTGCTCATCTCTACCTCACACCCTTTGCTTGTGCTCTGACTCTGCTGGCACACTGTGCTGGTGTCACTCAGCAGGGCTGCTCAGATGCTGTCATCTTCAGCCATCAGACCAGCCCTCAACACTGCACACCAGCTTCCTATAGCAGGGCAGTCTGCAATGAGCATGCTCTGTGCTGTGTGGGAGGACTGTGTAGAGTCCACGGACTTTTGTGAGAACTGCAAACTCTCAGATATTTTAGAAATGGTGCAGAGCACTCGGGTGTTCGGAGAATGATAAGGAGCATTCGGATACTTTGGGAGCAGTGCAGAGTGCTCAGGCACTTGAGGAACTGTTAAGAACACTCAGGTATTGTGAGCAACTATGCACAGTGCTCAGGTATTTGTGGTAACTGTGCATGGTGTTCAGGTACTTGGGGGAACTGTGCATAGCTCTCAGGTATTTGGGGAACTTTTCAGGGTGCTCAGGAATTTTGGGAAACTTTGCAAAGCATTTGGGTATTTTGAGAACCATAAAGAGTGCTCAAGCATTTGGGCGAACTGTGTACAGCAGTCAGGTATTTGAGAAACTATGTGGAGTTCTAAGACATTTTTGGAAAATGATAGAGGGTGCTCAGGTAGTTCAGGGAACCATGTACACCTCTCATGCAACTGGGGAACTGTGTACACCTCTCATGTATCCGGGGAACTGTACACACCTCATGCATCCTGGGAATTGTGCACACCTCATGCATCCTGGGAACTGTGCATACTTCTCATGTATCCGGGGAACTGTGCACACCTCTCATGTATCTGGGGAACTGTGCACACCTCATGCATCTGGGGAACTGTGCATACCTCATGCATCTGGGGAGCTGTGCACACCTCATGTATCTGGGGAGCTGTGTGCACCTCATGCATCTGGGGACTGTGCACACCTCTCAGGAATTGTGCCCACCTCTCATGTATCTGGGGAATTGTGCACACCTCTCATGTATCCAGGGAACTGTGCACACCTCTCATTCATCTGGGGAACTGTGCACACCTCTCATGCATCTGGGGGAACCGTGCACATCTCTCATGTTTCCAGAAAACTGTGCACACCTCTCACGAATCTGAGGATCTGTGCACACCCCTCATGCATCCGGGAAACTGTGCACACCTCTCATATATACAGGGAACTGTGCACATCTCTCATATATACAGGGAACTGTGCACACCTCTCATGCGTCTGGGGAACTGTGCACACCTCATGCATCTGGGGAACTGTTCACACCTCTCATATATACAGGGAGCTGTGCACACCTCTCATGCACCTGGGGGACTGTTCACACCTCTCATATATACAGGGAACTGTGCACACCTCATGCATCTGGGGAACTGTGCACACGTTTCATGCATCTAGGGAACTATGCACACCTCTCATGTATCTGGGGGAACTGTGCACACCCCTCATGCATCTAGGGAACTGTGCACACCTCTCATGTATCTGGGGGAACTGTGCACACCCCTCATGCATCTAGGGAACTGTGCACACCTCTCATGTATCCGGGGGAACTGTGCACACCCCTCATGCATCCGGGGAACTGTGCCCACCCCTCATGCATCTAGGGAACTGTGCACACCTCTCATGTATCTGGGGAACTATGAAGAATACTCAGAGAACAGTGCAGAGCACTCAAGTAGTTTGTGAATGGCCCTCATTTGTGCTGGGCTGACGTTTGTCTCACGAGGCTGAGATTATGGGTTTGGGACAGAAGACCATCACGGTGAGGTAATCCTTGTCATTATGCACATCACAGCTAAGTGACAGCTTACGGGACTTGAGCTCTCTGTCCTTTCTCCATTATGTAAAGGACTTCCATCTCTACCCTTGGTGCACCCCAGTCTCTACAGCATCAAGAACAGGCTCCCATTGTTAATGGCAAAGCAGTGTTCCGACTAGGGATCTATCTTGTTGCTGAGTTGGACCCTCCTTTACTTCTAGTTTTTCTTTTACAGACAAAGTCACAACCTACAGCGCTGTAACTCATCTCCAGCAAATTTGGTTCAAGCACCTTCATCATATGCAGTGTGGTACAGTGGGTACACAGCTGAGCTAGGCTTATGGGCCTCTTTTTGTTCATAGAAATTCCTGGGATGGCATAGCCAGAGCAAAAGATAAGTGAAGGCTTTTGATAGTATCACTAAACAAAGCCCCAAGGAAGTCACACCAATTTACTCCCTAGACTAACATTTTCCTTATTTTTTCAAGTATATTTTTCCTAGACAAAAATAATTCATGTTTTTTTTATGAGATAGCTGGAAGTTACTTATGGAAATTTGGTATGGGTGATTATGTTGGAGGTGTTTCTAGGCATGGTGGTGGTATTGTTGCTACTCTTTTTACCAAGTCTTTATCTTTGACAGGCGTCCTAGAATATTTGTGGAAGCAATTGCATAGCTTTGAACTTGCTGTAGTGAGACAGGGGAGCGAAGGTAAGGCTAAGCACAAACAAGACTATCGCTTGCTGCTGCTGCCCTGCGCTGTGTGGTTCCTATTCATGCAAAAGCATGAATGTGCCTTAAAAATTATTTAAGCACAATATAAATCTACAGAATCAGTGCAAACATCTGCTCTTTTACCTCCTGAAGTTAACTGTGAAAAACTGTCTTAGCCAGGCAGTGGTGGCACACACCTTTAATTCCAGCACTCCAGAGGCAGAGACAGGTGGATCTCTGTGAGTTCAAGGCCAGCCTGGTCTACAGAGTGCATTCCAGGGCAGCTAGGGCTACACAGAGAAACCCTGTCTCTAAGGGGGAAAAAAAAGAACTGTTTTGTGTATGAGCAGGTATATGTGCCCTTGACCTTATCTATCTATTTTTCAAGCATACACATTCTTCAAGAAGAAATGAGCTACAATGATGCACCTATGCATCATTTCCCAACAGAAGCCTCTCCAAGTCTTCCTTTGCATCCCTCTCTTCTTCCTTCTTCTGCTCTTTTTCTATTATTTTTATTTTTATTATATGTGTGTGAGTATTTTACCTGTACCACATGTGTGCCTGGTGTCCATGAGGTCAGAAGAAGGCATTGGATTCCCTGAAACTGGAGTTACAGATAGTTGTGAGCTGCCATGTGAGTCCTGGAATTGAACCTGTGTCCTTTGGAAGAGCAGCCAGTGAGTGCTCTTAATTGCTGAACCAACTCTCCAGCTCCACTGATTCTAATTTTTTATGTGTGTAAGTATTTTGCTTGCATATATGTGTAACACGTATGCATCTGGTGCCCATGAAGGGCAGAAGAGGGTATTGCATCTCCCAGGACTGGAGTCACAGACCGTTGTGAGCTGCTGAGAATGTGGGTGCCAGGAATCAAACCCAGGTCCTCTGGAAGAGCAGCCAGTGCTCTTGCCCACTGAGCCGTCTCTCCAGCCCTCTACTCTCCTTGAAATGAAATTTCTTTGTGTTGTCCCGGCTGCTTCCCAACTCTCAGGCTCAAGTGATCCTCCTTGTGGGGAGCCAGGTTGACCCAAGACTTCCTCAGAGGCCCTGATGGAAGGACAAAGGGAGCTCTAGATTTCTGTCCTTGTCCATGAGTGGATTTGGCAAGGCTGGTCTAGAACTGGGGCCAGTTCCCCCTCAGAAGAGTCAAGACTGCAGCTTCTGGGATCCCTGGGCCGTTGGTATCAGCTGCATCTTGTGTATCTTGTGTTCTCTTGTGGTACCCTGAGGTATCTTGTGCTCTCTTCACCAGCACTGCCTAATGTAGCTCTCTGCTGACTCCGACCACCCCCTCCCTGCAAACACTATAGAGTATGCTATACCTCTCAATGAACTTGCTTGGCATGAGTCATCAGCTGAGGCAAGACTTTCTGGTCCTAGCTATTGCTTTTGTCCTCTTTACTTCCTGTCATCTATTTCTCACCCCCATCCTCTTACTCAACACCCCACTGTTCAGGACCCTTATTCCTGTGAGTTTGGGTCACTTCCTGATTTACCTTCCCAAGCAACTATAGATGTATATCACCATGCCTGACATCCTTGGCTTCTACTGGCATGCAAGCTCCTGTGTGTGTGTGTGTGTGTGTGTGTGTGTGTGTGTGTGTGTGTGTGGTGTCTACTGGAAATTTTTAAAAATTTATTTATTATTCTTTTATATGCATTGGTGTTTTGCCTGCATGTATGTCTGTGTGAGGGTGTTAGCTGGCATGTGGATGCTGGGAATTGAACTCAGGACCTCTGGAAGAGCAGCCAGTGCTCTTAACCACTGAGCCATCTCTCCAGCTCTACTGGAGATTGACCCTAGGACCTTGAGCATGCTGGTATGAGAAAAGTTTTGTTTGGTTTGTCTATCAAAAGTAATTAGCCTATCAGGGCCCATAGTTCCTGAACCTCCCCTTTCTTCTTTGTGCTGATTAGCCAGTCATTTCAGATTGTGAAGTCAAGTTCCCACCAACAGGATGAGACACAATCCTATGTCAGGGATTAAAGTCAGAGGCCATTTGGGGTAAGTGTGTTTGCTAGGCCAGTTTGGGTTCCGGCACATCCGTTTTGCATCATTGGCCTTGTTGAATTACTTTCACAAGTAATTCATGTGTTCCTTTATGAGACACCAAGAGTATTCTTTCCCCAACAATTTGGGGTCTCTCTGAAATTTCAGATCCATCCAGGCAAGTATATCCTCTCCCTTGGAGGAGGCTTGCTCCATCCCAGTGATGGTGACCCCCAGGATCCTAGATGAATGACACTCTTTCAGATCAATAATGATACCAGAGCCAGGCGGTGGTGGCGCACGCCTTTAATCCCAGCACTCAGGAGGCAGAGACAGGCGGATCTTTGTGAGTTCGAGGCCAGCCTGGGCTACAGAGTGAGTGCTAGGAAAAGGTGCAAATCTACACAGAAAAACCCCGTCTCAGAAAAAAAATGGGAGAAAAAAAGAAAAAAATTATGATACCAGGCTGACAAGTTTCTCAGGAACACGGAAGGCTCAAGAAAATACTGTAGTGACAAAGTAAGTTTTGTGCACAAAACCAGGTAGAAAATGCAAACAGCAGTAAAGTCCATCTCTGTTGCTCGAGTCGTCCGGAGGCTGAATAAGAGACAGTGAACGAACTGTGTCACCGACATGAAGCAAATGTGGGGTCCTGATCCATCGGTGTCCTTGGTAAGTTCTGGTTGCCAAAAAGCAGCTGACACAGGACACTGAGGGAATCGGTTGGAAATGGATGGCGCTTTCAAAATCAGAGTATAAAAAACAAAAACAAAAACCGTCCATCTGGGAAGTTGAGGCTTTTGATTTATTATTGGAGCGGGAGAACTCTCTATTATGTGGGGTTGAGATGCTGGCAAGTTAACTCTTATGAAGTCAGGATGGGAAACAATTGTGTAGAGAGAGCTCTAAGGAAACAGATTCCCCTAGACATCGGTCGCCGTCTCGTCTGGCAGGCCCAGAGTATCTAAGTCATTTAACATTCATAAATCTATCTCAGCCCACACCATGCTTCTCAAGGCTCCTTTGCTCTATGTTTATTGTGATTTTCTAAGTTCTTTTAGCTCCAGCATCATAGTTTTAACATGACTTCCTTAGATAAGTTCTGCTGGATGTCATAAACATCAATTAGATGATGGTCTACGGTGTATTGCTGTGTTTCTTATCTGTGACTTGCACTCATTCAAAATCGAAAGCATGGCTATGGGAGATCATCATAGTTCAGCTTGTTAATTACTGGCAAAGATTAAGATGATGGATGCAGTTTTTTTTAAGAATGTAAAATTTGTAAAGCTTAAGCAGCTACAATTTGGGCAAGTCATATAAAGTATGTAGAAGATGAGAGTTTATGTATGTAAAATCAAAACTTCTAAGGTCAAAGTTCAATACATTAATGAAAAACATCTGCTTAAATGTATGTATAATCAAAGTTTATTTTTAAATGTTTGGGTTTTGCCTCAGCTTTATATAAATATTGCACAGTAGTTAAAAGTACCAGACTGGTACAACTGACCTTCTGGGTGTTCAATAACCATATTTGGAAGCCTATAATGATGTGGTCAGAAGTATTAAAACAGGAAAACATTTCCCCCTTGCTCTCCAAGGTCAACTAAGTCCCAGGGAACTATGGGACATCTTTTGAAATGTCCTGTAACTGTGGGGAGTCTCCTGTTCTCTTCTTCAGGGAGACCATGGAGACTGTGCCTGGTGAACTCTGACCAGTGTCCAGTCGACAAAGAGGAGCACCAGTGAAGAGAACATTTTTCTTCAGGCCTCCAAGTGCCTAGATCAAACAAGATCATTAATTGACCCAACTCTATAATGGCAAATAGGATTACTTCTTTGGAGTAATAGGAGGTGGGAATGATTAAAAAAAAAATTGACTAAACAGTCTAGAGTAAGAAGACTCCAGAGAAAAATAACCAGTTTCTCTTTTGGCTGAAACCAAAATGTGTCTGTCCTTGGGCTTCTTGGTAGCCTCATCTTTTTAGAGACCAAAAAGCCAAAAGTGTATTGGGGTCCTTGCTCTCTGATCTGGTTCCTATATGGTTCTAGGGTTAACTTTCCTGACAGGGAGATAATAAAATAACAATGGAGGTCTGTTAAGAGAAAACACTTTCCAGTCGAGAGAAGAGAATCTCTGACCAGGATGGAAAACTTCGTATTACAGTTGAGCAAGGTCAATTGCTTGGTCAAAGGACCATCTTTAGGAAGGCAGGATCATTTTAAACAATACTTAAGCCACCACTTACATAACAATAATTTATTTATGTTACTAGAGAATTCAAATGGTCAATATATGCTGACTAAACTTGAAAAAATGCATAATAAAGAGGCAGGAAATGTGAGGGAAAAACCTTTTCTATCCAAAGGTAGTCAGCCTGACAAGGGCTCTGTGTTTCCCGAGCCCCCCCACATCACCCCGTGCACTGACTAGCCAATTGTGTCTGACTATAACATTGAGCTCCCACCAAGGGGTGCAACGCAATCACCTCCTATGGCGGGGATAAAAAACAAAGGTCATTTTGACCCAGTGTGTTCTCAGTCCAGTCTGGGTTCTAGCATACCTTTTCCCAAAAGGAAATCACCTTGTCGAATTATTTTATTTTATGTGTTCCTTTGTGCAACAGTGAGAGTACTCTTTTCCTAACACAAGGGGCACTCTAAGACTGAGCTACATTCTCAGCCATTTTAAAGGTTTGTTTTTGACAGTTTCTCAACAAGCTGCTCAAGCTGACCTTGAACTCTCCATAGCCCAAACTGACCTTGAACTTGTGATCATCCTCATTCTCTCAGGCCACAGAAATTATAGGCCTGTACTACCAAGCCTGGGTTCCACCAGCTTTTAACTTCACAGCATTTGGTCCACCATTGGTTATTTCAATACTGTTTCTACTTTAACATTCTCAAGTTTCTTCACTGTATCAAAGAACTGTCATTTATTTATCTGGTTCTCTTAACAACAGACTATCAGAGTGTCTCCAATTTTCTGCTATTAAAAACAATGAGAGAACCAGAGAGGTAGCTTAGTAGGGAAAGCCATTTGCAACAGAGCCTGAAGACCTGAGTTCAAATCCCCAGAATCTATATGAGGAAGTGAGACACCTGACTCCCAAATGTTGTCCTATGACTTCCACATGCCCATCATGGCATGCATGCATGCAAATGTACACACACATCAAATAATAATAATAATAATAATAATAATAATAATAATAATAATAATAATATAGACTGGAGAGATGACTCAGCAGTTGAGCACATTGGCTGCTCTTTCAGAGGTCCTGAGTTCAATTCCCAGCAACCACATGGTGGCTCACAACCAACCGTCTATAGTGGGATCTGATGCCCTCTTCTGTCATAAAGGTGAACATGCAGATAGAGTATTCATACATAAAATACGCAAGTCTTTCAAAAAAGAAAGAAAAAGAAGAAGACAATGAGAGCCAGGCCAAAGAGCTGGCTCTGTAGGTAAAGCGCTTGCCACAAGCCTGCCTGGAGCCCATGATGGAAAGACAGAACAGACTCTCAAAAGTTGTCCTCTGACCATCACACATGCACTGTGGCATGTGCATGCCCACATAAACATCACATACACACAATAATAATAGCATTTAAATATAAAAAATTACAATGAAAGCCGTGTGGGATGCCTCATGCCCGTGATCCAAGCCCTCAGCACGAAGACTTCTGCAAGTCTGAGGCCAGCCTGTGGCCCAAAGTGAGGTCATGTCTCCAAAGCCAAAGAGACAGTGCCGAAGATAGAGATCAGTGGGCAGAGTGTCTGTCTTAGCAGGCACAAAGCCCTGGGTTACACTCCCAGCCAGCTGTGCAGGCACATGCCTGTAATCTCAATATTTTGGAGGTAGAGGCTGGAGGATTGGAAGTTCAAAGTCATCCTTAATTACACATCAAATTTAAGGCCTGGCTGGGATATATGAGACTTTGCCTCAGAAAATTAAAAACAAAACAACAAAGTCCAGGTATCTATTGTTCCAGTACTTGAAAAGTAGAGGCAAAAGCATTGGGAATTCATGGACAGTCTTAGCTATACAGTGAGTTTGAGACTAGCCTTGACCACCTGAGAGCATGAATTAAAAAAAAATAAAGCAAGAAGAGAGCTGGGAAGCTGTCAGGTAAAAATGCTCACTGCAAAAACTTGATGAGCAGAGCTCCATCCTGGAAGAAGGAGCCAAAGAGATGGCTCAGCAGATAAGAGCACTCATTGCTCTTGCAGAACGCCCAGGTTGGTTCCTAGCATCCACATAATTCAGTAATATCTGGAACTCCAGTTCCAGTGGCTATGACACCCTCTTCTGAACTCCACGGGCTCTTGCACATATGTGGTGCACATACATAGCCTCAGACACACACACACACACACACACACACACACACACACACACACACACAAGATAAAATAAATTTTAAAGAGAACTGACTTCACAGACTTGTTCTATGACCTCCACACATGTACAATATAACACACACACACACACACACACACACACACACACACACACCCATACAATAGCAATAAGCAAAATATTTATTTATATGAATGTTCTGTCTGCATGTACACCTGAATACCAGCAGAGGCCATCAGATCCCATTATATATTGTTATGAGCCACCATGTGGGTGCTGGGAATTGAACCCAGAACCTCTGAAAGAGCAGCCAATGCTCTTATCTGCTGAGCCATTTCTCTAGCTCCCAACAAAAATGTCAAAGCCTCCTTCTTGTGGTCTAGCAGAAGGTGCTATGCAAGTTGCCAAGGAAAAGAAACAATCAATAGTCCTATCCAGTTGTTATGCCCATGAACCACAACAATGACCAGCATGGCAAGATATCACCAAAGGTGCAATGGCTGTCTTCATATCTTGGCAGTAAGCAACAGCTCTCTAAATTGGACTGAAGCCTTGCTCAACAGGAGGGAAATCATACTTGGTACTGGAAACCGAGCCAAACACCAGGGGCTCAGTTTCTACTACCTACAACGCCCGCCACTTTACTAAACTAGCATAATTCCTAACTGCATTCCCAAACTAATTCTCAGGCCCACTGATAAGTATATCTCTCACTCCCCAGATCAATGGAGCTTCTCTTGGTGACAAATGGAAACCATTGCAGAAAACCACAACTGGCCATAATGCTTCGATCAACTGGTCATGGAGCACTCAGCCCCAGTGGCTAGATCTACAACACAACTCCTACACCCAAGGCTCAAGGGAAATGTCAGAAGAAGGATCAGAAAGATTACAAGAGCCAGAGGGCCAGGAAGTCTGTGGTGAGATTGTATCTCCTAGAAATGACAGGGAAGCGACACTCAGGAAACCTCAACAATACGGCTGCTTAAGTGAGACCTGGACAATGACAAAACCAATAGACAAGCTAACCGGGAAGAGGGAAATCTCATGGGACCACGCCTAGACAAAGGACTACAAGTAACTAGTCACTGGGATGAGCCCTTTAATTGGTTATCCAATACAAAGTGGTGGGCCCTGAAATTGTATACACAAACAACACGAAATGGACTCAGCAGGTTGTATTTGTATATTTATGCATCTATATTATGTGTTTGTAGCAATGAGAGCTAAAGAGAAGAAGGCCATCTATTTGACGGGGGGCAGGGGGGGGTGCCGGGGGGTGGGGGTGGGAGGGTTTGGTGAGGGACATGGGAGGGGTTGGAGGAAGGGAACATGGAAGAGGTTGGAGGGGAGAAAGAGAAAATGGAAGTGATATAATTATATTTTAATAAAATAAATAATAACCAACTTTTTTTAAAAGAAGAAGAAGAAGAAGAAGAAGAAGAAGAAGAAGAAGAAGAAGAAGAAGAAGAAGAAGAAGAAAAGCAATAAGAGAAGGAAAGGGAGGGGAAGATAAACACCCTAGGACAAATCTCTTCCTCTTCCTGGGCAATCAGTTTTACAACCTATCTTTCTAAAAGCGGCACTTCTAAGTCCAAGGAGTCCATATGTCAGAGTTTAATGGAATGGCTAACCTACTCTTCTGTCCAGACTGTCTGTATCTAACATGTGACACTCTCTCCTGTGCATATCAGGAAACTCTTGTCACTTGCCTTCTGCTCTAGAAAAGCTCCCTTCCCTGCCAGTCCCCATTCCAGACGAAAGGGACCTCTGAAATCCTTCAGTTTCGCTTCTGAAGCAGCAAGCTGTCCTCGCCCATGAGTGTGCAGTAGCTCCCGTGCCTGGAGTTCACTTGAACACAATGCTGTCCTCTCTGTGCCTTAGCCTCTTCATCCGAGCACTCGGAGGAAAAGAGGACCTAAGTCAGCTCACCATGGTTACCATAGCTCAGCTTCCACTGGACCACAGTGACGCAGACTGAGCTGTCTCATCAGTGAATGTGGACTCACTGGTGGAGTCGAGTGGCTACAGGAAACTATTTCTCCTAAAAAGCTCAAAACCATTTGACAACTGGCTCTTGAAAAACAAGTAACACATAAGAAAGATGCCGCTGTAGCCAAGGCCAAGTCATAGGTATAATAATACATGTTAATGCTAACACTTCATGTGCTTCGGGGCTGACTCCAAACTCCTCCGCACCATCACATTAGTTCTCACAATCTTTTTGGTCACATGCTTTGTTTTATTTGTTTTGTTGACAGCGTCTCAGGTAGCCCACGCAGGCTTTGAATTCTGTATGTCAGAATCTAATGGTCCCAGTGTCACAAAGAGACAGACAAACACAGCCAGCATAACTCAGAGACAATTTACTTCTTGCACAGTGGCATACAATGACCCAAACCAGGTGAACAACCACACTGGGGCAGGAAGTTCCCTCAGTTTTTATGCTAAAGTAGGTGGGGACTGTGTCTAATTCTACTGGTAGGCGCTTGACTTCAAGATTCGATGTGATTCATAATTGGCGTGAAGGGGAGGGTGGTGATGGAGTCAAATCTCAGGAATGTCTGGCATCCAGGGCTTGGGCAAACAGGCTCGTACACAGAGGTTCACAGGATGGGGAGGTTTGGAGGATCCTGGCCCTTGCTGAGCTAGCCTTCTCAGAGAGAAGATTGTTCTTCACACACGCATATATGAGAGGATAAACTTCAACTTCTGACCCTTCTGCCTCTACTTCCTTCATGCTGGGATTACAGGCACATGCCTTCGTGCATGACTAGTCCTCACAATCCAAAGAAGTAGCCACTATTGATATAGCCTCCTCTTGGGATTCACACCCCAGGCCAGCCCTCCCACCTGGAGACTAGGTAGGCCCGGGCCATAGCTGACTGACTTTGGACTTCAGAGTGCCATGCTCATCTCTGAAGAACGCCTATCTTTGTCCTCCTCCCTCCAGGAGCACTTTGGGGGTTTCTGAGATCCGCAGCACGGAAGGGGAAGGAGAAAGGTGAGGCTCTGAACTCTGAGGAGGGGCTGTACCTACGCTGATGCTTCTGGTTCAGACTCCACAAGACCCAAAAGAGTCCTACCCATCTGTTACGTGGCCGTTTCCTCCTGGATCACAACCTCTGTGTAGGCGCAAAGCTATACAGAGAAACTCTGTCTCAAAAACCAAAAACCAAAAAAAAAAAAAAAAAAAAAAAAAAAAAGGTGAAACAAGATAATCGATTTGAAAGTGAGTGAAATACTTCATCCTGCACAGAAGTTCCATTAAAACAGAAAACTAACCATTTGAAACAGCTTCCAGAAGTTCCTGAAACTGACCATATTCACTAGGCCCCTCCTACCCCAAGACTCTATAAGCAAGCGACTCTCAGACAAGCAAAGAAGACTCTGAGACAAGCTGAGCAACCTGGAAGAAGCAGAGACCAGCCAGACTGCCTAGAAGGAACAAAGACCAGCTGAACTGCCTGGAAGAGATTCAGACGGATTGAGCCACCTGGAAAGGACATCGTTTGAGCTGCCTGTGCAGGGTGCTCCAGGTTTCCAGATTTTGTGAGCTGCCATTTATACTGGGGTGGGCTTTGGTGATGAAACTGCCATTGAATCATTTCTAGTCCTGTAAATGACCCATATTCTTGTAAGGAACGTCAACAAAACTTATGGGTTCACCAAGTTGGACTTCAGTATATCCTAACTTTGATCTGTCACGGGCTCCCTGTCTGGGGTGAGTAGATGGCTGTGTACATTTTCCCAAGAAAAGTTTGTCACACAACACCCTCAATTCCAAGGCCCAAAGAACCTATCACCTTGGAATCTGGCACCTCACAAACAAGGAGCAATGGTGAAGCCATGGTTCAGACAGTGCACAGTGCTCAACATGGGGGGGGGGGAGATGGTCTCAATAGTCCATGGCCAGTGGAGGCTTCCTGCTCTCCTTGACCTCAAAGCCTTTTCCTTTTCCACCTCTGTCATCCAGTGATAGGAATCCTCTGGGATAATTTAATCCCCAGAGGAACCTTTACTCATGCTAACTGAATAAAAACATCCGGAAATGGGGCTCTGGAATAGGGACTATTAAAAATACCCTGGCCTTCAAAAACCAAGGCTCTGTCCACTGTTCCCAGAGATGCCTAAAGATAAGGAATATTGGATACTTTTATTTAAAAAGTCAGAATCTGGGAAGCTTTTGCTCCAAAAATGTGAGGAACTGGGTTCAACCCCAGAACCCACGCAGAGCGTTGTGTGGTGCCATTCAGTTAAAATCCCAGTGTGCCTGAAATGAGTTGGGAGGTGGAGCAAGAAGAACCCCAGGATGAGCCAAGTAATGTACACAGCTCTAAACAGCAAAGAGACCCTGCCTCAAATAACTTGAAAGGTAAGGACCAGCACTCAAAGTTGTCCTTTGACCTTTGCATATGAGGGCTTGTGTATACATGAATATGGTACACATCACACACACAAATAAATAAACAAACAAATAAATAAATAAAGTGCATGCCAGAATCCTATGATCAGTTATTAGCAAAGAAAAGAAGAAAGTCCACTCCTCATATGTGCATAGCTATGTGGGAACTTCTCCAGGGGTCATCCTCACGAGCTTGGATAAATTTCAGTATAGCCACACAATGGGCAACAAGGAAGCAATGTAAAAAAAAAAAAATGACTGACACATTATGATGGTTAATCTTCATTGTCAATTTAATTGGATTATTAAATGCCTAGGGCATCAGTTAGCAACACCTTTGGGTGTGACTATGAGGGTGTTTCCAGAGAAGATTAACTATAAGAACTGGTCCTGAGTGTGGGGAGTGGAAGAAGTCCTGAGTGAATACTGTTGTTGACTCAATAGTGGCCATGTGTTGTTAACTCAAAAACCGCCATGTCAAGGACCACAATACTTCAGACTCATAGAAATGTCAAAGCCTTCCCTGGGCAAGGCTCAGAGGAATGGCAAAACTTTCCCTTGGTCAAAAAAAAAAAAAAAAAAAAAGGCTAAAGAATTGACCTTTTGCCAAAAGCAATATATGCAGAAAGTATGACCACAGCTTCCTTCTCCCCAATGTTACAGGCTGAAACCACTCCCCTAGAGAGACTTCTTACTGACATGAACTAACACTGACTCCTCCTTTAGCTGTATACAATTAAGCCCACCTCCTTGTTCAGCTGTATGTAATGAAGCCATGATTTAGATGTATAAAATAAACTGAGTTTCCAGGCTGCTGCTAGTGTTTTTCCATCACAGCAATCCACCAGAGCCCAGATTTCTGTACATGTGTCTTTGAGTCTGTCCTTTCTTCAGTCTCCTAGTCTTCATCCATCATGCTAGTCTGGGCAAATCCAAAGGCGTGCAGGTTACACAGGATTGGTCATCAAGGGTGGGCAGCACCATCCTATGTGCTGGGTCCTGAATTGAATAACAAGAGAAAAAGAAGAGGTCTGGCATTCCCCAATCTTCCTGTCTATGGAGACGTGAACAAGGCAGCCTCACTCACACGCCTGCTTCTAAGGGCACCAGCAGTGCCTGCTGCCATGCCTCGCCTGCTATGATAGATTGTAGCCACAAACTGTGAATTAAAAACCAAACCAAACAAAAAACTATTCCTCTCTGAAGTTGCCTCTTGTAGGATATTTGATCATAAGCCACTCAGTCTCTGTGTGGACATATGGATTTCACAGACATAACGCTAAGTGAGAAAAGCCAGGTACAGTGAGCGGATTCTCACTCATACCAAGTTCAAGGATAGGCAAGAAGGTGGAGAACAAAATAGTGGTTACCTCTATGTGAGTGTGTGTGAGTTTGTGTAAATTCTGCTACTTCCCTAGAGGCTTTCACAGCAAGACTCAACTGCCTTTGGGTCTCACCTGAGAGGCTTTTCTTGCTTGCCCGCTGGCTTGCTTGTTAGGGGCAATGTATAATATATTCTACATTACACTGAAAGCAATGGAGAATCATCTTTCTCATTTGGTTTGGCTCTTGAGACAGGGTCTCACTATGCAGCCCTGGCTGTCCTGGAACTCGATCTGTAGAATGGGCTAGCCTTGAGATCACAGAGATCAGCCGGCCTCTGCCTTTCCAGCACTGGGATTAAAAGTGTGCACTACTATACCTGGCCTGAATCATTTTGTTTTGAGAGAGGGTCTTGTTTTATAGCCCCAGACAGCCTGGTACTCTCTATGAAGCCCAGGCTGGCCTCAAACTCACAGCAATCCTGTTTCAGTCCCTCAAGTTTACCACAATACTTATCTAAAATACTATGCATGCTATGTAAGTGTTCTGTCACTGAGCTAAATCCCCAGTGAATACAGCCCAATGAATGTTTGTATTCTAGTTCTCCAAAAAGGGAACCCAAAGCTATGAGACTCAAATCTGGCTGGGTGGGTTTTATAATCAGATATGGGAAATAGTTGAGCATGACGAAATAATATGTTCTCACCTATTCAGTTGTGGCTAGGAGTTGGCTGGGTACCCACTCTCTGCTAGGCCCTGAATTAGGTGGGGGAAATGCAGTAGTAACCCTGCCCCAGCTCTGCCCTAGAGATGATGAGGCTGGTGGAATGTTAATTCACTTCAATGTTGTCTAGTTTCATTCCTTGCATCTGGACCCATCTTCTGTACCCTCTGGTCTTTCATAATCGTTTCCTGATGGATCCTATTTCTAAACTTCTGCTTGCCACTCAATTCCCACACCAAAGGTCCCTATGTAAGTGCCTAGTCAAAAGATCCATAATTGCACTGGAATATGGTTCAGTGGTGGAGCACTTACATGGCATGTTTAAGGCCCTGGGTACCACCCAGTTTGGTACTCTCCACTGTCCAGGCAACTGTGGTGCCAGCCTGAAGAACTGAACTCTCACTTACAAAGTACTTATTTACTTACCACCATAGGCAAGGTCCTAGTGTGCCCTGAGCCCAGTGGGCCTCTTTGTTCAGATAGTCATGAGATAATAGTACCCACCACCAGCAGCATACCTGCCTTCTCCCCTTCCTAATGCCTCCTCCATCAGGGCAGTTTGACTCTGCAGCACCACCCTAGTGATAGCCAGACTTCTGTTTGTTTACACAGGCTGGGCTGGAGGTCCCGAGCTCATCTTCCTGCTGTGGTGGTCTGAAATGTCTTTCCTTCTCCTTCTCCAGGTTGAGTCTTACTGTCCGAGATATTGCCTTTTCCAGGAGCCCCCACCCCGAGGCTACCTATGGAGTCAGGCGTTTCCCAGGCAGAGCCCCACAGCTTCCCAGCGGAGGGTGTCTGTTTGCCTCTTGTTTCCATGAGTCTCCATTTGCTTGAGCTCAGACTCTTGTCAGGCTACCAGCCTCAGGATCCCTAAATCACTCTTCTTCATATCCACAGCTGTGACTTCAGTGGTGTGTGGCAGGCCTAGACAGAATATGCTCAGCATTTTCTTCCTTCCTTCCCTCCCTCCCTCGCTCCTTCCCTCCCCTTCCCCTCCCTCCCTTCCTTCCTTTGGTTTTGTTTTTCTTTTTTATCTAAAATATTTTTTAATATTTCATTAAGAATTTTTTTCATTCATTTTGCACACTAATCAAAGATCCTCCACTTCCCTCCTCCTGCCTCCCCAGCCCCAACCCCCCCCCACTCCCGTCCACAAGAAGGCAAGGCCTCCCATGTGAAGGTACATCCAGTAGAGGCAAGTCCAAGCCCTTTCCCCTGCCTCAAGGTTGCACAAGGTGTCCCATCATAGGTAGTGGGCTCCAAAAAGCCACCTTATGCACCAGGGATGAATTCTGATTCTACCACCAGCCCCCCTGCCCTGCTCCAAGCAGATCAAGCTACACAATTGTCTTACCATCCAGAGGGCCTAGTCCAGCCCCATGCAGGCTCCACAGCCATTGATGCAACTTTCATTAGCTCCCACTAGTTTGGCTTGGTCGTCTCTGCAGGTTTCCCCATGATGATCCTGATGCACTTGCTCATAGAATCCCTCTTTCTCCTACTGGACTCCTGGAGCTCTGCCTGGTATTTGGCCATGGATCTCTGCATCTGCCTCCATCAGTCATTGGAGAAAAGCTCTGTGATGACAGAGTATTCACCGATCTGATCACTGGGGCAAGCCAGCTCAGTTCAGGCACCCTCTCCATTATTTCTAGTAGTCTAAGCTGGGGTCATCCTTGGGGATTCTTCCCTAGCAACGGGTTTCTCTCTATCCCCATGCTATCTCCCCCCATCATGGTATCTCTCTCATTGCTTTCCCACTCCATCCCTGTTCCAGCTCAACCATCCGATTCCCGTATGTTCTCATCCCCCATCCCCTACCCTTCATTGCCCACCCCTCACCCCGAGTTCACTCATGGAGATCTCATCTATTTCCTGTTCTCAGGGCCATCTATGCATCCCTCTTTGGGTCTTCCTTGTTAGCTAGCTTCTCTGGAGTTGTGGGTTGCTGTCTGGTTATCCTTTGCTTTACTTCTAGTATCTGCTTAGGAGTGGTTACATACCGTATTTGTCCTTCTGAGTCTGGGTTACCTCACTCAGGATGATATTTTCTAGTTCCATCCATTTGCCTGCAAATTTCATGATGTCATTGTTTTTCTCTGCTGAGTAGTACTCCATTGTGTATATGTACCACATTTTAAAAAATCCGTTCTTCAGTTGAGAGGCATCTAGGTTGTTTCCAGGTTCTGCCTATTACAAATAATGCTGCTATGAACATAGTTGAGCATGTGTCCCTGTGGTATGATTGAGCATTCCTTGGATATATGCCCAAGAGTGGTATAGCTGGGTCTTGATTGATTCGCAATTTTCTGAGAAACCACCACACTGATTTCCAAAGTAGCTATACAAGTTCACTCTCCCCCCAACAATGGAGGAGTGTTCCCCTTGCTCCACATCCTCTTCAACATAAGCTGTCTGCAGTGCTTTTGATCTTAGCCATTCTGACAGGTGTAAGATGTTATCTCTGAGTTGTTTTGATTTGCATTTCCCTGATAACTAAGGATGCTGAACAATTCCTTAAATGTCTTCTGGCCATTTTAAATTCTTCCTTTGAGAATTTTCTGTTTAGCTCTATAGCCCATTTTTTAATTGGATTGTTCATTATTATGATGTCTAGATTCTTGAGTTCTTTATATATTTTGGAGATCAGCCCTTTGTCAGATGTGGGATTGGTGAAAATCTTTTCCTATTCTGTAGGCTGTCGTTTTGTCTTATTTACTGTGTCCTTTGCCTTACAGAAGCTTCTCAGTTTCAGGAGGTCCCATTTATTAATCTTTGCTCTCAGTGTCTGTGCTACTAGTGTTATATTTAGGAAGTGGTCTCCTGTGCCAATGCGTTCAAGACTGCTTCCTACTTTCTCTTCTATCAGATTCATTGTAACTGGTTTTATATTGAGGTCTTTGATCCACTTGGACTTAAGTTTTGTGCATGGCAATAGATATGGATCTATTTGTAATCTTCTACATGTTGACGTACAGTTATGCCAGCACCATTTGTTGAAGATGCTTTCTTTTTTCCATTGTACAGTTTTGGCTTCTTTGTCAAAAATCAGGTGTTCATAGGTGTGTGGGTCAATGTCAGGGTCTTCAATTTGATTCCATTGATCCACATGTCAGTTTTTATGCAAATACGAAGCTTTTTTTTTTTTTTTTAATTACTATAGCTCTGTAGTAGAGCTTGATGTCAGGGATGGTGATGCCTCCAGAGGTGGCTTTGTTGTACAGGATTCTTTTAGCTATCCTGGGATTTCTGTTTTTCCAAATGAAGTTGAGTATTGTTCTTTCCAGGTCTGTGAAGAATTGTGTTGGGATTTTGATGGGGATTGCATTGAATCTGTAGGTTGCTTTTGGTAAGATTGTCACTTTTACTATGTTAATCCTACCTATCCATGAGAGATCTTTCCATTTACTGATATCTTCTTCAATTTCTTACTTCAGGGACTTAAAGTTCTTGTTGTACAGGTCTTTCACTTGCTTAGTTAGAGTTACCCCAAGGTATTTTATATTATTTGTGGCTATTGTAAAGGGTGATGTTTCTCTGATTTCTTTCTTAGCCTGTTAGTCATTTGTATATAGGAGGGCTACAGATTTATTTATTTTTTTTTTTAGTTAATCTTGTATCCTGCCACATTGCTGAAGGTGTTTATCAGCTGTAGGAGTTCCCTGGTAGAATTTTTGGAGTCACTTATGTATTCTATCTTATCATCTGCAAATAGTGAAAGTTTGACTTCTTCCTTTCCAATTTCTTTCTTTCTTTTTTTTTTAAGATTTATTTATTTGTTTTGTATACAGCATGTATGACTACAGGTCAAAAGAGGACACCAGATCTCATTACAGATGGTTGTGAGCCACCATATGGTTGCTGGGAATTGAACTCAGGACCTCTGGAAGAGTAGTCAGTGCTCTTAACCTCTGAGCCATCTCTCCGGCCCCTTCTTTTCCAATTTCTATCCCTTTGATCTCCTTTTGTTGTCTTATTGCTCTAGCTAGAACTTCAAGTACTATATTGAATAAATATGGGGAGAGCGGACAGCCTTGTGTCTTGTTCCTGATTTTAGTGGAATTGCTTTGAGTTTCTCTCCATTTAATTTGATGTTGGCTGTTGGCTTGCTGTAAATTGCCTTTATTATGTTTAGGTATGTTCCTTGTATTCCTGATCTTCCCAAGGCCTTTATCAGGGTTTCTCTGTGTAGCCCTGGTTACTCTGTGGACCAAGCTGGCCCCAAACTCACAAAGATCGACCTACTTCTGCCTCCAGAGTGCTGGGATTAAAGGTGTGTGCCACCACCGCCCGGCCAGTATTTTCTTAATAAGGTAGTCTTGATTGGCCCCGAGATATGGGTAGAACTTTAAAATATTTTTTGAAGAGCTTTAATTACATTTTAAATTCATTTGTGTGTGTGTGTGTGTGTGTGTGTGTGTGTGTGTGTGTGTGTATACATATAAGTGCAGCACACTGTGCACTCATAAGGAGGTCAGAGGACAACTTGTCAGAGGTTGCTCACTCCTCCACCGTGTGGCTTCAGGGGACTGATCTCAATTCTCAGGTTTGGCACTAAAAGCCTTTATCCACTGTGCCACCTCGCTGGCCTAAGTCTTCCTTTTTAAACAAGTTGTACACGTACATAAAACAAAACCCAAAAGGAGCAAAAAGGTTTTATAATGAAAATTAAAAGTAGGTCACTTCCCAATAACCTAGTTCTTCTCCCCAGAGGCCACCATTGGTATCACTTTCTGAGTATTCTGTGCAGACAAGAGCTGTCAGTCTGCCTTCACTCATTCCCCTTTGTTTTTGGAAAAATTTAAAAGAACAAGAAGGTTGCAAGAATAATGCAGTAAACACCCTCTGCCATATTTCACCAATTAACGATTGGCCATAGTATGTGAAATATTTTGCAAGCATTATTATCACTTAATGCTTGCAAACCCACACATTCATGTCAGTTTTGTACATGAGGTCAATGAGGCACCAGCCAGGGTAAAGGACTTGCCCACAGCTGGATCAGAGCTGGGCTTTCCCCTCAGGCGGTAGGAAGACTTTGATCTGAGTTCCTTCATTCCTGATTCTTTGTGCAGGAAAGCATTTCTTTCTCAAAATGGGAACTACACCTCCCGGGGTAGTCACCAGATGATCAGCGGAAAAGTACACAGCTCTGAAGGCATCTCTTCCACTAAAGCCTCCTCATAACCTGAGCTCAGCGGCTCTCAATGCTGCTACCATCTGCTCCAATATCACCTTCACCGTGAAAAAATGAGTTAGCTTAGACTCTGCTAAAAACTCAGGCTGATTCCGAACTGTCAGCCCGCTGAGCCAGGAATCTCAGGCCTAAGCGATCCCTCCCTCACGTTGTTCCTCCCTCTCTCCCCACTCCTCCTTAGACGTGTCTCACTATGGTCCAGGCTGACTTCAAACTCTCCATCCTCCTAGATCTGCCTCCAGAGTCCTGGGACCACATACTCCTTTCTTGTTCCTCCTCCCCCACCTCTACCTGCATACTTGGGACCATTTCCGCAGGCTCCCTGCTTAGATCTCCCTCCCATTGCTGCTGGAAGCACTCTGTCTCCTAAGGAGCAGGGGTTGTCCCCTCCACCCTGCTCCTCTCCGCCCATTCTGCACTCCCCTGTTCTTTCCTTTCCTAGTGGCCTTTTGCCTGGAAGTCTGGGCAACAGTGGCCTACAGTAATAGTTCGGCCGCCTCCTGGCAAAGTGACCTTGCACAAGCAATTCCCAGCGTCTGAGCCTTTGTTTCAGCAAGCACCTAATGAAGGTGCCTAACTCCGTATCTTGCAGAACTGGGCTCACTCATCTCCCATCTTAGAATTGATAGCTCCTTAAGGCTGCTGACATCTAATCATGTCGGAAACACTATGTATTATTACTTAACTGTTCCACGCACCTCAGTTTCCTCACGTAAAACAGGAATGATCATGGAAAGATTGAGGAACTTTAATGAGCTGAAACATGGGGAGCACTTGAAACAGTTCCTAGCCCTAATAGTGCCATCTGGGTCGACCGAAGACCCGGCCCAAAGTAGGGGTGCAGGCTGGGCGCGGCAGAAGGCCGCAGGGAAGAGGCTACGAGGGAGGCAGGGGCCCTCGGGGAGACCGCGGCGATCCGCGGCTCCCTTCCGGGAGCAGCCCAGCCCAGCGCCGCAGCTGTCAGGCCGCGGGCGTCGGCGCCAGTCCACCAAACCTGAAAGTTCCATCCCAGCGCCTCCACCTTCCCAGCTTGGACAAGTTACCTTGCGCCCGCTGCTCCCGGTCCCGCCCCCGCCACCCATTGGCCGACGGGTTTCTTTGTTAGCAGGAGCGTGCGGGCGCCATTGGCCCGCGGGGCTGCCGGTTGCGGCGCCCCGCCCCGCCCCGCCCCGAGTGCGCGCGGCGCCGCGCTCGGTTCGTTCGCGGTGGCGGCGGGCGCCCGGTGAGCGCGACGGCTGGACTTGCCGGCCGGCGCCTTGGGGGCGGCCGCGGTGGAGGCAGCGGCCCGAGGCCGCGTCCGTCCATGGACCCGCAGCGGCCCGGCGGCGGGGCGGGGCGCGAGGCGGCGCGCGCGCTCTGAGGCCGCGGCGAGCAGGCGGGGCGCGGCGTGAGCGGGGAGGCCTTTCCGGGCCTGCGGCGGCCAGCGCAAAATGCGGCGGCGGCCGCGCTGAGTCCCGACCTCCGGGAGCGCGCTGGGCCGGAGTGGCCCGCGCCGCGGCCGCCTAGGCGACATGTCGGCGGCCAAGGAAAACCCGTGCAGGAAATTTCAGGCCAACATCTTCAACAAGAGCAAGTGTCAGAACTGCTTCAAGCCCCGCGAGTCGCATCTGCTCAACGACGAGGACCTGACGCAGGTGAGCTGCCGCGGGGTGCGGAGCTGGGAGTCCTGCCTGCGAGTCGGGCGAGGAGCCCGGAGCCTGCGAAGGCCAAGAGAAAATAAAAATGGAGCAGGGGAAAAAAAAAATGCGTGAGAGTTGGGGGATGGGGTTGGAATGGGGGCGGGAAGAGTATCGATAGAGCCGGGACAAAGGGAAAATCCTCAAGTATGCCGAAAAATAACATCCTTTCCCGTTCCCATAGCTCTGCCGTGTGATTCATGCTTTTTGGGTGACTCAAAAAATGTCTGGTTTCCCTGGATAGGAACAAAGTGGGGCTTGCTTGCCGCTTGTCAGGACTCTCCTACCCACCCCCAGACTCTTGTCTTGGGGCTGGACTCAGACTTGGCCACCAGACTGTCCCAGGAATTGGCTTGTGTGCGTGGGCCACCAGCTTCCATCTTGTGGAACAGAGCCTGCCCTCCTTCTAAGTCACTGTCACCGTCAGGGCTCGGAGAGAGGTGGGGTATTTCTAAGTGGGGATGGGTGGGTCTTGCTCTTGAACTGATGGTAGGGACGGTTTTTGTTGAGGGGGGTCCCTGTTTCTGCTCTCTGGCAGGGGAGTCCAAGAAGACTTGTGTGCATTCTGGGGAAAGTCGATTACCTCCTCTTTATGTCTTTATCTGTTGGTCGGGATTTTGGATCGGATTAGTAGCTCTTCCTACCCCGCGTCAAAGTCACAGACAGGAAAAACAGTTCTAGGCCTCCACCCCTGAGTAATAAATGTCGGAGATGGGAAATTTGTGTTGATACAAGGTCCCTCGTTTGGGCCACAGGCCCTGTTGGCCCTTGGGAACTGGGTGCTCTCAGGCGTCTGGTGTTGAAAATTCCTGGCCTTATTTGCATTGCACCACTTTGGGAAGGACCTGTGCATCCTGCTTACCTTTCCCCCCTGCTCCTCTTTAGTTACCCCTCAACATCTGATTGTCCCCTGCTTGCCGATGCCAGTGGAGTTTCCCCATGCATTCCAGTCCAGTGCCACCTGGTACTAGCCACTCCTTTTTGGAAAGGGCTGTTTAGACTGAAAACATTGCTTTGAAGTTCCCTGATTTGGCTGTTTTTAATGCCTTTCTGGGCAAGCAAGGTTTGACTTGTTTTATGGGGCAAACCAGAACTGGGTGGTAGGGCAAGGGGTAGGGCAGGGGTTACGGCATCTTTCTCTGAGGTCAGATTTCCAATAGCCAGGAAGTAATCAGGAAGCTTAACTAGATTCTCCAGGTCTCAGTCATTGATTTGTGAGGACACCCAGGGCCTTAGCGACCTGTCTACTTGGGAAGGGCAGAACTCCTGAAGAGAGAGAAATGGTGATTTCCTCTTCTCATTTGAACTCTGTTCTGGGAAGCAGTTTATGGGATTTATGAGGTGACTGCTTCTAGTCTTGGCTGTGACTTTCTGAGGTCTGACCTTGAACGAATCTTTTTACCTCTGTGTGTTTTAATTTCCTTATCTGTAAACTGGTAATAGTGATTACTGGCTTACTTCTCCCACGGTACTATTATGAAAAGCAAAAAAATGTATTTTATTGAGCTTTTCCTCTTATAATTTAACAAACCGAAAAACCACCCATAGAACAGTCAACTTTGATTTAAGTTTCTGAACTTGGCAAAGGCTGTTTTGAGAGAGGTTTGTAAGTTTCCAGGTTATTTGGAGCAACCACACAAACTGGTAATTAGATATTTATGCTACACAGGGGCTTTTACTGATTCTTAAGCTTAGATCAATGAGTGGAATTTAAATGTTTGAGTCTAAAATATTAAAACAAAAATAAGTTGATTATTAATTAAACTCAAGGGATGAAGCAGATTGAAAGTACTGGACTCTTTCGCTGTTTTCAAAGTGGAATTGTAGGTTTTGAAGCAGGCCTGAGACCTCCAGGGCACAATTTGAATAGTAGTTCCTAAAATAATGAGTAGGGTTATTTGTGTGGGGAGAGATTAGCCCAGTCTTCTACCTCCTGGGAGCTTGCAGGAAGAAACTGCTCTTGAAAGGCGAGCAGGGAGACTGGAGACTCTTGCCAACAGCATTTGTCGCTGCTCTCTGTATCCGGTTCTCCCAGAGCCCTTTTCTCTCCTTATGGCTCCATTGGAAAACCTCAGCCAATCGGTTCCTGTCAGCCTCCCCCAATCCCCTGCTTCCTGCTGCCCCTCCCACCCAGAGCTTATTTTAGACTGTCCAAACTGGAAGATACATCATCAGAGCCACCCCTCTGTAATAGTTGAGGATATGAGTCTAGGGAGGCGGGAACAGCTTCTGCTCTCAAGGATGTCATCTTCCCAGGAGCACACATTCCTTTGAGCCTTCTGATTTAAGCTTTATTTCCTCAGCTGTTGGTTTTGTTTATTTGTTTTCCCCTAGAGAGGTAGGGAACTTCTTCCAGGCCCGCTTATGTTGTGGCATCAGACCTGGGAAGTACTTGGAGGTCAGTTAAACTAGTCACTTCCTTTCATTGCAGAAAGCCTGGCACTCAGAGGGAAAGATTTGCAGGAGCATGGCATGGATTCCTAAGTGCCTTCTTTGTCCCCTTCTCTAGGGGTCTACAGCAGCCACCTCGTGGGCACATCAGGACAGTTAAGTCTCAGAAAGTGCCTCAACAGTGTAGTTTGGGGCCAAGGAGTCCTGCTTTCCCTGCCCTGGAATTCAGACTGATCTGGGATACGTTAAGCACGGTTCTTGTGTTGTCTGTCACTCGGATGGAGCTGTGCTTACTCAGCCCCTATTCCCAGGATGACATTTTTCTTCAATCCTCTTGTGCATTTCCCTGCATATAGAAGGACGGAAGTATCATTTAAACCTTTAAAATTTTTAACATTTGTTTATTGTGTGGTGTGGGCATCCACTTGCCACAGGGCACCACTTGTGAGTCAGTTCTTGTATCATGGTTCTGGGGATCAGACTCAGGTCATTAGGCTTGGCAACAAGTGTCTACCTGCTGAGCCATCTCAGCCGCCCTCATCCAACCTTTGGAAGCCTGAGCTCTGTGCTTGTGTTCTCCAGCGTGCTTCTTTCTGCTTGACAACGTCTAGAGCTCCTTTTCATGTTGTTACTTCTAAAAACATAAAATTGTTTTCCATATGGGCCCATTTGCAATGCACTATAATTTAACCCATTCCCTCAGTGATGAGTAGTCAAGGCCACTGTTGAGTTTTGCTGTTCTAAATAGTGGATAGAGGGCTGGCAAGATGGCTCAGGAGGTCGGGTGCTTGCTGTGCAGGCCAGGCCTGAGAACCTGAGTTCTTTCTCCCGAACCCATGTAAAGGTAGAAGAAGAAATCAAGTCCACAAAAGTCGTTTTCTGACTTTCATGTGTGTGCTGTGGAGAGAGAAAGAGAACCCCATACATACATTTATGCATGCATACAACACACTAATTTTTAAAAATATATGTCCTCTTAAAAGATTTATTTTTATTAAATTTAATCATATGTAGGAACCTGTGTTTGTGTGTGTGTGTGTGTGTGTGTGTGTGTGTGTGTGTGTACACATATGTGTGCCTGAGTATGTGGATGTGTACATGGAAGCCAAAGGTGTTGACTCCCCTGAAGCTGGTGTTACAGCAGACATTTGTCAACTGCCTGATGTGGGTGCTGGGAACTGAACTCTGGTCCTCTGGAAGACCAACAAATGCCCTTAACCACTGAGCCACCTCTCCAACCCAGTTACTGTGTCTGTCTAGCTAAAAGCTTTATAGTGCTTTTGGTTGGGTGTGTGCGTGCAGGAATGCGAATATTTCTCTGGGGCAGATACCTAAAAATAGAATGGTTGGGTTAACATCAAGTTCACTAAATTTCCAAAACAATGTCATAACATTTTCAGAAATGGATATTACTGAATGGTTTTATTTTTTAATGAGTTCCCTATTGCTATGTAAGTTAAACCCCCCTTTTAAAATTTTATTTTTATTATTTTTAATCATGTGTGTGTCTGTGTGTGAATATGTGCATGTGAGTACAAGTTTGATGGAATCTTACATAGCCCAGGCCATCCTTGAACTTGCTTTGGAGCTATGGCATGCCTTGTGCTGATCCTCCTGTTTCCACCTCCACAATATTGGGATTAAAAACAGGTCTATAACACCATGATGGCTCTTTTTTGTAATATTTAATAAGTTATTTTTATTTTTCCTGTGAATTGTTTGTATTGCATTGTTTGCTCATTTTTCCATTAAGCCCCCTTCCCCTGATGATTTGTAATTTTTTGTATATGCTTTTGGTAAGGGTCTACAAACTTTGTATAGAGGTCCTAATAATAAATACTTTATCCTTTGTGGGCCATATAGACTCTGAAAATTATGTAACTGTTATCATGATACATAATGAACTATAGATAATACTATGCCCAATGTATGTGGTTGTGTTCCAGTAAAACTTTATTAGCAAAAACAGGCAGCTGGCATGATTGACCTGGGAGTTATAGTTTGCTTTCCCCCCCCAAATATGGTGGATATTTCCAAGTGTCACTGGTCTCTGTGTGTGGCTATTTTTTATATAGTAGTTTTAAAATGAATGCAGTTGGGACTAGGGCTGCAGCGCATGCTAGAGCACACGCTTAGCATGCTTAGAGTCCCTGGGTTTCATCCCCAGAACCAATACAATATAATAAAGTACAGTGATTACACTTATTTAGTGTGTGTGTGTGTGTGTGTGTGTGTGTGTGTGTAGATCAGAGATCTCTCCTTCCACTTCCACTATGCAGGTCCTAGAGAACCAGTTTAGATAGCAGACTCATTGACAAGCACATTACTCACTGGGTCATCTCTTCTTTAATATCATGTGTAAGAAGATCTTCTCTCCAATAGTCTCCAATATTATTAGTTGCTTTACAGTTATTTTTATGTTTAGCTTTTTAAATTTATCAGATTTGTTCTTAGGAAAATCACAAAACCAAAGGCAGGGGATCTAGAAGAGGCCTGGGGGAAGTCCAGGTAGATGGCTAGGAAGATCATCTCTCCACAGCAATATTAAGAGACGAGAGAGAAGGAGGTTGAGCAGATTTCCTGGTGGAGAAAGCCAGGATGTATTGAAGTACCCACCCATCCACCTCCCAAAAAACCCACAGTTGTGTTTATTTTATGTGTGAGAGAGTTTTGCCTGCGTGACTGCGTGCGTGTGGCACTTCTGCATGCCTGGTGCCTGGAGAGGCCAGAAAAGGAGATCAGATCCCATGGAACTAGAGTTCCAGGTGGTTGTGGGTGCTGGGAACCAAACTTAGGTCCTCTGCAAGTATAGGACTTCTTAACCCCCAAGCCATCTCTCCAGGCCCAATTATCTTTAAAACAGACAGAGAAACCAATTTGAAGTGGGTTTAGGGGTGGAAATTCTGAGGTAAATCTGACCTTGTGAGGGTGGATATCCAATGTGGCTCCTTAGGTGGAGCTGTTCACCCCAGCCAGACGTGAACGTTGGATCGAAGTGAAGGGTTTGAGTGTTCATTGGGTGTTTGCTGAAGTTACAGACGTCAGTGGTTTACTTAGGAGAAAGTGAGCACAGAGAGACACCCTCCCTCCTCACAGGCAGGTAGAAGTGGAAGCCCTGACGGAAGCAAGGAGGTCTCAGAGAAGGCTGCTCACTCTGAGATGGAGGTCTCTCCTGGAGCTCCTAGTCCTCCTGATCTGATTGTGTCTTCATTGTGCTCCGACTGTCCTATTACCATGGCTTCAAGGGTTAGAGGTTGGGGAGCTCTGATACCTAGGGTCAAGGGTTTCTGTAGAGCATTGCATCAGGGCTCCAGTTGGTCCTCTTATTTTCTTAGAAGTTTCAGGGTACAGAATTTGTCTGACAATGTTTATCTCAGGAACAATGGAGAAATGTCTTGCTCATCTTGTTTTAGACTATTGGTAACTCTGTATCTGTTCTGTTTGTCAGGGGATGTGTCTGAAGTCCCAGATACATAAAATCCCCTTACAAATGACCAAGGACATGAGAAGATTCAGTATCA
The DNA here is from genome assembly GCF_049852395.1 of Peromyscus maniculatus bairdii. Taxonomy (NCBI): domain Eukaryota; kingdom Metazoa; phylum Chordata; class Mammalia; order Rodentia; family Cricetidae; genus Peromyscus; species Peromyscus maniculatus. The sequence goes on from NC_134859.1 coordinate 44,006,498, forward strand.
TTAGTCATCAGGGAAATGCAAATCAAAATTACAGTGAGGTCCCACTTTATACTCATGGGGATGATTATAATTCTAAAAAAAAACCAATTTAATAAAAGTAGGTGAGGATCTGGAGAAATTGCAATCCTTGGGCATTGCTGGTGGGGATGGTATCAACTGCTGTGGAAAACATTTGGACAATTTCTCAAAAAGGTAGATGTAGATTTACTGTGAATTACAGCAGTTGCAGAAAATTTGAGAATAGGTGTACTCTAATACTTGTATGTAAATATTCATGGCAGCACTCATTACTCACAGCGGCCAAAAGATGACAACAGTCTGAGGGTCCATTGGGCAGCGGGTGACAGCTTGTGAATCCATACAGTGAGTTATCCTTTTATCTAACAAGGAGCAGAGTCCTAAGCCATGCTGTGACATAGATGTACCAGGAGAGCATGATGCCAAGTGAAAGGCTCTCACAGAAGAGATCACACAGTGTAGGAGTGTGTTCACGTGAGTGTCCAGAGGAAGTGCATCAGTAGAAACAGAAGGCAGATTGGTGGCTGCCAGCGGCTGGGGGAAGGATGGTGGGGAGTGACAGCTAATGGGCTTGAGAGTCTAGTTGGGGGGTGGGGAGGATGAACTGTTTTGGAACTGGATGGGAGTACTTGTTGCACAATGTTGTGTAATATACTAAATGCTACTGAAATTTTCACTTAATGTGGCTAATTCTATATTATGTGAATTTTACCTCAATAAAAAAGGAAAAAAGAGCTGGGTAGTGGTGGTGCACGCCTTTAATCCCAGTACTTAGGAGACAGAGGCAGACGGATCTCTGTGAGCAAGTTCCAGGACAGGTTCCAGAGCTACACAGAGAAACCCTGTCTTGAGAAAACAAAAAACCAAAAACAATAAACAAAAAAGAAAGAAAGAAAAAAGAAGAAAAGAATATACAAGGATCATATCCACACCTGCTCTCTGCTCCTTATGTCGTTTGCACTATCTGATGGTTTCTGGAATCCAGACTAGAGATTGGGTTTTTTTTTTTTCTTATAGGGCCAGATAGCAAATATTTTAGGTTGTGTAGGCCAACTGGCAAAGTCAAGACATTTTTAGAATTACTTATCTAATCATTTCAATAATGTAAAAGGGAGTTAGGCCTAGTGATGCATATCTGCAATATAAGCACTTGGGAGGCAGAGGCAGGAGGGGCACAAGTTTGAGGCCAGTCTGGGATACAGAGTGAGTAAAAAAAAAAAAAAATCAAGAAATTAAATGTAAAAGCCATAAAAATATTTTAAAATTGCATTATGAGAGAGTGAAAGTGTTCCTGCGTGCGTGCGTGCGTGCATGCGTGCATGCATACATGCATGCTCTTGCAGGCTATCAGATAACTTTACCGAGTTGCTCCTCTCCTTCCACTTTTATGTGGGCTCCCAGAGTCCGATTCAGGTGGTCAGACTTTGGCTGCAAGAATTCTTTACCCACTAAGCTATCACACTAGCCATCCCAGTTATAGTTTCTTTAATCTGATAGATCAAAAACACTATCATTTTTACCATGGAAAGAAGTTTAAATGTGTGAGTTCACCTTCTGGTGGGATTCAGTTCATACAACCACCTTTCTGGTGTCTTAGCCATGCATGGCTGCTTCCCGGATGTTCTGGCCATTGCTGGGCCTTCCAGGCTCTTCCAGAGACTCTGGCATGGCGTGGGAAAGAAGGCCTTATCTCTCTCTCCTCAGTGTCACCTGAGAAGGCTCTGGGCTAGAGGGTCTTGTACTAGTCTTCTCTTACCTGCTACTCCTGGCTGTGCCCTCTTCCTCTTGCCCTTGGTGTCTTTCTGCCAACTTTGGGGTTGTTTTTTCTATGAACGTCACATCTTCTTCAGTAATTAATTCCTTTTGATGTATTCAGAAGCTCTCTGTGGATTCTGACCTCACCCTTGTAGAGGCAAGGTTTGGTGGCAGAAGGAAGAAGGGTTTTGGCCAGGGTCCAGATTGTCTGCGAATGGCCTTCTGGGAAACCAGTGAGTTCTGAAGCAGGCATGAGTGTGGATGCTCTCTCTGCCACATACACCTTTACAAGCCATTTGGCTGAGACCCTGTCTCATACAGCTTCTTTGATCTTTGTGTTCTCCCGGTGTTTGTCACCTGTCTCCTTGCTTGCTTCCCTGGGCTGAGATTTTCTTCAGAGTTATTTTTCCCTTGCAGACCCAGACCCGTGTTCTCTTAGGCACAGTGTGCAAGACGACCCAGAAAGGTGAACTGGGCCTTTGTTCTATGAAGTGGGCACCTGCCTTCTGTTTACTGAGAGGGCATGCTATGCTGTTGGACCCATGGGGTCCCTGAGTACCCTCTGCATGGTCATTAATGTTCCAGAGGATGCTGGTGGCCTTTTTCTGTGTGTAGAAGCCTTGCTTGAGCCGTCTTGTGACTACCAGGACCCTGTGCCGTTTAACTGAAATCAAGACCTTTGATTTGAATGTGTCTGTTATTTATTTATCTGTTTGCTCTCATGTTCGTTTGTTTGAGATAGGGTCTCACTGTGTAGCTCTGACTGTCCTAGAACTCACTCTGTAGACTAGGCTGGCCTTGAACTCACAGAGATCATCTGCCTCTGCCTCCTGAGTGGTAGGATTGAAGGTGTGGACTACCTCACCAGTCTAAATGGTTATCTTTAAGTGGTTCCCAAGCTGCTTAATTTTATTTAATTTTTAATTTTTTTTTTTTTGTGTGTGTGTGTGTGTGTGTGTGTGTGTGTGTGTGTGTATGTACATGAATCCGCACAGTGATTTGGAACAGTCAGAGTCAGAAAACAGGTCTTTCTTTATCCTGGGAACTTGGTTCTCTGGGCTGCCCTTTTTCCATCTACATGACATGGTTGGCCCAGTTGGATAGTTTCAGGCTTTTCAGTAAGACCCGTATTCTTTCACCAAAGCAAGGCTCTGTGTGGTATGGCTAGGGTTCTGGCTGACAGAGGCCCTTACTTAGGTCCTCTGAGGGCCTGAGGGGTTTGAAAACTGCCCCAGATTTTGTGCCTGTTCTAGTTTCAGCGCTTGAAGCTGCTTCTCAGCTGCCGTGGGTTGGACCTGCCACTGCCCTGCTCATCCATTCCCACAGTGTCATTATGTCCTTCTGGGGAAGGCGGGGAGAGCCAGTGGGTTGATTTGCTGGCATTTTGTCTCTAGAGACTGGAACTGGAATCTTCCAAACCACTCACTGGTTTTCTGAGTCAAGGTCAACCTAGTTCACATGAAACCGCAGTTGGTTTTTTGCCTGGGGCTCTTCTCGCTTGGTCCTCCTGGGTTTGGCTTAGGGAGAGCACACCACCCAGTGAGTGAAGCTTGTAGTGGGTCTACATATTTGGCTCTGCACCTCCTTCATCCCTGCCCCGGCCTGAACATGTTGAATCACCTGTCAGCTTCATGATTCCAGAAGTCCCAGAGACTAGGGGCCAGCCTGACTGTTGGCAGGATGGCTCCCAGGCAGAGAAAGGGACTGCTCACGGTTGATCCCCACTGATCTGTAGCTGGTGCTGTAACTCTTGTACCAGTCCGTCATGGAGGGCCACCGTGACATGAGGTTGACATTTATCTTTGTCTGGCTAAGGCAGGGCTGTTGTCAGGCCTTGGTGTGTTAGGGAAGAAGTTGCAGTGCCGAGAAGAGGGGCTGTCCCATCCCGTCCCTGCCCTCCTGGCCTTCACTGAGCAAATGGATTGTCTTTGCCTAATAGACGGAGCAGCCGAGAGCTGTGAGTTGTGTGCCGGGGTCACAGGAAGGCTAGTATGGGCTTCTCCAGAGTTCTGTTGGGCCTCCTTGCCCTTGGTAAGTTAACCTGTGATCAGAGAGATTCCCTGGTTCGGGGATATTTACAGGGTGTGTGTGTGCGCGTGTGTGTGTGTGTGTGTGTGTGTGTGTGTGTGTGTGTGTATGTTCACTTTCTGCAGCTGTGAGGAGCTGCAGGGAACCTCCTGTCCCCCAGAAAAGCTTCTAGCCTGTGGTAACAGCCACACCTTTGGCATATTGCTGAACAGGAGTCACTGTTTTTATCTCCTGAAAAAATAATTCAGAATTGGGAAATAACCACGTCCTTGATCTTCTCAGGCACTGGTTTTAACAGACAAACTGGCTCCTTGATATACTTTGTGCTTATGGTTTTTTACCTCCTCCTTCTTCCCCTGACTGAAGGGGCTGTGTGAAATGGGAACAGCTGCTGAGAGCCCCAGTGGAGTAGAGAAAGGGGGTCATTTTCAAGGTCCCCTGGTTTACACTCAGAGCCTCATTGTGAGGAGTAGGGAAGACACTGGGGCATGGGAGCCTTGGGACCCTGTGGGGGTCAAGATATCTGCCTGCTTTCCACTTGAGGATGTGCTGTGACCTAGAAATCTGACAGCTGCACTTTTCCATTTTAGTGTGCCACAGAAGACGGTTGGAATAGCAGAGAGCAAGTTTTCAGCTCAGTTTACATCCAGCATTTTCCCTATAGATTGAGCAGGCTTCTTAGGGTTAAGTGTCTGTGCCCTCATCTGAAACTTCAGGTGATTGTAACACCCATCTTGGAAGTCTAGAGAACAATAAGGTGCATGTACAGCCCCCAGTAACTCCAGGGATATGGGAGGGGCTGAGTTCATAAACACCAGGTAGAATGGGCACTCAGGAAACAGGATGTTTTGCAAGCACTGAGCATGCAGTACAGAGTGAGCGTGTGGGACATCGGCCCTGCCCTGGCATGTACTCACTTAGCACACTGTCCTGTCTGTTAACTGTGTAAGCCAGTCTGTCCTTAAATTCATTATCCTCCTGCCTCAGTAGCTTGAGTCTCAAGATTACCAGTGTATGCTGCTGTATAGGGAATTGGGTCAGTGCCCTAGAGCTAAACAGGGTGGGGTATTTTGCTGGATAGTTTTATGTCGACTTGACACAAGGTAAAGTCATCTCAATTTAAAAAAAAAAAAAAAAATGCCTCCATAAGATCGGGTTGTAGGCAGGCCTGTAAGACAATTTCTTAATTAGTGATCGGTGGAGAAGGGCCCAGCCCATTGTGGTTGGAGCCATACCTAGGCTGGTGGTCCTGGGTTCTATAAGAAAACAGGTTGAGGCCAGGCATTGGTACACACCTTTAATTTCAGCACTCAGGAGGCAGAGCCAGGTGGATCTCTGTGAGTTTGAGGCCAGCCTGGTCTATAGAGCAAAATCCAGGACAGGCACCAAATCTACACAGAGAAACCCTGTCTCGAGAAACCCTGTCTCAAAAACTAATAAATAAATAAATTAATATATTAATTAATTTTAAAAAAGAAGAAAGAAAGAAAGTAGGTTAACCAGCCATGGAGAGCAAGCCAGTAAGCTTCCCTCCATGGCCTCTGCATCAGCTCGTGCCTCCAGCTTCCTATCCTGTTGGATTTCCTTCCTGTCCTGTCCTGATTTCCTTCAGTGATGAACAGTGATATGGAAGTGTAAGCCGAATAAACCCTTTGCTCCCCAACTTGTTTTTTTGGTCATGGTGTTTCATCACAGCAGTAGCAGATTCAGGCTGAAGGGTCTGGCTTGGACTCCACATTGAAGCAGCAAATGAGAAAATGAGCACAGATAAGGAATGCGTACCGTTGTAACCTTTCAGGGGAGCTGGCCCTCAAGCCTGTTCTGTCTCTCCTAGCCAATTTGAACCCCTGGACCCTGCTGTTGTCCTGCTGTAGCTGCTTTGTACCTCCAGTGCCATCTCACATTGGCCCAGAGAGATCAACAGGCTCTGCTCAGTCTTGTTTGTGTGTGTAGGTTTGGTTTCTGGAAGATGGCAATATGAAGATTGAACTGGTTTGAAGGCTTTAGAGGACAGGAAGTGAAAGGGCCAGGTGTCATCAGCTGAGATCTCCACCTCAGGCTGTCAGAGTCCTCTTCACACAGAAAATGGGTACCACAGGTAGGAGATGCGGGAGGACCTAGGCTCATGTCGGCCATGTCCCAATGTCAGCTACACAGTTGCCTTTTAGATGTCAGGTAAATGCTAAGGTGGGTAGAGGACAGCCAGAGCCAGAGCCAGGCCAGTTCAAAATTGCCAGCTGGTCAAGAAATCTGGCCAGGGTGGGTTATAGCCCCTGATCTCCAGCATTGAATTGGCCCTTCTGCTACCAATCACACTGTCCTCATCTCAGGGTTCTTCTAGATGCTTAGTCATATGGTATGGAAACTACTGAAGGCTTTTCTCATGGACACATGGCACCAGGACAGACAAAGCCCTCTACTTTCCAGTCTCCATCTGCCTTCCTCTCTGGAAGTGAGTCTTCTTCTTTGTGAACCATGGTCTCCCATGGTATACAAAGGGTTTCTTTGTTGTCCCAGGCCACTGTTACTCTTTCATATCCACAGCAGTCTTATAGGTGAAGAGATAAGGGACTGGGTGTGGAGAAGCCCTGTGACTTGTCAGGAAGAGCTGGGCGAAAGCATAGACCAGCTCCTGGCTTCCTGGATAGATGTGGATAAGCTGCCTGCCAAGTGGGCCAGCTAGAGGATCCAGTCTGGGCTGTCCTTGTTGAAGAGTGCTTTCTTGTGGGCTGTCTTCCCATCATGCCCCCCCCCTTTTTTTTTTTTATGAAGAGGGACTCTGCATGGAACTGGTCATGACTTCTGTGCAAAGCTGCTGCCCAGAGGCTGTCTAGCATCTATCATTCTTCCCTCTGCCACAAACAGCATCATCTTCTAACAGTCCTTTAGCTGTGGGCAGCCTGTCAGGGAAGAGGCTTTTAATAACCCCACCTGCCCTCTGGCAGGGGCTAGGCTTGCAGGGCCCTCTTAGGCCAGTTGCAACAGAGGGGAGGAGGTAAAGCCCATATCTGTAGGCCTGCCTACTATGTGCCAGGGCTGTGGGATCTGTTGTTTTTGTTTACTTTTGTTCTTTAAGGTGTAATTCATATAACACAAAATTAACCACATTAAAGTGTATAATTCAGTTGCATTTAACACATTCACAGTGCTATGAAACCATGCTCTAGTTGAAACACCTCATAACTCTTCAGCCATCCTGCATCCCACTTCCTATTCCCAGGTGATCACTGCTGTGAATCTCCTTTCTTTTACTATGAGAATTTCATAAAAATGGAATCATGGAACTTGTGACCTTTGATCTGGCTTCTTTCAGTCAACTAATGTTCTCATGGTTCACCTATCTTGAGTACTATTTAGAATTTCATTTTTTATGGTGGTGTATTATACCAGGGTATGACTGCACTACATTTTGTTAGCAAGAGGGCTGGAGGGTACAGGATGGGAAAGCTGGACAGCTCAGGGATGAGGCTTACTGGAAGGTGAGGTGCCTGGGAGCTGTTGGAAGGGGCTCCTGGTGCTCAGAATTGGGTCTCAGAGGATTTTGGGTTTGTTGAAGCAGAAAGGCCTTCTCTGTCCTTTTGCCCTACAGGATTACAGTGTTTGTTTGTATACTTTTGGCACTTCATTCTTTGAAACAAAACATGGAACTTGAGCCTGGCTTGGTGGTCCTTGCTGGCAGCCTCATCACTAAGGAGGTTGAGGCTGGAGGATGATGAGTTCAAGGCCAGGGCAAATGATACCTTAGTGCTTATAAAATATTTTGTCTCACGGGTTCTTAAAAGGATACTAGAACTGCTGGCCTAGCTCAAGGTGGTCTATTTTCAAACGACTCCATGTAAGCGGAATTTCTCTGTGTCTTGGCAGCCACTTCCCAAATAACCACTCAGAGGTTTAATATTAATTATAAATGCTCAATTGATAGCTCAGGCTTGTTACTAGCTAACTCTTACATTTTAAATTAACCCATATTTCTTATCTATCTTCTGCCACATGGTTCATGGCTTGTTACCTCATTTTCTACATGTCCTGTTTCCTCTGCATTTTCTGGCATCTCCAGACTCTGCCCTTCTTCCTCCCAGCATTCTCAGTCTGGCCCTCCTACCTAAACTTATTCTGTTCAGCTATTGGACAATCAGCTTCTTTATTAAACCAGTCACAGTGACATATATTCACACAGTGTAAAGGAACATTCCATACCTAGGAGTGATGAGCCTGCTGTGAAGAGTGCAGTTTGGAAAGACACAGGGCAGTAGCTAAGGGAGACAGGTTAGTGAATGCAGGTTTGGCAGATGGGTGCCAGGGATGCAGAGCAGGAGTGACAGCAGATTTTGTTGACATTACCTTTTCTGGCCACCAGCATGCTCTGGATTGGTTCATACTTTCAACTGCTCCAAAGCTCCTAGCGACTTAATGAAGTCCCTCCTAGGCCTTACCAACTAAAAGTACCATCATCTCCCAGTAACACCACTCTGACTTTGCCTTTGGGAACATTCAGGATCTAAACTACAGCAACCCCCAGTTATCCATCCTGGCATATTTTATAAGCACTTCTACATCCTATCAGTCTGTGGTCTGCTTCAGTAAACTCTTGTGCTTTATGTTTCCACCTCCAGATTCAGAAAGGCTGCTTGTGGGGTTTTACCAAACATCTCCAGAGGGTGCCAATCACCAGAACACAGTCCAATCAAGAAGTGCTGGCTCTGTGCATTGGCAGGGGTTCCCAGAACAAATGCCTGTGTAGTGTGTATGTACTTTGAGGCAGTCTTTTGGGCAATGTGTGATGATCACTCAAGAGGACCTTACTCTGCTTTGTGTTGTTTCTGTAACTCACTATCTATGGAATAATTGCATTGTCAGCATCTAAATGTTCTATTTCTTACCACATGTTGCCACATGCTACTCTCTGAGAACATAACATTTCCCGTGTCTTGCCATCATGGTTCATATAGCAGCCCCACTGTAAGCTTGTCTGCCTGTGTGTTGTCTTCTTGGTACTGGATTCTGACCATTATCATTCTTGTGACCTGGGGGCATAGGATGGGAAAGTTGGAGGTTCAGACTGGCTTGCCAGTGTTCCAAGGCCTTATCAGCCATAGTCCTAACATGCCTAGGGAGCAGTTTCATTTCTAGCCCAGTGTTACTGATCAGAGTAAGTATCCCTGGAGTCACCTACCCATGTGTTTGCTTTTCAGCCACTGGAGTCTCTGGACTAGATTGAGCTAGGTAAGGACTGGATTCCTATCTCTATAATGGCTGTGCTGTTGTTATAAGAGAAGGAGCTGAGCTGGTGGGGTTTGGGAGATAGGACCTCATAGGGAGCAGGTACTGCTACAGGTGAGTTCTTCCCATGCATCCTTCTGTGTGAGCCCAAAGTGCTAAGTGTGTGGAGAGGAGCTGAGCAGGAGGGCAGTGCTGTCATTGCAGACCAGCCCGACACATACTCTCAAAGTAGCTGACTACAGCAGTTGCAGGACTCACTGTTCCCAGAGGTGTGCTGCCTTGAGGGGCTGACGTGGGACCGCGAAACACGGTTACCTTTGGAAGGGCCCCAAACCTGGAGGCCTTGGGAGTGGTGGTTTCATGGGTCGTTTGGTGGCTACCCCAGGAGTCAGACTTCCTCCTTCCATGACCACTTGCTGTCTGAGGGAGAGGGTGAGTCCTAGGGAGCAGAAACCTGCGGGAATCCTGTCACCGACTGTGCCCCCTCCATGCTCTTTGAGCCACACAGACCATGTGAAGCCAGAGCCAAACTTGTCTGTTCTGGGTGCCTTGAGGCTGGTTGTGAGAGGGTGGCAGTGTCCAGAAGCCAGACCATGCCTGAAAAAGCATTTATTTAGCAGTTTAATTGTGCTTTGTGAAACAGATTAGAGTATTGGCTTCTACCCTTGCCCTACTCATTTGGTCTGGTTGGAGACATTTGATCTAGCTCACCCCAAATTGGCTCTAGAAGGATGGTTAAGAGACTTGCCACCATGAAGGAAGAAGCCCTGCAAGGTGGAGCCTGAGAGCCCGTGACTGCCACAGACTGCCCCTGGGCCAGCAGAGTGCATAACTGTAGCTCGGGGCTGAGGGTCTTGAGGATTGACTTCAAAGACTTTTTTGACTACAACTATGGGTTCTAGGACTGTAGCAGGTTCTTGCCAATGTTCTTGCGTTTAGATAAGATGGAGGAAGAAACAGTAGATTTGGTTTTGTGGAGTTTTAAATTCTTATCTAATTACATTTTAAATTTTGTTTATTCTGTTGAGACATGGTCTCATAATGTATCCCTGGCTAGTCTGCATCTCACTGTGTAGACTAGGCTAGCCTGGAACTCACAGAGATCTGACCACCTCTACATCCTGAGTGCTGGAATTAAAGACATGTGCTTCCATGCCCAGCAACCCTATTTTAATTAAACCTTTACACCAAGATCATTGTAGGTAAATCCTGCTGCTGTAAGGTGACATGGTGATCTCAGTACCTTCACCCATTCCCCACCATGACACCCCACAGCACAGAGGGGTGAATGTATATGTCACAGCAGGTTGCTGAAGCTGGTGTAGGCAGGAGCATCACATCCCTCGCACCCACACCTTCATCTGCCACAACAATCCTGTCGGGTCCTTACCTAAGCAGTTCAATTCTGGCTTCCTCTAGATTCTCAGGGAGGTTTGAGTGAATCTCACAGCATGTCACCTGTGGGGCGGCTCTTCTACTTGTCTCGGTCTCTGGCAGCCCAGAGAATTGTGTATGGGGTAGATCATGTGATTCCACTGCTGACTGGTGGAGCACATGGCCCATGGAGTTTGTTAGCTGTTTGTGCACCTGTAAGTCTTCTAGACTGCTGCCATCGTCCGTTGTGTGTAACTTTTGTGTCACCGCTTTCATTTCTTTGGAGTAAAGTACACAGGGATGAAGTTCTGGTGAAATGGTAGTTTCATATTTACCTTATAAGAACCGCCACACCGATTCTCAGTGATGTTGTGTGAATGCCCGCCCGCTTACTTTATGTCTTTGGCAGCATTTAGAGTCTTTGTATAAATGTACATATATAGTTTAAGTGAACAAAACTGTCTGGGCTGACACTACTTCCTCCAAAAGCCAAAACCCCCAGCACTGGGCATGAGAAGCTGGGTTTTGAATTGTTGGTCAGGGCTGTTCAAGAGACTCTCCAAACATTGCAGGCTGTTGCCCTTGACTAACCCCCAGAGATGAAAAGTTGAATCCCCATTGCTGCACTTCAGACACGGGGCCCAAAGGCCCCTGAGCTGGAACTGACCCGAATGCCTCCTCCCTGAGGACTAGCTTCCATGGTACCAGAAGACACCATGCAAGCTTTCAAAGGAGGGAGGCCACCACAGACCTACCCAAGTTGTGATGCCTGTGAACCACAGCAATGACCAGCATGGCATGATAATCCTCAAGGTTCAGTAGTGGCAAGCGTAAATGTAATGACAACCAAGTAGGCTTCCTCCCACAACAGCAAAGTTGGTTCAACATATGTCAATCAATAAATGTAATGCACCATATAAACAAATCTCAGGAAAAAAACCCACGTGATTTCAGTTGACACTGAAAAGGCATTTGACAAAGTTCAACATGCCTTCATGATAAAAGTTCTAGAAACTTCACAAACAGATGAGACATACTTCAAAATAATAAAGGCTGTATACAACAAACCTATAGACAACATTAGATTCCATGGAAATTTACCGAGGACATTTCTTCTAAAATCAGGGATGAGACAAGGATTTCTACTCTGTCCCCTTTCATTCCCAGTACTGAAATTCTAGCTATAGCCGTTAGAAAAGAGGAGAAAGACATAAAAGGGTAACATGGGAAGGGAAGGAAGGAGTCAAACCATCTCTGTTTGCAGATGATGTGATCCTTAACTTAAAGGACCCTATTGAGTCTACTAGAAAACTAAGTGACAGTATACAAAATGAGTATTTAAAAAACAGCTGTCTTCATTTATACTAATACTACTCCAAGAAATAAATTAAGAAAAATATTCCTTTCAAAATAACTGCCCCCCAACCCAATTATTTAGGAATATCTTTAACCAAAGAAGAGAAAGACTTCCACTATGAAAATTGTCCAGCGTTTTAGACATACTTACCACCTTTCAGGAGCCCAGAGCATCAGGCCACTGTTTTTAAAGGCTTTGGAAGCTGAGCATGATAGTGCATACCTGTAACCTCAGCACTTGGGAGACTGAGGGTAGAAGATTTTGGGCTACATAGCCATTTCCTGATTTTGTTTTGTTTTGTTTGGTGTTTGTTTATTTGGTTGTTTGTTTTTTTTGTTTTTAAGGAAGAGACAAAGGCTAAAGGCTTAATTGTGCTTCTTGAACTTGCAGCCCTTCAGAGCCCTGCCTAAGAATAGCCTCTGGTTTGTACTGTTGTAAGTAGGGAAGTCACTGGGGTAGTATCCCTTGGGTCTTACGTGACAAAATCACAGGCACGTGTTAGTTTTGAAACATGCTATTGTTCTAATGATGGAGGCAAGTTACTAGATGCTGGCCTAGGTGGTCAGGACAGTCCTTGAGGAAGGGACATGGAATCCTAAGGTGTAGGTGGCTTCATACAGTGATAGGGTGTGCTGGGGATCTGGGAGGGACAACAGCAGGCCCTCTAGCCTGGCTGTGGAGAAGGACAGCCATGGGGCTGTGTGGGGAGCTGTGTGTGTAGAGGAGGTGTGTCTGGGTCTTTTTGTGCTCAGTAAGATTAACTGAAGGGCTAAAGGTAGTTCCCAGCAGCACTTGCAAGGGTTCTGTGGAGATAAGAGATGGCTGCTTCCTTTGTGTGTTTTGCTTCTGTAGATGGTTGTGCATTGTACTGTGACATTGGCCTGTGTGGCTATCCTTTCAGGTTCCTGGTATCATCCAGCTATTGGTACCAAATCATCCCTTGAGGAGTTGTGCCACCCCATGCTCTATAGGGCCAGCTCAGTCTTGGGCATCCTGCTCTCTTACTCATCTGGCCCACATCAGCTCCTGCAAATCATAGTTATAGCCCTTGGGACCTTTGACCTTATCTCTGACTGGGGCAGAGTCACCTGAAAACTCACCCCCTGCAGTGTCCTGACTTCCTTAGGATGGGAAGGAGAACTTTGTTTACTCACATGCTTGCAGTGTGGCATAGAAGCAATCGATTTTTCCAGTTCCAGACTTAGGTCTTGGTAAATGACTATTTTGAGGCGATCTTGCTCTGTAGTTCAGCCTGATAATTGACTTTGAGAGAGAGCACACAGACATGCAGGTATTTGCTTGCTGTGACATGTGTGTGGAGGACAGAAGACAACTATTTGAGGAGTTGTATCTCTCCTTCTACTATGGGATCAGGGGATTGAACACAGGTTGTCAGGGTTGCACATTTTTTTAATTTTAATTTTTTGTGACTATAATATAATTACAGTATTTCTCCCTTCCCTTTCCTTAAAACCCTCCAGGGCTATAGGATGGTCTTTCTGCATGCTGTGAATGTGTTGCTTCCACTGGTTAATAAATAAAGCTGCACTGGGCTATGGCAGGGCAGGATGGAGCCAGGTGGGAAATCCAAGAGAGATAGAAGAGGAAGAAAGGCAGAGTCAGGGGGACACGATCCAGCTGCCGACAGAGCAACAAGATGCCAGCAGACCAGTAATGCCACGGCTATGTGACAATACATAGATTAATAAAAATGGGTTAATTTAAGATATAGTAGCTAGCTAACAATAAGCCTGAGCCATAGACCAAACAGTTTGTAATTAATGTAAGCCTCTGTGTGTTTATTTGGGACCAAGTGACTGTGGGACAAAGGAAAACTTGTCTACACTCCCATATACCCCTCTTGCTTTCGTTCAATTTCATGGCCTCTTCTTTTTTCATTAATTGTTATTACATACATATATGTTTATATTTACATATGTATTCCTAAATATAACCTGCTTGGTCTTTGTGTTACTTGTATGTTTGCTTTTGGGGGCTAACTATTTGATATTGGGGAAGACTATTTTTCTCACTCTCAGCATTCCAGTTGCCTGTGGTTCTTTGTGTAGAGTTGAAGCCTCATGGGCTTTTCCACTTCCCCTTTGCCATGTCCATTGTTATATGCTTGTTCATGTAATGCTTAGGCAGCCATGTTGGTGAGATTTTATGGGTATTGCTTTTGACATTACTGGCACAGTCTCACAGCAAATTCCCTGATCGGTTGAGTCTTTCTGCCTCCTCTTCCACAATGTTCCCTGAGCTTTACTTAGGTGCAAGAGTGTTTTATAGATGTATCCATTGGGACTGGGCTCAACAACTCTGCATTTTGATTGATTGTGGGGTTTTTTGTTTGTGGTGGTGTTTGGTTTTATTTATTTATTTATTTATTTTTATTTGTTTGTTTTTGTAGTGGTCTCTGTTGTTACAAAGAGATGTTTCCTTGATGCAGGGTGAGAAATCCCCTTATTCGTGGGCATCAGGTCAAAGGTTTAAATTGTAGTTAGGTATTATGTTGCTTTTGTAAAGGAATGGCTGTAGGTCTTCTTCTAGCATACATGACTTCACTACGTCTGAGTGGTTAGCTAGGTTTCCAGAACCAGGCATGGTTTCCTTCTTGTTGAGTGCATCTTAAGTTACCACCAATGTATGCTCGCCACTACTGCACTCAGGTAATGGTGCCATGTTGGTAGTTGATGTGGTTCCTAGGCATCATAGCTGGGTAGGACTGTTGGGTGCCTCACTTCTATGGAAACTTTCATGGCACCTTTTGGTACCATGAAAGAGGGCTGGCTGCTCATGTCTCATATTGAGGTTTTGGTTAGGTGGTCCTTGGCTCTTGGAGGTAGTACTTTCAGATGAGAAAAGTTTGTTAACATGATATGTCTATTTATACACAGAATTGTGTGTATTATAGTTTTTTGAGGTAACTAGTAGTATGATTGCTCGTGACTTTCAGACATCCTTGTTTTTTTAATCCACCTCCCTCCTCTATTAACTTCCCTCCCCTCTCCCTGAAGAGCCCCCCTTTCCCATATCAGATCAGTGTATCCCATTCTCCCCCTTTGCTCTTCTCTGTATTTTCCTCCCTCTCCCTCCCTAAAGCACTCCCACATCCATCTCCCAGATCAGATCACTCAAACTCTGCTGTTTCCCTCTCTGTTGTTCCTGAACCCCTTTCTTGGCAGTGGTTCCATTTTACTTTCCCAGTTTCTAGAGATTTGAAGCTAGGAGTCCCTATGAGAGAGAACATAAAGCATGTGATCTCTTCTGGTTCTATCCATTTACCTGCAAAGTTCATGTTTTCATTTTTCTTTACAGCTGGATGGTGTATATGTACCACATTTCCATTATCCATTCATCAGATGTAGGACATTTCCTTTGTTTCATATCCTAGCTGTTATGAATAGGGCAGTAATGAATATTCTATGGAGTAGGATGTTGAGTCCTTCGGGCATATATGCCAAGGAGTGGTATGGTAGGGTTATATGGTAGATTTACTTTCAGCTTTTTGAGAATTCACCATACTGATTTCCATAGTGACTTGGTGCAGTCCCACCAATGGTGAGTGAATGAGGGTTCCCTTTTCTACACATCCTCTCCAGCACTTGTTATTGGTTGTTCCTTTGATCATTGCTAACCTGACTAGAGTAAGATGAAATCGCAAAGTTGTTTTGATTTGCATTTTCCTAATTGCTAGGGAAGGTAAACATTTTTTGAGATATTTGTTAACCAATTTTTTTCTTCTGAGAACTCTGTTAAGGTCTCTAGCCTGCCTCCCTTCCCTCCCTCCCTCCCTTCTTCCCTTCCTCCCTCCCTCCCTCCCCTCCATCCTTCCCCCTTCCCTCCTTTATTTATTTATTTATTTATTTATTTATTTATTCATTCATTCATTCATTCATTCATTCATTCATGTATGTATGTATGTATGTTGGTGTTTTGTTTGTTTGTTTGTTTGCTTTTTTGAAACAGTTTTTCCACGTAGGCTTGGCTGTCCTGGAACCCACTTTGTAGACCAGGCTGACCTCAAACTCAGAGATCTGCCTGCCTCTACCTTCTGAGTGTGGGGATTAAAGGTGTGCGCCACCATGCCTGGCCTATTTTTCTAATGAGTCATTTGTGGTTGTTTGTTTGACTCTTTGTTTTCTTTCTTTCTTTTTTTGAGTTCTTTATATATTCTGGATATTAATTCTCTGTCAGATTTATAGCTGGCAAAGACTCTCTATTCCGTGGGCTTCCTCTTCACCCTGTTGATTGTTCTTTTAGTTTTGCAGAAGCTTTTAGTCTTATGAAATTCCCCTTGTCAATTGTTGGCTTTAATTCTTGAATTAACAGAGTTCTATTCAGAAAGTCCTTTGCTACACCTGTATCATTAGAGTACTGCCTATGTTATCATTAGAGTACTGTCTATGTTTCCTTCTAGCTGTTTCAGTGATTTAAGAGTTAGTTTTTGTTCAAGGTCTAATCCAATTTTCCCAGAAGCATTTGTTGAAGATGTTTTCTCTTCTCCGGCTTATGTTTTTGGTGTCTTTGTCAAATATTAAGTGGCTGAAGTTACATGTACTCAAGTTTGCGTCTTTAATTTTTTTTCCCTTATTGGTCTACATGACTGTGTTTGTGCCAGTACCATGTTCTTTTTATTACTGTGGCTCTGTAATATATCTTAAAATCTTGAATGCCAATTCCTCTAGCATTGTTCTTTTTGCTCTGGATTGCTTTGGCTATCAGGGGTCTTCTGTGGTTCCATATGGATTTTAGGATAGTTTTTTCTATTTCTGTAAAGAATGAGATGGGGATTCCGATTGAGCTTGCATTGAATTGGAGAATAGTGTATGGTAAAATTGTCATTTTCATGATGTTATTTCTATTATTCCATGAGCATGGGATGTCTTTCCATTTTCTAGTGTTTTTATCTCTTCAGAATTTTAAAGTTTTATTTGTAGAGGTCTTTGATTTCCTTGGCTAGGTTTATTCCTAGATATTTTATTTTCTTTGAGGCTATTGTGAATGGGTATGTGCCCATGATCTCCTTCTCTGTATGTTTGTTGTGGTGCATAGAAAAGCTCTTGATTTGTGCATGGTGATTCTGTATCTTCCACATTGCTGAATTTCTTTATCACTTCTAGAAGATTTCTGGTAGAATTTTTTTTTTTTTTTCTTTTTTGGTTTTTCGAGACAGGGTTTCTCTGTGTAGCTTTGCGCCTTTCCTGGAGCTCACTTGGTAGCCCAGGCTGGCCTCGAACTCACAGAGATCCGCCTTGCTCTGCCTCCCGAGTGCTGGGATTAAAGGCGTGCGCCACCAACGCCCGGCTAGACCTGGTAGAATTTTTGAGATCTCTAATATATAGTATCATATCATCTAAAAATAGGGATAGTCTGACTTCCTCTTTCCTGTCTTTAATTTCCTTTTGCCTTATTGCACCAGCTAGCACTCCAAGCACAGTGCTGAAAAGGAGTGGGGATGGTGGACCTCCTGTCTCTTTCCTGACTTCAGTGGGATTTCTTCAAGCTTTTCTTCATTTAGGATGATGTTGGCTGTGGTTAAAGCTTTTATTGTGTTACAGTATGTTCCCTGTAGCCCTACATTCTCTAAGATTTTTATGAAAGCATGTTGGATTTTGTCAAAGGCTTTTTCTACATCTATTGAGGTGAGCATGTGAATTTTGTCTTTAAAACCCATTTATGTGATTTAATGCATCTGTTGACTTGTATATGTTCAACCATCCCTGCATTTCAAGGATAAAACAGTGGCCATGCTGGATAATCTTTTTGATGTATGTCTGTATTCTGTTTGAAAGAATTATTTAATGAGTTTTTTTTTTTAATTCATTGGGATAGAGGCCTGTAGGTTTTTTTTTTTTTTTTGTTGTTTTGTTTTTTGGTTATTTGTGTTATTTTTTTCCTGGTTTAGGCATTAGAGTGATAACTGGCTTTGTAGAAGGCATTTAGGAGTGTTCCTTATGTTTCTTTTCTTTTTTGAATAGCTAAGAAACATTAGCTGTAGATCTTTGAAAGTCTAATAGAATTCTGCTGTGATTCTATCTGGCCTTGGACTTTTTCTCTTTTTTCTTTTAAGCAGGAAGGCTTTTATTACTATCTTATTGTCCTCATTTGTTGTGGGTCTGTTTAGGTTCCTGACTTCTTGGTTTAATTTTTGTAGTCTGTTTGAATCTAGAAATCCTCTCATTTCTTTTAGGTTTTCCAGCTTAATATGGAGTACAGGTTTTTTTTTTTGTTTTTGTTTTTTTTAAATATTCCCTTACCGGGCGGTGGTGGCACACACCTTTAATCCCAGCAGAGCCAGGCGGATCTCTGTGAGTTCCAGGCCAGCCTGGTCTACAGAGCGAGATCCAGGAAAGGCGCAAAGCTACACAGAGAAACCCTGTCTCGAAAAACAAACAAAACATTATTCCCTTATAACATTATGGGTTTCTTCAGTGTCTGTCATGTTTCCCTGTTCATTTCTGATTATATTAATTTGGGTCCTTTCTTTCCTTTTGGTTAGTTGGGCCAAGGGTCTGTCAATCTTGTTTATCTTCTTAAAGAACCAGATCTTAGAGTCATTGTTTCTTTGTATTGTTTTGTTTCTATTTCATTGACTTCTGGTTTTTATTTTTTTCTTGCTGTCACTTGTGTTTGAATTTGGTTTGTTTTTCTTTATCCAACTTTCGAGTTGCATTCTTTCTGATTTTTTTAAGGTAGGCACTTAGATTTATAAATTTCCCTCATAGGACTGTTTTCAATATGTCCCAGAGGTTTTGTTATATTGTGTTCACATTTTCATTTAATTCTAGGGAGTTTTTTTTTTTTATTTCTTTCTTGATTTCTTCTTTGACATATTCATCATTCAGTGGTGAGGTGTTTAATCTTTTTTTTTTTTGGTTTTTTTTTTTTTGGTTTTTCGAGACAGGGTTTCTCTGTGTAGCTTTGCGCCTTTCCAGGAACTCACTTGGTAGCCCAGACTGGCCTCGAACTCACAGAGATCCACCTGCCTCTGCCTCCCGAGTGCTGGGATTAAAGGCGTGCGCCACCACCGCCCGGCTAGTTGTTTAATCTAAATTTGTGTATTTACTGGAGATTTGTTTGCTGTTGATTTTAATTTGTATTGTATTGTGAGATAGCATACAAGGAGTGATTTCAGTCTTTTTTATTCATAAAGATTTGTGTCCCAAGATGTGGTCTATTTTAGAAAAGCTTCCATGTGCTGCTGTGTATTTGGTGTTTGGGTGGAATATTCTGTAGATATCCATTAGTTACATTTGATATATCTATTAATTCTAATGTTTTGTCCAGATGACCCATCTATTCGAGAAAGTGGGATATTGAAATGGAGTACTCATTATTAATGAATGTTAATCTGTGTCTCTAAACTCAGTAATAGATTTTTAATGAAATTGGGTGCCTCAGAGTTTGATACATGTTTAAGATAGTAAAGTCATCTTGGTTAGCTATTCTCTTGGTTAGAGTGAAGTGTCCCTCTTTGTCTCTTCTGATTAGTTGTAGTTTGAAGTCTGTTTTCTCAGATATTAGTGTAATGATGTATGCTTGCTTCCTATCCCAATGGATTGGAGTGCTCTTAATCATCTTTTCACTTTTTTAAAAAGCTGAGATGTGTTTGTGTTTTCTTGGTCATCGAGCAGAAGAATGACCTTCAGCTTTTTTTTGGGGGGGGGGCGGCAGGGTTTCTCTGTGTAGCATTTGGAGCCTGTCCTGGAACTCATTCTGTAGACCAGGCTGGCCTCGAACTCACAGAGATTCACCTGCCTCTGCCTCCCGAGTGCTGGGATTAAAGGTGTGCACCACCACCGCCCAGCACCTTCAGCTC
Organism: Peromyscus maniculatus bairdii; assembly: GCF_049852395.1. Lineage (NCBI taxonomy): Eukaryota > Metazoa > Chordata > Mammalia > Rodentia > Cricetidae > Peromyscus > Peromyscus maniculatus. Next base: position 44,026,072 of record NC_134859.1, read on the forward strand.
TTTTCTCCTTAATTTCATTGAGTTGTTTCTTTGTGTCTTCTTCAGACTCCTTGAATTCTTTGAAGTTTATGATTGTTCTTTCAAATTCTATATCCTGGAGTTCATCTAGGTAATTCTCATTGGTGAACATTTCTATAGGACTTGTAGGTTTTAGAGAGAGGATACTGGCCTGATTTTTCATATTGTTAGTGTTTTTATGATGAGATCTGTGCATATGGACTTCTTTTGTTAGAGTTCTGAGTCTGTTATGGACAGAACAGGTTTGGGGCAGACAAGATATATGGGTAGTTTGGGCCTAAAGACTGGATGTGTCTTGGATGGAATGAAGCCAAGCAGACAGAGGTTACTGGGCTGGTATATTCGATGTGCTTCCTGGTCCCAGCCTGGAGTGTGGTGCTAGATCTGGCTGGGTGGAAAGGTAGGAAGGATATGGTGTGGGAGCATCTTGGGTTTGGAGGATAGGTGGGGAGGGTCCTGGCTGAAGCCTAGAGGTCCTTTTTGGTACAGGCAGGGGAGGCCAGACTAGGCTGGTGTACTACATGATGGGCCCAGGCTAGATCTGGCAGGCTGTAGAAAAGATATGTTTGGGGATATCAAGGAAACTCACCAGTCAAGACCCTGGGGAGGTCTGGGTATCAAGTGGGGTGATTGCAAGTGGTACAGGAGGGACCTGTGGGTGGTTACAGGTAGGGCAAGTCCTGGGGGGAAACCGAGAGGTTGACTTTGGCATGGTTAGATTAGGTAGAGGCATGGCATGTCTGACCCAGTGGAAACCTGGAGCTTGGGTTCTGGACAGTCAGTGGGTACCTAGACTAGACTGGCACACTGATTGTGGACCTGGGCTAGATCTGGTAGATTATAGTGAAGGCATAGATAAAAGGGTTGGGGAAGGGGAAGGGGAGGGGGAGGGGGATGACACTTGCTGGGCTAGATCCTAGAGGAGGATGTGAGAGTTCTCTTTGTATGCTTTTAAAAATGGCTTTATTGAGATAAAATGAATGTAATTGAAATGTTTAAAGTGCACAACTCGGTGATTTTGATTATTTCTAGGGATGGAGTTGTCAGTATAGTTACCCTACACCCTTGACTGTCCCCCAGCTGCTCTGTGCACCTTGAGGTTTGCTGGTGTGTTTCAGTCACCAGCTTCCCTGCCAGCTCTCTCTGGAGCCATGGTTCTTACTCTGGGCCTCTGCTTCCCTGACTGCCTACTGGAAACCTTTTCCTAGAGATACCAGGATCTGGGACTGTGGCCTGGAAAGTACTAGGTCTCTAGTGTGCAGTACAAGGCCATTCAAAGAAGGCCTGGGCAGAAGTTTGCTGAGTGAATAATGATGCCTGTGAGGACTTGAGCCAGGGTGGCCTGGGATTTGAGGCTATTTACACCAATTGCTAAGGTCCCCATTGTCCCCTTTGGGGAAGGTCATATAGCTATACTTAATATAATGTCACCCTAAAGCCCTACAGCCATAAACCAAAAAGATGCCACACAATCAAACTGGGTAGCCTGTTGGTCAGACCTCAGGGGCAAGGGATAAGAAGGCCACTTAAGATGGAGGCCAGGATACACATGGTTCAGGAGTCGTCTCACTCCAGCTCTGATTTTCCTGTGCTGTGGACGGTCCATTGACAGTGTGCACTCATCATGTTTACGGGGAGAGGGAATATGTTCAGCTGGCCGGGCACTGCTAGTGTCCCTAGAGCTCTTGGACCTTCTGCCAGCACTCCTGCATTTCAAAGCAGGGTTCTGCCAGTCTTCCAGCAGTCTGCCCCTATCCCAGCTCACATCTCTCTACCCACTTTCCTCAGGGGAAAAGTCATTGCTGGCTTTTTTCTTCGGGGCGGGGGGGTGGGGGGGGTTGTTAAGGACTCTTATAAAGAAGCCAAGAAATGGGAGAATTCTTGACTTTTCATGGAGGCTGTGTGAGCCTCCAGCAAGCAAATTGCCCTCTCTTGAGTCACAGATTCCACAGCTAAAGGTCATGGCATGATGGGGCCTCCCAGTTTGCAGAATGTTGAAAAAGAAATATATTAAGTGCCTCCCTTCCCCATGGCTTATTCAGAGATCATTGTGTGGATGCAGCAAGAGGGTTTGGATTTTCTTGTCACTGCCTCCCAAATGGCAGAAGGTACTTTGGCTCAGTTGTTCCTTTGCCAACCTCTTCTCCCCAACTGGATATAGTTGTCTAGAGCCATAGTGCATCACTTTCCTGTGAGTACATTGTACTCCTTTTGCCAGGGTTTTGGGTGGGAGATGCTTTGGGCAGGAAAAGTATAACTATGTCTAACATTGCTGAGGTTTTATAGGCTAGACATCATGCTTGGTGTTTTTTCCTTATGTAGTGTTATTGAGGTATAATTCACTTGCCATAAAATTCACCCCTTTAAATTGTAGAGTTCTCTAGCTTTAGCATATTCATAGTACTCTGCAGCAATCTCCAGTGTCTCATCCCAGAACATTTTCATCACTTTCCAAAGAAACCCCGTGCCTTTTCCCCTTGCTCCTGGGTATACATTCAACCTGCCTTCTGGTCTGTGGATTTGCCTGTTCCACATAGTTCACGTGAATGGGATTCTATAGTATGTAGGCCTTTGTGTCTGGCTGCTTTCAATGATATTTGATGATACAATGATACAGTGCTCTTGAGGTTCCCATGCCTTTTGTGTGCATCAGAACCTCTGTCTGTGTCATGCTGCGTGGTCGTTGTGTGGGTGGGCATTTCGGTTGCCACACCTTTGGATAATTGGGAGCAGTGCTCTCAGAGGGCCGCAGCGCAGCAGGCTTCTGTTCTGTGCTTCTCTCACGTGCTTCTTACCCAGCAGTGGAATTGCTGGGGCTCACAGGAGCTCTATGTTCAGCCTTTTCCAAGCCGCCAGGCCGTTCTCAACTGCATCCGTTTGCCTCGTTGTACTAGTTTATTTTGTTGAGACAGTCTCACTCTGCAGCCCAGGCTGACTTGGAACTCATGGTGATTCCCTTGCCTCAGCCTCCCTGGTGCTGAGATTGCAGGCATGAACCACCTCACTTGACTTCTGTGCTGTATTTTACCTACATCATCACAGAAACTTCATGAGGTGGAGTTAGAACTGTGGGTATCCTGCCTTTCAACAGCTCGGTGGCAAGTTGAAGCCCAGAGGTCTCCTTCCTTGCCCTTGGCTGCACCTTGGCACTGATGAATCTTTGGCCAGTGTCAGCTCTCTGCCAGGCTCTGTTTTACATCTTCAGGATGGGGTCTTGAGACTGTGTCATTTACACAATTCCTGGTGCTCAGTCAGGCCCACTTATTGACTAAAATATCACCCTTTTCCATCTTGGTGTGTTTGTCAGGAACTTGAGAGAGGCAGCCTTGTGTCTTTAGAGTTCTTTTGGTTTGTGGGTTTTCAGATGCCCCCTGGGTTCTGTGTTCCCCAAAGCACACTGTGGGAATCCTGTAACCTTTTAAATCAGGCACCTGTTGTCAGCCTGTGTTGGAGAGTAGGAGTGGCATCCTCTTCGTCAGCTTGCCTTGCTCTCTTGTCCTCTGGTCCTGTGCTGCTGATGACCTTGCATCCTTTTTCTCTTGTAGGCTAAACCCATTTATGGTGGCTGGCTGCTCCTGGCTCCAGATGGCACTGACTTTGACAACCCAGTGCATCGCTCTCGGGTAAGGATACCTGAGAAAATTCTTAGTTTCATTTGAGAAGAAATTGGTGAAATTAGGGAGAGAAACAGGAAGTAAATACTGGAACCTGAGTGACAAAGGCAGCAAGGAGCCAACATTTTGTGAACTCTGAAGTCTCAGAAAGTTCTGCTCACATAGATACAGAGTCCTTGTTTCAAAATGTGCCATTCTTGTATGGTGTCACCTAGTGTGGGTCATCTGAATTCTTTGAAAACAGTCAAATGGAAAGACAAAAAAGCAGCTAAGTACATCTTTGCAGCATGTTAATCTAGCTCCTAGGTCCTTCAGAGCCTAGGCAGTTCCCTCCTGAACCAGGGGCTTATTTTAGCACTATGAGTCCTACTAAAGGGCCGAGGCTTGGACACCTGTGCTCTCTAGGCCTTACACTGTCCTGCCTCCTGGGTATAGGTCTCTTCTGGAGCAAAAAGATGGATAAAGCTGCATTTTGCTGACCAGAGGCTTGCTCATTTCCTGGGCAATCCACTGGGGATTCAGCTCCAATCAGAGCATCTTTTCCATACACTTTCTCCTAGTTGTATTTACATAGTTGCCCTAGCTCTGCTCATCCCTCCTCACCTAGGTGGGGCTTCAAGAGTACATGCTCTGGCCCACAGAACTAGTGGCATTATATTTCTAGGCCTTGGGTCTCCTTCTGGAATGGATTCTGATTTCAAAGATAGCACATAGGAACCTTGGAAGTGTTTTTGGAAAACAGGTGACAGTAGCCTATTTTGGAACTCCAGCCTGGAAGCGGCCCTAGCAGGTCCTCTCTGCATAGCCCCACAAGCCCTGTTCTTACCCCATGGGTAGCCAGTGGTCCCAGCTAGAATGCAGTACCCAGGGAACCAAGTGCCTTTCCTGTCCTCTACTAAAACTTCAAAGCTGCCACTTTTGGCTCCTATTGAGAAAGTCATTGTTTTAAAATTTATTTTTCTGGCCTAGAGCAAAGAAACATATATTATAGTTAATTCTATGTCTTTAGTGCTAGTCAAAACTTACATGTTATTAGACTTTATAAAATGTTGAGAATAGAACCTTGAGTCCTTCTGAAATCAACCCGAGGGGTTGGGGTAGAAGCCATGCCTGCCTGTGAGTCATTATTTAGACTCACAGCCTCATGGGTAGGCAAGACCCTTCACACAGAAAGATGGTGTGTTTGTCATTTTCATTCCAGCTCTCAATGGCTGATCACCGTAACACCCCTGGAGGCCTGGCCTTTGTTGGGTTCTTCTCTGTTTGACTTTTGTTAGCTCGTTCCACCACTGTTGAATTCCTCAGCTTTGGTTGTCTGCTTCCTGTCCCTTGGAAATCATAAGACCAACCCATTTTATATCATTTCCCAGACTCTCTTGGAAGGGATGCTCTTAGTGTCCCTACATCCTCAGGTTATTCCAGATCATATAAGATCATTCATCCAATAAATCAACAAACATTCTATGAAAAAGCTCTGCTGGCTGCAGTAGGAACATAGAAAAGTGACCACATAACAGTTTCTACTCCCAAGGAAAGCTCCCGTTTTAAAAACTCCGTGGGGTATATGGAAGCACTAGTCATTCGTGATTAGGCTTGTCTCCTGACCCCACCTGGCTCATGAATCATTGTACTTATGTCTCTGGTTTCTTTCCTTCGCCATCTACCCCAAAAGTGGAAGCCTCGGAGCCAGCATTCCTTAGATTCTGTGTGTCAGATATTGGGGTTTGGCAGCTGAGACCCAGGGCCAGGATACCTGACCCCCAACCCTGTGCTCTGTTGCAGAAATGGCAGCGACGATTCTTCATCCTGTATGAACATGGCCTCTTGCGCTACGCCCTGGATGAAATGGTAAGTGTCTTCAGCATTCCCTGATCCTGGCCCTGCTCTTCCCCACCCGGCTCCTCAGCTGTGGCACTGCTGGCCATCTCATGTGTGAGTGCAGCCCTACTTAGGCTTCTGTTTGGGAGCCTGGAATGTTTTAAAGGACTTGTAGTACTAAATAGAAAATACTCTATAAACCCAGATCTTGTGCTTAAGACTTTTTAGCAGTTGTTGGTAAGAGGCAGCTGTGAAGAAGGAAGTCATTTGTTCAAGGTTGGTGAAAGTGAGGGTAAAGTCCAGGGGGTCAGCAGGGGTTTGCACAGGTGGTGGCCTGTCTTCCCGGGACTGTCCCACTAGATCTTGGTGTAGATTTCTTTTTAGCTGGCACCCGAGGTCAACTAGTCCTGTGACGAGAGCAGATGGTCTTCTTTCTTCTCTTCCACTGCCTGGTTTTCCGCCTGCAGCGTGGGTGGCCAAGTGCTTGCTGCTCTTGCTTCAGGGGCCAAAACCCCAGCCCAGCCAAGTAGAACAGAATGGCTGCCTCTGTTTCTACCCGTGTCACCTCTCTTTTCTCTAGGGAAGTTTCTTTCTCCTGAATGAAGCTTTGGATGCTCTTCCTTTGCCATTTGAGTAGACAAGTGTGTGTAGCTATGCTCTGCGGTGCCTGTGAAGACCAGGGCCACCTGGGAAAGTCCAGTCATGCTGTCTCAGATAGAGTGGCCCACTTGGTGTGCTCAGAGCAGGTTTCTTAACTGTGCTAGGAGACTTTGGAGCATGAGATAACTGTCTCCAGGGACTTTGCAGAGGGTCAGGACACTGGAAGGTGATGATTAACACTCACGTGTGCCCAGCAGCCCCTTCTCCACCGATGCTTTCTGATGTGGCATTTCACTCCTTTTATTCTAAGATTATTTATTAGTGGGCATGATATTGTCCCTATAGCTCTCCTCTCCCACAATAACTGTCACCTCATTGGTTGCTTAAGATTTTTTCCCCATCATTCCTTCTGATGAACCTAAGAGTGGACCACAAGGGGTTTTGCTGAAGAGCCGTCTGTGAGCCAGAGTAATTTGAGTGAGCACTGACAGTGACCCAGCTAGAAACAGGAACAGGTAGACATGCATGATGCTCTTCTCCCAGTTCAGGAGGCACAGAGGGCAAACTCCTCCTCTCTTGCTGTCCTCCTGTCTTAGCTGCCAATGGGCAGCAGCTCTGGGATAGGAGTTAGTCTTCCATAAGCCCCATTCTTAAGTTCTGTAACTAGTTAATAGTATTGGAACCTCTAGAGGTTATGTTCTTGTTGGGCTCAGGCCATGAACATCTGAAAATCAGCACAGGGATTCTTGATTCAGGTCCAGCTGAAGTCTAGAAGAATTCATTGTAGTGTTGATTCAGTCCCATCAGCACAAAGAGAATGACTGCTGCCACCCTCAGCAGCTGCTTCTCAGTAGATGAGATCGTTGAGCCAGGTGTGCTGACACCTTGTGGTCCACAGTGTCTCCCAGCAACCTGGATATAATAGTCTGATCTCTGTTGCTACAGTGAAGACCATGATCAAAAACAACCCGGGAAAGAAAGGGTTTATTTGACTACAGGTTCTGATCATAGTCCATCATTGAGGGAAGCCAAACAAGGAACTTAAGCAGGGCAGGAACCTGGAGACAGGAACTGAAGCAGAGATCCCAGTTTGTGCTTTTATACACCCAGGACCACCTGCCCAGGGTGCCATTGCCCACAATGGGCTGGGCCCTTCTGCATTAATCATTAATCCAGAAAATGCCCTCCGCCGACTTGCCTACAGGTCAGTTGGATGGACGAGTTTTTTAAATTGTGGTTCCCTCTTCTCAGATAACTCTAACTTGTGTCAAATTGAAAAAAATAAAATAAAATGGCCAGCATACAGGATGTGGGCTAAGGCAGAAATGACTCTGTGTCAGGACTGTGAGAAACGAAAGAAGAAAAGAGAGGACATTGGGGGGGACATCCAGTTCTAATAGTTTTTGTGCACAGGCCATTTTCTGGCACATGGCCGTGGATCTGGAAAGACTAATCATGTAGTCAGTTGGTGTTTTTCTGCCTGGACCAGGCTAGTGCACATAGCTACTTCTGAGAGTGAAGTGGCAAAACCAGCAGTGGCAGTCATGTTGAAATGTCTTCTGAAGTATCACTTTGGGCTTGTAAGGCTTTTCCATGTTGCATCAGGAAGTTCCCATAAAAGCTACAAAGGAGGGGCCATCACAGTGAAGACTAGGCAGCAGGAGTCAGTCAGGGTAGGGGCCAGGAAGGAAGAGACCATTTCAGTAGAAGTCAGGAAGGAAGTGGCATGGGGCTCTTGCTAGGACTGAGGGTGAGGGGAGCTTACCCATGCCCTCTGGTCTGCATCATGTTAGGGTTTACCCTTTGTGATCATTCCCTGGGCAAGAAGATGTGTCGTCCTCTACTACCATCTCCTCTGCCCATTGGGGTGGGCAGGGTTTTGAGACCTGGACTAGAGGTCTGTGCTTGCTGTCATGTGGCTGGGCCCAGCACAGTCTTCCCGTGTTCTTTCTGATTGCCTGTAAGAGCCATGGTCCTCAGTAGGATTAGTGTGCCTCAAGGCTATGTGGCCGTTGTGTGGTTTGATTGAGACCACTAAAGCTGTGATGCTATTGGTATATACTGGTGGGAGGCAAGGATGCATAAGACATCTCCACAACAAAGAAGAATCAGCTTAAAGTTTCTGTAGTGCCCAGGCTAAGAGACTGAATGATTTGGCCAGTGGCTTACTTACATTTTTTTTTTTTTTTTACTTAAAATGTTTAATTTGCTATTAATTAGCACAGGACACAGGACTCACCTACCTGATTCCTGGAGTGAGAGAATTGATGATAGGCTAGGGTTATCTTATAACCTTTCTTTATCTTGAGGGGTTTCTGTGGTACCTGTACCTCTGCTGCCTGTGTGTGCTACTCACTCAGGGAACACACCATATTTCCTATGGCATTCTTGGATCATTGTGCTTTTGAAGTGTCCCCATCTGGGTTCTTACATCTAAAAACATCATTTTTGAGTGCCTGTGACTGCCTCTGATCCTCCTGTCATGCCTGACTAAACTGCAGCTCTCACTGGTAGCCTGCCTTCCCAGCTGACTGGGTGCACCATTAACTTGTAGCATTTTATGGCTATTTTCCTGCCTTAACACTTAGTCACAATCTGTTTCAAATTGTCATTTCCCTGTTCTACAATTATACTACTTCCCCCCCCCCTCTTTTAAATGCTTTCTTACCAGCCAAACTTACAGTTTTCCACTGTGATTGGGGTCTTGATAATTCTTGGTTTCTTTCCATGTTGTCTGGGTGGGGTTCAGGGGACCAGGCATAGCAAGATGTGTGGACTTGGGGCTCACCAGCTGTGGTGAACTAGAGAGAAGATGGGCTGGGGTGGTCCCAGAAGTGTTAGGAATGTGGTGAATTTGAATGGCTCTATGCAAAAAGGAAAGTGATGATGTACAGAAAACTGAGAAATGGTGAAGAAGAGAGGTCTCTTGGCCCTTGGTTGGCCTGGGAAGCAACAGGTGAATGTCTGATGGTTGCAGTGTGCCCTCAGGAGGTGGCTGGTGGTACTAGCTCTGGTGCTTTAGGACTCTGGCTGGCTAAATAGGACAGTACAGGTTCTTGGTCTGACTGTTGCCTTTTCAGGCAGAGCTAAAATGACACTCACTTTTGGGAATCTCTCTTTTCTTTTTTGAGCAAGTTTCTGTCTCCATACTCTCAAGTAGTGTGTGTGTGGAGGTGAGGGGCATGATGACCCGCAGACATAGTGGAGCCTGAAGAAGCTAGACCTGCTACTTTTCAAGAGAGGTCCCGAGGAACTTGGAACCCCCACTGCTGCCTAGCCTTTGCTTTTGCTCGTCTGGATGTTACAGGCCGAAGGGCGGCTTGCATCTGGCAAGAAGTTCTGGGCCCCATAGCAGGCCTGTTCTCTTCCTTTGCCCACATACAAGTAAGGGAAACAGATGGTCAAATGCTTTGTTGAGTTTGTTTTGTTTTTGTTTGTGGTAAAATATGCATAACATAAAACTCACTACCCTAAGCATATAACACAAAGCACATAAAGTGGCAGTGGGTACTCAACATGAGCCATCGCCATCCAAGTGCATGAGAGCTCTGTCATCTTCTCAACCGAAACTATCCCATTAAGACCCCGCCTCACCCCTTAGCCCCGTTTTCTTGCTTCTGTCTCAGCTTGATTCCATCAGGAGCCTCATACAAGTTGGTGTCCCTTACCAGAAATGTTTGAGATGGTGGAGTTTAGTATTTTGGAATTTTTTACATTTAGGGGTATTTGCATTGATATTATGTGATGTCTTGGGGATGAGACACAATTCTAAATAGAAAAATCATTTATGTTTCAGCTATACCTTATATACGTAGCCTGAAGACAATTTTATACCGTGTTTTTCTTGCATATAAATTTTACTGTACCCCATCATGAAGTTAGTGTGGAATTTCCTACAAGTCAGAGCTTGATTATATTTTGGATCATTTCAGATCTCAGACTTCATGTAAGTGGACTCTTAGCTGCTTGTATCTAGGATATTGCACTCTATGGGTTCTCAACGCACCTTGTTACAGTATGTTACAGCATGTGGCAGGATTCCCTTTCCTTTTCACTGTGGTAGGTCCACAGTTCTTGAATCCCATCTGCTCTAAGATGACCTGTACCTCTGCATGAAGGTCATTGGCTTGTGATGCCTGTCCTGAAGCCAGGGACAGTGACAAGGGCTACAGCTTCCCAGTCCTGAGAATCCCTGAGAGAGCCCAGCATACAGGAGCTTTGGGACTCTTGGAGCATGCTGACTTCCAGCGTCCTTGATGTAGCAGGTGAAGAAGCCCTTGCAGCTTTGGGACATGTGCCTTTTTAGGCTTGTCTGGCCATTTGTGAGTTTGTGAGTCTTGTCAGATACAGTGCCCAGCATGGTTCACTGTGGATGTCTGTGTCTTGTGTGTAGAGTGATGGTCTTGTGGGCTTCCTCAGCAGACTGTCTCAGATTGGCTTGGCTGCTTTAGAGGTGTTTCTTGTAGGATATTCTAGGTCACTTTGACTTTGGGACATGTGTATACTTTTTTCTGGGCACATTTCTGCTACTATTGTGTCAAAGCTACAAGCAGTACTTGCTGGAGTATCCAGGCCCTTCAAAAGCCAAGGAAGGGCATCAGCAATCCTGCTGTTATTAGGAACTGGCAGCTAAGGTGTCATTTTCTTTATAGCTGACCTAGACCCTGATTATTCTCAAAGCTATGACTGCCCTGCATTAGAACCCTATACAGGGTGAGCTGAGAATCCCTTTTGTAACCACCCTTGATTTTTTTATTTTTTTTTTTTAAAGGGAATGTGACATTTGAGAATACTGTTTTGAGCTCTGGCTTATTTTCTTCCTGCTTAGAGCTTTACTGGGCAGACTACCTGCACAGGTGAGCAAAGGGTCTACTTCTGCCTTGGCTTGGCCCCCCAGCTATGTTTCAGTCTATAGTGACTTTAATAGCTCTGGGGAACATCACTGCTAGAGGATGGACATGAAACACTCAGAAAACCCCTCTGTGACACTCAGGCTGTGGGGACTCAGGTAAACAAATAATTGAACTCTTCATGGTAAAACCATGATGAAAATACTGTGAGAGGCAGTAGATAGTTAGGGAGGCAGACCAGTCTCCTAGGAGGAAAAGAGAAGGAACTCTTTGACCGCCTGTGCTTGCTGCAGATTTTAAGGGAGGAGCCTGCTGCTTTGTCTCCAGCTTGGTTCTTTGTGTACATTTTGTAATGTGGCCCCCACAGTGATGTTGGCTGTGGATCAAGATCAGAACAGTCTCCTGAGGGTGATAGCCAGAGAGTTTCTAACCATTACCTAACATGTTATACTCAAGGAAGCCCAGTGGGAGGCGTATGACTGAGACTGCGCCCTGGGGGCTGAACCACAGGTATGGGATAAGACAGGATTCCTAAGCATCATCCTTGAACTTTTCTTTGGGGTGTAGAGGGAGTGCTGACTGTTCTCAAACAGGGCCAGTGTAGAACAGTTTGAAGCTTGTTTGCTGCTGTGGCTTGGATAGGCATCCTTATAGAAGTCTAAATATAAAGACTTAGTTTTTAGGGTGGCAATGATAAAGAGATGCAGGCCAAGGATCTTTCAAAGGTGGGGCCAGCGGGCATATGGCTCCCAAATGGATTGATTTCTGTGGAGATGTGACCACTGGCTCTAACACATTCCTACCATGATGTACCATCCTCACCAGAGGCCTATACCAGTAAACCTTTAAAACTGTGAGTCTAAGCAAATTTTTCTTACTTAAGTAGCTGGCCAGGAAGATGGCTCAGTAAATAAAGAGCTACACACACACACACACACACACACACACACACACACACACCTACACCTGATGGCCTGAGTTCAGATCTCAGAGAAAAGCCAGACATGATGGTATGTGTCTGTAATTCTAGCATTCCTATGTTGAGATGGAACCAGTGAGCTTGGAATATGCAATGCAATGGGGAAAAAAGAGACCCTGCCTCAAACAAGCTGAAGGCAGAGTCCTTTGACTACCACACTTGCACACACATTCACACACACACACACACACACACACACACACACACACACACACATTAAATAAACAAGTAGCTTATATCAAGAATTTTGTTGCAGTATAACGAAGCTCTCTGGTACATGTACATCCACTGTGGGAGCCTTAAATGAACACCCCTGAGCCTTAAAGAGGGAGGAAAGTAGAGAAGAGTGGGCAGGCGTGGCCAGCTTTAAGGGTTCAAGTCAGCTTACGTAGATTGGCCACTAGTGCTGAAAGGAGACAGGTCACCATATTCTCTCCTTCCTATGCCCCTTATCGTAGGATGCTTGCTGAAGCATGGAGAACTCTTTGCACTTCTGGGTATTCCCTACAGGGCAGCAAGTACTTTGATGCAAGGGCAGAAAACAGTAGTTAACTGTCCATCTAAGTCAGGGTCATAATTAGATCCCAACTGTCCATCTAAGTCAGGGTCATAATTAGATCCCCAGTTACCCATTTCTTCTTTATAGTTCCTGCAATTCCTTCAAAGGGAAACTGCTGGGCTCCGTGGTGCTGTCTGCCCAGCCCTTTGCTGCCCTTCCAGTTGTATTAGTAATACAGCTGTCATAGTGGTATGCAGTTGATGGAGACAGTGGGAGCATCAGTTTTATGTCTCTGTTAGGTTTCGCTGGGGAAACATGGAGAAGATGCATTGTGACTGTCACCTGGCCACTGCCTGTAGAGCATGGGTGAACTTTCCCATAGCAGCCAGGCCAGCATGATTAGCAGTTGGCTCCCTCCTGAACAGAGAGGAGTGCTAGAAAAGCTGGCAGCTCGGAGTTAACTGGCTAGGAACCTTGACTAAGCAACAGGTGGGAAACAAGTGTTGAAAGAGTCATTTTTGTAGAAAACACAAAAGCACATAGGCTCGAAGAAACCAAGCCAAGTGGCTAACGCCAGTGTAGTCAAGAATGAGCTTGCGATACCATCAGGCAAGATGGGGCAGTGTGAAGGCTGCCAAGTCTTCTGGGATAGCTTTCATTCCCTTTCCTCCTTAGGTCTCCAAACTGGACCCCCCACTCGGGTGTCCCTTTCCATTGACCTCAACCCACTTGACCATGCCCTTCACTTTGGGCCTTCTGTGAAATAAATGGTGTTGTCCATCAACATAACCATATAAACCTGCTCACTAAGGGGGCTAGCTGGCTGGAAGCTTAGGAAGCCAATGTTAGTCTTCCTGTTTTCCCCACTTCTAAGCCAGTACCATAGTGGCATTTTCTTAGCCATAAATGCAGAGGAAGGCAAAGGGGATGTCTTTAAGATAAGAAAGCTCTCAGGGGCCCGGCAGTGGTAGCGCACGCCTTTGATCCCAGCACTCAGGAGGCAGAGCCAGGAGGATCTCTGAGTTCGAGGCCAGCCTGGTCTACAGAGAGACCCAGGACAGGCACCAAAAGTACACAGAGAAACCCTGTCTCGGAAAGAGAGAGAGAGAGAGAGAGAGAGAGAGAGAGAGAGAGAGAGAGAGAGAGAGAGAGAGAGAGAGAGAGGAAGGAGGAGGAGGAGGAGGAGGAGGAGGAGGAGGAGGAGGAGGAGGAGGAGGAGGGGAGGAGGGGAGGAGGGGAAAGAAAAGAAAGCTAGGTAGCTCAGCTCTCAGGATCCAGGAAGTAGGTGCATTTGAAGACTCAGAGATACAGCAAACAATGAGGGAAATCTCAAAGAAGGTGAGTCTCTGCATTGTGCTATGTGCTCATCTATATGGAAATGTATTGAGTGGCCCATATAGGGTAGATATCAAATGTGTACACAGAATGGTGGGTATGCACTTTTACAGTTGCCATAAGTGTAATGGCCTAGAACAGTATGGATTTAATTTCTTTCAGTACTAGATTTTAAGAATCAGGTTAAGGTGTAGGTGCAGAGAGATGTTGCTGATCAGACCAAGAGCTGTACTGGCCTTGTCTGAAAGATAGCAGAAATGGCTGTCTTCTTCCTGCAGATCTGACACTATTGTGTGAGTGGAGGACATAGCTCTCAGTGAACTGTGGGAACTCTGTGGGAGATGCCCTTGCTGTCACAGATGGAAAGAGAAGGGGGCCACCAACCCTGCCTGTGGGCAGTATCTGATTGTCTTATGTAGGAAGGACCTAGAAAGCCAGCCCCTTCAGGTGGGTTAATTAAAAACATCCTTACAGCTCAGCTTAGCCCGTGGGAGACCCCATAGTGGGAGATGCATCAGTGTCTCTGCTGCATTCATCAGACCAACCACGAGGAGAAGCAAGTAGGGCAAGAACAGGCAGGCCCCTTGTTGTCCTTTAGAGTTTGTCATCCTAGTGATGATCCTAGTGCTTCCTCCATCCCTCCCTCCCTCCCTCCTTTACTTCCTTCCCTCTTTCCTTCCACGTGCACATGTGGCTTGGAACTTGCTCTGCTGTGCAGACCAGGCTGGCCTCCAACTCTGCCTCTAACCCCGAGTGCTGGAATTAAAGGTGTGTGCCACCACACCTAGTGGACTCTGTGTCTTGTCCCTAGCATTTCTCTCTGGAGCAGCTCCTGTCTTCCCTGCTTTGCCCATCTTGGACCTAAGCATGCCTCACTCCTGCCTTTGTTCTGCACTTCTTGTTTGCTGGTGTTCTGTTTCCTGGATGTGGTTCTTTCAAATGATTTTGAGTCATTTTAAAGACTTACCCTACCCCTCATCTAACTTGCCCTGTTTCTGCCTTCCCAGCTCCCTTTCCATTGGCTTTGGCCTAAGGTTTTCTCAAATGAATAGCAGCCTGCCACATTAACTTCCTGATAGGTGTGACAGACATCTATTCACCTTAAATAGAGCACCAACAACAGACCAAAGCATGATTCCACTAAATCCAGCTTGGCAAACCAATGATTTATCATGCTGACTTAGGGAGCATTGATGAGGGGTTACTTACAGGAGCATGGATGACCTCCCCCCGCCCAAACACCAGCAGTTCTCCCATAATCCCCTATTACATTAATCTTCTATTTCTTGTGTGCTCTAGTTTCTCTCATGATCACTTGAAGCTAGTGGAAGCCAGGAGGGAGTGCTGGCTAGACTCTCAGGAGAAGATGCTTTGACCTTCCCCTCTATCTTCTAGGGAGTATTGGTAGTCCTATTGCTGTTATCAAAGAACCAGCTACCTCTGCATTGTTCTTAATTAGTTATCATGGTTACTAGACCTAGAATCTCTATTCTAAGATATACATAGGGTTAACGTGTTACATCTGGAGGAAAAAGGCATACAGTGACACAACCCTTACACTCTATGCATACAGGTTGCACACAGATCATTCTCCTACAGTGCCTCCCTGAGGAGAATTGTGAGCACTGACTTTTGAAAGGTCCTGAATGTCCTCAGAGATAAGCACCTCACATCCGTTCTCTAGAGAATGATATTCTCAAGAGATCTTTCAGACTTTTGTCAGTTCCAGGCCAGCTAAGGCTACATTCTGAGACCCTGCCTCAAAAATAAATAAATAAATAATGAGGGAGGAAGGAGGAATAAAGAGAGAAGGAACGGGGAGACACACAGAAAGACAGACAAGGCAGACAGACCAACTGACCATGAGTACTACAGCCTGCACTTTTTTCCTGAGCAGGTCAGTGTTCCCAAACTGAGCCCTCTCAGCTCCAGTGTGAGCATGCCTGTGGGCAGCAGAAGGACTTGGGGTGGGGTTTTGACTTTTAGGGTGCAGGCTTTCTCTGAACTGTGTATGCTGTTCCCACATAGAGCCTTTTGGAGAGTAACCCTCTTGGTGTGTCTGCCTAGGACCTTCAGAGCATTGACTTCCTAACGTTTTGTGGCAGCATGAGCCTGCTTCCTCCTGGCTGTCCAGGATCTTCTATCCCACTTCTACTTCCCACTCTGTTCTAAAATCTTAACTGATTATCTGATGTCTGCTGTTGTCTTCCTTGTTTGTCCTTTAGAGTGGATACCATCATGACCATTTTTAGAAAGCTTTCAGTAGGAAGTTAACAAAGCCTTTACATCAGCTCTGAGTAACTGGAGGCTTTCAGTGTGTGCCAGGAACAGTCTGCATGCTGTTGGTGCATGCTGGTCTCCTACTGTGGGTGAGCCATCATTGATTGCTCTGCTGCTGTCTGTGCCATACTGCAGTCCCAGTTGGCTTTGGTGCTGTGAGGCTCATGTTATTGCTGTGGGTCTGTATAGCTAGCTGTGGTTTTGGTAGGATATATGTTAGTATGTGTGACTACAAATGCACCACTGCAGCCCCAGTGACCTCTGCACCTTTTACACCCTGAATTAAATGCACCTGTTCGTTACTTGCCCTTTTCATCAACAGTTGAAATTGCAAGCCCTCCTGGTTAGAAGCCCAGGGGTTACTTGCTGTTGGAGGAAGCATTTTATCTCATCTCTGATGAATGAGCCCTTTACTAAAGGGCCCATTTACCTACTTGGGACCAACAATAATACCCTTGTGGTGGCCTGGACAGGTTCTGCTACTGATACTCCAATAACTTTGAGAAGGCCTGCCCTCATTCCAGGGCCATGGAGCCCTGGTGTCTTTTCTTCTCACCTGTTTTTCTGAGGACTCTGTCTTATTGCCATCAGACTATTCCTTCATATGGTCGGTCGGTGCTGCTTTGCTGTGCGCCTTGAAGCTGAAAGTTTGGAAAATAAAGATGGAAAACGGTCCTTGCTTTCCTCCTGGATACTCAAGTCTAGCCAGAAAACAGTCAGCTGCCCTGAGATGTGTGAGCTGTGAGAGGTGGGCAGGAAGACACATCTGCCCTCTTGACCTGCATGTGGCCGGAGCCAGCCACACAGTCAGCTAGTAAGGTCTGCAGCGTCCCAGGTAGGAAAGGAGGAAGAATAGTCTGGGCTGTGAAAATGGAGGCTTCTCAGCAGGGCCAGTGTCCCATGTGGAAGGTGGCACTACCCAGAAATAGGGCTTCCCCTGGTGACAGAAGTAAAATCAGTCCATGGTGAAAGTTTTGGGAAGCAGAAAACAAAAGTTGCTTGGTAACTGGAGGTACCAATCAGTTCAAAGATTTATGTAAACTTTTAGGGTATGTGTAGTTGTGTACTTTTCCTGAGGCTAAAAAGTAAGATTTGTAAAGTATATAACATTGTTACTTTTAAAGAAAAATATTCTTTTCAACAGTTTCCTGTTTCATCCTTCTAAATACTATCTTTATTCACTATTCCATGTTTTCAGGGTTTTTTTTTGTTATTGTTTTGTTTTGTTTTTGTTTTTGTTTTTTATTTGTTGTTGTTGTTTTCAAGACAGGGTTTCTCTGTGTAGCTTTGGTGCCTGTCCTGGATCTCACTCTGTAGACCAGGCTGGCCTCAAACTCACCGAGATACGCCTGGCTCTGCTTCCCGAGTGCTGGACTAAAGGGTTCGGTGTATTTTTTAAACACTGTAGGTCACAGAGACCGTTCTTGGAAGTGGGGTTGCTGTGTGGAGATGAACACTCTTGAGCTCCAGTAGCACTGCATGTATCAGCTGACTGGCTGGGTCTCCCTGGCGGTTCCCTTTTTCATTTCTCCCTGTCCTATCCCTAACTCATATTTCACTACCCCAAGCTATAGTGAGAGGCTTTTTGAGTGAGACCTCCAAAAGATATTCAGTACAGTGTTTGTGATCTTTAAGAATTGAGATATTAGAAGCCTGAAGATAACTGAAAAATCTTATTTTAGATCTGGCTTCTTTCCCACTGTCAGAACCAGCAGCAATGGATCTCAGCAGGCATTCATTCACCCCTGCCCCTTGCCTCTTCTCAGTGCTCTGAGACTGAAAAGGGGGAGCTGGGTGCAGATACACAGGCTAGTCACCCTCTCTCGGTAAAGGGAAATGAAGTAGGCCAGCACAAAGTGACATGAGAGCACCACTCCATCTCTTATCCAGAACCTTCCCCGTCCCATCTGCCTTCAGCCTCTGACTCTCCACCACCCATTTGCCTTTGGAATTGGGATGGAAACAAAACTGTTTCAGGCCACAGAAGGTCCCTGCTTACTTAATTCCCATGTCTCTAAAAATATCTGGGAGCTTCTGCTGGCCCAGTCTCCTCCCCCTATGCTGCTGCTCTCCCCCCACCCAAGACTTAGGGGAAGAAACAAGATCTCCTCATTGTTCTTCCCAAGCTCAGAAAGGAATAAATAAGAACACTGAGTTTCCAAAGTTGAAAGGGAAAAAACTGCCTTTGTTAGGGCTGGAGGGCCGCCACAGTGTCTGAAACCATCCCTGCTGGGGACAAGTCCACACGCTGTCGTCCCTTCTCCTTCTCTAGGAGAGGAGTGGAGGGGTCAGGAGCCCAAGCTCTTCCTTCTTATATGTGGGATGGTGAAGGGAGCACCGGCCTGTGCCCGGCCAGGCTGCCTAGAAGAGCTGTCTGTGGGAATGGCATGGCGCCCAGCCCCTGACCACGCCTGGTCAGCACAGGCCAAAGGGGGCTGTGGGAAGCGTCCAACCTCAAGGCTGCTTGTGGCCCTGGGTGCTTTCTCAGGCATTTCTGGATTGGGACAGAGCCTCAGACACCACCCTTCCCAACCCCCATCTTCTAGCATTGGACTCCTGCCTAATTGAGGCTTTATTTATCTCTATGTTTCCCAGCTCTTTCTGAGACAGACAAGTGGGTGAGGTCCACAGATTCTCCAGAAGCACAGCGGAAGAAGGGCCCAGGGGAGGAAGAGAGGAAGAAAGCACAGGGTCTGCTCCTTCTCCTCAGAGGGGCTGCACAGGGAGGAGCCAGAGGAAGAACAGGGCTGCGGAGCTTCCCAGTGAGGTGGCTGTGCAGCGTTTCTTCTCATCGGCATCCGTTCAGAGTCTAAAAATAGCCGGGCTAGAAGCACAGCACTGCACATGGGAGCTCCAGAGAGCTGTGTCCAGGGTTCAGCTGCTAGCTGAAAGCTACTGGCTGCTCTCCCTTTTCCTTGCAGGCCAGGCCTATACCCCAGGACCCAGCAGAGACTGGGGGCGAAGAGGAGTGTAAGACATACCCAGGTGCACTCAGCAAACTGCTGCCATATGTTTCTTTAGAAACAAAACATGGTTTCCTTTCCTCTGCTTTTGCTTTTTTTTTTATTATTATTATTTTTAAGTTTTAATATTCCTACTTAACATTTGCAAAGCGAAGCAAACCTACCCCTAAAATGTAGGGCATTTAAAGAGAAAAAAGACAAACTATTGGATTTGGGGTAGTTGTGTATAGGAGGGCAGAAGCACAAAAAACAAAACAAAACAAAACAAAAAAACCTGTTTTTATCATTTTGCCCAATTATAAAGTCAAGATATTTATCATGCACATTTTTTTTTTTTTTTTGGTTTTTCGAGACAAGGTTTCTCTGTGTAGCTTTGCGCCTTTCCTGGAGCTCACTTGGTAGCCCAGGTTGGCCTCGAACTCACAGAGATCCGCCTGGCTCTGCCTCCCGAGTGCTGGGATTAAAGGCGTGCGCCACCACCGCCCGGCTATCATGCACATTTTTAAGACACACAAAAAAGATCAGTTCTCCAGAAAGTCTGCTGCTGTTTGGTTTTTGGTTCAGTTTTTCAGAGTCAACTCAAAAGGAAAATCCTTGTAGGTGTCACAATAGTAGAGGTCAGTGTAGAAACTTAACCTTAGGGTAGTGTGCCCTCCCTGGGTGCTTCTTGGTAGCTGTGGGTTGGTTCTTCCTGTGCACTTAAGGGTCCTGGGCAAAGGGCCAGCAAGTGGATACAGATATGGGTGACCGTAAAAGCCTGCATCTCCCATTCCAGAAGGACTCAGACTTGAGATCTAAATTGCCCAGAGTGCCTTACTGGCATCTTCAACCTCCAAAGCCAATTTGGCTGGAGGAAGAAATCTTGGAAACCACAAGATAACTGGGACAGGAGAGTGGTCGTCTTGTTTACTCCAAGCTGGGCTTTCTCTACTTGTGGAGTCAACCAAAACAAAGTTGAATTAGTTTGCCTGCAGGCAGTTGTGAGAAAACACATGGATTGATGTGTAGGAGCTAAATTCCAGTTCTACTTTCTGTCAGCTCAGCCCAGGAGCCTTTATGACTCACTAAACCTGCCCTTTCTCGTCTGCACTGGGAAGACTAAGGATAGCAGCGGCTTAGTGTGGACAGTAAACCAGAATGTAGCAGAATCCTGTTTCCTGTCTTTGAGCATTCTTCTGAAGAGACAGGGAGAAGACAAACCATCAGGCTGTCCTGCTTTCTATGCTTGCTTGGCCATTAGACCAAAAGAAAGCCTCTGTCCCTTGCAAGGTGTCCCTTTCTTCCCTCGCCTAGAGTCCAAGGACTCCTGCTCACTGGTGAGGAAGTGGTTTAAGGTTTCGGTAATGTTACATCTAACTAAAAATACTGTTCATTTATTTAAAGGATAAAAACCTTGAGAAACATTTGACAGTGCTGTAGACAACAGAAAGGACTCCGGTTATGCATATAGTTCCCTATTAGTTTATATTATTTCTTGAGAGAGAGTTCTGAATATAGGATTTGAAAGATCAAAGGCTAAAGAGACTGCTTTTAGCTTCTAGAACATGACTACTGGAGCTCGTGGTAGTTCAACTCCCCTTTTAGGCCATGTAGCCCTGCAGTTGACCCTGGAATATGTACTTGTTCCAGAGGACTCTATTTTTATTTCATTGTGTTTAGACCTGTGGGCCACATTGGGGTGGATACCTAGTTCCCTTTGCGGTAGGCTGTTCTGGACCAGCAGCTGGATATAACTCTTCGTCCAGCCTTCATAAGTCCAGCTGGTCACTCCTTGTTTCAGCTTCCTTTCTGACTTCTTTTTGTGGCCATTTCCATCTTCTGTGTGTCTGAATTGATACTGTCCACACTTGATACTGTGTACTGAGCAAATGTAGTTGGAGTGATACAAGTCAGTAACTCAGCTCTGTTCATAGGCTAGGAGGCCATCGTGTTACCTCCAGATATGGCCTGAACACCTTTTCCACCCCTCAGGTTTCATCTTCCTGGAGGGGGTGTGATTGAGCAGATCATGGGCTATGAGTTGGTCATTTACTTCAGGTAGCTGTGGTGTGAATCACTGTCTTGCCTGGGGTCTTTAAGGGTGGACTGGATACACTTTTGAAAGAAATCTGGGCTAAAATTGCTGGCAAGTATAATGCTAGGGAGGAGGCCACTCTGTGCTTGCCTCACTGGTTTTACTAATGTGGTGCTGGGAAGAAGGTCCTAATTGTTGCCTCACTCATCTCACCAGTGTGGTACGAAGGAGACCACACTTGGTGTCTTGCTGGTCTCACTAGCTTGTATACCTGATAGCTTGTCACTTGGCCCTACCTACCCTGAGCCCTGGCCACAGAAGGAAGTCCTGCCCCCTAAACACTGTTTAGAAAGATGCTCAGGCTGTGGTGTGGTCTCTCATGGGTATTTGGGTGCTCTGCCTGTGGTTAGTGGGAGCCTGTAAGCTGCCTCAGGAGACTCACCAGGGTTTATTGCCCATCTTACTTCTTGCTTTCATCCTCAGTCTAGCCTTCTCTTTTTTTTCATAGAAAAGGTTGAAGTTTGTGCTGTACCACAACAAATCAGTTTTTTCAGGAGACAGGTCATTGCTGTCCTTCTTCATCTCCTTCATATCTCTGTCCTTTAATGGGTCTCACTGTCCCACTCCATTCTGTCTGTTGCATTGTTTTTAACCACCTGTGTATGGCAAGCATTCTCACAGGTCTGTGAAAGGAATACCGAGGGCTTTGACTTCTTGAATAGAAAGAAGGCTCCTTTTTGTAATTTATTGAGAAGTCTCTAAGCATCTGCTGAGTTTCAGCACCTAGCAAGTAGGAGGACCTTCTATCCCCAGGAAGTAGATGACTCTGTGGGGAAAAAGGATACTTTCCTATAGAAGAAAAGCCTTACAGCCATTGTATTAGTTACATGATTTTTTAGTATATACAAGTAGTATATTTGTAACTGCCATTGTGGTCAATTTAAAAACATTTCATCATTACAAAGAAAACCCTGTGCCTTTAGTAGCCAACTCCTTGTTCTCCCTTGGTCTCAGCTTTTTTTTTTTCTTTTTTTAAAGTCTGGCTGGCCTGAAGCTCAATCTGTAGACCACGTTGGCCTACCTCATAGAGCTCTATCTGCTTCTGCCTTCCAAATGCAGCAGTTAGAGGCATGTGTTACCATGCCTAACTAAAACTTATTTTTAATGCTGAAAAACAGTCCATTGTGTAGATGTCCCATATTTTGCTTATCTAGTCATCTGTTGATGGATATCTGTGATCCCACCCTCAGGCACCTATAAATCAGGCTATTGTGAGCAGTCACATTACAGACGTGTGTGTGGACATGTTTTTCTATTTTATTGAACGTGTGTCTAACAGTGGTGCTGCTGGGTCATAGGGTCATTGTATTTAGCCTTTGAAGGAGCCACTACACTTTCCCACAGTGGCTACCTTAGTTCTCATTCTGACCAGCAAAGTATGAGGGGCTTGTCTAGGCATATTCTTGTTGAATGTGTTCGGCCTGTGTTAGTTGGCTCTCACTGTAGTTCTCATTTACGTTTTCCTGGTGACTGAGCAGGCTTTTTAACCTGTGATCCTGTTTCTTCTTGAAGAAACCTAGCATGCTACTGCAGACTGTATTATCTATCTATCTATCTATCTATCTATCTATCTATCTATCTATCTATCTATCTACTTATTTATTTATTTATTTATTTATTTATTTATTTATTTATTTGTCTGATAGTCATATATTTGTTGTGTTATAGACATTCACATCAAGTTCATGTCAGTCTTTCTGACTAGGCCTCAGTATACTCCTCTTATAGATGAGAAACTGAGGTCCAGAGAGCAGAGGGACAGCCCGTACAGCCATGGTTATCTGTGCCTGGCATGTTACACATGAGCAGCACTTTCTGGGTGTACATTGTAAAACACATCAGGTGTGGTACCACACAGGTGGCCATGAAGTTTTGCTGAGCTGAATCTTTGCCCACATAAGCAGCAGCATTTCCCTAAGCCTAGCCTGGGACCCACGTGGCACTTGGTAGTTTTCCCTTAAGGGAAACTTGCTCAGTTTGGGTTGCTCTTGGCTCTGAGAGGGGATACTGTGGCACATGGAAACCACAGCAACCTTGTTGTGTCAAGAGTGTCTCCCTTCTGTAGGTGTGGGCACCTGCTCCTGAGCGAGGCCTACTCAGGGAGCGAAAAGCAGGGGAGGACAATCCCTTGTTTGTAGCTGTGTTGGAGGCTCAGGCGTGAGAGATTCAATTTCTGGTCATTTGAAACTCCACAAGGAAAAACACTGAATGTGGGGTTGCCCTAGGCACACAGTGCGGACTCTGGCCTGTGCAGAACTTCCTTTCAGTTCACTTTAGTGTTTAATCTTTAAAACAGTCATTCTCATAGCATATATGACCCCTGAGGCCTTTTAGAAATGTTTGTTTTAAAAACAAAACAAAAAGAATTCTAACATACACAAGTCAAGCTGTGGTGTCGCACGCCTTTAATCCCAGAACTGGGGAGGCAGAGGCAGAGGCAGGTGGATCTTTGTGAATTCGAGGCCAGCCTGGTCTACAAAGCGAGTTTTAGGATAGCCAGGGCTGTTATACAGAGAAACTTTGTCTTGAAAAACAACAAATTCTAGATTTTTTTTTTTTTACTTATTTTTACAGTGCTGGGGATTAAACTCAGGGCCTCACATATACTAGGCAGAGCCACATACCCAGCCAGCCCTTTGACTTTTTAAAAGTTTTGTGACAGTTTCACTGTATAACCTAGACTGGCCTTTAGCTCACAGTCCTACCTCAGCCTCCCACACCTGAAAGACAGATGTGCACAACTGTTCCTAGCCTAGAAACATTTACTGAACTGATAGATTGAAAAAAGTATGCTCATGATTAGGCACTAAGTGACATTTCTAGCAGAGCAGGCCTCAAGAGCCAGTACAAAGCTGGAAGCCTCCAGATGGTTTATCTAGGTGGGACAGTATCCTAGTGTCATGTTCCTCAACCCCTGCCAGTCTGGATACAGTATAAGGTACCCATCATTCCATGTTCACTGAGCAAGTAAGTGGGTGAGAGGATGTGAGTTTCCTATCAGGTTTCCCTAGTATGTGTTATTCCATGGGCAAAGGACAGCGTTAACAGAGCATAGCCTGGCTGTGTTCTGGTGGACTTGCTATCCAGGCCCTGGCCATCCTCATCTCCTTACTGTGTCCTCTTTCTGTCTTTGACCAGGTTAGGCCTGAAAGGCCTGTGATTCCTGATGTATTTTGAGCTTGATCTTGAGTTCCTCACTTTCTAGTTACTTTGAAATTTGGGGAATTTTCAAAGGGTATTTGAATGCCTTTGAGCTTTTAGCTTATATAGCTCCAGCTAAGCCTTCTCCGAGGTGGCCCACTAATGTCAAAGGTCAGCCTGTGGCCCATGGTCTTTAGTGATTGGCAGGGAAGAGTTTTCGTGAGCTAGGAGGTGTACTGGTCTACAAATGATCTATGTCAGCCAGCTTCTTGGGCCAAGCAGAGCCTAAGGCTCCAGGCCCATTGCTCAGCGCCTAGTCTTCAGTTAGGTATCCTTGTTACTGAGGGGCTGCCAAAGGTACACTATTTCCAGACTTTGTCCCTGTCATCACACACAATTCTGGCCACATCACTTCTGTCACACATCTCTGAAAGGGGCTGCTGTCTTATCGGTGGGACAGTTGCCTGGCACGCTTGTTGTCTCTTTCTGTTTCTCTGGTTCTTCACTAAGTGGTGTCATGCCTGCTTTGAGAAAGATACCATACCTGTACGCCTTCTTCCCCAGTTCCTCAGGTTCAAGCTTCACTTGTTGTTGTTGTTGTTGTTGTGGCTGTTGTGGCTGGCAGGTGGTTCAGAGGTGCCGGTCCAAGCCCTCTGTGAAGCCATTTCATCATCCACAACCTGTCAGCTCTGCACAGCTGTGTTCTGTCTCAAATTCTCAACCCATGTTCGCTTTTGTCAGGTCATCTTGGGCCCAGCCAAAAGCTGTGAGTGACTCCAGACAGCTGGGTGGCCAGCCTAAGAAAGAGCCTGCTGTGGTAGCAAGGAGAGGCCTGTGGGAGGCCAGCTCCCACCTTTTAAAAGAGCTCCTATGAGGAGGAGAGAGGGACACGAAACTGTTAGATAGAAAGACAGCGAAGAGGAAAAAGACAGAAACACAGGATAGCTTTGGGAGGACCTGGATCAAAACCCAGCGGTCCCTTCTGCTTCTTCAAAAGGGCTTTTTATAACAATGCCAAGGGGCAGGGCAAAAGACACCCCCCTTACAAGATCAAAGCACACCGCACAGCCAAGTGTAGACTCTTCCAAATACCTGATAACCACGCCTGTGGTCAAATCATCCCCTTATGCAGCCCTGCTGGGTAAAACAAGCTCTGATTCTCGGACCCTGATTAAGTTCTCAATAGGAAACCTCTGTGAGTCTCTACAGAGGCCAGGGTCTCAAAAGTTCTGAGGCAGTGGCTCTAGCCTCAGCTGGGTGCCAGAAGCACCATAGGCTTTCACCCTCCTGATGGCCCAGTCCTAACCTAGGAAATAGGAAGCAGTCTCTGACCATGAGGCTTCTGTTTTCAGTTTTGGCTGATTCTATCATTCAGCAAATGCTGAGACCTATGCATATAGCTTGATTTAGTAAACTACCTTCTCCAGGCTTGGGATGCCAGCCAGCCTCTGCCTCCCTCCAATCAGTTTTCCCTCCTACTTACCCCAATCTTGAGATAGCACAGTATGGTTTGAATCTAAAATGCCTCACCAAAGGCCAGGTGCTAAGTGCTTGGTTGATAGCATGGATTCACCTATTACTAAGTTCATAATTTGATAGTCTGTTGGAGTTGATAGAAATTTTAAAGGTGTAGGATCTAGTTGAAGGGAGCAGGTCCTTTGCTCACCCCACACCCAGTCTCTCATTTCCTCTTTCCATGGCTCCATGATGTTTTGCCTCACTTGAAGCAATTGAGCTAGCAAACCATATATTGAAACCCTTGAATTTGTGACCCATGAATCAAAATAAAAATTTCCTCCTCCAAGTATATTTTCTCAGGTATTTTGTCACAGTAATAGAAGAACTCACGAATTCGTTTCGCTTGTTAGTCTCCCGTTTTCGTTTTTCATCCAAATGTCTTTGGGAAGGTCTCAAAAACTCATACTAAAAGGTACAAGTTTTTAGCCAGTGATACTCCCATGCCCCCTTTGAGCTCTTAGACATACAGGGACAGTGGCAGGCCCTTTGGTAATTCACTGGAGGAGATTCTGGATGGTGATATAACTAGAGATGTGCTTTGGAAATGAATAGCACCTGGAGGCTCCAAAGCAGGAGCAATCACGAGTGTGGTGCCTGTGGAGAGTAGTTCTTTCTTACAGAGGTCCATCTCCATGCACATGGACTGGCCTGAACAGTTTTATAAGTAAATGGATAGTGGTTGGTGTGAAGTACTGTTGAAGCTGATGGGAGAAAGCTAGGCCATGCAGTAGTGGTGTAGTGTGCTTAGCCAGGCACAGGCATCATCAGAGAGACAGAGAGTAACAGATAGGATTGTGCTAGAATTCCAGCAGCATGTACATTTCCTTCATGGGCAGCTAAGAAGCCTAAAAGCCATGATACCCTATGAGCAATGAGAATACCTACCACTTGCCTGGCGGGTTTTAATGTCACTCTCCAGGAAAGGCCTCTGGCTTCTGGATAAGGGGCTGATCTAGAGCTAGGCAGAGGTTGTACTAGATCAACCTGGAGCACCTTGTCATTTTGGAGTGAGGAAGTACTCGGATACCACACAGGAGCCACAGGAAAAGCTCCTGCAGCCAAAGCTAAATGTGAGCAACAAAATGAATAATTAG
Organism: Peromyscus maniculatus bairdii; assembly: GCF_049852395.1. Taxonomy (NCBI): domain Eukaryota; kingdom Metazoa; phylum Chordata; class Mammalia; order Rodentia; family Cricetidae; genus Peromyscus; species Peromyscus maniculatus. The sequence continues at coordinate 44,052,855 of NC_134859.1, forward strand.
CATTTGATTATAGTCCAGGTATAAGTTAAATATTGACATGTCTGTGCAGATATAAGTTGATGATTGATAAAGAAATAAACAAATGGGGAAAAGAGGAAAGAAAAACTGTACAAAAGAATTTCAAATAATCCATGCAGTTCTCTCCTTTTATAGGGAACATCATCACTCCTTCTCCTCATCAAGCAGAATATGTAGTATGTAGTGATTTTCTTCTGGATCTGGGCTATGGTTTATCACAAGACATACCGAGCAGGCACTGGGGATCAACACTAACATCAGTGAGAAGTCCTACACCCTGATCAGATAGAATGAAAGATGTGCTCTACCTCATTGGCTTTCCTTCTTAAGATCCAGAACCACAGTCTAGCCATGAGAAAAACAGCCGGGCGGTGGTGGCGCACACCTTTAATCCCAGCACTTGGGAGGCAGAGGCCAGAGTTCGAGGCCAGCCTGGTCTACAGAGCAAGATCCAGGACAGGCTCAAAGCTACACAGAGAAACCCTGTCTCAAAAAAAAAAACAAAACAAAAACAAACAAACAAACAAAAAAACCGAGAAAAACAAATATACCCAAATTAAGTTATATTCTCAAAATATATGGCTAGCACTTGCTGAAAAATAAGGAAAGTTTGAGAAACCATCACAGCCAAGAGAAGCCTAAGGTTCCATGACAATATAGTGTGCTATGGCCTTAGAACAGAAAAAGAACACTAAGAGAATACTCAGAAGACTCAAACAGCATGAGCTTCTATTGATTTGGTGTCAGTATTGGTTGGCTATTCCTAACGATCACACCTGGTGAAAGATGTTGATAACAGAGCCCCCTGGGTAATGAGTATGTAGAAATTCTGTATGATCATTACAACCTTTAAAAGTTTAAACATAGTAATAGAAAGAAAGAAAAAGTACCAGAGACTCCGGGGAAAAGAGGTTACCCTAGACCCATCTGCTAGCGTAGGCTAGAAAAAGAGGCTCCTTAGAGGACTGGCGGGGCCGGGACAGGGCCTGGACTGCGGGAGGAGCCCCCTAGTGTGAAACCCACACACTAGGACCTCTTTTCTGCTTATGTCATGGGAGGCCCTGGCTGTGGGTGGCTCAAGAGAAGCACATGTGCCAGTGGGGCAGGATGTGAGCTGCCATCCTTGTCGTCCTTGTCACATCAAAGCAGCACAGGACAGAGCTGCAGAATTGAGATGGATGAGGAGTCGTCTGCTAGTGTTGTGTGGAGTACGCTGGTTCTTGACTGCCTGCATGACCTACCTTCCTATCTTCCTGCTTCTCCAAGCTTAGGTGAGAGTCCTGCTGTGGCTGCTCGTTCTCTTCAGCTTATGCTGCTCCCTCCTGACCCTGTTCTGCTTGCTTGGGAGGCTTATTCCAAGAACATGTAATAGACCAGACTGTCCCTCCCTCTCTTGTAACAGTCCTTATTGAGGCTTCACCTCTTCCATTCGTGGTCTGTCTGCATGATCTGCCTGACTCATCTCCCAGTTCAGCCTCAGGGAGTCAGAGCTTTGGTCGTCCAGTTGATTACTATGTTCCTGGCACGAGTTGCCAGCATCACCCTTGGCATACTGCTTTATTTACTTCTCCCGGGGACTTTCTTTACCTATAGTGGAGATGATGCTACTTCACAGTTACAGAGGTCCATGTTTATGGAAAGGGCCTTGGTGAACTTGCTCATCTGTCCTCTGTTCTCCTGCTCTTGGAGCCTACCTCTTCATAGGACTTCATAGACTAATCTAGCCCCTCTGTCACTTGCTGCATCCTGAAGACTCTTGGCCTCCTCACATCTGGCCTCTTCTGCCTCCATGGCTCCTGTATTCATACCTTTCTCCTAACACTTAATTCAACTGTGTGTGCCCTCTTCTCCTCTGCACTGTGCAACCTATGGCAGGTGCTATGGCTCACTCCTTACTGTGGCTCCTCGCATTTCATCTAGTAGATCCTTTCAGAGTTAGTGACATGGGAACAGGCCACTAGCTAGCTGCAAGTGACATTCAGACAGATAGCCATTCATTTAACCCATATACAAAGACCAGCTCCTTAATACCATGTGAAAAGGCCAGCTCCTTAATACCATGTGACAAGGGCCATCTTTGCAGCCAGAGGCTATATTGTTCTGCTGGTGGGAAGGAGATGGGTTTCTTCACGGTTGTGTAAGGACTTTGGCATCTCACCTCAAGAAATAGGCTGCATGCTGATCTCTGTGATCCAGGCTGTGTTGGAAGATTCAGGCCTCAGGTGGGGCAAATTTGTATGTGGTTTGACCTGGGATTACTACAGTCCAGAAACAGTGGTTCATATGTCAGCTGCTGCTGCTTGCTACTACAAGTAAGGGTTGGTGGAAGGGCAAGGCCATGCCCAGTTGTGACAGCCTGTATTCTGAATCTACTGAAAAGGCTCTGCAAGGCCACCAACTAGAACCAGAGTTGACCAGATTTCACATTGCTCTGTCCAGCTGTATCTGCAGAACTGCCACTTCCACATAAGGGTGTGATAGCAGCGAGGCACACTTCTTACCCTGTTTCTGCTCCAACTGTTTATTGTTGTTTTCCATCTTGGGACTCTGAATAGGTCTAGGCTGTGTCCATCCGTCTATCCGTCCAAATATGCATCACAAAAGTTAACACTTGAGCTGCTCTTACTTGCTAGTTCTGTGGCACTGAGTACACTCAGACTGCTGTGCAGCCATCACTACCATGTGCTCCAGACCTCTTTCTAAATGGAAACAGACACCATCAAATACTAACACACTATTCTTCTCCTGCAGCCCTTAGCCATTCCCATTCTACTTAAAGTGTCTATGAATCTGACTTACTAAGCCCCTCATTTAAGTATAATGACAGTGTGTCATTTTGTGACTAGCTGACTTCACTCAGGATTTAATCTGATTTTAACACCTATCAGAACTTTATCCCATTTCATGACTAAATACTCCAGTGTATGCATGGTCTACATCTTGTTTTCCATCCATTCGTCAGTGAGCAGTAGCCTCGCTTCTGCTTCTCTACTGCTGTAATAATGCTGTGGTAGACATGGAGTGAAGTGCTTGCGTTATAGGCATGTTCCACCAGTGCCTGGTTTTATGTGCTACTGTGGAGAGCTTTGTTTATGTTAGTCAAAAACAGAGCTTTGTTTATGTTAGTCAAGCGTTCACCACTGATCGATTTCTTTAGCCCTCTATGCTTAATTATTGAGGAATTTCCATAACTCTTTCCCATGGCAACTGCACTATTATATATTACTCTAAGTGGTGTGAGAAGGTTCCAGTTCTCTATCAGCATTTGTTGTTATCTGTCCATCCTCCCTTTATTCTGTTGTCATCCTAGTATGCTGGGATGTGGTGTCTTCTACTAGAGATTTTATTTGGATTGCCTTGATGACTCGTGATGTTGAATGTATTTTCATGGGCTTATCAGGCACATGTCTTTAGAATAATGGCTGTTCAAATGTGCCTGGTTCTTAACTGTTGTGTTCTTGCTCCTGGCTTTTAGTCCTTCGTATATCCTGGATGGTTGACTTTGGCCGCTGTGTTGTTCACAAAGTGTTTCTTCCCTCTCTCGCAGTTGCCCTTTCTATGGTTTTGGTTCTTTGGTTTGTTTAATTTTGATGGAGTCCAGTTTGTGGGTGGTGGTTGTTGTTGTTGTCTTTTTGCCTATGCTTTTGGTATCACATCTAAGAAATTGTCAAGTCCAAGCTGGAGCTTAACCTTTGGTCTTTTAAAAGGATGATCGGTTTTGCATTTCCCCTCTTCCTTTGGAGACAGGGTCTTGACATCTAGCCCAAGCCACCTGTGAACTCATGATCCTCCCACCCTTGCCTCCCATGTCTGGCGTAGTATGTTTTTAATGGTTGCTATTTGTTTTGACAGGTCTTGGTGACTTGGCCTTGAACTTTCTGTTATTTTGCTTTAACTCTGGTGCTAGGATAACAGGCCTATGCCACCACATCAAAGCCCCCTTTGCTCTTACGTAGTGGGGTGTTGTCACACATGATAACAGCAGGCACGTGGTTCTTAGGGAGGTGGTCAGGTGGGTGAAGGTGTCCGTTCTTCTAGCCTCAGCTTTAGGAGTAAAGTGGGCTTTGGCTGGGTGGGGCAGGCTTCCTAAGGGACCTAAAGTGTCTTGCTGCCTCATCAGCAACTCTAACCAGATTGGGCTGGCACAGCAAATGTGAGAAGGAACTTCTTGGGCTTGGCAATGTGTGACAAAGGTCCATGTTCTATTCTTTCATTCTTGCAAAATAAATTTAGGTAGTCTAACAATGCCCCCTGAAAGCCCTGGGTCATTTCTGTACCAACCTATAAAGCCTTTGGACCTTTGCATATAAAGATGTCTCAGTGGGTAAAGGTGCCTGTCACCAGTCCTCACAGCCTGAGTTCAATCCCCAGGATCTACATTGTAGAAGGAGAGAACTGACTCTCTTTAAGTTGTTCTCTGACCTCCAAAATTGTACTGTGTCATGAGCACACCCACAGAAATGTGCAATGTATACACGTAACAAATATAATAAAAAGTAACCAAATCACATTTTAAAGTAAAAATATTGATTTGTAATATTTCATTGTACATTGAATGTGTGCACTTGTATGTATATATGCCCATAACTAAGTAAAAGTGGTGTTTTCTATGGGTCTCAGGCAGGTGTTCTTGAAAGACCCATCCTGGGGGTTAGAGAGATGGCTCAGTGGTTAAGAATACTGGCTGTGCCAAGTGGTGCATGTGGTGGCACACGCCTTTAATCCCAGCACCCAGGAGGCAGAGGCAGGCGGATCTCTGTGAGTTCAAGGCCAGCCTGGTCTACAGAGTGAGTTCCAAGACAGCCAAGGCTACACAGAGAAACCCTGTCTCAAAACAAAAACAAAAACAAAAAAGTTAAGGCCAGTCATCTCAGCTGATTCAGGGATAAATAGAGACGTGCATATGCCCCTTTAGTAGAAGACATTCTTTGGGCACCACCCTAGGAGTGGGATAACTGGATCATAAGGGAGTTAGTTCTGTTGTTAGTTTTTGAGAGGCCTCCACATGTCTGAAGCGGCTGCACTCACTTATACTCCCAACACTGGATAAGAAGAATTCCTCTTTCCTCATCCCCTCACCAGTACTTGTTGTCTTTGTCTTATTATTATTCTCACCAGAGTAAGATGAAGTCTCAGAATAGTTGTGATATACATATACAATAGAATTTTATTGAGCAGTAAGGAAAATGAGATTATGAAATTTTCAGGAAAAAGGATGGAACCGAAAAACTTAAGTGAGGTAATCCCTGCTCAAAAAGGCAGATTCCCACAAGATTCCTTCCTATGTACAGATTCTCGGCTCTGGCTGTTCAATATGTGTGTTCATGTGGGAGAAGTGTGGGCAGAAGCCGGGGAACTAGAAAGGGCACATAGGACGAGGGGAAAACAATAGAGCAAAGGAGGAGGAGGAGGAGTCCTAGGGGCAGACGGGCACATTGCTGGTGGGGCAGGGAGAGGGCTGCCTGGGAACGAGAATCAACAAAATGAAATGGGTGGCAAAACCCCGATGGAAACCCACGATTTTGTAAACGGATTTAAAAATAAAAGGAAGAACAGCGGCCGGTGGTGGCTCACACTTTCAATCCCAGCACCCAGGAGGTAGAGGTAGCCTGGTCTACAGAGTGAGATCCAGGACAGGCACCAAAACTATACCCTGTCTCAAAAAAACAAAGAACAAACAAAAACAAACAAACAAACAAATAAATAAAAAGGAAGAGCCACAAGGGCTCAAATGGAGGTAAACCTGAGTTCGATCCCATGGTAGGAGAGAGCCAACTCCTGAAGCTTGTTCTCTGGCCTCCACACATGTGCCGTTGCCCGGGTGCACGTCCGCACACACATACTAAATCAATGTAAAAATTTTAAAAAGGAAAATAGCTTTCATCATAATAGCTTTATAAGGATTTCATTTATGTTACTCCCATTAAAAAGAAGACCAGTTAAAGTGGGAAAGTTGACATGGAGTGAAGAAGATGGTCCAGTGGATGGAGCACTTGCCCCCCAAGTGTGAGGGCTTGAGCTCAGATCCCCAGATCCACACGAAACTGGGTGTGGTGGTACACATCGAGCACTCCAAGGATGAGGTGGGGAATGGGGGCATTGGAATCCTGGAAACTTGAGTGTCAGCTCTCCTGGTCATGCAGTGGTAAACAGTAGAGACTGGTCTCAGACAAGGTGGCGGGGAAGGGCTGACACCCATGCATGCTGTGGCACACCACACCCAGGCAGTTAGAGGGAGGTTTTCGTGTGTTTGTATAGTTCAGACCTTTCACAGCTGATAGTCAAGTGATTCGGCCACTTCAGGAAATAGTCTGTCACATTTGAAAGAGTGAAACATACAGTTTCCATTTGACCCGGCAGTTCTACATCTAGCATTCCACCTGAGAGCAGTGAAGATATGTGGCCATTCAAACATAGGAACATAAGTATCCGCAGCAGTATTGTTCACAACAGTTCCAAGTGGAAAAAACCCGTGAATCTATCAGTGGTAGAATGAGAAAACAAAATGGGACGCATCTACATGGTAGATTGCTATTCAGCCCGGACAAAAAAGGTACTGTGTTGAACCTTCAGAGTGTGGTGAAGGAAGGAGCTTCCAGACACAAAGGGCTACATGCCACTTGTATAAAGTAGTGGATGAGGAACTCGTCAGAGGCAGAGAGTAGTTGGAGGGAGACAGAGGAAAATAATGGCTAATGGCCTGAGGTCTGTAGGAGTGAGTATTGTACAGTTCTGTAAATGTTGAATAGCCATTGAACTATGTTCTGTAAACAGGTAAGTTGTGTGATATAAATTATGTCTCAGTAAAGCTGCATTAAAGAGAAATTAGCTATGGATGAGATAATTCAATTTTGGAACAATTTCTTCCCATCTCATTAGAAGCCCTGTGAGTGGATTGGGCTCTAGAACCATAGTTACCACTTCCTTCTGTAGTATTTCCTGATTGTTCTTTCTTGTGTGTGAGAGACAGGATCCAGTAATGCTCCCCTTATGGTAAGTAGTGGGGCAGTGGGGGCATCAAAGATACTAGTTAGAAGTGAAATTGCTAATTTCCTCCTGTCCTGGCCTAGTGTGTGTTTTTCTGTTAGCCCTGGCTGGCCTGGTTGGCCTCAGACTTTCGGCAGTCCTCTGCCTCTGCCTCTGCTGGGATTACAGATGTGCAATTACAGATGTGCACCAACACACGTGCCTGCCTGGCTGCCTTTGCCTTCTGCTGACCATTTTATAACCCTTTATAAAGGAAACAGAGCTGAGGCCTGGGAGTAGAGAGGTTGAAAGGTGAGACCATGGCTGCACTCAGTTGTAAGGCAGGGTCTTTGGCTCATGGTCGAGTGTCTGGTACAGGGTATTGCGGTGCAAGAGGGAAGAGTAGGGCTGTAGGGACCTGAGCAGTTTGGTGACACTGAATCCTTGAATGGCCTGGTGGCCAGTATCTTGAGAAGGGAATAATGGGATTTTTGTTGATATATTTTATCATCTCCACTTACCTCACCTTTCTGCTTGATATATTTTCATATTTCATAATCTATTGACATAGGTCTGAAGTCCGTAATGGCCATTGCTGTGTTGTTGTTTTGTTTTTTGAGACAGGGTTTCTCTGTGTAGCCCTGGCTGTTCTGGAACTCACTTTGTAGACCAGGCTGGCCTCCAACTCAGAACCACCTGCCTCTGCCTGCCCAGTGCTGGGATTAAAGGCGTGTGCCACCATGTCTGGCCTTGACTGTCAGTGTTCTGATCCCAAGGATTGGAATGGAGTTCTAGCAGTAGGGAAGAAGAGGCATCTTTTGCAGTCCCTTGCATCTGATCACTCTTGACTCTCTGCACAGTTTATATCATTCTGCCCTCCCAATACCCATAGCATTAGTTTTCTCTTCTGTCTCAGAGATAAGATGTTGCCTTGTCCAGGGATGAAGAATTCTTAGAGGACAGTTTACCCAAAGCAGATTTATGAGGCATACTGGAGAGAGAGGGCCTGTGATTAAAACTTATGTAGACTAGAAGGGACTAACACTGGAAAGAAGGGAAATTAGGATCTTGTCCTCGGTCTCCCCATGCAGAAAGTGACCAGACTCTGGGTCAGAGCAAGACTGGGTATTAGACTACTGTCGCTGTCCACTGCTCCTCCAGAAGCCCTGCTTCTGGGTTGCAGGACTGCCCCTGCTGCAAAGCTGGGCTGGGCCTTCTTAATACACCCTTCCCCAGGGTATGTGCTCTGGAGCTCAGAGGCCCACCAGTTAGGGGGTCCAACTTTCAGCCACAGGGAAGAAAACTATCATGGGCCTTCTGTGGGTGAGAGCCCTCTATTCTGACACTGTGTCCCTGCCCCCCACCCCCACCCCCTACACACACACCCCTGAGTCTGCAACAAGCAAGTTAGAAACCCTTGGATCATTCTGATGACCTTAACTGGAAAGGGCCTACAGAAGACCTGCCTAACAAGCACTTGACAGGTAAAACTCATGGGGTGGTAGTTCTGAGCTCAGTGTGGGTACCAGGTCTCATACCCTCCGACAAGGGTCCACCCTCATCCTCAGTCAGCAAGATGTTGGTAAAAATGGATTCATAGAGCTACAGAGGGAAGCAAGCCAACTGGAAGTATCCACCTGCTGCTCCAAACACTTAGTGCTAAGAAAGGAAGCCTATTAAGTAGTAGGCCTTGGGTGCCTGGGTGAGAAGTTGCTGTCTGCCCCAGAGCCTGCCCACCTGTGGCTTCTGGAGCAGACTGACAGTACTTCCCTATAGAAGCTGGCAGCGTAAAATAATAATAATTTAAAAAAAAAACTGGCATGATATAATACATAGTACCCTGTCTGCCTTCCCAGAGTGTCTGTGTTTGCTGCGGGGTATTGGGAGGCTAACTGTCCAGGCCTTTTTAAGAAATCCTCTCATCCAGCCTTTCACTCAAAAGAAAAAAAGATTTCACTTTGAAATCTCTCAAAGCTTTCCTTTTCTGATTTTGGTTTTCTGTTCTTAATTTTGGTGTCTTAACTGTGCCTGTGTGCATGTGTGTTGATCCCTGCCTGTCAAGAAGTTTCTGCTCCTTAAAGCCCTGGCAGGTGTAGGTGGGCCTTTGAGTCTGTCTCCCAGCCTCAGAGCTAGTGTTCAAGGATGTGGCTCTACCCTACCTGCTTCCTTCTGTCTTAAACAACAACAACAACAACAAACCTTGCTCTTGAATCTGCTGTCTCAGAGACTTTTCCTCACGGACCTGAGACTAAGACCTTGGCTCCCTTTCTCCCCGGCAGTCCTCACCGAGCTGTTCTATTTTGCGCCCTCCTCCAGTGCAAGCTAGGACACTGTTCTCCAAGTAGGAGGTGAAATCCAGCTGGGCGTCCTCTAAAAATGTCCAGCTTGGCCTGCCCCTCCGTGGATGGTGGATAGGACTTGGTGGTGTGAGGACGGAGGACTGAAGGAGAGGGCTGGGTACTGCTGGTGGCTGTGGGACCTGACACCCCTTTTGAATGATTTGTTTTGTACTTGCAGCCTACCACGCTCCCTCAGGGCACCATCAACATGAACCAGTGCACAGATGTGGTGGACGGGGAGGCCCGCACAGGGCAGAAGTTCTCCCTCTGCATTCTGACGCCTGACAAGGAGCATTTTATCAGGGCAGAGACCAAGGAGATCATCAGTGGGTGAGTTGCCCAGAGCCACAGGAGGTCTGTTTGTCGACCCATTTCTGCAGACCCCAGGGCTGCTAGGTCTTCCTCAGAATTCTTCACTGGTTGGTGCCTCCCCTAGCCCCTACGCCTGTTCTCACCCTGTGCCTCATTGGTACTCAGCTACATAGTACTGCTTATGCCTTCCCCTCAGACAGAATAAGTCCTCTTGTTTCAGGCTGTGTGAGCCCTTTTGAGAAACATGTCCTGTGTAGCACTGAAAACTCCAGGTAATCCACATACATGTATTTCCTCAGTGACGAACCCCATTCATCGTATAAGGCTGGAAGAGGACAGGTGTGTCAAGGCTTTGGAAGAAATCAGTTTGGGGTCGAGGGGAACAGGCTGCAGCACAGGGTAGAGGCCATGAAGCCCTCTGGTTTAAGCAAGTACAAGACCACTGGGAGTGTTGCCTTCCTCTAGCATCAGTTGTATCTCTAGTGAAGCTGTTTAGGAAGCCAGCCAGGACTGGCCAAGGGATATCCTTTGCTGGATGACTAAATTCCCCTTTTCCAGCTTCTGGGGACAGTGTGGAGAAGGGCTTTGTGTGTCTTCCTGAGTTTAACCCAGAACATCAGATTTAAGGATTTCAAGGGCTTCTAATGAACCTGTGGTCTATGTCAGGGAATCTGGGGGTTGGGAGCAGGGGAGCAGTCAGGTGTGAGCAATCCTCCGTACTCCTGACTGCACCTGGTGCTGCCTGGCCTGGTCCAGAACACCTGTCCCAAATGAGTCTTCTTAGGGAACCTCACCTCACAGACTTGGATCTAGGGAAGGCCTGAGTGGCATTTGGGATTGAAAAGGGAGTCTGAGGTCCTCAGGACAAGCTGGGAGTATCTGGAACTGGGTCACTGATGCCATGTGGTTCAGAGAGTTGATATTTAGCATCTGACTGATCACTTTGACAACTACCCTGGGGTCCTGGCTCCACTCTGGGTCACCTCTCCTTGGTTACTCCTCTGTTGTCTCTTCTGTCAGCATGTACCACGGGGGGCCTGCTAGGTTATTGGTTATTGATACCATGATAAACATGGTTATTGATGATCATTAACTGACCAAGATACCAGCGGCATGTGGCTTCAAAATCCTGTATGCAGGCTAGTACTCCCGGGGATCCACGGCTTATGTGGTACAGTGGCGTGGCCCTAGTTACAACAAGCCACCTGAAGCTCTTTCTCTCCCCTCATTCCTGAAACCCCTCTTCTGACCCAAGCAGCCGCTTCTTTAGCCTTGCACACATGCTGGGACCTTTGAACCCATAGAAGTCAGGCATGGCACAGATGTTCCAGGAACAGGTGCTTTACCCTCACTTTCTGTCTCCTCTAATCTTGATGCCCTCTCCAAGGCTATTGTGGCTCTTCATCTGTGTATTCCAAGCCCCATTGGCCTACATGCTCTGGTTACATCAAAACCAGTTCCTAAGAAGATACTTTCACCCAACTGGATGGGGGAGAGCAGGGACCCAGCATTGGCCCTTGTGTTTTGTGAAGTTTGGAGCCTTGTCTCTCTTGTGGTTCTTATAGTTACTGCTTGTCTAGACAGAAGGCTAGCTGCTGTACCCCACTTGGTCATGGCTGAGGCCATATTTCAGAAGCAAGCCCTCTTATCCTTTATGTTACAGTCCTGCAATTCTGAACGTGCTCTCATCTAGCCACTGGTCTCGGAAATTAGATGTGCTCCAAGGGGCTAGGGGTACCCAGGGCTCTGGTTAGGTAGTGGCAGTACCAGATCTGGGGGCCTAACCTTTGCCCGCAGCTGTTTCTCTCTCCATGCTTTCTGTTGCTGGCCCAGAATGGCTTTCTAAAATGCAGGCTTTGATGAAGGAGCCTTGGCACCTGTGTGGCCTTGCCCAGCCCTGGGGTGCCTGGCACGTTCCTGTGTGAGTAGTGGTCTGATTGGTTAGCCTCTCACTCCTGAGGTGACCCACCATGGGAACTTTGCTGACATAACTCCCAGTTTTCTCCTTTAGGCCAGTGTCTGCCCCAATTGTCCTAATTATCTGCCATGGTCTGGCTGTGCACTTGTTAAATCCAAGTCGGGGAGGAGGTTTTAAAGTTGAGACTAGGTCCTGAGAATAGGGTCAGTAATGGACAGTGATGTCCCTGCATTCCATAGTGCCCTTGGTGGACCCTGCCTCTTTGTCAGAATAGAGAATCTTCTTGCCCTGAGCCCATGGTGGCCATGGAAGAGTCATGGTCTAGCCAAGTCCTGACACAGCCTGTACTTTTCCTGGCTGCTGTACTCTCGTCTGGGGTAACCTGCTCACTGTCTGACCGCTGGATAGCTATCTCCAGAAAGGGCACCTAAGGGCTTGAGGTCTCTACCACCCAGGAAGGCCTGGAGTCATGGATCCTGAAAGCCAGGGATTTACGTGGTGCTCTTTCTCCTCCCTTCTTCCCAGGTGGCTAGAGATGCTCATGGTGTATCCCAGAACCAACAAGCAGAACCAGAAGAAGAAACGGAAAGTAGAGCCACCCACCCCACAGGTAGGCGGGTTGGCATATCCTCTAGTGGAGCTGGGCCTGGGAAGAAGTGAGGGCAAGAGGGTGGGGAAAGGCCTGGCCAGGGCTCAGGTAGTCACAGCTTTCATGTCGCCGCCTCCTCCCTCCTGCCTGTACTCTAGGAGCCACAGGCCGCCACACATCATCCTCTTTGAATCACTGAGCAGAATAGCCTGCTAGAATGCCCTGGACTGACATCAGGAAGGTTCAGGCCAGCAGGCAAATTGCATTGTGTCCCTTCCCCTGCCTATCCTGTCAGCCTCCGGGAAGGGCAGAGAGATCTATTCTTCTGCCACGGCCAAAGGAAAGCAGTGGCCCTGCAGACAGCAGGCTAAGCAACAGGGAAGGTGAGCCCTGGAGGGCCCCTGCCTTGACTCATGTGATCAGAGCTAGGTGGCTGAGAGAGCCTCACCAGGCCCAGTGCTTCCCTCCCTCCCTCCCTCCCTCCCTCCCTCCCTCCCTCCCTCCCTCCCTCCCTCCCTCTCTCATTCCCTCCCTCCCACTAGCCAGTATTCTGGGCTCGTTGGCGGAAGGGCTCTGCCCCGTTCTCTCTGTGTTCACCACACCCTTGAGCTCTGGAAGGGAGAAATCACCATTCTGAATTTCCAGCAAAGGCCATTTGCTAGGGTGGTTACAGTACTTAGTGTTCATCTTTTCCCCTCTCTACCAAATGTTGCCCTCACCAGGGTTCTGGCCTACATTGGATAAATCAAGCTAGTCCTAAAATAAGCAAGATAGGTCTTCTGGGTGTCAAAGCCAAAGTCCTGTGGAAGCAAAGAGAGGCAGCCCTGGGCCAGGCAGTCTTTGCTGGCTACTCTGGCTCCCTAGGCTGCAGAAGTGAGACAGGCAGAGGCTGCTGGTCTGGGTCCCCACATCCCTAGGACTGCTGTGGACAGTTTCTCCTTCTAGGAGGGTGCAACCCAGGCCTACCCTCCATTGACCAGCATCCATCCTGCATCTCATCCTTACCAAGGACGCCCAAAAGGCACCTAAGCCAGCCTTCCCTGGAGAGCAATGCCCCTAACTAGAAGTCATTAAAACATGTAATCAGAGAAATGAAAACATGCAATCAGTTCCCGGAAACTGAAAGTAGAGCTTTCTGCTAGAGAGCAGCAGTTAATGCTCAAATCCCCCAAGCCGCCTGGTTTGAGGGGAAAAAGTCCTGGCTGAATAACAGTGGTTAGGGTTACGCCTTGTTTCTATGGTGATGCCTTGGAAACACTGCAGCACCGAGCTTCTGCCTCCAAATAAGGTAACTCCCTATGTGCAGGAGACAGCCTGGGTCAGGCTAGAAATCTGGATGTCCCCTCCTCCATGACTTTGTCCCTTCCAGATGATGCTGCCCTGTGGCCAGGCTCCAACTCTCTAGCAAGTAGAAAGAGCCCTATGATCCCAGAACAAGGAAGTCCCCCTTCCCTAAGGATATGCCTCAGAACCAGGACACCAAGTTCCCAGCCTCTTCTACCAGTGTTATGGCACTGCCTCTCCCCTTCCCCACAGCTGACCTCTGGTTGGTCTCAGGAGAGAGACAAGGACTGCATTTGGATTGAAGTCTGTGGTACACTCCACATACACATACATAGCCTGCTGCCAAAGACATTTATGTGGCCCTTATGGTTCTGTAGATGAGCATGAAGCTCTGTTTCCACCTCTCTCCCTCCACAGGCCTAGAAGAGTTTCAGTTTAGACCACTGAGGACTAGAAGCCTTGGTTCTGCCAGGTCCAGCTAAATTCAGCTTGATCCTGAAGAAACTTAGATGGAAGAGGTGATGGCCATCATACTATGCTCCTAAAGAGAAGGCCTAGAGTAGAGGGAAATAGGAGTCCCCCAAGGAATGACGATAGCAAGAGTCCCCCAGCTCTCCCTAGGTCTGTTGCCCACATGGACCTTGGGAGAGTGGCTCTCTTCTCTGCTAGCCCCCGGCCCCCAGCCCTTGACAGAGCCCTGGGTGATGCCCTTGCTCTGTATGTTGATACGTTGAGCACTCCCTGTCCTTCCCTAGGATTCTTGGTTTCTGTAGGGTCTCTGCTGCTCTGTATTTCTGTTCCATTTTCATGCCAAAGAGGTAGAGAATGGTACCTTACAAGAGGGAGCTTGCTCCCTTTTTCCTTGGCTCTAGAAGCCCTTCTGAGTGCCTATGATAGGAACCAGGGTTCATCACAGTGTTAACAGCATGAACATGGCAGCTGGCTGTCTAAGGATATGATGCAGTGAGCCTCGGGGCCTGCACCCTTTGCTGACCCAGGCTAGCTCTGTGCAGTGTGAGCCTCTGCTCCCCTTTGTGGCCACATCCACCCAAGTGAATGAAAAAATAAAGAAATAAAAAGGAAAGGACATGGCTCCTAGGTATGGCAGAGGAAAGGTTATTATAGATACGTGGGAGAGCACAGCCCGAGGCAGAGACATCTGGAAGAATCCAGAGTGGACATGAGCAGACTGAGTTGGGCCATGATGGGGACAATGACGACAAGGTGCAGCAGCTAAAGGTACAGAGGGGGCGGATAACCAAAATGGCTGGACTAGATAGGGAAGAGCCTCTGGGAGAAGGGCCACCCAGCCCCTGGCTGGAGAAGTTTAATGTAGGGGTGGGGTGTGCCAGCCATGCCCTGTAACTGGTAGGGACTGAGGGGAGTGGGAGAACCTGGAAGCCAGGTCCCCTTTGATATATTAAATGGGTACCTCAGCCATTTGTCCCAGGGTTTGAGACCTAACAAAAGGATCTTGCCCAAGGATGGGGGACCTTTACCCATTCTCTGGAAGACAGAGCATTGTTATAAAGGAGGAAGAACAAGTTCCTTTTGGTTCAGAGGAGTGGGTCAGGCCTAATTCTCTGGCATGAGACCAGATGGCAGTGGGAGGTGGATATTTATATATCACCACCTCTTCATGGCAAGATAATAATTGACTGAAACCATCCTCTTGGCAGACCCCTCAGCAAAATGAGTGGTTGGGCATAGGACAAGAGTGGGTACTGCAGGATGGCTGGGGTTCCCATCCTGTCCTCGTCTGGGCTCAGCATCTAAAAAGTCCAACTCTCTGGTTACTAAGAAACTGGATTTCTGTGTCTACTGAGTTTAGCCTGCCCCACGAACCCGTTTTCCTCAGGGCCATATTGCTTCTGTGCCCTAGGAAAACTAGGGAATGACTTGGAGTACCAATAAGGAACAACTTGTGCATGAGAACACGGTGTGCATGTGACAGGTGTGGGTGTGCAGGTTGGAGTGGGATGTTGTGTGTCTCACATGATTCCTGATGATATTCACAAAGTGTCACAGACTGAAGTGCTGAAACAATAGATACTGTCTTTTCTCAGAATTCTGGAGACTAGGAAGTGCAAGGCTACGGTGCCAGCAGATGTCAGATGTGATGTCTGATGAAGGCCCACTTCCTGGTCCTCTCTCACATGGTAGAAGGAGCAAAGGAGATGGCCTGGGCCTCTTGTGTAGGGTACTGATTCCATTCATGAGGAATGACTTAACCACATCCGAAAGGCTCCACCTTCACAAATCATCATCAGGAGACAGGATTGTTTTGTTTGTTTGGATTTTTGTTGTTGTTATTGTTTTGTTTTTCCAAGACAGGGTTTCTCTGTGTAGTCCTGGCTGTCCAGGAACTCTCTGTAGACCAGGCTGAGCTTTAACTCAAGAGATCAGCCTGCCTCTGCCTCCCGAGTGCCAGGATTAAAGGCATGTACCACCGCTGCCCAGCCACGGGATTGGATTTCTAATGTGAATGAACAACTAACTGTTGAGGCCTTAGCTTTTGTCTTATTTCAGTAGCTCTTTCACATCATCCCTGGTATTCCGTTTAGGCTTAAGAGTAGGTAAGCCCACAGGGTGCTGTGGACTCCACTGTCTGCATTGGCCTAAGTGTTCTCGATAGCAGTGGACCTAGCTCAGAAGAATAGCCTCCTCTTTTGCCTTGCCCTGCCTCCCTTTGTTTATGTCTCAAGTACCTGTGAGTACAGGAATGACAGACTTTGAATCACCTCCTATGGACTCACCCTTAATAACTGGGCTGCTATTCTAAGCACTGTCTGACAATATACAAAGAGAGCTTGGTGACATGGCTCTGGTAGAAACCAAGGACTTTCCCTCCGCAAGGTCCCTTGGACAGGGCACTATGGTGCCACAGAGAACAATCAGAAAAGAATGGCTTCCCATCCCCCAGCACTGTTTTACTGGCCTTGTGTTCCTTGTAACACAGCAGCAGGCCCTCTGAGCTAGCTTGGGTTACAGTGCTCACATGCTGCTGCCCCTCATTGCTGTCTCTCCAGGAGCCTGGCCCTGCTAAGATGGCTGTCACGAGCAGCAGCGGTGGCGGTGGCGGCGGCAGTGGTAGCAGCAGTAGCAGTATTCCCAGTGCTGAGAAGGTCCCCACCACCAAATCCACACTCTGGCAGGAGGAAATGAGAGCCAAAGAGCAGCCTGATGGGAACAGCCTGAGTCCAGTTCAGAGTCCCAGCCAAAGCCTGCCTCCTGCTGCTTGTACCCCACGGGAAACAGGGCTAGAGAGCAAAGAAGGTGAGTAGAAGCTGATGAGCCTGTGAACCTCCTTGCTGTGGTGAGCCATCTTGTACTGCTGGAGTGGGCTTCCTTCCAGTGGACAGGAATGACACTGGGGATGTGATACCCTAGGAGTCCTGGCACGGGCCCTGAACTTTCCTTCCCTCTGCATATCAGTTCTGGGCACCACTGGCCTGGTATAACTGGGTTCCTGGCCTGTGAGCTTCAGCTTGGCTTCTCTACCCCACCTATGAAGGGAAAAGGTGTGACACCTGCTCTGCTGGCCTCAGGAAAACTTCAGACACTGCTCTGCCTCTGTGAGGAGGCTTCTGTTCCTGTACTGCAGTCCCGACTACATTAGCTCTCAGAACCCACTAGGTTAGGTGCCTCCTGTCTTTAGAGAGCCAGTAGTTAGGGCAGTACTGCCCCTCTCCTCATCATTATCATCTTGCTCAGACCCTGGCTAGAGAGAAGGGCCAGGGAGGAAGCCATTGACATCATGTGCCCTCTCCACTTAGTATGCTGTGATGCCCCAGCAGAGCTATCATCTCAGCCTCCCTCCATCTGAGTTCTTCAGCATACACACGAATGCACGTTTAAAACCCTTGTGCTCCATCTCATGCCTACCAAAGCCCTCCTCCCTGCCTGAAAATGTACTGAGAGCCTGAAAGGTATCTTGTTTGTTGGTTTCTTCCTGTGGTCTGGTAAGAAACCATTGGTTAGGATGGAGTCCCGCTTCCCCACCAGAACTGTATACAGAAGGTCTACTTGCGAGTCTGACTGCAAGTAACCAGACTGGAGGAGAGGGTGGGAGGAAAGGTGGGAGGAGAGGGTAGGGAGGAGAGGGTGGGAGGAGAGGCAACACAGATGGATGATCCGTTTCTGCCTACAGTGCCCTCCTTCCACCTCTACCCCAGTTCATAGCTGTGGATTGTGAAGGTGGAGGGTGTTGAGACAGCTCCTAGTTGATCCTGTGTGGGCTTTTGGAACCTTTTCATGACAGAGCTAGCAGCAGTCTGAGCAAGCTTCCCTTCTCTTCCAGATGAAAGCACCATGAGTGGGGACCGTGTGGATGGTGGTCGGAAAGTACGGGTAGAGAGCGGCTACTTCTCCCTGGAGAAGGCCAAGCAGGACCTGAGGGCTGAGGAGCAGCTGCCCCCACCACTGTCCCCACCCAGCCCCAGCACCCCACACAGCAGGTATGGTTGTCCTGGATCGCCTTCACAGGAACTCGGCCACCCCCTTCATTCCCCAGGTCTTCCAGCCCTAAGCCGCATGGTCTACAGCATCTACCCTGACAGCCTCGGTGAGGCCAGCAGGCCACCCAACCACATGGACTCCAGCAGTGCTGGGGGGTGGGGATCAGAGATACTGGGGAGCACCTTTGCCTTTAAAGCCAGCAGGCAGTATGCCGCCCTGGCCGACGTCCCTAAGGCCATCCGGATCAGCCATCGAGAAGCCTTTCAGGTGGAGAGAAGGCGGTTGGAGCATAGGACTCGGGCCCGGAGCCCTGGCAGGGAAGAGGTGGCCCGTCTGTTTGGCAACGAGCGGAGGTAAGGAGGACGTTAGAGGGCTAAATTCATGTACTCATACATACATAACACTCACACAAGTGTACCTCAGGAACATGATTTCCGTTCAGTGTATGGAGCACTTGCTCTCTGGGCCTTGGACTGTGGCACCACTTCTCAGCTCTTGGCACCAGATCCAGGACTAAGTGCCTGCGGGCTGGCTGCTCTACGTTGGTGCTTCCCAGATCAGGCCGTGTGACTGAGTCTTACTCTTCTTGGCCTGCTTCCGTTCCCTGAGAAGACTCCCAGAGCTGCAGGTAGGGACCAGGCCCTCCTCATGCTGGCGAGAATGAGAGGACAGCACAGGGTCTCCCCACGAGGATGCAGAAGGCAGCCTCCAGGTGTCCCAAGTCCACTCTTGCCCTCTGGGCTTTGCTGATGTGGCTTCCCACCAGTGACAGAGATGTAGCACTTCCTGCTGCAAAGATAAGGCTCCTGCCTGCTCTTCTCCTGCCCTGCTGTCCCCAGCTTGGAGCTTGAGGAGTAGGGGACCTTCTCCCTGTGCCCACTCCCGTCCACCCCCAAATTCTCAGCCACATCTGTGAGCTGGGTTTTGTGTTCATGCCAGGTTTCTTGCCTAACACCAGACAGGTTTCTAGAGGTCCATTGCTGCCCCCAGGAGAGGGAGGCTTTCTTCAGGTTTGCACAGAGGTTCTCTGTTCAGAAAGGCAGCTCCAGAACTATCCAAGTGCAGACCGAAGTTCAGTCAAGGTTAGGAGTAGGATGAGACTGGGGAGGACCTTGTTTCTCTTGTCCCCTTTCTGACACCCAACCTGGCTTGTTCAAATGACTTATGGACCCTCAAGTAGACGGGGGGCACTGAGTGCTAATGGCTCCCTGGCATTCCATATAATTAACTATCTTCACAGTCCAATAGTGGCCCAATAAGACACCTATTACTCTTGATTCATGGATGTGAAAACTTGAGGCTCCAAAATTGAGTGACTTCCCACCCTTCATGATGAATAATAGCAAATGGTGGGCCTTTAGCAGGAAGTCCTATCCCATGACAGGACCCAAGACCAGAGCTCATGATGTCCTTTTAAGCATTTAGGATAACAGAGGTAAAAAGTCTTGCTAACAATTAAAGAAATTTGCAGGATGGGCAGGGGAGGGTTTGCACTGGCTAGTGGGCAGGATGTGATCTGGTGGTTCCAAAATGGGGTCGGCTATACCTTAAAGTTAGTGCCAGGCCAGAGTTAACATTTTGCACACCTGCTTGGCTAGGCCACTTGTCAGAGAAGTTAATTTTGAATGCATTCTTGCCTACCTACCAGAGATAGATGCAGTCTCAAGGCTTTATTCCTGCATGTTCTTTGCCACTGTGGGGATGGGTTTCAGCTGGTGGTGGTACCCGGTCTACTTCTGCACATTAACCCTGTAACTATCCCTCTCTGAATGATGTCGCTGCTTGGTGTTGCTCTTGGAGGACTGTTCTCCGAGGCTCAAGTAATCCACCTGGTGCTGGACTGGAGCCTTGTCCCTGATAGGTTAGAGTGACAAGATGTCAGCCTCTTTGCACTGAGTGGTGGCTGAGACAGACCTGCCACACAGCCAGGCAGTTGAAACCAAAAAGTCAGTTCTAGAAAACCTTAGTAAGCCGGTAAGCAACCCTGCCTGAGAGCAGCAGCAGCAGCTCTGAGCTTAGAATTTGCTCTTCAGATTTCAGAGCCTTTGAAGGAGTTCTTGGGCAGTTCTTAGGCCCGTGTCTGCTAAGTGTGGAGAAGCTGTGGCTCTTATAACACTGTTAGTGACTAACAGAAAACAAGCCCCACCCTCATGGAACCCTGGCCCCTCCACCTTGCCCTTCGAGATCTATACCTATCCACCCGAGTGCGGCACTTTCTGTCACATCTCTGTTGCTTCCAAAACACCAGCTTCACAACAGAGAACCAGTTGGTTACACGGGAGTTGCCCGAGCCTGGTGTCAGAGCAGCTCTTGGCACCCATGTCAAGCAGCTATAGCAAGTGCTTCCTATTTTTCATGCTGACCACTCTGCTTGGAACCCTACAAACCCATATCATGTATGCCAGCCTGGCCTGGCACAGGCCTCCTGCTATTCTGGGGCCTGAAGTCCGCTAGCCAGATACAGTACTCTCAGTCCCAGAAGAAGCAGTAGCCCCAAGAGCTATGGTAGCCAGATCTTCCTGCAGCAGTCTGGCTGTGCAAGACCCCTTGGCTGCACTTGAGCAGCTGCTTAGCTTCCTGCTCTCACAGTCAGCCTCCTCACCTCAGCCTCTGTGGGCACAGCAGGCTAACCCTCCCCAGGCTTCTAACAATGCTGAGCTTGCAGGCAGAGCACCCAGAAGCCCTCCAAAACCCTGGCTGCCTGCCCTTGGCCTCTTGACTCCCTTGAGGAAAAGGCCTCTCAAGGTAGATTTGCGCCTGGGTTCTAGGCCCTATTCTTCCTCTTGCTTATTAGAGGTTTTAGTCTCCTGGGAGAAACCTTTATCGTGTCCCCTTAGCTCTTCAGCACTTGTTCAGAACCTGTCATGCCTGCCCTCATTGTGAGGGAGTAAGGTGTCCCTAGGAGAGCAGGCCTCAGGTTTGGTGAGAAGGGGTTGCCCTCCCATCAGGTTGAAATCACCTCCCAGACCCCAGATAGGCAGCCCAAGCCTTCTGCCTAAAGTCCACCAAGGTGACTCCTCAGGCTCTGGGGTGATCATGGGTTCTCTTTCTTCAGCCGTTACCTTGGGGTTTTGCTGCTTTAAGTCTTTAGATTACTTTGATTCACCATGATTGGAATGTGGAAAGCAGTCTTTTTCTGTTCATTCATTCCCCAGCCTCGTTCTCTTTCAGGTCTTGTCCTCTCCACCCTCTGCTGCGTCACTGTGGCCTTCGCGCCTCCTCCACCCGCTTCGCTTCCATCTCAGCTCCGTCGTCTCAGCCGCAGACCACCTGACGAGGCCGCTGCTGGCCTTTCACATGAAATCAACTGCTTTGTTTTGTTTTGATTTTGATTTTGATTCCTTTTAATGTTAGCAGAAACTGTTCATTCATGGGCCTTTATCTTGCTAAATTTTGAACACTCCACGTGGGGCGCCATGTGTTCGGAGGTGGTGGTTGACCTTTATTATGTCTGACTCAGGGAGATTACCAAGGTATCAAGCTGTATGAGTCCAGTGTTGGGGCAGGGCCAGTGCAGGCCCAGTGTGGAAGGATTCTGTTGCTGCTCCACCCCACCACGGAGTGGGGGACAAACGGAGCTCAAATAGACTGAATCTGTGCCCAAAGTCCTATTAGTACTTTGTGAAGGGTGCCTCACATGCCAGCAGGAAGGCTAGCACTGGAGCCCAGTGAGATAGGCCAGGTGTACCAGTTGACTACGGGACCGACCCCACTGGACTTGAGACCCAGCCCACCTGGGGACAGGGAGACAGGTTTAGCAGCTTCGTGTCCTCTTTTGTAGGAGGTCCCAGGTAATTGAGAAATTTGAGGCCTTGGACATTGAAAAGGCAGAGCACATGGAAACCAACATGCCGATTATGACCACTCCATCAAGTGACACTCGTCAGGGCCGCAGTGAGAAACGTGCCATCCCTAGAAAGCGGGTGAGCTCCAGTGTGGGGCTAGTGGGGCCTTTGGCAGCATGGCTTGGGTTTGGGGAACACACTGTCTGTCCTACATGCTCTGAGTCCCATACCCACCAGGGACATGTTTCTTCGGGGCCTCCACGCTTCATTCTCCTCCAGTTAGCCTCTTGAGCACCAGCCTGTCTTCCATGCCTCTCCCTCCTGCAGCATCAGCCTCTGTGCCACAGGATGCTTCAGTGAGTTTTAGATCCCAGTTGCTAGCACAGTTTCTGCCCACTGAGACCAGCCGGGAACAAAGCCGAATATGACACCTTCTTTCCTTCTCTTGTTTTTGGAGTGGCAAGCTGTACCCTCACTCTCTGCTTGGCCCGCAAGGTCCATCAGACCACAGCAGTCCCCCTCCTAGACTCCTCCAGCCTCTTGTCCTCCTGATGCTTCTGTGGCCTGCTGCACCCAAGTCCTTCTTTCCGGTTTCTTTGTTGCTCATGAAATGCCTGCTGTCTTCTTCTGTAACCTGAGAAGCTGCAAAATTGGGTAGGGCCAGGACACTGCTGACCAGAAAAGGCTGCTCCACTGACCAAGGCATGCCAGGACATGGGTCACCCCAGAACCTGCTGTGGGGCTAGACAGCACTGCCCCGCTCAAGGAGGGATGAACTACCCAACTGGTTGCCCCTGTGCCTGCCCAGACTGCCCTGGGCTATACTGATGGGTGGCTGCTCTCTGCCACAGGACTTGGCCAGTGAGGCCCCCACAGCTCCTCTCTCAGACGCTTGTCCCCTGTCTCCACACCGAAGAGCCAAGTCATTGGACAGGAGGTCCACAGAATCCTCCATGACGGTGAGCCCAGGCCACGTGCCACGTTCTCTGGAGATCTGTGCTACTGCCACTGCTGCTTCTGGCCACTCTGGGCCGCTGTCCATTTATGTCTATCTGTCCACACCGGTCCTCCCTCTGTACCACCCTCATGCCTGTGAGTGCCCCACCCACTGGTCTGCAACCCATTGGAAACTGACCGTTCCTCCCCTCAGGGACCCGCAGGACTGGGGGCTGTGTGGCACTCTGAGTAGCACATGAAGGTCTCTGTACACAGGAGGCTGCTGGGGCAGGGCAGGTATAAAGCCCACACTTGACTTCTGCTATCTTGCTTTTGGTGTTTGTTTTTGTGGCACTTTGGAACAGGAGCCACGTTGTAATGACAGTTTGACCCGCCTGAGGGTATGTACAGGAATGAAGCTGCAGACACAGTTCGGCCTGGTTCCTCAACGGTCTACAGCCTCCCAGGAGACATGGCACACTCACCAGCTCTCATCCCCCAGACAGAGCAGTTTCTCTATCAACTCAGCTGATAGCCACTCTTCCTGGCAGCCACCAGAGGCCCAGAGAAGAAAGACCCACAGGGACCAACCTGCACCATTCCCCGAGGCAGGCGCAACAGCAGTGACAACCACAGCTGAAGGTTTAAGAGTCTTTCATAGATCCGCAGCTCAGCAGGGGAGCCAGAGAGGCAGTGAGCGGGCCTGCCTCCCAAGTCTCATGAAGCAGCAACAACTGTGCGCAGCCAAAAGGGATCTCCTTGTGTACAGGTCTCTGTGCTGGGGCAGCCTAAAATGTCTCCATTTCTGTTGATACTTCAAACAGTTCTTGTAGAAGGAAGTCTCGTGAAGCATGGGTTACAGCAAGGCTCCACAGAGGGATGCCTGTCTGCCATGGTCTGCTGGGCCAAGGCAGGAGTCTACTGTGGCCTCTCCACAATGGAGCAGGAACTCCCAGGATGCCTGTCCTGATTGTTGTCATTTCTCTGGATCACTCCCTGTCCTTGGAGTAGTAAGAGACATCAAAGCCAGTTTCTGATCAGGACAGCTCTGGAAGACCTGAGAGCGCTGGGGACCACAGAGGGGTGGCTGGGGTCTTCAAGGCCTGGCCTTCCGAATGTACTATGTAGCAGATGAGAGCCGGCCCCCAGCAGAACGCAGGCTGCTCCTAAGGAGAGCCAGCACCCACGCAGGTCTGCTGTGGTCCCTGGCCTACCTTCCTGGGTAGGGGATAAGACTGAATGACCTTCCTCCTGGTAGAAGAGTAACCTGAAAGTTGGACAAGGTTGCTGCTGCTTTCTCCACCACAGACACGGTCTCCTCTCAGGCTTCTGGCCTTCAGTCCTTCAGCCTCAGCGGGAGCTTTTGGACTCCCCTCGCAGCTGTTTCTGAGGTGTCCCCTGTACATTCGGTGCCTGGGAACTCTCCATCGGTTCCTGTGCTGTGCCCCAAGGCAGGATGTACACAAACAAGCCCTGGATAAGCTGGAATAGAGACCTCAGGGCAACCAGGCAGCCTGTGTTCCTGTGCCCAGGTTAAATGAGGCTGTGCTCTCTCTCCTTACCCTGAGCTCCCTCCTCAGGGATATATATATATATGCATATATATATGCCTCTGGGCAGGAATGCTGGGGCAGAATCGTGGGCAGGCTTATCTGGTAGGTGGTAAAAACTGTTTCTGGTGCTGCTTCATCTAGATGAAAACAACCCGGTTGGACACATTTTGTCCATCACTGGGGACTCCACGATGCTTTCCCTTGAGCTGTTCTTTTTTCTTCCTCAGCCTGACCTACTGAATTTCAAGAAAGGCTGGCTAACCAAGCAGTATGAGGATGGCCAGGTGAGTGTGTGTAAGTGCTGAGGCTTGGAGGACTGGGGAGCAGATGCAAGTCCCAGCTTCTCTTGTCCCTGCAGGGTCTTTGAGCCCTGATCCATGCCCTTGGCCTGCAGACATCCTACAGTCCCAGCTCCTGGATATGATTGCTCATAAAAGTTCTCTTAAGAGTGTAGGTTTCCCTAGAGGCAAGAACAGCCAGCATATGGCTATGGGCTGGCTTATGTTTCCATACAAGGCAGGCATATGGGCGGGCAGTCACATAGGGCTGCAAAGGCCTGGTGTTGGAGAGACCAGCTCCGTTTTAGGGGCACCATTAGGCCCTGGGAATTGTATATCAAGTCCAAACAAGAAGAGTTATTTGCAAGCCCCACTTTGACCTGGAACATGTTGGGTCCTTGCCGTAGAGGCCCTTAAAAACCCACTCTACAGCCGGGCAGTGGTGGCGCACGCCTTTAATCCCAGCACTCGGGAGGCAGAGGCAGGCGGATCTCTGTGAGTTCGAGGCCAGCCTGGGCTACCAAGTGAGTTCCAGGAAAAGGCGCAAAGCTACACAGAGAAACCCTGTCTCGAAAAACCAAAAAAAAAAAAAAAAAAAAAACCCACTCTACTATCTTAGCTCCTTTTCGCCTTTGGAGACTGTGCCAAAGCATCCCCTTTTTCTCCTCCCACCATATCAAATGCCCTTGGCCTTGCCTGAAGACTCGAGTTCCCTTCCTCAGAGTGAAGATTGGGACTTTAGCAGGTTAGTTTGTACCTGCTGGCACAGTGGGGCTCACACATCTGGTCTATCAGCCAAGTGGTTGTGCCTCTGAGCATCCTTTCACAGCCACCTTTCTGTGTGATAGACCCAGCAGAACTGTCTGCAGCCTCTGAAGTTAGGATGGAGGCCTGCAAAACACCATTCACCAACCACACTGGGGCACAGAGCTGGCCGAGGCCCACAATTCTCCACTGCCTCATTGCTGGAGTGCATCTTAACCAGGACCTCCCTGAGGTCATGAGTGCATGGCTGCCTGCCAGAAGAGTCATCTGTTGCCTGCTTTACCTGTGCTCTCCAGAGTGCCTAGACTCAGCTGGGGTCAAGGAGGGGCATCAGGTATGTTACAGAATAGTTGGATGTTTCTTTTTCTCTCCTTTAGTGGAAGAAACACTGGTTTGTCCTGGCTGATCAGAGCCTGAGATACTACAGGGATTCCGTGGCTGAGGAGGTGAGAGAGCTACAAGGCAAAGCGGTACCTAAAAGTCCAGGGCTGAAATCTAATGGGACAGTGCATCATCGTCTCCATCATAGTCTCCATCATCGTCTCCATCTAATGGGACAGTGCATCATAGTCTCCATCATAGTCTCCATCTAATGGGACAGTGCGTGCAGTTGGTCCAGCTTTGACAGCAGGACTGTTTCCCACCTCAGACATTGAGGTCATCCTCTGAGGCCTTGAATGCGTTTTTTTTTTTTTTTTTTTGGGGGGGGGGTTGTTTTGTTTTGTTTTGTTTTTGGTGCAGTGGCTTTTGGCAACTCTGTTTTCTATATTCATTTAAGAACAATGAAGTGGGATTGGAGCGATGGCTCAGTTGTTAAGAGAATGCGTTTTTTGTAGCGGACCTAGGTTTGGTTTCTGCCACCCACATAGTGGCTGGCTCACGACCATCTGTAACTCCAGTTCCAGGGATCTGATGCCCTCTTCTCACCTTCACGGGCTTCAGGCACACACGTGATACACAGGCATACACGCATGCAAAATACTTATTCAAATCTAAAAAAAAATTTAAAATGAATTTAGTACTCAGGGTGAACTTGGGTCTAGTTTTGTTTTGTCTTTGGTTTTTAGCAAAAGGATTGTGTGATGAATTGAGTCACTGGACAGATCAACTTCGATCTTGTTCTGCCTTGTGGTAGAGGAACTTACAATAAGAAATCATTTTGTGTGTGTGTGTATGTGAATGAGTGCGTGCGTGCATGCGTGTGTGTTGGAGCATAGGGAAGATACTGTGCTGTGGGACACCAGTGGGGTGTGTGTGTGTGTGTGTGTGTGTGTGTGTGTGTGTGTGTGTGTGTGTGTGTTGGGGCATAGGGGAAAACACTGTGCCATGGGACCCAAGCGGAGGCCGTGGGACAACTTGAGGGAGTCCTAGGGATGGACTTAGCAGCAAGCACCTTTATCTGATGACCCATCACCCCTAGAAGAACAACCAGAAGGGGCTCTTTTCCTCACTTAGCAAAAGTTCTTTTGAACAGCCTGACAAATCTGTGTGCTGATTTCTCCCTGCTAATTCCATCTGGCATCCTTCAGAATCACCCAATCTGTGCTTGAATAATAGAAACAGGAAAAGAATCTCTTGGGTTGGTTTATGTACTTAAATTCTTGAGATCAGCTTCCATGGCATAAAGAGGAAGGCTGTTGGTCAGATAGGCAGGTCCAGATTGTGTGAGTGGTGAGCTTTGAGCAAAGGTATACCTAGTACTCAAAACTTTATGGATTGGGAGGGAGGTGTTTTGGTTTGGATTGGATTGGTTTTGGTTTTTCGAGACAGGGTTTCTCTATGTGGTCCTGGCTGTCCTGGAACTCACTCTGTAGACCAGGCTGGCTTCAAACACTCTGAGATGAGCCTGGGTCTGCCTCCTGAGTGCTGGGATTAAAGGTGTGCGCCGCTGCCTGGCTTAAAACGTTGTTTTTGTTTGTGCCGCAGCATGGGCACAGAGGTCAAATTGTAGGAGGAGTTAGTTCTCTCATACCAAGTAGATTCCAGGGCTTGCACTCAAGTCGTCAGACTTTCTCATAAGCACCTTTCCTTGCTGAAGTACCATCCTCTAGAGTAGTATTTAGTGAAATGTGTTGTGAGAGTCAAAACTGTGCTGCTGACAGAACTGTGTTGATATAACACTGACGACACAAAAGCAGAATTAAATAAAACTACCAATGCCTTGGCAATAAGCCAAAGTCAAATAGTACCGACAGTCAATGGGCTTATATTGCTTTCCAGTCAGTGATGTTTAAAAGCAACAAAATAGGTCCTTGATTGATTTTTGATGGATTGATTGATTCATATGGTTATGTATGTATATTTGGTATATATGCATATATTTGGTTTTTAAAATTTTTGTTATTTTATTTTTGGTTTTTCAAGACAGGGTTTCTCTGTGTGTAGTCCTGGCTGCCTTGGAACTCTCTCTGTAGACCAGGCTGGCCCGGAATTCACAGAGATCCACCTGCCTCTTTCTCCCAAGTACCAGATTAAAGGTGTGTGCTTGGTATGTTTAAGTGGCAACCTTTGAATGCTCATCTCTTTAATATTCTTTTTTAACTTTTATTATTACGTGTGTGTGTGTGTGTGTGATGAGGGGGAGGGAATGGGTACACACATGCTCTCTCGTGGACATCAGAAGATAACTGAAGTCAACTCTTTCCTCTGCCTTCAAATGTGTTCTGGTATGGAACTTGAGTCATCAGGTTGTGTGGAAAGCACCTTTACCAGTCGTCCCTTGCTGTCCCCTTTTTATTGTTCCCTAAATGGGAAATGTCTGCCAGTCACTCAGCAGCCTTATGGAAGCACATCTGTACAATTACCAGCTGAACTAGCCACTTATTTGTAGAATATCATGTGAAGAAACAGCTGCCAGATGAGCTCTGGTCACTCAGTTTGGAGGGTTTGGCAGGCATTTTCATGAAAATAAACCAGGAATCTGTTCCCTCAAGGACAGTTTGTTGCCAATGATGAATAGAGTTTGGGCTTTCAAGAAAAAAACCAGTTGGGCTGGAGAGATGGGTCCACAGTTAAGAGAACTTGCTACTCTTGCAGACGACCACATAAGGGTTCACAACTACCCGTACCTACAGTTCCAAGGGATCCCACACCACTTACTGGAAAGCACTCCTCACCCATGGTATACATATAGGCATTCGGATAAAATATTCACACATATTTTTTTTTAATCTTTTCAAAGAAAAACCTAGTCCAGGCACAATGATGCATATCTATCTGTAGTCTCTGCCACTCAAGACACTGACGCAGGGAGGTCACATAACCCAAGAGTTTTGAGACCAGCCTAGGCAGTGAACAGAGACCTGGTATCAAGAAAAGAAAGCGAGAATTTTGGAAGGTTCATATTCATAACCTCAGTAGCTTCTCTTTATCTTCAGGCTCTGCTGATGAAATAGGCAGTGGTTTAGCAAGCATTTTGCTTCTGCACAGTGAATTGTGTAGACATTTGAAAGCTTTGCATAGCTTACTGTTCTCTGTGACCAGTATTTAATGTTACAGGACATGCTTGGCAAAAGAGATATTCAAAGGGTAGGACTGTGGATTTCAGTGTTAACAGCACAGAACGTTCACAGATAGGACTGCAGATTCCACATTGCAGTTAAGCTTTGGGACATGGCTCTTCATCACGGAAGACCAGCTAGTTCCTTGAGAAGTCTTCCTCTTCCATCTCTGTGTTAGACTACTTTGTCTTCACCCGTGTTAGCTGAAATGGTACATAGAGAACTGAGTGCAGATGGAGAAGAGCCTAGCGTTGTCTCCAAAGTCAGGCATGTAAGAGACCTGCAGAAATGTAAACACCGTCACTCTAACCAGGGATTGTTAAGCATACCTTGATTTTTTAACCATACTTTAATTTTGACATGAAAAGGATTTACTGTGTAGCTCAAGCTAGCTTTAAACTCACAGCACTCCTCCCTAGCCTCCCACATGCTCGAACTGCAGATGTGGATCACCACACTCAGCTTTTATTAAAATTTTCCTTAAGTGAATGAATAATGTTTAAAATCTCCAATTTTTAATACAGAAACTATCAGTAGGTGAGCTCCACATACACAAAACTCGTAAGAGTATATTTTAGTTTACTTTCTGCTGTAATAAACATCATGACCTCCAGCAGGGGAGGAAAGGGTTTATTTAATCTTACAGTCTATAGTCTATCACAAAGGGAAGTCAAGTTAGGAACTAGAGGTAGGAACTGAAGCAGAGGCTGGAAGGACACTGCTTACTGGCTTGCTCTCTCTGGCTTACTCAGCTTGTTTTTCTTATACCACCCAGGACCACCTGCAGGGGTCAAAATGCCCATAGTGACTAGGCCCTTCCACACCAGTCAAGAAAACACCCCACAAACTTGCCTATAGGCAATCTGATGAGGAAATCCCTCAATTAAGATTCTCTCTTCCAGATGACTTGGTTTATGTCAAGTTGACAGAAATCCAGTCTACACAGAGGGTCTTCTTACTTTTTAAGCATGTGAAAAAATTTTAATGACAGACATTCAGGGAATACTGGTGTGGAATTTCTTTGGTCGGATACACAGGGAAATGGTGTAGTAGATACCCCCAAGGAAGGGGACTTGGATCTGGGAGTTGTAGGAAAATCGGCCAAGATCTAGTCCTATGAATACGTTCAGTGGAAAACATCACTCACAGAAATTTGATCACTTGAGCATCCCCTCTGCCTGAATCTTTTCACACCCTCTCATTTTTCTCTGCAGGCAGCTGACCTAGATGGAGAAATTGACTTGTCCACCTGTTATGATGTCACCGAGTATCCAGTCCAGAGAAACTATGGCTTTCAGATACATGTGAGTCTTGGGGTGGATCGAGTTGACCGACAGGGTTATATTTTAACATGTGTGGTAAGCATTCAGTCTTTCCTGTACTCCTGATATATAATGTAGACAAAAAGATGGGTTTCTACATCTTTCTCCCGAAGGCTTTTGAAAGGCTTTGCTACAGAAATTGCTCTTTTTCTTTTCGTTTTAATGTTGGAGTATAGGACCATTGGAAGGATGAAGAGTATAGGGAGTAAAAGATTAAGGGCTGCCTGGAATTAGGTTAAAGAATTTCTGGGACATTTGCCTTCTGCAGTGAGGCTTCATACTTGTTAGAGTCAACTGGGTTACATTTGGTATCCATCTCTAAGCACAGGTTCATGGTTGGTGTTTGTTCTTCCTGATGCAGGAGTCTGCCCCTTATATCATCTTGTCACTATCACTACCACGTGGGGGTCCTAGTCATTCAAATTTCTGGACTTGTAAGCCATGTCTCTGGAGCAAGACAAAGCCAGCCCCTCCATTGGAACAAACCTTTGTAACCTTCACCAAAGCCTTCGAAGGGCCAGCAGGTAGAATAGGCTCTAGGGTTTGACTTCTAGCTCCAGGCTGGAATTCTGGTGGGCTCTCTGGGGAAAAGATCTTTTTGATTTGGGGATCTAGAACTCAACTTATTGCTGTGTTCAGTTGTTCAGACAACTCAAACTTGGGACCAGTCCACACCCCTGGCCAATAGATTTGATCTTCGGAGGAGCCTAGCACCCGTTCCTGGGCAACTGACCATGGCTCCACTGCACGTACTGGCTATCTGGGGAAGGAGCCATAGCTGTTCCCATGGCCTGGCTTCTTGCTGCCCAGCTGCCGTGTTCTGTCCCTACTCCCTTTGAAGGAGATAGAGCATTCCTGGATTCTGAATGCTGAGACGAACCTTTTTCCCAGTGAGAGTCCTGGCTCTTCCCTCGTCTTCATCTTGATTAGCAGATGTCCCAAGGCAGTGCTTGCACAGTCTGAGAACTCTGCTCTCTCCCCACATTAGCCAAGGCCAGTGGTGGGTCTGGTTTCCTACCCTGAGGGTTCAGAAGAGGGTGCTAGTGCACAAGGTAGGTGATGGGTAGAACCTGAGAACAGCAAATATATGTCAGGGCAAATACTGTCTCAAGGTGTGGAAAGCACTGACTGTTGAGGACACCAGGAATGTACCTTAGTTAGTAAGATATATAGGGCAGAACTTGCATGAGGGACAGGAGCAATTAGAAGGGAGACCAAGAGGTAGCAGTTGTGTGGTTGGCAAGTATGGAAGGAGGGGCTGGAGATGCCAGGGAGGAATTTTGAATGAGGTGGGACCTAAGAGCTCCTGCAACCCCTAGTGTGTTGGAGGGTTTCATATACACTGCTCAGAGAGAGACTTCACAGTAGAGATGGATCCTCTGCAATCCTAGCTAGCAGGTTTGAGGCAGTGATTGGTCTTTTGAGAGCATGAGCTAGGCAAGTAGCCCTGAGACTAAGAAAGCTTACCAGCAAAGCTGAGGCCAGAACCTGGAAACACCTATATCAAGGGTTGAATGGGCTAGCTAAGAATGTGGATGGAGCCCCATGCTACTGTTTACTCCACGGTTGTATTCTCTGGAGGGGAGTGAGCCAGGTGTGTGACAGCCTGCCATGGAGGGAGAGGTTGGGTCATAGCACAATGGCCCACATGTTGTCTATAAGTGCATCTCGTTCCCTTTCAGAGCAGGTAGAGACCCAGGCGGTCACTTTGTCACACTGTGCACCTATGTTGAGACTGCAGATGATGGGCCTGGCCACCACTCTCCCTACTCCCAGCCAGATCTGTGTCCTTGTCCCTAGGGCTAGCAGAGCTTCTTGAGGAGAGGGACACATGTGATCACCAATCTGTGCAGGCTGCTGCTACTGCATAATAGGAGCTAATGATTGTGTATTGCCTTGTTTAGGGGACACCCAGTTCACCACTCCCCAACAGTGTGGCCCTATTAGTCTGCCTGTTTCAAACAGGTCATATACAACACTCCTAGGAAATTCACCTAACCTAGCCCTTTTCCTTGTGGGCTAACCACTGATGGTTACTATTTTTTGTGTAGACCAAGGAGGGTGAGTTCATCCTGTCGGCCATGACATCTGGCATACGACGGAACTGGATCCAGACCATTATGAAACATGTGCTCCCAGCATCTGCCCCAGATGTGACCAGGTAAGATGGAGGCCTTGCTAATTGGCATTCCTTGAGGCCTGAGCCCAGCTCCACCACCACATAAATTCCTTTTCTCCTTCTGGCTCACTGTCAGCTGACTGCATTTGTCCCCTGTGATTCTTGTTTGCTGCCTCTGCTGGCCTTTCTTCTGTTGAGCTGGCCTGGTCTGCCACACAGGTCACCCTCATGCCTATCAGCATGGATGTCTTTGTCAAGAGTTCAGCCCTCAGGATGGGCTTGGGTTCCACTATGGCCTACTCTAGTGGCTGTGCCCTGGCTGGGTGGGAGCAGCCTGAGCTGCCCTGTAGTTTTACACTTACTCAAGAGTCCTTTTATCTCACTCACTCCATCTGTTTGGTTTTATACAATTGAGAGAAGCTTCTGTCTGAGACTGTAGGTCCTAAAGCCCACATGTGAGAACTCTGTTCTCTCCTGTGTTTACATACTGTAGTGTATATTACTTGGAACATGATACATGCCTCCCCTTCTTGCCCTAAAGATTGCAGATTTACCAGTGTTCATGCTCTATGTGTACCAAGCTTTACTCTGCCTCGTCCAGGTTTCATCTTGAATACCTTGTGCCTCTTTTGGTTCATGTTGCTGCCAAATTTGTTATCAGAGGTTTGGGTGTATGGCAGGCAAAGGGTACTAGCCTGTGACAGCCTTAGCTATACCTATTCTTGTCTCTAACGTTTGCCTCGTTCTGGCTGGTTCTATTTCTTTTTGAATGAGAAAGAAAGGGAAGGAGGAAACCTGAACTCTGTTCTTCAGCCCCTTTCTGGCATCTGTTACATGTTCATTTCGTCACTCAGCAGCAATACCTACTGATTTCTGCATTCTAGGACTCGTAGGTCTTGAAGGCCTACTTTTATGCAGAAAATAGTCCTCTGCCATCTCTCAAGAACTGTGCTAAGGGGCCGAAGAGATGGCTAAGTAGCTAAGAGCACTTGCTGCTTTTTCAGAGGACCTGGGTTCAATTCCTAACACCCACATCATGGCTCAGTTCCAGGAGATCCAACACCCTTTTCTTGCCTCCACAGGCACTACATGCATATGGTGCACAGATGTACATGCCGGCAAAATACCTATACACATAAAATAAAATTAAATTTAAAAATTTTTTGCAGGGCAGTGGTAGTACATGCCTTTAATTCCAGCACTCAGGAGACAGAAGCAGGTATGTCTCTGTGAGTTTGAGGCCAGCCTGTTTTACAAAGAGAGTTCCAGGACAGCCACACAGAGAACCTGTCTCAAAAAAAAATTTTTTTTTTTAAAAGAACTGTTGGAAAAAAAGCAGTGCCCCACCCCCTACCTCCATGGCTCCTCCAGTCAGGAGAAGAGCCTGTAGTACAAGGCCCTGAAGCAAAATGTAAAAGGCACTTGAGCTGCCCTGCCCATGTGCAGATGGAGGGTCATGGGATGGATCATGGCTGGAGGAGATCAGTGTTGGGGTGTCCAGGACAGACTCCAAGAATGCTCATATGTGCGTGTTTATGCTATGGTCCATGGAAGGACTGAGGCCCAGGGCATGAACGTAGAGACCTGGTGCTTCTCTCTTTGGTTAGAATCTACATTACAGTTTACTGTGTCTTCAGGACTCCACACCCATTGCTTTTAGCCTATGTTGTTCTGTTTGGCTCATGTTGAGGAAACATGATTTATAACTACAAGACCACCAGAAGGTATTAGAAGGACAGCAGTATCAGCAGCAAGTCTTGGCCTGCTTCTCTTCTCCTTTCTGTCATGTTGTCTGTGGTGAGGATGTCTCACAGTACTACAAGACTTCTGGGTTTGGGGATGGTCCCTGTTCCCAAGTATCAGTTTTAACTCCTCATGTAGACCTGACACTTCACCAATTTTCTCATGATTCTAAAAGCTCAACTCTGGGTTGTTTGTTTTTCCCTGTGTGAAGAGCTTGCTATATAGCCCAGGATGGCCTCCCACTCAGTCATCCTGCCTCAGCCTCCTAAGTGCTAAATTACAGGCATGTGCCATGCTGCAACTCATTTCTAATGGATGATTGTGAGCCGCCATGTGGGTGCTGGAAAGCCAGGGCCTCTGCAAGAGCAGCATGTGCTCTTAACCACTGTGCCACCGATTCAGCCCCTTCCAGCTCATTTTTATTTGTGTGTTTGTTTGATCTTAAACTGGACCCTTACTGATCCTACTGCTCTAAAGCATTTGATTTTTGTTTAGATATTTGTATTTATTAGTGTGTATGTGTGCATGAGAGAGAGGGAGGGGGGGTGGGAATTTGTTACAGCACACCTGTAGAGGTCAGAGGACAACTTCACTTGCTTGTTTTGTGTGTACACACGTTTGCTGTTGTGTACATGTGGAGGTCATTTGTAGGAGTTGGTTCTCTCCTTCCACCATGTGGGTTCCAGGGAGAACTCAGGACCTGGGCTGGATTTCTTGGCAAGTACCCTACACACTGAGCCATCTCACTGGCCCAAGCACTTTGATTCTTAGTTTGCTTCCAGGACAAGTGACCCAAGGGTAATGAGAATCACTTCTCTTTTGTTTGATGTCCCTTTGGCAAGCTCCTTGTTGATCCTAGTATAAATGCAAGTGTTCCCTGGCTCTTCCCCCTTGGTCCCTCCTGTCACCAGCTCACTTCAGTTCTGTTAAGGCTTGGACAAGACCAGGGCCATCTAGCAATCGCTGGGACTTATGCTGTCAGTAAATCCACTGAGCCTCTTGCCATGTCGCCAGTGGTGATGTCCTGACCCCATCTCCTGCTGGAGTGGAGGCTTTCCCAGAAATCTTCCTTGGAGACGATTGGGAAAAGGCAGTTATCTTCAAGCTAACCAGCTTCTTTCTTGTTATCACTGGGTAGGTTGAGGCACTAGCAAGCTTGATCTGTATGGCTGTGCCCCTAGTTACCTCCTTCCTCAAAGAGGTGGGTACTACGCTACCTTCTCCTGGTAGTGTGGGCCTATGGCTGCCTGAGTCACTTGTCCCCTTGACCCACAGATAGTCTCAGCCTCGCTCTGACTGATCTGTCATGCCTGCAGCTGGAGTGAGATTTTAAATAGAGATGATGGTGTCTCCTGTTCATAGAAATCCCTGAGCCCTCTGAAGAGAGCTAGTTCTGTCACTGCGTAGTGGAGGGTTGCTTCATAACCAGCCTCACCAAGTGTCTGGACCCTTCTCTCCTATGGGACTTACAGGAGTCCATGATGTGGCCACGTGACACTCCTTTTTACAGGATGAGAACTGAAGTCTCAGGAGCAGCTGACGCTCTTTCCCTTCCCCGACCCATCAGCTAGGTTTGAGTTCTCCAAGGGAGAACCTAGCACAGGTGGAGCATTCTTCCCTCTCCACTTAGAAGCCACTTTAGGGATCAGAACAGGTGTGGGCTGGCCTTGTGACCTGCTGAAATGTCCAGGCTCCCTGACAGGTCCTGTGCTTCCTCACTGCCCCACAGCTCATTGCCTGAGGAAAAGAATAAAAGCACATCTTCTTTTGAGACCTGCCCAAGGCCAAATGAAAAGCAAGAAACTGAGCCAGGAGAGCCAGATCCTGAGCAGAAGAAGAGCCGTGCGCGAGAGCGGAGGCGGGAGGGCCGCTCCAAGACGTTCGACTGGGCTGAATTCCGCCCCATCCAGCAGGCCCGGGCTCAGGAAAGGGCCAACACTGTGGGGTCCTCTGATGCTGGTGAACCTGGGCGTCCTGAAGCCGAGCCAGGGGAGCTGGAGCGGGAACGAGCTCGACGGCGAGAAGAGCGCCGCAAACGCTTTGGGATGCTGGACACCGTTGATGGGCCAGGTATGGAGGACACAGCCCTGCGTATGGACATAGACCGGAGCCCGGGTCTGCTGGGACCCCCTGACCTCAAGACGCAGAATGTCCATGTGGAAATCGAGCAGCGCTGGCACCAAGTGGAGACTACCCCTCTGAGGGAGGAGAAACAGGTGCCTATTGCCCCTCTGCACCTGTCCTTGGAGGACAGAAGTGAACGGCTCTCCACTCATGAGCTCACGTCTCTGCTAGAGAAGGAGGTAATGTGGGGCTGCTTTCTTCTTGCATGCACGTAATTATTCAATATAGTACTCAGGAGAGTGGGGAGGCGGCCCAGGGCTGCGGTGAGATGGAGTGGGCCAGGGATTAGATGGAGGCATTCTAGCATCGTGGTACAGAGCCATGTAAGCTAGCACCTGTGTTCGTAGTATATGATTCTCATAGAATGTGTCCAGATTACATCTGCACATACATTCATATCTCACTAGTGAGTTCCATGACCAGAATTACAGAATGAGTAAGTATCCTTAATTGAAAAGTCACAAATGCTCCAAAATCCAAAAGGCTTCTAGTGTCAGTGTGACACAAGCAGAAAGTTCCCCACCAGGAAATTTTGTTTCTGTATAAAATGAGTAAATACTATGCCATAGGAGACTAGGGGTGTAGCCCCAGGGTTACAGCATTTGCATAGTCCACAGAGCCCTTGGTTCAGTCCCAGCATTGCCACAACAAAGCAAAATGTCCAGATCACATATATAAAAGAAGGCATGTGTATAAAGTAAAGATGTGACATGATTGAAGTTCATATTTAAATTGGGCCCCATCCTCCATATTGCCCATTGTGTATATACAGTTACTCCACAATCATTTCAAAGGCAAAACAACAATAAATCCTAAAATCCAGAATACTCAGATGAGGTATTTGAGATGTGGGCTCAGCTTACATAGGGTTGGTTCTGTCCTCTTGGGGGCATCTTCCTCAGCAAGCGTCCGGCATATTCTTACACTCTTTCCATAAGAGCTAATTGAAGATCTACCACTTCGGCATGCCTCTCTTTGCCTCTTTTATTTTTTGTTTTTTTCTGTTTTATTAAATGTATGAATCTGGTAGATCACTAGCACCAACACTTTGACTTTTTCATTTTCTATACCCATTAATTAAATAATACAGGTAAAAAGAAATAAAGTAATTCAAACTCACATAATTCTAGGCCACCGAAATGCAGGCTACCTGCAGGCCACATACTGAGTTCTTAACTGAATAGCAACATCTGCCTCCCATGGCCCAGCAGACCAAGGCAGCCCCCGTACAGCAGAGCATCAATGGGGCTCTTAGGTTGGGGAAAGGTGGATGGTGATTTTGAAGCTATTGAAAACAAGAATGTAGAGCGTTTATAGGTTTCTGTGTCTTACTGAGAATATGTTGGAACTTGATGTGGAATCTATTCTGTAAACCTGGTCAGATGGAGTAGTCAGTAGAAAGTACAGCACGACCTGAAGTGAGATCTGCATGCCTATGCCATGGACCCCACCCACACGGTCTTCCTTTTGATAAAGCTATGAAGCCTTCTTTTCTCAATGGAGCACAGCCACCCCCCAGATATGAACTTTCCACCTGTATTTCAGCCTGCATAGTACAACTGTGAGCCAGTGTGAAAGCTTATTGGGGCTAGGCAGGGCTTACCTGAGGCAAGAACAGGAAATGTGTCCCTTAGCCACCAGAAGGGAACAGTTGTGCTGATGATGTGTCCAGCTTGAGTGAAGCTGGACCCTTCAGTGCCATATGCTGCATATCCAGTGAGAGTCTGAGACCCATGAACAAGCCTTATTGTTTTGATGACTTGTGGTCAGCTGCTTTTCCTTATTGTCATCATGTTTGTGAAGTGTATGTATGTGTTTATTTTCACCAACAGCTGGAGCAGAGCCAGAAAGAGGCCTCGGATCTTCTAGAGCAGAACCGGCTTTTGCAGGACCAGTTAAGGGTGGCCCTGGGCCGAGAGCAGAGTGCCCGGGAGGGCTATGTGCTGCAGGTAGGGTGGGCAGCTGCCCAGTCAGCAGTGCACCCAGGGGCTTCAGTGTGAAAGGTCTGCTCCGGCCCACAGGCTAGGAATGTGCAAAGGTGGTCAGCAAGGACCATGGCTCCTGATGCTGTGATAGTCTGCACATTTTCCTTGCTGCTAGGATGTTCATTTTGGAAAAGGTATCCCAAATCTCTACAGCTAAGGATTATCTTTTGGTCATGAAATCATTTTGGTGATCTCTCCTTTGGGCATTCTAGACACTGTGCTTTTGTGAAAACCGTGTATCTGTATGTCATTTCTCATTGTATTCACCATTAGTGATATTGGGCCCATTGTACACATACTGAAAAAACTGGTCAAGACAGCAAGCCAAGTGCCTTCTTAGGACCAACAGCAAGTTAGTGGCAGAGCTAGGACTGCACCATACCCACCTACCCATTCCTTTTCAACCAACCTAAGTGTCTGGAGGACATATGACCACTTAGCCAACCTAACCCAACCCAGAAGGAGGGAAAAGTGGTAGCAGCTGGGTGCTGAGCTGACAGCCCAAGACCAGTGTCCTTCTCAAGGCGTCTTCCCAGAACCTTGCTGCATTCAGATCACTAACATCCCCTTGGTGTGGATATGTCAAAAAATAGTCTCACAGTAGCTGGGTGTGAGGATAGGTGGCGTGTGTTATCCTATAACTGGCTTCCTAGCATCCGTGCCAGCTCTGGGACGTGAAGGAGACGTACTCTTGCCCTGGGCACCGTCATGCTGATGAGAGAATCAACAAGGAAGTGTTAGGGCTAGTGGAATGGGGTGGCGGAATTGAACTGAAGCTCCCAGAACGGGCCAAGGAGAAGATGGCGGTTTTAGATTGGTGTCAGGGTTCTCTGTTCTAGTCTTGACTCTGCCACTGACCCCAGAAGCACACTCCACCCTACAGCAGCAGCCTCTTGCCTGTGTCATTGGGAACTAGTGGTCTCCAGAAGGCCTTCAGCTCTCAGAGACCCAGAGTCTCTGCCCAGACCCTTCTACACTGACCTCCTCAGTCTTCGTCACCAAGTTGACAGTGGACCTGGAGTCCTCCACTCACCTCAACCAGAGCCTGCCTTACCTTCGTGCCTACCCCTCACACTGCTGCACGTGCCCCTGGTCTACCCCTGTTCCCTACCCCACATTACTGCACCCTCTTCCCTTCCAGCAGACTCACTGCTGGCTGCTTCTGACCTTCTTGCTTAGAACTGGCCATGGCAGGCCTCTCCCTTTCACACAGCCTACTCAGAAAGCCGTAGGTTATTCATTCAGGCCATCCCTAATTTAAGGGTCATTTTCTTTTCTTTCTTTTTTGGTTTTTTGAGACAGGGTTTCTCTGTGTTGCTTTGGAGCCCGTCCTGGATCTCGCTCTGTAGACCAGGCTGGCCTTGAACTCACAAAGATCTGACTGCCTCTGCTTCCCGAGTGCTGGGATTGAAGGTGTGCGCCACCACCACCCGGCTAAGGGTCATTTTCTTAAGTCTTTGTTAGGTCCACCATATAAGACTTGACTTCAGACATGGTGGTAAAGACACTGCCAAGGAGCTTTGCACATTGCTAACTTGTGTGTCTAACATGGACTGTCATGTGCATCTACACTGAAGGCCCTGTTGGTCAGCAACTGGGCCAGCTTCCCGCTGGCTCTAATAATGATTACCCCTGAGCTTTGGAAATACTTAGTCAAAAGTGAGAAGGGTCAAGAGGCCTTCTGGGGCACTGAGGGTTAGGAGATGCAAGCTCGGGTAGGGTGCTGTGCTCACTGCTGGGAGGGGCCTGCATGCTTTGGATGGTGAACGTGGTGTGGAACTGGAACTTACTGAGTGTCACATCTGTGGCTTCCCCACCAGTAGACTGAGGGAGCCTGGGCAGGCAGATTCTAAGTGGGGCTGTCCTGACTCCCCGTGCTGTCCCTGCTTCATATGAGCCCTGTCTCTTCTGTGTCTCGGTTTGGGAACTTTGTGTTTTATTTTGGGTTTTGCATGTGTCACTCTTATTTTGAGCTTTACGGAGGTTTGTTTTGTTACCACGTTTTGCTTCATGATCTGCATTCCCCTTGTTCTGTCTTCTTGCAGGTAGAGATTAGTTTTCTCCTCACGGTGGAGGCCTGACTACGCTTTCTAAAGGCAATGTTCCAATGTTACCTTGCTGACATCTCTCAAGTAGTTACCTGCCTTCCTTCTCTTCCTGTCACGGAAGGAAGTGACGTCACTTTCTTGTGCCTTATGCCCTGTGCTGCTTTAAACATGTGGTCTAGAACTGCATACTTTGTTTTGCCAAACAAATGCGGTGTCCTTTGTCCTTCAGTCTCCGTTATACTTTTCAGTGTGTTCCATTATTCAGCTTTATTTGATTTATTTCTTCTAGATGCTGTTCAGTTAGAGCTGTTTTTTGATGTTTTTTCCCATGTGTTCTGTTTATGTGGAAGCAGCTATACCTACCAAAAAACAAACCAAAACAAACAAAACCCACATTAATTTGATTTTTTTTTCTTTAAACGAAGAAAAAAAAAGTTGTACAAAGGATTAAAGCCAAACCCACCAAGGAGCTTTTCTATGATTGATCCTGGCCAGAGGTGTGACACTCAGAACAGGGTGGCCTGAGTGTTACTAACCAGTATTTAATCGGTTTTTTTAAGACTGAAGTGGCCACCTCCCCATCGGGTGCCTGGCAGAGGCTCCATAGAGTCAACCAAGACCTACAAAGTGAGCTGGAAGCTCAGTGCCGGCGGCAGGAGCTCATCACGCAGCAGATTCAGACCCTGAAACATAGCTATGGGGAGGCCAAGGATGCAATCCGGCACCATGAGGCTGAGATTCAGACCCTGCAAGCAAGACTTGGTAACGCAGCTGCAGAGCTGGCTCTTAAAGAGCAGGCTTTAGCCAAGCTCAAGGGTGAGCTGAAGCTAGAGCAGGGCAAAGTTCGTGAGCAGCTGGAGGATTGGCAGCACAGCAAGGCCGTGCTGAGTGGCCAGCTGAGGGCCAGTGAGCAGAAACTCAAAAGTACAGAAGCCTTGCTGCTGGAGAAGACCCAGGAACTGAGGGACCTAGAAACACAGCAGGCATTGCACCGGGACCGACAGAAGGAGGTGCAGAGGCTGCAGGAATGCATTGCTGAGCTCAGCCAGCAGCTAGGTACCAGTGAGCAGGCCCAGCAGCTGATGGAGAAGAAGTTGAAGAGGAACTATACATTGTTGCTAGAGAGCTGTGAGCAGGAGAAGCAGGCACTGTTGCAGAACCTGAAGGAGGTAGAGGACAAGGCCAGTGCCTATGAGGACCAGCTACAAGGCCATGTGCAGCAGGTGGAGGCCCTCCAGAAAGAGAAACTGAGTGAATCATGCAAAGGCAGTGAGCAGGTGCACCTGCTAGAGGAAGAACTGGAAGCCCGGGAGGCTAGCATCCGCCAGTTAGCCCAGCATGTCCAGAGCCTCCACGATGAACGGGATCTCATCAAGCAGCAGTTTCAAGAGCTCATGGAGCGTGTGGCCACATCTGATGGGGACGTGGCTGAGCTCCAAGAGAAGCTGAGGGGAAGAGAAGCCGACTACCAGAACCTAGAGCACTCACACCACAGAGTCTCTGTCCAGCTGCAGAGTGTGCGCACTCTGCTGAGAGAAAAGGAAGAGGAGCTAAAGCACATTAAGGAAGCACATGAGCGAGTTCTAGAAAAGAAAGACCAAGACCTCAATGAGGCTTTGGTTAAAATGATTGCCTTGGGCAGCAGCTTAGAGGAAACAGAAATTAAGTTGCAGGAAAAGGAAGAGTGTCTAAGGAGATTTGTAAGTGATTCTCCAAAGGATGCCAAAGAGCCTCCGAGTACAGCAGAGCAAACAGAGGAGGACAGTGGCATTTTTCCCCTAGGTTCAGTCACCAGAGTATTTCCAGGCTTTCCCCACTCACAGCCAGAGGATGAAGACCCAGGTGCTGGCCTAGGGGAGGAGTGTAGTAGTGGTAGCCCCAGCAGAGAGGAGAACATGGTACCCCCAAAGTCTATGGATGTGCCTGACAGGGAGGGGCATCTGCAAAGCACCTCTAAGTCTGACCAGGGAGCACCTGTAAAAAGGCCAAGAATCCGGTTCTCCACGATCCAGTGCCAAAGATACATACACCCGGAGGGGTGTGCAAAGGCCTGGACTAGCAGCACGTCATCAGACACCAGCCAGGACCAGTCACCCTCAGAAGACAGTGTGTCCTCAGAAGCTACCCCTAGTACACTCCCTGCAGCGGCAGATGCTGAAACATATATCTCTATAATCCACTCCCTGGAGACAAAGCTCTTTGTCACAGAGGAGAAGCTCAAAGACGTGACCGTGAGACTGGAGAGCCAGCAGGGCCAGAGTCAGGAAGCATTGCTGGCATTGCACCAGCAGTGGGCTGGCACTGAGGCCCAGCTGCGGGAGCAACTCCGTGCCAGCCTGCTGCAGGCTAGTGCACTGGCCTCTCAGCTAGAGCAGGAGAGACAGGAGAAGGCCACAAACATTGAACATCACCCTGGGGAGCTGGAAGACTTCCAAGCCAAAAATAGCCAAGCCCTATCATGCTTAGAAAACTGCTGGAAAAAGCTGAGGTCTCTGCCATTTGCTGACCAGGAGGAGGGACAGGATGCATGTGCAGCCTCCCTGGCTAACATAGAGAGTATGCTTGTGAGTGCTATAAAGGCCCTTCAGCCGTGGGCATCCCCAGCAGACAGCAGGACACAGACTGAGCAAGAGAAGGGGCCCTCCATGGAAAGTAGCCTGGCACCCCCTGTGCAGCAGCCCTGCCAGCCCATATTGAATGAGCAGGAACATAGGAAGTTGCTTTCTGCTCAGATAGTCCTGGAGGCCTCACTTATCAACCAAATAGCTGACTCTCTGAAGAATACCACTTCAGATGTGTATGGCGTTCTCTGTGAGCTTACTCAGTCAGGGGAGTGGCCACTGAAGGAAGAAAGTGCTGCCCTCTCTGCCGGGGCTCCGGTGCAGATCTGGGCCAAGAAGGTGCTGGTGAATGGTGAGTTCTGGAGCCAGGTCGAATCCCTGAGCAAGCGCCTAGGGACACTGGGAGAAGCAGCAG
This sequence comes from Peromyscus maniculatus bairdii, assembly GCF_049852395.1. Taxonomy (NCBI): domain Eukaryota; kingdom Metazoa; phylum Chordata; class Mammalia; order Rodentia; family Cricetidae; genus Peromyscus; species Peromyscus maniculatus. Next base: position 44,095,873 of record NC_134859.1, read on the forward strand.
CCTGCACATCTGGAGACAGGCAGCAGCATATTCCCCAGAGTCTGGCTGATGCCACGTGGATTCGTGCAGAGCTCAGCTACGCCACACAGTCATTAAGAGAAATGTTCCACCACAGGCTACAGAGCATACAGGAGACCCTACAGGGGACCCAAGCAGCCCTGCAGCAGCACAAGTGCATGCTGGGAGAGATCTTGAGAGCCTACCAAACCCCAGACTTTGAAAGAGTAATACAGCAGATCTTAGAAACTCTCAGGCATCCAACTGGCAGGGAGGACCAGGTACAGACATCCTGGGACCAGAGCCCCTTAGGAGAGGTACTGAGGCCAGGCACTGATGGCTCCCAAGAGCCTTTGCAGGCTTTCCATCAGAGCCCTGAAGTCCTTGCTGCCATTCAGGATGAGCTGGCTCAGCAGCTAAGGGAAAAGGCTAGCATCCTTGAGGAGATTTCAGCTGCCTTACCAGGCCTGCCTCCCACAGAGCGACTTGGGGGTTGCCAGAGGCTTCTGCAGATGTCCCAGCATCTCTCATATGATGCTTGTCTAGAGGGCCTTGGTCAGTATTCTTCATTACTGGTTCAAGATGCAATTATTCAGGCTCAAGTGTGCTATGCAGCATGCAGAATTCGACTGGAGTATGAAAAGGAACTGCGATTTTATAAGAAGGCCTGTCAGGAGGCCACGGGGGGCTCTTGCCAGAAGCGTGCACAAGCGGTTGGGGCCCTGAAGGAGGAGTATGAAGAACTTCTCCACAAGCAGAAGAGTGAGTACCAGAAGGTGATCACCCTCATTGAGAAGGAAAACACTGAGCTCAAGGCCAAGGTGAGCCAGATGGACCATCAGCAGAGATGTCTACAAGAAGCAGAAAGTAAACATAGTGAAAGCATGTTTGCCCTGCAGGGCAGGTATGAGGAGGAGATCAGGTGCATGGTGGAGCAGCTGAGCCACACCGAGAATACACTGCAGGCTGAGCGTAGCCGGGTTCTCAGCCAGCTAGACGCTTCCGTCAAAGACAGACAGGCCATGGAACAGCAGCATGTGCAGCAAATGAAGATGCTGGAGGACAGGTTCCAGCTGAAGGTCCGGGAGCTGCAGGCTGTCCATCAGGAGGAGCTGAGGGCCTTGCAGGAACACTATATATGGAGCCTGCGGGGAGCCCTCAGCCTCTGCCAACCCTCACTCCCAGACTCCCCACTGGCCCCGAGGCCATCTGAGCCCAGAGCTGTGCCAACAGCCAAGGATGAGGCCGAATCCATGACAGGGCTGCGAGAACGTATCCAGGAACTGGAGGCCCAAATGGATGTCATGCGAGAGGAGCTGGGCCACAAAGAGCTGGAGGGTGATGTGGCCACCCTGCGGGAGAAGTACCAGCGGGACTTTGAGAGCCTCAAGGTCTTTAGCACCATTTATTTTTCAGAGATAATTCGCTTTGGTGATGCAAGAAAGGGGCATTGTGGGCAGCTAAGGTCTTAGAGTGGGGGTAGGAGGTAGTTCTTAACTCTCAACTGCTGTACAGGCATAAGTGAGTAACATTCTCCTGGCATCTACTCACGACCCAGAGGGGAAGCCAGCAAGGAAAGTAGAAGAGGGTCTTCCTTGCCTGGCCACACCTCCAGGGCACTCTCCATACCCTTCACCTTCTTACCCTCACAGAATCCCTTCTGGCTTCAAAGTTGAAGCATTAGTCCAAGGATTGTCTCACATCTCTGAAGGGCAGTCACCACCTGACTCTTCTCAGAGAGCAAGGTTGGGACTTTAGAACGCAGGAATATTTGCAAAGCAGTAAGCGTTCTTCCCTAGCCTACCTTCCCAAGGAAGAGTTGGCAGTGGTCGGGCACTGTGTCTGAGAAGGGCTTCCTCACACTCTTGTCTCCCAGGCTACCTGTCGTGCTTCTGTGGCTCCCCCTGTTTTATCTTAGATGGCACTGTATGTGGCTGCCTGGGCATATTCGTGGAGGGTCCTAACCATCTCTTAGATTCCAGAAGTGGCCTGATAGCTGGATCTTCATCTTCTTCCCCAAGGTGTAGGCTCCCAGGGTACCTGCACCAGGTCTTGTTGCAGGCCAGCGTTCCTGCCATAGTGCCACGGCTGCAGCACAGCAGGGCGCCGGTGACTGGTTCCCAGCACCCTTTTCCTCCATCCTCCGTTCAGGCTGGTGCTTTGCCCTTGCCTCTGGGTGGACTCATAGCTACCGACCAAGTGCACAGGAGAGCTTGGCGAGGCACCTTCTTTTCCTGGTTTCATCCAGACCTTTAAAACCATTAAGCACTGTGAGAAATTTTCAAATGTGTATTCAGTGATCCTACAGGGAGCCTGGACCACCATTGCCTGCTCCTCTTTGCATCTACAGGCATCTCCACAGCCTAGGATAGAGGGGTCCAGGCCTGGCAGCATCATAGTCAGTTATCAGGATGTCAGAATGGTTATGCTGGGCTCGGGTTACCTAGTGGGAAAATGCCTTAGAAACAAAAGATAACAGGTTAGGAGAAAGCATCGGGCTTGAGCGTTTGTATGTGCCCAAGAACTTCAAGCCCTCTATGGAACTTGTGGCACAGCTGGACACATGCAATGTGTTTGACCAGACTGTCTAAAGAGAGCCCAGCTGGGAACAGTTTCTCTCTATGGATCTCTGCCCAGATAAGGGAGACTGGACTGTTTCTACTGCCTCACCACCACCAGCCATGAGCCTGCATCTTAGTCAGTAAGGAACTTGTTTGATTCTAGGGATGATTTAAAAATTAAAATTTGTGCTGGGTGGGTGGTGGTGTAAGCCTTTAATCTCAGCACTCAGGAGGCAGAGCCAGGCGGATCTCTGAGTTCGAGGTCAACCTGGTCTACAGAGCAAGATCCAGGACAGGCACCAAAACTACACAGAGAACCCTGTCTCGAAAAACCAAATGAATGAATGAATAAGTAAATAAATTAATTAATTAAAATTTGGAGCTGGGGAGTGACTCAATGTTTAAAGTGCTTGCCAGCAAGCATGAGAACAGGAGTTTAGATCCTCATGTAAATGCTGGGTAAGCATGGTATGGTGTGGCCCCCTTGTAATTCTAGCACACAGCAGATGGAGACAAAGCATCCCGAGGAAAGCTAGCTGGGCTAGCTGGCTCAGTCAGCAGATGAGAGGGTCTGTGTAAGGTGGAAGCGATCAAGGAAAGACGATGTCAAGTATCAACTGTGGCTTCCCTGCACATATACACTCAAAATCTTTAATTGGTTTATAGAGTAACAATCTTCAAACATAATACGATTAACAAAGAAGCAGCCTAGTTGTTAAAGGCACCTCAGTGTTTCTGTTGTAGGAATTTCAGACCCTATCTTCATGTATTCTAAAATGCTCAAATCCAAATAAGATGGAAAAGACTGCCTATAGGATGAGCATCCATTATATGGAACTCAGAATCTGAAATGAGCCAAAATCCAAACTATTCTGAGCACTGACAGACTGCCACAAGTGGAAAGTTCCTAAGTGAACACCCTGTGGTAAGTCTTAGTTAACTGCGGCAGAGTAAACAGGCTGAGTAAGATTATCTCTAGGCTGGGTAGAGAAGGTAACTAGTACAGCACACACTGCAGTCAGCTCCAGGATGTGAGCGCAGTTTAAAGTTGCTGAATAGAGGTTCTTGGAAAGGCCCCACAGTGACGGTGAGGCTAGGTAAAAAATGTCAAAGCATGATGATTGGACACTTGGTATTCTGTATTGATTCCATTAGCAAAACGATGAGGTAGGGACAGAGTTAGAGCCATGTTCTTCTGGTTTGTCTGGTTTGGTTTATCAGAAAGCCTGTTCTTCCCAGAAGTGGCTATCACAGGTTTAGGCAGAATGACCCACATTCAAAGTAGCTGTGAGCTGTAGGTGGAACACAGAGCATGCATTACTGCTTGGTTGGGGAGAGCAGCTGGGCTCTGGGCTGTGGGGAATGGGGACTCTCCTTAGGACTCACGTGTTGTGTCTGGTCTGCTTGGTAAGGTGGTACGGTTCTCAGCGGGTAGCATGCCTTGGTTCTCCTTTAAAAGAGAGGAAGGGAGAAGGCGTAGGCTGGCAGGAAAAGATGTTAGCTTCTGCTCTGGCTCCTGTGTGGACACCTTTGAGGTTTAGTAAACAGCTAAAGCTCCCCAGCTCCCAAAAATGGGTCCTGTGTACCCCAGCCCACAGAGGATGTGCTGGGCTCTGGTCAGGCTACCTTTGTTTCAGGATGGACCTCACTCTCCCCACTAGCACATTTGCCTGAATCGTCCCTGTTCGCGACAACACCCAGTGTGTCTGCTGCTCCAGCCAATAAAAGCAGTACATGGGCATTTGGTTGTGATGACATGCAATCCCAGACCACAGACTTGGTACTGATACGAGAAGCACCAGCCATATCTTGAGACCATATCACTTCCTGGACCAAGCAGGATAGCCACTTGGAGGCAAAGAGAAACCAATAAGCCCTCTTGCATTCCACAGGCGACGTGTGAGCGAGGTTTTGCCGCCATGGAAGAGACACACCAGAAGAAGATTGAAGACCTACAGAGGCAACACCAGCGGGAGCTGGAGAAGCTGCGGGAGGAAAAGGACCGCCTCCTGGCTGAGGAGACGGCTGCCACCATCTCAGGTGGGCCTAAGTCCGTGAGCACGGGGGTCCCATGTCTTGGCCTGAACCTGCATTTCAGAAGAGGATTGGCCTTACTTGTTTTTCCCTGAGATTGAAGTTTCCTCCTTATAGATGGTGGTGGGTAGAGGCGGGCAGTGTCTCTGTCCTAGGCCATCCTTTAACTCCCTGTGTAAGTGAGGATAACCTTGAACTCATTCTCCTTCCTCCACCTCCTCAGTGCTAGAGTAACAGACATGTACCACCCGACCCTGTTACTGTATTGCTGGAGACTGAACGTGGCCTCATGCATGTCCAGCAGGTACTGGACCTTGGGTTTCATTTTGGAGAGAGCTATTTGAAGAGTAAAAGTGAGGCAAGGACTAACTTGAGAAGCCTTTTGAGAGCCTCCAAACTGAGAGCCAATGTTCCAGCCGTCTGTGACACTGCAGGGCTGGGCCCCAGCAAGTGTCAGTCACTTGGAGTCCTCTTCACCAGAGCACGAGTGTGCTGTGACATGGCCCCAGCAAGTGTGTCTCACAGTCTCCTGTTGCATTCTCTTGACATGATTAACGACAGCATGGTCAAGTGTGATCCTAGTCTTGACAATAAAAACCCAGAATCAGATAGATATCAGGGTGAAAGCTGAAAGAGCAGAGAAGCAGAGCAGCAACCAGTAACTTCTTAGCTCAATGAAATCTCAGACCAGATGGGGCTATCCTATCTCTTCAATCCTCAGACTGAATGGGCCTCCTAAGTACGGCATCAAAGGCATGAGATCCCAAGTGCTGGGATCAAGGGTGCGAGCCACTGCCCAGCTCTGTTTCTTTTAGCCTGGATCAATCTCATGTAGCCCAGGGTGGCCTTAAGCTCCTGATCTTCCTGTTTCTTCCTCCTGAGTATTAGGATTAAAGCTGTGTGTCACCACTGCCTGGCCTCTATGATTAACCAGTGGCTAGCTCTGCCCTCTGATCTCCAGACAAGCTTTATTTGTCAGAACACAAACAAAATATCATATAATGGTATGGTGGCTTATTTTAGCTTCAGGGAAGAAAGTAAACCAGCTCTCAGACATTTTTGTTTTAAAAACCCATGGATGAATATAACATTGACATTTGTCTGATCATTGTGGAGTCTTTTTAATATCACATATAACACACCTATTGGCCTTCCAGTAGAAATTAGTTTGTGAATTCTCTCAGCCATTTTTTGGTCCCAGAGAGCTGGATTATGATAGGCCAGCCGCTGTGGAGTCCTACTGCTGCTGGAGTTGGTGTCAGCAGGGGGCAGACACCGCAGTTGACCTGCCCTTGGCCTTGTGGAGGGATAATGTGGTAGTAGAAAGAGCCACTGCCAGCTGTAGCCCTAGATTTTGGTGCTGAGGGGCTGTGTCTTTCCTCTAGCCATTGAAGCCATGAAGAACGCTCACCGGGAGGAGATGGAACGGGAGTTAGAGAAGAGTCAACGGTCTCAGATCAGCAGCATCAATTCGGACATCGAAGCCCTGCGGCGGCAGTACCTGTGAGTCCTAGCCCTGTGGGAGAGGGCTCCTTTCCCACACCTAAGACCGCTTTGAGCTCGGTCTTGGGGAAGTGAGGAGACCATGGTTGTAAGACAGCCCACACTACCTTGCTCTCCAGGGCACAACCTCAGAGTTAATTAAGATTGATTTCTAAGATGCAAAGAAACAGATGCAAAAAATGACGTTTAAAAACCATAGCTTAAGCTAGGCATGGTAACATACATTTGTAATCCCAGCACTAAGGCTGGAAGATTGCCACAATCCGAAGCCAGTCTGGGCTATGTATGGAGACTCTATTCTAAAACAAAACAAAACGCCTTCTGCTTGTTAGGATTGACTGCAGACACCATCCCCCAGTTTGCCTCCACTGCTACTACTCTGTCAGCACCTTACAAGGAGCCAGGGTCTGGCTGGTACTTTGTGCCTGGTACAGCACAGCTGTTGTGGCAAACGTGGTACAGTTAAGTGTTCTCAAAGCTCACACATGCTGGCTGCACAGGAGACAGCACCTGGTGAATTTTCCTTTGGTAGGAGTCACTGCTCGGGACCCTCCAGTTAGTAACAGGAGGCATCCATTGATTAGACTTTGCTGGGGTCTCTGGACTATGCCAGGGTCTAAAGCAACAACTCAGGAAGTCTAGTGGTCATGCTTGATGGACTGGAGGCTCACCTGGAAGCTCCTTGCTCTCTTGAATTTGACCCTTCTGGACATGGGGTGCTGAGAACAGTACCTCCAAGGCAGGTTCCTGGTGCTGATGTCTGCATTTTGAAGTGATAGAACAACCAAGTGGGCACTTCCTACCTCTGAGATCTCTCAGAGACAGAGCTCTGTGTCACAGTGATTGGCTCTGCCTCCCAGTTCCGTCACCAGAGTATGCCAGCTATGGATGGCCCCGGAAAGACAGAGTCATTTCTGCAAAGTGTCCCTGACATTCTGTGAGCAGACACTGTACTGTCAGTGCCCAGCTGCCCAGTCCTATAGTGGGGCAGGGCTGAGCATTCCCTCTCTGCAGGGAGGAGCTACAGTCAGTGCAGAGGGAGCTGGAGGTCCTTTCGGAGCAGTACTCCCAGAAGTGCCTGGAGAATGCACATCTGGCCCAGGCGCTGGAGGCCGAGCGGCAGGCCCTGCGGCAGTGCCAGCGTGAGAACCAGGAACTCAATGCCCACAACCAGGTAAGGCCAAGAGAAGCCAAGCCTCACCTTCATAGAGGCTGCCTAACCAAGGAACAGCCACATCTGTCTTTGCAGAGACTGAAGAGTCTGGTCACGTCTCTAAATCTCTGGTCCTCTAATTGGAGTAGCTCAGGTCCATGTCAGGGTTGGGGTCTTCTGTCCTCTGGTAGCTGGGCTTACCCTGTCATGTTTATCTTTATAAGTCGTGCTCTCAGAATTCAGTGTTCCTCAGGAAATTGGGGTTCACTAGAATCCCAGCTGGCCCAAATGATTGAGTTGTGATACTGAGTTCAATATAAGCTCTTCTGCCACACCCTGTTTTGCCTGCCTCGAGCTCTGTCATGCTCACTCTCTGGCCCTCAAACCGTACTGGACTGTGGGTGGAACTACTTGGGAGTCACTGAACCACTGCAGTGGCTTGAAGAAAAGCACTTATCCGCCAGAAAGCAGGCCTGAGAAAATGGAGGGACAGAACAGAATAGCCTTTAGGAGGTCAAGTGAGACATGAGAACACTGCCCACAGCAGAAGGTTAGGGGTTTTTTTGTTTTGGTTTGGTTTGTTTGTTTTTCAAGACAGGGTTTCTTTGTGTAACAACTCTGGTTGTCCTGGAACTCACTCTGTAGACCAGGCTGGCCTCGAACTCACCGAGATCCACCTGCCTCTGCCTCCTGAGTGCTAAGATTAAAGGCGTGCGCCACCACGTCCCGACTCAGAAGGGTTTTAAGGTCCATGGAATCTTAGTTCAAGAATACAGTTGGCCCTCTGCTCCTGTGAGTTCTGAGTCAGTAGGTTCGACGGACTACAAATAGAAAAATTTTAGGAGGGGGGGAGAAAAAAAGGCATTTGTACTGGGCATGTACTAACTTTTTTCTTATCACTACTCCCTAAATAATACAGTACAACTGGATACTTGAGCATTACATGGTATTGGGTATTGGATGTAATTAAATTATCTGGAGATAATCTAATGTGTATGGGAAGGTGTATGTAGATACTATATGCCATTTTGTAAGGGGACTTGAGCATCCACAGAATTTGGTGCCTAATCAGGGTCCTGGAACCTAAGTCTTCACAAGCCTCACATAGCCCATATGAACAGCTTTTATGTGGTAAAAGCCTTAAATGTCTACTTTAAACACAGTGCTGTATATGCACAAGGCTTGTGGCCTCCGTTCTTAGGCCTCTACACACTACTGGTGAGAAATGACCTTCTCTGGTGTCCCAGCAACTGTGTATGGGGGCGGTCACTGTTGTATTGTTGTCCCCCAGGAGCTGAATAATCGCCTGGCTGCGGAGATCACACGGTTGAGAACACTACTGACTGGAGATGGTGGTGGGGAGTCCACTGTGTTGCCACTCACGCAGGGCAAGGATGCCTACGAACTAGAGGTACTGTGAGAAGTGAGGCACTGCCTTGGTCAGTGCTCCTGAGTCACACAAGAGCTCCTCAGAGTCACTGAGGGACCAGATTTGAAGATAGGGCCAAAGAGGTAGAATTCAGTAGTAGAACTCTGGCTTAGCATGTGCAAAACTCTGGGTTCATCTCTGGGTCTGCAACAACCACCACAAAAAAGAAAGCTTGAAGCTAACATATGTGAAAGCTGTGGGAAGGTCCAAAGCCATCCAAGGATAGCCGATAGCTGACAGGCAGTCTGAGCTCCATGGGCAGGAGCAGGGCCCCTGTAGATGCCATGAGGATCCTGAGTCCCACCTTCCCTTTCCCTGCCCACAAACGGGCTTCATCAAGTGCCCTATTGCAGGGCTATAAGAATGCTGCTGCTCTCAGATTGTATCCTGAGTTAACTTCTCACAGCAATTCAGAACGGCTCATTCTGCAGTGGCAAATACCTGTAATGCCAACTACTTAGAAGGCTGAAGCGAGAGGATTCCAGAGCAGTCTGGGAAGAAAAGCAAAAAACAAAAAAACCCCTGTTGAAAGAGGGAGGGAGAAAGGAAGGCTCTAATGTGTGGGGGGCAGTGGTTCTCATCCTGTGGGTCTCACACCTTTGGGGGTCGCATAGCAGATATCTGCATATCATATGTTTGCATTATGATTCATAACAGCAAAATTACAGTTATGAAGTAGCAACAAAATGATGTTATGGTTGGGGCTCACCACAGCATGAGGAACTGCATTAAGGGGTCGCAGCATTAGAAAGTGGAGAACCACTGGTGTAGGACATCCTCAAGAAGGCCCTCAGTAGGTTAAGATTTTCCTTTATAGGTGGTTCAGACTGTACCATACTGGCAGGTGAGCAGGAGGAGCTGGGTAGGATTGGCAGACGTTCTCACAGAAATAATATGTCTAGGCCTTAGCAGTTCCACCTTCAGGGGGCAAACAAGTCAGTAGTGGGACCTCAAGGTAGTCCTCACGCCTGCGGCCCCAGGATTTTCCCCTTCCCATTTCTGTAGAAGCATTGAGCAGTGTTTAAATCATGTTTTCTGTTGGGTGTCAGTAAGGGTGGGCTCTCTCCTCCTCCCCACTGTGAAGCAGCTGTCTGCCAGCCTACCCCTGTCTGCCAGCCTACCCCTGTCTGCCAGCCTACCCCTGTCTGCCAGCCTACCCCTGTCTGCCAGCCTACCCCTGTCTGCACAGACTACCCCTGTCTGCCAGCCTACCCCTGTCTGCCAGCCTACCCCTGTCTGCACAGACTACCCCTGTCTGCACAGACTACCCCTGTCTGCCAGCCTACCCCTGTCTGCACAGACTACCCCTGTCTGCACAGACTACCCCTGTCTGCACAGACTACAGGATCCCTGGTCCTGAGAGTCAGTCCTGTTTTCTCTCTCCTTATAGGTCTTGTTGCGGGTCAAAGAGTCAGAAATACAGTACCTGAAGCAGGAGATCAGCTCCCTCAAGGATGAACTCCAGACAGCCTTGCGGGTAAGGGCCACGTGTTTGGAGGCAGGGCAGGGTAGAGTGAATGCTGGGATGGTCCCAAAGTCAGTCTCCCTTGAAACACCAGCCTGCGAGCATATGCCTCCTGGCCTAGTGGTGGTGGTTGTCCCTGTGTTTCTGTGTGCAGGGTAGGAATAGTGACACACAGGAGAATGCCGTGGGGGTGAAGTGAGGCTTGGTCTACCGTTGAGGGGTCCACTGGACTGATCTCAAGGGGATGCCTGGAGTCAGAAAGAAGTGATGTAATCCTTGGTATGATCAGGTCACTTCAAAAATGTAAAAACCAGAGACTTTTCCTGACTGACACCCACAAGGAAATGACTGGGCGGGCAGGCGGGCAGGCAGGACCACAGCAGGCTGCCTGAGCTGGCTCTGCTCACTGCCCCCTCTGCTCACTGCACGTTTTCTTTAGTGTCCAGCCTTTGGCTCTGGGAGAGGGAGAGGGAGGGTCATTTCCAAGGCACAGTTAGTTCTCCCAGCACGATAGCCCCAAGGAAAGGCTAGAGTTCAAAGTGAGTCTGACCCCTGTCCTTTTGCCCCCAGGATAAGAAGTACGCTAGTGACAAGTACAAGGACATCTACACAGAGCTCAGCATTGCGAAGGCCAAAGCCGACTGTGACATCAGCAGGTTGAAAGAACAGCTGAAAGCGGCCACAGAGGCCCTGGGCGAGAAATCTCCTGAGGGCACTGCCGTGTCAGGATATGGTGAGCATCTGGGTGCTCCTTGTAAAGGGTTTTTGGGCACTTGGATCGAAGCCCAGAAATTCATATCTCCTTGAGGGGCCCCACATGCACAGGTTGCCCTGAGAACCCGCTCCTCCCAAGTCCTGCAGCTGCTTTACAGAGCTCCTCCCATAGGAACAAGGGGTCTTATAGTCTGTCTTCTGAGAAACTCCAGCAAGTAGGGGAAGTTCTTGCTAGTTATGTTTTACCATAAAACCTTTGAGGGCCTAGGCAAGCAGAATAGAGGGAACCTACTCCCCTCTCGAGAACAGTGGAACTGGCCTTTATCTGCTGGCTGAAAATAGCCAGGCACTGTGGAGGACAGACAGAAAAGAGGCTGCAGAGCCGTATTCTCTTGGACACTTTCTGATAATTCATGATTTCATCTTGCCTTCATGGTGACCCTTCTTTATAAAAAACCCACAAACTGAAGATCTGTTCAAGTCCTGTGGTATCCTGTAGCTCAGCTTTCCTACACCAGCGTACAGGAACAGTGACGATGACAGCCTTCGCGTGTGCCTTCAGACAGCCTCTGCAGTGCGTGTGGGACACAAACATCCACTCTGCTGGGAGGCACAGGCAGCAGCAGAACAATTTCAAATCTCACTGACTGGAAAAGGGTGATTACCACTGTCACCTGGGTAGGAAACCAAGAAGCCAAGGCATTAGAGGGAGGTAACTCTTGAGCTGCCATGTTAACTAATCTCTGAAAAGTGTGCGAGGGAACTGCGTGTGCAGACAGGCTCCACAAGCAGCAGTCCACACACGGTGTACAGGGTGCGGAGAGTCACCCCGGACAGCAGTCCACACATGGTGTACATACAGAGTGCGGAGAGTCACCCCGGACAGCAGTCCACACATGGTGTACATACAGAGTGCGGAGAGTCACCCCGGACAGCAGTCCACACATGGTGTACATACAGAGTGCAGAGAGTCACCCCGGACAGCAGTCCACACATGGTGTACATACAGAGTGCGGAGAGTCACCCCGGACAGCAGTCCACACATGGTGTACATACAGAGTGCGGAGAGTCACCCTGGACAGCAGTCCACACACAGAGTACAGGGTGCGGAGAGTCACCCCGGACAGCAGTCCACACACAGGGTACAGGGTGGGGAGAGTCACCCCGGACAGCAGTCCACACACAGGGTACAGGGTGCGGGGAGTCACCCCGGACAGCAGTCCACACACAGGGTACAGGGTGCAGAGAGTCACCCCGGACAGCAGTCCACACACAGGGTACAGGGTGCGGAGAGTCACCCCTGGAAAGCAAAAGTAATGAGCCTTTTTGTTCCTTCAGACATAATGAAATCCAAAAGCAATCCTGACTTCCTGAAAAAAGACAGATCCTGTGTTTCCCGGCAACTCAGAAACATCAGGTCTAAGGTGAGTGAAGTCCAGCTTATCGCTGAGGTGGGGCTTGAGGATGCTGGAGAAATCAAGCCCAGTACAGGCACTAGCCCACCTGTGTAGTTACTCTGTTGGGATGAATCTAGTGGCTTCAAGTTCCATGTCCATGTCTATGTTCCATGTCATCAGAACCATCTAGAGGTCAGGGTTGCAAGAAGCAAGACATGGAGGAATTCAGATATACGCCTCATCTGTGGGGTAGATCTGACCTCTCATCAGCTCCGCTGTATGTCTGTCCTCTGCACGTCCCTGTTACCTCACTGACACCGCCAACCTTGGAGAGAGGAAGTCAGCAGTCCTCAGTGTGCTCTCAGATGGGCGTGTCTCTGGGAGGATGGGCGGAGAGGGCCTGGCCAGCATGCTGCATTTAGAACTGATTGTGTGTGTGTCTTATTTTTGCTCTTTCCTCTGACAGTCCGTAATTGAGCAGGTCTCATGGGATAACTGAGTCGCGCCCGCTTCCAAGTCCCCTGTCATGTAGGTAAACCACTTCCCACTCTGCCCACTACCCGCCCAGGCGGCTCTGCATGCACTGCTCACACCTCCATAGCACACCTCTGTGTAATATCTTCATTCATCCTTCTCCAACACACACATACGTACACATAGTCCACATGAGATCTCAGTAACTAACTGTTCTGGAAGTTGGCACGCTAACCTCTTCACAGAGCTGAGCCTGCCCAGCTTGACAGGAGGGCACAAGCCAGCATGCATACTTGGTGATTTGCACGGCACCAAGTTCATGTCTCTTCTCTTGGAAACAAGTTGCAGGGAGATGGCAGGTACCCACTGACTCTGGCGAGCAGTTTGCTCTTGTGCAAGACCTCACCCATCCAGTTAGTAGCAAGGCTGCCTGGGGGAGATGCCTGCAGAGAGAGCAGATCCCCATTGTGCTGTTCTGCGTGGAACTGATCAGTACTGCACAGGTAGAATCTGAGAAAGTATTTTGTTCCTAAGGACCCGGCAACTTTATACACGGGGGCTAAACATGACCTGTTTTTTGTTGTTGTTTTTGTCTTTACAAAACAAAGAGCCAGCCGGGCCGTGGTGGCGCACGCCTTTAATCCCAGCACTCGGGAGGCAGAGCCAGGCGGATCTCTGTGAGTTCGAGGCCAGCCTGGGCTACCAAGTGAGTTCCAGGAAAGGCGCAAAGCTACACAGAGAAACCCTGTCTTGAAAAACCAAAATAAATAAATAAATAAAAAGAAAAAACCAAAACATTAATTAATTAATCAATTAATTAAATGCCTGTCTCTCCCGTAGAAGGTGGTAAGGTTGGCATGTTGAGGTCAGTGTTAGGGGTGCTGTGTTGACTTTTATACAATGGTAACAGCTCAAGGATTCCAGCCTGTTGTTCCCACTGGTAGTATCGTTCCTGCTATCCACGAGCCCTCCCACCTTCCAGCAAGGGCCATTAGCTCAAGACTCCGAGGAGACAGGTTTGTCTTAGGGAAAAGTATTGAGAAAGCCAAAGAGTTTCAACATTGGTTCTTTTTGGTGGGGAGGTTGGGGTTCAAGACAGGGTTTCTCTGTGTATCCCTGGCCATCCTGGAACTCACTCCATAGACCAGGCTGGCCTCAAACTCAAGAGATCCACCTGCCTCTGCCTTCCCAATGCTGGGATTAAAGGCGTGCACCACCACCACCCAGCGTCATTGGTTCTTTTAACCAGTCTGTTTTTGTTTTCTCTAGTCCCAAATTAACTTACATGTAGGTGAGGTTTAAGCAAGATAAAAAACTTGGTTTAGGGTTTTTCCTAAAACTTTAAAAACAGAAGTTTTCTTTGGTGAGAGAGGAAGCCTTTCTAGGCTCATTCTTTTCATATTGGAGACTATTTTCTCCAGCCTGAGGTTAAACTCAGCTCTTGTCCTTGAGCCCTCAGAAACATAGTGGTCACTGTGAATAAGTGGGGCCTTTGGGTCAGAATAAAAAAGGACATCCGGGGAGGACACCATGTGGAAAGACATACAGTGGGATGTACCAACTACCTATGAATTTGTAGGGATGTGAACACAGACACAGAGCTCAGCACCTGGTGGCGGTGATGCTAGGGAACAAGGAGCCTCTGTTCTAGCTAGATCTCTATGGCAAAGACAGCCACGAGAGCTGGTGGGGGCTTCTGTGCTTGGCGAGGTCACTAGAGTCGTACAGTGCTAGGGTTCCTCTATGTTGACAGTCACTAGAGCCATACAGGTGGGAAAGGCAGGTTTCCAAGAGGGCAGAGGAGACCCAGGAACTGCGTCTCACGTTTTTGTTAGTATTTGCATGGTGGTGCAGTTCTGTTGTTGTGCTTTAGATCCAACCTCAGGATAACACTTGCCTACTGGGCAATGGGGGCCAGCCAGGCATGGTGGCAGCATGCCCATGCTGCTGCCTTAGTGCACCTGGAGCTCCCACCGACCCTGTCAAGAGAGACTGAAACCTGTGCCATGTCCTGAATGGGACCTTCCTTGGGTACTGTTTCATTTTCTACTTCATCAGCTTTCATGGCAGCACTATGGCCTCTTCAGAGATCCAGAGCAGAGAGGATTCTCCTCGGTGTTATCATGGGGTGGGTGTGGGATGCTGAGCCCTGAGGTAACTGGCTACACCTGAAGCCAGAAGGAGGCCAGAGACTTCGGAGAGATGGCACTTCCAAGGGTGTAAGGGACAGTGGGTCTTGTCTGCTCTCTGCCCTGAGAATGGTAGTGAGTGCTGTGCCTGGATTTACCCCTGCCTGGGGTTCTGATGCCGTCTAGAGCCACTGTGGCCATCCAGGGCCTGCTTAGTTTGCTAGGTGGTAAGCCAAAAGACCTATGTAACATCTCTTGGGAGTCTGGCTGCCATGGAACTACTTAAATTCAGGAGAGGGGACTTCAAGGTACCCTGAAGCAAGTATGGGTATCACAATTCACATACACATAATTTGTTAGTTTAAAAACAATACTCGTTAAGGGACAGCCTCAGCTATATGAGAACCTATCTCAAACGAAACAAAACAAAAAACAACTCAGTTATTATGAGGAAGGTGGTAAGGGACAGAAGCTACAGTCCAGATCCTCCCTCATTCCCTGCAGAAAGCTGAGCCTCAACCTCCAGAAAGACCCCTGGCTTCCCATATCCTAGTAACAGCCTGCATTCATGGCCAGGCTGAGCCTGGCACCAAGACTGATTACCAAGAGTCAGTACTGAGGAGCCAGATCCAGACCTGAGCATGCTGAAATATGTTCACTGCCAGATCTCTGAGAACTGGGGTTTTTCTCTTCTCTTCTAGAAATGAAAGCTTTGGGGAAGGTGTTTAAGGGGAGGAGTGGTCAATGTTCTGCTCCTCAGTTAGTAAAATGTCCTTTACCTTAAGAAATAAACACAGGGAAACAGCTGGGAAGTTGTGTGTGTGTGCGTGTGTGTGTGTGTGTGTGTGTGTGTGTGTGTGTGTGTGTGTGTGTGTGCGTGTGTGCGTGTGTGCGTGCGTGCGTGAGTGTTGTTGTTGATGATGACAGCTATATCTGGTGGCCTCCTCAGTGATGCCTGGGGTAGAGCTGTAACGTCACTAGGATGCCCCAGAAGAGAGCACTTGTGTTAAGGTCATGAGTTGATGAAGACAAAGGAACGAGATGTGCATGCTGCCTATACAGGAAGTGACAGGTGGCCAGGCTTCCAGTTCTCAGCCCAAGTTTCCCGTGATTTGGTCAGACTGAAGAACCAGCTTTAAGGCCAGAGTTGAACTATGTGGACACATGATCTTGTTCTCTTTATTTTTCCCCTTTCTCACCTAAGTCAATTTCTGCAGGAGAAAGCAAACTCCAGTAACACTACTTCTCAGGGCCTTCTGCCCTCGCATGCCCACTAATCTCAGGATCCCTCAACCTCACCCCTGCACCTACTTCTGAAGCCCAACTGCCGCTGCTTCACAGCACCTGATTGCTTCTTCTCCGCTCTGTCTCCCCCAGAGTCTGAAGGAGGGCCTGACGGTGCAAGAGCGCTTGAAGCTCTTTGAATCCAGGGACTTGAAGAAAGACTAGCTGCGGCCTGTTCCACCTGACACAGCCTTCCCAGCTGGTGGCAGCACAAGCCGAGTGTGGCTTTCATCTGCATCTGTGCTTTTCCCTGTTGCCGTCATTACTGTGGGTATGGATGCATGAGAGACTGCTGTGTGGGGTGTTGGCTCCATTCCCTTCCCGGTGACTCCCACTTCCCAGTGTCCTTATCACAGCTTTCACCGTGGTCTTCTCAGATTAGTCACGCTCAAGCAGTAGTGGGAGGGCTTCCCCACCGACGTCTGAGCAGGACCCTTTGTCCTCCCCACACTCACTGTCAGTATTAAGGCACAGCAGCCTGTTAATAAGCTAGCCCTGCCTCAGAGTAGACATGTGGGGACCTGCCAGTGGCTCCGCTCTACCGCACACAGCTGAGCACCACCCCTGCTGGTTAGAGCAGAGCCACCGAATGTTCTAGTCTGGCCTGGTTGTTGAGGGGCCTTGGATGGTGTCCAGCCTGCCCCCACTTCTTTTGACCTGGGAGGACAGCATTTTGTATATGGCCCACTGATGCAGCTTAGAACCATACCCCAGATAATCCTGGCAGATCTTTCTCCACCTGGAAAATGTTGAAAGCAACCATTCCTATTTTGGTTTTGTATTAAATCTTGCACAAAAGCCCCGGCCGGCCCTCTCCTTCCTTCCTTCCTCCCTCCGCTCGTGCCTCCCTTGGTATGCTACCCTGGTGGCTGGGAATGGGACCTGCAGCTGCAGCTGCACCTTCAGGCTTGTCAAGTGTGATAACCCCTCCCCCTGGTCCTCAAGAGGAGACACATTGCTGGGGTTTAACCTGAGTTGTCAGTGTCGCTTGGGGAAGGGATGAGAGGAGACCTGTATGTGAAGACGGGCTAGTAAGAACAGCAACACGTGCTTAGGACTCTTGATTTGTCTGAGCTCTGGAAGGTTCCCTTAAAGTGTCTGCTTCTCATGGAGCCATAAACTGGGAGCCTGTGCTAACAAGTTTGCTCTTCTAGCTAGCTGAGCAGGACCTTTCTAACTACCTAAAGCATTCCACAGTGTTTCTTTAAAAAACAAAAACTTACCAGAGGTTTCTGTTCTCATTAAAAAAACATTCATACCATAAGATGCAGCACACAAGAGTCCCCGTGTCTGATGGGGGAGACAGTGGCTTCACAACTACATCCTGATGTCCTGAGCCCCAGGCCCCTGGCTCAAGCTTCCACTTTGTTAGTATTGAGTAGGTTAAGTGGTCTCTGCGTGCACAAGTTCAACTCATGTATGAATCCCCTCAGTCGGTCTACATGAGTTCTGTTCAAGGTCATCCACAGTGTCTAGCTGGCCTTGAAGTAGACAGGCAAAACCCGCAAGATAACCGCGTTGTTTGTGACATATCCAAGTGTGCTACTGCCCTGCAGACAAGCTCTGGGCACATCCCCTTTGCACAAGTTTTAAAGTTCCTCACTAGCACAGTTACCATTTACGTTTTCAGCATCGGGCAAGTGAGATCTGTTGAAAACAAGCTGCTGCTGGAACTATTTGGAGCTCACAGAGGGCCACGGAGGGAGCAGCATTGCCTGGCTGGGATGCAGGGGCTGTAGTCTGTGTTGAGGGTTACCGTTCTCTCGGGTGTAATTCCTCTGCAGCTGTCCGGCTGCCCTCGGGGCCTTCTGAAGATGCCAAGCCTGTAGGTCAAAAGAACATTTACTTTTTGCTCTTCACCTTAAAACCCTTGGGTATGACCTTTGCTAAGTACAGTACCTGCGAGTCAGAGGGAAGGGCTAGGAGATAAGCTGCACCCATCTCTTCTGCCACTCAAGCTTCCACTGAAAGCCCCCTTGCCATGATACAGCACACTCCACTCGAGCACTGATTTCATGTGTGGGTGTTTGGCGTGTTGGCCAGATACTGAACTGGCACAGTACAGGGATGCCTGGATCATCTCCCACCACCCAAGCACTCTGAGCAGTAACACGGGATCAGGATGCATCCTGAGTTTCTTGGCAGTGACTTCTGGCAGAAGTGAACCAGGAAAGAAGCTGGTCTTCTGTGTCCCTGGTGGCCATATAGGCCCACTGAAGCATTTTACCTTGGACTGCTGCTGTCCTCTGTCAATTCCCTTCCCCCAGGCTGGGCCGGGCTCACTTTTGCCTGACCTCCTTACAGGCATGCCATTCCCTAGAAAGAAGCTGAAGTTGGTATATTCCAGAGAGGAGGCATCGAACATGCAAGTAGAGTTGGTCCAGACATCAGTGGAGGAGGATGCTTGGCTGAGGATGGGGTAGTGTAGATGGGGTACAAGAAGACTCAGGCTGTTCCCAGCCCAGTCAGTGGCATGCTTCCCTATTTCATGGTGGGAGCAGCATTAAAATGAATAGACTTTAGAACTTCATTTTCTTTTTATTTCTTTTATTTTCTTATACATTTGTAATCTGCCAGCATGTGCAAGCAAACTGCCATTATAGGGAACTACTTGACGTCATTTGACAAATGATGTGAGCACATGCTTAAATTCTATCTTGCACATGGTGTGGTGCCCAGCACCCGAGCAGAGAGCACATCTTTTCACACAGGGCTGCAGATTCTCCAATATGGTTGTGTCCACAGAGCCAGGGCCATAATGGGAGGCCCATTGTTTCAGGGAGAGCAGAGGAGGCCAGGACCTCATAAAGTAGGAAATCACCAGAGGGAAGAAGGCTGGGAGTGTGTGAATTCACTAAGGGAAAGCTAATGTCAGAGTTGAACCTCCACTGGATCCATCAGAACACTGAACTCGATGTAGTGGTTTATGCCTGCACTCCTAGCTGGACTATGTGACAAGGCTCTGACTCAAAATACAGATGGGCTAAGTAAGGGTATATATAGCTTAATAATGATAGAGCAACCGACCTAGCATGTGTAAGGCCTAGGCTTCAACTACAGCATTACAAAGAGCACCCTTGTGAACTTGAGAACATGTGTCGAAAAGGAGCCTGAGAGAGATTTGACTAGGCACAAACTGCTGTAAAAGGAAGGTATTTGATGGGATGTGTACTACTGTTAACTTCCCACAGAGGGAGATAGTGCACTGTCTTCTACCTGGTACTGCAGACCTGAACCCACTCCTCACCGCCGACACCTAGCTGGTGCCGAGAGAGGTAGCTGGATAGCACACAGCCTGCACTGTGTGTGTGAACTCGGGCATCGGTGCAGAGCTTCCTGCAGGCCTGTCCCACACACCAAGTGCTCTTTCTCCTGATCTCCAGCCATACCCTGGCTTCCAAGAACAGGCTGGATAAGCACCCAGAGGTCCCATGCAACCTGACATCAGGGAGAACTCTGGGGTCCCCACTCCTGCCTCCATGTGAGTATCCAGTGCAAGCTGCACACCAGTCAGCTGGCAGCTGCGGGTAGACGATAAGCCCCCAAATGCACAGTGACACCCTGTCCCCAGACTCTGCTGGTGGAGGGGACACTAGTTACCTCCCAGCTGACTGGCTGCACCTTGCAGAGCAAGAGGGTAGCAGTTCTTGCTATGCTACAAAAAAGTCATTTTCTCAGCTAGTAATAGACAACCAGTGCAGGGCTGCTGCATACAGCCTTTCTCAAGGGAGCTCCCGGCATAGCACAGGGGGGCACTCGGCCTGTCCTGTATATCAGAGCAAGTAATGTTAAGTATTTCCAAGACATGACACAGGGATTTCGGTGCAAAGTTGGTGTGAGCTTTTAAAACATCTTGTCTAGACACCCCTTTAGGAGGTGTGTAGGGCAGTGCTGGAGTTAGTGCAAACCCCCCTCAAGCATCAGAAGACCATGAGTTAGCTAGATATGGTGACTCACACATTTAATCCAGCACTTGGGAGGCAGAGGAGAGACAAGCTAAGTTCAAGACCAGCCTGGTCTACAAAGTGAGTTCCAGAAGTATCAGGGCTACATAGTAAAATCCTGTCTAAAAATAAAATAGCCCAAACAACAAAAAAGACAGCATTAGTAACTAGTGTCTTTAAGGATTTTACTTACTGGACAGATGTTTTGCAGAGTATCCCCTTAACCCACACTCAGGGCGAGCCCTTAGCAGTGCCCTGGTTCTTACTAAAAGCATTCTGAGACTTTCGTAGAGTCAGGAAGATGAATGAGGACTTTTTGGCACCCAGCCTTCAGGCTTCTTAGTGTATTTTGTTAGGGGAACTGGCTGGGGTCATAGGCTGCTTCAGGTCCAGGTGCCTGGCTTCTGACAGAGCTGCAGGGCTGGACTGTATTGTGAGCAGCCTGACCACCAGTGGATATATGCCTGGCTGTACACAGCATGGGAGTGCAGAAGCTCCTGGCTGTGTCTCTGCAACACTGGTAAGGAGCTAGCCCATCAGGAGAGAGTTTAAAAACTGAAGGACTTCACATCCTCTCCAGTTTCTGTGGGTCACAGGTGAGTCTGGTGCGGCTCCCATGGTGGGGCAAGGCTCCGTAGCCAGCCTTGGCCATAAAGAGGTGCGTGCAACTGTGAGAATCCTAGCTGACAGCCCACTCCAGCTTGCCAGTCAACATGCCCTTGGCTCATCTCTCCTATAGAAGTTAGTCATACCACACATCTAATTTTATTTTAGCTAGGAATAGATTGTAAAGAACACTAAAATCACTATTAGTTTCTATCACAAACTTCAATTTAAATGGATTTTAAGTCACTTGTAAGATTTACCTTTGGTATTAATGCCAGGATTCAAAACCAGTTCTGTGGTACTTAACCCATGTGGCTTTCTGTAGGTGTGTTATGTAGAATATTAAACATCCCAGTCACAGTGGCTCCTTGACAATCAGAACTCTGGGTAACCTTCCATTACAGTGCTTGACTGGGGCTGGGCTGCATGTCTGCAAATAGGCACCTCCCAGGGCGACTTTGCAGCACTCACAGGCTTGAGCCATCTCACCCGCTATTTGGTTTCTGTTCTGATACAGTCAGTCTGGTATAACTTGTATGCTTAACAACTTAATCCAGCACTTGGGAGTTCCAGACTAAAAATTAGACTTGTAGAAGTCTAATTGCCAGACTAAAAATTACATGTAGAAGAAAAATGGAGCCTCACCGAGCCAGGGAGGCTGTGAGCCCAGCTTCCCAGAACCAGCTTAGGCCTCAGTGTGTGTGCACAGGGTGTGGCCTCCAGCAGATCAAGTGTCCCCAAATCCTCATTCAAACATTTTATGATTCAGTGTGAGGTGTTTCCTACAAAGTTTGTGGTCAGGTGTTCACTACAATTGAAATGTTAATTTGTAGAAATATTTATTCCTTTGTGTGACAAGCTAGAGTCCTTGGCTGTAGCTAACCATTTTTATTGTGTAAATACTGCTTGATTTTACATGAACTGTATCATAATAAACTATTTTTGCATTGCCCTCTGCATGCATATGGGTGCTGACTCAGCCAGCGAGGACCAGAACCTGCAGTCCAGTCCTAAACTCACTAGCAGCCCAGAAGTCACCGAAGTTTCTCACCTGCTGCTTTCCTTTTAGTTTCTCGGAGGTGTTTTGTTTTGTTTGTTTGTTTTTGTTTTCATATTTTCACACATAAGTCATAATATTTTATGTCTAGAACCTAAGGTACTTTGACTTGGTATAGAAACTTCAGAGGTTAAAATAATAGTAAAAAATTCCAGCAAGGATTCCTTCATTAATCAAGGTACTATAACTGTCTTATCATAACTGTCTTGTGTTTTTATTTTGTGGTGCTGGAGGACCCAGGGCCTCAGGCATGCTGGATAATCCCTCTACCACACAAGCCGTGGAGTTATAGCTCAGACTGGCCTCACCTTCAGTTCACTGAGGACCAGTGTGCACCACCACATCGCATGAATTTACTTGCAATATAATTATGCTCGTATTTTTTAAAGCATCATAATATAAAATAGACAACACAAAATTTAACAAAACAGTGTTTGCTAATTATGGTATATTCTTGGTGTTTGTTGGATTTTTTTTTTAAAAACTTTTTGTTCATTAAATTTAGAATAATAAACTAGGCCAGACATAATGGCAGCCAGCCTGGGGTACACAGCAAGACCCTATCTGTCCCCATAACTCCTCAAAAGATAACAACTGGTTTTTTTCCCAATATTGTCACAAACTTTATACTAAAAGTCTGTGAAACTGACTGGAAATACAAAAAAAAAAAAAAATGTTTCTGCACCAATTAGAAATCAATTTTAGTTTATATTTATAAAACAGTAAAACGAAGATATTAAAATAATAAATATTTTTAGTATGTTATTGCAATTGTTTAGGGACTTTTCAGTAGCTCTTTGCCCATTAAAAACTATTACAAACAAATGTATACAAAAAAGCTCTGGGGAACTAGCCTGATAAGAGTACAATTTAAAATTAGTTGGCAAGTTGATCACTCTTTCATTAAAATTTTAAAAATGGGGGAGGCACACCTTTAATCCCAGCACTTGAGAGGCAGATGTAGGTGGATCTGAGTTCAAGGCCAGCCTGGTCTACAGAGTGAGTTCTAAGACAGCCAGGGCTACACAGAGAAACAACAAAAATCAAAAACCAGGAACAGGCCGGGCGGTGGTGGCGCACGCCTTTAATCCCAGCACTTGGGAGGCAGAGGTAGGCGGATCTCTGTGAGTTCGAGGCCAGCCTGGACTACCAAGTGAGTGTCAGGAAAGGCGCAAAGCTACACAGAGAAACCCTGTCTCGAAAAACCAAAAAAAAAAAAAAAAAAAAAAAAACCAGGAACAGAAAAAGAATCACCCTCCCCACCAAACTGATCACACTCAGTAATTAAAGACTGACATTTCCCTAGGGCTGGGATTTCAATGAAGACATCTTTCCCCACTTCCATTCAAAAAATGGTACAAAGGATCTAGCCCAAGTAGTCCATTGAGAAAGAGGCACTTGGACTGGAAAGGAATAAGTCAAACTGTTCCTTTTGAATGAGTTCTGTGTATTGTTGATGTTAGCTATCAAGCGTGGGACAAATGGCTGAGAGGCACAGTAACGTATCAGAGAAGATGGTGGCCAGCTGCCGTCCTCCCCCAGCCCCCAATCACTAAGTCCCTGTGGCTCCCCCCAGTCCTCCTCAACCTGCCCCACCCTAAACCTCTTCCTGGGGGTGGGGGGAACAGGGTTTCCACTTCCCTTCCCCTAGCCCGATCCCTCTATATCCCTTATATCCCTAATCCTCAGCCGTTTGGGTCTTGGTTTCTTGGTCAGTGGCTCCTCATCTTTAGCCTGCCAGCCATGTTCAGCCTAGACTCTGCCCTCCTCCTGCTTTCGCCTTCATACTACAATAAAAATCTTCTCCACACTTTAGGAGTAGTCATGTCCTCCTCCTTTATTTCATTTTTTCATTCAGTTTACACCGATGAATTCAGAAAGGTAGGATGCAGGGCTCAATTGTATTTCTACACAGTAGCTCTGAAGACTGGAACATATCAAGCAATTCCATTTATAGTAACATACTCAAATAATACTCAAAACTACAAACACTGATGTGAGATACTTAAGCCCCCCCAAAAAAGGAAGGAAAAAAACCCAAACCAGATGGGCTGGGCGGTGGTAGCGCACGCCTTTAGTCCCAGCACTTGGGAGGCAGAGGCAGGCGGATCTCTGTATGGCCAGCCTGGTCTACAGAGTGAGTTCTAGGACAGGCTCTAAAGCTACACAGAGAAACCCTGTATTTGGGTTATTTAAAAAAAAAACAAGGCCGGGCGGTGGTGGCGCACGCCTTTAATCCCAGCACTCGGGAGGCAGAGGCAGGCGGATCTCTGTGAGTTCGAGGCCAGCCTGGGCTACCAAGTTGAGTTCCAGGAAAGGCGCAAAGCTACACAGAGAAACCCTGTCTCGAAAAAACCAAAAAAAAAAAAACAAAAAACAAAGAAAACCTCAAACCAGATGGAAAAGACTTAAAACTATCAACACCAACATTAAAAGGTCAAAAATCCAAGCAAGTAGAGAAGTGTATTGAACAACCCTGGGCACTCGTGGTAAATTAAGCCCAAAGGTGGGAAAAGAGGAAGGAGAAACAAGCATTGTTGATGCCAGGTTCCACCGTTAATCCAGACTGATGTCTGTTTTCACCTCAGCCCCTTCTCCAGCTTGGCTGTCCACCCCCGCAGGCTAGGAACCGGCTCTTCATTTCCTAATGTTTTCCTTTCCCTTGAGATCCCAAGAACCTGGCTGCTTTCTATTAGGAATGTGTCGTCTCTTTGATGTGTAATTACTATTGTGTCTCCTTGGCTACCCAATAAATTTGTGAGTGAACAACAGAAAATCGACAAGCATCAAGAGAAATTAAAGATATCCACACTCATGGATCAGGAAACTCAAGATGGTAACCCCAACTTAGTCTACAGGTCAACATCAAAATCCTAGATGTTTTTTTAATTTTTTTCCAGAAATTGGTGTGTTCATTTTAAGATTCACACGGAGATGTAAGAGACTATGTTGGAAACAGGATTCATGTTGCCAGTTCTCAAAACATATTACTGCTGTTCTTACTAATCTAGACTGCTGCTGGCATTACCACATTGAGACAATGCAGAGCCCAGACATAAACCATTAAATGAATGGTCGGTTGGTTTTCAACAAACGTTTTAATACCATTCATTAGGGGAAATCATCTTAAACTGGTGCTGAGACAAGTGAGATATCCACATGTACTATGCCCCTACCTCATAGCACTCAAAGCGGAGGTGGTAGTACATACATGTAATACCAGTACTTAGAAAGTGGAGGCAGGAAGGAATCTAAGGCCAGCCTCAGAGTGAGACTGTCTCAAAACAAAAAAAGATGAATATATGAAGTGATGTCATTTCACAAGTCTTCACACATTCCTGCAGGTAACAAGGCTACTTAACCCCTGACAGCCACAATGATGCCATGTGGATACCAGCCTTCTCTGGAAGGGATGGGGACAGGAGTCAAGGAAGATACACACACCGTCAGGCAGATGGCAGAGAGAAACAGGCTACTAGGAATCATGCTTTGATTTTTTTTTTTTTTTTTTGAAGGTCTGGAAATAGTACCAGAGAGTAGCTGGGGTGTTTGGAAAACACACTAACTAAAATAGACAACACAAAATTTAACAAAACAGTGTTTGCTAATTATGGTATATTCTTGGTGTTTGTTGGATTTTTTTTTAACTTTTTGTTCATTGAATTTAGAATAATAAACTAGGCCAGACATAATGGCAGCCAGCCTGGGCTACACAGCAAGACCCTATCTGTCCCCATAACCCCTCAAAAGATAATAAGTTTTTTGTTTTTTGTTTTTTATAGTAGCCACCAGAAGGTGGCTACTGTACAGTGCTATTGCTCTCCCAGGGACTCCTGTATTCACACAGGGGTCTAAATAGCCATATACCGCCCCCACAATGTATTTTAAGAGTAGCCACATTTGAATGCAGCAGGCTAAGGCAGACAAGTAATAGTTTATATTCTAAAGTAATATTTATTGAAATATGCCACCAGTCCAAGGTCCCCAATGGCACTGTCACTCAAAGGAAATTTTGTGATCTCCCCCCACCAGAGCACACACTTAGGAATTCACGAGCTCCAGAAGGAAAGGAACTTATCCAACATAACTACTTCTGAGTATTATACTTTATAGTGTCTGTTA
Source organism: Peromyscus maniculatus bairdii (assembly GCF_049852395.1). NCBI lineage: Eukaryota > Metazoa > Chordata > Mammalia > Rodentia > Cricetidae > Peromyscus > Peromyscus maniculatus. The sequence goes on from NC_134859.1 coordinate 44,121,742, forward strand.
AATCTTTTGGAAAATCAACATCAAGTTTGCTTGTCTTAACACTAAGTAAAAGGTAACATTTAAAAGGGTGAAAATAGCTGGGCATGGTGGCACATGCCTGTAATCCCAGTTCCTGAGGCAGAATCAGAGAGATCTCTGAGTTGAAGACCAGCCAGGGCTACATAGTGATACTATCTCCCTGCCCCTCCCCCAAAAAAAGAAAGAAAACACCTGTATTGAGCAGCATCTGCTGCTAATGGTTCCATGAGCTAAAGGACACTTCATCTACTCAGACTGACTTTAAGGGGCCACATGGAGCCTGTCACACACACAAGCATGAACAATGACAAAACTAGCTCTTACGTCACTTGAGCTACTTGCATATAAAAACAAAGTAATTTGGAACATGTCACACAAATGCGTATGAGAAACTTGTTCCTCTGACTCCCTGGGATGCCCACGGCAGAGCTCACAGCCTGGGCAGCTCTTCTTACCTCCCTTGGTCGTCAGCTCCTGATCCATGACTGAGCAAAAAGCCATGAGTCCACAGGTGCTAGAGCCGAGGTCACTTCTAAGTCACAGTGTTGCTCTAATGTGAGGGACATGGAAAATTAAAGGCGCCTAGACATAGTGCTCACCGGTGACTAACTGCCAGGCTACAAGGCCAATGGCAGAGGGTCAGTACTATCAGACATGTCGAGTGATGCCCAGAAGCCACTTGAAGAGAATGGCCTGCCTATCTAGACAACTACTGCTAGAGGACACCCTACAGCACTGCCCACTGTCGCCTCCTTCCTGACTTCTCATGGGGATGCGAGGACAAGAAGACTTATCAGCCCAGTGTACCCAGGACTGCCCCCTGCCAGGAAAGGCTTTTCCAAAGCAGGAGGGAACCTCACAAGAGCAAGCTGGAAGACGAAGCAAGACAGAGCAGGGTCAGTGCCCTCGCTGCTTCTGGGGGAAAAAGCTGTACTTGGTGGGGTCAAATTCTTCCCAGATGCGCTCGAACTCCTCCAGGAAGAGCCGCACATACTCAGTGTCCTCCATAATCAGAACGTTCTCACGGTTGTTCTGGATGGCCTGTGTGGTCCAATTGAGGGAGCCAGTGATGAGTACCTTCTTGTCAATGATGGCAAACTTATGGTGCATGTAGCCGAGGTCCTGGTCATGCCGTACCTGTATACCTGTGGAGCCAAGGCAGCCTTTATTATGCCCACGCAGGTGCAGCTACCCCCAAGCTTGCTGATGTCCTCTGTTGACTCCACCGGGAAACCCAGGGGCTGTCCCAGGGTGGTACTGAGATGACAGGGAGAAGGCAGTCTGTCATCCAGGTCAGTACACAGAAAGCAAGGACTCTGGATGACACCAAACACTTCTCTGGGGAACAACCCACCCACACCAGCTCCACTAAGCCTGTGTCTAAATGCTACCTCAGAATCCTTCAGAGAAAGGAGTCAGACGTGTGACACACACCCTTGCTGTTCTTGTCACTCACTGGATAGATAGGGGGGGGGCACGACACACAACAGAAGCCTACGCAGGAAAGGAGTGCACGTTGACTTTGGCTGGCCAACTGGAATTACACCTCCCAGGGTGCCTCACTAGCTGAACAGAAAGAACTGTGCCACATCCTAACCTGCTATCCTCACCCAAGTTCTGGCTTTGGCTTCCTTCCTTTTGGGGGTATGTTGTTTGGCAGGGATGTTGGGGTGAAACCCAGGCCCTTCACATGCTGGGTAAGTGATCTGCCTGTCTTTCCTTTACTGCGCTTCTGCCCTCACTCCATCCCAGCAAAGGCTGGCAGCATCACCTCGCTGCAGACCACCTTTAGTCAGTCCCCAGCAGCTAGTTCATGACTTGGGCACGTCGCGCTGTCCCCGGATGCCTCTGTAGCTATCCTAGCCACCCACTTCCTTTATGATCTTTGTCAAGTTTTCCAGACCTTTTTGATTCATGCGTTTTCCTACAAGTACCTGACTGTACCAAACACGGACACATGGCACACTTGTTGATGGAACAATCTGGAACTCACCCAGCTGTGGCCAGAACATCAGTGGAAGTTCCATCTGTGACACCAGTTTGGTTCTTCCCAAATCTGAGGTTTTGTGACTCGCCAAAATCTAAATACAGTGACATCACCCATGCCCGGTATCTACTTGTCCACCCACCAAAATGGCCTGGCTGGAGATCACCCTGTGACTGCCAGTGAGGGGGCAGGGAGTCGCCATGGTGCTTCTGCTGTGGGTGAGACACAGCAGGTTGGTGCTATGGTGCTCTTCCCAATTTGCTGCCTGAAGCAGATCTGGTTTCCAAAGCCTACATTATCCTGGGGACTAGGAGGGCAGGCTGTGTGCAAGGAAAATTCAAAAGCACCGCAAAACCTGAACATTTCCCAGGGGCTCCCCAAACCTGTCAGTCACTGTAGGCACAATGATGAGGCTAGGCAAGTGTGTGGAGGGGTGGGGGGCACTGAGTCTTGGGTAAAGGAGGGATCTAGCAGTCCCAGTTTGCGTTCCTGCAGTGCCCACCACTTAAAAGAGGGCAAACAAGGGCCACGGACCAAGGGAGAGTAGAAATCATCACACCTGTTGCCTGGGCAGAGCTGCAGGCTCCCCAAACACACTTGCGGGCCAGAGGTGGCTGATCAGTATTCATCCGCCACACTGTTGGGTCCACTTTCCAGTGATCGCCCAGCCTAGTGGGAAACTCACTAATCGACACTGACCACTGGTCACTCCTAGCTTCCCAGGGGCCCACGCAGAAGCAGCTGAGGGTCCTTCAGTGCTGACTGGGTTCAAACTGATTTAAGCTTTACCTTCCATGCCTTCGGCCTGCAACAATCACAAAAATTGATTGCATCTACACACGCCTCCCCTCCAAGGTCAGAGCCTAGGAACAGGTGGGAATTCCTGCACACCTTACTCTAGACATGGGAAATGACATTCTATAGAATAACCCTGGTTCCTTGGCCAGCTCACCCGCGCCTGCCTGCCTCCACCTTCTCCCTGAAAAGCTACCTGTTTTAGACCAGTCGGCTGGGGCATCCACTAAGTCCTCTGCCACCTCAGCCCCTCCTCTAGTGAACACCTCCGGCGGCGGCGGCGGCGGCGGTTTACCTGCCTTGCGCAGCAGGCCGATCTGCGAACCGTTGAGGGCCATGTAGTCGCAGTCGGTGATGACCCGCACGCGCACCCCGCGCTGGTGCAGCAGCTGCACCGCACGGCCCAGCTGCGGGCTGGAGAAGGCGAAGAGGCAGAGCTCCAGACTGGAGCGGGCGGCCAGCAGCGCGCGCAGCAGGCGGCTCAGCGAACTCTCGCTGTGCGGGAGACTGCACGGGCAGCCCGAGGGGGGCCCGGAGGGCAAGCCTGGGGTCTGCAGGAGGGCCTCGGTGCAGGTCACCTGCGACGGGAAGAAGAGCACCTCGCGCCGTGGCCGCCGCCCGGCCAGCAGCCAACGCACCAGCCACGGCAGCGCCTCTAGGGCCAGCGCGAAACCCGCGCCGGCCGCGACCACCAACCGCCAACTCGAGAGCCCCATGGCCACCAGCTCAGAGGTCGGCGCGGGCATCGGGCGCTTGCGCGTGCCCGACACACACCAACCCGTCCCCGCCCCCGCCCCCAACCCCCCCCCCGGCGTGCCACGCCCCCCTGCGCTGGACCGCCCCCAGCCAGCCCCTGGGTTAGCTCCTAGCTGCTAGGCTATCCTGGGCACGCCTACCCTGCTAACAGTTATTTATGTGCCAGGGATCACAGGCTAGTACCATCACCAAGCCAGCCACACACTGCAAGACCCCCCCCTCCTCCGCCCCGCACCCACTTCTGCTACGACCCAACCACCCCTAACCAACTCATCACCCTGGGCCGTACCTGTGCCCACGGTTGACCATTTCCCTGGCTCTAAGCTGGAGGCACTCTCAGGGCACACCTTCCCCCAGGCCCTTAAATTTTGGGCGATAAAGAACAACAGGTAGATCAACTCAGGGCCCTTGAAACGGGGTAATGATAACGATGGTGGTCAACTCCGCATAGGCCAGGTGAAGATCAAGACCAGGATGTGAAAAAAACCAATGAGTGATAGAGCAGATCAAAACTTCAGGGACTCCCTAGCCATGAGAGTTCGTACAGGGATGTTCCCCTCTGCCTAGGGAACTTTTCAATTTTGAGGGAACTTAAGCCCTACACAGATTCGTGCATCTTATGTACCTGCTGACAACACTGTTGAACTCTGGGTAAAACGGGCTTCTGAGAAATGTGCCACCTAGAAGTTCCCACCCTGGAGAAGGCACAGGGAAGAGGACAACAGAGAGAAAAATCCTAAACCTCCAGCCGTCTGGGCCGAGGCTGTTGCCGCTGGCCTGTGCTCAGGAGCACACACAGGCTTGCTTCCTTGCATTGTCTAATTAAACTTGACTGCTTGAACCATTCCTGAAGACACTCCCCACACAAGACACCACCACCCCCAAACCCCCTCCTCCCTTAGGCACAGGGTGGAGAGGGCCATGGGCAGCTTTACAGGCACCTGGTCTGCATTCACGGAGAGAAAAGCCAGGGCAGCTGGGATTCCTAGGCGGGGGAATTAGCCCAGCTGGTCTCGAAGTGAGGACTCTCAGCACCTGCTCTGTTCCACTGAGGGCTGGGTCATCCCGGGGTCCTGCTGACCTGCACCTAGAAATCCAAAGACCAGAGACGGGGTCGGAAGCACGAGGCTTCAGCCAGGGACCTCCCCAGGGAACCCGCCAGGCTCTGGGAAACTGCAAAGGTCCGTGCAGCCAGCCGCGTTGCCCAGAGTTAAATGGCCAATGGCTGGAGGGGGTAATGCTTAGAAACAGAAGGAAGGGTGGGATCTTGGGCTGCCAGATTCCAGTGAGAACTCCTGCGTTCAGTCTCATGTCTATAGGAATATGCCTAAGTATGCCCATGGTGACATACATGACCCACTTCTGCCCCAGGAGAAGGTCCAGAATCAGCCCAGCAGCGGTGAGGCTCTGGAGGGAGGACTAACTAGAAGCCATACTGGGTCCTAATGCCTGCCATGTCTACTGGGTCTCAAGCCGGCTTCCCCTGAGATAGGATGGTTGTTCTGTTTTGGGGGCTCCTTTGCCTTATACCTATGGTCTGCCTTTGTTTCTGCCCCACTGGTATTTCTAGTTTTTAGTTCTAAAGACATGGGCAAACTAAGAAAGAAACAAGCTGCTACCAACATTTACTGAGTTACCTTAGATGGCTGCTTTTCATAGTTTTCTGTTTGAGGGCTCCTAAGTCACAGGAACTTATATTATTCTGCAACTTGATATCTTTTTTCAGATTAAAAAAAATACTTGTTAGCTTTTCAGGTTGTCTGCCTCCATCTGTAGACATACACAAGATGCTTTAATCCCAGCAATGAGGAGGCAGAGGCTGGTGGATTTCTAAATTCAAGGTCAGTCTGGTCTACAGAGTAAGTTTCAGGACAGACAGAGCTACATGGAAAAACCCTGTCTCAAAAACTTAAAAAAAAAAAAAAACTCTAAAATCCAGGTGTGCCTCTTAAAGTAATTACAGCTGGGCTTGGTAAAAGCTAGTATTCCTTCAAAAAGAAAGCTAGGCAAACTCACTGGGAAGGTCACCTGGAGCCAGCCTTTCATCCCATGCAATTAGGTCCTAATTGCATGAGACCTCAAGGTTTTCTGGAAAACTGGGGAGTTCAGGCTAAACGCTAAAACTGGGGAGGGAGTCCACCCACACGGCAAGAAAAAGGGTGATACATATGTTGAGTAAGGGCCCCAAATATTGCTTAATACCGCCTTGAGAAAACCTGCAACAAATGATGAGTTTGTTACTGTTACGTTTCATGGTATTTAAAATTTTATAATGGAGAGAAAATTATATATAAAAGTTAAAATGGCTAAATGTAATCACACATGTCTAGCTCTCTGAATACTCCCTCTTCTCTTGGTCTTGCCCTCACCCTTCAAGGTCATGGATATCTTTGAAGCTCTTTCTGAAATGTAAACTTTCTCTCAGGATCTGTAAGACCATTGGGGAAGAGACTGTTAAAAACCTGTTCCAAGCAGAAAGAAGTCAGCTTAAAATTTATAACAAAAAGGTTAGTAGTTAAAAGTCTATCTACACACAATCTTAATTTGCTACAGCATGACACATGTGTCACTTGGATTCAACTCATCATGTTTAGAAAATAGAAACAGTAAGCTATGAGGGAAAATGTTTAAATGGATACAAAATCGATGGTTATGTTTTTGGTTTAAGAAATGTTAAAATCTTGGAGAAGGTTCCTTTTTTCCTAAGAATAAAAACTAACAGATGAGGCTGAGAGGCAGTGGAGTACACCTTTAATCCCAGCACTCGGGAAGCAGAGCCAGGCAGATCTCTGTGAGTGCGAGGCCAGCATGGTCTACAGAAAGGCACCAAAACTACACAGAGAAATCTTGTCTCGAAAAACAAAAACAACAACAACAAAAAAGCTTAAAGCCAAGTCACAGAAGGTCTGAGTAAGTTATACAGGGTTAAAATGATCTATGTTAGGGGCTGGAGAGACGCTACGAAGTTAAGAGATTCCCAACACCCACATGACAGCTCACAATTGTCTGTATCTCCATTTCCAAGGGATCTGATGCACTCACACAGGCATACAATTCAGTCAAAGCACTAATGCACAGAAAATAAAAATTAAATCTTTTTTTAAAAAAGAATGTACGTTTGATGATTACAATTTACAATTCCCTAAGGTTATAATGGTCTATTCATGCTAACAAAAACTGACTTAAAGATTTATGTCTAGGGGCTGTAGAGATGGCTCAGAGGTTAAGAACACTGGCTGTTCTTCCAGAGGCCTGAGTTCAATTCCCAGCAATCACATGGTGGCTCACAGCCACCTGTAATGAGATCTGGCTCCCTCTTCTGGCCTGCAGGGACACATGCAGACAGAACACTGTATACATAATAAATAAATAAATCTTTTTTTAAAAAAAGATTTATGTCTAATCACTTATGTTGTTTTCTAACTTTGTTAATCTCTGGGTATCTGGAGAAACTGGGTCATATAAAAATTATATTTGCTGGACATGGTGGCACACACTTAATTCCTAGCACTCAGGAGACAGAGGCAGAGGCAGAGGCAGGCAGATTTCTGTGAGTTCAAAGCCAGCCTCGTCTACAGATTGAGTTCCAAGACAGCCAGGGCTACACAGAGAAACCCTGTCTCCAACAACAACAAAAGTATATTTTGTAAAGGTACATTATAAAAGTATCAGGAGCCGGGCGGTGGTGGCGCACACCTTTAATCCCAGCACTTGGGAGGCAGAGCCAGGCGGATCTCTGTGAGTTCGAGGCCAGCCTGGGCTACCAAGTGAGTTCCAGGAAAGGCGCAAAGCTACATAGAGAAACCCTGTCTCGGAAAAAAAAAAAAAAAAAAAAAAAAAAAAAAAGTATCAGGAAAATGAGGTTCCCAGTCTCAATATGGACTGTATCTATAGTTTAAAAGTTTATTTTGATACTAACAGGGCTTCAATTCAAAATGTAATTTTTAAGGCTCAAATTCTTAAAAGGGATAAAATTATAAAATCCTAATCTTACTAATTTATTGTAAACTGTTAAAGATAATTAAGATATAAAGGTTAATGATCAGTCACCTTATAAATGATCAAATTCTTTAATGTGCTCAGAACTACGTTTGTAGTCATGCTAAGTAAAAATATAATTCATTTACAAGGTTGGAGGGAGAGACCAATTTACATCTCCCATTATATAGTTTTCTGTGTGTGTTGTCAAAGTTAAACCTAAAGCAACTACCTCAAAACAAATTTAAAGTAACCTTAAAGATTTTTAACGTATAGTAATATTCAAAATCAAGGATATTTTTAAATAGTTATAAAAACTTTTTGAATGCTTGAATAAAATGGGTAAAGCGTACCACACACTCGCATGGCAGGACACCCCCAGCTCAAGTAACGCACACTTTCCCTTGGGCAGGATCAGATCCTACCAAGAAAACGGCATGCTAGCCTCTTTGCAGGGTAAGGATGCAGGGAAACTAAGAGCTGCCAGAAGTCTGCTGCTCCTGTCTCTGGCTTTGTGGGCCTGACCAGGAAAGTCTCCTCCTTATCTATAGGAAAGATAAATTGCTCCTCTTCTCTCACATGGCAGGAGGATGAATTCCGTGGCCCAGTGGAGGATCTTGGAGTCTGTACCTGCATCCTGAACATCTAAACAACAGAGACAAAGAGCGACGACTCTGCCCTTGATGTCTCCCAGACTGACATATCAGGATGCTGTGAACAGAGGGACCTGTACCTAAGCTGACCACTTGATTGGGATGGGACTTGCATGCTAGTTCAATTGGCCATGACCTTCACCCTGGGTTTCACTTCTTCCTCTTAGAAAGCCAGGCATGGTGATGCACACCTTTAATCCCCACATAGGCAAGCAGATTATACAATTTTGTTTAACAAACAAACAAAGTACTCTTTACTGGGGACCCCAGAGCCACCACACTTTGTCAACAATCCAGAGAGGACAGTTGCCACCAAAGAATGCAACACCCGCCCAGCAAAGACAAGACCAGATATCAACACCTAGAAACACCTCAACAATCATAACTCCAAATGCTTAGACCCCAGTGCAAAAACACAAACATAAACAGTCAAGACAATATGCCTCCCCCAGAACCCTGCATCCTTTCTGAGCCCTAGGGATTAAAGCTGGATGTCAGCAACTACAGAAAGCATATAAACCCATGGAAACTGAACAGCTCACTCTTGGATGAAAAATGGGTCAATACAGAAATCAAGAAGGAAATAAACTTTCAGAATTGAGTGAAAATGAAAACACAACATCCCCCAAACCATGCAAAACAATGAAGGCAGTTCTAAGAGGAAAGTACATAATGCCAAGTAACTGCATCAAAAAAATCTGAGCTGTCTCGTATTAGCAACTTAATGGCCCACCTGAAAGATATGTAACAAAAAGAAATCACACCCACAAAGAGTAGACAGCAAAAGTAATCAGACTCAGGACTAAAATCAATGAAATAGAAATAAAAACAATTCAGGAATCACTGAAGTGAAGAGTTGGTTCTTTGAGAAAATTGAAAGATTGACAAAACCTTGCCCAGATGAACTAAAAGATGGAGAGAGAAGATCCAAATTAATAAACTGAGAGACGACAAGGGGAACATTATAACAGATACTGTGGTGGTATTTTGTATTTTGTGTATGCCTGAAGATCAGAGGGCAAAGCCAGCCACTAGTTAGCCATAGAGGCCAGGCAGTGGTGGCACACACCTTTAATCCCAGCACTTAGGATCTCATGTCTTTGCTACTAGTAATTGGGAGGCACACACACCTTTAATTTCAGCACTAGGGAGGTGGAGACAGGAAGTGATATGGCTGGGCAGAGAAAGGAATATAAGGTGGGAGGAGACAGGAACTCAGTCCTTTTCAGCTGAGGAGTTGGTGAGGTGAGAGGTGGCTGTGGCTTGTTCCTTTGTCTCTCTGATCTTCCAGCATTTACCCCAATATCTGGCTCCAGGTTTTTATTAAGACCAATTAGGATTCGTGCTATGGATAGGAAATACAGAGACTGATAAGAACATAATTTTAAAATCTATTATCAACCAAACTATAAAACCTAAAAAAAAAAAAAGACAAAATATTATAGCATGAATCTTAAAAGTTCTTATTAATAAAATCAAACCTGAGCCAGGTATTGGGGTGAACACTGGAAGATCAGAGAGATAGAACAGGCCACAGCCACCTCACCTTGCCAGTTCCTCAGCTGATCCTGTTTCCTCAGACTGGAAGCCTCTGAGTCCTCATCCAGAATGAATCTCAGCTGAACTGCTGCTCCAAAGCCTGAAACTTTAACCAGCTAAAAGCTTCTAGTTTCTGGTCTTCATGCCTTATATATCTTTCTGTTTTTGCCATCACTCCCTGGGATTAAAGGCTCACTTCTTGGGATTAAAGGCATGTGTCCCCATGCCTGGCTGTTTCCAATGTGGCCTTGAACTCACAGAGATCCAGAGAGATTTCTACCTCTGGAATGCCAGGATTAAAGGTGTGAGTGCCACCATTTTCTAGCCTTTGTATCTAGTGGCTGTTCTGTCTCTGACCCCAGATAAATTTATTGGGGTGCACAATATTTTGGGGAACATAATACCACCACAAAATATTTCTTTATATATAAGACCTACTGGGCTGGAGAGATGGCTCAGAGGTTAAGAGTACTGACTGATCTTCCAGAGGTCCTGAGTTCAATTCCCAGCAACCACATGGTGGCTCACAACCATCTGTAATGAGATCTGGTGCCCTCTTCTGGCCTGCAGGCATATATGCAGGCAGAACACCACATAATAAATAAATAAATAAATAAATAAATAAATAAATAAATAAATAAATAAATAAACTCTTTAAAAAAGACCTAACAAAGTTAAATCAAGATCAAATCAGCAATTTAAACAGACCAATAACACCTAGTGGAAAAAAAGCAGTAATTAAAGGTCTCCCAATTAAAAAAAAAAAAAAAGCCAAGAGCCAGATGGATTCAGCATAGAATTCTACCAGACCAAAGCCACACAGCAAAATCCTGTCTTAAAAAAAACAAAATAACAAAAAAGAATGCACATAAATCAATATGTATCAACCTGTACAAAACTCAAACTCCAAATAGGTCAAGGACATCAACATAAGACTAGATTCCCTGCACAAAACTCAAACTCCAAATAGGTCAAGGACATCAACATAAGACTAGCTCCCCTGAATCTGACAAGAAAAACTGGGAAATGAGGTTGAACTCATTGGCACAGGGAAAGACTTTGTAAGACACCAATAGCACAGGCACTAAGAACAGCAATTAAATGGGACCCCGTAAAGCTGAACAGCTTCTGTATGGCAAAGTGGTAGGCCACGGAATGTGAAAAGATCTTTACACATCTGATAGAAGGCTAATATCCAAGAAATATAAATAACTTAAAAGTAAACAACAAATAACCCAATTAAAATGGGGTACAGATCTAAACAGATTTCTCAAAAAAGAAATAACACAAATGACTAAGAAACACGTAAAGAAATGTTTAACATGATTAGTCATCAGAGAAATGCAAATCAAAACTACTTTAAGATTTCTTACACTAGTCAGAATAACCAAGATCAATAAAATAAATGACAGCCATGCTGACAAGGATGTGGAGTAAGGGGAACACTCATCAATTGCTGGTGGAAGTGCAAACTTGTACAGCCACTATGGAAATCATTATGGCAGTTCCTCAGGAAGATGGGAATAGATCTACCTCAAGATCCAGCTATACCACTCTTGGACATAGAATCAAAGGACTCCACATCCTACTACAGAGACACTTGCTCAACTTTGTTCATTGCTGATCTATTCATAACAGCCAGAAATGGAAAGCAGCCTAGATGTCCATCAGTAATGGATGGATAAAGAAAATATGGTACATTTACACAAGAAAATTTTATTTAGCTGATTTAAAATGAAATTAGGGGGGCTGGAGAGATGGCTCAGAGGTTAAGAGCACTGACTGCTGCTCTTCCAGAGGTCTTGAGTTCAATTCCCAGCAACCACATGGTGGCTCACAACCATCTGAAATGAGATCTGGCACCCTCTTCTGTATATATAATAAATAAATAAATCTTAAAAAAAAATGAAATTAGGGCAGGGCGGTGGTGGCACACACTTTTAATCCCAGCACTCAGTAGGCAGAGGCAGGCAGATCTCTGTGAGTTGGAGGCTAGCCTGGTCTACAGAGTGAGTTCCAAGACAGTCAAGACTACACAGAGAGACCCTGTCTCAAAAAAACAAAACAACAAAGTGAAATTAGAAAATTTGCAAGTAAATGGATGGATATAGGGACAAAAACATTCTGAGTGAGGTAACCCAGACTCCAAAAGACAAATATTGTATGCTTTATCTATGTGGATGTTAACTTTCAAGTCTTTGAAAGATATGTATTCTACAATCTGGACAACCATAAAAGGTGTATCAAGTTAGGGACTAGGGGGAGAAGAGGATCTCCCAAGGAAGGGGAAATAGAATGTATAGTTATGGAGAGGTGCTGGGGGAGACTGGAGTGGGAGGATTAATGGGGAGGGAATAGAATAGAGGGTTAAAGAAGGGAATATGGGGATAGACAGCTAACACTAAGGGCCATTGGAGGCCTCACATGGAAACCTACTACTGTAGACGCTCCCCAAAATATACACAAACATGGAAGAAATCTAAATAGAATCAGCAAATAACAGGGAAACAGACATCCTCCACCACCCAGTAACAGGAACAGGTTACATCTAGTTGAGTTGTTGGCCAAAGGGGCCCTAAGGGAAACCCCAGACATATCAGGCTATTGTCAAGGCTATTGGTGATGGTAAGTCCCTATTGCTGAAGACAACACATATCGAATACAAAGCTGGAAGGTCCTCTTCACATTACCAGAGGAGAAAGATTACCATCAATCCAGCTACAAACTCCACCATCTACAAAAGTGTCCTGCCTGCAAGATAGGCTGGTGAAATACTGGTACAGACATTGTGGGAGTAACCAACCACTCTCTGATTGGATTCAAAACCCACTCCATGAGATGCAGCCCATGTCTGACACTGTTAGGGTGGCCAAGAACCTGAGATGGACAGGCCACAGGCCTAGGGGAAAACCGAATACTACTGTTCTGCTAAAGGAACGTAACAATGAAATGAGTCCTAATGGCATCCTGCTCTGCCCATAGATCAGCGTCCAACTCAGCCATCATCAGAAAAGCTTCTTGCAGGAGATGGGAACTAACACAGAGACCCACAACTGAACAATGTGCAGAGAGTGAGAGATCGGAGCACTCACTGGAATGTTTTCATCCAATCCTCCCCCCTCAGGGTTCAAAGACCTATGAGGAAGAGGAAGTAGAAGGATTTTAAGAGCCAGAGGTTATTGTAAAATATTATTTTAAGATGTTACATTTGTTTATGCTGTGGAACATTTGTTTAATGATGCAAAGATGTGTTGCATTCTTTTATGTTGCATTTGTTTAACTCCGTGAAGCTGTGTTACTGTGCCTTGTCTAAGACATCTGATGGTCTAATAAAGAGCTGAATGGCCAACAGAGAGGCAGCAGAAAGGACAGGCGGGGCTTGAAGGATAAATTTGGGGGAAAAAAGAAGAAAGAGGAAATGAGAGAACAAGGAGAAGAGGATGCTAGGGGCCAGCCACCCAGCCACCCAGCCACACTGCCAGCCCCAGAGTAAGAGTGAAAGTAAGACATATAGAAGTGAGAAAAGGAAAAAGCCCAGAGGAAAAGGGTAGATGGGATAATCTAAAGAAACAAGCCAAGCTAAGGCTGGCCACTTATAAGTAAGAAGAAGCCTTTGTATGTATTTATTTGGGAGCTGAGTGGCAGGCCCCCCAAAGAGACAAAGAGTAAGAGAGCAAAAACAATCAACAGAAGGGTGATGGAGACTTTATCCTCCAGACGCAATGGCACTGACACACATATGAACTATGGTAGCATCCCCACAGGGCCTGCAGTTTCAAGCCTGATGGGGTTCCAACACTAAGAGGGGAGATTGGACACAAGCTCCCATAGCTAACCAAGAAGCTATCTACAGGGGTTGGGGATTTAGCTCAGTGATAGAAGGCAAGCACAGGCCCTGGGTTCAGTCCTCAGCTCTGGGGGGAAAAAAAGGCTATCTACAACTGGTACCACTTGTAAAGGAAAAATTAGTCTTCTCCAAGGGAGTCTCATTGGGTATATCAACAACGTTTCAGGGTAGGCCCCATGCCCAGGAGTAGTCGGCAAACACAAACTCAATGGTATTTTTGTATACTTTTCATCCTATATAGCTTTGTTTGGGCATTTTTTGTCTCATTGGTCTTTTGCTTTTTTCTGATTTTGTGTTTTTTTTGGTGAGGTGTGTGTGTGTGTGTGTGTGTGTGTGTGTGTGTGTGTGTGTGTGTGTCTTTCTCTAGATCTCATTACAGATGGTTGTGAGCCACCATGTGGTTGCTGGGAATTGAACTCAGGATCTCTGGAAAAGCAGCCAGTGCTCTTAACCTCTGATCCATCTCTCCAGCCCAAAAACAATTTCTTTAATTTAAAAAAAAAATGCATTTATGTCGACAAATGACAACCTCAGAAGAGTATGACAGGACCCGAAGTGGCTGTGTATTGTATTTTTAGCTTTTAACCAAAACTTACTGGACACAAAAGCAAAAGGAAAATGTGGTCCATACACGGAGAAAATATCAACAAAAAATCTTTATGCCCAAGGAGGAATTTAGTAAAGACTTCAGAAAGTAAGTTCTTATCTCCCTCCCAGAATTTAAGAAAAATTAAATTCTAAATTAATAGCAGTGAATTGACACAAGCATAGTTTCAATTAAAAATCTACTCACCTGCTGGGCGGCGGCGGCGGCGGCGGCGGCGGCGGCGGCGGCGGCGGCGGCGCACGCCTTTAATCCCAGCACCCGGGAGGCAGAGGGAGGCAGATCTCTGAGTTTAAGGCTAGCCTGATCTACAAAGCTAATTCCAGGACAACCAAAGATGTTACACAGAAAAACCGTGTCTCAAAAAACAAACAAAACAAAACAAAAAATCCACCAGAATCTTCCTTCGGTAGTTAAAAAGGTTTTACTGTAGAGGTTTTTTAATTTTATTTTATTTTTAGATTTATTTATTTATTATGTATACAGCATGTGTGACTGCTGGCCAGAAGAGGGCACCAGATCTCATTACAGATGGTTGTGAGCCACCGTGTGGTTGCTGGGAATTGAACTCAGGACCTCTGGAAGAGCAGTCAGTGCTCTTAACCTCTGAGCCATCTCTCCAGCCCCATAGAGGTTTCTTATCTCCTGCTTAGGCTTATTCATAGTTTATTTTTAGGCTTTTGTGAATGGGACTGTTTGCATGATCACTTTCTCTGGATGTTTGTTGGTGGTGTATAATACAAAGGCTACTGATTTTTCTAAGTTAATTTTGTTTTGTTTTGTTTTGAGACAGGGATTCTCTGTGTAGTTATGGATGTCCTGGAAGTTGCTCTGTAGTCGAGGCTGACTTCTAACTCAGAGATCCACCTGCCTCTGCCTCCCCATTACTGGGATTGAAGGCGTGCGCCACCATCCTTGTAAATTGATTTTGTATCCTGCCACTTTTCTGTATATAATTTCTAGCTTTCTGGTGGAATTTGGGGGATCTCTTGTGTATATCATATCTGCTACAAAAAAAGGGATAGTTTGACTTCTTTTTCTATCCGTGTTCCTTTAACTTCCTTCTCTTACCTTACTGCCCCAGGTAGTGTTTCAGGCCCTACACTGAACAGAAATGGGGACAGTGGAATACCTTGTCCTGATTTTAATGGGATTTGCTCTGAGGTTTTCTCCAATTAGCATGTGGTTGTTTGTGGATTTGTACTGCTGGTTAACAGGAGGGAATTCATGCATGGTACTGTAAACCTAGCCAACTACCTGACCAGTGGGAAGAACCTACTACTCCCAATTTCCTAAGCCAATACAATTCCTGTTTCCTAAAAGCTTCCCCTTTATCCACAGGTAAGTGTAGCTCTCACCCCTCATCCCAGGAGCCTCTTTCTGCAACAGATGAATGCTGTGGAATGTCGTTCTATATGCTGTGAATGTGTTACTCTGATTGGTTTATAAATAAAATGTTGTTGGCCAGTAGCCAGGCAGGAAGTATAGGTGGGATAAGCAGACAAGGAGAATTCTGGGAAGAGAAGGGCTGAGTCAAGAGTCGCCGCCAGCCAGACACCAAGGAAGCAAGATGACAAGGCAGAACTGAGAAAGGTACCAAGCCACGTGGCTAAACATAAATAAGAATTATGGGTTAAGTGTAAGAGCTAGTCAGTAATAAGCCTGAGCTACTGGCCATACAGTTTATAAGTAATATAAGCCTCTGTGTGTTTACTTGGGTCTGAGTGTCTGCAGGACTAGGCAGGGATACAGGAAAACTTCAACCACAGATGAAGACAATTACAGAGATCCCCAACTGATCACAATGCAGAGAACACGTGGCAGTGGGGGTGGATATCTGCTCATCAGGTTCAGCAGCAGACTCCCCCCCCACCCCTGCTGACACACCTGCACCATAAGCCCTACACCTAAGTTTGTGCATTATGGGAGAGGTGGTAGGAAGATGGTAAGAGCCAGAGGCTCAGGACACCCACTGTTAGATAGTTGGCCCTAGACAGGACAGGGCAAATGCACTCACGAAGTCTCGGCCACTGCCTGAACAAGACCAACATAGCGACACCACCAGGTGACATGAAAGTGTGGACGGGAAATTCCATACAGTCCCACCCCTTGATGAAGAGCCGCAGATGGTCAATGTCTACTGAGAAAGGGAGAATCAGTTTCCTCCAGAAACAAACACCCACATAGGTTATTCAATCCCAAGCAGTTGGCCTTGGACACAAATACATATGAGCAAAGCTAAACAAACTCAGTAGGTTACTTATACATATGTACACACATATATTATATTATATACATATGTGCATATATGCAAAAATAATAATTAAAGATGAGATCCTGGATTTGGAGGGCAGGGGACAGGGGAGGAGTTGGAAGGGGACAGGGAAGGATATGCAGACAGAGCTCATATAAGAAGTCTGAAGAAAAAAAAGAAACGAACAACAAAAAAAAAAACCCTATTAAACAACAACCACCACCACAACAAAAAGGCCATGGCCTGGAGGGATGGCTCGCTGGTAAGAACAATGCTCTTCCAGAGGACCTGAACTCACATCCTAGCACCTACATGGCAGCTCACAATAATCCATAACTCCAGTTCCAAGGGGTCCAACAGCCTCTGTGGGTACTAGGCATGAACATGATACACAAACATACATGCAGGCAAAACACCTATACACATAAGACATGGAAAAAATCAGAATACATATCTTTAAAGGAGTTTGAACAGAAATAGCCTCAATGGAGGGGCAATGCTGCCCCCAGAAGTAACTTGGGTTACTAAATGAAAATCACAATGCCAAGCAGGTAATACCTCCCTGTCAGTTACTGGTCAAGGAGGCCCCAGAGACACCCAAAACAGCAGGGGCTAATGCCATTCATTTGTTTGTTTGCTTGTTTTTTTGAGACAGGGTTTCTCTATATAACAGCCCTGGCTATCCTGAAACTTGCTTTATAGACCAGGCTGGCCTCAAACTCACAGAGATCCACCTGCCTCTGCCTCCCAAGTGCTGGGATTAAACGCGTGCACCACCGCACCTGGCACGGTTAATCTTGATTACCCACCACAACTAAATGGTCAGGCTCTACGGCTGAAGACATCAGTCCCCACTTTGAACGCAGGACATAGAGAAATCAACCTCTCCCAGGCTGGCTTGTTGTGGAATATCATTGTAAGGTGTGTTACTTTTGTTTATGTTGCATTTGTTTAACTCTGTGAAGCTGTGTTACTGTGCCTGTCTCAAACACCTGGTGGTCTAATAAAGAGCTGAATGGTCAATAGCAAGGCAGGAGAAAGGATAGGCGGGGCTGGCAGGCAGAGAGGATAAGAAGAAGAAAAGAGATGCAAGAGTGAAAGGGAGAAGGAGCCAGAGAAGGAGGAAGACTCCAGGGGCCAGCCACCCAGCTACACAGCAAGCCTCAGAGTAAGAGTAAGATTTACAGAAGTAAGAGAATGGGAAAGGCCCAGAGGCAAAAGGGTGATGCGATAAATTAAAGTTAAGGAAAAGTGGCAAGAAACAAGCCAAGCTACTATCACTCACCATCACCTCCAGTGACCCACTGGGAAACCTTTTGTTTCCTGGGTCCATGGTCTTGTACTCTGCAGACACAGGAATGTTTCTGCCGGGAAGCATAATAAACATCCCACTGAACTGGAAGCCTAGACTTCTCCCTGGCCATTTTGGGATCCTGATGCCCATGAATCAACAGGCTAAAAAAGGAAGAACAGTGGTAAGAGGCATGATTAATCCAGATTACTAGGGGGAAATTGGACCGCTATTCCACAGTGCAAGCAAAGGAGAGTATGTAGACAACCATCTCCAGGGATCTAGCTGGTGGGGTGTAGCACAAATCTCTAAAGATCTTATCAAATAAAAACAAACCTTTGAGCCTAGGTATTGGGGTGAATGCTGGAAGGTCAGAGAAGCAGAATGAGCCACAGCTTCCTCACCTTGCCAACTCCTCAGCTGATCCTGTTTCCTCAGACTGGAAGCCTCTGAGTCCTCATCCGAATGGATCTCAGCTGAACTGCTGCTCAAAAGCCTAAAAGCTTAATTAGGCTTTAGTTCTTGGTCTTGACACCTTATATATCTTTCTGCTTTCTGCCATTACTTCCTGGGATTAAAGGCGTGAGTCACCATGCCTGGCTGTTTCCAGTGTGGCCTTGAACTCACAGAGATTTGGATGGATCTCTGCCTCCAGAAGGCTAAGATTAAAGGTGTGAGTGCCACCATTTTCTGGCCTCTATGTCTGTCTAGTGGCTGTTCTGATAAGTTTTTTAGGGTGCACAATATATTGGGGAACACAGTATCACCACAGTGGGTAAGGCATGGTGTAGGAGCAGGAAGTTGAGAGGGCATATGCCAACCTCACACTAAAGTGGGAAAGAAAAGTGGAAGTGGGTGGGGCTACTTGACCACCAACCTCCAGTGATGCCCTTCTTCTAATGCATTAACTACCTGTAGACCAAGTGCTCAAGTATGTGAGCCTGCGGGTCCATTTCTCATTCAGACTATATCACAAACGCTTTACCTAAGCTAAGTAACTGGGCCCATCAGATTGAGTTTAAGCCCTAGGACCCACATGGAAGAGGAGGAAATCAGCTCCTACAAGTTCTCCTCTGGCCTCCCCATGTGGTGTGACACAGGTGAATGTGTGTGTACACCCTTGGTGGTCAGCCTCAGGAGGAGGAAGGGGCCAAACAAGGGAATAGACCTTGGTGGCTCGCTTTAGGGATGTCATCTAATGGTTCTTAGCTGAGAAGACCAGCTGCACTGGTGGCTAGGGTCCCTTCACATCTGAGATGCCCAGCTGTACTGGTGGCCAGGGTCCCTTCACATCTGAGGTGACCAGCTGCACTGGTGGCTAGGGTCCCTTCACATCTGAGATGCCCAGCTGTACTGGTGGCCAGGGTCCCTTCACATCTGAGATCCCCAGCTGTACTGGTGGCCAGGGTCCCTTCACATCTGAGATGCCCAGCTTACAGCTTTACTTTACCCATAGTTTTGGAGGTTCCAGTCCATCAACAAATTAACTGGGCCTGCGTCAAGGGAGTTCATCATGGTGGCGGCAGGTAACTGAGCAAAACACACACCAAATGGCCAGGAAGCAAAAGCAAGGAGGTGCCCTTATCCCACAACCCCAAGGCCATGACATCAGTAACCCAATGACCTCCCACTAGGAGCTCCTAGGGTTTCAGGTCCCCCTGAACAGTGCTATGCTACAACATGGCCTTGGCGGGGGACACTTGCTGTGTGATACTGTTCTTGGGGAGATATAAACAAACATTTGCTCACCCCAAATAGGGAACTGACATCAGGCCAAAGTACGGATACCATCAACCTGCTCAACCTGACGGACCAGTGAGTTTCACTGGGGTCACTTTCAGGAGCAGAAATGACTCAGACAGCTGCATCCCAAGCCCACCCCAGCACGGGTGACGGTTCACAGAAGTCGGAACCTGAGCACACTGCACAGCCTGCAGGCAGCTCAGCACGTCAGAGAACATCTTCCCAAGCAGATCCGTCTGAGAGTCTCTCAGCGGTCCTTACTGCTTCTGTCTGTTCTGGGAGGCAGGGGCTACCTGAAGCCATTGAATTGTTTACGGCTTAAAGAGCTTCCGGCAGGCTGGGATGTTTCAGGGCTCCACATAGCTTCTGTTATTCCACCTCCCCTGTAAACATCCTGTCTTAATGAGCTTTTCCCTTCAAGCATCCTGTTTTGCCTCCCTTCTAACATCCTGTCTTAAAACATTCTGAGGTCTGGGGCTGGAGAGATGGCTCAGCAGTTAAGAGCACTGGCTATTCTTCCAAAGGACCTGGGCTCAGTTCCCAGCATCCACATGGCAGCTCACAACTGTCTGTAACTCCAGTCCCAGGAGATCTGATGCCCAAAAGAGGATCCTGATGAGGAGGAAAAAAATAAAAAAGACTAGGAATTGAGCGAATTTACTAACAAATAAGAAATATTAGGTTACACAGGAATAGGAAAATAAGAGTAAGAAACTCCATCTGTCATTTGAAACACAGAAGTGAAGAACTGTCCATGTCTGCTTCTGTGGACCTACCTGCCCCATCCATTCTCCAGATAAAGTTAACGAATGAAAAAAAGAAAGAAAAGGAGGGCATGATCGCTCCTAAGTGTTGGGAATCTCCAGCTCAGGCCCCATTCCAGACCTGCTCTCAGAAAACCCGCCAAGCAGTGGCTCCTTCTCCATAGCTGCGCAAGACCTCGCCTACAGAGTACTTAAGCTTGGGCCTGGAGCCCATGTGCGCTCTCTCTCCTGCTTCCTTTTCCAGAGTCAGTTGCTTTGCCCAGATTAAACCTGGTCTTATTGGTTCTACTAGATCCGGCTTACTGCATCGGCAGAGAGACTTAATATCGGGTACAGAAACCTTTCACTAAGGGGTTGAGGTTTTTATTATAGATATGAGGGAGAGCAACAGGCAGAGGCAGAGACACCTGGGAAGTCCAGAGTGGACATCACCAGCCAACTGAACCCGGCCATGTGAGAAGGGAGAGGGGACGGGATGGGGGGATAGGAAGAGGGGAAGAGGCCAAAATGGCCAAAATGGACGGGCATGGGCAAAATGCCTGAGCAGCCGGGATCAGGGCAGTGAAGCTCGGGGGCTGGCGAGGTTGAGGGCAGGGGGCAGGGTGTGCTAGCCAGGAGGGCCGCGTAACAGATACGGACTGAGGGATGCTGGGAGAACCTAGTGGCCAGCGCCCACCTTGATACGTTAAATAGGCACCTCAGGCATTTGTCCTGAGTTTGAGACCTAACAGTTGACATCTGCTCTTCTCCCTTAAGTGACCACCAGCAAGTCTCATTGAGGTACATTCTGTCTACTAAAAATAAAACACTTATAACTAGAAACCTTCAAATTTCGGCTTCTGTAAAACGTGCTCAGCTTCATGAAAATGCTCTTTGGAGTGGGAATTAAAAGAGCACCCCAAGATAGTCACAAGATTAAGATGATACTTAAATATGAAATATTTCTTAAGACTGGATCTCTTTAAGCAATAGTTAAAGGCTAGGTTGCATGCTTAGTTAAACAATTTTTCATTTTATTTCCGAGTGATGAGAATTTCTCACTGGGAAAGGGTCAGCCTCCCTTAGCAATCTGGAACTCACTCTGTAGATCAGGCTGGCCTTGAACTCAGAGATCCACCTGCCTCTGCCTCCTGAGTGCTGGGATTAAAGGAGTGCGCCACCACCGCCCGGCTGTAGTTAGGGTTTCTATTGCTGTGATAAAACACCATGACCAAAGAACGCAACTTGGGGAGGAAAGGGTTGATTTAGCTTACCCTTTCACATCACTGTTCATCATGGGAGGTCAGGACAAGAACTCAAAACAGGGCAGGAACTTTAAGGCAAGAGCTGAAGCAGGACTGTAGACAAGTGGAGCTTACTGGCTTGCTCAGCCTGCTTTCTTCTAGAACCCAGGACCTCCTGCCCCACCCACAACGGGCTGGGCCCTCGGATAGAATCCTAGCCACTATTCCAGGACCTTACATCCCATGTAAACCGTGTGGCATAGCTAGGTAAACCCATTATGCGCATGTGTGTGGGGTGGGGAATCCATAAAGTGGGTCACAGACTCCCCGCCTCCTTGCACGACCATTTCCATGGGCCTAAGCACACCTTTCCTTAATAAACTCTTATAGTGGGCTTTGTTGTACTTCGAGGCTTTTCTCCCACGGTTAACAGCACCGCTTAATGAATCATACAGCACCACGTAAAACCAGCACCCTCCCTCACCATTAAGAAAATGCCCTACAGGCTTGTCTACAGCCAGATCATATGGAGGCAATTTCTCAGTTGAGGCTCCCTCCTTTCCCATGACGCTAGCTTGTGTCAAATTGACATAAAACTTGCCAGAACATGCACTTTCCGATTGTTGAGTCAATGTTGAAGAATGATACTGTTTTCAGGAGGGTCCACAGTGGTCCAGAACCACGCTCAGCATCCCCTCCTTTGTCCCTATTGATGCAGCAAGTTTTACTCTCTGATGGGAACGCAGAGGACATTCCTTCCCGTGAAATGAACTCAGAGCTGCCTCAGGTTGGGCTCGTACTTATTAAGAGGCTCAGCAGCTGAACCAGCAGACAACCGGAAAAAGCTTTGTTTGAGCCTAGTGGTGGTGGAGCATGCCTTTAATCCCAGCACTTGGGAGGCAAAGACAGGCAGATCTCAGTTCGAGGCCAGCCTGGTATACAGAGCGAGTTTCAGGACAGCCAAAGCTGTTTCATGGAGAAACCCTGTCTACAAAAACAAAACCAAACAAAACAGCTTTGTTTGAATATGGGACAGCGCTTCAGGGACTGTTACATGCCAGAAAGGCAAGAGCTCATATCCAAAGACAACAGATATCACCTTCCTCCATCCATCCGGGACACCCGGGCCAGCGTCGTAAGCTGGCTAGGGCGCCTCCCTCTTCTGCGACTCCACTCTCACACAGAGCCTCTGCCACAACCTTCCCGGGGCCGGAGCCGTTTTCTGAAGTAGGGCAATGTTAGACACACAGGTCTTATTCTGTGGCCTAGCCTGGTTTAGAACTTACTGTGTGGCCTCCGCTGGCCTCAGACTTGCAGCAATCCTCCAGCCTCAGCTCCCCAAGTGTTGGACAAGACTGAATCGTCATGCTCAGCCCAGTCAACAATGGACCACACACACAGCTCAAGCCATGCAAGATTCTGTTGTTCAGTGTGTGAGTCCATCTGAGTCTTGTAGCCATGCCCTATGATGTCTTCCTCAGCCGCGCTGCTACACACAGTTGCATCTCATTGGTAGTCAGCAGTTTAAAAAAATACAGATTTATTATGTTTCAATGATACAGAGACCAAGACACATAAGCTTAGTCTTCATGTTAAATATACACAAACACCAAAAATACTATAAAAACGAACTGGGAAAACTCTTCCAAGCTGCATCCTTATTAAAACTGCATTGGTGGGAGACCATCTGTCTTAAGACCACCATATTCTGCAATCACTGGTTAATGCTGCAGCAGCAGCAGCAGCAGCAGCAGCAAGAAAGCAATGTGAAGTCCTGGTGGCTCAGTTCTGTAATCTCAGCACTTGGGAAGCTGAGACAGGAGGATTGCTACAAGTGTAAAACCAGCACAGGCCACACTGTGAGTTCTAAACCAGGCTGGGATACAGAATAAGACCCTGACTCAAAAATAACAAAATTAAAACAAAAAACAAAAAGAACAGCCCTAGTTTCGATGTATCCACAAGCTGGCAAGCTGACCAGAGGCCATGGTGGGCACATGACCTGAGAATTCCACAACCCAGCAAACACAAACGATGCAGGATGCTTGCTGGCCTCCACAGTGGGAAGGCTTGTTCCTAACCCCGAGTGGACGCATGCATCAGGAAGACCTCCGAGTCAGGCTGACATGATCCATCCCAGTCAGTTCTGAGTCTCTGTCCTCACGAGGCACAAAGCACGTCTTGACAATCCCTGA
Source organism: Peromyscus maniculatus bairdii (assembly GCF_049852395.1). Taxonomy (NCBI): domain Eukaryota; kingdom Metazoa; phylum Chordata; class Mammalia; order Rodentia; family Cricetidae; genus Peromyscus; species Peromyscus maniculatus. The sequence continues at coordinate 44,145,389 of NC_134859.1, forward strand.
CGGGGCAGTGTGATGCAGGAGGACCACCGTCTCTGTCTCCCCTACATTTCAGTAGCTATGGGATAACACAGAGCCTCCCGGAGAGGACAGAGCCTAGGCCAGAAGTCTTCACTCCTCAAACAGGGCTTCACCGAGCGCAGTCTCTCCCACAGCCCTGGGACGAGCGCCTCCTCCCGGGTGTTCTCAGAGTCAGTTCCGTGCCTCAGGGGCAGTGGGGCTGCGGACTGTGGACATGAGGTGTGACTTGTAGGTTTTGCTCAGGCCCGTCATCCAGAACTTGAGCAGCTTGACGTTGTCTTCCTCTGAGGCGCCGAGGACGCTCAGGAGCTTCTGCGTGTCCTCCTTGGGGCGACTGTCCACCTTGGTGAATTTAAAGAGGACTTTCACTTTGCTACAGGAAACAGAAAAACAAGCGCTTAGACCCACGGCCCAAGTACCAAACTTTCCTCATGGGCCCAGCTTCCAGAGCAGGGAGGGCTCTGCAGGCCCCCCTGGAGTTCCTCCACGCAGAGCAAGGGCGCAGGGCTACGGAATGCCATGCTTAGAGCCTCGCCCTGAGGAAGGCCAGGCCACCACCATGGCACAAAGAGAAAGGTATATCGCAGTCTCAGCTACTCAGGAGGCCGAGACAGGAGGATTCCTTGAACCCAGGGAGGTCAAAGCCAGCTGGGGTAAGACAGGAAAAAAACAATCCTCTCCAAAAAGAAGAGAGGGGGCCCGCTGGAGAGATGGCTCAGCGGTTAAGAGCACTGGCTGTTCCTCTAGCGAGCCGGGGTTCAATTCCCAGCACCCACATGTCTGTATCTCCTTCACAACTGTCTGTAACTCCAGTTCTAGGAGGTTCATGGCACCAGGGATACATGTGGTGCATGCATGCAAAATACCCATTGCATAAAATAAATCTTAAAAAAAAAAAAGGAGATAAATTTATGAAGAAATAACTGCTCATGAGCTTCATTGCATTATCTGAAACCAGGAAAATTGTTCAGCTAGTTCAGCTGATGTGATAAACTAAGGCTCAAGGCACAAGGGAACAAGTAACTCTCCCTTATAAGGCAGTAGGAACGGCTGCCGGGCTGCACCCTGCTGCAAGTGTGCCGAGGTCTGATGCCTCGCACCCCCCACCCCTCCAAAACCAAAGGTGAGTTAAGGAATAAAGAAACAGCGCTTTGGTTGTTCTGAACCTCTTTCACATGGCCAGCATCTAATCTCAACGGCTGCCACCAACCACCTCCCAGGACACAGGGTCCAAGGCGGGAGATACTGCATCACGTCCCAAGGTCACCAAGCTCCTAAGCAGCCGGGCTGGTGTCTGAACCCCACTCTTACAGACTCCTGAGGGCCACGGCCTGGCCTCTTTTTAACAAACCCCCCCCAACTGCTTTTCCACATGAGCCCGCCCACCGCCATGGAGAGCTCCCCCTCCCCCACGAAGCTGGGGAAGCCGTCATGGCAAGGCTCGGGCTTACTTCATCCACTCTTCCTTGAGGCAGATGAGGCACTGGTCCACCACGTCCACAGACAGGTTCTGGTTGGTCAGGGCTGCTTCAATCTTATTCAGGATGGTGGGCCCAACTGGGGGTACAAACACTGCGTGAGGAGAGCCCTTGGTGCCCCCTCATGTCCCGACAAACGGTGACAGCAGCAGCAGCAGCACCCACCTCTGTCTGCGGCCACAGGGCTCCCGCTGGTCACCACAAACTCGTACTTGCTGAGGGACGGGTCGTCCTCGCATCCAGCTGGGTGGAGGTTTGAGCGTGTGGCCGTGTGGACCTCCACAACTACGGCAAACTCTGTAGCAGCAGAAAGCACGCTATCTTGTGACGTGGTCCCCTGACCCCCACCGCAAGCACCCCCAGGCATACACTGTCAGGGACGGGCCTCCCGTGAGCGAAGCCTTGGTGCTGAAGACCTTCTGCAGTTTATGCGCTAAGGGTTAGTTATTGCCTCAGCTTAACTAGAAGTAACTCTTAAATTACAATGATCATACATCGCAAACATAAAGTCATTCTAAGAAGCCCTCTGTGAATAATAGCCACTATTAGGCTACCCTGTAGATGGAAACTGCCTTGAGGTTCAGTGGCCACAGCTAGGGGCATCGGAATTTCACAGCCAAACACCTCTGCACAGACCAGTCCTAATGCCATCAGAAGGCACTGCTCCAGGGGCTCACGACACCCAACCCCAGTCCTCTCTGGGGCTGCAGAATACGGCCTTGCCGTAAATCTGTGACTTGGAGCCAGGTTGCCTTTGAGAGCATCAGGCAGTATGTGTCTCTAAGAGGGTACTCACTCACCCGAGGCCAGCACATGAGCGGGGATAGGCACGGGAGGGCTGAGCCCCAGGAAGTTGCAGCGATAGGCCTCCTCATACTGGCTGCTGTACGGGATGATTCGGACACAGCCGACAGGCAGCATGGTCTGTGGAGGACAGGCTGGCTCAGAATCCACCACAGGAGCGCCCTCTGGATCTGGTCCACAGCCTCCCTCCTGTGTGTCCCTGGTCTCTCAGCCCACACGTGGTCTCCCGCCACGAGGCCCCGATGCTGACATGTGCGGCCTCAGCCGGTGTCCTTGCCTGCTCGGAGGCTCACTGCACAGAGGGGCACTGGTGGGTTTTGGCAGCCAGCAGCCCTGCTGTGAGCTGCTCCTACCCCACCACCCCAACCTGAGAACAGCCGTGCAGCATCGGCAAGTGCCAGTCCCTGCCCACCAACGTCTCTGAAGAACTTCAGACTGAGGAAGGAGAAAACTGTAGCTGTCCATAGTGACAATACAGGTCCCTGCCACAGGAGTGCCAATGCCGCCATTGTCACCAGGCAAAGGAAACTGATTTCTGAGGCTCTGCACTGGTACCCCTAATATTCCAACCCCCATCAAACACCAGCACGCAGGGAAAGATTCTCACCCGGAGGACTTCAAATGCGGAATGGACGAGGTGCACATCTCTGCTTTTCCAGATCACCTGATTTCCCATGAGGACATGCCAGGCCAACATACGAAAAGAGGAGGCACCCAAGACCTGAAATACAGCATTTTATAGGAGCCAATCTGGCCCCATATGCTCAGAGACTAGAATCTCTTCACTGTAAAGAAGGTCACGGTCAGCAAAGGGAAAGTTACTTCTCTTCCTAGGGATACTGGTGACCTGTCCAAGGCTGACAGGGGACAGGAGAAGTCCCCAGATTCCAAAGATATTACATTACATTCTTAACACCCCTCTCCCAACTCCACTTTGAAAACTACGAAGCAAACAGTGTTGACGTTTTGCAGCTGTCTCCCTCCAGACACGCGGTCACACTGGAGTCTTTGGAGGTGACATCTGCCTCATCACGCCTGCATCAGAAGACTGAGGGCCTCCATCCCCAGGATGCGCCCACGTCCTGGCACTCGCCTTCTCCACAGTTAGTTCTTCAGAGGCCATCACCGCATCAGTCAGGTCTCTTCTGTTTGTGCTATCTTTATTCTTTAACCCAAACAGCCTCTCTCCTCCCTGCCTCTCCGAAACTCCTCAGCACTGACAGGAGGTAGCCTGTGGTTTCCTGAGGCCAAACATGACCTCGGAACAAAACAAGACAAACAAAAACAGAGGCTACAAGACCGTACTTTATGAAATGCTGCCAACACTCCTGCCTGCAACAGAAATCACAATCCCGGCTATCACAATCTCGTAAAGAGTCAGCCAAGCCAGCCCAGCTCGGCACAGGAGAATACATGTCCCCAAGCAGAAACTCCAGGGCTCAGTCCGTCTGTCTGGGGATCGAACTCAGGACTTTATGGCTGTCGGTGGGGGCCTTTACCCAGTGGGTCATCTCACTAGCCTCTCCCCTCTCCAAAATGGAAATAATTCTTGGCTGGTAAAATTAAAGCTCATTGAAAAATAAAAATAAAGAAGGTGAAAGATGGTTCAGTGGTTAGAGAGAGGCGCTTGCCATGTCAGCCTGGCACCTGAGATTCAGGTCCAGACAACATCCACACAGAGTAGGAAGGAGAAACTTCACTACAACGTTGGCCTCTGACCTCCACATGTACACCATGGCATGTGTACCCCTACACACAATAACAACAGTAAATAAAACTTAAATACTTTAAATTAAAAATAGAGAGAAATACAGTACAAAAGTAAACCTGGCACAGTTGCACATGCCTATAATCCTAGCACTTGGTAAACACGCCCAGAAATGCAAGCCCATCCTCAGCTATAGTGAGTTCAAAGCCAACCTAGGATACATGAGACTCTGTCTCAAAAAGGTAAAAATAGCGTGAAAAGGGGATAATTTGCCTTCACCTGGAGCAACCCTCCCAATAAACCACATTAATTTCATCACACGATTTTGTCTCTGGTGTGTGTATGTACATCCCACTTCGCTTTGCCTGCTTGCTTTTTCAAGCTAAGTAACATTCCACTGTCTAGATACACTGTAACAACCAAGACCAGCATGCGGTTATGCCCGGTTATTCCAGGAAAGACCACTAAAGTCCAGCCTGCACACGGATAGTAACGGTGCTTCCCAACACCTCCAGGGTCTAGACTAGCAAGGTTTCCGGAGCACCGGAACCCGCAGACAACACTCTCCAGCCCAGCTTCAGCGCAAGCTATGAGGACTTGAGTTTGCACCCCAGAACTCAGATGAAAAAGGCACCCAAGGCACACGCTTGTCATCCTAGAGCTGGGAAGGCACAGGTGGCAGATCCCCGGGGCCAGCCAATTAGTGTATCTGACCAGTCTCAGGCCTGTTAGGGACACTGTCTCAAATACAATGTCAGCAGTGTTCAGTTGGAAGCTCCGCCTCAGCCCCAACTCCTCCCTCTCCAAACCCCGCCCCCCCCAGACTGCCAAAGTCCAGGCTCCTCCCCCAAAGCTCAAGACTGTGGCTACAGGGTTTTTAAGGTCTGCTCCCTAGACCTGCCATGTGATCCCCTCCTCACTTCTGGGGGCACTGGAGAGTCACCCCAGAGTGCTTTGCTCAGATTAAACCAGGTCTTTTTTAATTCGGCTTGATCTGGCTTATTCCATTGGTGAAGAAACCCACTATTGAGGGTCCAAAAATACCTATCAAACAGTGCCCAGAAGAATGCCACTCTGGCCTCTACACACATGTGCATACAGGAACATGTACACACACACCAGATGCCCATTCTGTCCTGGAGTTAAGACACCTGACATCCACTGTGCCCTCAGCCACCCACCACTGAGAAGTTCCGAGTGTCACCCGCCCGTGGATGTGGAAGCAGCTCCGACCCAGAGGACAGGCAGACTGCAGAGTGGCCTGAGCTCTTCAGTTAGGACTACACCCCTGCTTACCTGTCTCATGTGTCGGAGGGACTTGAAGACAGAAAGCTTTGGGGGCTGCCAGCTCCCACAGGCTGAGAGGAAGGATGACTCCGCCGGGCAGGGGGGCAGCTCACGCCCTTCCGCCCCCTCGGGCGTAACAGCAGCCTTCTCCTCCTCTTCAGCCTCAGAATTGTCCCAACTTTCTGATTCTTCCTCTAAGTCTACAGGACACATAAACAGGACAGGTATGGAGTGCTTCCCCTTAGATGCTACAGCCTGGTTCTGTGGTCATTTCTGCCTCAGGGCACCTACGGCTACCCCACCAATTCCTGTTGTATCCAGAGACTGGACAACTATGTGCTATTGACTGGGCATCTGGGGCGGACGGGGAACGGCTTGGGCAGAAGGGACATCTTAGAAGTTTTTCCTGTTCTCCACTGCTGGGAGGCTTGACCATACAGTGCAGACCACCTGTGTTTACCAGTACTGCTCTGCCAGGGGCCACAGCGTGACCACGCAGTGCAGACCACCTGTGTGTTTACCAGTACTGCTCTGCCAGGGGCCACAGCCTGACCACGCAGTGCAGAGAGCCTGTGTTTAACAATACTGCTTGCTGTGGGATGGTCTGTATATCAAATCTGTTGCTCTGATTGGTCAATAAATAAAACACTGATTGGCCAGTGGCCAGGCAGGAGGAAGTACAGGCGGGACAAGGAGGAGAAGAATTCTGGGAAGTGGAAGGCTGAGTCAGAGAAACTGCCAGCCGCCACCATGACAAGCCGCATGTGAAGACACCGGTAAGCCACAAGCCATGTGACGAGGCATAGATTTATGGAAATGGATTAATTTAAGCTATAAGAACAGTTAGCAAGAAGCCTGCCACGGCCATACAGTTTGTAAGCAATATAAGTCTCTGTGTTTACTTGGTTGGGTCTGAGCGGTTGTGGGACTGGCGGGTGACGGAGATTTGTCCTGACTGTGGGCCAGGCAGGAAAACTCTAGCTACAACTGCTCTGCCAGGGGCCACAGCCTGACCAGGGGCCACAGCCTGACCAGCAGTGCAGACCGCCTGTGTTTACCAGTACTGCTCTGCCAGGGGCCAGTCCTTGTGCCCCACACACCATCCCACCCCATCTCCCCCAAGCCAGACAAGACAAACATTTTACTTCCGTTAGTCCTCATGGCGGACCTTCACAGTAGCAGCTCCGCTGCATGTCACAATGAGACCAGAGAGCTGGGTGCCCATGAGCACAGAGCCAGAGTTTGAAGTCAGTTCCGTCAGATGAAGGCAAGCCTGAGTCCATACTCATATCCTTCATGACCCAATTCAGGTTAAATGTGGCTAAGATCCCTGTCTGCCCGCACATCTCACTCTTTTCCCAGGAAACACATCCCACCAAGACAAGACTCTAACGGCCGGCAGAACCTTTCTATTTGTGAGTCATACTACACTGAAACGGTTCGAGTGCTGACTGAACCATAGGGATGGGAAAACAACTCCAAGCTCTATCTTTTCTGAGTGTGCCTGGCTCTTGAGACCTTGCTCCTGAGGACCTGTCAGAGCACAAGCATGTGCAGAGTGAGCCCTCAACTAGTCACAACCTGGAAAGAGCTCCAACTACTTACAATGGAGGAGTGGTAGCGTCATCAGGAACAAAATGTATACCATATACCGTAAGTGACCACTGCTATTCCACCTCTCAGCCGTCAGGGGGCAGAGGGGAGGAGGAAGGGGGATGGGACAGGACTATGAACTCCAGAACTCAAATAATCTCTATGGAAGTTGAGCCACAATTGAGGCCTGCACTCATGCATTGGGACCACCCTAGGAAGTCAGTCACATAGGACTCTAAACCCAAGGCGTAGAGATTCTAAGCATGGATGTAGGGATGATATTGTCCAGTGATTTCTTCTGAATTGAAACATTCTAAGAAGGAGAAGAGAGGCTCATGAGATACAAGTCTCAGGAAGTTCCTAAAACTAACAAGGATTCACAAGGCTTCTCTCTCCAAGGTTATAGAAGCAAAAAAACAATTGCTGGGGAGGAGACCAGCTGAGCTATCTAGAGGAATCTCTGGCAATGGAGCTACCTGCAGGGAACTCTCCAACCTACTGAGCTACCTGAAAGTCCTGCAGGGAGCTCCAGGGATCCCGAACCCACTTGGGAACGGGCCACCAAAGCAACCATCCCAGAAGATGAGACAGAATCATAACAAAATCACCAAGAGCATGGAACTGGTTGTCACAAAGGCCCTTCGGGCTTGTTCATATCTAAACTCCCTTGTACCAGCTCCACTCACTGTGGCAGCTACAAAGCCAGGGGCCCTGCTGCCACCACAGATGGCCCAGCAGAGATCAAGTCTTACCAGCAAGCTTCTCCATCTGGACCAGGGTGTCTTCTGTGGGTGCACCCTCCAACAGCTTTTCTGTCAGTCGGCTACCACACGCCTTCAGGAGCCTGGAGATGGAGACAATACCAGTCATGAGGTATCCCTGCCAACGGGAAAACTGAATCTGAGGCTTACCAAGCCCTTGGTTCAACTCCAGGTCACAGAAAATGGCCTACACAAGCATACTGGAGGACCCCCACACACACACATACCACCACCACCGAGGAATCAAGTGTCCTAGACATGAGTCTGGTCCTCCATTAAAGGGGACGAGAAAAATGGGCTGGGGGAGGTTTGGAGGAATTGTTGGTTTTAATCCCAATTCAGAAGTCACCTTTGAGACAAAAGGAACATTGGTAGCACACCAGAGAGCTCTTTAGTTCTACTGAGTGAAGTAATGTCTTATGGCTACATTATAGATGGAAAGACACAACCAAAACATTCTAGACAATTCTCCAAGGAAGGAATTACAAATGGCCAGTAAGTACGTGAAGACATACTCAACATCCTTCGCTATCGGGGAGCACAAATTAAAACTGCCTTCAGATTCCATTTCATACCAGTCAGCATGGTTGTCCCCAAGAAGTCCAGGGACCAGGGCTCAAGAGACGGCGCAGCAGCTAACAGCCTCTGCTGCTCTCACCGAGGACCCGTTCAGTTCCCGCACCCGCGTGGGGGCTCACACCGTTCCTAACTGCGGTTCCCCAGGATCCAACGTCCTTTGTGGTTTCTTTCTTTTTTTCTAACTTCCACAGACATCAGGCACACATGTAGTACACATACATACACGGAGACAAAACACTCCTACACATAAAATAACTCTAAAAACAAAAAAGAAAACCTTCATGCTGGTGAGCATGGAGGAAACAGGAACCTTATGCCCTGTTGGTGGGTGTGTTAACTGGTGCAGTCACCTGGGGAGTCAGTGGGGAGGTTCCCCTGCTGTGGATATTGCTCTATATATAAATAAAACACTGGTTGGCAAGTGGCCAGGCAGGAAGTAGGTGGGACAAGGAGAGAGGAGAATTCTGGGAAACGGAAGGCTGAGGGGAGAGACACCGCAGCCACCGCCAGGACAAGCATCATGTGAAGACGCTGGGAAGCCACCAGCCACGTGGCAAGGTATAGATTTATAAAAATGGGTTAATATAAGATAAAAGAACAGTTAGCAGGAAGCCTGCCACGGCCATACAGTTTATAAGTGATATAAGCGTCTGAGTGATTATTTTATAAGTAGATTGTGGGACTGCGGGGCTTGGGGAACCTGGAGAGAAGCCCTCCAGCTACAAATGGCGCCCAACGGCTCGAGTTTCCACCTTAAACCTGAAAATATTTAATAACCAATTCTGAACAGAGCCAAAAACAGGTTCCTGCTTCTTGTCTCATACGGGCAGCTAGACAGCGCAAGACGCAGGTTTGAACACTGGCGGGTTCCTGGCGGGTGCGTTTGACCGGCACTATGGCGGGAATGAGGCATCTGCCAGGGGCACATTATGCTATGCGGTAGATTTAGTCTTTACTAGTATTTAAAAAAAAAAAAAAAAAAGGTTTCTGGGCTACACGCTGCTTTGATAAAAGCTTAGACCCACTATTTCTGAGACTTGATGACTCCCAGAGCTGGCGAAAAACGTACCACTGCCATGTTGGGAAGCTGAACTGGGCGGAGCCAACAGCCACAGCGCTGTTTCAGGCTCAGAAGGATACAGTTTAAAACAATAGGCTCGAGGTAATATAAAACATAAGCCACGTAAAGATGGCTACCACACAGAGAATCTGGATTATGTTCTCTTTGATATTTGTAACTTAAAAAAAACATTTGATTACAAAATCTGTTGAGTTATGCCAAAATGTATATTTTAAAGGTACCTTCACTTCAAAATTTGGATTTAAGGATATGTTGCTTTGAAAAAGAGATTCTGCTTTTGTTTCCACAGAAAGCCAGAGGCTGTGGATTTGTTCCAGATTAAGATACATCAGGTTTCACCAGCCAAGACCCCCTGAAAGGCCTCCGGTGACACCATGGCCCAGATGATCCAACATCCAGAGCGGTTTCAAGGCAACTGGTTCACACAATACAGCCTCAAGGACTACCCCATAGGCCTAAAAATTTTCTTTGCATCCCCATAAGATACAGCGCCCACCTCCAGCAGGAAGTAGTAAGAGATGCTACGCCCAAATTCCCAAATATACCAAGCTGGCTTTAGAGGTGGAATTGGCTCACTCCCCCTCTAAACCCAGACATATTGCTTAAAAAAAAAAAATTGGTTAAGAGATTCTTGTGTCCCAAATCAAAAGAGCCCTCTGGTGTGGGACAGAAAAAAACCAATATTTTTATTTAAAACAGGTTGATTATAAATGTGATCTCTTTCTAAAAAAGAAAAGGGGATATGATATAGATATATAGGAGAATGTGGAGATGATGAGATAAAAGGGTAGATTAATGAACCTGCTTTTAAAGAAAACTTGTTTGAAATGTCTTACATTGGTATAAATTTTAGTTTATTGATACAAACTTTAAGTTAATTTTGTTATACTATATATATGTTTCTATTCTTGTTTGAGGTATTATGTTTATGTAACTCATTTAAAATTGTAATGGATAATTAAAAATAGATTAATAATTAGTCATCTATGATAATCATATTTGTAGCCATGTTAGTTAAGTCTTCTAGGTATACATAGATATATTTCAGATAGATAGGTAATCTTCAAACACTTCATAGACCTGGAGAATATGGCATTTAAATAACTTAGAATTCTGTTGACGCGAGACACAATTGCTCCTGGCTGCACCAATTTGATCCCGAGAGAATGTTGGGCTTCTAAGACATTTCCATTGGGAAGTTTGTCTTCTTGGCACAAAATGGCCTACTGGGCAAAGAACTGCCCTTGCCTTGATGGCTGACAGTACAAATGCAATGCTGTCCTTTCTGGACAAGCGGGACACAAGGAAAGCGACCACTGTACTCTGCCAAGACAGGGTAAGATGGTCTTTCAGAAATCCTGCTTCTAAAAATGGTCTGTCAGATACTCTAGGCCTGTAGCCAATTTGAATGCACCAACAATGCTGAGAAACATTAGGTGACTGTCCAGGCTGCCAGCTGTCTTGGTCTACTCTTACAAGATTCCCGAAAGTTGCTTGCATCCATCTACCATTTCTCAGGGACCATTATGTTCCTTCTCAGGTCTTTGATGTGGTTAAAAACTAGATAGTTGTAATTTCCTCAGTTATGATAAAAGATAAGTTAGATATAAAACCTTAAACTCACAAATATAAGATAGATAAGACATCTTCTTTAATATTGTAACTATAATTCTTGCTCGGTAATTGTCTTGTTATATGTAATTTTACCATGTTAAAGTTAAAACCTTCCTTTTTAAAAAAAGAAGAAAAGGGGAAGTGCTGTGGATATTGCTCTATATATAAATAAAACACTGGTTGGCAAGTGGCCAGGCAGGAAGTAGGTGGGACAAGGAGAGAGGAGAATTCTGGGAAACGGAAGGCTGAGGGGAGAGACACCGCAGCCACCGCCAGGACAAGCATCATGTGAAGACGCTGGGAAGCCACCAGCCACGTGGCAAGGTATAGATTTATAAAAATGGGTTAATATAAGATAAAAGAACAGTTAACAGGAAGCCTGCCACGGCCATACAGTTTATAAGTGATATAAGCGTCTGAGTGATTATTTTATAAGTAGATTGTGGGACTGCGGGGCTTGGGGAACCTGGAGAGAAGCCCTCCAGCTACATTCCCCCAAACCCATCCCCATCATACCACTCCTGGGCATTACCTGAAGGACTATAAGCCACCACCCCAGAGATCCTTAAATAGCCCTGTTTATGCTGCATTATTCACCAGAGCTGTGGGGGGACTCACCCCCACTTTTCCTCCAGGGTACTCTTTTTTTTTTTTTTTTTTTTTTTTTTTTGGTTTTTCGAGACAGGGTTTCTCTGTGTAGCTTTGCGCCTTTCCTGGAGCTCACTTGGTAGCCCAGGCTGGCCTCGAACTCACAGAGATCCGCCTGGCTCTGCCTCCCGAGTGCTGGGATTAAAGGCGTGCGCCACCAACGCCCGGCCCTCCAGGGTACTCTTGAGGAGTGAGGGATAAGAGATTTAGATAGGACAGAGGGGAGAGAGACAGACAGACACACAGGAAGCCTCGGGAGGGCCTGGATCCTTATCCACCGGCCCCTTCGGTCTCTTCTAAAGGGCATTTTAAAGGAATGCCCAGGGGTGGAGCAAAAGACCTCCTCCCCTAGCCCAGCCAAGTGCAGACCCTTCCAAACACCGGGTAACCACGCACGTGGTTAACCCATCCCCTTATGCAGCCCTGCTGGGTAAAGCAAGCTCAGATCTCACTAGGAACCTCATGGGCTCCCACACATGGCCAAGGAACAGACCAGCCTAGATGCCCATCAACTGATGAGCGTGGTACAAATGGAACAGCAAATGCTAGAAGGGGCAGCACATCCTGCTAGGCTCAGGGCCTGAGGCTCTGCAGGTCACACTCCCTTTCTCTAGACTACTCTGCTTGGGAAACAGGAGCTCCCTGTTCACAGCACACTGCACCCTAGACCTTCGCTCCACACACCAGCTGACTGCTCCCCACCAGCAAAAACTCCCAGACCTGAGCCTGAAGCGCCAGCCACTAGCTCAGAAGAGGCCTGGGCCAGAAAACCACTGCCATCCTCAGAGAGATGACTCGGTGGTCTTCGTACAGAAATGTTCTCTGTGCCAATGCAGAGTGAGTTCTACCTACGAGTGTTTCCATCCAGCAGGGAGACAGACAAGAGGAGGGGCCTCAGGGTGAGAGCCGACTCACGGTGCCTGCCAGGCAGCCCCACACAGCAGGGAGATGCTCAGAGGCGCGACCAGGATTCATTACCAGGCAAAGGAAGTGTGCAGACACGCCCACAAGTTGTCGTCACTGGTCAAGGAGGTCAGGGAGCGGGCAGCGTTGCCGTTCCTCTGGTGCAGGAAGGGTGTGAAGGCTGTGTTCATCCTCTGGGCACGCTGTGGACATCCAAACTGCTCTGCCTCAAACACCTGAACACCAAGGGCGGAGAAGGGTGCCTCTTCAGTGGTGGCTAGGACCTAAGCTTTCAGTTACAGCCACCCAGTTTTCCCAGAGTCTCTCATTCTGTCCTCTTGACTCAGAACACAGTACAAGGCAGCCGTCTGACTGTGCCTCAGAATGGTTCTGCTGACCAAGAGCTTTCGGTGACGGTCCTCCCCTCCCCTCCCCTCCCCTCCCCTCCCCTCCCCTCTCCTCCCCTCCCCTCCCCTCCCCTCCCCTCCCCTCTCCTCCCCTCCCCTCCCCTCCCCTCCCCTCCCCTCCCCTCTGCTGCTTGGCCCCCGTGGGCTCCCGCTGGGTATGAATCACTCTCCAAGTACTCTTGGCCTCTCCTGGCAGGTTCATTCTACAGACCACTGTAGGTGATGGGCACGTGACCATCTACTGTCACCTGCCTCCTATGCCCTGAGCCACATTCTAACACAGTATAGCTGCTCCATCTACGAAGATGGATGATGATGAACGGCCTGCTCCTCTACTGCCTGTGGACAGAGCATGGACAAGAAATGGGCCACTGGATCTAAGGGTCTGGGATCAAAGCGTGCCCATGCCTACCTGCATGCTCTTTTGCAGCTGGAGGGGGTGCCCTGGGTAGGGCTCTAGACAAGACTAGCAGGTAGTTTTGAAGAGTACAGGAAGCAAAGACAGCAGGCAGGAAGCCAGACAGCCGGCTGAGGGAGCGCCAGAGGGGCGGGGTAAGGTAAAATCAGGAGAGCTACGGGCTGGTTAGAAGCTACGGGCTGGTTAGAAGGGACACTCATCCTGTGTCATGACGCTGAGGCCCAGACTACAACTTGGGCCCTGTTGACAGAGGCAGAGCCAAGAGGACCACTGCTGCCTGGGCACTCAACATCCAGGCTAACAGCGCCAGTGACCCGGCTTCAATGAGGCCATCACCTTGAGGGCCTTGCCCTGGAGCTCATTGATGATCCCGCGGATCTTCCCCAGGAGGAAGGGCCAGGAGTTGATGAGGTAGATTCGATCCATCATGATGGCGATGATGCTGTACCAGCGCTGGAAGCCTCTGGCCAGGCTGTCTTTGATGAAGAAGGTGTGGCTGAACACAAAGCCATGCTGTTCGTCCCCAAAGAAGATGGGGCCTTCGCGACCAGGGCACACCTTGGAGGAAGCGACAGTAACTTTAGGCAAAGTTCTATCCTGACTTTAACTAAAGTCTCTTGGGTCCCTTTTCCTGGCTTGAATGGTGCTAGGTTACTCAGGGCCTTGACCCAGTAGGCCAGGCCAATGGCCTATCACTAAGTTGCACCCAAATGTTCCAACTTGGTCTTCTGAGAGAACCAGCAGATGTAATGGACTACTGCTGGGCTTGCAGAGTACAATAGCACTCTCTCTTCAACCACTGAGTGTGGTGCTGGTGGTGTTGGTGTTGGTGGTATTGGTGTTGTTGGTGGTGATGGTGTTGTTGCTGTTGTTGTTGTTGGTGGTGGTGGTATTGGTGGTGGTGGTGGTGGTGGTGGTGGTGATGGTGGTGGTGGTGGTGGTGGTGGTGGTGGTGGTGGTGGTATTGGTGTTGGTGGTGGTGGTGGTGGTGGTAATGGTGGTGGTGGTGAGGTTAAGTGCACATGAGTACAGGTGCTTGCAGAGGCCAAAGGTGTTGGAGCCCCCGGAACTGGAGTCACAGGAGGCTGTGAGCCACCCAATGGGGATTCGAGGAAACAACTCAGGTACCCCGTAACAGCGGTACACAATCCTAAACACTGAGCCATCTGCAGCCCCGGCACACCCATTTTCAGAGTCCTGTGGTCTCCTCCTCCTGACCAATTTGCTGAAGAGGTAACTACTGTGCACAGGACATCTGGCTGCTGCTAAGCATAGGTCAAGGAACAGGAAGAGGTGTAAATCCAGAGAAGGAGCAACATGGGCTCCAGGGATCAGATGAGGTGAATACACCGCAGCGAAGCTCTCGCTAGCAGACGTCTGTGTGACGGTCACACCTAAACGCTAGGACTCACGCTCCAGAGTAGTTCAGGAACAAACCATTCTTTTGCTGTTTTTGTTTTGTTTGTTTGTTTGTTTTGTTTTGTTTTGTTTTGTTTTTTCGAGACAGGGTTTCTCTGTGTAGCTTTGCGCCTTTCCTGGAACTCACTTGGTAGCCCAGGCTGACCTCAAACTCACAGAGATCCACCTGCCTCTGCCTCCCAAGTGCTGGGATAAAAGGCGTGCGCCACCACCGCCTGGCTCTTTTGCTGTTTTTAAACCTTTTTATTTTCTGTTCATGAGAGTTTGCTGGTATGCATGTATGTCTGTGAACCACAGGCATGCAGTGCCCATGGAGGTCAGAAGAAGGTGCCGGATCCCCTAAGACTGGAGTTCAAGATGGCTGCAAGCCAACATGTGTGTGCTGGGAATGAACTCGCTGAGCCATCTCCCCAGCCCGATTCGCTCTTCAGAAGGTTCTAAGAGTTCCAACATGGCGGGGTGGCGGTTGATAGAATATAAAGGTAGCACCTGGTTCAATAAGCCACACAGCGTAGGAACTGTTCTGTTCTATCTTAGAAACACACTCATAAAGAATGGGCAAAAAATAAAATAAAATAAAATAAAATAAAATAAAATAAAATAAAAATTAACCGACTGATAAAATTGTTCAAATTGAAAAGCTAACACCCAGTTAGATGGCCCGAGTCCACTGCTCTTCGAGCTCTAACAACTGCAGCCATGCTCACACTGCACCGACAAGCAAAGCCCCCTTGCCGGATAAACAGCTATAAACCTATATTCACGTGCGTTTCCCACAGACAGCCCGACACTGGCCTTACCTCACAGCTCAGGCTCCGGACACAGGCCTGGCGGACGATGCTGAAGAGCTGGGGGTGGTTGGGGTGCTGGTGACTGACGTACTTAATAGAGGTCTCCTTATCATGACTGATATAGCCCGGGTGCCCTACAGCAAGTGAGCGGCAGCCCTGCATAGAGAAGGACAAGAAATCTATTAGCTGGAAGTAGGCAACAAAGCTAAACGTAGAAAACGTAATTTTTTTTTTTTTTTTGGAGACAGGGTTTCTTTTGTCTAACAGCCCTAGCTGTCCTAGAACTAGCTCTGTAGACCCACCTGCCTCTGCCTCCCAAGTGCTTAGCGGCAAGTACCTTTAAACACTGAGCCATCTTGTCCCGGTCCCAACCTGGGACTATCCAGTAGGCACTGCAGCAAGACCCTCCTCAGGGATGCTCCGGGACCCTGAACATCCTGTCCCTTTAAGACAGGCTCTTCCTTCCCTCTCGCTGCTACCCAGGCCTAGAGGCCTGTCCACATTTGTTCCTCTCCTGTCTCAGGCCCTCAGCTTCCCACAACAAAGGACTTTCTCACGTGACGACTGCTTCTCAGAAGAACCAAATGACAATGTCACCTGATTCCTGTCCACCATAGCAGCAGCTGGAACCCCTACCCAAGCCAGCCAACCCAGATCCTCGCCAGCAGTGGCTGCTGGGGATTTCCATTTCACTCCAACAAAGAGGTACTGGGACCCACAAGGAGGATCACCCAGATCCTAAATAGGTTAAAAGGGCTCCTGCTGGGATGACGAGAAAAATGCTCTCAGGACCTTGGGGGGTCTCCCATGCTCCTACCTCCCACCTCTCACAGAAAGGTCCCAAAGACACTTGCCTCACACATGTCCGATTTCTTGGGCCCGGGGCTGCTGGACTCGGTGCTGGCACCCTCGGCCGGGCTGTGGGCACGGACCCGGCTGCTCATCTGGATGCCACCCTCTTCTTCCTCAGCCTGCTCAACCTGGCCAGGACTGTCCCCGCTTCCAGCACCCTGGGGCAGGGGAGCGTGGAGAACTTCGGTGCAGAAGAGGGTGCGGGGGCCATGGAGCTCGCAGAAGTGGCACAGAGCGACAATGGCATTCATGGTGCTCGGAGATGCCAGGGGCCTGCAGGACAGAGACGCTACTTGTGGGCTGCCCCGTCCATGCTGGGAAATCATGCCAAGGACTCTGACACACCGGGGCCACAAAGGGAGTCCTGACAGGCTTCTGCCTGGCGGGGGGATGTCCCCACCTGCTGGCACTGCTGAGCGCCTACTGTAACTGTTGTTATACCAAGGGCAGGAGAGAAACAAGGCGGACAGACAGACAGACGAAGAGAAGTATGAATCAATAACCACACAGAAAGTACTCGCTGGACTGCAACAGGTCCAGGAAGCAAACACATCTGTAGGCACCAGGGGAATGACAGTGAGAAACAAGATCAGTGCCAAGGAAGGTCCTTCATCGCCATCACCTGCGGGGCAAGGTCTGAGTGCTGGGACACTTGGGGTGGGGGGCTCACCTACGGAGACAGACACATCTCATTCCTGTGTGGGGAGACTTGGAACACAGCACCGTAGCACACACAGGGGACTGAGAGGAAGCAGGACCGGGGAGGGGGTGGGGGCTACACAGGTCCCTGTGGAGCTGGAGGGAGCAGAGTGTGCAGACCAAGCAGGCGGGCTGGGTCGGAGACGGGCAGACGCTCATCTCATGAACATCTGGCCACAGCCAGGCGCCTGGTCGGTTTTAGAAATGGCAAGACACGCAGAGTTCTGACAAAGACAAGTAAGCTCTGGCCTTCATCTTCCAAAGCTAATGTGCAAAAGCAGACTGCAGGTTCCCGGTGACAGGCCCGCTCACCACCCGAGAGTGATGGGGTGCGGGCAGGTGACCGTGACAGGAGGCAAGGCCAACAGCACCGGAGTTTCCAAAATGAGAGGCAGACTCCCCTGGAGGGAAGTGAGATTGTGGATCCTGAAGGCAGGAACAGGGGAAACAAAGGGGGGGGGGGGCAGGTGTGGGGAGGAAGTGGGGTGTGTGTGTGGGGGGGGACACACACGCTGGGAGTGAAGTCTGCAGGGACTTTTCACCTTCATGAGAACTGAGTGGGGCAGCCAGGGCCTCAGACACGGACCATGTGACTTCCACAGATCACGGGGCCCTCCAGAGATGGGGAGAAAGAGCTGGCCAAGGTGACTGAGGGGCCATCTGAGCCATCCTGCTGGGCCAGAGTGCGTTAATAAGGAGGGAAGGGGGTGTCATTCGGCCTTGAGAGAAAGGCTATCCTACAACCTGCTGTAGCCTGGACAGAGCCTAAGAACGAAACCACACAGACACAGGGCAAGCTCTGGTTGGCCTGCTCCAGAGATCTGGGGGAGCTGGACTTGACCCCTGCCTGTGAGGTGGACAGATGAGAGAGCTGAGGGGATGGTGGTGAGGGCTGGCCAACACTACTGAACTTCCACACGCCTGCAGTGTTCAATGTCATGTCCTATGTGTTTCATCACAACTTTAAACACGAGTAGTAGCCAGGCATGGTGGCACACCTGTAATCCCAGCATGGCCCAGAGGCAGAGGCCAGTGTGGTCTACAAAGCAAGTTCTAGGCTCGCCAGAATAAGACCCTGTCTAAAACAAAAACGAACACTCAAACCTGATCACCCACAGAGCCACGTGAAGGTCACTCACTGGCAATCATGTGATTTCTAGAGGAGCGAGCGTGGGTACTGGTGCTCCACTGGAAGGGATGGGGTGGACCTGAAAAGGATGTGGTGTTGGGGAAGTCCCCATCTCCACCTGATAAAATGATCCCAAATGAGCAGAACCTGGAGCCTCTAAAGAGGGTGGCGGCCAGGAGGCAACTCACTCCTTCTGCAGGGGTAGCAGCTGAGGGGCGGGCAGCCATGGGGACAGCTGCAGGGCATTTGTCCTCAGATTTACAGCAAACAAGAAAAGGCGTTAAAGATCAGAAAGAACGTCCTTGGGGTTCTAACAGCAGAGACCACCACAGCGGCAGAGGCAGGGACAGCCATAGCTAGCACACCTGACCCATGGACACTCTAGACCACACTGGCTGGCTGGAGAAACATCTGGAATGGCAGCTCAGAGTGACCTTGTATGCTCCATACCCATCATATCCACAGTCACAGGCGACAACTCAAGATTTAAATCAACCATAGCCAAGCTCAGGTCCACAGCCTCACCAGCCAGGTTTAGAGCATTCACACAGGACTCAAAGCCACCATCTGAAGTGTGTGGGTTCCACATATTTCCATCCCCCTCCCCCCCAAAAAAAGCTCTACAGAAGAGTCCTACTCAAGGCAATGTGCGGCTATTTGAGTCTCTAAATTATAGGCAAGACGACACTGCCCAGAACCCACACTGCGTCTCTTTTGAGGACACCTTCCTGGGTATCCATCCCTTGGAAGGTCAGGCATGAATATGACCGAGGCGATGTGGTCAGTCAGATGGCATGCCTGGGAAGCTGGCCAGGCAGGTGGCCAGGCAGATGGCATGCCCGGGAAGCTGGCAAGGCAGATGGCCAGGCAGATGGCATGCCCGGGAAGCTGGCCAGGCAGGTGGCCAGGCAGATGGCATGCCCGGGAAGCTGGCAAACAGGAGCTCATGCACCTGCACCAGTGGCAGGTGACAGACCCTTGGTTGTCTCTAGCTGCCTCCTTTGAGGTGGCGCTCCTCTAGTGTCTCTGCAGTCATCTGCCTGAGCTGACAGGGCTGCAGCACCAGCCCTTTCGGGTTAGACCAGGACTAGCAGTGGCCAGTAGAAAACAGAGGTAAAGCAGGAGACAGGGAACTGGGGATGGACCCTTGGCCCGTGGAGATTCTCACTGTGGTGTGGGACTAAGGAGCTGGTGGGACAAGTCCCGAATATGCTGCAGGCCCCACTCTGGCTCATTCTTTCTGAGCACTCCAGTCCTTACACACTAGGCCATGTAGACGGACCCCCCCCACCCCCCCACCCCCCCACCCCTCCCCCCGCCCGGCCCTACCAACTCCCGTTCTCTCACGTGTCCTTGGCTTCGGGACCTATGTCCTGGTGTTTCCCCTTTACAAATGCTATGTCCCCACCAGCGGAGACTTTGTCTAGTTAACCACAATCCTTCAGTGCCCGCTGCAGTTCCCAACACATGGAAGGCACCACACTTGCTCAGAGAGATAACCACTGTAACCAGAGAAATTGCAGTTGCCGAAGAAGTTTCGACACAACCACAGTCAAAGCAGAGTCTATGAATCTAGAGGCAGAGCGAGGGTTCAAAGGGCTTGCTACAGTGTGGTCGTGGACCACTATGGTTTAAGGATCCGGTACAGCTGGTCATGGTGGCACACATCTGGAATGCATAACACTAGAAGGTGCCAGCAGGAGAATCAGCCAGCTTCAGCGACATGAAACGAGCCAGGCCAGCCTGGGCTAGCCTGGGCTACTGTCTCATAAACAGAAGAAAAGTCCGCTGCAAGGGAGGAGATGAAGCAAGGTTCATATAACGGGATAAAGACGGTGGGGAAACGAAGGAGTCAGGACCCAAGACAGAAGCATGCATGCTGGGGAAGGGGCCGTATCATCTTTGCAGGGGCAGACAAGGAAGAGAAATGAGCTTCCTCCCAGCCAAGCATGCACAGGAAAGCAGCCCTTAGCCAAGTACCACCCACGTGTGGAGCATCAATACGAACCTTCCGCTCCACAGATCACAATTCCGCCATCCTGCCTAGACCAGAACACGCACAAATCCCGCCGGATGAGCCGGCAACTGCACTCGAATTCAAAGACTTGATGTTTTCTAGGAAAAGAAAGAAAGAAAAAATCAGACCGAATTCTGAGAGCAAAAGTCTTCGTAGCTTCTCAGGTTGTTTTGTACGAGGCACCTGAATCCTCAGGAAGGAAGAGGCCAGTTCTTCAGTACCTCTCCAATTCCAACGTCTACCACATTTTTCCTGAGCAAGCTTCTGGGAGTGTGCCTAACCACCCTGCTTCCCAGCTACTACTCACAGCTGAAGACCGTCTCTTCGCCACCACACTGACGTTCTTTGAGGCAGGCTGTGCATGTATGCTGCTTGCCCACACCGTCTTAGCCTGGCAAAAAATACCCACACCATTCTTCCCTGGTGTGCCCTGGTTTTACCTCAGCTCTATTTCTTGTCTTCTCACAGCACCAGGCCACTAAGAGTGCCTCGTAGGCAAACGGGGGGGGGGGGTGTTCAAGGACCCCCAGTGAAGTCAGCAGCAGCTGTGACTGTCTCCCACGGGAAACTCATTTCTCCCAGCTGCCACCCTAGCTAGAACAGGATGGGGAAGAAATTCAGCCAGAGGGCTGTATGTATCTACAGCTCAGAACCACTCCCCACTCTATGACAACTGCCAACTTCAGCAGGACTTCCTTCACGGAGCGCCCAGTCACTTGACACTAGCAAACAGTGTCACGTGCCATGACCTCGCCACTGTTCAACGACAATTGTAATAACCCTGCACCTCCAGCACTAACTACGCTGGCTGTTGGCCTTTAGGTGCTGGTGCTGCGACTTCTCTCTGCTGGGCACCATGGGTGGGGCCAGGCCCCCAAGAGGTGCAAAGCCAGCCCGCCCTCTCAGCAGGTCCTCCTCCTGGCTCCCTAAAGCCTAGGGCAGCTTCTCCTCGACTGCGATCCATTGGCTAATCCCAGAGCTAAACGTTCTTTCCAGCACACGAGGGAGAATTATCCAGCCAGAGTGGAGAGAAGTGAGGTGTCCTCCCTGCCCTGCCCTGGGGTGGCTGAGCGAGACAGGCAGAACCGCCCGAGGGGCGTCCTAGGACGGCCGTCCTGCTAGAAAACGGACAGCAGCGGTGCTCAGAAGTAAAGCAATGATCCAGCTCGGGGGTGGAACCCGTCACCTCCCTCTCCCCGGTGTTTACCATCCCCGCCTTCCATTCAGCCCTATAGCCCAACACCAACCCAACACGGGCGCTCGCCGTCTCCTGGATGCCGGGCCGGAACCCACTCGTGACTGTCGGGTCCCAGGAGGCCGTCCCTAGCGAGCTGCCCCTCGCCCAGTGCTCGCCGGGTCTGCAGGCCCTGCACCGAGCCCAGCGCGTGACCCAGCCGGACCGAACCATCCGCAGGCTGGCGGAGGGAAGGGAACTCCAGCTCCCGACCCAAGCGAGCGGCGCCACGTCCCCGGGCAGATGGCCAGGGTGTGCGGAGCCACGCTGTGCAGCGTTGCGCTCCGCCGAGCCAAGGACATAAGCCCCACGGCCACGCGTGCCCCTGGGCGCCGCTTGTCGCCCCGCGGAGAAGCGCAGATGGTTCCGGCCGCCGAGAGAAGCCATTCTGCAGGGGTGAGGTCAAAACTAACATTTCAAAAGAGTCGGAAAGAATTAGCCAGCGGTTACCCCGGTGTCTACAGAAGAGGAAAGGGAAGTGGAGGAATTTCTCTAGGGCGCTGTGAGTTTTCCTGGCTCCACTCCTCGCCGGTTAGGCTGCCGATCGGAGTCAGCTTCTCCCCTTCGTGAGAAGTGGAAGGTGCGGACAGGTCCTTGGAGGGAGGTTGGTGACAGAGGGAACTGCGGCTTAGCAGGGGTCCGAGCCCGACCGACCTTTGCAAACTAGCTTTCAAAACAGTTCGGGGGACCTTGCCTTGGTGGAGGTGGGGTTGGGTTGTGGGGGAAGGCTGGGGGGCGGGAGGAGGGAGGACAGAGGAATCTGTGGTTGGTATGTAAAATGAATAGAAAATCTCTTAATAAAAAAGAAAGAAAAAAGAAACAACAGCAGCAACAACAACAAAAACAGTTCGGGGTTGTGGTTTTGCTCAATGGTAAGCGCAAGACCCTGGGGTTGGTTCGTAGCGCGCGCGTGCGCGCGAACACACACACACACACACACACACACACACACACACACACACACACACACACACACACTAAGGAGTATTGGTTTGGCTGTGTAAAACTGAATTTTAAAGCCATTAGTGCATAGCGTGGGCCCTTCCTATGAAGACAGATGAGAATTCAGCTCTTGGCCTGCCTGCGGCTTGACGCTGGGACTCAGGCTGCCAGCTGTGTGCAGTGGGGCTGTGCACCCCAGGAAGGTGCTCAGAATGTGGTTCTCAGGAAGTGGGGGCGTTTCAGATGGTCTAAGTAGAAGTAATTGGTAGGTTCATTTGTTTTTCAAATCACAGGGGTCTGATTTCTTTTTCTACAACTTCGTTTTGTTGGAGAGGGAACAGGAGGGAAGAAAATGAAATTGCAAACTTGTGTTTTGTACCTTTGTTTGCAGCCTGGTAAAGATCAAGGAGTGCAGGGTAGAGTTACAATGTTAGGTATTGCCTGAGTTTTTATTCTTACCAATCTAATTACCTCTGATATTGTGAGTCAGTGGTGAAGACCACCTCCTGTCTCCGAAGAGGTTCTTGTGCCCCCCCCCCCCCAACAATGGGGTAAGCAGACAGCCGAATAAGAACAGAGATACTTGTCAACTTGGGGTTAACACCCTTAAACCGGACAAAACAACTTTAAACGGACTGCCACTCAGGATGTAAATGAAACAGGGTTGAACTCTCCAAAGCAGTGGGATGTTAGGAAGAGCCGGGAGAGCTCTGCAAACAGCTCTGAGAACCGTCTGCTGGAAAGAAATCAGAGGACCGGGACGGCTAACCAAAAGCAGTCATTTCGGAGCAGGTCTGGAGGTCACTGAGGGGCAGCAGGAGCTGTCTCAGGCTCCAGTAGGTCCCCAAGGCAGAAGCAGCTAACAGATTCCTTTCTGCAGCCATTGAGACGCCTTGGAGGCTGAGGTGGGAATGAGCAGTCCCTTTGCCTGCACCCACTGATCCAGTCCCAGAAGTCTCAGCCACAGGAAACCTCCTAACTGAAAAGAAGTTTGTCTATGGAAACTGGCTGATGAGAATTTCAGTACTGTGGAGGGATTGGAATATTGCAGGTCCAAAAGCTAGTTACCTTATTTCAGGCTGGTTCTAGCCCTCCAGAACAGCCATTCATTGCCCTCCTCTGTGTCTGAACAAGTAGATAAAAACTTTTTGGAGGGCTGGAGAGATGGCTCAGAGGTTAAGAACAGTGGCTGTTCTTCCAGAGGTCCTGAGTTCAATTCCCAGCACCCACATGGTGGCTCATAACCATCTGTAATGAGATCTGGCTCCCTCTTCTGGTGTGCAGGGACATATGCAAACAGAACACTGTGTACATAATAAGTAAATAAATGAATCTTTAAAAAAAAAAAAAAAGATGAAACTTCAAAAAAAAAAAAAAAACTTTTTGGAGTCTATTAACCAGCCCAACCCAAAAGTTCAGGTAATAAGTATCTTGGCCCTATAGAAAAGCCCCCATCTGGTTGCACCTGCCTCTCTGAGGTACCCAGCAATGTATTTTAAACTTGACTTATGACTTTATTCTGTAAAACTATAAACCCTCATGAAACTGCTTCCACCTTGGAACATTTAATTTGGGGTAACCTAACTCTTGTGTTCCCAGGCCATGGTTACTCAAAATGGCTCCAGAAGACTCCTAGAACCAGGCACTTAAGCCTTCCAGCTCTTCCTTCTCTGTGGAATTCTGTAGCAACTCTGGCTCTTCAGATCCAGAATATCTTAATTTAGAGAGGTTCCAGGGTGCCTAATGACGGTAGGCCTAATTATCTAAATGTGAATATGCAAATAAGGCGGAAAGAGGGCCAATCAGGGAAGAGCTAACAAGCCCAGTGGGACGGGGAAGCCCAGTCCTCCAAAGGTTGCCTGAAGTTCACCGTCATGTCTGCAGGTCACTGTACCTACAGAGGTGGGAAACTCTTGAGGTTGTCTGTTCCTGGTTGCTAAGGTACTTGTCTTGGGCAGTTGTTTTACTGAGCTAACCGAGTTGTCCAGAGGCCTACTTTCTTCTGCTCCTATGACAGCTATCATCACAAACTGTTGAAAAGCTCCCATCATCACACTCGGCCCTAACTTTATTTACTTCTGTCATCAATATAGCTGGGCATGTGGCGACAGGAGCCGGGGTTGAAGTCTGAGGCTAGGCTGGGTGACATGAGACACTGTGGCCATACCACCCTGAACACGCCCCATCTCATCTGATCTTGGAAGCTAAGCAGTCAGGCCTGATTAGTACTTGGATGGGAGACATTGTCTCACAAAGAAAACAAAAACCAAAAATAACCAGGGGCGAGGCATGCCCTGTAGCTTGGTAGTGTTTGCTTAGCATTCAGGAAGCCTTAGGTTCGATCCCCTGCACCACATAAATGCTGGGGTAGTGAAACACGCTGCAATCCCACACGGGGAAGCTGAGGAAGACTGGAGGATCAGGAGTTCGGGTGGGTTTGCAATAACACAAGAAACCTGACCAAACGGCAGATAACTGGAATAACCCTGATGAAAGGCTGTCTGCAGCCTCCTTGTTGCTAATGTTTCCGAAAGTCTAAAAGAAAACATCTTTCCAGGCAGACAGTGGTGGTGCACACCTTTAATCCCGGCACTCGGGAGGCAGAGGCAGGCGGATCTGTTTGTGGCCAGCCTGGTCTACAAAGTGAGTTCCAGGAAAGAAATCTTCCCAACTTTTGTTGAAGAGAATTCATGAAGGAGCCAGCTGCCTCTGTGCTAATGAGTGGAGGACTTATAAAACTTTCTACAAACTAAAATTAGTGACAATGGCCGGTTTTATTTTAAAATACTTACTTTGGTGATTTTGTTTTTCCCATTTTCCTCTTAGTAGCAGGTGTTCTTTGTGCTCTAGGAATAAATCTGCAGGAGCAGGGCAAGATTTCTGTACAGCTCCATTCTTCAGCCCCAGGGTTGTTGGGACTAATTCTTGCTTCTGGGGGTTTAAGACCAATTTTTTGCTGTCTTTTTTGTTTGTTTATCTTTTAACTTGAACGCTTTTCTGGATTTGTTTCTGAAGCTACTGCCTCATTCACACTGTCCTTATCTTCATGATGATAAGGAGGGCTACTAGGCCACTGGCCAGTTCAGTCAAGTCCACTGAGCACTCATTCCTGCTGGCCCTGACCTGTGTGTCACTGCTGTTTTTCTCTGTCACCCATTCTTTGGAAGTGATTAAAGAAAAATTATTTTTGTGTATAAGCGTATGCTTGCATATATGTATGCGTATGTATTATGTGCATGCCTGGAGTCCACAGAGGCCAGAAGAGAGTCTTGGATCCTTTGGAGTTTCGATGATGGTGAGCTATCACATCAGTACTGGGATTCAAACCCAGGTCTCCTGTAAGAGCAACCAGTGCTTCTGCCCACTGAGCCACTGTTCCAGCTCCCCTACTCCAAACAATTGTGTGTGTGTGTGTGCGCGTGCGTGCGTGCGTGCGTGCGTGTGTGTGTGTGTGTGTGTGTGTGTGTGTGTGTAGCCATGGCTGTCCTGAAACTCACTCTGCAGACCAGGTTGGCCTCAAACTCACAGAGATCCACCTGCCTCTGCCTCCTGAGTGCTGGGATTAAAGGTGTGTGCTACCACTGTCCAGCTCCAACCGTTTTTTTTAATACTTTATGCCCATATTTTCAAACTGAACGACGCATATTCACTTAAAGGTCTTTAACCCCCCACCCCACCTTTTTTTGGGCAGTGCTGATGGAACTCAGGGTGGAATATGTGCTAGGGAAGTACTCGACCAATGAATTAAACTCCAACCCTCTTTTTTTTTTTTATGATTTATTTAACTTTATTTTATGTGTGTTGGTATGAAGGTGTCAGATCCCCTAAAACTGGAGTTAGAGACAGTTGTGAGCTGCCATGTGGGTGCTGGGAATTGAACCTGGGTCCTCTGGGAGAGCAGCCAGTGCTCTTAACCCCTGAGCCATCTCTCCAGCCCCCAACCCTCTTTTTACTTTTCGAGACAGGGTCACATTAAATTGCCCAGCTGTCCTTGTACTTGTGACCCTTCTGCCTTACTCTGCTCAGCAGAGGTTACAGCCTGTATACCAAGTTCTGTAGTTCCTGTAACTTTTTTTCCCCCAAGACAGGGTTTCTCTGTGTAGCCCGGGAACTCGTTCTGTAGAGCAGGCTGGCCTCAAACTCACAGAGATCCACCTGCCTCTGCCTCTCAGGTGCTGGGATTAAAAGAGTGCGCCACCACACTCAGCGTGACCCTATAACTTTTAATCAAAGACTGGCTCTTTTATTGCTTCATTTGGCACAAATCCAAATAGAAAACACAAATGTAATGCAGATACTGGATTCTGGGGGCAATTAATGAGTGGTACTAATCTAGGCTATTATCATTTGAGATTACCATGGAAAAACAAACTTGAAGCTTCTTAGAGAACTGGTAGTTCCACCAATGAACACCTACCCATCTTGGATATCAGCAACATATCTAATTCCCTAAGTACAAAGTTGCCAACCTCTGGTATCATACGGATGCTACAGGCATTCGTGTGTCAGCATGTTCACAAAGGAATCTGCTGCGAGAACTGCCTTGAAGGACAGACAGCTAAGGCCATCTTAACTATGCATGCATTTAAATGGGCCCGATAGTGCTCCAAAGCCGAGACAGGCAGCCTCAAAAACAACATGCTAAGCAACAGGTGTGAAGTCCTAAATGCTCTCAGAAGTGAGCAAGGCATGAAACTTGTGGACCTAATGACTTGGCAAAGGAGCCCGAGTCAGGAGAGAAACAAAGATTCTTCAACCCACAACCAGGTCCTGGTAAAGAAAGTGGCACCCAGGGAAAGAGGAGCTGCTCCTTGAGTCCCGGGAAGCCCCAAGAACCGCACGACTGAGGGAGGGCCCTAGTGGGACAGGCTTCCTGCCTTCTGAGTGGGGGTGGGGAGCTCGCCTCCTGACTTGAGTCCACTAGGGCATTTTGAGGCTACTTTTAGGAGCATGGCAGAATGTGACTTGAACCTGGGACCATCCAAACAACTAGTGGCTCTTCTCTCCTGCCTGGCTTACAGCCCTAGTTCCTGCTGCTTCGATGGTCTGGCCTCAGAGAAGTTATAAAACTACCCGAAAGTCACCTGCACTTCCCCCCAACACTGGTTCAGGGATGACAAGGGTCAGTCGGCTAGCAGGTAAGAGATTCTTAAAAAGAGAATGTCACAACCCTTTGAACTCAAAAACTTTCAAGCAATGTGGAATTTTAATGAACCAATCTTGGGAAACAAATATAATAGTATTTATATCACTAGAAGTCCTTACCAGGCATCTTTATTTAGTCACCACTTGAAGCTATTGTAGGTGATTTTAATTTCAGATTCTGATAAATACTGCTCAAATTCAGCTTTTTTTTTTTAAAAAAAAAAAAAAGAGTCCACAGTTCACTACACAAACAGAAGATAAATTCCCTTTAAATATGTCCTCTTTCCAAAACACAGGTATACACAAACCTAAAAGATGCCAGCTACAAGCAATATTAATAATGGAAGAGAATCTGAGTCTAAAGTTGTCACTACTGGCTTATCAATTCCAGAGGACCTACAAGGACAGGTCAACTACCAGTGTGGGTCTACTTTACAGGCCTTGGAAGATTCAAGAGTTTCATTAAATTTTTCTTTTTACATTTATGTGTGCGCATGTGCAAGAATGCCACTGTGCGAGTGTGGCAGTCAGTGAACACGTCCTCTCCTTCCACCATGTGGGTTCTGAGACTGAACTCGGGTTCTCAGGCTTGGTACCTTTACACACTGAGGCATCCCGCCAGTTCAAGGGTTTCCTTAAAAACAAAACAAAAAAAACAAACCCACATTGTATGTACTTGTGTGCCACAGCATCACAGCATGCATGCTCAGGTCATGACAACTTATGGGCATCAGTCCTCTCCTCTTTCCATGTGGGGTGGAGGAACTGAACTCAGGTAATGAGGTTTGGTGGCAAATGCCTTTACCTGCTGAGCCTTTTCACTGGCCCTGAGTTTTGTAAATAGTGAAAATGTAGACTGAGGTATAGCCCAGGGCTAGGGTGCCTGCCTAGTTTTCAGGAGACCCTGGGTTCCATCCCCAAGACTATAAGTAAATGAATGAGTAAATAACACAGATGCCATTTGCCACTTAAAACATTTGGAAAAAAATGCCTATGAGCCAGGCATGGTGGTGTACGCCTTTAATCCTTGAACATAGGAGGCAGAGGCAAGCAGATGTCTATGTTCATGGCCGGCATGGTATTTCCTGGCCATCCAAGGTGCATGAGTCTCAAAAAACATGCTAGTGATAAAAATGATGACATTGATGGTGGTGGTGGTGAACTGGCACGTGTGCATGGGGACAACAGAGGACAAGCTACAGAAGTCTGTTCTCTCCTTCCACATTGTGGATCCTGTCATTTGAACTCAATTCACTGGGCTTGTCCAGAAGTACCTTGTGACCTACTGAGCCAGCTCACTGGCCTAAATGGTATTTTTAAAGAAAAAAAAAAAAAATGAGTTTATTTAGTGCTAGGGATGGAGCCCAGGACTTGATGCATGCTAGGTGGATGTTCTATCATTTAGCCTCACCATAGAGCTCATAGAGAAATTACGGTACGTTTTCACTATTTAAAATATGCTTCTATAATGATATTTAATAGTATTACCCCTGTACAAATCCAAAGAACTAACATTTATAGACCAATATGGTATATATTTTAAAGAATGTATTATTGTATGGCATTGTAGGCATGTACCTACCACAGCACTCATGTGGAGGCCGACAACTCTAATCAGTTCTTCCCACTGTTATGTGATTTTATTAAAATCAAGGAACTAAACTCAAGGTGTCAGGCTACAGAGCAAGTGCCGAGCCATCTCACCACTCTTTCTAAAATTGGTGTGTTGCACGTGTGTGCCCACGTGCATGCACGTGGAGGCCAAAGGAAGACCTCAAATATCTTCTCCACAGCTCTCTACCTCACTTTCTTGAGGCCTTTCGCCGAACCACATTCACCACTCTGGCCAGGCTGGTTGGCCGGTGAGCTCCTGGGACCCAGCTGTCTTTGCTGCAGTTGAACGGTCCTGTCCAGCTTTTCACACGGATGCTCAGGGATGGCTGAGGCCCTTGTGCTTCTTCTTACCACTACGCTACCCCCTTGAAGACCAAATTTACTGCGCTTTAACAGGGCCACACTTCACCAGCACTCTCTACCACTACAGAGGGCTAGCTCAAGGACTTCTGGCCAAGGTGTAATGAGGCTAGAACAAAATCCAAACATCTCGGCAGAGTATCCGAAGATGTTTCAAGAAGAAAAGGGGCTGTTTAAATGGCTCCGTGGGTAAAGGCACACTGAATGCCAAGCCTGGCAATCTGAGTTCATTCTCCAGGACCCACAAGGTAGGAGAATAAATCCCCCTATACATACACACAAAATAAAATACAATCAAAAAGAAAATTAGAGCCGGGAGAAGGCCCAGGACGGCAGAACTCTGCACACATGGTAGGGAGTGCTGAGAGCCAACAGCACCTCAGTCCCACCCACTGCCACCAACTCAGGAATTCTGATGCTGCAGTGTAGATCCCACTCACTCTCCCAACCAACCATCTCCACTCACAATGGAGGTATCATTAAAACCTTTGCAGGAGCTGGGCGGTGGTGGCACATCCTTTAATACTTAGGAGGCAGAGGCAGGCAGATCTCTGAGTTTGAAGCCAGCCTGGTCTACAGAGTGAGTTCTAGG
Source organism: Peromyscus maniculatus bairdii (assembly GCF_049852395.1). NCBI lineage: Eukaryota > Metazoa > Chordata > Mammalia > Rodentia > Cricetidae > Peromyscus > Peromyscus maniculatus. Next base: position 44,175,482 of record NC_134859.1, read on the forward strand.
ACAGCCAGACTATAGAGAAACCCTACCTCGAAAAAACCAAACCAAACCAAAATGAAACCCTTTGCAGAAGGGGAAATTGGTAGAGAGCACACATTAACATTCAAGGGATTAAAACAAAAAAGGTAACTTTAATGCAATAATAACAATAATCTGAGGATAAATAAATCCACAACAGACTCTAAAGTTTGATTTTTGTTTTCTTTCTTTTGCAGAGACTGGTTTTCTGAAAGCAATAGGACTGAAGATGTTAACACTGAATTTCTCAATGTCCAGGTGGAACCGGCGTGGGACTGGCATGGTACTTCCTGCTGCCCTCTTCATAGGCCAAGGTGACAATTCTGTTAGCTCAGGATGGCGTTAGTTTCAAGAGAAACTGGAGGGCTTGTTTCCTGAATCATCTTCTTGTGAGCCCATACTCTGCGAAGGGGAAGGCAAGTGGTGTGCTGTGACTGACCCTACCAGGACTTGGGAAAGCAGGCATGCCAGCTACTCGGCCTGTCTCCCCTGCAGAAAGCCACCTGGGCCTTCCCTCGCCACACTCACAGGCAGTGCCTGACAAGCACCTCTGTGAACTTATGGGTACTGGTTTTTAACAACAGTGAACTTCTGTTTAATAAATGAAATCATGTTTTTGTGCTTAATGGTAGTAGCCCTCTGTGTCCACCCGTTTCAAATGAGAAGAGCCCTGTTTACCTTTTGAACAAACTGGGGATTCACCGTGATCTCCTGGTCCATGGCCTTCAGCCGTTCATCCAACTCTATACACTTTAGCATCTGTGCAAGAGCCAGAGAATCATGGTCAGCAAGGGGCTTTGGTGAGTCACAGCCTCTGTAACCGACTGTAGTGGGGGGCCAGAGACTCACAGTCACTGATCTGAAAGCCTCAGCTAAGGGCTTCTGAAGTCCAAACATGAGGATTCAAACAGTAAATACATGTACTATATACTACCCAATATCCCAGAGCTGAAAAAAACTACCTTCAGTAAAACCCATCAGCATCTGCCTCACTGAAACCGATTTCACACATATACATACACATACACACACACACACACACACACACATTTATTGTGTATATGTGCACACATGTAAGCACAAACACATGTGCCATGGTGCATCTGTGGAGTCAGAGGAAAACCTGAAGATGTCAGGTTCTTTCTTTTTTTTTTTTGGTTTTTTGAGACAGGGTTTCTCTGTGTAGCTTTGCACCTTTCCTGGAACTCGCTTGGTAGTCCAGGCTGGCCTCGAACTCACAGAGATCCACCTGCCTCTGCCTCCCGAGTGCTGGGATTAAAGGCGTGCGCCACCACCGCCCAGCTGTCAGGTTCTTTCCTTCTACCATGTAGGTCCCAGGAACTGAACTCAGGTGGTCAGGCTTGATGGCACATGCCTTTAACCATTGCTGAGCAATCTTGCCAGTTCTAAATGAAGGTAACATTTTAGGTGACATTTTGATATCCAGGAATTATTTAAAAAAAAAAAAAAGAGTAATAAAGTTCTACTTTTTACTATGTGTTATTTTTTAGGATTCCTGGGATTTTTCTTTAAAAAAAAAAAAAAGTATGAGTACTTAAGTGCACTAAAGTGAACCATGTGTGTGCAGTTCTTGCAGAGGTAAAAAGAGCATGAGATCCCCTAGAACTGGGGTTACAGATGGTTGCTGCTTATGGGTGTTAGGAACCAAACTCATGTCCTTCCTCTGGAAGATCAGCCAGTGCTCTTAACCTCTGAGCCATCTCTCCAGCCCTATCCTGGGAATTTTGTTGTTGGCTCTAGTGTTCAGTCTTGCTATATAGTCCAGGTTGGCCTCAGACTCACAGTCATCTGCCTCCCAAACATCAGGATTAAAGGCACAGGCAGCCACGCAGAGCCAGCTTTTAATTTATGTAACATGACCTCACTCATTTCCTTCCTCCAAGGTCCAGATGATCCAACTTACTCCCAGACCCCAAAGCAGCCCTTAAGAGCAGCAGGCCCTCACACAAAAGGCAGGCTATGGCTGTGGACCATGTTGCTGACACGGCACCCCTGCTCTAGATGCCCAGGGTATTGCTGCTGCTGACCTGGGAGATGCCTTCTGATCTCCCACCTCAATGTCCACAGAGACAAGTCCACACACTGGCAGTCAGGCACAAGTGAGACACTAGATCCCTTGAGTGTTTTTGGAATTCAATTAGGTTTTGGTAATCTATTTGGAAAAATCTATCCTACCATTTAGTATACGGATCCAATCAATCGAGAAGAGTTTCCAGCAGTCACTTTGAAATTAACATTGCAGGAACTGTGTCCACTCGCTGGGAACTGCCTATAAAACACTACTCTGGAGCACAGGAGGCCAATACAGCAGCTCAATCACCCATCAAAAATGTCCAAACACAGGGCGGTGGTCGTGCACGCCTTTAATCCCAGCACTTGGGAGGCAGAGGCAGGCAGATCTCTGTGAGTTCGAGGCCAGCCTGGTCTATAGAAAAAGTTCCAGGACAGGCTCCAAAACTACACAGAGAAATTTAGTCTCAGGGGAAGAAAAAAAACAAAAAGCCCAGGCAAATCGCTTACCTCTTGATCAATGTTATGAAGCATGGCTGGGTTATTATATTTTTCAGGATTATCATGGAAACTGACCATACCGTCCTTCTGATTAATACTTGCAAAAATTTCCCCATCTTCTATCTAAAAAAAGAAAGAAAAAGAAGGAAACCATCAAAGTTTAGACCTGACTCAGAATATATTGTCAGTGATAACCAAAGGTGGAAAAGCAAAGCATAAGTCTTGCCGTGTCACCCAGACTCACCTCAAACTCACGACCCTTCTGTCTCAGACATGGATCTAGGTCACAGGCTGGCTACTTAAAAAAAAATATGTATCGATGTTTTGCCTGTAGAGTAACCCTTGCAACTAGTTACAGATGGCTGTGAGCCACTCTGTGGGTGGTAGGACTCAAACCCACATCCTTTTGAAGAGCAAGTTCTCTTCTTAAGCCCTGAGCTCAATTACACACGCATTTGAAGTACTATCTATTTATTCAGTGTTTATTAAATGCTATATGCTAGGCATCATTACAGAGAGATGCCCAGTAGACGAAAGCTGACACTCGCATACACAACCTCTCCATGGCTGTTTTACCTACCTCCACACCTCTGTCTCTCCCTTCTCCTCTCACTCTCTCCCTTATTTATTGACATAGGGTCTCACTATGTAGCTCTGGCTGGCTTGGACTTCATTATGTAGACCTGGACAACCTCAAACACAGTGATCTGCCTATATCTGGGATTAAAGGCAGGCCTAACACTCTCATGTTTTTTATTTATTTGGTTTTCTTTGAGACAAGAGTTTTACTTTATAGTCCAGGCTGGCTTTAGCTTGAGATCTTTCTGCCTCCACCTCTCAAGTGCTGGAATTATAGGCACATGCCACCACCATGCTGGCTTAACAAACTATTATATCACTGTGTTCTAAAAACATTTTTATTACTTATGTGTAGTGAATATTTTATTATTTATGGCACTGCAGGAGTGCAAGTGCCAGCAGAGCCAGGAGAGTACCTCTAATTCCTGAGAACTGGGGTTACAGACAGCTGTGAGCCACCACTGAGGGTCCTCTGGAACAGCAGCCAGCATGCTCTTACCCACTGAGCCATCTCGCCAGCCCCTTTGTTAATCATGTTCAAGTCAACAATTCAGTGGGATTTAACTGTTTTCAGTCACCACCTCTACTTAGTTCCTAAACATCTGCAACTGTCTCAAGACATTCACCCACCTGAAGCCATTCCCTAGCCTTCATCTTCCCAGCCTGGCAATCACTAACCTGCTTTTTCTCTATGAATGTGCCTGTACCAGACTTTTTTCTTTTGAGACAGGATCTCATGTAGCCACACATGGATCTCATGTGGCCACACACTCTATGTAGCCAAAGGATGAGTTTGAACTCCTGATTCTCCTATCTTTACCTTCCATGTACTGGGGATTACACATGTGCAATCCTATATACAGCTTGAATTAGATATTTTCTATAATGGCAATGTATCTTTTTTTTGTTTTGTTTTGTTTTAAGACAAGGCTTCTACATGTAGCTTTGGAGCCTGTCCTGGAACTCACTCTGTAGTCCAGGCTAGCCTTGAACTCACAGAGATCTGCCTGGCTCTGCCTCCCGAGTACTAGGATTAAAGGTGTGTGCCAACACTACCCAGCACAGCAATGTATCTTAGAGGTTCTTTTTTTTTTTTTTTTTTTTTGTCTCAGTTTATTTAATGTTAAGGCTCCATCTTTCTTTTTCCATCTGCAGAGCTAAAGATTAAAGCCCAGGCTTCACACATGGCAGGTGGGTACTACAGCACTGAGCTACAGTCTCAGCTTGCTTTGTTTTTCTTTTTCGTGGTGGATTTGTGTTTTTGAGACTGAATCTTATATATATATCAGCCCAGGCTGGCTTAGAACTAGAGATCCTCCTGCTAGTGCTGAGATGACAAGTGTGTAGCACTGTGCCCAGCTCTGCCCTTGCATTTTTAAACAGTGTGTCATAGTCACATAATTTATTTTTCTTATTTTTACTGTTGCTACTGTCTGAGACAGGGTCTTACTCTACAGCCTTGGCTGGCCTGAACTCACTATGTAGATGAGGTTGGTCTTGGACTCACAGGACTGACCTGACCCTGCCTCAAGTGCTGAGTGATGATTTCTATTACTTCTGCATTTTAAAACATGAGGCTACAACATGCTTTTGTTTCATCAGTGGAAATTACGCTCTGCTTTTTCTGCAATCTTTTCTACTACTGCTGATTTCAAAGTAATTTCAAGGTCTGTCACTGTTTTAGTTACATCAGTGACTGGGGACTTATCTCACTGACACAAAGTTACAAAAGCAGTAGCAAACAGAAGTCCTGATAGCTATTTTGATCCCTAAAAATACTCCATGGTCTTTGTTCTGTTTTGAAACAAGGTATCACTCCATAGGCAGGGCTGACCTATACCCCACTCACCACCCATTAGGAAACCCAACATAGCCGGATGCCATAACAATCCTCCTACTTTAAGCTCCTGACTGCTATAATTACAGAATGAGCCACTGTGCCCAGCTTTCCAGTGTGACTACTGTTTGGCTCACTTGTGAGCAATGGAACAAGCTGTCTAAAATGGTCATTCTTTGCTTTGGAAGAGACAGTAGATGAGTTTAACGAGATAGCAGTTCCAGCCCAAAGAGTATTAATAGAATTCAGAGTTCTCTAACAATAGATGTAAGTTACTGCAGACTTAAATTCCATCCGGACTATGGTTCACCACAACAGCACTTTTTGTAACCCAGAATAGAAAATGAACTCGATGGCCACATAGTTAGAATGGAAGGACAGCGTGACACTACATCCTGAAAAGAGAAGAACTATAAATACATCTACATGCATGGCTCTTACAAAGCATGCATCATCCACCTTTCAGATAAAGCTTGAAACAAACAACCAAACAAACTGTTAGAAGTCAGAACATCACCGAACTTTTTAACTAGGGCTAGGGCTGGAAGCTGGTTATATTTTGTACCTTCACGGATATCTTCGTCTTTTGAAAATGTTTTAGTGGGGGATGGAGCAATGGATCAGTGGTTAAGAGCACCGGCTGTTCTTCCAGAAAACCCAAGTTCTATACCCAGCACCCACATGATGGCTCACAACAGTCTAGAACTCCAGTCTGAGGGGATCCAAAGTCCTCTTCTGGGGGTACTACATGCATGTGGTGCAGACAAAACACCCACACACAAAATAATAAATTTTAAGAGAGAAAATGTGTGCAGTGGAATACCCATTTAAGTGTACCTTTATGCACATTACCTAGTAAAATGGTAGCTTAAGAACCCTGCCTCACCAGCCTGTCGTCCAGGGCCGCAAAGTCTTTTAAAGGTTTGTTTTATGTGTATATGTCTGTGTAAGTGTGTGCCACATGTCAGGTGCCCTCAGAGGCCAGCCAGAATTACAGGCAGTTTATGAGGTGCTAGACATGGATGCTGAGAACTGAACTCAAGTCTTCTAGAAGAGCAACAAGCCCTCTAAATCATTAGCCTTAAACGTTTATGATGTAAGCTGGTTGCCGTGTGTGTGTGTGTGTGTGTGTGTGTGTGTGTGTGTGTGTGTGTATGTGTGTGTGTCTGTCCTAGCAGTCTGTCAGTTCTACTGCCACGTGCAGCCAGACTGATACTGCCCACAAGGAGAGATGGGACTTGACTGAGAATGGAAATCAATACGGCAAAGCACACTGCTTCAGCTACTATTTATTTATTTATTTATTTATTTATTTATTTATTTATTTATTTATTGGCAAGACTTTCTTGATGTTGAGGGTGCTTCAGCATACATACTTGTAATCAAATGATCCTATCACAGATCAGCATAATAGCACTACTTTATGTTTTTTGTATCTGAAATATTTCAGGGAAATTTCAATTGACTTAAATATAATAAATAAGGAACTTAAACTGGATACAACCATGGTGTATATTGTACAAGTACATTTAACTGTCTGAGTGTCCTCAAGGATTCACTGTGACTGAAACTTTGTCTACAGGGTGGTAGGTACTATTTGGAGAGCAGAAACTTTAGGAGAAAAGGCCTAGTGGGAGGGCTCTAGGGGTGTATCTTTGCAAGGAACTATGAAACCCCCGTCCTTCTCTTCTGGTTTGCTCCTTACATATGCTCCTATCATCATGTGCCACCTTCACCAAAGGCCCGACCAATGAGACCATCTCATATTGGACCCAAAATGTGAGCTACATTAATCTTTTCTCTTCATAAAGTTACTTGTCTCATTCACTTCTCTGCAGTAATGCAGCCATGACTAGGAAATCTGACTTAAGGAAATAGACCAAAATGTCAACAGTGGTTGATTTTGAACATTCACTTTTTAAAAACTTCTTATTTTTTTCATAATGAACACCCACTGCTTTTTCTAAGAACAAAAATCCACTAGTTAAAACTTTTAAAACATACTTACCATGTGTAGGACGTATTTCTCTGCCTCCTGAGGTCCAGATAACTGCACACGACTTGCCATATCTTGTAACGATAGTGTTAAAAAGGTCTGCAAATCAGAAGTCAATTAATCACACATAGAAATGGAAAAAAAACTATGTACTGAATGTGTTCTGCATTATTTCCATTGCTATATAAGATAAATCTTTCTTTGTGAAAATGACTTGTGGGCTGACGAGATGGCTCACTGAGTAACGGTGCCCATTGCCAGGTCTGACAACCTGAGTTCAGTCCCGACACCCAAATGGTGGAAGGAGATAACTGGTTCCCATGTGTTGTTCTCCACATGCTTTCCACTCATGTGTACAAGTACACTCATATAAAACCAGTAAATGTTTAAAAACCACTTGAAATGAATGAAACCAGTGGTCTTAGCGGTCACTCTCCAGAGGAGTAACCAGAAACAGTTAATTCCCTATACATGAATGGCCAGTTTTAAATTAAGAAAAAAGTCAAGTATTAAGGACTATGCAAACGTGGAAAAGGAAGTCAAAGGGACATTCTCAGAGAGAAATGCTCATTCTCACATCATTAGGAAAACCATACTAAGGCTGCATTTTCCACTGGTCAGCTAGTGGGAGAGGATCTGCAGTATCTGTGATACAGGCTTAGGTTGCTATGGAAAGAGGCTCAGGACATACTGAGGAAAAGAAGGGGAGACTGGCATGCTCCTTGTAGATGACTGTCTTCACAAAAACAAAGAGAAGAGACATGAGAGGAATCTAAAACCTAATGTCCAGCCAGGTATGTTTAAACACACTCAGGAGGATGAGACAAGTGGATCTCTGTGAGTTCAAGGCTAGCCTGGTCTCATTAGCAAGTTCTAGGCCAGAGAGGGCTACACAGTGAGACCGTCTCAAAAACAAAAACAACCAACTAGTGTCCAGACACAGTGACAGAAGAGTAACCCCTCTACAATGGATGTGGCAGGTAAAACCCCCATTCAACAATTCCTACACCTGGCCACCTTGGGACAGGGTTTCCATCACTAACATTAATGCATGCATGGTCTATCTGCTGAGGCTTCTATGAACAACTTCTTTCTGATTTTCTAGTAAGAAAGAAGCTTCATTTAACTAGAAACTCCTTTCTCTTGTCTGCTACTATTACTCAGGTACTAGCACCTGATGCCAAGTGTAACTACCACCATCAGAGATCTGCCCTTTGGGGTGGACAATGTCCTGCCTTCCTCACTTTATGGTGGTCCTCCTCTAGATGTCCTGAAGAGTGCTCATGAACTCAGTATTTTATGACCTACCATTTGCTGGCACACGAAGGACCCAGAACACATGAGTTATGAGCCACTTGCCTCAGCTTGACCTCACCACTTTAAGAGCCTCCTTATTTGATTCGATTCTTTTTTCTTAACATTTTATTTTTCTTTTGTGTGCTTATTTTGTTCCAGATTACCCTATCTGAACTAGAAAACATTTGACTATACTGCTACCTCAAAAGTACAAGCTGGTAACTGGATCACAGTGTCAACTGTAACTGATGGTTTTCACAGCAATGCCTGCATACATTTCAAGACAAGGTCTCACTATGTAGCCCTGGCTGGCCTTGAACTCAAGAGATCTGCTTACCTCTGCCTTCCAAGTGCTGGAGTCCCAGGCATGTGCCACCATACCCAACCATATTAGATTTCAGTTGGTTTGTCTAGCTGACAGGTTACATTTGTTTCTCAACTTTTCTGAGAGGCTTTCCTTTGTCACAGTCTTTATTTTCCTCTTACAAATCAACCTCTTACCAATTCTCTGCTGACTTCTCTGAATCAGGAAGCTACCACTATTCTTTGTAGAGTCTAGACTATTGCGAGGAATTCCTCCTGCTAATCAGTGACAGCTCCTTACTCCCCTTTCTCCTCTAGACCTTGTGTCCCCAATGGCCTGTCTACCTCCACCTGCCCAATTCCCTACTCTGCTTCTTTAGCTTCTCATCCAAAAGCATCCACCCTCACTTTCTGCTGCTAGGCATCCTGGCTACAGCTTGATTTTGCTCCTACAACTTTTCCTACTACCAGCTACTGATGATGTGGGCAGAGCCTGGGAATGGGACCCTATCATTTCACCAGCTGTCACTGTCAGGTTATGAGCATACTCCTTACCCAACAGCCAAGTGCTATTTAAGCTTCTCTTAGTACAATTCCTATTACTTGCAGCATACACTTTTAAAAAATTTTATTTTTATTTTATGTGCACTTGTTTTGCCTACATGTATGTTAAGTGTGAAGGTGCCAAGTCCCCTGAAACTGGATTTACAGACAGTTGTGAGCTGCAATGTGGGTACTGGGAATGGAACCCAGGTCCTCTGGAAGAGCAGTCAATGCCCTTAATCGCTGAACCACCTCTCCAGCCCCAGCATCCACTTTTTAAACAGGGGATTTAAATTTATATGCTTCTCTTCACAGTTCAAACACTTATAAAGAGCGTATCCCCCTCCCCCCCCAATCAGAGTCTTGCTATGCTGCTCCAGCTAGCCTTAAGAATCCTCCCTCATCAGCCTTCCAAGTAGCTAGGACTATATGCACATGCCATTAGGCCCAGCAGGCATTTCTTATCATCAGAACCCTTCAACATAAAAATGAAGACAGGACACAGTGGAGCACACCTGTAACTCCAGCTCTCTGGAGGCTAAGGCAGGAGGATCATGAGTTTAAGGCCCACTTGGTCAACACAGCAAAATCCTGTCTAAATAAATAAATAAAAAGTTCCTTACATCCTATGACTTAACCACATGTGGCTCATCTAACTCTGGACTAGATGGTAATGTCAGTCTTCTCAAGTCTAAGCAGAGATCAGCACAGCCTGAGAAGTTCAAGGCCAGTGATCGCTAGCCACCCACCATTCCCCACTTAGAACTGATGACCCCTTCAGGGCTACTTCTCTGCCTCCCAGTGTAGCCGTATCGCCTACCTTTCTTCCTCTTCACCTGCTCCTCTTCTCAAATACCCTGCTCTAGCCCTGAAAAGACCAAAAGGTATCAATCAAACTCTTTCTAAGAACCCAGCTGCAACAGATTCTCTCTTAGTGTAGAAATCCTGCCACACTTTATCCTGTACCTGCTTCCTCTGTGCTGAAGAGGAAAAGAAAAGGAAACCAGGTCCAAGGACAGACAGAGCCACCTCCAGGGGGCAGCACCTGCCTCACCTTTGTTAGCCTCTGAATGTTCTTCTTATAGAGAGATGACAGGCACTGCTTCACCAGGCCCATGTTGTTATCTCGAGTGAAAGTTTCACTGTGCTTGTTCACCAGGTTCCGGAGCTCTGACGGGTTATTCGTTGAATAAACTTGTGCTAACTCATGGTAAGCGTTGCTGAGAGGCTAGAGGTTTAAGGTAAGAAAAAAATTATAGCAGTTTGTTTTGAGACCATACAATGCATATTGCACTTTATCTAAAACAAATGATTCTTTTTAAGACCAAGGACAGAAATCCACTAAGAAATAATTTATTATTAATAACTTACAAAGACACACATCTTTTCTCTATCAGTGGTTCTACTTTTTGTACTGGTAAGTTAAATGAGAAAAATGAAGTCAAAATCATTATTCCCAACTGCCTCTCACCCCACATTCTCTACCAGGTGCAACAGGACAACTTGCTATTTCCATTCAGGAACTGGGCAGAGCAGAAAGAATGTAGAAGGGCCCAAGCACCACCATCAGACTGAAACTGATTCAAATGCACCTCTGACTGGTCTTGTCTTACCATCCACATTAGAGTAAGTTAACTAATTCTTAGGAGTACCCTCGGAGCTTTGAAGACAATCACTTTACAAAAGGCATTTCTCCTACAGCAGGTCTACTGTCTGCTCAGGGCCACTAGAGAGCTCAGTAGCTCTCAATGGTGCTCTGATTATGTCTCCCCTAAAAGGATCGCACTCATCACTTTCCCATGGAGCACTTTTAGCTACCTTCCCCTTTTGTGGGGGACAAGGCAGTCAAGTGTCTTGAAAGCCATGAGGAGCTCTAAGGCAAAGTTCAGGTGGCCATTTGTCAACAAATCAGCATGATATCAGACCGATGTCCCTAAAATTCTGAGGGTCTTTTTATTTATTTATTTTTTGAGACAGGTCTCTCTATGGAGCACCAGCTGTCCTGGAACTCTATATAGACCAAGTTGGCCTCAAATTCACGGAGATCCGACTGGCTCTGCCTCCTGAGTACTGGGATTAAAGATGTGCATTATCATGCCCAGCCTTAAAATTTTGAGTTTCATGATAGAGTGACATTATTATCAAAAGCACTGCAATCTCCTAACTCTTTGCAACTGCTCAATTTAAAAAGAAGTCATAGCCTGGTGGTGGAGGTGCACACCTTTAATCCCAGCACTTGGAAGGCAGAGGCAGGTGATCTCTGAGTTCGACACCAGCCTGGTCTATAGAGTTCCAGGGACAGTCAGAGCTACAGAGAAACCCTGTCTCCAAAAAACAAAAACAAACAACAAAAGAAAGAAAGAAAAATAAGTGAAATAAAAAGAAGTCATGAGCATATGGTATTTATTTAATTTTTTTTGCAGAGCTGGAGATTGAACCTAGGGTCTTGAGCATGCCAGGCCTCAGCTATGTCCCCAGCCCACATGTATGTATTTGTCATGTGCACACACATGCATGTGTCCAAACGAAGGCCAGAGGTCCATCTTATGTGTAATTTCTCAGGAGCCATCCACTTATTTGATGACACAAAATGTCTCAGTAGGACCTGAGACTCGCCTAAGGTTAGTGAGCCTTAGGAACCACTTGGTTTTGCCTTGTTCAACTTTTCACATGGGTTCTAGGAATCAAACTCACGCCAAGTACTTTATCAACTAAGCTATCTCCCCAATCCTCTTTCTATATGCACTTTAAAACAAACAAACAAAACAAAACAAAAAACCAATTCATTATTTTATTTTTAAACCTTGTCCCAAAGTTTGGTTGTCAGGGAGACCTGGAACAAGACAGTAGTTAAATAGAGCTTCAGTAAGGCATCCTAATATTTGAATAAATTAAAGTTCAATCAAATCGGAACTACATTTGCAATATTTTCACTAAAATGTAATAAAGAAATACAACATACAAATCCCCCCACCACAAGAGCTTAAACACCTACAGTCTAAGTCCAGAGCAGGGTCTGGAATCAGGCTTTACAAGACTGCATTGTTACTGGGGGGAAGGGGAGGGGGAAGAACAAGGGAATCCGTGGCTGACATGTAGAACTGAACTGTATTGTAAAATAAAATAAAAGAAAAAAAAGACTGCATTGTTACAATGTCTTCACATACAAACTACTATAGAATGTAAGAAAATCAGTTTTATTTTTAAAACTTACCTTAATAAATCTACCCACAATCTGAGATGTGTACTTAGGCAGCTGTTGTACTTTGCCAAGTAATATCAAAGACACTAAAATATACTTTTTATATGATTCCAACATGATATGGCTGACTGCCATGGCTGGAGTAGTAATAGCCTGAGCAAAAGAAGAATGAGGAGTGTGAAGAGATGGCATAATACAGCAGGAAACACCAACTGAGTACATGTATCCCTTTATTATAAAACGACAAGACTTAAATATCCATTATTATTAGGATATTTTTATTACATCTATTTATTTACTGAGTGTTCACATGTGCATACACCAGTGAACATTTAGTCAAAGGAGACATCCGTGGGAGTGACTCTCTTCCCACATGTGGCCCTTAGGACCAAACCCCAGTCAGGAGGCTGGGCAAGTACCTTTACCTGCTGAGCCACTATTTTAAAAGGGGGAGGTGTGAAAAGTCCCCAACTACCTCCAAGTCTGCTCTGAGTTTTCTGCAGCTGGGGAAACGGCGTAGGTGGGCTCATCCCCAGTACAATGGAGAAGCCTCACTCTGGGAAAACAATCTTGATCAAGGTGTCTCCCCTGCCAGGTTCAGTATATAACACTTTTGGTTTTTGTTTTTTTTTTTTGAGATAGACACTTGCTATGGCCCATGGCTGCCCTGGAAATCAAGAAGTGCCTACCGAGCTCCTGTGTATATGCCAGCATTTGTGGCTTGTGGCAGCTTTATTGATATATAACTCACAGTACAAAATTAGTTAATTAAATTAATTAATTGTTTTTTCAAGATAGGGTTTCTCTGTATAGTTTTGGAACCTGTCCTGGATCTCGCTCTGTAGACCAGGCTGGCCTGGAACTCACAGAGACCTGGCTCTGCCTTCTGAGTGCTGGGATTAGAGGCGTGCGCCACCACTGCCCAAAATTTACACCTTTGAAGTATATAATTCAGTGGTTTCCACTACCTTTACTAGTTTGTGATACAATTCCCATTATCTAATTCTAGAAGACCCCAGTCCCTCAAAAAGAAAGCCCTCCTCATCAGCAGTCATCGTTCCCCTTCCTCACAACCTCAGGCACCCACACTCTACTTTCTGTCTCTGGACACTTGTACAAAAGGCATCATAATAGGTGATCTTTTGTGACTGACTTCTTTACCTCAACAAGTGTTCAGTCCTGAGGCCAGCACCTCCCTTCTTTACATGGTTAAATGATTCTGCAGGTGGACGTTCTTCAGCTGATGAGTATGCTGGGCTGTTCCTACCTTTTGGTTCTACATGTTTTTATGTGTACAGTGTTTTTTATTTCTCTTGAATATATTCTTAGGAGTGAAACTGCTGGGTCACATGCTTTATTATAATTGTTTTTGTTTGTCTTTTGGTGTTTAGAGTTCAAGCCAAACCTTGAATTTATGAGCAAGGTAGACACTCTTCCACTAAGCTGAGTCCTCAGATCCTGAGCTTTGTCTCCCCCCACCCCACCCCCAGACACGGTTTCTCTGTGTAGTTTTGGAGCCTTTCCTGGATCTTGCTCAACAGACCAGGCTGGCCTCGAACTCACAGAGATCCGCCTGGCTCTGCCTCCCAAGTGCTGGGATTAAAGGAGTGCGCCACCACTGCCCGGCACCTGAGCTTTATCTTAACTGCTGAACTCTTTCCCAAAGTGCCTGTCATTCTGCAATCCTGCCCACAATTATGAGGGTCCTAAATTCCCTGAATCCTTGCTAACAGACTATCCTTGCCTGTCTTTTTAAACCTTAGCTCTCCTAGTATGTAAGAACCAGCAACACTCTGGGATTGTTCTGATCACAAGTTCAGAACCACATCACAGTCTTTAGAGAACTGATTACCTGCTCATAAAAGTAGAGTGCTCTTTCAAAGTTCTTCAGTCCCGTATAGATCATCCCTCCGTAATAATAGTAGCACAGAAAGTGTTTTGCATCATAGGCTCCATTCTCTTTACAGATATCCATCATATCCACATCAAGATATGGAAGGGCAGGTTTAAAGCACTTTGCTAGTAAACAAAGCTATAAAGAAATTTGTATTAAATCATTTTAAATTTCACCATGGCAGATTTAAAAGAAAACTCAGAGTCCAAAATTTTAAGATAATATTATTTTGCTTTACAGTTGATTAATGACATAAAATTAACACATTATATTTCATTTTCTTAACCTCTAGAATAAGAAAGCATTTCCTGATGGGTGTGGTCATTCACACTTATATCCTCAGGAGGCTGAAGCAGAACTGCTGCAAATTCAAGGCCAGCCTGGGCTACAGAGTAAGATTCTCTTTAAACAGAAAAGAAGCCAGGCAATGATGGTGTAAGACTTTAATCCCAGCACTCAGGAGGCAAAGGCAGGCTGATCTCTGTGAGTTCGAAGCCAGCCTGGTCTACAAAGTGAGTTCCAGGACAGCCAGGGCTATTACACAGAGAAACTCTGTCTGGGGGAAGAAAGAAAAAAAAAAAAAAAAAAGATAAAAATAAAACAAAGTAAAAACACTAAGGTAGAACAAATCACAGATAAACTGAAAATCAGAATTTCACAGACACAGTTCAGTACCCATCCACCACTCATGAGTTTCTGGATGAGCGAATAGAATTCATTTTCGATTCACTGAACTAGTAAAACAAAAACAGACCAGTACTGCCTTCAATCCCAGCACTTGGGAGGCAGAGGCAGATGGATCTTTGTGATTTGAGGCCTGCCTGGTCTACAAAGAGAGCTCCAAAACAGCTAGAGCTACAGAGAGAGAGAAACCAAACACCAAAACAAATGCACAAGTACACAGGGGACATGATGTACCCAACAAGGGCCACAGTGGAGAGGCCTGCACTCACTGTGGAGCAGCCCTCGTCTAAAAATTAGATAAGGGGCACTTTGAAAAAATGAAAGATGTTAAGAAAAAGGAACATGTCGGTAGTCCACACCACAAACACTCCACAGTCTAGCTCCAGTGCGACCTATTCATATTACAGAAGGCTATGTAGCATAATGCACATCACATATTCATCTCCAAGATGCATTAAATAGGAAAAAGCAAACTATATGGAAATCCACACATTACTGGGATTTGTGGGCTTTGTTTTGTTTTTTAAAGAAAAAGTAGGTGTATACACTTGCTTGTATGTGTAAACGATTTTTAGAAGAAATGCACAAGAAAGTACTAACGAAGGCTGTAGGGAAGAGGGGCTGGCTAAAGAAACCCACCCTGACCCTGGAGCCCAGAACTAGGGAAAGATGGTTTGGATCAGAGCCATCTCTGCCCCTGGCCAACCAACCTGTGAAACCAACCAATCACAGAGCAGGAAAGTAGCACCCTGGCCCAGGAGCCCAGAACCAGGGAAAGAAACACAGCCTGGGTTTGGGACCTGAGCCAGAGAAATGAACACTCTCTCCCCAAACCCAGAACCAAGGAAACATGCCTGACTCTGAAACCAGTACCAAAGAAACACTCTTGGTCCCTGGAATCAGTCAGTGAAAGAAATATGCCCTGGCCTTAGAATTAGTGTCAAAAAGCCAAGAAAGGCCTGTGAAAGAAACACAGTTTGGCTCTGAAATCAGGGCAATCTCTGCCCATAGCTTACAAAACCGACCAATCTCTGGGCAGAAAAAAAACTAACCAATCCCTGGTTGACTCTGTCCCAAGACATCCTATATAAACCACACTGCCTGGTCAGTTGTGGGCTGTTCTCTCCACCCTGGCAGAGGCAGCTACTCTCCTGGACTCCTCCTTCCCAAATAAATCTCTTTCTCAAAGGAGTTTTGGGTGTGAAGATCTTCATTCACTGGTGCAGAGAAAAACCTTGCTGAGATGTCCCATAGTAAAGAGAGCAAGGAGGAGCTGAACAGAAAAACCTTGCTGAGACGTCCCTCAGTGGACAGAGCAAAGGAGAGCTGAAAAAATAACACTTTTCTCTAGAGCCATTTCTCCAGGGGTTTCCCCTTTTGCCGAGTGAAGCAAAAGAAGCAACATCTTAACTGAAGAAGAAGCAGAGCTCTGCTGGGAAGCCCCCTTAAGTGGGGGCTGAGCAAAGCTCAGCTGTAGCGGCTCTCTAGGAGGAGCAGGATTGCTATATCCTGCGGGGAGACCATCCCCCACCACACCAGGTACAGACCGACTCTCCCGAACAGTCAGGATACCCTTCCCTGCTGAGCTGTCCCAGCAGCTCGAGATATCTGGGATACCTCCAGGGCTGCTGTCTCATCACAGCTCCAGCCGTCACCTGACTCCCCAAGTGGCCAGGATACTTCTCCCCCAGAGTTGCAAAACTCCCATTTTGGTGCCAAAATCCAGGACCAAACCCACAGAGCTACAACCAACTTTGAAAAGAACTGTGGCTAGCAACAGTGCAGGGAGACCTCATCATACCTCCTCACATTAGGGAGTCTTTTGGACTTTGAGTTACTTAGATCAAGATAAATAAAAAATGTATCAAGATACAAAACATTGCCTGTGTTTTTACTCTAAGTTCCATAATTTAGTGAACAGAAAATGACTTAAATTTCAAAAATGCTACAACCGTTATGATGATCCTATTTGTAAGCCCCATCCTCCATATTTCAACCCCTACAAGACACTCTACACCCATTATCTCTACACCACAAGTGCCCACGACCAGCCTCACACCAATACCAGGTGTTATCACATACTTGCTGCATACCTGGCAGAGATCGGCATGGACTGAGGTCAGCTGGTTCGTATTCATCTGCATCTTGTCTATGGCTTGCTTAAGGATGCCAATTCCTCGAAGGGGCTGTCAGAAATGACATCTCTTTCAGATAAGTTCTCAAAGTTGGCAGCACATTGGATCTTATGTTGTCACTTACAAATAAAAAACAACACTAATTGATAGGTTCCTTCCGTAGCAATAAGGTTTCCATACTATGTCAGGAAATGTCTGCCTCTATTTAGTTAGAAAGTGTTTTGATACGTTTCTTGGAATACTTAGTTTCAACATCATTTTTAAATCAACTGAGTATCAGTAATAAACTGTACTATTTTCTTGAGGGTGGGGGAGATGGCTCAGGTGGTAAAGTTCTTGCCATATAAGTACCAGGATCTGAGTTCAATCCCCAGAACCCATGTAAAAGCTGGATGTGACAGTACACACTCAGAATTCCAGCACTCAGGAGCCAGAGATAGGAGGATCTCTCTGGTTTTCTAGCTAGCTAGTCTAGACAGTCAGAGGGCTCTAGATCCATGAGAGACTATCTCAAAAAAACAAGGTAGAGAGTGAATGAAGAAGATATCCAGTGCCAACCTGTGACCTCAGCATACATGGCTACATGCATACAAAACTAGAGTACTTTCCTAATAGTTAAACAAAGAGAACTTTTCTGCATCATTCACCACAGATTAGCACCGTAACTTAGAAGCTAAGCTTGTGAATGATGGTACTAGCATGTTTTCACACAGAGTATTAGCCCTCAAGACTCAATTTATAACCACATATCATGAGCAGACTGCTTCCCACCCCCAGTTACAAACAACAGTACTCAGCCTCAAGTGAGGCACAACTCTCTGGTCAAATATGAGGCTAAAAATACATACATAAATTTACAGCTTTTTCAATAAAGAGAGGCATAGTAACAGCTCTCCTCTTCTCTCCCCCACCACTCAGAAAAGACACAGTAGTTAACCACCCCCAAGACAGGGATGCATAGCCCAATTTAACCTTGAACTAGATATGTAGCCAATGATGACCTTGAATGCATGATCTTCTTGCCTCTACCTCCCAAGTGCTGGCACTACTAAGTTTTTTTTTGTTGTTGTTTTTGTTTAATGTGTACAGGTTTTTCTGCCTGCATGTATGTCCACGTACCACATGAGTACCTGGTGCCCTGGGTGCCCTAGAGCCAGAAGATTGGATGCCTTGGAACTGGAGTTATATTCAGTTATAACTCACCATGTAGATCCTTGGAATGGAACCCAGGTCATTAGCCAATGCTCTTAACCACTGACCCACCTTTCTATCCTCACAGCTTCTAACCAAACTGCTTAGTGCTACTACAGAATATCAAAGGCTCCTTCTGCCTTCAGCCTCCTAGCCTTAAAAGTTCATTTTCAAATAAAAAAGAAAACACCCAAATCATAATTTGTGCCAAAGGCAAAGTCTACGAACCATTGCAAGTGAAAGCAAACTAAAGAGAAACAACAGATTATCAACCTATGCTCTGAGGTCTGCTTCTGCCATCGAGAACATCAACCATATAGCTGGCCACTTCTGGCTATTCTGTGGTTTTGTGAGAGTATTATCTTAAGATCTATTTCCAGATGCCGACCATCTTCACTGTGGTCTATGAGAATGTCTAGAGAGCCCCCACTGCAGTATTTAAGATAAGGAACAAATATCTCAATTGAATTTCAATGGGGGGAGGGGGATTAAACAAGTGCAGGGAAACACTAACATTTGGAGAATCTAAGTCAAGAGCATATAAAAAGTCTTTATATTATCCTTTCAGCGTTTTAGAAGGTGAAAATCATAGTTAAAAGCTAAAAGGAAAAAACAAAAATAGCATCATTGTAATACAAAGGGCACTAATTGGCAGTTTTCAGTTTGTTTTGTTTTTTTCTTCCTTCAGCACTGGGCATGGAGCCAAGTACCTCATACATGCCAAGCAACTGCTCTACCACTGAGCCACATCTCCAGCCCAGACTTGCAGCTTCAAAAACAATCCTCACTACCAGTCACCTCCCTGGAGGCATCACATCTAGCCAAAGGCTGCTCTCCAGGAACCACACATATTGGAATGTTGAGTACTAAACCTAGATGTTCACTATGCTAGTTCACGAGTCAAACACACATTTTAACAGAACTATGAGTATTTGAATAACATTTCTTACCTGTTTTCTTTCCACAAGTGCATTTGTTAGCTGATGGCAAAGCCCAGCAACTAGATGTAACAATAACAAAAAACAATAACAAAATATTGAAAATATAAACACTACAAAAGAAAATACATTCAGGAAGAGGAAATATTATTAGCTTACATGTATCTGTTGCATATCGAATGTGCTCGCCATTACAAGTACTAATGAAAAGCTGAACCTGTGAGAATAGTGTTTCAAAGTCAGGAACACTGGGCATCGAAAACTTCACAAACCTAGAATGGGGAGAAAAAGAACCAAATTATCTTGTATTTCATATGGTAAAGGACAGAAACAACTTAAGCCTGAAGTCTACCCCACCTCTGTGAGATTAAGTATCACAGGAGTGGAGAGATGGCTCAGTGATTAAAAGTACTTGTTACTCTTTTTTTTTTTTCCTTTAAAGATTTATTATGTATACAGTGTTCTGCCTGGGTATGTCCCTGCTGGCCAGAAGATGACACCAGATCTCATTACAGGTGGTTGTGAGCCACCATGTGGTTGCTGGGAATTGAACTCAGGACCTCTGGAAGAGCAGTCGGTGCTCTTAACCACTGAGCCATCTCTCCAGGCCCCTCTTGCAGAGGACCTGGGTTCAAGTCTCAGAACTATATGATGGCTCATAACCATAACTTCTTTTTTTAGGGGATCTGATACAATCTTCTGATCTCCACAGGCATCAAGGATGCAAGTGGTGCACATGTATACATGCAGGCAAAACACCGAAAAAATATAAAAACAAAACAAAACAAAAAACAAAAAACAAACAAGCTGGGCAGTGGTGGCACATGCCTTTAATCCCAGCACGTGGCAGGCAGAAGTAGGTGAATCTGAGTTCGAGGTCAGACTGACTAGTCTATAGAGTAAGTTCCAAAACTACACAGAGAGAAGTCCTGTTTGGCAGGAGGGGGGGAAATAATAATAATAATAATAATAATAATAATAATAATAATAATAAAGTATCAGAATCCACCAAATATTCCTGGCCTGTTTTTTCCCCTCCTCACAATACAGAACAAAGATACAAACAGAGGTTAAGGACAACATTCAGAATAAAAAAACATTTTTTTTTTTTTTTGAGACAGGGCCTCTCTACAGAGCCCTCTCTGGGTGTCCCAGAACTCATGATGTAGCCCAGGCTAACCTCAAACTCACAGAGACCCACCTATCTCTGCCTCCCAAGTGCTAAGATTAAAGGTGTGCACCCCTAGGCCAGGTTCAGAATGGAAAAAACCCTTAGATGAGGTCAATCATTAGGTTATATAAATAACATCTATGAATAACTGAGTCTAAACTTTTATCACGTATCCAATGTAATTGGGTTTTTCGTTTATTTATTTTTTTCTTTAAGCCCCAAGTGGTCAGGACACTTACTCAGTTAAGAATCAGTTGCTAGCCAGGTAGCATACCTTGGAGGCAGCGGCAGGTAGGTCTGAGTTTGAGGCCAGCCTGATCTACAGAGCGAGTTCCAAGACAGCCAGGGCTGTTACACAGAGACACCCTGTACTGAAGAACCACAAAGAATGAGTTGCTCAGGGCCACTATGGTGCTCAGCAGGTAAAGGCATTTGCAGCCAAGCCTGACAACCTGAATTTGATCCCCAAGAGTGACATGGAGGAAGGAGGGAACCAACTGTGGTGAGCTGTCCAATGACCTCTATACATGTGGGACGACGTACATGTCCCTCCTCCACACAAACAAAATAAATACACATCATTTTATTTAATCTCTTGTTACTTTTCTTATTTTGGAGAGAATGTACTCAAGTAAGGCAAAGAGAGGGATGGTGTGGCAGGAGGCTGAGGCAGTAGCCCAGGTTCAAGATGCTGTGGCCAGTTGGATGCCGTTTCTTGTCTGGAATATTGAAAGAATTAGCTGACAGGCAAAATAAGAAAGAGGGGCAGACATAACAGGGAGCACTCAGATGACCCATCTTGAGTAACCAGGCAGATGGTGTCATGGCTGCCATGAGACACGTTCGGATGGGCTTGCAGAGAATTTCAGGATAGAAAGCTGCCACCACTAGGGCTCTAGAGCAAAGTTCATGATCTCTTAAAACAACAACTGTTGAAATTAATTCAAGAAAAATGGTTGATTCTCCTATATCTAAATTTTCGTTTGGCTACCTTCATCTATACAGTACCATTTAACAATGTCACTATATATTTGTAATTATTAAGATGTACCAGAAACAATTTCACAGCAGTTAACAAAGCACTGTGATGTCCACCTGAAAAAAGGCAGAAGTTCAGGGCTCACTTTCTGAAAGTGAAAGAATATAGATTTAAGTGAGGCTTCAGACACAAGTTCAAGGTTCTTCCCACACAGTATCTACATATAACTGACATACAGTGGTAAGACACCATACAGCATCAATGTGTTTTCATGGTTATAGGCACTAACACTAGGGAGACTAAGGCAGGAAGATGGTGAGTTCAGGACCAGCGTGTACTAAACAGTGGGCCAGGGAGATGGCTCAGAGGGTAAGGGTGCTTACAGCCAAGGCTGAGGACTGAATTTGATCCCTGAAACCTCACAACAGGAAAGTCCCAACTCCCATAAGTTGTCTCTGACCCTCTGCACATGCATGTAAACACACACAAATACACGTAAAAAGTATGTTTTTACATAGATCTTAAATATACATACTATCTGCTCTTTCATATCAGTAAGAAAAATACATCTTTTTTAAAATTTCTTTTAAAAATACAGAATTCCTAATGTGATTGGGGCCAGATGTTTATTATTTTAAATGCCCTGACAAAATCCCCATATACTACAACAGCAAAACAAATTCTATGAGACACCGTTACAAGGAACTCTAGTTACAATAGGTTTAAAAATTTGTGGCAGGCCATAAGAAGATAGGTCACGAACTGTAGTCCACACTTTCCTATTCTATTGTCTATTTTCTTTCTAAGTTAGAAAAGGTGGGTAAGTCTCTGAGATAAATGCAAAATATAATGCCTAGAGTTGTAAAAGCCAGTCATTTTTTTAAAAGACATTTCCAAGGGGCAAAATGGCTCAGAGGTTAAGAACACTTCCTGTTCTTGCAGAAGACCTTAGTTCAGTTTCCAACACCCATGCCAAGTGGCTCACAACTGCCTCTGACTCCAGCTCCTCTTCTGTCTTCTAAGGGCATCCCCAACATATACACACACATTTTTTAAAAATTTAAAGAACTTTCAAACTTGTATAAATACAAACAATGAGTCAAAATGATGAAACTGGAAGCTGGAGAGTTCACTTAGCAGTTAAGAGAACCTGTTTCTCTTGCCTGGATTAGGTTTCTCTTGCCTGGATTAGGTTCAGTGCCCACATGGTGGCTCACAACCACCCATAACTCCAGTTTCAGGGGAATACAACACCCTCTTCTGACTTTTGTGTGCACCAGGAATGCATGCAGTACACATCTGTATATGCAAGCAAAATACTCATACTCATAAAACCAATAAATCTTGGCCGTGCAGTGGTGGTGCACACCTTTAATCCCAGTACTCAGGAGGAAGAGGCAGGAGGATCTTTGTGAGTTTGAGGCTATCCTCATCTACAAAGCGAGTTCTAGAACATACAGAGTTGTTACACACAGAAACCCTGTCTTGGAAAACCTTAAAAAAGAAGTCAGTAAATCTTCCAAACAATGATAAAGCTGGAGCTAGGTGTAGTGGTGCACACTAATCCCAGCATTCAGAGACAGAGACAGGGGATCTCTTAGTTTGAGTCTAACCTGGTCTACATAGTGAGTTCCAGGACAGCTTGGGCTACAGAGAGACCCTGTCTTCAAACAAACATCATGCGCGCGCGCGTGCACGCGCGCGCACGCACACACACACACACACACACACACACACACACACACACACACACACCGGTGCACACTAGAAAGCGCAGATTGTGACAAGCACAAAACTATAAAAGAAAAAAATGCCCTTACAGAACAGCAAGGACACCCAGGGAGTGTTCTTGAACATCTAGCGCCCCAAGCACGGTGTCCAGGTGGGACAAGTTCTTCGCAAGCAGCTCTCCACTCTTGTTGATCAGCTCACAGAGCTGAGTCATTTGCCCTGCAAAACAGAACAACGCGAGTGCTGAGTTAGGGTGCGAGCCAAGCTAAAGACCTCTCCAGACTTCCTTCTCGAAGCTCAAGTACTTAGGGATAATTTTTTTTTTTTTAAATTTTTTTGAGACAGATTTCTATGTATAACAGACCTGGCTGTCCTAGAACTCTTTCTGTAGCCCAGGCTGGCCTCGAACTCAGAGATCCACCTGTCTCTGCCTCCTGAGTGCTGGGATTGAAGGTGTGCGCCTTAAAGAGGATCTGTCATGTCTGTTATGTCTTCCTGTACTGGCAAGGACCAGAACAAACAACTTGCCCATGCCTCACAACTCAAAGTGTCAGAGAAACACTTTCCCACTCCCTCTGGTCTCCAGAAAGCACCTCTAGTCCCCAAGCCAGAAACAGACGTTCCCTCACTCCCTCTCTCACAACCAAACAGCACTTAATTTATTCCCCAAGCTCCTCAGCTCCATCCTTTCCCTCTCTCGTCTTAAGCTGACTTTATCACTTCTCATATGGATACATATGGCTTTTACACACCTGGCAGTGGTGGCGCACGCCTTTAATCAAGGTGCTCAGGAGGCAGAGCCAGGCGAATCTCTGTGAGTTTGAGGCCAGCCTGGTCTACAGAGTGAGATCCTGGACAGTCAGAGCTACAAAGAGAAACCTGTCTCAAAAAACAAAACAAAACAAAACAGGACAAGAAATCCAAACACATCAGCTCAACTTCCAGAGCCAATTTAGTACCTGGTTTCTGCAGTTTCTCTAGCCACGCCTCCTACTTCTATCCCCACAGCCCCCCATCTTCAGTCACACCCCGCTGAGAAAAATCAACATTCCACATTATTCTCTCCTCTTTGTGCTTCTGTACATATGATCTTCCACCTGCTACCCGACTCACCTCCCCTTCAATCATCAGCTTAGACAGTCTCTGAGCACACACACACACACACACACACATTCCCTGTGACTCAACTATCAGCCCTCTCTGCCCTCCCTGAACTACAAGGGATTGTGGTGGTCATGTAATTCAAAGTCAAGTCAAGTGTGAGGGACTATGCTACTTCTCCAGTTTGAGAATAAAGTGCCTACTGCAGCTTGTTGAATTAATCTCCAAACTGACAAAAAAAAAAAAAAAAAAAAAAAAAAAAGTCCACTTAATAATAGTGGTCTAGTGTGGCTGGGGGTGGAGACACCTTTAACCCCAGCACTCAGGAGGCAAAGGCAGGTGGATCTCCGCAAATTTCAGGCCAGCCAGGATTACATAGTGAGACCCTGTCTCCAAAACAAACAAAAACATAAATGCGTGTTTATAGACAGCATGTTTATAATATAAAATTTAACAGAAACCTCTCCATCCAGATTCCATACTCTAGCCACCCTTATCTTTCCTCAGAAACAGATCAGTGCTATCAATGAATGCCTTACATATCCTTCTAGAGATAGTCCACATGTATGGGGATGCTTGCCCATGGATGCATGCAGTTTTTCTTTTTATTCACAGGGATGTGAGTGTGTCACACACACTATTAAGCATCTTTCTGCTATTAAATGATGACCTCAGATTCCTTTTCAGTTCATAAAAAGTATATGCACTTTTCTTTCTACAGCTGCACAGGAGTCCAATTGTATGGCTGTGCTATACTTAATTTTATTTATTTGTTTTTTTTTTCCCCTGAGACAGGGTTTCTCTGTGTAACAGCCCTAGCTGTCTTGGAGCTCACTCTGTAGACCATACTGGCCTCACACTCAGATTCTCCTGCCTCTGCCTCCTAAGTGCTGGGACTAAAGATGTGCATCACCAACTGGTTGATTGTATTTTTAATTGTATGTATGTGTCTGTATGTGGGTATGTGCATGTAAGTGAAGGTGCTCAAGGAGACCTGAAGAAGGTATTGGGTTTTGGATTCCCTGGAGCTCATGTTACGAGTAGTTGGGAGTCACTAACAATGCTAGAACTGAACTCAGGTCCTCTGAAGGGTAGTTAGTATTTCCCAAGCCATCCTCCAGCCCCACTTAACTTGTTTATTTAGAGATGGGGGGGGGGGTGTCTCATTGTGTAGTGCTGGCTGGCCTTGAACTCAGAAGGTCCACCTACCTCTGCCTCCAGAGCGCTGACTGGGATTAAAGCAGTACACTGCCACACTCCTGTTGGTTGATATTTTGTTTGTCATGGCTGCTGCTCTGCCTCTTTGACCCCGCCCCCCCCCCCAAGACAGGGTTTCTCTGCGTAGCTTTGCGCCTTTCTTGGGAGTCACTTGGTAGCCCAGGCTGGCCTCGAACTCACAGAGATCCGCCTGGCTCTGCCTCCTGAGTGCTGGGATTAAAGGCTTGCGACGCCACCACCCGGCCGCCTCTTTGATCTTTCAAGCAAGCTTTATTTGTCAGAACACAAACAAAATATCACCCAACACGCTCCCACTTAACTTAAATCCTATCTGTGTGGTATAGATAAATGATATAATTAAAAAACAAAACAACTCACAAATATGTAAGTGGCCTGTGGGCTTAATAAGGAACCGAGAATTACTATTTATTTTGCATGGTTTCATACAGTATCATCTAAACCTTATAACAGCAGTCCCGACACACCTCCTCTCTCTCTCTCTTCTACAAACGGAGATGAGTCTAACCTCACAGAAATTTCCACGATGTCAACAATAGCTTGTAGTCATACTTATTGTATCCCATAAGAAGCACTGTCTCAAGCATTTTTTCTAGTCTTCTCCACTCAATTCCCTCAACTCCATTAAGGAGAGATCACATTTTTCTGGCTCAAGATTATGTGTGTCCAAGTGATTAAGATGAATGAACCAGACAGCATGTCAATTTAGGGAAAAATAAAGTAACAATTCTACGCCCTAGAAATGGAGTCCGACAAGTGAGAGCTCCCCTGGAGTTCGGTACGACCAAAAAGGAGCG
This sequence comes from Peromyscus maniculatus bairdii, assembly GCF_049852395.1. Lineage (NCBI taxonomy): Eukaryota > Metazoa > Chordata > Mammalia > Rodentia > Cricetidae > Peromyscus > Peromyscus maniculatus. Next base: position 44,201,642 of record NC_134859.1, read on the forward strand.
GAGGATTCCGAGCGTGCGCTGCTGGCCAGCCAAGGCTCAGGCCTCAGAGCCAAGGAGCCCAGAAAGGAGTCTCCTCCAGCCGCTCCAGAGGCCTGGACAGGGCGGCCAGGCCGTCAGGACAGACAGGGCGTTTAACCAATCACCGGAAAGAAGGGATGGCCCAGGGACCAATGGGTGCTCCAGAATGCCTCTAGCGGAAGTCACGCCCCCAAACTGTCAAGCGGCGCACGGTGGCAGGGGCCCGAAAGCCAAGGGAGGGGGGCAAAGGGGGAGGGGGAGGAAAAAGTACCCAGAGCCCGAGACAGGGGAAGGCGACGGCGGGGACGCCAGCGTCCGACAGCACGCGGAGGGCTGCTCGCCGCCGTGCGCTCCAGCCCTAAGGGCCGAGACCCGAGCAGGTCCGGGGGGAGAGGCTAGAGCTAGAGGCGCTCCCGGCCTCCGCGCCGGCGCCGCGGCGTGCGGGCCCACCCCTGCGGCACAGGCCTCACCTTGAGCCGAGAGCTGTCGGACACTGTTCACGAACTGCTCCAGAGCAGACGCCATGTTTCCCCGCTGGAGGCCCGGGCAGCAAGGGTGGCTCGCGCGGGAAAAGGCCGCCGCTCTAGGAGGAGGGGCCCCTCGACCCACCGAAGCCTGGAGGGAGGCACGTCACTTCCGCCGGCCGAGCACCGCGAGATCTCACCTGGCTGAGGACCACCCCACCCTCCGGTCTCCATGGAAACAGTTCCGCCAGTCGCCGGAAGTTAGTTTCCCCTCCCTCGTCTCTTGGGGTCGAGCCCTGGGGAAATCTCAACTCGCATGAAATGGAAATAAGTAAGAAAGGAAGGAGTAATATTTAAGGACAAAACATCGGGGCCCAGTTTTGCTGAGAATGGCCGAACATGTTTCACCCAGCTACATACTTCTGACATAGCTCCACTGTCACTTCCGGAAAGTTTTTTTTTTTTCTATGAGAACTCAGGCTGGCGTCAGTTGGGCTGGGTTTGGAACCGTTTTTAACCACTTAGCAGCTGTGTGATTGAGTGGCTAGCTTGTCTCTTATTTTAACCACTTGTAAAAATCTCAAGTGGTTTAAAAAAAAGAAGCCGGAGAGTGAGAGATGGCTCAGTAGATAATGGTGCTTGCTGCCAAGCTTGATGGATGCCGTTTAAGGGGTGCAAGAACGGCTCCTTTTCTCTGCCAATTAAGGGTCTACAAGGCAGGAAAAAAGTGTTAGTAATGAACCAGCCAGCCTCCATCTTAGGCTTAAAAGCCATTTTATAGTAAAGACAAACTAGGTTCTTTCCTCTTTATGATTAAACCTCTGTTTTTCAAGGATTGGGCGATGCCCCCACCTTAATTACAAATGGTTCTGTACTGCCTGCTCCAGGAAAGGACAACCGTGCCTTTGTTTCAAAAAGTTGTTTATAACCATCTTGCAACCCTACCTTTGTGTCAAAAGGTTGCTATGACTACCTATTGTTATGGCTGCCTTGTTAGACCACCTTGCAATCTGCCTAGCAGTCTTGTCTTTCAAGATCTTGTTATGACTAACTTATGCTCATGTTCTGCTCCTGAAACCCTTCCAGTTTTGCCAGCCAAATCCCCCTCTGCTCCCGACCTTATAAAAACCTTGCTTTCCTCACATCCAATGCTGACCTCTTGAACCCTACCTTAGGGGGAGGCAGCCCATGTCTATGAATAAAAAAGCTTGCTTTAATTAATTTGGCCATGATGATTTGGGTCAGCAGTCTTTTCTCCTCAAATCTTTGTTATTAACATTACCAGAAATCTTAGGGCACCCCAGCAGAGCCATCATATGGTGAATGGGAATCAGAGTGCTCCTTTGGATTTCTTGGTTAACAAAAGAGTTAGACACTGAAATAACCTAGATGAGAAAATCATGAATCACCACACCTTCTTCAGCCAATTAATAAAATGAGTCCTCTAGCTGGCTCACGAAGGGCAGGCTCATGCCTGGGAGAGGCCTTGGTGCCAAACAAAGGCAGGTAAGGTTTTTAAAGTCAAAGGCTGCAATTACATCACCTCTGGTGCAGGCCCAGAGTTCTTTGTTTTTTGTTTTTTACAGTGTGACTTTTGATCTGAGAGGATGACAGGGTTGCAGCCATCTTAGAGAAGGGTCAGACTGGGGGCCACAGGCCCTGGGGAACCCACCAGAGGATGTGCTGCTCCTGCATCCTTAGGCCCTGGGAAACTCATCAGAAGATGTGCTGCCCCTAGACCCAGACAATTAGGGACTGCACACCAGACATTTCCTGCCATAACCTAAAGGATATGATATAACATAACTGGCATAATAAACAAAGCACCAGATATGTCCTGTGGGATGTTTTCTGCTGTTATAGATTGTATACCATAGCTGTCAGAGGGAATGAGTTTCCTGCAGATAAGAAATGGGATGTCTAACTATCAGAAGAAATGGGTCTGCTGGCAAAATACAGTAACATAGTTTGCTAGAGGAGATGGCAATTTCCTTGCAGCTGCAACTCTCCATTCAGTTCAAACCAAGCGTCTCTAACTTGAAGTAAGCACCAATCCTGAGCTTGTAACTACATAGAGTTGGAATTCCCCAGATCCCCTACCCTAACCATTATAGAAACCCTGCTTCATTGCTACTCAGGGTCTCTCCTGCTCTGCTGCTTCGTCAGATGGAAGGAGAGGCGTGGGTTAACTTGAAAACAATAAAAAGACTCTTTGCTTTTGCATCGGATTTTGTCTCTTGGTGGTCTTTGGGGGACTCTGGGTACAACAGATCTTTAAAACATTACCGGGGCTGGAGAGATGGCTCAGAGGTTAAGAGCACTGACTGCTCTTCCCAAGGTCCTGAGTTCAATTCCCAGCAACCACATGGTGGCTCACAACCATCTGTTATGAGGTCTGGCGCCCTCTTCTGGTGTGTAAGCAGAATACTGTATACATAATAAATCTCGGACAACTGTGGCTTATAATAAATTTCGGTTTTACTCAATTATTGAAAAAAAAATAGCCAAACAAATGGAAACACATGAACTATGAACCAATGGCTGAGGGACCCCCAACTGGATCAGGCCCTCTGAATAGGTGAGACAGTCGATTGGCTTGATCAGTTTGGGAGGCAACTAGGCAGTGGGACCAAGTCCTGTGCTCATTGCATGAGTTAGCTGTTTGAAACCTGGGGCTTATGCAGGGACGCTTGGCTCAATCTGGGAGGAGGGGACTGGACCTGCCTGGACTGAGTCTACCAGGTTGATCACAGTCCTTGGGGGAGGCTTTGCCCTGGAGGAGGTGGGAATGGGGGGTGAGCTGGGGGTAAGGGGAGGGGGTGGGAGTGGGGAGAACAGGGGAACCCATGGCTGATATGTAGAACTGAATGGTATTGTAAAATAAAATAAAAGGGAAAAAAAACACATTACACAAGGCCCTTTCTCCAGCAGTGGTTCTCAACCTTCCTAATATTTCAACCCTTATAATACAATTCCTCATGTGGTGACCCCAACCATAAAATTATTTTGTTGCTACTTCATAACTGTAACTTTGCTACTGTTATGAATCATAAAGTAAATATCTAATATGGGACCCAAAGGGGTCATGACCCACAGGTTAAGAATCACGGCTCCAGAGGACCCAAACTATTCTTATACACTAGGACCTTTTCTCAGCAGAGAATGAGGGCCTTTTTGGTGTTGTAAACCATTAAGAAGAGTGAGAAGCCATTTGTGTACAGACAAATGTGGCTCCCAAGTGGAGAAGGCACCCGGTCGAAGCCACCTGACCTTTTCTAAGTCATTTCGCATAAGCAGAAGCTCAAGAAAAAAGAATGGAAAGAAATGGAAGCTTGAGAACAATTTTTATTATCGTTTAAAAGTAAAACCCTAGGGCAGGCAAACTAAGTCTCAGGACTGCCTGGAAGGGAGGAGGAGAATGGAGAAGAGAAGCAGCGTAAGTCACTCAGCTCGATGAGGCAGCCTGGAGGTCAGCCGTGGGATGGCAGGGAGCCCAGCAGTGAGGAGCTTTAGAAAGGAGTAAGAAGGAGTCACAAAGCATATTTAGGTTCCGGCTAGCATGAGCAAGAAGAAGAAGAAGAGGAAGAAGAAGAGTTCCTCCTTTCTGAGCCGCCAACCTCCGGTGGCTTGGCTCCTAGAGGCTGCACTAGGGGGCAGAAATTCTGCAGAAGAAAAGAGCCTTGTCTAAGATGACTCTGCCTCCTTAGAGATGGCCCCTTAGCCAGGTGGTTGCAAGATTCTCCTACAGAGGCAGGTCACTAAGGCTACCCGCCAGGAGGCAGCACTTATTTGTGCTAGCACTAGCTCAGCGGATTCACATTCAAAGACCCAGCTCTGAGGACTAGCCTTATATACTCATTAGTTTCCCCTGACATTTTAGCCCCTTTGGCACCCTTAGGTGACAACATACATTTTGGCTGAATGGTTTATGTTACAGTTATAACAGACTCACTCCCTCTCTCTCTCTCTCTCTCTCTCTGACACACACACACACACACAAGCATTGATTATGTCACATTATTCCTTTGTTCTTGGGAGGCCCTTACCACATTCCTCCCCTTTGGTGCTTGGAACTCCCTCTTTGAGTTTAAAGAGCATCTGCTGCGGCCCCTGCAGCTGGAGCACAAAATCTGGCGAGGGACGCCAAGGTTAAACAGCACTCCAGACACCCAGTTTCAGTTGTCAGGGAAGCAGCTCTCTTTATTTCCACCAACGTGGGCTTATATAACCCTCCAACAGCAGGAGTCAAGGAATGGTTACTCTGTATCCGTAGGCAAGCCGGACACTGTTTTCCAAACAGGAAAAAACATAGGGGAACTGATCCCCAGCACCCTCCAGAACCCAACTGCACATTTCACACAAACAACTGGGACAGGACAAAAAGGACATTTAAAATTAAGGCAGCAAACTTACTGCTGCCAACATGTCCTCTCTTTTTATTTTCAAAAGGAACACATCGGCTAGAACAGCCTGTGGAAGATCAGATAGTCCCTGCCTTAGGTCACCTGTTGCAATCCTCAAACGTACCCATCATAGGGGGCTGCCCTTATGCCCCCTGCCTTAGGTCGAATGAGGACCACAGGAGTTGCCCGTCTCTGGGTACTATCTGTCCAACATTTGTGACCACATTTGTGCAGATTCAGAGGGTGACATGGCCAGAAGGGCTTGTTTGGTTACCTGTCGGTGTCCAGTGAACTGGCGTTGCCATCGGCATAGCAGAAATAACCCAATTCCCATACCGCCTGCACAGATTAATAAGAGGGAAACAGACCCTGCCCATCCAGTGATCCACCCAGTAGCTTTAAACATTAATGACCATCAGGTCTGTTCATTTATAGGAACAACTCTAGTTTTATCAATCCTTAGTTCAAAAATGTCCCATTCCAAGGCCCTCGCAAATAAGCATTCAATTTTGCAATCTTGGCCGATGCATTAAAAGCTGCATGAGGGGTTACACAAACTTCTGACATTCCATAAGCACATAACATATGTTGGTGTATTCACAACATATCTATTTGTTCTTATAACAGTGCTGCTTGCTGATTAAGCATCAGAATTCCAAAGTGAAATTGTCCATTCAATGTTCGCTGAATGTCCGAGGCACCAACCACCCTCTCAGATAATGTGTTGATAATGGCAGCCTGTTGAACAGTCTGAGACAATGCAAGCCCAGCAGCTGTAGCAGCAACAGCAGATGCAGCCATAGCCGCAACAATTGTGGCAATAATGCCCAAGTCTCTTCTTGTCCTCTTCAGTTGCAGTGGAAACTGATCAGAAGGACTCTCCTGAGGCATCACTGCAAATGCAGGTATTCTCACAATCACTGCATGGGACCAATTTGTACTCCAGCAATTGTTCAAGCTACAATTTAGAACTGAACAGTTTAGTAGCCTCTCCCCTCCCACATCACCATTCCAAACAACAAGAGGGAAAGGAGCACTTGGAGACCCACAGCATGGGACATGCTGGAACTACCTACAAAGTCTGCCAAAGAAGTATTATTACTCAAGCCTAGGCAATCATGAAGGCTGCCTTTCAGATTCAAGGAGATACCATTGATATTATTCTTGCCAGCTGTACTATTTTTCTCAAAACAAAGAGCATTTTTTTTAACTGCAAAGTAATATTTACAAAACCTTCTTGGAGTTTTACATTGCTGGCAGCAGTACTGAAAGACCCCCGGCTGAGATCTTTCTCCGGGAGAGACCCCAAACCCAAGGAACACACCGAAACCACAGATCAGATGCAAAAGCAAGAGGGTTTATTTAGACCAGGTACCTGGGGCGAAGTCTCTTGGAGGACTTGCGCGCTTTCCTAGGGCAAGGGGGACTTTTTATGGGATCCCAGGGGCAGAGGCGCGGTTACAGAAGCGAGAAGCATAGTTACAGGGTCCCTATTGGTTGTTTCAAAGAAGGCCAGGGTGAACTTGGGGTCGTATGTGTGTGGCTGATTTGGCCTTGTCCAGGCCAGCTGCTTATTCCTCAAGGCCAGGGGGCCAGCCATAAAATATCCTGATTTGACTTAACTGTCTTTCTCCCAAGGCCGTCGACCACGGTTATCTCTCTCAAGGCTGGGTGGCTGGCCATAGTTATCTCTGTCAAGGCCGGGTGGCTGGCTACGGCTGTGAACTCCTGTTTTTCTGATTCTTTTAGAATGGCGTTTCTTAGGCTAAGTTATAGGGGGGGGGGAGCATTTCATTGGCCCAAAGCCCCATGTCCTCATAATGGAGCGGGGGTCTTTCAGTACCAATTGTCCAATTAGAAGAAAATACAGCAGGAAAAACAGGGCTATTGATACTCACAGGTAGTAACACAGGTGGATTTCTTACTAAACTCTGTAATGGCTCAGCTTCTCCCTGAGGCATCATCTTTTCAAGTTAAAGGAACATGCTCCCGGACCACCTGTCCAGCTTGATTCTGAGTTTCAATGGCTGGATATGTTTCCTGCTACACCCCCCCCCCGCTTTTTTTGTCAATATGCTTTTGTATGGTGCAATTTTGTTGTTTTTTTTTTTTATCTTTTTTTAGTTGTTCTTTTTCTTTTATTAAATCTGAGACAGAGGCAAGATAATCGTCTTTTTTTAATCTATTAAATTTTTTTACAAATATCCTTATACGCTCTTTATAGGGGACCTTGACCTCTTTTTTTTTTTTTTTTAAAGATTTATTTATCTCTGCCTCTTGAGCGTTAGCAAATGTTTGATGTTTGTTCCCACTCAGAAAGTTGTTCTTTTATTTTTACTTTTAGAAGAGCATCTTTTACAAGTCTCCATAGAGAAAATGTAGCTGTAGGAAATTTATCTGTGCCCTTTTCTTGTAACATCTTTTGTAAATTTTTTTTACTTGTTTTTAATTTGGAATATTTAAACCTCCTCCCATCAGAAACCAAGGACTTGTTTTAGCTATGGTGTCCACAAATGTGAGTGTGGTGTTAGACTTAATTTTTGTTTTTTGTTTACTTAATTCTTGTTCCTTGCTTACTTAACTTAATTTTTGTTTTTCAGTGGCCAACTGAGCTTTAGCTGTGGAATTTCTTATGGTATGTACCCTATTTTATTTTGTTACATTTAATCCTCCCCCTTCCTTTGTGAAGGTGAGCCTCGTTCTCTTACCCCTCTTTCCAGGTCCCGGTGGTGACCTCCACTTGCTGCGGCCCGCGCAGCTGGAGCACAAAATCTGGCGAGGGACGCCCAGGTTAAACAACACTCTAGACACCCAGTTTCAGTTCCTCAGGGAAGCAGCTCTCTTTATTCCTACCAACATGGGCTTATATAACCCTCCAACAACAAGAGTCAAGGAATGGTTACTCTGTATCCTTAGGTAAGCCAGACACTGTTTTCCAAACAAACAAACAAACAAACAAACAAAAAACCATAGGGAAACTGATCCCCAACACCCTCCGGAACCCAACTACACATTTCACACAAACAACTTAACTGGGACAGGACAAAAAGGACATTTAAAATTAAGGCAGCAAACTTACTGCTGCCAACAAGCATCATCTTGGTTTAAGGGTTTATATGAGTGGCCATCTTTTGACCATGGCCTCAATTAGGCTAGATAGAGACCGATTACTAGTAGAGACAGGCAGCACAGTGTATGTGAGCGGGGGTGGGGGGTGGGAGTGGGGTAAAGAGACTGCTGAAAAGGCAGCTTCATTAGGGGGAAGGCTTTTATTGTGAGTAAGAGAGAGAGAACAGCCAGAGGTCCCTGGAAGAGTCCAGATCAGAAGAAACAGAAACAGGCTGGACACAGCAGGGCTAGGGAAGCAAAGAAGAGAGAATGGTAGTGGAGACAGCGAGAAGGAATAGTAGAGCAGAGTGGGTTATATGGAGGATGAGGAGCTAGGAGAGCCCGTGAACTGGAGCAGCCCAGGAGTGTGGGGTAGAGGTGGGGTGACAGGGGTCAGGATGCTAGCATGAGGCTTTGACATGTATAAAAAACTATGTGGGATGCCGGGCGGTGGTGGCGCACGCCTTTAATCCCAGCACTCGGAGGCAGAGGCAGGCGGATCTCTGTGAGTTCGAGGCCAGCCTGGTCTACAGAGTGAGTTCCAGGAAAGGCGCAAAGCTACACAGAGAAACCCTGTCTCGAAAAACCAAAAAAAAAAAAAAAAACTATGTGGGAATAGGGACTGAGGGAGCCTGGAGGCCAGTGTGGGCTTCAATATGTAACCATAGTTACATGTCAATGGAGAGCCCTATGTCCCTTCTTCCAGAGGCAACGGAAATCACTCCTTTTTGGAGGATGAGGAACTCATTTCACAAGTTCCTGAGGAATTCTGGCTTTTGTCTAACCACCAGAAATCCTTCTATAGTCCAGCTTGTGCTCATTTCTGGATATACACACTGCCTGAGACCTAACAGATCAATTCATCAAAGTCCCCAAAATCTAAAGTATAACACTTAGAAATTCTCCTAAAGCTGAAAATCAATCCCCAAGCAATTCCCAGGGTTCCAGCCTTCCCAGGTCTGGACTGAGACACAGAGTGATTTTTCTTGTTCCTTCTTTGATTTCTTCTATAGCCCTTTCCTCATCAATCTATATGTGAGCAGAAGTTGTTCAGGTTGAACTTGCCACAAACTTCTCCCTCTGAGGCAAGCAAGTAATCTAAGGCTAAGGGATTCTGATAAACAGCATTGCACATTTTGGGTTCCTGCTTAGCCAGGAACCAGTTTCTGAGTTAGGGTTTCTATTGCTGTAGCAAAGATGGGAGAAAAGCCACTCTGTATCTCCTCATAAAATGAATGAAAAACCTCATGAAATGGGGCGTAGGGTGGGACTGTGACTCTTGAAATGCAATAGGAATCCAAGGCGTAAGTGTTACAGCTCTGAGCGGAAAGGCTTCCCCAGTGGAAGTGTTATAGCTCTGAAGGGAAAGGTATCCCAGAAATCTGAAGCCAAGAAATACCACAAAGTCACACCACACAACAAACCTCACACGAGAGACTTACTCGAAGACATACAAAAGGATGGCTGCCCCTGTTGGGGTAAGAAACAGCAGGAACCATTGAGCAGAGACCGGCTTATATAGGGTTTCTTGGTGGAGTTTTCCAGGATGGGGGTTGGAGAGATTTCGAGCCAAGCCCAGGAATTGGTGGGACCACTTCAAACCTGGAAGTGGGCTTGGACCTTTTACCCTATGCAAGGTCTTGGTTACACCCAAGATAAAAACCATCTTGTGGCCATTCTTCTACCTCAAGTCTTCTGGATGGAGGATCGTTGTGTGGCAAAACTTTTCCTGGGGAGATGTTATACACATGTGTATTTAACCCTGATAAGGAGTCCACAACAGACCAAAAGTATGGATACCACCAAAGTCCAACTCGGTGAACCAATGCGTTTTATTGGGGTTACTTACAGGAGTATGGGGGGAGGGGTGACTTACAGGAGCAGAAATGACCCAACAACAGCTGCATCACCAAAGCCCACCCCAGCATGGGTGACAGCTCACAGAGCTGGAACCTGGAACACACTGCACAGCCTGAAGGCAACTCAACAGGCTGGAGAGTGTCCTTTCCAGCTAACTCAGCTGTTCTAAACATCTTCCAGGCAACTGGTCTGGTCTCAGTCTTCTTTTCAACTTGGCTTCTATGAGAGTCTCTGCAGTCTTTATTGCTGACTCTAGGAGGGAGGGGCCTAGCAAATCTGGTCCATTTCAGGGACTTCCTGGAGCTATGTTGAGTTGTTTACCTTCCTGGTTAAGGAGCTTCCCTGCAGGGTGAAATGTTTCAATCTTAGAGAAAACTGTTACACAACAAGGATAGGAAAATGAACAGGATTGTGGGTTCCCAAATTGTAGCTGGTGGTGGCAATATCCTTTGGAGGAGGGCTGTTTTATCTTTCTCCTTCCAGATGGTCCCTGAACCACAGCTCCAACAGAGGCAGTAACACCAGTGTTGTGTGGCATATCCAGACATAACTAGAACTCCTCACACATGTACTGATCATTAAGCCTGTACTCTTGTTCCCAATACAGATTCCCACATGATTCACTGTAGGTTGGCTGTTACTTATAATACTACACATGTCAAACATAAGGATACTGGCTATGTTTGGGGCCAATAACTTGGATTCAGTTAGTCCCGCTCCACTGGGCCATTTCCAGATTTCTATGTACTTCTCAATGGGGGAGTACTATAGGTCAAAACAGGTGTATTGATCTCCCAGTTGGCAGATGGAATAGGTGGTCTTACTATGTCTGTAGGCCCCTAAGACCTTTCCTGGGCCAGTGAAGTGGGTGTGATAAAGTCAAGTCTTCCTGATGACCCCTGGTCAGGTTGAGTGGTTCATGAGGCAAACTAAAATCTAAAAACAAGACCCAGAAGGGTAGCAACCAGCAGCAATGAATTGCCTGTCCTGCTCACAAGAGGAAAAGGAACACTAACAGAAGCCATTCGTCACATTTCTAGTTGACGAGAGCAGTCTCTGCCAACCCTATGTCAAAGATTGGGGCGAGGATCCCAGCAACAGGCATCATCGGGGCAAGGGATGCCACTGCATCAAAGGAAGAGACCAGTCTGTGCCATCGGATGGCAAATCCCTCCAGTTTCTGTCACACACAGATTAGTCAGCTTCTGGAGTGACTGAAGTGGGGCTGCACTCCTCCAAAGGATCTGACATCACAGCTCTCTTCCTCCAGGCGCTCAGCTTGCATGGCATTGATGAATCCTCAGTGCGTCCCCAGTCTCCAGAAGCCAGTGTCACTCTGCTATAGGGAATTTAGGGGACCACCTTTACTGCAATAGAAGTGGATGAAGTGACAGTGAATGGACCCATCCAAAGGGACTTGAGGGGTTGGATATTCCATCCTTTTACCCATATAGCATCCCCTGGTCTAAAGAGGTGGTCATCTGTGGCCAAGCTGGCAGGTAACCACTCCCTAACTTGATGGTGTGTGGTAGTCAGGGAAAAGCCAAGAGTCTCCATTTGTTATCTCAGAGCAATGCTGCCCAGCCCTTGTATCAGAGGCAGGGGTCCATAAAGGATAAGGGGAGAGCCCTGTCTGTCCTTGTATCAGAGGCAGGAGTCCATAAAGGATAAGGGGAGAACCCTGTCTGTCCTTGTATCAGAGGCAGGGGTCCATAAAGGATAAGGGGAGAACCCTGTCTTTCCAGCAGGGCTAGACCTAATATTCAACAAAGCAATTGGCAACAGCTGGTGCCAGTGTAGGTGGGTTCCCCCACACAGTTTCTGTTCGGCTGCAGCTTTGATCACTCCACCTTCCCAGAGCTCTGGGGACGGTATGTGACGTCCAGGTATTTTCAACTCCTTTGCCACCAACTGTATCACCTCAGTCACAAACATTAGCCCATTATCAGATCTTTTGATGACTGGGATCCAAAATTTGGGAAAGATTTTCTTTAGAAGATATTGAACCTTCTCTTTGGGAGTAGAGAAGGCCTCTACCCAGCCCAAGAAAGCACACACCAAGAGTAACAGACACTTGTAGTCACAGACTGAGGGAAGCTTGGTGAAGCCCACAACTATATTTTCAAATGTTTCTTCTCCAATACTCTGTACCCTAGAACAGACCTTAGGTCCCCAATGCAGGCCATTTCAGACACATGTTTCACACTATCTGCACACCTGGGCTACATTGGAGAGTCAAGGGATGCAGAAATGTTAGCCCAATGTGGCCTCAAGAGCTGTCCAGCTAAGAGACAGGGTCTCACTATGTAGCCCTGGCTGTCCTGAAACTCAGTATGTAGACCAGGATGGCCTCAAACTCACAGAGATCCACTTGCTTCTGCCTCCTGAATGCTGGGATTAAAGGTGTGGGCCACCACTGAGTTGATTAGGCACCTTTTATTCTATAAAGCCTCATGTATGTGGAGGGTGGTGAAGGCATCTCTAAGAGTCCATATGTATACTGACACACAGGGCTCAGGCAGGTCAGTGAGATGAGTTCTGCTTTTTGTGCTGAGATTCCCTTTGGTGGAGATTTCACCTCAATGATGGAACTCAAGTTGGCCATAAAGCATCCTAAAAGATATCCTCCCTATCACAAAACTGCTACCATTGGTGAAACACTCAGCATCCAGGATCCTTCAGAGTTAAGTCCAATTGGTAAGAAAAGACCTCATCCATGACTTTGACGCAGTCATGTCTTGCTGGTCTAGACCAGCAAACACTAGGGTCTTGGGGTTAGAGGTCCACACTACTTCTAGGTGAATATACAGGTTCCCACACATTTCCTGGTACCTGATCATGCATGCATTAGTTAGCCAGTATTGTCCCTTGCCCTCCATTAATGTCAGTATGGGGTGTGACACAAAGACTATTAGCTCTTTTCCCATAATCAATCTGTCAGTCTCCGACACTAAGATGGCAATGGCAGCCAGTGTCTAGAGCCAGGGTGGCCAGCTTTGGGCAATGGAGTTAAGTTGATTGGAAAGGTATGTCACTGGGTAATGCCGTGACACCAACATTTGTGTAGGATCCCCATCCTAATACCAGCATGCTCATGCATGCTCAAGAGTGTGGACATGTCTGAATGTCCTAAGGCCAGGCACATCGGTGAGGGCTTTCTTAATCTCTTCAGAAGCTTTCTGTTGTCCTTATTCCCATGGCAGAGGTTCTTGCTCTTCTCCTTTGTGGCCTCATAAAGTCGTTTTGACAAGATGGAGACATTAGATATTCAGATTCCACATAAACCTGTGGCCCCAAGGAACTCCCCAACGGAGCATTAGGTTGATGAAACCAAGATAACCAGACAGCCTGTTCTCTCTCTCTCTCTGGGCTGAGTCAATGTTCCTCTTGGGATAGGTGAAAACCAAGGCATTCGATTTCTTGACATATTTGGATCTTTTTTTTCCCCCTTTCAAACCATGTAGCCACCTCCCACAGGAGGGTAAAGCGGGGCTGTGTTCATTCCATTTAACCCTCCTGCACCAATGTGCCCAGCGGTAGTTCATCCACATACTGGAGCAGAGTTCAGCCATGCTGGTCTGCTGGGAAGGCTTTTAAATCAGAGGCTACCTCAGTGCTGAAACTAGTTTGAGAATTTCTGAATCCTCGAAGCAGTCTAGTCCATATTAACTGGCCCTTGTCACCATTTTCAGGATTCTACTACTGGAAGGCGAAGACTGGTTGGCTCTGGGGGGCCCTGTGGGGGGGCGCATACAGAAAAAGGCATCTAGACATGTGATTAATGCAGCTTCAGCAAGGATGAGACCCAGGAGAGGGCAGAGGTTACAGACAACTGGGTGTAGGGTAACAGTGGCCTTGTTTAACCGCTCATAGGTTCTGACCTGGCCCACAGCCATCTGCTCCTGTTTATAGCCGGGCAGGTTGTGTTCCAGGATGACTGGCAGGGTCAGAGGATTCATAATTAGAGCAAAATTCTTAAGACCCAAACAAGCTTGGTGCTTCAGAAAAGAATATACTACCACCGTTTTTGCTAGACTATAGTACCTGAGGAGAATCTTAATTTCCTATAGCATGTGTAACACTCTATTAGAATTGTCTGGTTTTCAAAAAGCAAAGCATTTGGTAATGTGTGCAGAGTCACTGTTGGGCTTGAAAGGGCAGGCAGATAATCCTAGAGGAGGCGGCAGGAGTAGTGCCATGCTGCTGTCAATCTCCCCCAAACCCTAGTTCTCCTGTGACATGTGTCTGGGAAACCAGACTTGGCACCTAGAGACCACATATAAAAGGCCAATAAGAGTCCTGGTGACTGAGAGCAGGTTCCTGCCACAAGGAACTCTTAGCTCCCCAACAAGGCAGGGGAGGGTTTATAAAACCACAATTACATCCTACCAGAGGCAGGCAGGGAGTCACAAGTTTGAAAGGTTTCAGTTCAACCGATTAAAACAATGTTTCATGTTGTACAACAGGCCCCTGGATGCTACAGATTGGCAGCATGAGAAGAGTCTGTACAGATGATGTGCTGAGCAGGGGGTTGGGGAGCAATTGGGTGCGCTAAAGCTAGGATAAAATGGAGCTACTTTGGGCAGTTCAAAAAAGATGCTGAAGGCCGGGCGGTGGTGGCACACACCTTTAATCCCAGCACTCGGGAGGCAGAGCCAGGCGGATCTCTGTGAGTTCGAGGCCAGCCTGGGCTACCAAGTGAGCTCCAGGAAAGGCACAAAGCTACGCAGAGAAACCCTGTCTGGAAAAACCAAAAAAAAAAAAGAAAAGAAAAAAAAAAGATGCTGAAGTGTTTGAATGGGACAGATGCATCTCTTCCCTCAGACTTCAGCTATCCCCTGGGTTACTCGTAATAACACCACAATGTAAATGCTGTCAATAACTGTCATGCTGAATGGTGTAAGGGAAAAGTATGCCTATGTCCTTCAGAAATGAAAAATTTTATTCATTTATTATCTATTTATTTGTTCATTTAATTTTGAGACTGTGTCTCACTGTATAGCTCCTGCTGGCCTGGAACTTGATTTGTGAACTAGGTTGGCCTTGAACTCACAGAGATCAGCCTGCCTAGGCCTCTACCTCCCAAGTGCTGGGATTAAAGGCAGAAGAAAATTTTAAAGAATATTTTTAAACCATGGTTGATTTCTCAAATGCAGAAACCTAGGGGTATCCAGAGCCAACCATAACTCAAAAATACAGAAAGAGACAAAGAGAGCCCTATGATATCCTAGAGTCACTAGAAACAATCTTTTTGGTTTTTCAAGACAGGGTTTCACTGTGTAGCCCTGACTGTCCCGGAACTCACTCTGAAGACCAGGCTGGCCTCAAACTCACAGAGATCTGCCTGCCTCTGCCACATGAGTGCTGGGATTAACAGCATGCGGCACCACCACCTGGCTGCTTCTCTACCATTTCAAGGAAACATAGTCTCACAGCAGATTACCTGGTCCTCTGGCTAGTTTCCTTGTTTATAAACCTCATCTAACTTGCATAGGCTGTGGGGCGTTTACCCACCAACCCCACAGCCCCCAGGGTTTTCTTGAGTGCGAGCAGCAGGGAATATTAGATAGAATGATTTATTGTGGAGAATATTGCGGAGATAAACAGATAGAAAATAAAGGATAGCCTCAAGAGGGCCTGGAACCTATTCCAACAGGCCCTGACTGTCTCTGCCCCAGGGTTTTTATAGAGACGCCAAGGGGTGGAGCAAAAGACCTCCTCCTCCAGCACAGCCAAGTGCAGGCCATCTCAGACACCTGCACTCAGGCCCGTGGTCCTGATCATCCTCTATTCGGACCTGCTGGGTAAAGCCACGAGGAACCCGAGAATGGGCTCCCACAATAGGCCTTCTGTGACATGAGCTTTCTAGCTTTGTATTTATCTATCTCATTTGGGAAAAATCCAGCCCTCACACTCTAGGGCAAAGTATTTTTTTATTTTAAAAAATTTAAACATTTTATTTATTTTTATGTTTATGTGTATGGATGTTTTGGCTGAATGTATGCCTGTGCACCACGTGCATGCAGTGCTCAATGAGGCCAGAAGAGGGCGTTGTATCCTCTGGGACTGGAGTTATTGAGGATTATGAGCTGCCATGTGGCTGCTGGGGCTCCAGACCAGGTAGGACAAAGTCTTAACATACAAAGAACTTTCTTTCCTAAAGTATCTTCATGTTTACATCCTTTGAAATACTGACTAGTTCCTTTTTTAATATCATGAGACATAGTTGAAAGACTCCCACCAAAGGCCCTGACACAGTTCCCGCAGAAACCCAAAAGAGCTGAGGAAAGAGATATCTTAAAATAAACAGAACTGAGTCAGTTCCCCCTTCCTGGAGAAGGTGAAGTCAGGTGTTTTCAAAAGAACAAAGTCAGGATGTCTGGTGGTGACCGATTAACGAGATGCCCCTCTTCGGAGATAACCTGACCAGACCCCGGAGATGGGTTGTAAAACTCCTGACAGGGCAAACAGATAAGCTGAAATAAGACAAAGTCCAGGCATGGATGGGGGGGGGGGGGGACTGGACCAATCAAGGATGGACCTGTACTAACCCCCTCCCCTCTATGGAATTTTGTGGGTTTTACCTATAAAAACTAACTTCCCCAAGAAAGAGGAACTCTCCTCCGTGCCTTGCTGTGTCAGGTATGGTGGACCAGGGTTCCCTGCTAGCTTGAACTACGGGTGCACGTTTGCTGAGTCAAATAAACCTTGCTATTGCATTCTGGACATCTTCGGTCTCCCATGGTCTCTTTGGGGGTCCTAATCTGGGCAGAACAATAGTAACAATTAACAAATTTATAGACATATTTGAAGACTCCCTGTTGAATCCAATACTGTCAGGCTGGACACTGAATAACTGTCCCCCTTATAACCTGTATAGACTTGAAGGCTTGCCCTCTGCTATCTTTAAGTTGTATAAGGTCATGGTTGCATACTATCAGCATTTATGATCAAAGAGGGCCATGCACAACAGGCACTTATGCCTTTCCCCGTGCCTAACTTGAAATCCTCCCTAGCTATACTTCGGGATGGCTAGCTGTTTAAAAACCTGTGCCCACAATCTATCTGTGTGGGCTCAGGATGGCCGAAACTTTTGTTTGTTGGGTTCACAGCCCAACGAATTAAGTGCTCAATAAATACCTAAGGACACAGCTTTGTCCCTCCAGCTACTGGGCTCCTCCATCCTCCAGTGTCACAGTTGGACGAGTGCTCCAGTCTGCCGCTCGCAGGCGCTGCAACCTGGGACTGGATGTCCCCCAGGGCGACCAGCAACTCGCGTTCGCGCTCACCTTCTCCCGGCGCTTATCCCTTTAAGGGCGGGCGGCGGGGCTGCGCACGGGCCTCGCTCTGGGCTGGAGCCTGCGCGTCCGTGTCCCCGGCGAAGGCGGCTTCTGCCGAGGACCCAGGGCGAGGAGCGGGGCGATGCTCAGGCTGCGCGGCTGCTGCGCGCGTCCCCGCGGCGCCCCGGTCCGGGCCGAGCGGAGCCGGGCGGGCAGCCGCGCCTTGCGGGTGCTGGTGGACATGGACGGCGTGCTGGCGGACTTCGAGGGCGGCTTCCTCCGGAAGTTCCGCGCGCGCTTCCCAGACCTGCCCTTCGTGGCGCTGGAAGACCGGCGCGGCTTCTGGGTGTCGGAGCAGTACGGACGTCTGCAGCCTGGGCTGAGCGTGAGCACCCGCAGGCCCCTCAGCCGGGCCCCGCGGGAGGGGAAACCGAGGCCACAGCTGGCCAACCCCAAGCCAGCCCGACTCCCCCATGACGGGTCCTTTTGTACAACGGGGCCTTTGGGGGGACAGTGGCCACAGCGCTAGGGGGACCCGCCCGTGCAGCTGCTGCTGGCTGTCACCCGGGCTTGCTTCAGTCTCCTTACTCTCCCCCTAGAAATCTATCTCGATCCTCTCTTCCTCTTTCCCTCCATCCCTCTCCCCACCCCACCCCTATCACAGCCCCTCTCTATCCGCGCGCCTCCGCTCAGTATTGGAGATTGAATGGAGTCTCCTGGAGGTTAGACAAGCTCTCTACCACTGACCTACATCTCCAGTCCTCTTACTTTTTCCCCTTGTCATTGGCTCTCACTAACTTCTCCGGGCTGCCCTTGGACTCACTCACTCTGTATGTAGCCTAGGCAGGCCTTGAAATTTTGATCCTCCTGCTTCAGCCTCCCCAGAAGCTGAGATCACAAGCCTGTAACACCAGGCTGGGCTTGGATTTTAAATTCTTGTTATATTTTGGTCTCAGGTAGTTTGTTACATGGGGAAAAAATAGACTAGCATTGTGTCTCCTTACTGTTACATAGACATGGGTATTTCTTCCTCCTGATGAATTTGATAGGTGTCTTCGCCCTCATGTTTTGCCCCAATCCATGGAAGCATAGCTAGAGAGTATGACTTTCAGAGTGTCACATGGGAAGTCAGAGTCTAGGTAGAATGAACTTCCCTTTTGACCTGATGAGGCCTTTGCTGAGCCCTTGGGCAACCCCCTCCCCCATGGCTAGACAGATACCCAGGTAGAGAGAGTGTAATTTGGAACTTTTTTTTTTTTTTTTTTTTTGGTTTTTCGAGACAGGGTTTCTCTGTGTAGCTTTGCGCCTTTCCTGGAGCTAACTTGGTAGCCTAGGCTGGCCTCGAACTCACAGAGATCCACCTGGCTCTGCCTCCCAAGTGCTGGGATTAAAGGCGTGCGCCACCACCGCCCGGCCGTAATTTGGAACTTTTAAAAACTATTTTATGAAAGAAACAGGAACATTTGCCCAGCATTAACTTAGAGGATGAGTTTTCTGGCATCTCTCAGTTGGCTACCTGGAGGCCATGGCTAGAGGGCTTGATGGTGAGTGAGGAGGGTGATATTTACCCAGGTTTGTAACACCCTCCAGGGACTGATGTCAGTAAGGTAATGAAGAAAAAGACACAGACAGAAAGCTGGGTTCAGCTGGACCGGGCTCTTTGCTGGAGAAACCCATACTACCCCCGAAAGCTCAGGGTGTTTATTATAGAGTTGAACAGAGAGGTAGGTGCATACAGGTGAACCAGGAGGCAAGGTTTGTGGTGTGCCACTGGATCTGGGAGAGACAGGTTTAGCTAATCTAGGTAGGAGCAGTCTGCAGATGGCACACACCCAGAGGAGAAAGCTGGGATGGACACTTTCTGCACACACTATCAAAATCTCGACTTGGACCAGAGGAAGGCTTTCTCAGGCCTCTAATTTTCATCCCAGGGGAGAGGCTCTGCCTTTCCTCCATGGCTCTGCCTCTGTCAGCAACATACATTCACTTAGGACTTTCTCCAATCCCTGCACAGTCCACTGCTTTGTCGTGACTGTAGGAAGATGCTACTGTCTCCACTTTGCACACAAGGAAGCCTGCTCCCACATCACAGGATAGTGAGGTGTGCAGGTGGGATTCAGACCCAGCAAGCTGTCTGCCTGCTGCACATATTTCTCTTTCCCCTCTCTTTTTTTTTAAAGACAGGGTTTCTCTGTGAAATGGTCCTAGCTGTCCTGGAATTCACTCTTTATACCAAGCTGGCCTTGAACTACCAGATCCGATGCCTCTGCCAACTGAGTGCTGGGATTAAAGGCGTGCGCCATCATCACCCAGCTCTCTTTCCCGAGTCTTAACGTCCTGTTCCCTGTTCTGCTTTCTCTCTCTCTCTCTCTCTCTCTCTCTCTCTCTCTCTCTCTCTCTCTCTCTCTCTCCTCTCTCTCTCTCTCTCTCTCTCTCTCTCTCTCTCTCTCTCTCCTCTCTCTCTCTCTCTCTCTCTCTCTCTCTCTCTCTCTCTCTCTCCCTCTCTCCCTCTCTCCCTCCCTCCCCCCCCCCACGCACTTTGGTTTTGGAGACAGAGTTTCTCTGTATAGTTTTGGTGCCTCTCCTGGATCTTGCTCTATAGACCAGGCTGGCCTCGATTCGCCTGCCTCTGCCTCCCGAGTGCTGGGATTAAAGGTGTGCGTCACCACTGCCCGGCTCCTGTTCTGCTTTCTCTTGATGTCAACAAGGTGCACAGACGGGCTGGTAATACAGCTCAGTGGTAGAGGATAGCCTAGCCAGTGTAAGACCCTAGGGTTCATTCCTAGCCCTGCAACTCTGCCCACAACTCTCAGACCCCTACACAATAAATACGGCACCCCCACAATAATCTGGTTTACTGAGGGACAGGTACTGTAAGGGGACATGGGGTATCGTTTCTGTTCATTCTCAGATGGTACTTCTGCAGGCAGCTTCCACAGAGCCCGGGTAGCTGACCTCTCCCAGAGCTGAGAACCATGGAAAGCTTTAAAGCAAACAATCCATGTCACCTTTGTAGCCTCAGCATTACACGAGGTTCACTTGTAGATGACTGGCCAGTGTTTGCATCTGGGGGACATAATTTCCTTATAGGAATGTATTCAGTTTGTTTATTTATTTAGTTTTATGTGTGTGAGTGTTTCGTCTGCATGTATACATGTGCACTCTGTACAGTCCTAGTGTACAAAGGTCAGAAGAAGATATTCAAAGCCTTGCAACTGGAGTTACTTACAGATGGTTGTGAGCCACCATGTGGGTGCTGGGATTGAATCCAGGTCTTCTGCAAGAGCAACAAGTGCTCTAAACTACTGAGCCATCTCTCCAGCCCTGGGAATATACTAAAGGGATAAAATGAAATCTACCCAGACTCTGCAAGCAGACTTATTTCAAACCCCAGCACCATAAAGAAGAGGAAGAAGAGGGAGAGAAAAGGAGGAGGAGGAGGAGAAGAAGAAGAAAAAAGGAAGAAGAAGAAGAAGAAGAAGAAGAAGAAGAAGAAGAAGAAGAAGAAGAAGACGATGACTTAGAGGTTTAGCTTAGTAGTGATCGTGATTACAGAGGATGCATGAGGCCCCCAGTTTCATCAGCAGCACCATAAAACAAAGAAGAGGTGCAGTGACTTAATAGCTCTTTGTGTAGATACTCCAGGCCCAAGGGGACTAACTCTTGTCTTCCAAGTGCAAGGTGAGAGAGCACAGGGAAGAAGGAGGCTACTGGGATGGGAAGGACCTATTGATTTCCACTCATTCTTTTTCTGGGCCTCAACTCGCTGAAGGATTCCCCCAGAGCCTCCTGTGGCCTAGTTGTCTGAAGTATCAGTGGTTAAACCAAACAGTCTAGGTATAATAGCTGTGGCCATGCTTACTTTGTATTCTTGCCCCCTGGTATTGGGGAGACCTGTTCCAGGAACCTCTAGGGTACCAAAAATCTACAGATGCTCAAGTCCTTCATATAAAATGGCATGACATTTGCGTATGGCCTGGGTAATCCTGTGCAGCTCAGCCCTGCTTAGGTGGCATAATACAAAGTGTAAATGCCTTGGAGATGGTTTTGAATCCTGAATGGTGAGGGAGTAATGACCCCAAAAAAGGTCTCTGAGGGTTCAGTGCAGACAGTAATTCCCCCTGGTAGTCTCTGTCTGTGGTTGTTTGAATCCATGGAGGTAGACCCCATGGCGCCTAAGAGTCATGGAGTACCTTTGTCTTTGTTCCTTTTGGTTTCCACAGTACTCTTGGAGGGAAATTGGGCAAAGGTGGAAAGAAAAATCTCATTTCAACTAACTTAGCATCCTTAATTGTTAGGACAGAGAACTGAGTCCAGAGAGGGAATTGCCTCTACCAGTGCTTTCCGGGGAGCTGAGAAGCTAACTATAGGTGTTGGAACTCCGTGTCTGTTCTGTCTCACCAGGACTTTGGGAGAAAGGGATGGGTCTTGTCTTCGTGTTGTTGGTGAGAAGCTCCATGAAGGTGGTGGCCAACCCAGAGCTGGCCCACAGAAAGGGTCATACTGCCTCCATATATGAGTTCAAGTCCTGATGGCATTACCCCTAAGTGGCCTTGAAGAAAATCATGTTTTTCTTAAATTGTTAACCAGCCATCTTTGGTCCTTGTAGATTGCACAGATTGAACTTGAGAATGTGTCTTAGCAACAGTGTGTTTGTTCAACCTGTGTAGTTGACAAGGAGATCGGCGCTCTCTTAACCAGGCAATGGGATTTCCTGTACTGCACACATGTACAACACTGAGATGCTCCCTTCTCGGAGGCTGAGATATCTTACTTCTGCCTTGCCTGGCCCTAGGAGAGATCTGGCCAGCACTCTGGGAACATGAGTTCTGATCTACTCACACAGGGTAGAAAGGGGATCCATACTCAGCCACTGTTTTGGTATATGGCATCAGTTTTACTATAGCTAAAAAGAGAGTTTGTATTTCTTTTTGAGACAGGGTTTTATTTTGTTGCCCAGCCGGGCCTCTCAAGTAATGGGACTAGCATGGGCCACCATGCCTGGCACAAGGTCTGGATTTTGGCTTTCAAACTTTCTAAGCAACAAAACTCCTTTTTTGGTGGGGGGAGACAGAGGCAGGTGGATCTCTGTGAGTTCAAGGCCAGCCTGACCTCCTTAGAGAGTCCCAGGACAGTCAGAGCTACACAGAGAGATCCTGTCTCAATAAAATAAGATAACGTATTGGTACCTCAGCACATAAACCAGGTGAGGGCACAGCTGTTCTGATTGGTGTGATGAGGAACCTGGGACTCTCCCAGCTGTCCTTTTCCCGGCTCACCATATCCCTGTTCCTGTAGACCCTGTACACTACAATGCACTTCAGGATCCCCGAGTTCCTTCAGCTTCCAACTCTGGTGACTCTTGTGGCCATGAATGCATTCCCTCAGCCCCCACTGTGTGCTGGCTGTTGTAGCCTAGAGCACTTGGTGAAGACTGTCCTCAGCCTGAGAACATCAGGTGGCGGTCCCAGAGCTGACCCCTTAGTTTGTCTCTGCTGTGTCCTAAGAGAGGTCACATCCTTCCTGAGAGAGGGGCCCAAGCACATGCCAACGCCCTGTGATGCCTCCTAGGACACAGGTCTAGGGTGAGTGTAGGGCGCCTTGAACCCCCTTCCCACCGAGCAGCAGCTCTGCCCAGCTGGGTACGTTTCCGAGAGGAGGGTGGTGGGTCAGTGGGGACCTGGAGGTGACTTGCTTTATTTGGCTTCTCAGGAGAAAGCCGTCAGCATCTGGGAGTCCAAGGATTTCTTCTTTGAACTTGAACCTCTGCCAGGGGCTGTGGAAGCTGTGAAGCAGATGGCCAATCTGCAGAAGTGAGTATGCCTGCTTGCCTGGCTGCCTGGGGACTCCACAGGCCAGCTCCACACCTTTATCTTGCTGTCTTGCCCTTCTCTCCTCAGCCCCGCAGAGGCCCATTACATTCTCATTGCTGACCCCGGCAAAAGACCTTCCAGGCACATGCTGTGGGCACCAGCCTGACTGTGACACACAGCCTGGGCTTTGCCCACCAGGGAAGTCCAGCTTGCCGTTGTGAAGCAGTCATGTGGGGCAGATGAGCCTAGTCTGCCAAGTCCTGAAGAGAGGGTGAGCAGTAGGCCTCGCTTGGAAGAGGGGGTTCAGAAAGGACAGAGGTGTCATTTTGTTCTGGTGAACCGAGAGCTTGTGTGTGGTGAAGCCCTCACCTCACCTTCTACGGTCCTCTGAAGCCGATCGGAACTTCCCTGAGATCTTCTAGCACAGCCTTACTGACGTGTACGCCACACCTTGTAGCTTACCCGTTCCGAGTGTACAGTTCAGTGGCTTTAGAGCACTTACAAGGTATGGAGCCATCGCTGCTGTCCATTTCAGAATTGTTTTCATTGTCCCCTAATGTCAAGCCCATTAGCACACTGCTCATTCCTGCCCTTCCATGGTCCCTAAGAGCCACTGATCCACTTTCTGCCTCCAGGGCTTTGCCTGTTATAGACAGTTCATGTAAGTGCTACCATCCAGTGAGTGGTCTGGCTTCTTAATGATTTTAAGGTTTATCCATCTTGTAGTAGCTCCTGATAACTCACTGTTCTCTTGTGAGTGTGTGTGACTGGAGATGGAATTCAGGACATTTTGTATGACAGGCAAGGGCTGTAACCATTCAGCTACACCCCCAATCAAGTACTTCTGCTTTTGACAACTGAATAGTATCCATTGTATAGACAGACTGCATTTTGTGTACCCATTCATTAGCTGGTGGACATTTGGACTGTTTTCGTCTTTCGACTTTGTGGGTAGTACTGCCATGAAATTTGTGTTAGCATTTGTTTGAACGCTTGCTATTACTTCTTTGGGGCATATACCTTGAAGTAAAACTGTGAGGTCATAGGATAGTTCTATATTTAATGTTTTAAAGAACCATCGAGCCTTTGCCCTAAATTTCAGGAAGACTGCGGTTTCTTGATGTGCTTGCCAACACTCGTTATTGTCTCTTATTTTTTTAGCTGTCCTGGCAGTGGCTGTGACTATGGTCTCTCATTGTGGTTTTTCTTTTTTGTGTGTTTTCTTTAAGATTTTAATTCAGATAGGTTCTCACTATGTAGCTCCGGCTGGCCTAGAGCTTGTTATGTAGACCAGACTGGCCTTGAACTTTCCGGCGCCCTCTTCCAGCATGGTCCCCGAGGTACAGGAGTATTGTTGTAGATGTCGATCTCCACTGGGATGGGATAACTTTTGATCAGTTGTGGCCTTCTGTGGTGGCCTCTGCCTGTGCCTCCTCCTCCCTACCTAAAGGTTTAGTTGGGATGAAGGAGAACGGCACGGAGGAGTCCGAATTGGCCGGGCTGTCTGTATTGAGGCTGAAGAGTTAGTTGGGTGCAGGTAAAGCTTGGGACTGAGGGTTTCTTAGAACAGTCATTCTAAGCTCTGTCGGTAGGCAGCATGTGGTGGAGCAGGGCGGGGTGAGGAGAAGGCTGTGTGGCCCGGGCCTCAGCAGCCAGGCTTTGGAAGGAGCAGCGAAGACGAGGGAAGGCAGCTTGTTTCTGAGGTGTGGGGGTGAGGAGAAGCCTGTCTGCAGTCAGCCCTTCGTGTGAGGCAGCTCCAGAGAGGCTGGGCTCGATACTGTCGCTCTGCCAACTCTGTTGTCTCTCTGCACCCGATGTTTTCCTGAACACTGAGCAGGTACAAGCAAAACCCCCAGAGGCCACCAGACAGGTCTCTATACAACCCCCCAGGGACTAATTTGCCAAAGAGAGTTGGAGAAACGCCACTCCTACAGCTCAGCTTGATGGGCCAGCCCGTACAGGCGCCAGCGTAGAACACAATGTTAGGACTGTTTGGGACGGGGTGGTGTTGGTGGTTGGGGATCCATCCTGTGGCTGTGGCTGTGGGGAGGGGCGAGCACCTGGGAAGCCCTTCTTGGTCAGGATCAGCAGCCCAGAGGTGTGACAGTGCATTCATCATGCAAAGCCCATGTCCCTCCTGAGGCCCCAGAGCTGGAGAGCTTGTCTCGGTGGAGCCTGGCTCACTTCCTGTGCAGCCTGCAGCCAGACGATGGAGAATCGTTTCCTTTCCATCAGCTGGGGATGCAGCTCTCTTTTAACTGTCTGTAGACGCTACAGTATATATTCCCTTTATTTTCTCCCTCCTCCGTTGCTGGTGCTGGAGAAGGAACCCACGGCCTTGAGACACGCCTTTTCTACCACTGCGCCCCCAGCCTCCGCATCCTTTCAATACTGTGCTTCTTACCAAACGCTTCTCTCTCTCCCTGCTTTCTTACTCAACTAGAGTCCGCAATTAACCCTGCTAACCTTCTGGGCCTAGTCCTGCAGGAATTGCCCACCTCAGAGTTTGTTGCCTGTGGCCAGGGCATATCATATGTTGCTTCCCAGGATCTTTGAGTTGGGCAGGAATTGCACGTTGTAGCCCCTTGTGTGGGAA
Organism: Peromyscus maniculatus bairdii; assembly: GCF_049852395.1. Taxonomy (NCBI): domain Eukaryota; kingdom Metazoa; phylum Chordata; class Mammalia; order Rodentia; family Cricetidae; genus Peromyscus; species Peromyscus maniculatus. The sequence continues at coordinate 44,227,184 of NC_134859.1, forward strand.
GGTGCAGAACAGTGGGTTTTCCCGTAATGGGTACAGGCTTAGACCCTGGCTACAGTGGTGTGGATGTAGATGCGGGGCTCGGCTAGCAGAGGTGGGCAATGCACAGTGGTGTGGATGTAGATGCGGGGCTCGGCTAGCAGAGGTGGGCGGTGCGCAGTGGTGTGGACACAGATGCGGGCCTCGGCTAGCAGAAGTGGGTGGTGCGCAGTGGTGTGGACACAGATGCAGGGCTCACTGCGCTTTCTCTTCCGACAGCACTGATGTCTTCATCTGCACAAGCCCCATCAAGATGATCAAGTACTGTCCCTATGAGAAGGTAAGGAGTCTGTCCCAGGCCAGGGCTGCTGTGTGGCACAAGGCCCCATCCTGGTGCGCCCTCCCTCTCTCCACCAGCCTAAGGCTCTGTCTGTCTCATGGTCTGGATGGACTTGTTACAACGTGGGCTTGGTGGGATTGGTACCTGCCACGTTTATCAGCTGTGCCTGGTCCAGGAAAGTCTGGTGAAGCAGGTGACAGGGATCAGGGAGGGGCCAGGCGCTCAGGGACATCCATGCATGAACAGAGTCTTTTCATTTACTTTCACACTCTCTCTTGTGGTACTGGGCCTCGAACTCAGAGCATCACGCATGCCAGGCCAGTGCTCTGCCACTCAACTTCGTCCTCAGGCTTACGTGAAAAGTCTGACCAAGAGCTGGTCATGGTGGGCCAACCTGTAACACCAACACTCGGTAGGCTGAGGAAGGGGGATTGAAAATTCCAGGTCAGCCTGTGCTACATAGTGAATTTGAGGCCAGTTTGGGCTATAGTGAAATCCGTCATGGCCCCCTTCCTAAAACAAAAACCAAGAAAGAACGTATAAGCAAAGCAAACCAAGTTTTTTCTGTGAGCTCCTTTGTCTAATGAAGAAGTAAAACGGTCCAAGCGGTTGCTTTCTGCACTGGGCAGGATGATTGGGCCACCACACCTTGTGGGGTTCTCAGATACTCCTGTGAACTCAAGAGGCTGGGTTCCCAATCACCTCCACCCCCTCAGGCTTCACATCTTCATGCTGAGTGCTTCTGAGTATCTCTACCTTCCTCTCTTCCCACACAAGCCTTCCTCACCTTGAGTTGTTTGTATGCCTTGCTGGGTCAGCTGGTGCTCATCCTGACCCCTTTGAACTGTCAAGTCTGCGTTCGTTTCAGCCCGAGGGAGTGGGTGTTCAAGCCACAGCTTGTGGGTGGAGCGAGGAGTGAAGGCTGGGTCTCCTCTTTGTACCAGAAGACCGATCCACAAAGGAGGTTCTGGACAGGTGGGGACTGGTTAGAAACAGACATTTCAGTAACACTGACTTTTTGAGCCAGAAACTCTGGGAGTGGCAGCGTGGTCTCAGCCAACTTGTCAGATGGTTCTGCTGGACCCCTAAACTTGAGCCGTGAGGGTCAAGTGATTGGATGACTGGCCAGTACTAGTGCCCTGGGTGGCTGTCAAGTTCCTTTATAGAAACCAGTGTGGTATGCACACATCTCCCCTGTACTTGAGTACTTAAGCCATCCCCAGTGACTACAATACCTGATACAATATGCATGCCTTTGCTGTGGCCTTCTTCTCGTCCTCCATGGCTAATGATATGGGCTTTGTTTCCTGTGTTCTCTTTCTGAAACATGCCTGGCATCTGTCTGCTTCTCTTATTGCTGTGATTTTAAATTTCTTTGTAGAACTAATGAAACTTTATAAGGTGGATCATGGCAGCCCTGTGTTAATTACTTTACTATAAAAATAAGCCTGAAGGCCTGTCTGGCTCTTTCCATCCATGGAGTTCCCACCTTCTGTGTTTTATGCTGTCCTTGACTTGTACTATGGCTCAGATGTGAACTGCCCTCTGTAGACTCATGTGACTGCTTAGCCCCTAGTTTGTGGTGCTGCAGAGGGAGGTTGTGGAACCTTGAAGAGATGGGGTCTGGCTGGCAAATGTGGGTTGCTGGGGGCAGGTTTATGGGCTGGAAACCCGCTTCCAACCTGGGGTTCTCTAATCTCTGTTTCCTGGTCCATCCAGATGTGAGCCAGCTTTCCCCATGCCTTCCCTGCCGTAATAGATGGTGTGTCCTCAAACCATGAGCCAGAACCAATCCGTTCTTCCTTAAGTTTCTTCATCCAGGGTCTTTATTGCACTGACCAGCACAGTAACTAATGCAGTTGGCAATGTCTCACATCTGCTGACCACCATAGCTAATGTTGATTCTGTCTCTGCTGTGCCATAGCAGAGACATAGCAGTCTCAGCCTGGTTTCCTGCACACCGCTCAGATTGGCTCCGTTTCTTTGTTCCTGGGTTATTTTCTGTCTCCTACCAGACTGAGGTCTGCAGAGGTGGTAAGTGCCCTTCCTTCTTCCCCAGCACAGAGCTAGGCACCTGGAGAACACTTGAGCCGATCCATTGTTCAACAGAGAACTATCAAAGACATTTAAAAAAGTATTTTTTGAATTGCATACATGAGTACTGTATTTACATAATTTCTACCCATCCTCCCTCTCCAACACCTCCCCTGCTCTCCCTCCCTCTCAGCTTCATAAGCTCTTCTTTAATTAGCCTTCTTCTCTCCCTCCCTCCATCCCCTCCCTTCACCTCTCCTTTCCTCCTTCCTCTTGAGCCCATTTAGTGTTGTTGCGTGTACATACATATGCTTAGAGGTAGCCTCTTGGGATAGGATAACCTAGCAGGGAGCTCATCCCTGGAGAAAATGGACTCTCCCACTCAGCAGCCATTGATTCCCTGTAGCTCTTCATCTAGGGATGGGGCCTTGTGAAATTCCTCCCAATCACATTAACGTGTCAACAGGTTTTCTCCTGTGTAGGTCTGGTTTAGGTATTGTAGAGGTTTCGTGGGTAAAGCTTCCTTGTCCTGTCTTGAAGACACCATTTCAAAGCAGGCATCCTGGTCTGGTTCTTATGACCTTTTCCGCCCCCTTCTCTTGTTTTTCCTGAGCCTTGGGCATAGGGGTTGTGTTGTAGATGTATCAGTAGGGGGTGTGCACCCCATTGTTCTCTGCATTTGACCAGTGTGGCTCTCTGTGATAGTCCCCATCTGCTGCAGAGAAGCTTCTCTCTGCAGAACTGAGAGCTGCGGTTACGGGTCTACAGATACAAACTTAGAATGCAGTAAGGAGTTACAGGGTTTAGGGAAATGGAAGGAAGAGAGTCTCCTCTAGGGTCTGGCCTCTCCAGCCATGATGGGTAGTTGGCTACATTCGCAGTCCCGAGTTCGTGTCCTGAGTTCCCTCCACTGAGTAAGCCTTAGGTCTGCCTGCCAACACTCTGCAGCCGCCCCTGCTTAAACTTCACCTCACGGTCCCTCCTCTGCCTTCATCTCACACGTTGTTGATCATCTTTTAAGCAAACCCCTCTATTTGTTGTGAGATGAAGTGCTCCAGTCTTTGCTGGTTTTTCACTGGGTTGCTGTGTGTCCGCTTGTGTGAGAATCCTTCTGTATTCTAGAGACCAGTCCTTCATCAGGTGATGGGTTCTGCAGATATTTTCCCAGTCTGTGGCTTTTCATCTCCTTAGGTTTTTAAAAACTGTTGTTGCTTTTTAAAACCTTTCTTTCTTTTTTTGGCTTTGGTTTTTATCGAGACAGGGTTTCTCTGTGTAGCTTTGGTGCCTGTCCTGGAACTCACTCTGTAGCCCAGGCTGGCCTCGAACTCACAGAGATTCGCCTGGCTCTGCCTCCCAGGTGCTGGGATTAAAGGCGTGCACCACCACCACCACCACCACCACCACCACCGCCTGGCTTTCAAACATTTTTATATATTTTTTATTTTATTTTCTGTGTGTGTCCACAGGGCCTCCTGCTACACTGCATGTAAGTTGGTCAGATGACAGCTTGTGAGAGTCAGTTCTCTCCTTGTCCCGTGTGGGTCCTGAAGGTCAGACTCAGGTTGTAAGCCTTGACTGTAGTGCCTGTCCCACCATCAGCCTATTGTCGCTTTGTTTTTGGAGGCAGAATTTCCCTGAATAGCCCTGCTGGCCTGGAACTTGCGATTCTCATACTGCAGCCGTCCAAGATTACAGGTGTGAACTGCCATGCCTGGCTTAGCAGAGTCTTTTTTTTTTTTTTAATTAAAAAAATTTAATATAACATATAGTCACATATATTTGGTCACATTCTTTCCCATCCCCCAAGGGCCCCCAGGTTCCCCCTCCCTACCCATCCCATTTCATATTCTTTTTCCTCTCTTAAAAAAATTACAAAATCAAAACAAAGTACAAGCAGAAAAGAAAGAAAATATGATAGAACAAAACATGGCTTCTGTTGGCCAACCATTCCTGAGCATGCAGCTTTATTTCTCCAAGTCAGCAGCCCAAACGTGAAACCTCTTCAGCAACAGGCTCTTACATTCAGTCCTGGAATGCAACCAACAACTCTGGTGATGGCCTTTATTGTTTCAGGGGCTTCTAGGACCTCTGTGGTCATCAACTCCTAGAGAGATTGCCCATTCTTAACACTGGGGTTCCCAATTAACCACCTTACGGCTTCTGGGTGCATCTATTTTCACCTTTTGTGTCTCTTTAACATTGATAGGAACAGGGCATTGCAAACTTTCCCTATCTGTTTGGTGGGTATTGCTTGTGCCTTACCCAGCCATAAAGCTCCCACAAATTCCACAGCAACACCTGTTTGTGCCCTTTGTTAACTAATGTCCCGTGCTGGCTTCTTCAGGTACACTCACGTTTCTTAAGTGAGTCTCCAAATCTCCACGACCCTAGGGTTAGCCTTGTGCTGTCCATATGTAACGAAACCTTTCTACACAGGCTGGGCAGAGTGGCGATCTGAAGTCTCATAATGAATAGGGAGTGGGACTGTGGAGTAAGCCTGGCGGAGCACTTGGAAGTCCGTTGTCGTCTGTTTTGAGCTGTGTCAGGCGATGACAGGAGTTCACTGCTCAGGCGATACTAAAGTCAGCCATAGCAAGGTCTAACAGTGCGGGAAGATTTTACCCGTTAGTATCAGGTGTTCCCTCCACAGATCCAGAGGTGGATCGGAGGCACTAGCTGAGCTCTCCCCAGCTCTCAGTGGCTCTCTCTGAGCCATTTCACTTCCACAGCCTGGAGCTCTTCCATGGGACCTCCCCATATTTTCCTACCTTTGATGAACTTGTTAAGGGTGGGGCAATGAGATCCACCCCTCTGCTCACCCTGGTTCCCTGAGTCAGGGAAGCTCTGGGTTGGCACTATGGCTGGAGCTGCAGCTGTGGTCTCCATCCATCACACCTGGCTACTGGGGCAGGCCTTGGCTTAGCAAGCTGTTTATACCTTTAGCACCTTTTTGGGGGGAGGGGGACAGGGTCTCACTTTGCAGCCCTGGCTGGAACTCCCTGTGTAGACCATTGAACCCACAGAGCTCCACCCACTTTGACACTTGTCCTGGTTGATTTTTTTTTGTCAACTTGACACAAGCCCAAATTATCTGAGGAGAGGAACCTTTGTGGTGGAATATTATTTTAAGATGTGTTACATTTGTTTTTGCTGTGAAGCATTTGTTTAATGATGCACAGATGTGTTGTATTCTTTTATGTTGCATTTGTTTAACTCTGTGAAGCTGCATTACTTTGCCTGTCTAAAACATCTGATTGGTCTAATATAGAGCTAAACAGCCAATAGCTAGGCAGGATAAATGATGGTCAGGTCTGGCAGGCAGAGAGAATAAATAGAAGGAGAAAACTGGGAAGAGAAGATCGAGGAGCAGGAAAAGGAGAAGAGGAGGAGGACATCGGGGCCAGCCACCCAGCTACATACCTGGGTGTAAGAAGTAAAGAAAGGTATATAAAATAGAGAAAGACAAAAGCTCAGAGACAAAAGATAGATGGGATAATTTAAGAAAAGCTGTCTAGAAATAAGCCAAGCTAAGGCCAGGCATTTATAAGTAATAATAAGACTCAATGTATTTATTTGGGAGCTGGGTGGCAGGCTCCCAAAGAGCAAAGAGTAAAAACAAAAACAAAAACAAAAAACTACATTTTAAAATAATACTCCATAACAAATCTCAGTTGAGAAAATGCCTCCATCAGATTGCCTAGTCTGTGGTACATTTTCTTGATGTGGGTGGGCCAAGCTCACTGGGACAGTCACCCCTAGCCTCAACCTTCCAAGGAACTGGGATTTCAGACTTTCATCATATGCCTGACTTAGTTAAAATTTTTTATTGTGTTAAATACATATAACATAGAAGTTCCTCTCTTAGCCATTCCACATGTATATTCAGCATATTTCATTGTTATTCTTTGCAAATGTAATTTTTATCTAATTATAATATCCAGATGAATAGAAATATAAGTGATTTTGTATATTGTATTATCTAGTTTTTGGAGGGTGGTGGTGGTGGTGGTACTTTGAGATAGAGTTTCTCTGTGTAGCCCTGGCTGTCCTAGAACTCACTCTGTAGACCAGGCTGGCCTTGAATTCACAGAGGTCGACCTACCTGTGCCTCCCAAGTGCTGGGATTAAAGGCATGCACTACCACCGCTGGGCTGTATCATCTATTTTTAATAGTTCTAATTGGGGCCGGGCGGTGGTGGCGCACGCCTTTAATCCCAGCACTCGGGAGGCAGAGCCAGGCGGATCGCTGTGAGTTCGAGGCCAGCCTGGGCTACCAAGTGAGCTCCAGGAAAGGCGCAAAACTACGCAGAGAAACCCTGTCTCGAAAAACCAAAAAAAAAAAAAAAAAAAATAGTTCTAATTGGTTTTTTTTTTTTTTTGTAGATTATTTGGGGCTATTAGAGTTCGGTTACAATTATATGTACTAGGTATTAGTAGATGTTTGTGTTAGCCAGGTTCCTGTTACTGTAAAAATATCTGAGATAAATCAATTTATAAAAAGATTTATAAACCTTTGCTCAGAGGTTTGATTGATTGGCTCCCTTGCGTTGGGCCTGCGGTGAGGCAGCCTATGGTCACGGCGGAAGCCACTAGAGAGCAAAACCACTTCTTTCATGGCTAGAGAGCGAGAGAGGAAGAGAATGGGGCCAGAGTTCCACAGTCCCCTTTGAGGACATGCCTTTAGTGATCCAAAGACCTCCCTTAAGGTCCAGCCTCCCCAGGGCTCTAGCACTTTTAACAATGCCACCCTGGGAAACAATCCCTTACCACATGGGCCCCTGCAGGACATGCTACCAGTATCCTACATCAGTTTAACCATGCCGACTGTATCCTGAGGTGCAGATCTTAGGAGGTCCCACAGCTCAGGCATTATCAGAACCCTGGAGTGGGAAGGACACCCGGGTCCTCTGATTTGTGATAAGACCCAGGGCTACAGCTTCCTGTACCCACTGTGTGCCAGGTGCCACACACATCTCCCCACCCGTGAGATAGAAGGTGCTTGTATCAGTCAGGGTTCTCTAGAGGAGCAGAACTGAGAGAATGAATATATATTTATGCAATTTATTAGAGTGGCTTCCAGGCTGTGGTCCAGCTAGTTCAACAGTGACTGTCTACCGATGGAAAGCCCAAGAGTCCAGTAGTTGTTCAGTTCACGAGGCTGGATGTCTCAGCTGGTCTTCAGTATTTGCAGGAGTCCAAAGAAGTAGGCTCTAATGCCAGCGAAGGAATGGACTTGCCAGCAAGATCAAGAGCAAGCAGGCAGAGAGAGCTAGCTTCCTTCTTCCATGTCCTTTATAAAGGCTGCCAGCAGAAGGTGTGGCTAGATTAAAGGTTGATCTTCCTACCTCAAAAGTTCTGGATTAAAGGTGGGTCTTTCCACTTTAAATGATTTAATTAAGAAAAATCCCTCACAGGTGTACCCAGCTGCTGGGTCTTAGTTAATTCCAGAGGTCGTCGAAATTCCAGAAGACTAGCCATCACAGTACTCTAGTCACCACACATGAATCAGGCAGCTTGCCAGGGATGAGCAAGGCTCAGAGGCAGAGCAGTGGCATGTCCATTTAGAAGTGGTAGCTTAGTCGCTCAGGCAGGAACCCGAGCGCCCCTCCAGATACAGGGCAGGAGAGTACAGTGGTGGGAACCATCACTGGCCCTCTTTGAACTTCAGTTTCTTTATCTGTACAGAATCTGTGGACCACGGTACTGTTTCCTTTGTGCAGTTGCTCTTCTGTGGTCCATAGACAGGCCACGTAGACATGCCATGTAGACAGGCCACATAGACAGGCCACGTAGACAGGCCACGCCAGAGACAAGAGCCCCAGAGACTGGGTGCATGGGACCAGATACTTGTGATGATTTGATACCGATGCTGCACCCAAGCGCGTGATTACCACTCACAGAGGTGATGGCTACAATGAATTGGAAATTCACAAAGGGGAGTAAAACTTGTTGGCTCTGTGAATGGTTTGTAAACCACGGTGTTCAGGAACCAGACCCTGTCCTCCCTCAGAACCCCTGTGCCACTAAGCCTGGGCTGCCTAGTTGTGAACCCCTCAAGCCCAGGGGTTCCGAACCCCTGGTTCTTCAGTATGCCTCACACAGACAGGGCCAAGAGCTGCAGGGGTGAGGAGGATGTCTGCACCCAGGTTGTCATGAGGGTCAAGTACACTTACATTAGCAGCCCTGGTTTCCGTCTTCCATTCTCCCGTGTGTCACCTCCATGTCAACACTAGGGTCACTTATGTCTTCCCGATGGTCTGACCCCTGGAGGTTGTCCAAACCCCACTCAGGTAAGCACTCCAGGGACTCAGCCCATCCACCACCCATCTGCCTGAGGTAGCGTTTTGACCTGGCTGAGCTGCTTTGTGAGTTCAGTGGAAGCCTGTTTCCCTGCAGTGGTGTCTTTCTGGGGAGATGGCCTGCAGGGCCTGCAGGGCTTCACGGAGGCCTTGGCCATGAAGCCTTTCCAGTTAGAGTGACCTCAGGCAGTCTGTCCAGAAAGGACTGTTTCTTCTTCATGGGTCACGTGGACATTTGGACAGGTGTCCAAAGAACTACTGTCCCCATCCTAAAGGATGTCAGCGGTGGTTGCAGGGATACAGATAACAGGCGTGGCCATCACCTGGAAGGATGAGGAGTGTGAAGGTGAAGGAAGTTGAGGGGGGGGCAGTTTTAGGAACTTGCAACATCAGGGGAGAAGTGTGCCTGGACAGTGTGTGAGAGTATCATGTCTGTGTGTGTGTGTCGTACATGCATGTGTGTGGCTAAAGGCCTGAAGAGATGGAACTGTCTGAAAATGAAGGTTACCATTGTGAGGCCCGAGGCGGGTGTGGGATAGGGCAGGGCCTTGCAGCCCTCCCTGTGGGCTCTGCTCTGTTCTCCAAGTCCTTCCTGTGCTAGAGGTCACGTGGGGCCACATGGAGTTTGCTCATGTGTCTGCTCAAGTCACCTGGACCACAGCCGGGACAAAAGGACCTGCCTGAGGTTTGCTGCAGGTGGTTACACAGCCTTTCCCCGGGAAGGTCATTCCCTGTGAGCCAGGGGACACTTGCAGCCTCTTCTTCTAGCTCCTGGCTGCTGTTAGTTCTCCAGGTGGGGCCAGAGGCATCTGGGCAAAGGCTCCTGTTCCCTTCTGCTGGAAGCTTCCCTGACTAACGCCCATACCTGTCTTGTCTGTGAGCAGATCAGGGAGGATGTAGAAGGGTGGCCAGATGGCTAGATGCAGCTACCCACTGGGCAGTGTGGCGTGCCCGTGAACCTCAGGCCCAGGGCCACCCTCCTCTCTCCTGGTTCTCCCAACAGAGCCAGAGCCAGTGGCTAGTCAGGCCATATCTGCTGCCAGGCTGGTGAAGGAGGGAAGGCCGTTTTCCCAGTTCCCAAAGTGTCCCAGGAAAGGGAGAGGCGGTCCAGAGCCCCACAGTGGCGAAGGGAAGTGTGGCCTGCCGGAGTGCACAGTGTCCTGTCAGTGTCCTGTCTCCCGTGGTCTGATGGTGGAGCTCTCTGCCTGCCAGTCCGGCAGATACCCGCACTCTTTCTGTGTGCCCGGGACACCAGCTCTGCAGCACCCCTTTGCACTGATGTGACCGTCAAGTTCTTGTAGCTCTCCTCCCCCCCCCCCACTACGGCTCCCCGCCCCCCAGTATCACATCACACACGGTTTGACTGCTGCTGTCCCTGCTTTAAATTCCCCGCAGAGGCACTGGGCGGATGTGCTGGCTATTTCTCTGTGAGTCAGCCACCTTAGGAAGTCACCAAGTCCCCAGGACACAGTGGCAGCCAGTGTGACTAACCTCTGATGGAGTGCTGAGAGCGGTCTCTGTAGCTCTGGGGATGTCAGGTCTGGGTCTGAGTTGTGACCCTTTTGTAGTAGCTGAAGAGTGTGCAGGTCCCCAGCTCCCAAGTGACAAGTTCTTGGCCACACAGCTCCCAAGTGACAAGTTCTTGGCCACAGAGCTGCCTGAGTGGGCCCTTTATGTTATTAGGCTCCCTCCCTCCCGAGTGCTAGGGTTCTAGGCTGAGCCATTCCCAGATCTGTCTGATGTCATCTCCTCTGTTACCTCCAGTACGCTTGGGTGGAGAAGCACTTTGGCCCTGAATTTCTGGAGCAAATTGTGTTGACCAGAGACAAGACTGTGGTCTCTGCCGACCTTCTCATAGATGACCGGCCGGACATCACAGGCAAGTAGCCCAGGGCAGGGATGTGGGTGGCAGGGGGAAAGTGGGTGGCCATAGTTGCATTCTCCCTTCTCCCACATACCTCCTCCTGGGGTCTCCTCAGCTCCCTTCCCACCTTTACCAGGTGTTTACCAGCACCCAGCCAGGGACTTCCTCCTGTTGGGAAGTTCTGCCTGCGCCCTAGGGACAGGGGGCTACTGGAAAGCAGAATGTCTGTGCCTTACCCAGACTGAGTTGGACCTGTTGGCTTTCCTGAGTGAGAACCCAGCTTCGATTTTCAAACCTTTATGTTTAGTAACAATGGTAGTGCAGGGTAAGTCTGCTATATAACAGGAAGTCGCAGTCAGGTGTCTATGGCTGACAGTGGCTTGGGCATTGCATTTGTCCCTTTTTTCGGTTCCAGCTAATGACCCCTTCCCAGAAAACAAGCAAACTGATTGCTTGGCTCACTTAACTGAGAAGGTAGGGTGGACAAAGGGCTTCAGGCATGGTAGGATTTGGGAGTTCCGTTACTCAGTCCACACTGTTTCCGGTCTCCGGGATGTGTTCTGCCTGTTTTTGCCACATTGTGGGCAAGATGTTTCCCCCGCTGGTAGTTCTTAAGAGTTTGTTCTGTTTTGGTCACATCATAGGAAGACAGTTTCTTTCCTAAACCTTGCTGAGTGCCAGAGAAACATGGCTATCTACCCCAGTCTCTCCAGAGGCCCGTGTGGATGGAGACAGCCTCTCTTAAAGGTCTTCTGGAGGCTTCCAGGGGGCTTCAGCCACAGGAGCTAGTAGGTCGCAACCCCAGGGAGCCTATCAAGTTGCGGCACGGTGTGAAGGAGGTTGGTACCGTAACCGCAGGGCACGCAGGCCTGGGCTTCCCACTTGAGCTAGCACAGGATGAGCACAGAGGTGGTTGGCCAGGCCCAGCAGTGGGGATGACAGAGCCCCTTCAGCCCTCACCGTGCGGACCCGGACCGCTTCCTGGGTGTCGCACGGAGCACCCTGTGCACAGTGCCTTGCTTTACCCTCGTGCCTTCTGTAGTAGGGCAGGCTAATGGAGCATCACTTTGCAGACAGAGAAACTGAGTCAGATGAGGCACGACACCTGCTTATGGGGCTACCCCGGGGCCCCAGTCTTTGGCCTGAGGCGCTGCTCTCCTCCCCAGGGGCCGAGCCACACCCCAGCTGGGAGCACATCCTCTTCACCTCCTGCCACAACCATCACCTGCAGCTGAAGCCCCCTCGCCGGAGGCTGCACTCCTGGGCGGACGACTGGAAGGCCATCTTGGACAGCAAGCGTCCCCACTGAGGGCTGTGCTGTGACTCTCTCGTGGTCCAGTGTGGGGCTGGCAACTCGTGATGGGACAGCGGCCAGCCTGCTGAGGGCTGTACTGCGTTCCCTGGCACTTCCTGGAGGACCCCAGTGGACTCTCTGGTCAAGACAACTTCCTGGTACACTCCCCTTCTTCTCCTAGCCCAGGCCTTAGCCTGATCTTGGGGCAGTGCCGGGAGAAAGGCATTTGCTCCCGAGCAGCTTGGCCTGGCCTCAGGCGGTGGCCCACGCCACTCCCTCTCACTGCTTCCAATAGGGTGTTCTCCAAGGCACTGGGGTGCCCTGGTCCAGGATCTGCAGCCTTTGCAAAGGTAAGGAGTGACAGAGAGAGAGATGACAGGCTCCCCTGACAGGCATGTGCCCTTCCACCTCCAACACGGCACCTTGTCCAGTTTGCCCACCTAGCCTGTTCTCTCCCCCTGGCTTTCAGTGGCCACCAGGCTCTTCTGGAGGCCAGCAGTGACCCTGCCTATGGCTAGTGCTGTGGTTTCTTTCTCTGGTGTCCCTGGATCCTGTTCATGGCCCAGAAAGGAGTCGGCAGGCTTGAACATTTGTTGACCGTATGAGAAATAAATGCTATTCACAAAACCTGTGCCGTGGCCTTCTCTAGCACCTGCCCCAGGGTCATCCAGTGTGCCATCTGCCTGTGACGTAAGCATCTGGCAGTCCCACACGCTGATGAACAGGACAGAGGTGGGCATAGTGCTCCTTTGTGTGCCTCGCATGGTACCACACTGGAGCAAAGGCAAGATGGCCTAGGTAGTGACGTAGGCTGGCAGCCTGGTGGCTTCTTTTGGTCCCGTTCATCTGAGGGAGGCACTGCTTCCCTCAAGCACCTCCCCCAATGCCTTACCCCTTTTCTCCTCACCCTGCAGTCAGGCCTCAGCGGTTGTTCCCTTTGGGCTGAATCCCTGGGTGGCGACACTTGAAGCAGCCACCTCCCCACTGTCCCCTGGCGAATTTTAGAAACAGTGCCCTCGAAGGCCAGTTGCATTCTCAAAACACACGCCTGTTCTCTCAGCACTTAGGTTGATTGCTGTGAGTTCAAGACCAGCCTGGGCTACATAGTCTAGGCCAGTCAGGGTCACACAGCAAAACCCTGTCTAAAAACATTAAAAATCAGCACCCTAGTTTGTTTCTGGGCCTTCGTACTATGCCTTTCAGTATCTAAGGCAGGTGATCTTGATTGCCTAGGGACTGGGCTAAGGTAGAGAAAAAAACAAGAGAGAGAACCCTGGTTTCAGAGCTGGCCAGGAATTCCATATCCCATCTTTTGGTCTTAAGAGCTCAGTTCTGTCACCAGGCTAGGTCTGAGGCATCCACCACCCAGTCTGGAGAAGGATACCCCAGGAATCCACTGCCTGTCCTGGGCCTCTCTTGACTCAGCCATGTGTGGCTTTCCATAGTGCTACTCCATTGTTACCCTTGGGCTGGTTGGGGGCTCTGCCAGTGTCTTACTGGAAACACATGGCAGTGATGTCACTTGATCCTGGAACTCGGTGGCGCAAGCAGGGCAGTGTCTGGTAACGTCTTGACCGGGGGCCTGGAAGAAAGCCAGTCCCTGGAGGGTGGCTTCGTGCCTGCTCCAGAGACCCTTTGTTACCCTGACAGAAGACCTCATTCCCCAGCAAGACCATCCATGCCGGTCCAGGAAACAGTGTGACAAGTGAGAAGCATGAATTATTTCTTCGTGACTCCTCATGGTGGCTGGATGAAGCTCCCTCCTGTCTGTCAGCCATAGGGCCTGCTTTCCCGTGATCCTCATGCTGCCCAGTGCCAGGTCTCCACTTAGAGTGACCTGGCCAGTCTAGAGCCTTGCAGCCTCCAGCCGTGGCAGTGAGGGAACTCTCTTGTGCTTGTGGCCCTCCGTGATAGGTTGGGGATGGTCTGTTATGTACTTTCTAGGTGCCTGGGCTTTTGCCAAATCAGAGGTCACAGCAACCAAGGAGAGCCACTCAGCCCTGCCTTGAAAATACTGTGACTATCATTCAGGGAAGAGAAAACAGTGCAGCTCATTGCTACCCAGAGTCTGCCCTGCCGATGACAGATAACCCTGCTGTCTTACTGAGGGTTACTACTGCTATGATGAAACACCATGACCAAAAGCAAGTTGGGAAGGAAAAGGCTTATTTGGTTTACACTTCCACATCTTAGTCCATCACTGAAGGAAGTCGGGACAGGACTCAAGAGGGCAGGATCCTTGAGGCAGGACCGATGCAGAGGCCATGGGGGAGGGCTGCTTACTGGCTTGCTTTCCCTGGCTTGCTCAGTCTGCTTTCTTATAGAACCCAGGACCACCAGCCCAGGGATAGCACCGCCCACAATGGGCTGGGTCCTCCGCCATCAACCACTAAGAAAATGCCCTACAGCCAGATCTTATGGAGGCATTTTCCCAGTTGAGCTTCTCTCCCTTCATATAACTCTATCTTCTGTCAAACTGACGTCAGACTAGCTACCACAGTTGATCCCTTGTCAACTTGACACACACATCACTGCTAATCCATAACCTTTCCTTTCTTCTTCATCCCCAAGATTACACATTAATATGGCATCACAGTATAAAGATATTCTCAAACTTAAAAGCCCCACTGCCTTACAATTTCAAACATTTAAAAAAATCAAAGTCTCAGCTGGGTGGTGGTGGTGCCTGCCTTTGATTCCAGCACTTGGGAGGCAGAGACAGGTGAATATCTGTGAGTTCAAGGTCCACCTGGGCTACAGAGTGAGTTCCAGGAAAGGCGCAAAGCTACACAGAGAAACCCTGTCTTGAAAAACCAAAAAGAAAAAAAATTCAAAGTTTCTTTTAAAATCCAGTTTCAACTGTGGACTCCTATAAAATGAAAAATAAGTTAAATATATATGTATATATATTTCAAGAGGGAAGAACCAGGACATAGTCACAATCCAAACAGAGCAAAACAATACTCCAACTTTAAAAATTCAGTATCCAATGTCTAGGATCCACTCATGATCTTCTGGGCTCCTCCAAAGGGCTTGGTCACCTCTCCAGCTCTGCCCTCTGCAGCACACACAGCTTGTCTTCTAGGCTCCAGCTGGCTCCACTCCACTGCTGCTGTTCTTGGTGGTCCTCCCATGGTTCTGGCACCTCCAAAATGCTGGGGTCTTCTGCTTTGACTGGGCCACACTTTCACCAATAGCCTCTCCTGGGCCCTCTTCATGGTGCCAAGCCTCAACTTTCTCCATGACCGCTTCATGCCTTCAAAACCAGTACCACCCGGGAGACTCTTACACATGACCAAGTTCGGCTGCCAGCACGAGGTACAACCCTGGCCACCTCTGGAACACAGCTTCTGTGTGCTGACTCTGAGGAAACACTTCCCAGAAGATTCCACCTCAGTGACACTGGTCTCTTCTTAATCACTGCTAATTTCTTATCTCCAGGCGGCCAGCATCCATTGTCCCAGCACAGGGAAGATTTTACTTTAGTGGTTCTGGTCTCTTGTTAATCGGAGCTGATTCTTCAGCCCCTACTGACCAGACACCACAGATTCTTCACACAAAAGGCTGTCTCTTCTGGATACTCAGCCACATGGGTGCCCTAGGAAGGGAATGGAATTGTATTAGTCAGGATTTTCTAGAGAAACAGAACTGATAGAATGAATGAATGTGTGTGTGTGTGTGTGTGTGTGTGTGTGTGTGTGTATACATATTAAACAAGAGGGTTTATCAGAGTAGCTTACAGATTATGTCCAACAATGACTATCTCCCTATGGAAATCCAAGAACCTGATATTGTTGTGGTGTATTCACCAGAGAAGACTGCTCAGACTTGGGGTTAAGTCAGTTGAAAGTCTTTATTGGCCGACTGGAGACTGCACTGGGTGTTCAGGATCCCAGTGTAGCCCTGAGCCTTTCTTATGGTGAGCTTTTAAGCACAAAAACCATGTTCTAGGTTGACATACTTCAGCTAACGAGAACAGTTAGCCATAAGCAGAACTACAGGAGCTAAAGAAGCAAGGTTAGTATGTTTAGAGACTTCCCCAGAACTATGTGGACTTGGATGGATCAGGGCTTTGTTTTAGTTTTGGCAGGTGATGCTATCTACATGCAGAGTTTTATAGCCTAAATGGTAGTTCCACCATGGAGTCAGTTGTGCTAAGGTCTGGGGGCCTACTAAGGTCTGGAGCCCTCTTAAAATAGTTGTTCAGTCCACAAGGCTAGTCTTTAGCCTATGGTTGGAATCCCAAAGAAGTAGCTTCTAATACCAGTGAAGGAAGGCCACAGCAGCAGGATGGATGCCCTTGCCAGTGGGCGTGAGGGCAAGCATGCAAAGAACAAGTTTCCTTTCCCATGTCCTTTTACACAGGCAGTCACCAGAAGGTGTGACCCAGGTGTGGCTCCTAACACCTCAAATGATCCAATCAAGAAGGATCTCTCAGAGGTGTGTTCAGCTGCTTAGGATTTAATTGACTCCAGATGTAGTAAATTGACAACCAAGATTAGCCATCACAAATCCACCCCTCATCATATCTCCTTACATCATGCTTAATTTCCAAACGAAAATAATAACGAGGTCATGTTACACTAACATGATATAACTCCTCCATACAACCACAAATGCATTATATATTTAGAACAGGTGGCAATGTCCCCTGAGGAACATTCTATTAGTGTCTCATAGCTTAAGTATAACTACTGCTGTTATCTCAGTTGATGTTATATGATAAAGAAATTGAGGAAAGTATATGTGAATATATATATGCACACACAAAATAGAGGGGAAATACTCATGTCACTTATAATCTTCATTTCTGCAGCTGGTCACATGGCCTTAGCTGGTACTTATAACTATCTTCTTCTATCCATTCTGTATTTCCTCCACCCTCAGCAAGCACCTCTTGTCCTGAGAGATTGTCCATATCTTCATTCCTGAAGGATCTGGACCCTTCGTCATCCTGCTGCATTTGGGCTTTTGTAATTTCCCATTGACTGCAATCACGTGACACAGTAGCACCAAGGGATGTCCTAAAGTGGCTGTTCTCAACCTGTGGGTCATGTCCCCTTTTTACAAGGGTTGCCTAAGGCCAAAGGACAACATGGATACTTACATTATGATTCATAACAGTGGCAAAATTACAGTTACAAAGCAGCAATGAAAATAATGTTATGGTTGGGGGGCCACCACAACATGAGAACTGTATTAAAGGGTCACAGCGTTAGGGAGTTGAGAATCACTGCCCTAAAGGATCTCCTGCATTCAGTCATAATCTTTCTTACCTCCATTGTGGGGAAGTAATCCAATTTCCCCATGGTAATCTGGATCAATCACTTCTCCTAAAACTCCTACTCCTTTCTTAGCCTGTTGGCTTGGGGCATCAGACACTCGAGGTGGCCAGGGGGAAGTCTGAGCTTCCAGTTCAAGGACACGTTTGTTGTGTCTCCTGGTGGGAGAGCTCCCCCTGTGGAACCAAAACGTCTAGGCCAGCAGAACCAAGGTCCCAGGCACAGGGAAGCAAAATTTTCCTCAGTTGGTCACTAGGGGTGATAGTGGAACCATTCCATTTTCCACCCCTTGATTCCTTGATCCTGGTCATGGGAGAAACAGTGTTGTATATGGACACTGATTCAAAGCACATACCGCCTTCTGGAGAACTCTGCCCAGGCCACCTGATTGGCTCTGTAACTGTGTCTTCAAAAGGCCGTTCATTCCATCAATCTGTCAGGCCACCTGCTTCAGAATGGTGGGGAGCATAGGAAAACCAGGCAGTGGATTCCATGGCCATGGGCCCACTGATTGTTGCACATCCTTGGCTGTGGAGTGAGTTCCTTGGTCAGAAGCAATACTGTGTGGACTACCATGGCTGTGTAAGGCATTCCGTCAATCCATAGATGGTAGTTTTGGCAGAAGCTTTATGTACAAGAAAGGCAAATCCATAAGCAGAATAAGTACTCTAATAAGGACAAAGCCTTGCCTTTCCACAAAGGAAGTGGTCCAGTGTAGTCGACCTGCCACCAGGTCACTGGCTGGTCTCTGCAGGAAATGGTACCATATCAGGGCTCAATGTTGGTCTCTGCTGGTGTGGTACCTGCATAACGTGCAGAACCATCAGTAAACCAGGCCCTAGTCTTCTCTTCTCTTGGTCAACCAATCATAGAGCACACCCCATGAGGCTATAGGTGCATGCTTGGGAGCAGGTGGCATTTTAATGGGAATAGAAGCTATAGGCATTTGGGCAACTTCTTCATGTAACTTGCTTGTCCCCTCAGGACCTGCTGGGGCCCAGTCACATATATACCACTTCCATTTGGTAATGGATTGCTGCTGTGCACATCCTACTTTATGACTTGCTGGGTCAGATACCACCCAGCTCATGATGGGCACCTCAGGTCATATGGTAACCTGGCGGCTCACTGTCAAATGTTCAGTTTCTACTGAGGCCCAACAGCAGGCCGAGAGCCGTCTCCTGAAGGGAGGACTGCTGTCTATAGATGATGGTAGAACCTTTCTCCAGAATCCCAAGGGTCTGCTCTGATTTACCCAAAGGGACCTGCCGCTCCCCCAGCATCTCTATCTGCCACGGACACCTCAAATACCATGAGGTCTGCTGGATCATATAGTCCAAGTGGTATGGTGGCCTGCATCGCGACCTGTCCTGTTAAAGAGCCTTCTCCTGGTCAAGGCCCCAGCCAGAGCTAGCAGCTTCCCGCGTCACTTAGTGTATGGGCCTGAGTAACACCCAAAGTGAGGAATGTGCTGTGCTCTAGAATCCCAAGTAGGCTCACTAAGGACTGTGCTGCTTTCTTGGTGATGGTCCAGGTGCAAAACCTTCCCCTTCACCTTAGGAGGAACATCTCTGCCTGCCCCACACCACTGGACTCCTAAGAATTTCCCTGAGGTAGAAGGGCCTTGAATTTTGGTTGGGATTTATTTCCCATCCTGTGATGTATGTGTTACAGGTGGTTGCTGCCTCCTGTTCACTTGGTACAGCCAGCACCCACTCTTCCTTCCCTGACCCCCCAACTTTGTGACTTCATTTTTTTGTTTTGTTTTATTTTTCGAGACAGGGTTTCTCTGTGTAGCTTTGCGCCTTTCCTGGATCTCACTCTGTAGCCCAGGCTGGCCTCGAACTCACAGAGATCTGCCTGGCTCTGCCTCCCGAGTGCTGGGATTAAAGGTGTGCACCACCACCGCCCGGCTGTGACTTCATTTTAAAATGACTCTTAAAAAAATTAAGATAGGGATTCTCTGTGTAACAGCCCTGACTGTCCTGGAACTCCCTCTGTAGACCAGGCTGGCCTTGAACTCAGAGATCTGCCTGCCTCTGCCTCCCAAGTGCCGGGATTAAAAGTGTGCACCACTACCACCACCACCACCACCACCACCACCACCACCACCAGGCTAAAATGACTCTTAAGGATAAAAATGCATGGAAACCACATGTAAACTGTTTGGTTGAAAATTCGTTGATTAGAATGTACAGACAGGGATCCACAAGCCAGCAGCCCTGCTCACAGCTTAAAGAATGGCTCCTCAGAGGAGCTGGCATCTTCGATGCAAAATTCAGGAATCTTTCAACTACTTCTGCTGCTGGCCAGTCAGACTGCAGTGGTTCTCAACCTGTGGGTCACAACCCACACAGCATATCGGCTATGACTTGTGTTTACGTTACATATATTCATTACAACAAAATTATAGTAATGAAGTAGCAATGAAACAATTTAATGTTGTGGGTCGCCACAACAAGAGGAACTGTATTAAAGGGTCGCGACACGAGGAAGGCTGAGAACCAAGAGGAGCAAAGCTGATGGAGGAACTACAGTTCATCGAGATGGCCACTTGATGGCACCAGAGGCCTGGCTCTGGGACCTTGGAGCCCTTTCTGGCCGCCTTGGAGCCTGTCGTGATCCAGACCTGCCCACTCTTGGAAGTCTTATCCTGTTATTCCCAACCACTATTTCTGACGTGTGCACCTTCTGGGCAGGGCACGAGGACCTCAGCCGCTGTTGTCCCAGCAGTGGGATAATGACTCACATCTGCTCTTACCGCACTGAGAAGAGCCAGACACCATGGATGCCAGCCTCCAGACCAAAAGGAAGGTGCCTCCATGGGTGTCTGCTATGATGATGCAATGAGGCAGGTGCCTCGAAGCACGCCATACAAACCCAAGGTGGTCCTCAACATGCTTCAAGTAGCAAAGGTGAAACATTTCACAAGTTCCTTATGCCTAGCTCCCAGGCTCACCGTGGAAAGTTTCTGGAACATCTGGAGGCTGATGGGATTCATGGTGAACTAGTGAGTAGAGCCTGTTGCCACCTTCTGGGAGTCAATTCCACCCCCTCACATTTGTGTACACCCTCCTCACCCCCGTGGCATTTGAGTCTCTGACCTCTGACAAAGCAAAGTGTAAGGTTCTTTCCTACACAGGTTCCACCTCTAGCCTGGAGCCTCTGCTTTCCTTTCCCAGTGGCCCAGGCCTGTCCCACCCTCGGGCCCTGCCAGTGGTCTTCCTCCAGAGTCCCAACCTCTGAGAACTTCGAGTACTAACCGCACACGGACTCCAGGGGAGGAGGTGCTATCTAATGGAAGGGAAAGAGTCTAGGGAGGAGGTCGGAAGGCCCCAGAGTTTCAGGAGCATATGCTATGTGCTATGACGTCATTACTTTTCCCAAGTGACTGTGAGGCAAGGATAAGATAGTCACCAGGCGGTGGTGGTGCATGCCTTTAATCACAGCACTTGGGAGGCAGAGGCAGGCAGATTTCTGTGAGTTCGAGGCCAGCCTGGTCTACAGAGAGAGTTCCAGAAAAGGCACAAAGCTACACAGAGAACCCCTGTCTCGGAAAAAACAACAACAAAAAAGAATAAGATAGTCTGGGTTTAATTTCATGGAAACTGATGCAGAGACAGTGGACCAGGTTCATCAGAGTGATGCTCAGCATCCCAAGGTTGTGGGCATGAGGAAGCCCAGAGCACTGACAAATAGGGATCGAAGGGCAGAACACGGAGCCAGGATGCTGGCTGTCTATCCTACAGTTGGAGACAGCAGGGAGCAATATGACTCTATGGTGTGAGCTGTATGCATACTCAAGCCTGGGTAAATTATGGTCTGTGTGAGTGAGTGTGTGTGTGTGTATGAATACACATGCATCTTAGTTTGCACATCCATCTTAGTTCCTCCTGGAGGCGCTGCTGTAATGGATTCTTGGAGTAAGATGTGGTCATCTAGGAACCACTGAGTTCATCCTGTGGGAGAAAGGGTTGGACATCCAGAGACAGAAGAACCCAAACACAAACGGAGCAGCAGTGGTGGCTGCCAAGGAAGTGAAGTAACAGGCAAAGCAGCAAGAACCTGCAAGCAGCAGTCCCAGGGAACGGGAAGCAGCCTGTGGTCAGGGAAAGCGAAGGTGACCAGGGGGAGCACGAGGTGAGAGCCAAGGCCAAGGCAGAGGCCACAGAACCTGGGAAAGGAGAGGCAACTCCCACAGAGAAAGGAGAACAAAATGGACAGTTTGCTAGAGAAGACAAACCATGGGGGGTGGGGGTGAGGGCCCCCCCTTCCTGGACTCCCTCCCCTTCTCCCTCATTGGTCCCAGTTGGGGTATCCTCTCTTGGGTGGACTCTTTCCCTCTGCGCCCCCATGGGCTTTTCTTCCGGCAGTTTGTAGTCATTTGTAACTCATTTAAGGTTCTGGAGTGGGACCCCCCACCCCCACCCTCACCCCCAGGAGCAAGAAACAGCCTGTCTTACAGGGTCTTTCCTGCCCCTGCTTTCTGGTAGCTTTAAATTCCCCAGACCTCCTTTGCCTCCTGCCAGCATGCCGCCTCAAGCGCTTTTCAGCAAGAATTGTGGCAGGAACAAACCACATTCACACCGAACAAGGGACGTAAACAGTGGGGGCTTTTATTCTGGGAGAAGCCTGCAGAGATGGGATCTCTGGGAGCCTCAGAGCCTGCCATCCATTTACAGGGCAAAGGGGTGGGGGGGGATGGTGATGGTGTCTTTTTTTGGCTTGCACTGGTTACTAGGGGGTAACCAGTGAGGCAAGAATGGCAGACGATCAATAAACATCTCAGGGGAGAAGGTGAATAAGACCAAAATACATTGTCTGAAATCTCAAAGAACTAATAAAATACTATTTTGAAATAGATTTGCCTCTCTCTCCTTTCTCTCCTCTCTCTCTCTCTCTCTCTCTCTCTCTCTCTCTCTCTCTCTCTCTCTCTCTGTGTGTGTGTTTTTGGAGACAGGGTTTCTCTGTGTAGCTCTGGCTGCCCTGTCTAGACCAGGCTGGCCTCAAACTCAAAGATCCACTTGCCTCTGCCTCCAGAGTGCTAGGATTAAAGGTGTCCCCCCCCCCCCCCCCGTGGCTGACAGATTCACATCTCTTCTGGTCATTGTCCCCTCTACAGGGGTGGGAGCAGGAATCAGGCAAGCAAGTTACTTTAGTTTTGGAATACTAATTATGGTGGTTAGAGGAAACTAATTGTCACTATTTGCACAAAATAGGGGGAGGTTTTAAAAAAAATGGTTTGGTTGGTCTTGGCTAACAACCACCATGGTTGATAGGCAGCTGGCTCCAAAGCAAGAGAAGCAGACCCATGTAATGGGTTTTCTACTCCCCGCTAAGTTTCTCCACCAACGCAGTAAGGCAGAACAAGCCAAAATTGAAAAAGCATGACAACAGGTTTATTTGAGCAGAGTAACTCCCAGGTGAGTTCTCCAGTCCCAGAGATGGAGGCTGGAAGAAGCCTCACCCCCGCCCTCTACCCCAAACCTAAGCAGGGAGACTTTATAGGTTGTAGATGAGGAGTGATGACGTGTGTACCACGAGCTGGGTTTGTGCCCACTTATGGTCAGAAGCTGAGCACTTAGGCGGGGATTTGGGCTGCTGGTCACGACAGAGGAAGAAGCTGCAGTCATCACCAGGAATGCAGAAGTGGGCTTTTTGGTGCCTTTTCTTTGTTCGGAGACTCTGTGAGCAGGGTTTGGAGAGAGAGACAGGAATGAGGCTTTCTGAATTGTCCAGGGGTGAGCTGGAGGTTCCAACCGAACACCCGGGACTGGGAGTAAGAATTCAGAACAGGTGTAAGAAATGCCCTTTGAGAGGTGCACAAAACAGTGTCCTCAATCGATTAAGCGGGGACTGGGACAATCAAAACTTGATGGCTAAAAGACCTCAGTAAATGGGCTGAACCACAGCACGACAATTCCGATGAGACAGAATGAGTCAGAGGCCTGAGCTGAAGACTTCTGAAATGCAGCTCACAGCAGGGCTGAGGACAGAGCAGAAATGTCTTTCTTACTCCAGAAGGACATGCCCAAAGAACACAGAGCTGACATTGATGGTGCCCCAATGCCCTGAGCCAGGATTGATGCATGAACGGAGATTTTGTACTGCACAGATATGTTAACATTTAAAATCTGCGGACAAAATAATTCTAAATATTTCCAGACCAAAAAATTGAAGCAATTATCTTCAAGATCTGAAGGAAAATAATTTCAAACTCAACTTCTAAATGAAGCCAAATATAAAAGGGAAAATAAAAGTCCATGAGCGTGCTGGAGAGATGGCTCAGCTTTTGTGTTTGTTGTTTCTCTGAGACGGTTTCTCTGTGTGACCTTGGCTGTCCTGGAACTCATTTTGTAGACCAGGTTGGCCTTGAATTCACAGAGATCTGCCTGCCTTTGTCTCCTGAGAACTTGGATTAAAAGTGTACACCACCCCTGCCCAGGGAGATAGCTCAGCTTTTAAAAGCATGAATTGCTCTTTCCAGAAGACCTGGGTTCAATTCTCAGCACCCATGTCAGATGGCTTATAACCTCCTGTCACTCTAGGTCCAGGGATAGCTTAGTCCTCTGCCCTCTGTGAGCACCTGTGCATGAATGAACACACACACACACACACACACACACACACACACACACACCCCAAAAATAAATCTTTAAAAAACATTAGACAATTGAAATGTATGATGTCAGAACTTTATCAGTTCCTTTTTTTCATTTGTAAAATATTATGTGTTTTGCCTGCATGTATGTCTGTCCACTCACAGAGACAGAAGAGGGCATTGGATTCCTTGGGACTGGAGTTGCATGTGGTTGTAAGCTGCATTATGGGTGCTAAGAATTGAATCCAGGTCCTCTGGAAGAGCAGCCAATGAGTGCTCTCAACCACTGAGCCATCCCTTCAGCTCCTGATAAAGCTCCTTTTGACAGAGCTACCAAGTGATGCATTCTAGCAAGGAGAGGAAAAAGCTACAAGATAGCCCCCACCCTCACCTTCTTAAGTTCAGCCATCATAGATAAGGCAAGGTATATATGGGTTATCCTGGCCCCATATCTCCATCCTAGGGACCCCAACTTACTACTTGGCACAGACTCTGAGTGGCCATACTGTGTGTTGAACCCCAAATGCCAGAGACTCACATGTGAGAAGACCAGATGTATCCAATGGGCCTGAATGGTCCACCATGGTACTCCCTGTGGTGCCTGGCTTCAGTTCTGGCCCAGAGTTCCTTCCCCATGGACCCTTGGGAGACAACATTTTGACTTTTGAGGCTGAAGACCAGGTACCTGAAGGAGGAGACCTTGCCATACAGCCACCATTCTGTGGGTTTTGTGATGTCACAGGCTCCTTCCCCTGTAATTACAGTTTGAATTTAACTTTTTTGTTTGTTTGGTTTTGTTTTGTTTTTCGAGACAGGGTTTCTCTCTGTAGTTTTGCGCCTTTCCTGGAACTCGCTTTGTAGACCAGGCTGGCCTCGAACTCACAGAGATCCGCCTGCCTCTGCCTCCCGAGTGCTGGGATTAAAGGTGTGTGCCACCACCGCCCGGTGTAATTACAGTTTGATACCCCAAATCTGTCCACTTGTACAGTTGTCTGCTCTATAGATGTTTGCTGGTCACCCCACAGACAGGCCTGGCCTCAGTATCCCTGTGTGTGTCTCCAGCCCCACACCATATTGGCCACTTCTGCTGAGTTGGGCTCTGGGGCAAGATGGAACCAGCAGCATGGTTCCTGCTGCTGGAGGAGGGGTGTGTGGTGACATGCGGTGATTAGGTTACGGGGACTTTGCTCGTGCTCAGTGCTCCGAGGGAGCCCGGGTATCAGTGGGGTGGAGCGGGACTTCTCCGAGGAGGCCTGTGACCTCAGTTCCCATCACTCACTCAGCCTGTTTCCTGACACTGTCTGATGTCAGGTCCCACCACCTCTGGCTTCCAGCCCATCTGCTGTCACTGCCTGCTGGAGCTTAGGTCAGCGCTGTGCTGGGCAACTGTCCAGCCTGTCCCCAGGGTCTCAGCTGAGGTAGATGCCCCTTGTGTGCCCAAAGCCTTCCACGACTGCCGAGTCCTCGTCTCTGCTTCCTGCCTCGCCCAACTCCAGCCTTATCATCTACTCACCACCTCCCTGGAGTCTGTACCCCACCACAAAGCCTCTGCACTACCCTTCCATCCCCCAGAGGCCAAGCTGGGCACAGTGTCCAGGCTCTTTCAGACATGGCATCCTGTGCCTAAACTTGGATCTCCCCACCTCCGGCTTCTGGGCCACTTGCAACTCTCCTCCTCCATTTAGGGGGGAAGGCTATGTCCCTAACCCCTAAAATCGCAAACTGGCAGAGATGGAGAGGGAGACAAGAGATGGACGATGTTCAAATAGGACATGAAGGAGAAAGGGAAATTTGCAGGACATGGGCGGTGCCGTGAAGGGCCATACGGGAAGGGCCCGGTACAGGAGGCTGAAGACCGTGGAGGAACTAAGACAAGGCCCATGCAGCTGTGTGCAGATGAGTGGGGCCAGTGGGAGAGGACAGAGGAGCAGTACCTCCAGTCTCCTGTGACCGTGACCGCCCCCCCACCCCCCGCCACTTCCCAAGCACCTACAAACATTCTGAAGGCAGCTCTCCCAGCCTCCTGCGACCACACAGAGATATCCTGGTGGTAGCACAGGGCAGTGTTTAAACAGTTGTAGCCACTGGTGACTGTTCTCACATGGAGGGAGACCTAAGGCCACGTGACGCTGGGGGCCTGCACCCACCCCACCTTAGCCCCGGATTCTTGGGAAAGGCTTCTAGTGGGGAAGGAGTGCGCTTAAAAGAGTGAGGCAGGTGGACAGAGAACGTCAGGGCGCTCCGGGAGAGGGAACACCGGAAGCGTGGAGTGCTTCTGGAAAAGGCAATTGCTTAGAGACAAGTGTGGTCCTTCCTGGGGCGTCTGACCCTCCCTTGGAGGCTGCAGCCCCGGATGTCAGCACCTGTTGCCCCCTTTGCACGGTCTCCTCTCCCTGGGGCCCCAGGGAGTGGCCAGTGGCTCTGCCTGGTGGTGAATTTACCCATTTTGCCCTTCCCCAGGCTCCGCACCCGGTGCTGAATATTCAGACTGGCCACCTGAGTTACCCCTGCCTACGTTTGAGTGGTTCTATTTATAAAGCCCCAAGGATGGCTGACGAAAATGGTGAAAAAGAAACAAAAGTCTCCGAGTTTAAAGGCACCGTGCCAGCTGCTTGTTTGGAAGACAGAATGACGTCTATGCTCAGTTCCCCGCTTCCCCCAGGGACGTGGGGATAGATTAGGCTCAGGCTTTGCTACTGACCCATATGAGCTGGGCCACACACCACGTCCTTCTGCGCCCCTGAGAGGACTTCAGAAACCTTGTTTCTGCCTTGCTGGCCTTGGGGCTTGGAGGATGTTTTCCCTGTAGAGCACAGCAGATCCTTCTATGTTCTTCTAGTCTACCCTTCTCCATGTCTTTGGCTAAGCCCTGTGTCTTAGCCAGTGTTCTATTGCTGTGAAGAGGCACCATGACCATGATGACCATGATGACCATGGCAATTCTTTTTTTTTTTCTTTCTTCAAGACAGGGTTTCTTTGTGTAACAGCCTTGACTGTCCTGGATCTCGCTCTGTAGACCAGGCAGGCCTCAAATTCACAGAGATCCACCTGCCTCTGCCTCCCAAGTGCTGGGATTAAAGGTGTGAGCCACCATGCCCAGCCACCACAGCAACTCTTATAAAGGAAAGCATTTAACTGGGGCTGGCTTACAGGTCAGAACTTTAGTTCATTATCATCATGGCAGGGAGCATGGTGGCGTGCAGGCAGACATGGTGCTGGAGAAGGAGCTGAGAGGTCTACATCCGATCCACAGGCAGGAGAGAGAGAGAGAGAGAGAGAGAGAGAGAGAGAGAGAGAGAGAGAGAGAGAGAGAGACAGAGAGAGAGACAGAGAGAGAGACAGAGAGAGAGAGACAGAGAGAGAGAAACAGAGAGAGAGAGACAGAGAGACAGAGAGAACCACTGGGCCTGGCTTGAGCATTTGAAGCCCCAAAGTCGACCCCGAGTGACACTCTTCCTCCAATAAGACCACATTTACTCCAACAAGGCCATGCCTCCTGACCCTTCTCAAGTGGTGCCACTCCCTGATGACTGAGCATTCAAATATATGAGCCTATGGGGGCATGTAGGTGATTGTGGTGTTTAAATAAGAATGGCCCCCAGGGCTGGAGAGATGGCTTAGAGGTTAAGAACACTGGCTGCTCTTCCAGAGGTCCTGAGTTTAATTCCTAGCAACCATGTGGTGGCTCACAACCAAATATAGTGGCATATGATGCCCTCTTCTGGCATAAAGGCGTACATGCAGATAGAGCACTTACATACATAAAAAATAAGCTGGGCGGTGGTGGCGCACGCCTTTAATCCCAGCACTTGGGAGGCAAGAGGCAGGCAGATCTTTGTGAGTTCGAGGCCAGCCTGGTCTACAGAGAGAGATCCAGGAAAAGCGCAAAGCTCCACAGAGAAACCCTGTCTCGAAAAACCAAAATAAATAAATAAATAAATAAATAAATAAATAAATAAATAAATAAATAAATAAATAAATCTTAAAAAAAAAAAAAAAAGAATGGTCCCCATAGGCTCATATGTTCCACAGTTGATGGAACATTTTGGGAAGGATTGTGTCACTAGGGGTGGGCTTTGAGATTTCAAAAGATTCCCAGTGTGTTCTCTCTCTCTCTCTCTCTCTCTCTCTCTCTCTCTCTCTCTCTCGTTCTCTTTACTTTCTGCTTGTGAGCTCTTAGCTGTTTCTTTTCTCTGCCACCATGGATGCTAACCCTCAGAAGCTGTAAGCTAAACTGCCTTGGTCATGGTGTCTTATCAGAGCAATAGAAAAGTAACTATGACAGAAGTTGGTACCAGGGAGTGAACTGTTACTGTAACAGTCTTGACCACACCGTTTATTAGAGGAACATGCAAGACTTTGGACTAGGAAAGCTGTTGAGTGGGATAAGTGGGCCATCCTGGTCAGAACTGGAAGACAGTAGTGCTAAGAGCCATGTTGACTATGGAGGCCCAGCTCAAGGTTTCAGAGGGGAACAATATTAGCAACTGGGCTAGAGACCGTTCTTGTGACATTTTGGCAAATATGGCTTTCTGCCTTGTTCTAACAACTTTCCTGAGGCCAAACTGAAAGCTTTGGACTAATTCCCTTGGTGGGGGAGATTTCGAGACAGCTTACTAGAATGCTGTCATGTGGTTGTTAGTGGTCACTCTCACGCAAGTCTGCAATGAAACAGAGCAAGGGGGGCAACAAGAGACGCAAAATGACAGTCTGAGGAGAAAAACAACGCCAGGAAATTTAATATGGGAGCCAAGGCTTGTTCCGAAAGAGGTGAGAAGAATAGAGGGAGGCCTGGTGCCAGATGGAATAAGGGGAGTGCTGCCCTCACAGCAAGGCCCCACCCAGCCGAGCTTCCAGACTGTAAAAAGGACAGTCCTGAGGGGTTTCCTGTTCCTCAAAAACAACAAAGGAGAGCTGCTGCCCACTGATTCAAGGGGGCAGGCTCCGTCCCGAGCCTGCGTCAAACCTGGCAGGGCTGTTCACACGGTTCTGGCTTTAGAATGGTATGCTCGTGAAGGGGTTATGGGATCTTCTTCTGCAGTTCAGGAGAGCCACTGAGGCCAGCCTTGTGGCAGGGGAGTCCCTTCATGGAAGCCCCGAGAGGCCATGATGTGAAGGTGAAGCCTGGGTTTCACTGGAGACCCTAGGATGTTGGAGATGCCACAGCCGAGGGATGGCTGCCAGGGAGAGATGCATGCAGGACGTGGAAGCAGCCCAAGAGAGAGAAGTGTGCCACAGGCAGCCAAGCTGGGAGAGTGGGGCCATCTGAGCCCTTTGACATCAGACAAGGAGCTACAGGATTGGGGGTTTGCTCTGCCGGGTTTCAGTCTTGCTTTGATCCACTCACCATGCTCAGATGTCTTCCTTTTGAGATGGTAATGTATGTCCTGTGCCATTGTGTGTTGTTGATCCCAGCACTCAAGAGGCAGAGGCAGGGGGATCTCTATGAATTCGAGGCCAGCCTGGTCTACAAAGTGAGTTCCATGACAGCCAGGGCTGTTGCACAGAGAAACCCTGTCTCGAAAAACCAATAAATAAATGAATGAATGAATGAATGAATGAATGAATGAATGAATAGTATGTGATGTGCCTTTTGATTTGATAGGGGATTACAATCAAGAGATTGCCTTGAGTCTCAAAAGAGACTTTGGACTTCGAAACAGAGTTGAGGCAGTCAAAGACTGTGGGGACTCTTGAAGTTGGACTAAATGTAATCCACAATATGATACGGCCACAAGCCAATGAGGTCAGGGAGTGGGTGGTGGTGGCTTAAATGAGATTGGCCCCCATAGGCTCATAAGTTTAAATACTTATCCACAGTCAGTGGAACTGTTTGGGAAGGATTAGGAGGTGTGGACTTGTTGGAGGAGGTGTGTCATTGGAGGGGGGCAGGATTTGGGGTTTTAAAAGATTCTTAGTGCTCACTCTCTCTACCTTCTACTTGAGGGGGTCTCTGTAGGTGTCAGGCAGGGAAGCAAACCAGGAAGGGTGAGAATGAAAACTCAGTTCAGATTGACTTCGTGAACCTGGATCAAGACTTCCGGGAGTCTGATGCCAGGAGGTTCGTTGTCAGCATATTTAAAACACAGTGAAATTTGAAAAATAAGTTTCCTGGTGTAATACAATCCCTGGTGCACAAGAAAGCATAATTATATCAAAACTTGATTCAGGGTACATGTCATTTCTTCCAAGACTACCTGTACTAGGTTAGGTTAAGGGCCTAAGGAAGGGTCTGGACTGGTCTTGGTCATACAGATAACTCAGAGGTCATTTGGTCTATTAGCCAGCTCTGGTCCTGGTTGTGGGAGCTGGGAGCAGTTGGGGGGCCCTGGCTATACAGATAATGTAAGGGTTATATAGACTCTTAGTTATATCTGATCTTGATTGTGGGAGCTTGATATGGCCTGACCCAACAGGTAACACAGATTACCAGTCTGTTAATCACCTCTAATTCCGAGCCTTTTGGAAAAACTGGTTATATACATCCTTCCCTTGGAAAGAATAATCCTAGGTGCTAACATTCCTGGTTCACTGAAGATCTGTGGGCTGAAAGACCTTGGTACACCCAACACTGCTTGTGGTGATCAATATGAGCTCTCGGCTGTTCCTTCATGCCATCATGGACTCTAACCCTCTGAAGCCATAAACCAAGTTAAATGCTTTCTTTTGTAAGTTGCCTTGGTCATGGTGTTTTATTGTAAGACATGGATGAGACGTACTCCCACTTGTGATACAGTCATCTTGAGATAGACTTATTGGAACATAATGCCACTATGAGTCAAGGAGCATCTGTGTATTTGTATAGACCCATGAACAAATTCTCTCCATAACGTTTCATAATCTTTGATGTTTTTTTCAGACAGGATCTTACTATGTAGTTCAGGCCAGCCTTGAACTCACAGCCCTCTTTCCTCTGCCTTTTGAGTGCTGAAGTTGCATGAATGCACACCATACCTAGTAATGTTTTGTAATGTAAAGTGTACAAGTCTGTGATGGTTAATATTACTAACTTGACAGAATCTAGAATGCATGGGAGATGTACCTCTGGGCATATCTGTAGAGGGTTATCTTCATATGTTAATTAAGGTGAGAAGACATACCCATTGTGTGTGGCCCCATTCCTTGGCTGGTATCCTAGACTATGTAAGTGCAGGAAAACAGCTGGGCAGGAGCATGGGTTCCTGGTTCTCTCCTTTCTAATTGTGGATGCAGTGAGACCAGTTGTTTATGCTGGCTCTCGTGACAAGACCCTCCTGAAGATCAGGGTGTCTTTACCCTTAGACAGTAGACTGTCAATCATGCAACCAAGCATAAGACCTTGAACAACCCAAGAGGGAATTAGTAATTTCTAGTTTAAACCAATTCTGAGAAAACATATGAGGAAAATATTATAAGCCTGAGAACTAGAGAAGAGATGACATTAGTTGGGAAAAGTGAACAATAAAGCATGGTCATCCCAGGACTTGAGGCTCACTTGTA
This sequence comes from Peromyscus maniculatus bairdii, assembly GCF_049852395.1. Lineage (NCBI taxonomy): Eukaryota > Metazoa > Chordata > Mammalia > Rodentia > Cricetidae > Peromyscus > Peromyscus maniculatus. The sequence goes on from NC_134859.1 coordinate 44,258,353, forward strand.
TGCCTTTCTCTCTCTCTCTCTCTCTCTCTCTCTCTCTCTCTCTCTCTCTCTCTCTCTCTCTCCTCTTCTTATTTTCCCTTTCCACTCTTGCCTAAATGAGTGTATATGCTTTTGAGTTTTGATTTTTTTTAAAATCACATTTATTTATGTGTGTGTGCTGGTGTGTGTGTACATGTGTGTGTGTGTGTGTGTGTGTGTGTGTGTGTGTGTGTGTATTCATGCCACAGAACACATATAGAAGTCAGAGAAGAACTTAAAGGGGTCGTTTCTCTCTGTCAACCAGCTTGGTGAACCACCGAGTTACTTACAGAGCACAGGTGAGGACTGACTTACAGGAGTATGGGTGACCCCAGCATCACTCAAAGTCCCGCCCCGTTATGGATGATGACCTCATGGAAACTGCATCATGGAGCCCTGCCTTCAGTTTACCTTCCACCTCCTGGGTACTCTAGCACATCCTAAGGTCATCTGTAGCTGGGGTAGAGGCATAAAAAGAATAATGCCTGGAATCCCAGGTGGAGATCCTCTGTCCCTTCTACCCTCCTCTTACTTAGGAGAATTACAGATCCCTTACTGTGACAGTAAACCCAACTAGCAACAGGAACCCAACTACCAGTGTATCACTTTTGCTGATTTAGTTGCCATGGAAACCAGGCTGGGTTTAGCTTCACCTCAAGAAGGAGATAGGTTCATCATGTTATGGCCAGAAACAACAACAAAAACAAAAACAAAAGCAAAACAAAACAAAAAAGCACAATACAGCACCACTCTGCCCATGAAGAAACCTGGACCATTTGGAGCTTCCTGAGGGAGAGAGTGGTGGTGGGTTAGTGTAGCCAGCAGCAGCCTCCTCTCCAGCCAGTTAGGGTGAGGAAGGGATTAAAAAATGAAAACGAATCCGTGTGATGATGGTTAATGGTGATTGTCAGTCTGCTAGGATCTCAAGTCTCCTCAGACAAGCCTCTGGGAATACCTGGTTAGGTTAACTGAAGTGAAGAGACACACCCTGGCGGTGAGCATCTCCATCCTGTATGGAGTAGAGCCCTGGACTAAATAAAGAGAATCTGAGAATTGGCTTTTGTTGTTCTCTACTTCCTGATTGTGGATGCAGTGTGATAACTGTCAAAGCTGCTTCAAGTCCTACCCATCGCAACTTCTCCACCATGGTGGAGTGTGCGCGTCAACTGTGAGCCAGAGTTTTTCCCTTAAATTGCTTTTGTCAGGCTACCAAATCATAGCAACAGGAAGAGAAACACAGTCTCATGACTCTTACTAGTGCTCTTTATTTTAAATCACGATGGTATCTGGCAGAAGCCAATAGTAGGGATGGTTGCCAGGGGAGACATGGACTTCAGAGAAGTTACCCAGTTGGCATGGGGTAGACCTGTCATACTTAGGGGCATGCTCTAAATCACTATGCCCAGGTTCTTAGTGATCCTATGGGGGCAGAGGGCAGGGAACAGGAGGAGCTTCTTTGTCTGCAGAATAGGGTCATAGCTCTCCCTGGGGGATCCATGTAGGGATCAAGTCTTCAATAGTCCATGATGTGTCTATGACCTAACATATGTCATAACACTGCGTATCCTAAAGTCATCGAAACCATTAATCTCTGAAGAGTCTGAGTTCAGGGTAAACTATCCCCAGAGTGGGTACTGGGGTGGGGGACCCTCCTCTGCTGTGATAGGGCTGGTCTGAGGGAAGAGCTAGGGTGGGACTCTTGGGTGGAACAAGGAAGTACTAGGGCTTCTTCTCCCAGACAGACCCTAGGATTTTGTGTGCACAGCATGCATTATCAGTTCCGTAATGAATTATTGAAAACAGCAAGGACCAGGCTGGCAAGATGGCTCAGAGGGTAGAGGTGTTTGCCACCAAGCTTACAGCCTAAAGTCTGAGCTGTGGGACCCACATGGTGTAAGTCAAGAGCTGACTCCCACAAGTTATTTTCTGACCCGAATTATACTTGTGAGTCACAGCCTGTGCCCCCCACAGGTATATTCTTACATACACATTATATATATATACACATATATATACATATATATACATATACATACATACATGGTAGTACTTTATATTCGTATATATTAAATCAAAAGTAAACAAGCAAACAAAACCCACCAATGACTACAAAAGCATCTATACACAACTATTCACGGTTGCATGGATCCCGTAGCCACATGGCCATCCATAAATAGCTGGACAGCAAGATGAGGAGTGTCAGGACAATTCCACTTGTGAAGGAGGGGGATGCTGTCACATGTTCCCAATGTGGGTGAACCTTGAGGACACTGCTCAGTAAAATGCGCCAGTCAGGAAAGGTGAGACACTGCAAACTCCCATTCACACGAAGTAACGCTGTGATGGTTCTGTTTGGTTGGAACCTCCAGCTGGCTCCTACAAGGTCTGAGAAGCAGCTCCATCCATATCTATCTCTCTCTCTCTCTCTCTCTCTCTCTCTCTCTCTCTCTCTCTCTCTCTCTCTCTCTCTCCCCAAGCCCTGCCCTCAGACAGCTCTTCTGGAGTCGCAACTCACAGATTGAGAATTACTGCTCTAGGTCACAGCAGAAGGCCCAGGAAAGGCTCTTTTTGGTGGTGTGATTGGACCTATGTGCAATCTCAGCAACAGGCTGAGCAGTAACCCTGGAGCTTCTGGCAGCACTGAGAACTGTGAGCAGGTGGACAGCAGAGAGCAGAGGGAAGAGCTGCCCAGAGCTGTGAGCTGGTGGAGAGAGCCACAGAGTTGCTATGGCTGCTGCTTCAGCTGCCCGGAGAGCTGTTTACACTGCTGGCTCAGGGCAGCTAGCATTACTTTGTGTCTCGTGATTTCTCTGTAAGTTGAGCAGAAGAACCCTCAGCCATCTGGAAATAATCTCCCCGCCTCGTTCCCTCCTTTCTCTCCCTCGACTGCTCCCCAGCCCTACTTATTTGCCCAGCACAGATATTGTTAGCTGCTCCAGGTGAGGTTGATGACCCCTCATGGCGTCCTGATGCCAAGAACCATTGTCTGGTACACCTGCCTGGGGTGACCTCCCAGTGTGGCTGCCCTTGTGCGCCCTGTGTAATAGCCTGGCCTGGTGTCACCAGTCCTGGACTATGTCTCAAATAATGCCTGCAGAGCACCAAAGACAGAAACCACCAGAGAGAGGCCACAGGGTAGCCGCATCCTAGATTCTTTAAGATAGTAGAGGCCCAGGCAAATGGGAAAACAGCCTTGGTTGGGGGTTGGGGGATCAAGACTGCCCAGGGGCCAGCCACACCCTCAGCAGGCCTCAGTTGAGAGTGGATATCAGCTCAGCTCCTCCTCATCTCTACTCTTCACTGACAGTAGTGGCTGTACCTCCAAAAGGCCGTTTGCCGGTCCAGGTGGTGGTGGTGGTGGTGCACGCCTTCAATTCCAGCACTTGGGAGGCAGAGGCAGGCTGATCTCTGTGAGTTCGAGGCCAACCTGGGCTACAGAGTGTAGTTCCAGAAAAGGTGCAAAGCTACACAGAGAAACCCTATCTCGAAAAACAAGGCTATTTGCCTGGGGAACTAGAGACTCATTGTTCCAATTTGACTCTTGTTCGGTCAACTTTGCCCACCTGTCTACAACAAAACCCCTGCCCAAACCCACCCTTCCATTGTCCCCAGGAGTCTTGGATTCAGAACTGGGGACTGTTGCAGGGTAAAAGTACAGCTACTCATTTCAGGACCACAGAAGATGTCACTGATTTTGTCCCAGACAGGAAAAGGATGTTTGTGGAGTCTCTACCGTACCTGAGTGTCTGGTCTGCTGTGTGACACTGAGGAAGCCACCTCAACAATCTGAGCCTCTACTTTGCATTTTCATGTGTCAGGAAGGGCTGGGTTGGACAATGTGGATAAACTGGGCCCCGCATTCCACCTGTGGAAGGAAGTACAACTGTGTGAGTCAAATTCAAGTTTCTCAAAGTCAAAGAGCCCCAGGGCCAGGTCACAGGGCAGGTTCCAGGCCGGGAGGAGTGGACCCAGCTGCCCCTGGGCTGCAGGAGTGCTTTCCAGTTAGTATGTGAATTCCCCAGTGCTCCAGGACCTGGCTACACCTGCCAGTGTTCTAATAATGAGGAAATGATGGTGTGTGTGTGTGTGTGTGTGTGTGTGTGTGTGTGTGTGTGTGTAAAACCCAGCAATTCAGTCACATACAACAGACTCAACTCCAAAAGGAATATGGGGTACTAACTCTCTATGTCCTGTCCATCTCTGTCTTTAACAAAACAAAACATGTAGCCAGGCGGTGGTGGCGGCGCATGCCTTTAATCCCGGCACTCAGGAGGCAGAGCCAGGCAGATCTCTGAGTCTGAGGCCAGCCTGGTCTACAGAGTGAGTTCCAGGACAGGTAGGGCTACACAGAGAAAAAAAAACAAACAAAACATATGCATTTGTTTATTTGTATATGGTACACACACACACACACACACACACACACACACCATTGAGCAAGTGTGGAGGCCAGAGACAATTTGAGAGAGTTGGCTCTTAGACTGTGTGTGTTCTGGGGATGGAACTCCGATCTTCAGGCTTGGCAGCAAGCACTTTTACTTGATAAACCACCTCACTGGTAGCAAACCCCTTCAAGGAGGTAATCCCAAGTCATGTGGGTATCATGGCACCCGGCCCCTAGTAAGTGCAGGTAAATCCGAGCATCTTCATCCTTTACAGGAAGGAGACGGTAGAGAACAAACACGGAGGCCTTATCCTCTGGAGCTGGCATGGGCAGCACATCTGGGAACCCTGGCCGGAAGCAGAGCCGACACCGAGAAGCCAAGGGAGCCAGGCTGAGGGGCTGCCCGTGGAAAAGGCCTGCAGGAAAAGGTATTTGCATCATGTGGTTGACTGAGTTTTTCTGTAAAGCGAAAGTTACATGACCAGAAGCCAAGCCTACTGAACTGGCAAGTGGACGTCAGCATCTGAGAACTGTGGCCTTGCTTTCCTCATGGAAATGTTGAACAAGCAGGAGCAGGGAGAGCAGCTAACAGCACCCACTTGCAATGGCTGTCACGCCCCCCCCCCGACCGTGATCCATGTGGGCTTTCACCCACTTTCCCCCCACCCCTCACAGGTACTAGGCGAGTTCTCTATCCCAGAGCCACCCCCAGGCCTCTCTTACCCACTTTTGCCCTTACTTGGTTATTGAGTTAAACAAAATACCACCGACCAAATCAAGCAGCTTAGCAACTTGACCAAACATAGCACCTGTGGATCAAGAAGCTGCCACTTTTAGACCCCAGGGCTCCAGACAGACCCCGAGGCTGGTGTGTGGTCGGGAGGGTGTTCCCGGTGCTTCTGAGGGCCCCGTGGGAGAGGCTTGCTCTCAAGCTTAGGCCCTTGCAGGTTGGTGACCAGGTGCCTCACTCAAATGCTTGCCCAAATGGCCTCTCCGAAGAGCCAAACCTTTTAGCCAGCCGGTGAGAGTATAGGAACTGGGCCACCCAAGTGAGATGGGAGGTCCAGCCTTCCATAGCTGTGTCTTGGAAGGGAATCTGTCATCTTTGTAGTATTCTGTTCACTGGAAGCAAGTCACTAAGTGAGGGCCTACATGGAGGAGAATACTTACCAGGACAAAGACTCACAAGGAGCAATTCCAGAGATGGCATACATGTGTAGCCTAGAATAAAAGTCAGCTTGTGGACACAGGCCTGGGAGGCAATGTTTGGCACAGCCTTGCTGTAAGGCAGAGACCTCTGACTACCCCTTAGCCCACCTTGATTTTGCCCATCTGCATCGTGCCAACGGTGTCCTTACCTGAGCCACATGTCCCTCTGTGTTCAGAAGGCCCTGCCTGGACCTTAGAGAAACCTGTGTCCTCAGAGCAGCCTCTACCCATGGGAATGGGTGCAGCTAAGCCCTTGGCCTCTGTCTTTGCATTCTTTGTGGTTTGTGAGTTGCAGGTGTCAGAGCCGTGGCCAACTTCTGTATGACCCTCCAGAGGTCTCACCCCTGACCAGCACTGTCCATACGGGATCAGGACAGTCTGCTCACCCGAGGAAAAGGTGGAGGTGAAGGTTGAGATTCCTGAGGCGTCAAGGTACTTTGGGGTCCCATTCTAGCATGTGTGCCCCTCATTCTTAAGAGCCAGCTGCCATACCATGAGGATGCTCAGTCTTGGGGAGGGTGTGAGGCCTTGTGATCGTGACCACACAGGTGAGTGGTAAACAGGTCCCCAAGCCACAGGTGGGTCTTCAGGTGTCTTCAGGTGCCCCCCCCCAGACTAGCTGCTGCCTCAGAGATGCCAGGCCAGAACCCCAGTCAAACCCCTTCAGATCCTGCCTCAGGGGGAAATCGCGGGGTAATTGTTTTTTTGAGATAATGGCAAGGCATTTATTTCCCCTTGGCCAAATCCTTACTTCAGTTGCCAAGAGCACCCCCAAACCAACTGCCTGCACCCTGCCCCAGTGCTTCTTTTGGGAAACCAGACCCACCAGCGCTGACGGTGTGTACTGCTCAGTGTTCTCTCACTGAAGCAAACTATTTACCAGGTGGAGAGATTGGCTCAGACTCAAGCCACAGGACCTGTGGTCTGTGGGGCCTGCGGTGAGATGGCGCACAGTAGAGGCATGTGGTGGGGCCACTCACTTCATAACATCCACTAAGGAAAAGGGAAGGAAGAGACAGGGTCTCCAAGCTGCTTCAAGGAGATGCCCAGGGTGACCTAACTGTCTCTAACTCGGCCTCTCCTCCTAAAGATTCCAGCACCTCACAACAGCACCAGACTGTGACAAAGTGACAACTTAAGGTCAGGCTGATGCCCATCAACAGGACAGATATCCAATGGTTCAGTCATCCCACTGCCTCCCATACAGTGGTGAACATAAGCAAACAAGAACCATCTAGATTCTCTTTCACATGGAGAGATCCTGAAAACCCAGGATGAAACGTAGGGAAGCAGGTCCCCAGTGGGCAGCTCTACCGTGCCCGTGGACACCCAGCACACGCGTGGAGTCCAAAACACCCGAACACTGAAGCAAGGGAGCCAGCATCACTGGGGGGGGGGATACTGAGGTACAAGGGTGGGGCTGAGGACCCAGAGGCCTCTGCTGTATTGGCCATCTTTATAAAGAGCAGAAGCAAGGCAAGGATAAGGTTCCCAGTGAGTACTGGGAGGAGGGGGGCAGAGCACTTCCTTAGATTGTGCAAAACTCTGGGTTAATTCCCAGAACCAAGAAAAAAAGAAAGAAAAAAAGAAAAGCAGAGGGGAGGGCATTGTGGGGAAATCTGCTTTAGGCTCTGATTAAGGAGCCTTCCTTTGGGAGTGCTCTGCCCTATTCTTTGACGTCCAGAACCCCACAGCCCTACGTGTTCTCCATTTCCTTCCTCCAGGCTGAACAGATTCCGCATTGACCCCTTTACCAAGTGCAGAGCGAACAGCTGGGCTGAGACCCCTGTCTCCCCACCAGAAACACTCTCAGGGCCTTTGACCAGAATGCAGGCCAAAGGACAAGGGTCTCAGGCCCACACCACACCCAGAGCCGTGGCTCAGCCCCCAGCTGCCTGCGGCTTTCCTGGCTTTTGTAGTTCTCCGAGGCCATCGGCTACAGGAGCTCCCCAAGTAGGTCACAGCGATTACTCTCCCTTCAGGGTGATAATGACCATCATTAGTCCTGGGGATGCAGGCTGGCATCTAATGTTCTGCTTCTCCGAACTACTTGCCTCTACCTGCAAGCCTCCAGGTGGCCAGGCTCAGTTATTTGTGCTCTCCTTTTAGAGAGGTAACTGAGATGCAGCTAAAAGGTGGACCTCACACTTGTCCCAGGATCATGCTGGACTTTAGCCAAATACCTCACACTGCCCTGGACACTGTCCGGAGAGCGTGAGGTGGCCTTTGGGCAGGGAAGAGCTCTGCTTATCATATCATGTGCATGGGTGTTGCCATCTCTGTCCAGACTCTAGTGTTGGAAGTACTCACTGCCAGGCTCCTTGATGGAATGCCACTTACCCATCTGTGGGGGGCCTTGGGGAAGCTGCCAGGCCCAGGCATAACCTCCACAGCAGCCAGTGTATTCAGTCTACTGGGGGTGTTTTCCAAAAAGCACACAAGAAGGTATAAATCCAAAATGTAAGCAAGAAAACAAAACAGAGACATCAAGGTGTCACAATGGACCCCAAGATAAGCGCAAAGCAAAAGGGAGTGACAGTTTTTTGGAGTAAAAGCTGCAGGGAGACCTGGGTACAATGTGTGGTGGCAGGCAAACACATTCCCATTGTGTTCCCCGAGCTTTGGGGGGGGGTCGTCTGTTCAATGAGAAGCACAGCATAAGCACAGCAATGAGACCTGGAGGACCCAGTGGGCCTCAGCTCACAGGCACTGGGAGTGGGAGAGGCCAGAGAGCCAGGGCCCCCACTCCCAGGGCCTGCCAGACCACATTTCTCTGCTGGTACACTCCCTTTAGAACCAGACCAACTCCCAAGAGCCCATGATTGGCTTTTAACAGATAGGAACCTGAAATCCAGAAAATGTACAAGGATGCCCCATTACTGGTTAGGGGACTGGCAGGACATATGGTCTAACGAAAAGCTTGGGTACTACTGTGGCCCAGATTTCCCACCTAGAACTGGTCCATACACTGGCCCTCATGGTGCCATTACCGCCCAGAAAAGGCCCTTGCCAGAGCCTGTGACTCTACCTCCAAGGAGAGAGAGCATGGGTCCCATGACAAGCATCAGCAGCTTCAAGATGTTAAACAGTTTAACAGAGGCCCGGCCACCCTAGCCTGACATCTGCACAGAAATAAACCAGGAGTCCAGACAGAAGCTCCTCACCACAGCAACAATAGCGGTTTTCATCAGACCCGGAGAGAGAGAGGTGGTCCCACCATCCCCTGTGGGATGCAGGACTGGACAGACCTTGAGAAGGATGCAGAGGAGAAAGCTCCCACCGAGGATGCTGCCTAAAGGGCGGGTGAGGGGTGACTTGCAGGGATTGGGCAGAATCAGTGGCAGCAGCAGCTGAATTCAGACTGGCGGGTATCAGCTACCTAAAACAAATAAGTTTTCTTGGGGGTAGTGGGAATGTTCTGAAAATAGATCATGGTGGTGGTGGTGGTGGTGGTAGGAATTTTTCTCGACCTCAGTTTCTGTACCAGGGGAATGGAGCCAGTGATTTTCCCAGGCTGGCGAGGAGACAAACATTCAGAAAGCACCAGGCTGGGCCACGGGGCAGACAGAGGTCTCACTGGGCCGTTCTCTGGGGACTGTTGGTCTGCAGCATCTGAAAATAAGGCCGGAGCACCGAATGGCAACTCCTGCCAGCCCAGACTGGTTTTAAAAATAGGATAGGGAAAAAATCAACTTCCTTGTGTTCACACTCGACCTCAAGGGCGTTGGTAGGGAAATAGCCAAAGCCAGGTGGGTGGCTGAGGCTAGAGGATGTTTGTGCTGGCATCACGCGGTGGCTGCACCCGGCTGCTCTGGTCTCCACTCCCCGCCCAGCAGGGCAGCTGAGGACCCAGGCTAGAGCTGCCTCAGTTTGCCTTCCATGCTCAGCTCATCTCAGCTCCAAGGACAATTTAGAAACCAGAACTTCAATTAACACTGCATCCTTGGGATACAGCTTGAGAGAAAGGCTGGGGCAGAGGAGGACAAGGAGGCTGGCAAGTTGGCACTGGGTGAAGCCATCTGGCTACATGACAGGGGACTTAAAGGACCCAGATCCAGGGAGGGAGGGGGCAGGCTGCCACTCATGACGCTTGTGTGCCCACTCCCTAGAGGGCTCTGGCCTCTTGCAGGAAACAACTCCAACTGTTACCATCCCAAGGGGAGGATTGCAGAGTTTCATCCCTCACTGAACCTCCTCAAGTACTTCCTGTATGTTCCTGGCTGTCCCTAAAGGCCATTGCCACCTGCGAGAATGGTCCCTAGGCAGAGGACTGGTGTCAGAGAAGCAGTCATTTCTGGACCACACTGCTGATGCCACCGAGCTGTTCCAGGCCTTGCCCTGCCAGGCACAGTTTTCAAGGAGGAAACTAGCATCTAACTTAGAAAATGACAGAAGCTATAGTCCTGCCAAGGTCCTAAGGACACCTGCCATCTTGCCTATGGGGTTTAAATTCCCAGTGCCCAGTTTCTAGACCAAGAGTCTGAGGGGCTGAGGAGCTGGGATACTTGCTCAGGGTCTAAGAGGTAGGAAGCATTTGTTTTGGGTGTCTGGGGTTTCTTGGAAGTTTCCATAAACATCATGGAGAGTTGTTACACTCACCTCTCCCAGCCTCAGTTTCCCAGCTTTAATATGAGCCAGGAAGAGCACCCAGTGGGACTGCTATGGAGGATAACAGATGTTGGCTGCCTAGTGAAGGATCATTTTTATTTCCCCTGCCTCCCTTCTCCCTGCTACCTGCTCTGTGTTTGTTTGGTTGGAAGGTGGGCCTTGGGCTCTAGGGCAGCATGCAGGAATTGTGTCTGAGAGGGTGGAAGCCAGCCCCACGCAGCCCGTCTGCTCCAAGTTCATTCTGTATACTGGTAAAAACCACAGGGAAGTGGGGAGCGCTTGCTTTGTTCTGGACGTCTCTCATGACCACGTGGGAGAGAAAGCCGGGAAGCAGAAGGCCTGGGTTTGACTCTGGCAGTGCAGGGAGGCTGTGTCCCAGGCCTCCTTCAAGGTGGCTCAGGAAATGCTGTGATCTCCACTTCAACCCCTGGCCTCATGTCTTTTCTCTATGCGACATCACAGGTCACCCTGGGTCAGCGTTAGCCTGGCTGCATCAGCAAGGACCAAAAAGAGCCTGGAGAAGCTATGTGAACCTGTCGGTGCAAGCCAGGGTAAGAATGTGGAGGGCAGGCAGAGCACCCCAGCTGAGGCCCACACTCTGGGATTTTACTTTTTTTCCTTTCTTTCTTGCATTCTTCCTTCCTCCCTCCCTCCCTCTCCCCCTCCCTCCCTTTCTTCCTTCCTTCCATCCTTGACAAAGTCTCACCATATGTAACCTTAGGATGATCCTGAATGAACTAAGTACCTCAGATTGTACTTGAACTTGTGAACTTCCTGCCTCAGCCTCCTGAATTCTGGGATTACAGACCTGTGACACCATGCCTGGCTCTGAGGCCCAAAGTCCAAGTGACCAGCCCCCTCTCTGGGTGCACCCTTGTGGAGTAGATTGTAGGAATGAGATAGGGTTGTTTGCATCCATCCATGGGGACTCCTCTCTTTCAATTTTGGCACCTGGAGCCCCAACCTGGAGACTGGCTGAAGAAAAAGGCAAGGGATGCAGAGCCCTGGCCCAGGAGTCTCTTCTGTGGCCCCCAGAGACACAGGGAGCCTCAGCAGAGCTGCCTTTTCTGGGTGTCTTGAAAGCCTGTGCTGCCTGCCTGGCTCCTGACTTGTCCTAGTGACGTAATTTCTGACGGTGTCACAGAAAGTTTCGTGTCCAGACTCAGATCAGAGCTAAACCCAGCCTTGCATATGTTTGGTGACCTTTGGTGTCCTTGGGGACACGCTGTGCTGAGGGCAGGCTGGAGGGAGGATTACACAGCTCATATGCCATTGCCAAACACATCTCGGAGAAGGGAAAAAGCAAACACTCAGAGCAGTCTGCCCCTCCCTGGGCTCTGGTAAAGAAGCTGCTCCTAAAATAGGTTCTTTACAGGGCCTGGTGGAAATATCCAAGGGATGAGGAGACACATTTCCCTGTCCCCTGTGGAGAAAGAATACTCCACCCCCTCCCCCAGGTCTCTGTGGGCCCTCAGGGAAGTGGTCTGGTCTGGTCTTCTGGGAACTGAGAGGGTCTTGTGCATGAGGAAAGTACAATCAATATGACATGCCATCAGGAAAAATAAAAAGTGCCCGCCTACATCACTGGCTCTGGCTGGCCTGGATATCGGATGCAAGAACCCAGATTCCTGAGCTTGCCCCAGGATAGGGGAGGGGATGGAAGCAAGGTGCAGAAGCCTGGTGCCACAGAAGGACAGGTTAGAAGTGATGCCAGGGGTCTGGAGGATGTCCTTTCTAGCACCTCCATTTCTTAGGGACCACAATTCCCCTGAGACAGGATGGAAAGACATGGAAAATCTCGGGGACATGGGAAGGGAAGGAGTCCCTTCCCTGGGGATCTGCAAGAATGTGAGCACAATTAACAACTGCTAAAGGCCTTCTAGCTCACCAGCTGTAATGGTGCAGCCGAGGGGAAATCTCAGGGAGAGGGCACAGACGAATGCCCTAGTGTCGCTAGATGCTCTGGTTTCCCAGATTATAATTCCTTCCAAAACATCTCCAGAGCCACCCAGTAAATTCACCCATCAAAACAGAGAGAGAGTGGAGGAGGGTCCTTAGCAAGCTTCTGTTGTCAAGAAAAGCATCTCTTGCCTCAAAGGAAGAAATGAAAAAGGCATAGAGGTTTATTCTGAGAAAAATTGTAATACCCATGGCCGTGGCCCCCAATACTATGTTCCAATAAGGAAATAGCCTCTTGTAGTTTCTATAGTAACAGAACAAAGAAAGTTATAAATCAAGGCTTTTAAAAAAAAAGTGGGAGATGAGTGAGTCTGTGTCCCAACTCCTTGTCAACACAACACACAACACCTTTTGTTGCTGTTTTTTTGAGACAGGGCTTCTCTGTGTAGCCCTGGCTGTCCTGGAACTTACTCTATAGACCAGGCTGGCCTCAAACTCACAGAGATCCACCAGCCTCTGCCTCCTGAGTGCTGGGATTAAAGGTGTGCGCCACCACCACCAAGTGCACACAACACTTTTTTTTGTTTTGTTTTGTTTTTTTGTTTTTGTTTTTTTGAGACAGGGTTTCTCTGTGTAACAGTCCTGGTATCCTGGAACTCACTTTGTAGACCAGGCTGGCCTTGAACTCTCAGAGATCTACTTGCCTCTGCCTCCTGAGTGCTAGGATTAAAGGTGTTCGACACCACCGCCCAGCCACACAACACTTTTTAAGACATAACTTTTCCTTTTTTGGGGGTTCATTCCCCAAATCTCAGATTATTAAATATCACAAATATAAAACATATTACAAACTTAAAAGTCCCACAGTCTTTACCAATTCAAACACTTTAAAAGTTCAGTCTCAGCTGGGTGGTGGTGGCACACGCCTTTAATTCCAGCACTCGGGAAGCAGAGGCAGTCGGATCTCTGTGAGTTTGAGGCCAGCCTGGTCTACAGAGCGAGATCCAGGACAGGATCCAAAGCTATACAGAGAAACCCTGTCTCAAAAAAAAAAAAAAAATTCAAAGTCTCTCAACTGTGGACTCCTATAAAATAAAAAATAAGCTAAATACGTTCTTACTTCAAGAGGGAGGAACCAGGGCACAGTCACAATCTGAACAAAGCAAAACCAAACTCCAATGGCATAAATAATTCAGTGGACAATATCTGGGACTCACTTACAATCTTCTGGGTCACTTCTCTGGCGCCACCCTCTGCAGCATGCACAGCTTGTCTTCTAAGCTTGGGCAGACTCCACTCGCCATTGCCACTGTTCTTGGTGGTCATCCCATGGCACTGGCATCTCCATAATGTTGGCATCTTCACTGCAACTGGACTGCACTTTCACCAAGAGCCTCTTCTGGGCTCTTTTCATGGTGCCAAGCCTCAACTTCTCTCCATGACTCTGTCAATCCTGGGGCTTCAACTGCCGTCAAGTCTGCACCTTCACCAAGGCCCCCCCCAGACCTCTCGTAGTGCTGAGCCTCAACTCCTCTCCATGACCCCTTCACGCCTTCAAAACCACCTGGGTGACTCTTACACTACCAAGTTCGGCTGCCAGCACAAGGTTCGGCCACCTCTGGAACACAGCTTGGACATGCTGACTCTCAGGAAACACTTTCCAGAAGATTCCACCTCAACGATGCTGGTCTCGATCACAGCTGATTCTTCAGCCCCTGCTGACCAGCATCCATCATCCCAGCAAAGCAAAGGTTTTGCTTTAGTGGTTCTGGTCCCTTGTTAATCAGAGCTAATTCTTTGGCTCCAGCTGACCAGACACCACAGATTCTTCACACAAAAGGCCCCAAAAAGTCTTTGATTCCCTCTGAAACTTCACAAGCCAGGCCTCCAGCATCTGCACTGCTCTCCACGTTCTTACCTTCCAAGCTCCCACAGAACAGCCCACTGAGTTCTCAACACCCAATGGCTTTTCTAGAAAGTCCTTCCACAATCCTCCCAAGACAACATGGTCAGGTCTGTTACAGCAATACCCCACTCCTGGTATCAACTTGTTAGGGTTACTATTACTGTGATAAAACACCATGACCAAAGTAAACTTGGGGAGGAAAGGGTTTATTTGGTTCATCATCAAAGGAAGTCAGGACAGGAACTGAAACAGAGCAGGAATCTGGAGGCAGGAGTGATGCAGAGGCCATGGAGGAGCTTGTGCCCCATGGCTTGCTCAGCCTGCTTTCTTACAAAACTCAGGACCGCCATCCCACGGATAATCCCACAATGGGGTCATCAATCACTAAGAAATCTTTTTTTTTTCATTTTTTTATTAAGAAATTTTCTATTCACTTTATATACCAACCACTGATCCCCCTCTTCCCTCTTCCCACCCTCCATCCTTTCCCCTCAACCTATCCCCCATCCCCACATTTTCCAAATCAAGGTCTCCCATGGGGAGTCAGCAGAGCCTGGCACACTCAGCTGAGGCAGGTCCAAGCCCCTCCCCCCTGCACCAAGGCTGTGCAAGGTGTTACATCCTGGGCACTGGGCTCCAAAAAGCCCTCCCATGCACCAGGAACGGATCCCGATCCCCCTGCCTGGGGGCTCCCCAAACAGTTTGAGCTAAACAACTGTCTCCCGTAACCAGAGGGCCTAGGCTAGTCCTCCGGGGCTCCATAGCTATGAGTCCACAGTTCATGGGTTCCCACTAGTGTGGCCGGTCATCTCTACACATTTTCCCACCATGCTCTCGACATCCCCTGCCCACAGAATCCCTCCTCTCTCATTGGCTGGATTCCCGGAGCTCAGCCTGGTGCCCGGCCGTGGATCTCTGCATCTGCTTCCATCAGTCACTGGATGAAGGCTCTATGATGACAGTTAGGGTATTCACTAGACTGGTCACCAGAGTAGACTAATCCAGGCACCCTCTCGACCATTGCCAGTAGTCCAAGATGGGGTCATCCTTGTGGATTCCTGAGAGCTTCCCCGGCACCCTGCCTCTTTCCACTCATTTATCACGGTATCTCTTTCCTTGCTCTCCCACTCTATCCCTATTCCAGCTCTACCCTCCCATTTCCTTATGTTCTCATCCCCCATTCTTTGCTCTCCATCACTGCCCCCATTCCCAGTTTGCTCATGTAAATCTCATCTATTTCTCCTTTGCTGGGCTCTCTATGTGTCTCTCTTAGGGTCCCTCCTTGTTAGCTAGTTTCTCTGGAGCTGTGGGTTGTAGTCTGATTATCTTTTTACAGCCCAGTCTTATGGAGGCATTTTCTCAACTGGGGTTGCCTCCTCTCAGATGACTCTAGTCTGTGGCAAGTTGGCATAAAATTTGCCAGCACAGTTGGGTTATAGCAAGATGGGGGATCTCGCCTATACTCTCCAATTTTACCTGATCACAGTCTTGGCCTTTCCGGTAGTGAAGAGGATTTTTTTTTTTTTTTTTCGAGACAGGGTTTCTCTGTGTAGCTTTGCGCCTTTCCTGGAGCTCACTTGGTAGCCCAGGCTGGCCTCGAACTCACAGAGATCCGCCTGGCTCTGCCTCCCGAGTGCTGGGATTAAAGGCGTGCGCCACCACCGCCCGGCGAGGATTTTGTTAAGTTAATACATTTCAAAGGTTCTCATCTGAATGCTAGGTCTGATGCAGAGGTGGGCAAGGAATGGCTTGTTTGGGGGTTATCAATAGCTTAAAACAAATTGTATTTAGGATATCAGATCAGCAATGTTCCAACCTCCCCATAGTCTTTGAAGTGTTTATCAGTCATCAGCTCTTGTATAATATTATAGGGACCAGCCTTAATATTATACATCCCAGGGGCTCAGGAGAGAGAACTACTAACGGCGAGGACTATTATCAGGAAATATAATCTCAGCACACAGAGTTCTATAGTCCACTTGCTTTAATTCCTCTGGCATAACATCCTTTATACACAGCTTCAGTTCTGTTCTCATGTCTAGCTCCTTTCTTGCCTGATTTCTCTCTATATTTATCTACTGTCCCCTCTAGGTTCTATCTTAATTCCTTCATCTAGTTCTGTCCCTTCTAGGTTCTCATCTGTCTAGTTCTTTCCCCTATCAGCTCCTCTCTCGTCTCCTTCTCTCTCATCTGGCTCTTCCTCATCTTGTTCTTCCCCATCTGGCTCTTCCTCATCTTCCATCTCGTTCCTCTAGTCCTCTCTTTTAGCCCTTCAATCTAGTTCTTCCCCATCTCAGTTCGTTCCTCTCAAGTTCTTACCCATCTAGTTCTTCCATTCTCTTTTCTCTTCTCGTTCCTCTCGTTCTCTGCTTTACAGTTATATATCTCCCCAAAATCACAATCCTCCCCTCCACCCAGGACACTCAGCCTGAACTTCCTCAGGCAGTGATTGTCCGCTATCAGGATCAAATGGAGGGTTGATAAGAATTACAAAGAGGGGCACTAGTTGTTAATTACCATTTGTGACCCAAAGGGGAAGTGACTAATGAATTAACTAAAGGCTAAATATGGGTAATATCTAAGAAGAGGGATCTTACGTGCACAACTATAATCTTAAATGTGTTTGGTAAAGGATGTTAAACATCTATAAGTTGCTAGGTCAATGGGAGAAAATAAAACTGTCTTCTTTTTTCCTGTGGCTCCTATCTGTCCAAGCTGTCTGCCGTTTTTCTGCAGGGTGGGGGAAAGTGTGCTCAGTCTCTAGGCAACCTGTGTACAGCTAGATGCCCCTGGTGATAGTTAAAGGGAGATCTGAAACTGGAGGTAAGATTTGGGAAAGGAGGAAGTTAAGCTTAATTAGCACATCCACCAGGCCTTCTCAAACAGGTAGCCTGGATGCTTAAGTCTGTTCTTAGAGAGTACAGAGGTATCTCTGATAAGGTACTTTCCTCCATCCAGTGATGGACCTGGCCGGATGCTACCAATAATGATAATTACAGGGAGGCTTGAACTGGGAGTTCTGGCTGAGCATAGCTGTTAGCACAGAAGGTTATCTAAATATTCCTAGAAGTGGTTAGGTAAGTAGTTAGAGGTCTATAAAGTTAGTAAGGCTGTAAGAAAGGAGGGGTCTGAGCTAAATTGTGTAAAGCTATTACTTAATGTCTACCTGACCTGGGCGGTGTCCCCTTGTGGAATTTACCTTAAGTCAGGAGACTCGCCTGTGGGTTGTTATCACTGTTAATCCTCGGAAATTGGGTGACCACCTGGGGGATGTCTCCTTTAGTCCTTGAAAGTGGCTAGGGGAGATATCTGATTTCAGAGAAAGCCTTTCCTGAGGCTGTTCTCCAAATGCCTGGAATGTGTATGTCTAGAGAGTGATCAGTCCACATTGTTAGCCCTTCTTAGGGAAAAATCAATTGGGAAAACTATGAAGGCACACATGATTTTCATAACAGAATACAGCTGATATATAACAAGCCAAGTAACACCAAAAACTCCTTGGGATTTGGCTTCCTCTGGAGGAATTCCCTGATTCCTCCAGGTAGTGACTTTGCCATAACCAGCTGAGTTCTTATGATATATTCCTGCGGCCCGCAGCAATCAGCCTCTGCAGAGACTTCTTTCCAGGAATTTTCATTCACATTTCTAAGATCTGCCCTGAGAGCTACCAAAATGTTATCTTCAGCTAATGCTAAGACGTTAACTGCAGCTCTCTCTTGAGGAGCCCATTCTCACACTTGGGTCTTCCTTTCTCCTTACCTCCCCAAAGGAAGACATCTATTCCTGGGTGTTGTCTTACTTACTTTTGTATTGCCATGGTAAGACACTACAACCAAGGTGACCTCTAGAAGAGTTTATTTGTGTCTTAGAGTTTCAGAGGGTAGAGTCCATGACCATCATGGTGTTAATATGTTTATGGTGGCATAAGCCTTCAATCCCAGCACTCAGGAGGCAGAAGTGGCAGATCTCTGAGTTGGAGGCTAGCCTGGGATACAGAGAATGTTCTAGGACAGCCAGAGCTATACAGAGAAACCCTATTTCTAGATAAAGAAAGAAAGAAAGAGAGAGAGAGAGAGAGAGAGAGAGAGAGAGAGAGAGAAGAAACAAACAAACAAACAAATAAATAAATTCAGGGCCATAAAGAAAGAGACACTATTTTAACAGAAGTGTCTGGACAAGGTAAAGTTTACTCTTGATTAAGACGGTGGCCTTGGAAGAGAGAACACTCCCAGACAGGAAGTGCATTTGGTTTTTAATCCTAAATGGGGGGGGGGGGGGAGCTGTGCCTTATCCTCATTGGCTAGGGTCCAGCCTCACAATCTTATTCGATTGGCTAGTCTGAAAAGAATTGGCACACAGGAAATGAAGGAGGAAAGGGAAAGAGATCCCTGCTCTAAGGAGCAGAGGGCCATGGCTCCAGGCCATCACATTCCTAGAACAGAGCAGTGAGTGGGTCTTTGTGCAAACAAAGGTTTTAAGGGTGGGAAGGATGGAAGATGTACATTAAAGGTGGGGAAGATAAAAAGATCTTAATTCCTTGTCTTAAACTCAAATTTTATAATACTTGATAGAAAAGACTCATATTTGATTATTTGTTACAATGGTGATAAAGATTACTTTTCTCCTCCAGTAGTGTGCATAGACACCAGCTTGATGTCTCCATGTTTGATGACATAGTAAGTCATCAGCATGGAGTCTCCAGCAGCAGGGTCTGTTTTAGAAAAGCTTCCATGTGCTGCTGAGTAGAATGTGTATTTTTGGTGTTTGGGTGAAATATTCTGTAGATATCTGTTAAGTCCATTTGATGTATAATGTCAATTAATTCTGATGCTTCTCTGTTTAGTTTTTGGCCAGATGAATTGTCTATTGAAGAAAGTGGGGTACTGAAATCACCTTCTATGAATGCAGTGATGTTAATCTGTGTCTCTAAATCCAGTAATGGATTTTTTTTTATAAAGTTGGTTTGATACATATGTGTTTTGGATAGTGTCAGAACATGGTCGAAAGAATGACACATGGTGAATATGCCTTTGGGGAAACTCTGGAGAGGCTCCAGAAAAAAAGGCAGAGGGCCTTTTTACCTCAAATGCATTTTGCTCCCAGGTTTGTTCTTGACATGATTTTGTGCCTCCTGTGACAAGCATTTACATTTACATTCAATTTATAAGACATGTTTATTCTTGTTGGATGTCAGATCAAAGCTGTAGAACCCAATCTGGTAAAAGGTTATGCTGAGTGCTGTCCTCAGTGCACCCTGAATCTGGATATGGCCTTCTCCCTTGCTTCCGTGTTTCCCAGATAGAATCTATAGTACGTGCCAGGCAGCTGCGTTCAAATTGGTCTGTCCTGAGAAAGTTCTGGGAAAGGGCTGCTCTGTTAATATTTAGTATGTGCTTACTGACATTTATTTACATATTTTTCTGACCATGTTTTTCTGAGCTCAAAGAACCTGCCTTGGATCATTGCTTTCTTTGTTTCGTTCCTGTATAAAGGTACACTGAAACTGAAGTAAGTACCCACAGCATTAGACTGTCGTCTGCCCCATTCTTTCAGGTACTCAGACCCCAGGTCCAACAGACACAGATCTGTATAGGTCAACAAGTCGACAGTGAGTAAGGTCGTCTTGGTTAGCTGTTCCCTTGGTTAGAATGAAGAGTTCCTCTTTGTCTCTTCTGGTGAGTTGTAGTTTGAGGTCTGTTTTCCCAGATGTTAGGATAGCGATGCTTGTGTGCTTCCTGTCCCATTGGACTGGGGCTCTTCTGTCCATTTCTTTACTCTAAGGCAGAGCCTATCTTAGAGCAGAGCTCCTTTTAGACAACAGATAGATGGCTCATGTTTCTTGATCACTCAGTCAGCCTGTGTCTCTTGATTGGAGAATTGAAGCCACTGATACTTAAAGTTACTATTGAAATGTGCAATAATTGTGGTTATTACGTTGTTGATTTTTTGGTACCCTAACATCCCAGTGCAACCTTTAAGAATCACTCTATTGGGGAAAGGTTAGATAAAGAGGTTTGTTTCGTTTGTGGTACTGCAGACTGAACTCAGGCCTCGGTGCTCATAGGCAAGTCTACCACTGAGCTACATCCCTAGACTTCTTCACTTTTTATTGAGAAGCATGGTCTCACTCAATTGCCCAGGTTGGACTTCAACTTCTGATTTTTCGGCTTCAGCCTTCCAAGGGGCTGGGATGACGGGCCTGTGCCACCAGGCCCGGTGAGGTAGGTGTTGGAGACACAGATGCTCAATAAATATTTGCTGACCTGTTCAATGCAGAAGAGTGGTATGGCAGTTCCTTAAAGTTAAGTTTAGCCTAGGGCTGGAAGGACAGCTCGGTAAAGCCCTCACTATGCCAGCATGAGGACCTGAGTTTAATCCCCAGGACCCACGTAGAAAATCAACTAATTTTCACAGTGTCAAGTATGGGTACCATCCCATGGAGTGGGCCTTAAAGTCGGTGTAACACCCATAACACTTGTGACGTCATCGCACCAGTGTATCTCTTTATTGGGTGTGTGCTTAAAGATTTCTTTATCTATTAGGTATACACACACCAGAAGAGGGCATCAGATCCCACTATAGGTGGTTGTGAGTCTCCATGTGGTTGCCGGGATTGAACTCAGGACCTCTTAACCCCTGAGCCATCTCTCCAATCTCACACCAGTATATCTTGCAGGCAGGTCACTGCTGTAAATCGCAGGGTTTGTAGCCGAGTGATATTGATGATTGCTTTTCTGCTGTCGCGACACCTGCCACCACAGTGATGGGCCAAGAGACAATGGACAGAAACTGTGGAGTCATGAACTTAAATAGATTTCTTCTTCTTCTTCTTCTTCTTCTTCTTCTTCTTCTTCTTCTTCTTCTTCTTCTTCTTCTTCTTCTTCCTCCTCCTCCTCCTCCTCCTCCTCCTCCTCCTCCTCCTTCTCCTGCTCCTCCCTTCTTTTTCCTCCTCCTCCTCTTCCTTCTCCTCCTCTTCCTCTTCTTCTGAGGTAATATCTCACAATAAAGCCTTGACTGTGCTGAAACTTAATCTGTAGGCTGGTCTTGAACTCACAGAGATCCACCTGCCCCTGCCTCCAAGTGCTAAGATTAAAGGCATGTGCCACCATCCCGGGTTGACGTTTTCTTCTCTTAACTTGATTATTTGTTTTGATTTTTTTGTTACAATGACAACAGCTGGTTGATACAGACATTTAAACAGCCATTTTATAGCAGTGTTATTCACAAAAGTTAGAAGCTGGAAGCAAGCCTTGGAAGCATGGATGTGCTCCACCCACACAGTGGGTGATTATCCTTATTTATAAAACGGGCACTCCTGCCACTTGCTGCCACTTGGACGAACCCTGAAGTCATTAAGCTGAGCAAAATAAGGCAGTCATAGGACACACCCTGAGAGATGCTGCTTCTGTATGCTCCCTACAGGAGTCAAATTCAGGGACAATGAGTAGGGGTGTTGAAGGGCTGGGGGGATGAGAAGCTGGTGCTTAAGGGCACAGTCTCCAGTTTGGAAAGCTCAGCAAATTCTGTAGTTGGTTCTAAGGCACATGAATGGACTCGGCGTCAGAGACCTGTGCGCATCAAGAGTTAAGCTGTGGACCTTACCGATGCAGAGAAAACAAATTTATTTAAAAACTAGCGAGTGCTACAAAGCACTGAAAGGAGAATAGTCTTGCAGAGTTCCCCAGGCTGAGGGTGGGAGTCACTATTTTGGCTGCATTGGAAGCACCCTCCAGGCCCCTCCGGAGCTGTGGGCCAGTGGGACTCTGATCAGAGATGTGAAGATACTGAGACTTCTTCAGGAAAGCAGCCCTGAAGCATGCAGGCAGACTCAGACGAACTCCTGTCTGAAAGACCTGAGTGAGGAATAGGGTGAGGCAGGACTTTTAATATAACTTTTGTTTCTTTGTCTTCCACACACAGTAGCTTATCATTTCAATGGTTGTTTTAAAACCCTAGGGTGGGATTCTAAAGGTGTCCGGGATGTGGAGGAAGAGGGGGCTGTTTGGGGGATACAGCCAGATCTCAGGCAGGCTTCGGCAGAGACTAAACCACATTGGCCGCCTCGGTCTCTCCTTCAAGGTCGCTGGGAAGGCTTACTAAACAAGGAGGGGTTTTCGGGGGAGATGTGTGAAGTCAAGGATGTTGTTCAGCATGCCCAGCTATTTTCTGTTTTTCTTGTTCTTAGTTCCCAGCCTCCCCCTCCCCCCACCCCCAGCAGTGCACAGCTGCTTCTCAGGGGCCCTGGGCCCCAGCCCCAGCCAGCCTGCTGTCTCCTGAAGGCTAGCCTTTCCAGCCAGCCATACCAGGTGAAGGACATCTTGGCTCAGTCTCTTGCAGAAGTAATCAGATGGGCTAGGTCCACTCTGCTTGTGAAAGGACCAGAAACATCTGTTGTCCTGTTAGCTTGACTGCCCCATCCCATCCCATCCCATCCCGTCCCCCTCCCATAACCCCCACCCCCAGCCACTGCTTCTTGCTGACTTCTGCCTGCAGAGACACAGCGAACAGGAGCTGAGGGAGGGGCTGAGAAGGGGGCTGGGCTTGAGGGAGCCTGGTTCTCACCCAGCAGGAGGTCTGTTTGTACTTACTTCACTCAACCCTAAAATCACAGGCAGGCATTTGGCCCAGGTCCCAGTGAGCTTTGGGGACTGCTGCCCAGCACTGGCTGCCCTTCTGACACAGAAAGCACACACAGTTAGACGTGTGCAGGTAGCCTGTGAAATACCGCATCTCATACAGAGCTCTATACCATCCCCTGGCCCGGCCCCTCCTGCCGATGCAAGGAGCGAGTGGGCAGCCATGGATAGCATTGGCCAATAACTCAGAGTGAACAGAGCAGCTTGCTTTCAAGCCCTTGGCTGGGCAGCAAAGAGAAAGAGAGAGCAAGTGCAATTGGTGGTGGTGACAACGTGCCATCTATCTTCATTTCTCCGTTATAAAGGCCTGAAGTCCCTTGGAGTGCTGGCAATGTCACTGTGGGCGAGGAGACTGCAGTCAAGCACAGTACTGTTAAGATCAATGTCCCATTGCAGCCCATGACCTTGAGACAATTCCCGAGGCTCCTGAGGATAATAGACTGTCCTCAGTGGTGATTTAGTGAGATAGAGCCACAGGCAAAGGCTTCTGGCCCATTTGCTGGAGAAGAGCAAAGATTCAACCTTCAGTACTGTTAAAAGAAAAGAAACTTTGCACATTTTAATTCATTCAAGCAGCCATTTCTGAAAGCCTGTGCAGAAACCAGCTGTCGAAAGAGTGCTTGCGGACAGCTGGGACAATGGGAACCTCTCTGGGTGAGGTCAGCTCTCTGCTGGAGCGAAGGCTGGAATTGCAGCTCTGACTGGTGTGCTAGTCTATTTGATCTTCTAGTTCTGTGGGTTGCTTTCCTGAGGCAGAGGAGGAGGGCTGTTTGGGAAGGACACAGGCTACATTCAGGCCGATCGCGCTCTCCCTGAAGCTTCAGCAAAAGAGATGAACTATTTGGGGATGTGAAGTGCTCCTAGGTTATGCCAACATGTGGGAGGCCAAGACAGGGAGGGTAGCTTGAGCCAGAATGTCATCGCTAGCCTGGATGGGATTGTAGCCATGAGTAAGCACGTGCTACGCAGTGGCTGACTTCTTTTTCAGGTTCCTCAGGAATCCGTGACTGTTTGGACATGATGTTTATGCTATAATTCCAAGGAGCTTCAATCTCAAATAACAGCCACCAGGCTTCTGGGGTCACACTGAAAGGCAGGCATCACTCTGAAGACAATGACTGAGTCCCTGTCATGCTTGCACGAACAATCTCGAAACTGAAGGGCAAGGTACAATTTGGGGTGTCAGCTAGCCTCAGGGGTGTCTGAGCTCTCGCTGGCCTGCCTCACCATTGTGCTAGAAGGGAGGCTCTGACCAAGGGTAACAGTTGTACCCTGCCACATCTTTTTCTGGTACACCTTTCTTGGCCCCAATACAGAGCTTCTACAGTGACAAAGGAGCCTTGCCTCTCCACAAGACCTCCATCTCTCTCTTTGGTTGTCTACTGGGATGGACAGCTAGCTACATTTGCCCCACTTGCTGGCTGGCACTACTGAAGAGATAGCCTGATCATCTGGAAGTCACTTACATAACCAGCAGGGTCCTCCCCATTCTCCATCATCTCTCAGTCTTGTGCTGGCTTTCCTGGAAGGAGGGGTGCGGATGTTTGACCTGTCTCCACCAAATGGTGAAGACAGTTAGAGACAGCTGGCATGCCCAGGGTGTGTCTGAGTGCCTAAGAGGTCAAGAGATGGGGGAGGGGGGCTGGGGGAGGGATGTAAGAAGGAAGGTCTCAGAGAATATGGGTTTCCTAAGAGGTCCTTGGCTGTCCTCTGAGCCCTACTCCTTGGCCTCCAGGATGCAGAAGGACCCATGTGGGAGCAGATGATACTCTGTCTTGGTTTTGTAGCCTTGCTCCTGAGTACAATAAGAGGGCTTCCCACCTCCATTCGCCAGGCTAGAGAGGGGCTGCCCACTCCATTCACTAGTCTGTTGTGGGAATGCTCATCCATTTCACCGGTCCGGAGAGGGAATGCCAGCCTCCATTCACCAGTCCAGAGAAGGGCTTCCTTCTTCCATTTACCAGGCAGAAAGGGCTTCTGGGGCTGGGTCCTGGGTGCCTGTCATTTGCCTCATATGCCACTGTTTGTAGCATGGATTTTTACCTGGAGCTGGTTGGACACGCAGAATTCCAAGCTCCACCTAGGTTGTTCAACCGGAATCTGCAGTCTTCAGAATCTCTGAGAATAGTACACCGTAACTTTGGAGGATCAGAGCCCCAGAGTCCCAGGATATCAACCCTGCCTCCATGGAGGCCACCTCTGTGAAGGGCTAGCCAGAGGCAAAGCTGAAATGACAAGCTTGGACCAGTCTGAGCTAAAAGCAGAAATAGTGGGTCTGCTGAGTCAGTGTTAGAACCGGAAGCATGGATACTGATACCCCAAGGCCAGCACTGGAAAACAGACAGACAGACAAACAACAACAGAAACACTTTGGGCAAAGGTGTGGGAGCTGCATTGTGACAATACTGTCACAGTCAAAACAATGTCTGTGTCTCAGAATGTGACGGACAGTATTTGAATGGGGTCATTGCAGATGCAATCAAGGAACCTGGTATTATGACCGTCCTTGTGGGTCCTAAACCAAATGACAAGTGTCCTTGGAGGAGGCAGAGGCAGAAAGACACAGAGGGAGGGTGTCGGGAAGCCAGAGGCAGAGACCCATGGGGACACAGGCATCAGGGACAAAGAGGTCAGAAGGCCCCTCCCAGAGATCTTCCAGAAGAGTGGCCCGGCAGATGCCTTGATCTTGAACTCCCGGCCCCTAGACCTTGCTCTGTGGTGCTAAAGAGGCAACCTTTCAGACTGCCAAGGGAGAAGCTCTGGAAAGAAGTGAGCTGCCCGGTCCCACTCACAGACCTCAGCTCGCCTCCCAGAACAGCTGATTGCCCAAGCCCATTTCCTCATTTCTTTCTTCCTTTTATTTTTAATGCTCCATAAATCCCAGTGACAGTTGGGATCCAGGGCTTCTGGTCTTGCATGGCTACTGATCACCAGACTCTCAACGGCTCCTGAATGGTTCTTTCAGGTTCCCAGAAGTAATTTGGTTATTTATTTTAAACCTACCTTGTTTGGAAATTGTTTAAAGCAATTACAATAGAGCAAAGCTAAATTATATTTCAACTGCTTAAGTATCACATAAAAACAGACAACAAAAAGTCCTTTGGCAAATGATTTCACAGCACCTGGGTTTTCTGAGTTTAGACAACCACACAGTAGGTTAATTTAAAACTATTTTTATTACACTTTATTTATCTTGTGTGCAGTGTTTGTATGTGAGCGTGCGTGCGTGCGGCACAGCAGATGCCCCAAGTTCAATCCCCTGGACCCACATAGAATGAGAGAACTGACTCTTGCAAGTTCTTTTTTGAATCTCCGCATGAACAAGATGGCACAGATGTGAACTCGGGGACACACACACACACACACACACACACACACACGTAATAAAAATAAATTAGACACAGTCAGAGATTAACTGTAATAAGTGATCATAAAAGAGATCAATTACAACAACGTGGTGTAACATAGCAGCATCCCTCCTCTTGCACGGAGGGAACATTATTAAATAAAAGACAGGCCGCTATGGTCACAGCTTCTTTCGTAATGAAGGTAGCCCCTGAATGACTAAGAGTGGAGAGGGATGAAGAAATGACTCACTTCCCCGGCAGTAGGAAAGGTACAGGGACAGTCATGCTTCTCAAAATAGCACTCAGTCTGAAGCTTATAGATTATTTATTTCTTCAATGTTCTATTGAAGATTTTCAGGGCTTTTGTGCCTTCAGAGAACATCTGGTGACCAGGCCTCCAGATTCCCTAGGACCAGAGAGCACTTTGCAAACCAGGCCTCCAGACCAGTGACCTCAGAGGTCGGTGCAAGGGCGAGCTTTGGTTCCACCACCCAGGGTCCTCGGCGGAATCGTTTGTCCCAGTGGTCTCTGAGGTCAATATGGGTGGGGTTCTGATGTCTGAGGTGCCTAAACATCATTTCAGGTCCCGGAGTCTATATTTTTGTGCTCTTAGAGGTTACTTTGGGTCCGTGGCTCTCACCGCAGCCCCTTGGTAGTAGAGTGGCTTCACTGGGTATGGAGTTTGGTATCTTGCCTTCATCAGGTTCACAGAATCCAGAGGTGACCCAGGTGTAGGCTCCATCTGCTCACCTTGGCGCTGAGTGTGCAGCCCCACCCTCCGTCCTGTTGGCACATAGCCAAGACAGGAGAACTTCAGCCACTCATTCCGTAATCAACACCAAGTCTCACCGATCTTTGTAGCTGAATTTCAAGCAAATATTACTCGAAGAGACACAGAGCCAGAATATCCAAATAGAAGAGGAAGTCGAAACAAACCTACCCCAACAGATACTAAAACACAACAAAGCAAGACAAAGAATATGACACAGCCACCCATGACCAATCAAAACCAATCAACCCCCCACAGGGAACCCAAAGTTACACAAATGGCCAATTGCCTGAGAAAGAAGTTAGAGTCTTATTTTCAAAAGAATTAAGGATCATTCCCTGGGGACTCTGCCTCTTGGCACAGACCCAGCTTAGTTCTTTCCAGTGGACCCACTCAGCCTTCCCTTTTAGCCAATCCTCATTCCTTTGTGTCAGATGCTCACACCTAGAAACACTTTCTGCCAGGGATCCCCAGTGGCTGCAATGGGCTGGAACTCAGGCAGGCAATTTTCATTCCTCTTCCTGTCCTCCATTATCATCGCTCCCGTCCTACACTCGGCCTGTAGCGGCCTGCTTGAAGGTGTCCCTCTTGGTACAGACCCGGGACCCCAGCCCTTGTGTCCTTGTCTCTCCAGACATATTCCTTGTCCTACTGCTGTCTATTTGTAGGAGCCCCTCCTCCTACCAGCCCTCCAACTCTCTGGGGACCTCATCCCCCGGTGTAGACAGGATCTCTTTCCCTCAACCCCTCTCAGCCTCTACTCCAAGTCCATCCCTAGTCATCTCTGTCACCCATGGACCTGCAGAAGCACTCTCTACCAGGGAACCCACAGCCATTAAGATCCAGAGGAGACAACAAAAATCAAGGAACGGAATACTCACCCAAGCCCAACAAAGACGAGAACAGTCACTAACACCTAGAACCCCCCTCAAATACCATAACTCCAAATGTCTAGACACCAATGCAAGACCCAAACACTAACAGCGAAGACAACACCCTCCCCCAGAACCCAGCAGCCCTCCTAAGAGGCAACAGAGCTGAAGCACAACATGAGGACTTCAAAATGGCAACTATGAATATGTTCAAGAACCTTAAAGAGGGCATGAATAAATCACTCAGTGAAGACTGTGAAAACAGAAACAGTTGAATTAAATACTGAAAACAGTTCTAGGCATGAAAGCAGAATTTAACAAAGAAACAGAATCATTAAGGAACACCTAAATTGAAATAAAACTGGAAACGAAAAGTTCGGGAAGTCAAACAAAAACCTCTGAGGTAAGGCTGAGCATCAGAGTGCAAGACATGGAAGAGAGGGTCTTGGGCACTGGAGACAAAGTGGAAGACATGGAAGCCTCAGCCAGAGAAAGTGTTCAATCTAAAAACATCCAGACACACAACGTCCAGGAAATCTAGGACACCAAGAAAAGACCAAATCCATGAATAATAGGACTAGAGGGAAGAGAAGAAATCCAGGTCAAAGGCACAGAAACTATTTTCTTTTTTTTTTTTTTTGGTTTTTTCGAGACAGGGTTTCTCTGTGTAGCTTTGCGCCTTTCCTGGAACTCACTTGGTAGCCCAGGCTGGCCTTGAACTCACAGAGATCCGCCTGCCTCTGCCTCCCGAGTGCTGGGATTAAAGGCGTGCGCCACCAACGCCCGGCTAAGAAACTATTTTCAACAAAATTAGAGAAGAAAATTTCTCTTTCCTAAAGCAGGAGATGCCTACTAAGGTACAAGAAGCTTACAGAACACCAGGCTGAACCAGAAAAGAAATTCCCCATGACACATAATAATCGAAACACTAAATGTACAGAATAAACAAAGAGTATTAAAAGCTAAAACAATCCTCAACAATAAAATAACTGCTAGAGGTATCACTGTCTTCAATCTCAAATAGTACTACAGAGCTATTATATATATATATATATATGTATGTATATATATAATAGTTATATATATATAAAACAGCATGGTATTGGCATAAATAAAAACAGACACATTGATCAATAGAACAGAACTGAAGACTCAGATATAGTTCATACACCTATAGACATCCGATTTTCGACAAATAATCCAAATATATACCAACTGGAAAAAAGACAGCATCTTCAGTAAATGATGCTTGTCAGACTGGATGGCAGCATGTAGAAGAATGGAAATAGATCCATATTTATCACCCAGCACAAAATTCAACTCCAAGTGGATCAAGGACTCACCATACCAGGTCCCATGAATCAGATAAAAGCAAAAATGGGGGATAGGCTTGAACTCATGGCACAGGAAAGACCTTTCCGAGCAGGACACCAATATCACAGACACTAAGACCAACAGTTAATAAATGAGACCTCATGAAACAGAAAAGCTTCTCCACAGCAAAGGATTCCAACATTCGGGCCAAATAGCAGGCCATAGAATGAGAAAAGACCATTACTGATTCCGCATCTGATAGATAGAGGCTTGGTATCTAAAATACACAAAGAATTTTAAATACTGAACATCAAAAAATAAATAACCCACTTGAAATGGGGTACAGAACTAAACAGAGACTTCTCAAAAGACAAGTCACAAATGACTGAGAAGCATAGAAATGTACAGCATCCATGTGGCAGTTCCTCCGGAAGCCTGCTGCACAGGTTCAAGGCAGCTGGAGTTCCACTGCTGAGAGGCGGAAGTGGACATGGGCTCCCAGCCCTAAGCAAGAAACTATCTGCAATTGACACTGGCTTGCAAAGGAAGAATTAGCTGTCCACAGTGGATTTTCCATGAGTGTACTAACCACAGTTAAGGCTAGGTCCCATGGCCAGTAGTAGACAGCCAACACACAATGAACTCATGGTATTTTTTTAGACATTTTGTGTCCTATTCTTTGTTTGGGCATTTTTTTTTTTGTCTTATTGGTCTTTTGTTCCTATATTATGGTTTCTAATTGTGTGTGTATGTGCGTGCATGCGTGCGTGCGTGCGTGCGTGCGTGCGTGGGTGTGTGGTAGTGTTTGAGACCACCAAGAAGGATCAGACAAAACTTACATTTAAAAGATAAAAACCCAACTTTATTTATAACAATGTTGCGACAACAATCACTTTGCCAGTCTGAGAGCTGCTGCAGAGGGGGAAGACGGGGCTGGAGGGGTTTTTTGTTTTGTTTTGTTTTTTCCCCATATTTTCTTTTCTTTTTTTTTTCTTCTTTCCTTTTTTATTAAGAGATTTTCTATTCGTTTTCCATATCAACCACGGATTCCCCTGTCCTCCCTCCTCCCACCCCCCAGCCTTCCTCCCTGACCCACCCCCCATTCCCACCACCTCTAAGGGGGAGGGGGGCTGAAGTTTTTAAAGGCAGGAATCACAGTTGTCTCAACTCTGAGATCTTTTGTTACCTGAGGCATTATTAAGGTTTTTTTGTTTGTTTGTTTGTTTTTCTGAGCAAGTGAAAGTCTCACTGTTAAAGTGAGATCAAGAAGCAGAATGAGTGTCTGGTTAATAGTTTAGGCTAAGGATTACACAGTAAGGGGAAGAGAGTCAGGTAGCTGAGCTAAATCTCCTCTTTAGGTTGCTGTCAAGACTCAACAACCCATGACCTTAGGGTTGTGGTCTAGCAGACTGTGGCTAACAATCCTTAGGCTAAGCATAAAGTCATGCTGACTCCCAGGGTTTTCTTTTTTCTACACAGTAACGCAGTTGAAACTTAGTTTTAAGTAGAGTTAGTTTTTAACAATTGTGTGTGTGTGGAGAGGGATACAGAGACAGAGAAACAGAAAGAGATGAGACAGACAGAGATTCTTGTGAGTTTTTTCCCTTTGTTTGGCTTTTTAAAGGTTTGTTTGTTTGCTTATTTTCTAATGAGACAGAAAAAGAAAGGGTTTGGAGTTGGGTGGATGGAGAAGTGGGAGAGTCCGGGAGGACTTTTGAGAGGGATTAGCCTGATCAGAGCATATTGTAGAAATTTTTTTCAATTACAAAAAGAATTAATGGCTACCTGGAAGAATCAAAACAGGTACACAAATTAAGGAACTCTACCTAAGATCTTTACAAGACAGCCTCCAAAAGTGAACAAAACTGTTAATAAATTTTGTAGGCAAAACTTCAAAATATATAGGAAAATTTAGCAAGGAGATTAAAACATTGAAAAAAAAAAACCCAACAGAAATACTTGAAGGAGATGGTCAATAAAATGGAAACTAGAACAGACATTATTGTTAACAGAGATCGTGTGGAAGAACAGATTTCATGGATGGAGGACAAAGTCATTATATAACACACACACACACACACACACACACACACACACACACACACACTCTCTCTCTCTCTCTCTCTCTCTCTCTCTCTCTCTCTCTCTCTCTCTCTCTCTCTCTCTGAAAGTAAAATGACGCTATCTCCTGCGAAACAATCTTTCAAAATGAACGGAGCAATGAGGGTATTGTAAGACAAACACAGATGAAGACGATCCATGACCACAAGCCGGCACTGCCCAAAAGCTCTCAGTGGGACACTTCACTGGGAAGAAGGTGGAAGACAGCCTGACTACAGATATAAATAAACATACCAAACTCGGGAAAGAAACAACCATGTCTGACATGGCAGCTCAAAACCCCAACTCTGTTATGGGAGCAGGAAAATCAGTCACCCAGGCAAACAGAACATCACCTAACACATTTATAGAAAATAGAAAACCCCTTTCTACAATGACCTTGAATGCAAATGATCTCATCCAATCACTAAAAAGACACAAACCAATGTGTGGTGGTAATCTAATTGTACTGAAATGTGATTTTGATTGTATGTTAATAAATAAAGTTGTCCGGGGGTCAGAGCTATTAGAGCCATAGCAAGAGTGTGGCAGTGGTGACACACGCCTTTAATCCCATAGATCTCTGTGTGTTCAGGGATACAGCCAGCATTGGAGACATATACCTTTAAGACCTAGGGGGCTGTACATTCAGACAGTGACGAGGCAGTCACGTGTTTGGGTTTACAACCAATGAGAAGGCAGAATGACTGGAAAATCGATTTACAGACAGGAAGTAGCTCTCTTTCGGGAAGCTGGGACACCGCAGGCAGAAGGGTGGGATTTTAGCTCTGAGCTCTGACCTCTCGGCTTTCTCTTTTACATTGTTTCTGTGTTTCTTATTTAATAAGACGGTTGGATACATCTACACCAATGGACTTGATTTTAAGACAAGAACTAACCATATGCTGTTTGGCTTTTACATGGGTTCTGGAGCGGGGAGACTTGAACTCAGGTCCTTATGATCGGTTTTACCCACTGAGCCATCTCCCCAGCCCTAAAAACCACATGTTACAGTTGCATGTACATTATATTGGCCTGCCCTTGTTCATGAGTGCCAAGAATGAGAACAGAGCTTCCATCCACCTACAGCTCGCCTGTCCACTGATCATCTTGTTTCTTCCAGACTTGGGAACTGTCCCCTACAACTGGCAGGTGGCACATAGTGGCAGAGGGGAGGGCCCAGAAGGAACCTCTACAAGCAGCCTCAGCAATGAAAACTGGATGGTGTCCTTTTAGGCAGAGAACGGGACTTGAAACCCAGTGATCCTTTTTGGGCAATGGCTACAGGCCTCCACCGCAGCTGGAGATAGCCTTGAGTCAAATTCCACGTCCAGAAATTGAGGACCAGAATCCCCGAGACATGCCCAGTGTAAGCACAGAGGTGTGTAGGGAGAGTGGAGCGTGGGGAAGGAAATGCCTGGCTCCATGGTTAGCAGGACACTGAGGCTAACAAGGCGACAATCGAGTGTGTTGTGGAGTGGGTATACACAGTCCAGCCCACTTATGTCCTGAGCGGCGACGTTCTCCTATGGGGTCTTTGGCTGGTAGTGGCAACAATAGCAGCAGCAGCAGCAGCAGCAGCAGCTAAGAACTTGTTCAAATGCAATTATTTGAGCTCAGACTGAATCAGAAGTTGGATAGGTGGAGCTCAGCACTACACAGGTTAATAAGCTCCAGGGAATTATGATGCATGTGCTCAGGCATGCGAGCCAAGAAGTAGAAATTATAATTAGTCAGTCCCAGGACTAAGGAATCATACTCAGAAGGTTTGGGTCTGTGGGCCAAGATTATAGGTATGAGTAGGAGGGACTTAGTTAAGAGAAGGAATGGGGAAATGGGAAAAATGGGAGGGGGCTTTAATTGGGGATAAGGGAAGCCAATTTGGGATTTATTATATATATATATATATGTGTGTGTGTGTGTGTGTGTGTGTGTGTGTGTGTGTGTGTGTGTAATTTAAATGAAGATAAACCACTTAGATTGACAATGCTCCTCCCAAGAGCCGTGAACTAACTAATACCCCAGTACCAAGCATGAGAAGGCCCTTTAAAGTTGTTGGTTGGAGGAGTCCCAGGGACTCCCCAAACAATAAAGGCTTGCACTTGGTTATGTCTCTGAGGTTGAAGTTAAGTCCTCATTGCTGAAGACTCTATGTACTTAGGACAAAGGACTTGGAGGAGCTGAGCTGGACCTTACCTGGAAGCCTCCTCCCTGAAGACTACCTTTCTTAGTCTTAGAAGGTGCTATGGAAGCTACTAAGGGAAAAAAAGCAACCAATAGTCCTACCCATCTACAATGCTTATCAACCGTAGCAATGATCAACATGGCAAGGTAATAGTGCTGTAGTGGCACTCATATCTTAGCAGCAACCAACAGCTGTCTCATTGGGTTTAGGGCTTGCTCAACAGGAGGGAAATCAGACATGGTGCTGTAAACCTAGCCAACTACCCAGGATAGTGAGGTCATGGATCTTTGAGGAGAACCTACTATGATCACGTGACTAAACCAGCATCATTCCTAACTGCATTCTCAATAGCTATCCTTATACTCGCAGGTAGGTGTGGCTACCAACCCTCACCACCGAGGCTTCTCTTTGCAGCAGAGAGAGATCATTACAGAAAAACCACAACTGGTCAGAATGCAGAGAACAATGGAGCATGGTGTATCCAGCCCCAGTAGATACATCTGAAAGACAACTCCTACACCTGAGGCTGCCCCAGGAACATTGCGAAGGAGGGGCGGAAAGAGTGTAAGAATCAGAAGACTTGGAAACTTCACCTACAATAACTCAAACATAAGGCTACCTGAGCAAGACCTGAGCGAGTACGAGGCCCGCAGACATGCTAACACAGAAGGGGAAAATCTTATGGGGCACCACCATAGACAAAGAACTACAGGCAAATAAAGAATGCCGAGCATGGAAGAAATGGTCCTCCCCAGGGATGAGCCCCCTGACTGGTTATGTGACCCCAAGTGGTCATCCCTGAAGTCATGTACATGCCATGTTTATGCACATGTATGGAGCAATAGAATTAAAGAAAAGGAGACCAGGCATTTGAGAAGAATTGAGGTAGAGGATATGGGAAGAGTTGGAGGAAGGAAAGGAAATGGAGAGAAAGGATATAATTTTATATTTTAATTAATGAAAAAAACACTGCTTGAAAAACTGAAGAAACTCCAGTTCTCAAGCCACGCTGTCTCCTCGAGGCCTAGCAGCTTAGCGAAGTCTCTACTCCTATAACATGAATCTTCTACACATACTGCATGGAAAAACTGCGTCAGTTTTTAAAATCAATACTGATTTGAATAGAGAGGGAATTTTTAATTTAATATTGATTTGCACAGGGAACCATTTATCCACAAGGCGTGAGTAATAAAGTTGCTAAAGTGGCCCTACAATCAGGAAGCAAGCCTTAAGAACCAAGTAGCAGCCGGGTGGTGGTGGTGGTGGCAGCGTGGCAGTGGTGGCGCACGCCTTTAGTCCCAGCACTCGGGAGGCAGAGCCAGGTGGATCTCTGTGAGTTCAAGGCCAGCCTGGGCTACAGAGCGAGATCCAGGACAGGCACCAAAACTACACAGAGAAACCCTGTTTCGAGAAACCAAAATAAATGAATGAATGAATGAATGAATAAGTAAATAAATAAATACATAAATACATAAGAAAAGAAAAAGAAAAAGACACCCTGCTCTTGTAATCACACTTCCTGAAGTTTTGGACATTTTAAGTTTATGTCCATGAGCCACACTAGTTCATTGCTTCACCTGGTAGAGGGTAACTAAGATGGTAGACTTTGTTCTGAGTACACAAGTAACTTGTGGGTTTCTACTACATGGATTATGCTGGATACCAGGGCACAGTAAGGCAGTGTCCACCACAGGGGCGCACCTGGGGCTCAAACTTCTAGCCAGGAGTTCACCATCTGAAATGACGCTTTGAAGCCCTGCAAAGACCACACGTTCTTAGAAGGCTCCCTGTCAGAGCCCAGCAGAGCCCAGCAGAGCCCAGCAGAGCCCAGCAGAGCCCAGCAGAGCCCAGCAGAGCCCAGCAGAGCCCAGCAGAGCCCAGCTAGGCAGCGGTGTCTGAGTCTGCTTTCGGGGCAGTCAGTCCGGTTTCATCTGTGTGCAGTGTGGTGGCTGCTCGAGTCCCCTCCTCCTGAAACTCTGCTCTGCAGGTCAGGTTAGTGCCGGGTCTCAGAGCCACTCCGGCCTGCAGGACTTGGGTCTGCCCATGTGTTTTAGAGTAACTGGCGTTGTTTGGGTTTAGAAAATTGCCGTGGTAAGTCCCGCTCCGAACCTAACCTGGGTGTCTGGAACAAAGCCCTGATTGGGCTGCTGTGCAAGCGAGGCCATCTTGGTGAGCTTTTCCGTCCTTCCTGTCATTGCTAGTTCTGGTTCCCAGGGTTCGAGAAGCAGAGAACCCTGCTCCCAGTTCCACCCTAGCTCCCCGTTTGCCTTCTCATTTGGCCTGGTTTTGCCAAACTGGGTCAGGCTGGGTGAGGACAGGAGAGCTGTTCGAATTGGCTGCTTTGCTGTGCCAAGTGGTACATGCAGGCTTAGTCTCCAAAATGCAATTTAACATACATCTTGACATTTGGACTAAGGTAAATGGGTTTTATTCAAAAGCAAACCGTCTGTCTGAGGAGCAGGTAGGAACAGGCATTGTTCCAGAACAATTGTCCTGATTACAGAGAAACTCTAATTTTACAGCAGGGCAATGCAAACTTTTAGAAAGAATTGCCTCTGTCTTTTTAAAATGCAGAGGCGGTGTGAGTTCATTTTATTCACTGAGGGAATAGACCAGATCAATTCCTGAATGTCATTAGTCTCACGTCTACACACCCCAACACCCTAGAAGCAAAAAGAGGGGAGTGGGGCTGGAGAGATGGCTCAGTGGTGAGAGCACTGACTGATCTTCCAGAGGACCTGAGTTCAGTTCCCAGCACCCATGTTGAGCGGCTCACAACTGCCTGTAACTACAGCTCCAGGGGATCCAAAGCCTCTGGCCTCCATGGGCCCCTGTGCTCACGTGCACATAACCACATGCACACGCACGCATGCATGCACGCACACACACACACACACACACACACACACACACACGCACGCACGCACGCGCGCACACACACATAATTTAAAATAGTGAAAAATAAATCCCTAAAAGGGAGAAATAAAGGGGAAATGAGGTGAGGTTTTGGGGAATTCCTCAGAGGGGTGGCAAAATAATCCTTTAAAAAAAAAAACTTTAAAGTGGAGGTGTGTGTGTGTGTGTGTGTGTGTGTGTGTGTGTGGTGCGGGTGGGGGTGGGTTACTCAGTAAGTACTTTCCCTGCAGGCATGAGGACCTGACTCTGATGCCCAGAACCCACATAAAAATCCTGGGTGTGCTGGCACCCACCTGCTTGGCGTCCTAGCACTGGGAGGTGAAGACTGGGGGTTTCCTGCGGCCGGCCAGCCAAGCTGGCAAACAATTAGGGTGAAAGGCTCCCGAAGAACACCCAAGGTTGACCTCTGCCTCCACAAACATGGTACATACACACATGCACCTGCACACACAAACATGCACAAATACAAGTACACACACACACACACACACACACACACACGTACACACACACACACACACACACACACACACACACAGTCACAAACTTAGAGTGTAACAGTGTGCTCCATAGGCCACTCTTCCAAGCGAAGCATAGAGCCCCATTCTCTGAAGCTGCTGTCCACTCCCCTGTTCTGCTCGCCTCTGGCCAATCAAGGGCTTCTCAGCATTCAGATGGAAGATGAAACGCCACTGTATAAAGTGAGGACATGAGAGATCCAAGCTATGGCTGAGGAGAAGATTTTTATTGTAGATAGGAGGAAGAGTACAGCCAGGGACATCTGGAAGGTTCCATTCAGAGTAGGGAGGGAAAGTAGCAGACTAAACATGACCAGTAGCCTGAACAGGGCCATGAGAGGAAGAGAAAGAGGAGAGAGAGAGGAGAGAGAGAGAGAGAGAGAAAGAAGAAGAAGAAGAAGAAGAAGGAGAAGAAGAAGAAGAAGAAGAAGAAGAAGAAGAAGAAGAAGAAGAAGAAGAAGAAGAAGAAGAAGAAGAAGAAGAAGAAGATGATCAAGGGAACCAAGAGAGCAAAGAGCACATGGCTGGAATGGCAGGATTATATATGAGCGAGAAGCTGGGGGAAGGGAGGCCCATGAGCTGGAGAAACTTAGGGGTGGTGGAGAGAAGAGCTGAGAGGAGCCACAGGCGCTGAGAGAGCCTGGAGGCCAGCTCTTTGGTATGCCAACAGGCACAGTTAGCCATTTGTCCGTGGGTCTGACTGTAGTGTCCTTCAGGAGGCGCGACAGTTCCTTCTCAATGTTCCTTTAAGATCTGGTTCCCATCAGAGCTGATCCTGTGTTCTGCCCATCTTGTTCATATTGCTGTTTGCAAGGTGTGTCAGCACTGGAGAATTGATCCTGCATTGTTTAGCTGAGCTGAGGTCATTGCTGAGCTGAGCACTCAGGGAGGGAGAAGTGTGGCCACTGAGTATATTTGCAGATATCTCTGGAGTCAAGAAGCTAGAGAGCGATCAGGAAAGGGACTGGATAAATCATTCAGTATTGTTCAAGCACCAAGAGCGGTGGTCAGAGTGTCAAGATCCAGAAGCATCTAGAGCAATGTTTGTGGTTCCTGATCCCTATGGATCCAGATCAGGTGTGTGCACAGTGGCTGGAGTGGCTGGTCCTTTGTTGTTGTTTGAGACAGGGTGTCTCACTGTTACGCTAGCTGGCTTTGAACAAGTTATGCCGACCAGGCTGGTCTTGAACTCAGAGATCTACCTGTCTCTGCCTCCCAAGTGCTAGGATTAAAGGCACGAATCACCTGTGGTTTCTGGTCTTTAAGTGACTAAAGCAGTTGTCTGGAGCAGTGCCTGGAGTCCTTTTGTTCCTAAGTACCTACAGCACTAGTCTGGAGCTGTGCCTGGAGTCCTTGGTCCCTAAGTACCTATAGCAGTTGAATGGAGCATGCCTGGAGTCCCTGGTTCCTAAGGACATGGAGCAGATATATGGAGCAGTGCCTAAAGCCCCTGATCCCTAAGTACCTGGGTCATATCTATGGGGCTGTACCTGTGTCCCCAAGGTCCTCAAGTGACTTTGTGGAGCACTGCCTAGAGTCTAGGTTCCCTAATTTCTTGTAGCAGCTGAAGCCACCTCCCTTTAAATAGCTGGATTACTTTAGTTTCTGAAATAGGTGTGATGAAAGTTTCTTTTCCTTTCTTTTAAAAAGATTTTTATTTTATGTGTTTTCCTGTGTGGATGTAAGTGTATTACATGTATACAGTGTCTCTCCGTCTAAAAAAAGAGGGCATCAAATTCCCCCTAGAACTGGAGTTACAGACAGTTGTGAGCAGCCATGTGGGTGCTGGGAGCTGAACCTGGGTCCTCTGCAAGAGCAGCAAGAGGTCCTAACCACTGAGCTATCTCTTCAACTGTGCGTTGTAGTAGTTTCTAAGTCAGGGACATGTTTCCAGCGTTAACTGCCTCTTGCGGGCCAGGGCTTCCAGGGAGGAGTTCCTGAAGGGCAGAACTACCATGTCACATCAACGAGAGCTGCAGCCCTTCCTTAGAAAAGGCGTGGATCATCCATGGCCCCAGCATCACTGACCACCGCACGGAGTGCAGCTCTGCCTGGGTGTTCTCATTAAACAGCCCAGGCTGACCGCAGACTTACATTTCTCCCACCGTAGCCTTCCAAGTGCTGTGGTTACAGGCCTCAGCACAGAGGAGGGAGCCCTCGGGATGCTTTCCTTTGGTGTCTCATTCCCTTGCCCTTCTTTTGTTGGGATTTTCCTCTCTCCTCCTCGCTGCAGCCCTCTGCAAACTGGCTCCACCCACGCCTGGCTAGCTAACCGACTCTGAGTGTCCTCTCCCAGGGAACCCCAACCTTCTGCCCAGCTGAGTCCAATGAGCAGGCTATTAAAGTGTATTTGCATTGAGCCTAGTTTTTATGGCTACATGATAGAAAGGAGCCTGGCGTAGCTACTGAACTGGAGTTCTTGCACAGGGATGCGAACAGCTGTTTAGTTCTTTGGCCCCTTTCTCTGCAGAGGGAGCTGTGTCCGTGTCTCTGGGTAGCCAAGTGGGAGTGGAAAGGTGCCAAAGGCAAGCAGATGTCTCGGCACGATTGCTCACAGGCCTAGCCCATTCAGCACAATGGCCCCATGCTTCCAGGGGAGGACAGAGTGTGGGGAGAGAGGACAAAGGACACATTACCCGGTGACAGTGTCATCACTAATGAAGTGATGCTGTTGCTGGCTTAGGACGGTACTGTACCTAAGATCAGGGACTCGATGACATGCTAAAAGTCTTCATCCTCAGCCCAAGGGCCCACCTCCTCTCCACAGCCAGAATGCCCCTCTTCCTTCCTGGGAGGAGAGGCAGACTCATGTGGCTGCAGTGGCTGCAGGGCCGGTCTTCCCAGCAGCACCCACAGGCAGGACTCCATCTGGCTGTGCTTCTTCCTCCATCAGAAAAATCTGGAGTCATAGCCGTGGCCAGACATAGAAATTGAGAGATGAACATTTACATCATGGCAGATCACTAGCATGTGCTGGGCAGAAGCCAGTGCCCACTAAGCTGTCATGTGACCAGAACTGGGTAACTGATATCTGAGCCTCCAAACCCCACGCTTCCACTGGAGAGCCAAGATCATCACTCACATGTATGAACGCCTATGCACATGAAGACGGGCAGGCATACAGGCGTGCATGTGTGCACACACATGAACACGTGCCCTGACCCTGTAGCATTCTTGTGGGAATTGTGGAGGAATGTTCTGGTCCAGTGCAGAGACACCACAGAAGTTGCAGGAGGCCCACCTCTTTGTAGAGGACAAAGGACACTTGTAAAACTCAATGGCAGACCCAGACAAGATGGGAGTCTTCTGACGTCACCCTCCATAGCTGCCTGGCCGCTCTTCCTGCCCCCTGTACCAGTTCCTCCATTGAGAAAACATGGCCGAGCGCCTCACTCCTGGGAAAGTAGACTTCAATGGAGCGCTATCCCCCTACCTAATGCAGTGGGGGCCACTGCAAGGGAAGAGGTCTGCTAGTGATGGCCTTCCTCTCCAGGCAACTCTGAACACCCTGGGCAGAAGATGGCATGGGCCATGTGGTAGTTTGAACATAACTCGCCCCCATAAACTCATAGGGAGTGGCACTATTAGAAGGTGTGGCCTTGTTGGAGGAAGTGTGTCACCGTGGGGGGCGGCGGCTTTGAGGTCTCCTATGCTCAAGCCATGCCCAGTGACACAGTTCACTTCCAGTTGCCTACGGGTCAAGATGTAGGACTCTCAGCTCCTTCTCCAGCTGTGTCTGCCTGGACACCACCATCATAACAGACCAAACCTCTGAAAACATAAGCCACCCCAATTAAATGTTTTTCCTTTATAAGAGTCGTGGTGGTCACGGTATCTCTTCACAGCAACAGAAACCCTAAGACAGGCCAGAAAAGAGCGTTTTGAGAGTAAGGACAGTTGTGGCTGCTTGCACTGTGGGCAGCAGAGCTGTGGACAGTGACCCATGACTTGCACCTGCTGGGTGATTGTTTGTAAAGCAGTCCTTTCTGTTGGCCCATTCCAGAATGCCTCAGGCAGAATCGGCAAAGAATAACCTTCTGCAGAAATGATTTCAACACCTGTTCTATCTGCTGTTGCCAGCAACACATCACGCTGAGGGCGGCTGTGGAGGTCCCTTTCCTGGGCTGTGACTTCTGTGTGCCAGCGCTGGGACAGGCTGAAAGGCTGGCTTGTTTGCCCCACCATAACCTGATGCAGCTGGGAAGGTACTTGTGGCCGCCCTGCCTCCGGCATCTGGTTTCTTGGACCCCAGGTGCATTGCCACTCAGAAGCAACTGGGTGAGTGTGAGTTCCCTGCACGGTGACCCCTCGCTTACAGCTCCCAGGTTCTCAGAAGGGGGGTCCAGGGAGAGATTGTCTTGCTTTTTTTTTTTTTTTTCCATTTAGCTAGTCTGTGTCAGTCAGCGCTGTCATGATACAAATACCTGAGCTGCCATGGACTTACAGCTCTGGACTTTCAGCCTGTGACCTGCCTGCCGGCCCACTGCTGTTGATGGGGGCACATCCTAGTGGGAACACTGGGCCAAAGCTCGTCAGCTCTTGGCTACAGGGACCAACAGAGGATGAGACCAGAGTCCCACAATCTACAGTGACTCGAGACCTCAAGCCTTTGTGGAACTTTTTAGATGTAAACTGGGCTATTTTTAGGTATAGGTCAATAGTGTGGAGTCTGCTCACATCACTGTGGAACAGATCTCAGGGCTTCATCTTGCAGATCTGAACTCTGGACTCATTAAACCTTCTCCATCTCCCCTTGGGCCCTGGTAACCACCACTCTTCTTCCTGACTCTGTGAACTTGAGCCCTTTGAATCGTGTGAACGGACCATTTGTGTGAGAATCACCTCAACCACACATTAGTGGACATTCACCAGCACACAGTAGGACTCTCCCTCTCCACCTCTCTGTCTCCCTCCCTCCCTCTCTCTCTCCACCTCTCTGTCTCCCTGACTTCCTCTCTCTCTCTCCCTTTCCCCCCTCATCCCCCCATCCGTTGGCAGTACTGGGAACTAAACCCAAGCCTTACCCATGCCAAGAAAGCACTCAACTGTCGACTGTGTCTTCCCGCCATTTTTTTGTTGTTGTTGTTTTGTTTTTTTGTTTTTCGAGACAGGGTTTCTCTGTGCAGTTTTGCGCCTTTCCTGGAACTCACTTGGTAGACCAGGCTGGCCTCGAACTCACAGAGATCTGCTTGGCTCTGCCTCCCGAGTGCTGGGACTAAAGGCGTGCGCCACCACCACCCGGCCATTTTTTTTTTTTTTTAAGCTTTCAGACAAGGTCTCACTAACCTGTCTAGTACCCCTGGGTCTTGCCCATTTTCCAATCAGATTATTTGGTCTCTACTGTTGTAGTTCTTTGTTTATTCCCAGTTCACCATTATCTGTTATACTATTTGCAGGTATTCCAACCATCCACACACTGCCAGCAGGCAGATCTGACCACGAGTGAGCTCAGCAGATGCCCTTGGTTCTGAGGGCTCTCATGCCCACCCTCACTTTGGGACTGGCAAGCAGAACCAGCCCTTTTCATCATTTCAGTGGCAGTGCCCGATGGTTACTTGCCATAAAGGCCAAAGAGCAAACGCTGGCAGTTGGAGCCTCAAGGTGAGCGTCAGTCACATGCCATCTTCTTCCCACCTTCCTTTGAGAGCCAGAGCCTCTGCTCCTCAGACTGAGGAGATGGGGTTCATGTAGCTGTGCAGTGAGCCTACAGACACAACGCTGAGAGGGGTATTGCATTTCCACTGACTGGGATTGGAGAACTTGAGTTCCAACATTTGAAGACAGGACCATTCGTCATGGCCTCATGTCATACCAGGTGCTTCTGCGGGGTGAGAGAAAACTAGTGAGTTCTGGAGCCCTGGCTTGGCCCATTTGCTGGATTTGCTTCTGAAATGTTCCCCCAAAAGCTCACATGCTAAAGACTTGGTCACCAGCCTGTGGTACTATTTGGGGGAAACGGAAGCTTTGGCAGGTATAACCTAGCGGGAGGAAGTTGGGTCTTTGGACATGTACCCTTGATGGGGATACCGAGACCCCACCATTTCCTCT
The DNA here is from genome assembly GCF_049852395.1 of Peromyscus maniculatus bairdii. NCBI lineage: Eukaryota > Metazoa > Chordata > Mammalia > Rodentia > Cricetidae > Peromyscus > Peromyscus maniculatus. Next base: position 44,301,082 of record NC_134859.1, read on the forward strand.
TTGCTGGCCTCCTGGCCACCATGAGCTGACAGCGTCTTCCACCCAGGTCCCTGCCAGGATGCTGTGCCTTAAAAGGGGCTCAGAAACACCAATGCAGTGATCATGGACTAAAGCCTCTCATACCAGGAACCTAAACCAACCCATCCTTTGCACTTGACTCTCTGAGGTCTGCCACAGAGATGAAAACGTCCATCACTGTTCCTCACAGTGTTGGCACAGCTGTGCATCGCCCTTCAAGCAGCCCTGGCTGGGGCACCACAGGAAGGAGAGCCGTGACAAAGAACTGCTCCCCTCCCCTGATCTAACATCATCATCCTGATGCTGTGTGTTCCAAAGGATGGTGTCAGCAGCTGGAGAGAGGGCTCGGTGGTTAAGAGTGTACTGAGCACCTGAGTTTAATTCCCAGTTCCCACATCTGGTGACTCACACAACCTATAACGCCAGCTCCAGGGGATCCAATGCCCTGTTCTGGCCTCCATGAACACCTGCATGCATGTGTCATATACACACACTGACACACAAATAAAGACGCGGGATGTCAGCTGATTGGGTGATTAGCATTAATCCTGCTACTGGCAAACTGGGAACTCAGCATTGCAGCTTGGAGTCACCTTCCAGACTCATCCCTGGCCTGGCCCACTTAGCACTAGATGCCATGCCTGGGTCCACAGATCCAGTTCTGTTGCTCTGTGGGGCAAGGGGTGGGTTGGCAACTTTGGATGTTTTTATGGAGACCAAGGACAGAAGCAAAGTTTTGTTGTTGTTGTTTTTGTTTTGTATGTATGGTTTGTTTGTTGTTTGTGTGTGGTGCCTGCTTGCACATCTGTGCACCATGTGTGTGCCTGGTGCCCAGGGAGGCCAGAGGAGGGCATCCAATTCCCTGGGACTGGAGTTACAAATAGTTGAAAGCCTCCACTCTGGTGCTGGGAATTGAATCCAGGTCCTCTGAAAGAGCAGCCAGTGCTCTTAACCACTGTGCCATCATCACCCCAGTCCTACGAACAAGTTTTTGATAGCATTTATTGAGCCAGCCAGCCTGTGCCTTTGTCCTAGTGTGTGACCTCCATGGGGACAAGGGCTCACTGCAATTGCTACGTCATAGCATCAGGGACATTTAGGGACAGTCTTTCAAAGGCAGTGCTAAGAGCTGGGGATTTGGCTTGGGGTAGTCAACTTGCACTTTTTTTTTTTTTTTTTTTTTTTTTTTTTTTTTTTTGGTTTTTCGAGACAAGGTTTCTCTGTGTAGCTTTGCGCCTTTCCTGGAACTCGCTTTGGAGACCAGGCTGGCCTCGAACTCACAGAGATCCGCCTGCCTCTGCCTCCCGAGTGCTGGGATTAAAGGCGTGCGCCACCACCGCCCGGCCTCAACTTGCACTTTTTATATAAAATTTACTTTGGACCAGTGTCACCCCCCCAACCCCGGGTGTGTGTTTATCTGTCTGCCCACCTGCCTGCCTCCCTTTTTGTTCGTCTCTCTCTCCCCTTCTCCATTAGTCTGGACTTTATTTTCCCATTTTAAAACTTAGAGCTTTGATAAACCTGGAGCTATTCAGGAATTTTTATCTATTTATTAATTTATTTTTTCTGAGACAGGATTTCTCTGTGTAGCCTTGGCTGTCCTGGAACTCACAAGCTGGCCTTGAACCCACAATGACCCAAGTGCCTCTGCCTCCCAAGTGCTGGGATTAGAGGTGTGTACCACCACTGCCTGGCCCTTGATTTATTTTTTGTTTTTTAATTTAAAACTTTTTTTTTCAAGCCCAGTGGCGGTGGTGCACACCTTTAGTCCCAGCACTGGGGAGGCAGAGCCAGGGGGATCTCTGTGAGTTCGAGGCCAGCCTGGTCTACAGAGCGAGATCCAGGACAGGTGCCAAAACTACACAGAGAAACCTTGTTTAGAAAAACCAAAACACTTTTTTTTTTTTTCTTCTAAAAACCTTGGTTTTAATTCCAGGAAAAGAACACGAGCTCTGCCCCTGAGCGTCATTTCTGACCTTCCCTTCCTCGTGTTTGGCGGTTTGAGCTGTTGGGAGCAATGCTCTGATGTCTATCTGGAACACTGTGTGAGGATGTGAGGAGACGCCCTTGACAGCCCTTGACAGCCCTTCGTGGGCCCTCGGTCCACCCTCCCTGCAGTAGGGGCTTGCATTTTCTGCCCACACCAGGGTTTCACCAAGGTGTCCGTTTCCAGGAAAGCAAAGCTACAAGTGTGACCTGGAAGAAGCACCAAGGGCCCACCCTTCCTGCCCGGTGGGGTGGGCTGGCCCGTGCTGGTTGCTGCTTGTTCAGGCTGTGGCAAAGCCAGGCTAGGCTGGCAGCAAGATTGGTCTGTCACCTGCCCCATCTAAACAGACAGAGCCCAGGAGGCCACAGGCAAGGCTGTCAAGGGTGGTCCTTTCTCGGGTATGCCCTTCCACCAATCAGCACACAGAACACGCTCTCGGGTCTAGACCTGATGTCTTGCCAGCAATGATTCACACAGAGAGTTGAATGAAACTTGTGTATGTTCGTGGATTAATTTTCAAAGCTGAATTCTTTTTTTTCCTTTGGCAAAAAGATCACCAATATTAAATAATTTTTCATTTCTGTTTAGGAGACTGAAATGGGATTGCAAAACAGCTTGCAAAAATGGAAATCCCAACCAGCATGGTGGCAGGCATGTTGTAATCTCATGGTCTCAATATGAGTGCATGTCCTCTGGTCATCACTTACACATTCCCAAGCACTAGGGAGGCAAAGGCAGGCGGATCTCTGTGAGTTCGAGGCCAGCCTGGGCTACAGAGTGAGATCCAGGACAGGCACCAAAACTACACAGAGAAACTCTGTCTCAAACCCCCCCCAAAAAAAAGAAAGAAAAGAAAGAATGTAGCTTTTTTTTTTTCTAGAAAAATGAAAATTATCCTGCAGGTACCACTCAGCTGATTTCTGTCACTAATGCTGGCTCCTCTGGCCACCTCTAGACTAGTAATGAGCCAGGGTGAGTGTGATGGTCACAGCTTGCTCCCATGCTGTCATTGTATTCCTTTGTCTGGAACTGGAGTGGAGGCAGATAAAGCATGCCAGGCATGGATGATCTTTGACAGAAAAGCCAGAAACACCCCATTGTGCTACAGAGTGTTTAAATCTCTCTCTGCCATCTGCTCCCCTCAATACATTCACATCAGCAACCCTGTCTCATGAGCAGCAAGCTGGGGCTGGAAGGTTTTTTTTTGGAAAGTGCTTTCTGAGTGACAGGTGTGAGGACGATGGCAGCCCTGCTCTCCTGCAATGCTGGGGACAGTCTAGGGAGCCTGTGTGTCTGCAAAGGTTGGCAGGGGGAGGATTTGAGGTCGTGCCTCGGCTCTGGCTCTGTGAGCCTCTGGATTCGGCAGTCACTGTCAAGTGCACCTTGCTTGCACGGTCTCCTTTGCATCGGCAGAGGCCAGCCTGGGGGCGTGTAGCAGGCTCAGAGCTCAGCTTTAGATGTTGGAGGATTGTGTTTTGTCATCCGTGGTGTTCTTGGGTCCTTCAGCTGAACTGTGTCAGCCCTAGAGTGGTTTGGCTGCCCCCTACCATCTAGGATGGCGTCTCTTGCTGCGGATGCTTCTGTCCCCGCTGTTCCTGTGTCACTGAAGAAACTTGCTTTCCTGTCCTGGGAGCTTGTTCCTGCTGATCTTCATCCAGGAGGCCCAGCTGGCAGGGCTCCTGGGCAAGGCCCTCACCATCAGACCAGGCTAGGGAGCACCTGAGCATGGACATGAGGAAGGAGAGCCAACAGCTGCTCCAGAAAGATGGATTCTTGGCTACCACCACCCAGGCTTGTCGTTCATGGTGTATTTTGACAGATCCATATCTTTCTGGTTAGACTCTACTCCTCATTTGCCCCCACCCATACCCCAGCACGGGAGCACATAGCTTTGCACAGAGCAGAGGTTGATGTCTTGATCTCTCATCCCTGAGGCAAGGGCTGGATCACCCATGTGAAGTGATGAGTCTGGTCATATATGATGCCAAATGCTGACATGTGTAAGTGCAGGAAAAGAATTGTGAAAATGTGAAGAGGAGGAGGGAAAGGGAGGGAGAGGGAGGGGAGGGGAGAGGAGAAGAGAGGTATGTTGTGTAGCAGTTTCTTCTGAGATTGAAGCATTCTATCTCCCAGGGAAGCTCCTTAGGATAAAAGGTAAACGACTCAAAATAGCCTCAGGAAGTCCCTGAAACTGACCAGATTCACTAGGTCCCTCCCTCCCAAGAGTAGACAATAGAGACTGCGGAGTCACATTCTCAGACAAGCCAAGCAGTAAAGAAGACCGAGACCAGCCCAGCTGCCTGGGAGAAGCTCCATCCAACTAAGTCACTTGGAAAGGACACACTCTCTCTTAGCTGCCAGCAGTAAACTCCAGGTTCAGCTCCTGCAAGTAAGTAACCCCAATAAAACCCACCGGTTCACCAAACTGGACTTTGGTGGGATCTGTACTTTGGTCTGTTGTGGCTTCCTATCTGGGCTGAGTAGATGTGTGTTTCCCCCCAAGAAAAGTCCTCACACAACAAGGAGCAGGAGGAGAAGAGGAAGGGAGGGGGAGGGGAGATGAGAAAAGAGGAAGGGGAAGAAAGGAGCAGGAAGAGAAAGGAAGAAGAGGAGGGGGAGGAGGATGTAGGAAGGAGGAGGATAACGGAAGGGAGGAAGGGGAAGAGGGAGGGAGAAGGCTCACATAATAAAGGCTTCCTGCTTGGCCTGTGATGTGCTGCTTGGCTGCTAGTGGTTGCCTAGTTAGAAAAGGTTAAGTCATAGATGAGCTCTTTTTAATGGGACACTGGTACTCCACGTCTTCCTCTCTGCTTCCTAGCTGCCATGAAGTGAGAAGATTCTTCCATTCCATGCTCCTGCTGTGATGCCCTGCGCTGCCACAGGCCTACATCATCAGTGCCCGTGACACCTGAGAGTGGTAGCCAAAAGGAATCTTTCCTGTGTCAGAGCTGGTCCTCAGGGACTTGTGACACTGACCACTGATGGTTAGCACGGTCACCAGCCATATTTGGCAGATGTGTGCCTTGTAGCTGCTCCTCCTGATTGGTGCTTAGGGAGCCTGGCCCCGCCCAGTGGGAGGAGCTGACCATGACTGGCTTCCCCGTGTGGCTTCCTGCCTCCTCGCTTCCCTTACCCAACTTTCATCTGAATTATTCTCAGTCTATCTGGGATGCTGTGACAGAAGGGTCATGGGCTGGGTGCGTATGAACAGTAACAGTTTGTGGCTCACAACTCTGAAGGCCGATAGTTGAAGATCAAGCTTATGCTGGCAGATTGACTAGCCCACCGCCTGAATACAGACACCCCCTCAGTGGCTGGAAGGGGCCAAGACTCCCTGGAGTCTTTGATAAGGATACTTAGTTTCATTTCCTGTTGCTGTGATAAGATATTCTGACAAAAGCAGCTTAAAGGACAAGGGGTTTATTCCAATTTACAGTTCGAGGGTACAGTTCCTTCATGGTGAGGAAGGCAAGGTGGCAGGAGATTGATGCAACCACTCACATTGCATTCACAATCAGGAAATAGAAACGTGAATGCACGCTGGTATTCGGCTCTGTTTCTCCACTTACACAGTCCAGGATCTCATCCAGAGAATGGCCACCTACAATGGGAAGGTCTTCACACCTCAGTTAACACAATCAATCCCCCACAGATACGCTCAGAGGGCCATCTCCGGAGTGATTCTAGATTCCGGTCAAGTTGACAGCTAACACCAATGATGAGTCGTACTTATCCCAGACTGAGGACTGTCTCATCTTGACCAATTAGCTCCTAAGGCCATAGCCTTGAAAGTTAGGATTTCAGTCTTTGACCTTGGTGGTAGATGCATCAGACCATAACTACTTGCTCAACCCCAATGTACAGTCCAGGGCTGTACCTGGAGGAGGCTAGCCTGCAAGAGCACGTAGCTGAGGCTAGCTTTGACAGTGACAGCTACTGGAAGACTTGTCACCAGGGGCCTTACACTTCTCTGTGGTGAATTTCCCAGGCAGGAAGCTACTCCGCTCCCTGCGCGGAGGACGGCTCTTCACACACATTCTTAGGCCTTTGCAGTTGCAGCCATCCCTGGCCAGGTGGTTACATAAGAGTCCCCCTTGCCAACTGTCAACAAGGCCACCTAGAAACTCAAGACATCCACACACCAGCGCTAGCTGGCTGCAGGCTAGCTGAAGCTCTTCTCGATTCTTTCTACTAGTCCTGATTTTTTTTTTTTTGAAGAAAGAAAACCAACAACATGCATTTCCTGCAAAACTCAGGTGAGTTAAGAGCCCAAGAAGATGATGGAGGGCAACAAATCCCACCCCTAGCTGCGGCGGCGCTATCAGCAGCTAATGGCCCCTGGGAGGAGGAGTCAGTTTTCTTTACAGGTGTGACCATGCTCCAGAGCAGGCTCCACACCTGAGAGTGTTTGGGCACCCCAAACTAGACTTACTGGGTTTAAAAGAGAGAGAGAAAAAAAAACAAGAAATTCGGTTGGTAGAGAGGTGGGGGTGGATCTGGGAGGGGTTGGAGGAAGGCAGGGGAATAGGATCAAAATACATTGTATGAAATTCTTGAAGAAGTAATAAAAATATTGTGAACATAAAAAAGAGGCTGGGAGGAAGCGCCCAGTTTGGAAACATCACCAGAAATGCCACCATCTGTGCCAGGTTTCATCCAAGGACAGGATCATGCAGGTGTCCTCTTTCCGTGCCTGCCCTCTCTCTGTGGACTTGGTGACCTCGGGTGACTCGTGTAGTCTTTGGGCTTCTGCTTCTTCATCTGCAGGGTGAGATAAGGTTTCCAGGCATGCTAATGCCCCCAGTCTCCTCAGAAACACCTCCTTTGTGGTACCCTCCCTCCCCTCCCTCCACAAGCAAGGATTGGCCAAGCTAGACGTTGAGTGCCAGGGGGCCGGCAGAGGGCATGTCCTTACTTTTCCCAAGTCACACTGTTTGGCCCAGGATTCACTCTCTGGGTAGAAGGTAGCCAGACTCTAGCTAGGGCTTTCTGGGTCCTTGGTTTACCTCAGTTCATCTGTGGCATTTTCACAGGACTAGCAAAAGGGTGTCGGTGTTCCCGATGTGCCCCTGAGGAGAGTGTTCCAGAAGGACAGGCCCAGGGACTGCGGTACCCTCACCCAGAGCCCTGTGAGTGCAGTGAGGTGGGGTAGGGGTGCCTAGCTCTGCCCAATGGCTGGCCAGGGCCAACTCCAGAAAGCCCAGCTGTGGGGTCCAGCTGCTCTCAAGCCTCACAGCTGTCTCGTCTGCTCACCTGGGTGTCCCATTCATCGTTCCCACCCCTTGGAGCCAGAGGTTCATCTAGAGAGAACCAGAAGAGGCGCTCAGCTGAATGCAAATTATACTGAAGGGCAAAGGACTCATGGCTTCTGGGGTAGAAAGAGCTGAAATGTGAGCGGTAGAGAGAGGGGTCGTCCCCTACAGGGTCTGTCCAGCCCACCCCAGCCCCTGACCAGGGGTGCGGACAGTTCAGAGCTGAGTGAGGAGGAAGTAAGCCTGCATAAAGCTCAGAGCACAAGCTGATCACCAAAGGCCTCTCAGCGGGCCGGGTGACACATGCCTGGGAGCCCAGCCCTGGGGAAGCTTGAGGCACAAGGATGAGAGTTCAAGCTACCCTGGGCTCTGGAGCAAGCTTGTACCCTGAAGGGAGAGAGGGAGGGAAGAGAGGGAGGAGGAGGGAGGGAGAGAAAGGAAAGGAGGGGGAGACTGGGCCAGAAATAATACACTTTCCCAGGGAGAAATACCTCCACACGTTTAGAGATAATAAAGGAAAAGCTATCTCAGACCCTATGTGGAAATTCAGGCCTCACGCTGGATGCCACGTGTAGCAGGCTTTTTGTTTTGAGCCCCAACCAGCTCCCAAATCATGACATGGAGACTTTTTTTCTGAGACAGAAAACCTGTCTCACCCAGAGAGAACCAGAAGAGGCACTCAGCTGAATGCAAACTGTACTGAAGGGCAAAGCACTCATGGCTTCTGGGGTAGAAAGAACTGAAATGTGAGCGGTAGAGAGAGAAACCGTCTCTGGGTGAGACAGGGTTTCTCTGTGTGCTTTGGCACCTGTCCTGGAACTCACTCTGTAGACCAGGCTGGCCTCGAACTCACAGAGACCCGCCTGCCTTTGCCTCCCCAGTGCTGGGACTTAAGGCATGTGCCACCGCCACCTGGCAACATGGAGACTTCTTATTAGTTAGAATGCTCGGCCTTATCCTATGCCTGTCCCACTGGCTTGTCTTAGAACTGAACCCGTTTCTCTTCACCTGTGTTTTGCCTGGGCTTTTCCCTTTCTTTCCTTCTGCATGTCTTATTTTCACTGCTTCTGTGTCTGGCTCCCTTGTTCTCTTCTCTTCGGCCTAGATTCCTCCTCCTACTCATTCTCTCTGCCTGCCAGCCCCACCTAGCCCTCTCCTGCCCAGCTATTGGCTGTTCAGCTTTTTATTAGACCAATCAGGTGCCTTAGGCAGGAAAGGTGAAACAGCAACATATCTTTACAAAGTTAGACAAATGCAGCATAAACAAGTGTAACACACCTTTGCACAGTTAAAATGTTCCACAGCGTAAGCAAATGTAGCATATCTTTGCCTAGTTAAAGTAATATTCCACAAGCGCCCAGGATTTAATGGTGGTTGCAACCCTGCACTGACCCCTTAGACTGCCCGTTTGAGGTGTGTTCTTTGATATCAGATGAGCCTAATGGCTGGTCAATGGATGAGCCTAATGGCTCCGTCCTCTGTGTGGCACTCGGGATGCCTGTCCCATAATAACCCCCCATCCCCCCCTACACCAAGAATGAAACACAGTGTGGAGAGAGGGCTGTGAGCATCCTGTCCTTTCGGGCACACTGGTACACAGTAGCTGGGGGCAGGGGTCCAGGGGTGGGGTGGGGCTTGCAAAGCTGCAAGGCTGTGTTTTGAAGAAGCTTTAGAAGGAGGTGAGAGCCTGAGGCAAGCCTATCTCAGCCCTCCTTCCAGTTCTTGTTTTCCGTAGCTTTGGAGATAGACCCTGAACATCCGTGGTCTGCCCTCCTGCCCCAGGAGACTGACGACCTAGCCCCAGGGGCAACCACCTTGGCAACTACAGGGTGCTCCCTGTGCCCCTGCCCTTCACTGTTCCTCTTATACCATCAGTTCTATTTTTACTTTATAAGTCACATTTGGAGCTCCTGGGGGTTTAAACCAGGAACTCCTCCACATGGAGCATGTGCTCTCTCATGACTATTATTTCAAAACTGGAGTTAATAGTCAAGGTGAAAGATGTACGGTGAGTCAATGGGACAAAATAATTTCTGGGGAGGGGTGCCAAGAGACAAAAAGACGAACTAGAGTAGGGTGTTGGGTTTTTTAAGGGGTAACAGAAAGATTGGAGGCCGAAGCTTCGGAGCAGCTGGCATACAGAAGAAAGCCTCGGCTAACCAATAATTTGAATGAAAATGACTTGCTAAAAAGCTCAGAAGGAGTATGGCCTCAAAACGGTAATGAACCACTTTAGACAAAGTTGGTTCCTGGAAAGAACTGCATTGTTTGTGTTCTACCAAAAAACGGTTTGGTGATATTCAGGGAAAATGGTTGGAAAATAGCAAAAAGGAGAACAGGGGACTAAAAGAAAATTTTCTGAGTCTAAAAGAAATAGTCTGATTTTCTGTGCTGAAAGGTGCCCACGAGAGGGCTTCTGGGAGAAGTTGGGTGGTGGAGTCTCTTTTGTAAGGAGAGGTGACTGAGAGGAACAGAAAGGAAGAAAATTAAAGGGGAGGCTGGGTGGATTGGGGCAGGCAATTCATCCAAGGTTCATCAACAGCTCACGGTTTACAGTCCAACTCGACACACATAGAACTACCTCTCTCTTGAGCTGTGATTGCTTTTTTTTTTCCCTTAAAGCCTCACAAAAAGCAAAGCTTCTCCACCTGCCCAACATGCCAGGTGAAAAAAAGGAAAAGAGGAATCACAGGTAGGAACACGCTCAGTTAAAGAAGCCCCCATCACATGATGGCGGTGGCGGCTGGTGGAGACGAGAGTAATTTTGGACTTGGTACAGAACTCAACACAAGAAAGCCCTTGGGTATTTGGACGCAGATCCTCTTTAAACATTCCAACCTGGTTTTGCTTTTCTTTCTTCTCCATGGGACAGTTTAGAGCTGAAAAGCAATTGCCTGTGCACCCTGCCTGCACTGATCACCTGTCTCCACACATTTGCACCAACACTTGGCACAGCAGCTCTAAGCATCAGTGCTCTCATGGGCCCATCTGCAGGTGAGGAAACTGAGGCACAGGACTTACCACAGGTGGTACAGCCAAGTCCCACATAGCAAGTCCCTTATCATTTATTTTTACGTGTATGTGAGTGTCTCTCTCTCTGTGTGTACATATACCCATGCACGTGGGTGCTAAAGGAGCTCAGAAGAGAGCTTAGATACTTGCGGGTGCTGGGAACTGAACTTGGGTCCTTCAGCCCCTCCCCTTGCAACTTAAAAAACAAACAACTACAACCCATGTTTCTGTGCCTGACATCTGTGCCATTTTCCAATTCTCTGTCCCTTTAGTGGGTGGCGGTAAATCCTCCAGTTCCTTTTCTCAATCACACACACACACACCACACCACACACCACACACACACATTTATATCGATATCTATATATGTGTCTGTGTCTAGGGACAATATATGGTGTGGCTTTTTCATATCTTAAACATTTATATAATGCTATGGGTTGGAAAAATGTACCCTAAAGGTCCCTGTGTTAAAAGCTTAGTTACGGGTGGCGGTGGTGGCACACGCCTTTAATCCCAGTACTCAGGAGGCAGAGGCAGGCGGATCTCTGTGAGTTCAAGGCCAGCCTGGTCTACAGAGTGAGTTCCAGGACAGGTACCAAAACTACACAGAGAAACCCTGTCTCTAAAAAAACAAAAAACAAAACAAAACAAAACAAAAAAAGCTTAGTTCCCAGCCCTGGTGCTATATATAATGATGGACACTTCAGTGGGAGGTCTTCTGGCCATTGGAGGAGTTCCCTTATAGGGGATTGTGACCCCTGAGTCCTGTCTTCTTCATTTCTCTCCTTTGCATTTTGGCCATGAGGTGAAAGTTTTGATACTCCTTGTCTCATCACTGTCCCTAAAGCAATGGGCCAATTTGTCATCATCTGAAACAGCAGTTCTCAGCCTTCCTAATGCTGTGACCCTTTAATACAGTTCCTCATGTCATGGTGACTCCTCCCATAAAAATCATAAAATAATAATAATTATTATCATTTTGGTTTTTTGAGACAGGATTTCTCTGTGTAGCCGTGGCTGTCCTGGAACTCATTTTGTAGACCAGGCTGACCTCGAACTCATAAGAGATCCTACTGCCTCTGCCTCCCAAGTGCTGGGATTAAAGACACATATCACCATAAAATTATTATTACTGCTACTTCATAACTGTAATTTTCCTACTGTCATGAATCATAATGTAAATATCTGTGTTTTCCAATGGTCCTTGGGGTTCTTGACCTACAGTTTGAGAACTGCTGCTCAAAACCTTTTAAACCTGTGTCCCCAAATCAGTCTTTGTTTGTTTGTTTTTGAGATAGGGTTTCTCTGTGTAACTTGGGAGCTATCCTGGAACTGGCACTGTAGACCAGGCTGGCTTCAGACTCACAGAGATCCACCTGCCTCTGCCTCCTGAGTGCAGGGATTAAAGGTATGTGCCACCACTGCCCGGCAAAATCAGTCTTTTTTCTTTGAAGTCGGATGCGTTTTGTCCAGACGTGTTTTTAGAGACAGTTAGACTTGGTTGTAATACACTACTCAGGGGACACCTTTGTGCCACTTGGTTTTCCCACCAGTTCAACTACTGTGATGGTGAACTCTGCCTATGTTTATGTCTTTGGTATGTGTACACCACCCAGTGTCTGCTGCGAGCCGCAGAAATATCATAAGAACTCAGCTGGTTATGGCAAAGTCACTACCTGGAGGAATCAGGGAATTCCTCCAGAGGAAGCCAAATCCCAAGTTTTTGGTGTTACTTGGCTTGTTATATATCAGCTGTATTCTGTTTTGAAAATCATGTGTGCCTTCATAGTTTTCCCAATTGACTTTTCCCTAAGAAGGGCTAATAGTGTGGACTGGTCACTCTCTGGACATACACATTCCAGGTGTTTGGAGAACAACCTCAGGAAAGGCTTTCTCTGGAATCAAATTATCTCTCTTGGCTACTTTCAAGGACTAGCAGTAATAACAGTCCACATGCAAGTCTCCTGAAATCAGGCAAGAAAGGAGCTAGATATGAGAACAGAACTGAAGCTGTGTATAAAGGATGTTATGCCAGAGGAATTAAAGCAAGTGGACAATAGAGCTCGGTGTGCTGAGATTCTATTTCCTGAAAATAGTCCTCGCCGTTAGTAGTTCTCTCTCTTGAGCCCCTGGGATGTATAATATTAAGGCTGGACCCTATAATATTATACAAGAAGTGTCGGGGGGGGGGGGACACTTGCCACATTTGGTTACTGATCACTTGAAATGTGGCTAGTTCAAATAGTGATGGGACATGGGTATAAAACGCACACCGGATTTCAAAGACAATGTGGTGAATAGGATAAGCACCTCAGTAATGATTTTTAGCATTCTTCTTTGTTGAAATGATAATAGTTTTTATACTGAGTTAAACAAACTATGCTATTAACTCTAGTTGTTTTGTTTTTAATATGACTACTGAAAAACTGGAAGGCCCCATGCCTTACATCTGTGGTGCATGTTGCATTTCTACAGGAGAGTGCTGATGGAGACCAGCTTCTCTTTTTAAAATGAAAAATCCTAGTTAAATAATTAAGATGATGTTTTAGGAGCATTAACTTTGGGTGTATTTTTATTTTATTTTAAAATTTGAATTTAATTTACCATTTATTTATGGATGTTTTGTCTGCTGTATGCCTAGTGACCATGGATGCCAGAAGAGGGCATCATATCTTCCAGAACTGGAGTTACACACAGTTGTGAACTGCCCATGTGGATGCTGGGAATCAAACCAAGGTCCTCTGGAAGAGCAGCCAGTGCTTGTAACCGCTGAGCTCCCGAGTATATTTTAATATGCTGCCACTCTAGGTTTTATTAACAGGAAAAGGAAGAACACCCCACACCCAAGTGAGAATACATTTTATATTACTTCACACAGATAGTTATCCCCAGTGTTAGTACATTTTGTATTCTAGCAGACCACAGACTGGATGATTAATAATGAACAGAGAGTTTGTACATAGTTGCAGAGGCTGAGAAGGCCAAGGTCAAGGGGTCACGTTTGTCAAGGGGCTTTTGGCTCTGTCACAGTGTGACAATAAGCATTGTGTAACTAGAGAGCAAGAGAGGACAGAATGTGCCTTTATAGCAAACCTATTCCCTTCGAAAGAATTCATTCCTAAGGTAACGCGAATTCATCCATGACTCATAAAGGAGCTACCCCTGACTCTGGGATTGTTTCTCACACATGAACTTTGGGGACACATCCTCACTATTGCAATACATGAAAAACCCACTCAGATTTCTTGTGATGCTATGGAGCTATTCAAAGTGAAGTTAAGCAACTCTCCAAAGTCATACCACTCCCAAGAGTGGAGCCCGGCTTGAAGGCAGGCAGGCTGCTCAAGCCTGGCCTTTTAGCCACAAACCTGATGGAACAAGGTGCCCTGAGAAGCCATGCAAACCTGCCCAAGAAGGTACAACCGCAGCTTAACTGGATGAAGCCTCTCACATAATCTCTCCATGTCTCAGTGGCGCCCTCCTTTTCTAACTTTCATCAGCATGGCTGCACAGACACACACACTTATTTGCAGCGATTTCAGCTTTAATGAAACCAGAATACAGAACATTTCTCTGACATCTGTTTTCAGTGTTGTGAAGTCAGCTCTATTCTCTGCCACTAATTATATTAACTATTTTTAGGGCAAACTGTCAGTGCACCATACTTATTCATGCTTCCTACATTCCCAATCTGTTTTCTTTAGCCATATCTATTTATATCTTAAGGGCTTTTTAAAGAGATGCCCTCATTCTGCCAATGATAAGTTTGGGGCTTGTAATTAAGTTATAAAACACACTGGGGTGAGGAATGACATGCCATGAGGGTATTACTGGTGGCTACTAGATTGCTTTTTGAATTCTGAATAAAAATTCATGTTAACACTTGGAATCAAAAAGTTGCAGATCAGGAAGGGACCTAAGATCACCTACCTGTAGATTTTAGACAACAAACTTGGAAGCTCTGTGACCCTGTGATCCTGGGGCTGCTATTATAGCCTTTGTTAACTTCAGTTTCCTTCTCTATAAAATGAAAAACTAAGATGGACCTTCCAGAGTTTCTCGGTGGGTTAAACGAGGGCTTTAATTGTTTCTTGTCACTTTCATTCCACCATAGTAGTGGCAGCTGTGATTTACTAACACTGCTATTTTACCATAATTTCCCCCCGCTACCTCCAAAGGTGTCTAATCTCTTCTGGCACACTTGGTCCAATTTCAACAGGTCATTCTGTCCTCTATTCCCCACCTCCCAAGACTCATGAACCCTCCCCTTGGGTGGAGAGATCCTGGGTTAGAAGAAAACTCTACAGTTTCCTGCAGTAAGAAACATTTTTCTGTCAAAGACACTTAGTCCCACAAGTGCTTATATTTCCTGAGCCCCCTTCCCCTTTGGGTGACTAGCCCTTCATGTCATATTGTGAAGTTGTGTTGCCACCAATGGGATGAAATGCAGTCACCACCTAAGTCAGGGTTAAAAGGCAGTGAGTGGGCATTTTGTTGAGTATTTTTGCTGTCTTGGTTGGGGTTCTGGTGCATTCATTTTTCAAAAAGAAATCACCAAATCTCACTGTTTCTGTGTTCCTTTATGCAACACTGCAATTATTCTCTTCCCAACACTTCCTTCATCCCTCTGTTTGGGACGCTCTCTGCAGGCCCAAGATACGTAGTCTGGCCCCTGCTAGATGCAGACTAAGTGCTTGAGAACAATTCATTTCTCCCTCAGCAACCATGTGGAACGTGGAGAGACAATGTATTTGTATGGTGTGTTTTGCTGTCGCCAGTCCGGGGCCCTCCTGGAGGCCGGCGTGACCCAAAGAAGCGTAGGTCCTTGTCATCCGGATGCTCACTGCCTAGAGCCCCATTTTCACACGGCGCTCGCTGGCGTCATCCGTTCTTCCTGCCATTCCCAGCGTGTGTGTGGGGTCCTCGTTGGTGTTTTGACCCTTCTCCGTCATGCGAACTGGAAAAGGATGACTGAAATAGGTCCGTTACTCCAGGCTACTTAATTTAGCGGTCCCGACACCTGTCGCCTAGCAACAACTCGCCCGGCGGCGCCCAGTGCGCAGGCTCAGAACCTTTTCCCGCTCGGCCTCCCGGGCGCGCAGCTGTGACGCAAGCATTTCCGCGACTTTCGGCAGTCACCGCACGCGTGGTCCCATGGCTTCCTCGGGGGTGGCGGGTGGGAGACAGGCCGAAGATCCACTGCAGCCACCGCCCGAGCTGCTGCCGGAGTCCAAGCCGCCGCCGCCGCCTCAGCCTCTGCCGGTCGCCGCGCTCCCGCCGCCGCCGGCTCCGCGGCCTCAGTCCCCCTCGGGCGCCAAGGAGGAGAATTACTCCTTTTTACCGTTGGTTCACAATGTCATCAAATGGTAAGGGCCTAGGAGAGGTCAAGACGCCAGCTTTCCCGGCCTCGGGTGTTGCTCGTTCGGTCGGAGCCGCCGAAGCCTGGGCTCTCTCTGGGCCACGCCCCATTTTCCCAGGGGGGCCCACGGTCGCCTTGGGAGTTCAGCCACCTCCCAGGCCTGGAGAGCTGCACTGTGCACCCGGGTAAAGAAGCCCACGTACCGAGCAGATTCACAGGTTCTGCGGTGCAGTCCTCGTCTTCGTATCCCAGATCCCGCAGCGTCTTGGAGATGGCTCTCAAGTCCTTACACACTTAGTCTGGAGGCGTTTGTTTGTTTGTTTTTGTTTTTCGGGGTAGTGTTTCCCTGTGTAACAGCCCTAGCTGTCCTGGAACTCGCTTTGTAGACCAGGCTGGCCTAGAACTCACAGAAATCCTCCTGCCTCTGCCTCCCGAGTGCTGGGATTAAAGACGTGTACCACCACGCCCGGCCACCTGAAGGCAATTTTATACATATGTAGTTTTAATTTACCTGCATTTTGACTGTTCACACGAAGCCTAGTGTGGAATTTCCCACTTGTAGCATTATGTGGGCCCTTAAAAGTTTTCGAACATTGGTGGATTTTAGATGTTAAGATTAGAGAGTCTTGCCGGGCGGTGGTGGCACACGCCTTTAATCCCAGCACTCGGGAGGCAGAGGCAGGCGGATCTCTGTGAGTTCGAGGCCAGCCTGGGCTACAGAGCAAGATCCAGGACAGGCGCCAAAACTACACAGAGAAACCCTGTCTCAAAAAACCAAAAAAAAAAAAAAAAAAAAAAAAAAAGATTAGAGAGTCTCACCTTGTACACTGTTCCCATTTCAGTGTTAGATAGCATCTTTACCAGTGTGGCACTGTACATACTATGGATGTATACTGGAAAGGAACCAGCGATTTGCCATCACAGGACTTACCAGTTAGAAGCAGAGAAAAACAAACATAATAGTCTATCGTTTTTTAAAACTGGAGAGGGGAGGGGTAATGCTAGAAAACATTTGAAACAAAGACACGGAAGTTGCTCCACATGATTATGTCCCAGTGTTAACTACTCTAATGGAACATCCAAAGATGTGGGTGTCATGTTTTTGGCCCAGCATCTCCAGTCTCCAAGATGGCTTACATTTTTTGTTGTTATCCCATATATAGTTGTGTCAGTTCCAAGAGGTACACTGTTGTACAAGCATTCTCATCTCAAGTGTGCTTTGATAAACTTGGGTGGCC
This sequence comes from Peromyscus maniculatus bairdii, assembly GCF_049852395.1. Taxonomy (NCBI): domain Eukaryota; kingdom Metazoa; phylum Chordata; class Mammalia; order Rodentia; family Cricetidae; genus Peromyscus; species Peromyscus maniculatus. The sequence goes on from NC_134859.1 coordinate 44,317,948, forward strand.
CAGGACAGTCACCCCCTGAGGCCCCTTGGTGCTGTCAGGATTCTTGGTCACAGTAAGAGAGAGGTGGATGGTTTGGTGGGTGAGGATACCTGCAGTGCAAGCAAGGACCTGAGCTTGAATCCCCAGCACCCCCATAAAAAGCCAGTCATGGCTGCTCATGCCTGTGACCCCAGCATTTCAGGGCAGAGACAAACAGGTCTTGAGAGGTCTGGCCAGCCAGCCAGCCTGGCTGAAACTGTGAACTTCCCATTCATTAGGAGACCCTGTCTCAAGGCAATAAGGTGAAGAGTGACAGAAAAAGACACCCTACCTCGGCGTGCCTACCTGCACACTCACAGGCATTCACAGACCTGAATAACAACCCCACCTCCCCCAAAACACACATACAAGGCATACCACACAGATAATAAACAGAAAAGAGTCTTGGTAACATGGGAGGTATGAAAGTTGCTGCTGGAGTATTAGGACATCTGTTGAAAGGGGGAATTTTATTTATATATGTGTGTGTTTGAGACAGGGTTTTGCTACAAAGCCCAGACTGCCTTTGACCTTTTGATCCTCCTGTCTCAGCTTCCTGCGTGCTGGGACTGTAGGTGTGTACCATTACACCTAGCAACTGTGAATCTCTTAGTAGGAAGGAGTGTGCTTTAAAAATCACAGTAAAAAGTTCAGTATAGTAAATGCATAAACTAGTGACATCGTTATCATTATCAAGCATTAGGCACTATCTGTAATTGTATGTGCTGTACTTTTATACATCTGGCAGTAATTATTGTTTTTTTTTCCACAGTAGTGTGAGTGATGTATTCTGCTGCAGAGTTACCACAGCTACCGTGTTCCTAGGCACATTTTGGTTACATTATAACCATTAGACTATCACTGTTTATATGATCTGCCATTGACCAGGTTATTCAGCGCTGACTGGATAGCCACAGGACACTAGGTGCAAACCCCTGAACTTGTAACTTCTGCTAAACCATTAAATACTAAAAGTGAATTAAGACAAGATTACAATACCAGTCATGTTTATGAACATTGACATGCCCTTAGATGTTTCACTGATATGGAACTGCCATTTGGCCTAAACATCTTAAAAGCCAGCTTCATTGGAGCTGAGGCAGCCTAGGTCCCTTGCTGTTGGTGGCTTGGTGCTTGCCTTAGGATTATCATTGCTGTGATGAAACACTATGCCTGAAAGCAGATTGTGAAGGAAAGAGTTTCTTTGGCTTACACTTCCATTATCACTGGAGGAAGTCAGAGCAGGAACCTAGAAGCAGGAGCTGATGAGGAGGCCATGGAGGAATGCTGCTTAATGGCTTGCTCCACATACCTTGCTCAACCTGCTTTCTTTTTCTTTCTTTTGGTTTTTGGAGACAGGATTTCTCTATATAGCCCTAGCTGTTTTGGAACCAGGTTAGCCTCCAGGTTGGCTCAGAGATCCAACTGCGTTTGCTTCCCGAGTGCTAGGATTAATAGTATGGGCTACCATGCCCAGCTTCAGTGTGCTTTTTTACTAGAATCTAGGCCCATCATCCTAGGGGTAGCTCACCCACAATGAATGGGCTGGGCCATCCTGTATCAATCACAAATTCAGAAAATGCTTTATAGGCTTGTCCTCAGCCAATCTTGTAGAAGTATTTCCTCAGTTGAGGCTTCCTCTTCTCTGATGACTCTGGCTTGTGTCAAGTTGACATAAAACTAGCAGCACAGTGCTCATGTGCAACTTTTCAAATGACCACAAAGCTTTGGTTCTCACGTTAGACTCTTGGCTTCAGACAACACAAACGTCGTGTTTGTGGGGTAAGGCGTACCGTCCCCTTTGTGATAGCTTTTGGTGAGACAGAAGAGAGGGAGGCAAGCAAGCAAACAACAAGCCCTCACATCTCAGGCAGTGCTGGAGTGTTGGGGTTATCCAGAGTAACCTGGATAGACACGGAAAAATTAAAGCACAGATGGGTGCCCATTCACCCATACTGCAGAGCGGATGCTCCCAAGCCAGCAGAGCGCTTGGGTTGGTTGGGCCAGCCTTAGGGACAGGAAGTGAGATGTACCAAGAACATGCGATGGACTCAGAGGGTCTGAGTTCAAGTCTGTACTGAGGCTCACCTTACCATCTTTGTAAATACTTAACCTTCCCAGGCCGTCATTTTCCTGTCTATTCATCAGTAGATCCAAATGCTGGGCATGGTGGTGCACACTTTTCCTCCCAACACTCAAGAGACTGAGGCTGATCTCTGAATTTGAGACCAGCTTGGTCTCCATGTCTAGTTCCAGGCCAGCTAGGAACAATAGGTTCAAACTACAGCTCTGTGGCTTTTGGCTAGGTAGCCTTGGGCAGGTAACTCCACTTCTCATAGAACTGGGGGAACTCTAAGGTGCATGCCTATGAAAGATGGCAGGTTGATCATGCGGGCTTGTCTAAAAGGATTTTTTTTTTCTTTCTTTTTTTGGTTTTTTGAGACAGGGTTTCTCTGTGTAGCTTTGGAGCCTGTCTTGGAACTCACTCTGTAGCCCAGGCTGTCCTCGAAAACAGAGATCGGCCTGCCTCTGCCTCCCGAGTGCTGGGATTAAAGGCGTGCTGGGATTAAAGGCGTGAGCCACCAACACCCGGCCTAAGAGGATTTTATATTTTATATTTATTTATTTAGCATAAGAAGAGGAAGGACAGGCAGTGATTGCTGGAAAACAGCTGGCAGGGGCTAACTCACCCACTGACTTGGAAGTAGCTGCCTTGACCATGTATGGCATCCCCACTCCTCAGGGCCTGTAGTGGTAGAAAGGAGGTAGTCTAAGAATGGGGAAGTCTAAGAAGGACACACCCACAGTCCTGACTCCTCCCCTGCCCGAAGCAATCAGATAATACCCTTCTTCCATCCTGTGGACAGTGAAACATTGCTCTGCTCAAGATTGGTCCTTTACAAGGTAAGCCAGAGTCAGGGTGGGATACTGCCTACTTCGGGGCTGGGAAGGAAAACCAGCTGGAAATGGGGTATGAGCCCCTCGGGCACCCCTGCAGTGTGGCTGCTAGCCTGGCAGAGAGTAAGGTATCCTCCTGGAGTGTCTGACCAGCCAAAGGGAAAAGACACTGGGAAAGAAAAGGACCCGGGGGAGAAGAGCCTTCTTCAAGAAAAACCAGTTCCGCTCATCCTACAAGAGTGAAGATGTGTCATTCCTACTCAGCCGTTAGCAGCTGACGTGTAAGTATGTGACTGGCAGCTCTGGCCACTAGGCACGTAAAAGAAACTGCAGCAAGAAAGACAGCCCCCAGGCGGAGGCGGCGCACGCCTTTAATCCCAGCACTCGGGAGGCAGAGGCAGGCAGATCTCTGAGTTTGAGGCCAGCTTGGTCTACAGAGCGAGCTCGAGGACAGCCAGGGCTATTACACAGAGAATCTTTGTCTCGAGGGTGGGGGGAAAGAAAAGGAAAAAAGAAAGACAGGATCCAAGAGAAAGCAGAATGCTCAGAGAGGTACTGCCAGCTGGTACTGTCTCCATGAAAAAATTAGGTCCAGTTTGAAAGCTCTGGGATATTGGGTGAGTTTTTAGGCAAGTGAGGGGAAGAGATTAGGACTATGGCGGGGACGGGAAGGAAGGGACTTGGGAAGCCTGGAGTGGCAGCTCAGGGTGAGTGCTGCCACTGAGTTTGATACTCCAAGAGGGAGGAAGGTCGGGTAGACAAGCCGTGCACTCAGGACTCCCGAGGGCACAGTGGCTCAGTGTGCTGTGTTCAGCAATCCAAGGGAAGAGGGAGATGGTGGAGGAGCCAGGACACTGAGGGCAGCATTTCCTTTGGAGGGTAATCCTTTTTGGAGGACTAAGCTGCCAGCAAATCTTACAGGCTGGGAGTCGGGGATGAGGACCACCCTAGTGGTCCAGGGTGGCTCTGCCAGGCCCGGATGGATGCCGTGTTCTGTGCTTCCCTCAGCAGCCCTTGAGCTGTGTGCCCCCCTTTTCTAGGATGAGTAAAGACGGAAAGTCTGAAGCAGAGGACATAGCCTTGTTCTAAAAAGCTCAGCATTAATTACATCATAAGGGGGTATTAATTAACAAAAGGAACAGTTGCCACATATAACAAGTTGTGGCTGCTGGAAATGCCTTAAGTTTCTTCCCTGGGTTTATATACGTGTGTGTCTTTTCAGAAAGTCATAGAAATGGGAACCAGGCTGTCTTGTGCCATTTCCTTAGGCTGCTGTAGATTCCATCCTGTGCACATGCAAAAGTCTATCTCATTAAGGGAGCTGCAGAGAATCCCATCTGAGATGCAGCCGGTCTTCACATGGAGGCATTTTGGTATTTCATTTTTGCAGCAGGCACCATGCTGGGATGAACAGCCCTTTGCTTGAGCTGGAGTGAGGTAATCCTCAGCCATGGAACCTCTGAAGCAGGGACATGCAGTTTCTATTTTGACAGCTACTGCTCATTCATCTTTTTAGCTGACTCCTCCAAACTTCAGATCAGGCTACTTCAGTTAACTTGAAAACTCTATTAACCTGAAATGGCCCATAAATCTGCCACCTGAGAAGCACTAAGACAGATTAAAGATCGATTCCATAGATGGACAGTAGGAAGTAATCTGTCTCCTAGTCCTCTCCACTGCCTCCCTCTCCCAGATCTGTGCATAATTCCACGTAGGACTGAGTCATCAGTCCTTGAAATGTTCCACCCAGTGACTCTTAGTGCATATGTGCTCTGCTCCTGTAGTTGGAGTTGAAATGAGTACGTGGGTCTCACTTTCTCAGTGCGTTCTCTGGAGTCTCCAGGAGAAATTTCTAGTGATGTGGTATGTGAATATAACATTCCAGTCACTATTAGCAAAGTTGGAAAGAATGCATCGATTTATGCTTCTGTTACCAGTGTATTTCTCTTTTCCCCGTACCCCTGCTGTTACCATTAATCTTTTAACTGGCTAGTCTGATAGACAGATAGGTCAGAAATGATAGTTGATTGGTATATTGTATTATTTTCAGTATATCATCTTTTTCATATGCAATTTTAATTTGTTTGTTTTGAGACAAGGTCTTACTATGTAGCTCTGGTTGGCCTGGAACTCACTATGTAGACCAGGCTAGCCTTTGACGCAGAGCTCCACCTGCTTCTGCCTCCTGAGTGCTGCATTAAAAGGTGTGCACCATCATGCCTGGCTTGCAGTTTTAATTTTCTGTTACTGTTGTTTTTTGTGCCCTTCCCTGCTAGTTTCCTGGGCTTCTATTGAGGCAGGCTTCTCATCTCTGCCTTTCAGATGTAAATTCCCAGGTTGTTGACTCTTCTTTCATTTTTGGTAATGGTCATGGTGATTTTTTTTTTACTACTTCAAATCGTGATTTCATATAGTCAGATTGGCTCAGCTTTTCCTTCACAGCTTCTGAGTGTGAGTCTGTGTTTGTTCTTTTTCTTGTCATGTGACAAAACCCTACAGGGTAGGAACCCTACCAGAAGATGTCTGTTTTGGCTCACTGAGAGTGTTTGTCCATCATGATGGAGAGTTAGGCAAAACACAGTTGCATCTATCTATCATGATGGCCAGGAAGTAGAGAGAAGGAAGAAGGAAGGGGCCAGGGAGGGACAAAATACTTCCCAAGGACATGCTCCCAGTGTCCTAATTCTTTCAGCTTTGTTCCCCGTACCCCGTAGTTTCTAGAACTTCCCATTAATAGTGTCACTAAGTGTTTAAAATATTAGCCTGTAGGAAACATTTTGTATCAAACCTAACAGATGCTTAGAAAGGCCTTGGAACTCATTCTAGAGCAGGCTAGCCTCGAACTCACAGAGATCCACCTGCCTCTGCTTCCCAAGTGCTGGGATTAAAGGCGTTCACCACCACTTCTTAACTAGTCTCTTTGCCTTTAAAGTCTCTCCAATTCATTCTGTGGGCGTTATCAGGTTCATTTTTCTCTGCCCAAATTTTTCTGGAGTATTGTGCACTACAGTACCTCTCTGTACTGACACTCAGGAGACTGAGCTAAGGGAGATCTCATTTGAGGCTAGCCTGGGCTACATGGTGAGACCATGCCTTTAAAAAAATGCTTCACTCAGTTCCCTTTTCCCAAATTGAGCCCAGACTTTTAGCCTTTTATTTAGGGGTCACAGCAGACCATATCGTATGCCCTGACTGGACAAGCTGCCACTGCAGAGCCGGGTAGTTACATGTGTTTTTGCCTGGGCAGAGCACTCATGGAACCTTTAAGGACTTATCTAGAGGCCACTCCTACACTCAGGATTTTGTGAGCCAGAACTTTCCACTGCACCCTGTGACTCCGCCTGGTACCTGAAAACTGTGGCTGAAACAGCCCTGCTTAGAGTTGGAGTCCAGACACTGGCTTTGCGCCCATCGTCTTTCCCATAGTTGAGTGAACAATTATGTGAACTACATGTTTGCTAGGCCTGATGGTGCAACCTTGTGATCCCAGCCACTGGGGAGGCTTGGGTGAGAGGATTGTGAGTTCAAGGCCTACCTAGGCATTAGAAATTGAAGAGGCCTGAGGATGTAACTTAGTGGTTCAGTGTTTGTTTGTCAATCATGAAGCCCTAGATTCAGTGCCAGTGCTAGAATTTACAGGCTGTGTACTTACTTATTATGTTGAGAGAGGGTTTCTCTATGTATCCCTGGCTGTCCTGGAACTACTATATAGATTAGGCTGGCCTTGAACTCATAGAGAAGTGCCTGCCTCTGCCTCTCAAGTGCTGAGATACAGGTATGTGCCACTACACCTGGCCTGTTTTTTGAAGTTTGAACGAATGAGGAGAGGAAATGCTTGTAAGAACTATTATAAACCCATTCTTTGAGGCCTTCCTTTGTATATAGTGAAGCTACAAAGGACATAGACAAGAAAGGAGGAATAAAGTGTAGTCTTCAAATTCAGCTTGTCTCATCTGAGATTGAAACTAAGCGTCCGAGCCTACCAATTCTGAAGTGAGGTGTTCCTGCCTGGATGCCGCTTTTTGGTCCACCCAGTTAGTAAGTCTGTTGATTTGAGTACTTAAGCAATGTGGCTTTAATTAAATGTCATACTTTTGTCAGATGTCTTAGGTTGCTAGTGGGTACAGGAGAGCCATTCTTGTTGACCCAGCACAGGGAGTTCAAGTGACGGCTCAGGCATCCCTCCCGCCCGCCCATGCAGGTCAGCAAGACCTCTATTCTGGGAACAGGGTGTTGCTGACCTGCCTCTTCCCACACACAGGCTCCTTGCCAGCTGAGGCCTGCTGGGCTGTGTAGGAAGTGCCCCTACAGACCATGTCTGGGATTCACAGTTCCGCTGCCCCGTGTCCACTGTGTCCACCCTGTGTCCACCCAGTGCCCACTCCTTCCGCTGTGTTCTGGAGCAGAAAGGGTACCATTAGAGCCTGTCTGGAGACTGTTTGGAAAAGCTGCATCCTGGCCTCTACGTCTGTTCTTTTCAGACTCACAGTAGAACTACCCAGGCCCTGATGGTAGTTCAGGGTACTTCATAAGGGCGGCTTCCCCAGCAGAAAAGACAGTAAAAAAAAAAAAAAAAAAAAAAAAGCTGCCTGGGAAGGAAGGGGTCCAGGAAAGAGTAAGTTAAGAGTGCTCTCCTGGTGGGCTCCTTCACAGTTGAATTTGCCAAAGTATGGGTGTGTTGGGGTGGAGAGCCACCCCCAGCTCAGACTTGGATTTCTAAAGGTGGGTGGGGCAGAGAGATTAGGAGGAGGGGAGGACTTGGGTGTCTAAGAAGCAGTGGCAGTAGTTGTCTGAAGTGTGTGGGGGAGGGGAGTTGGCTGGACACATGGCTGGGAGAATTGGAGAGGGCCACCTTAGGTGTGGGGGCTGCTGTCCCCTTGAAGGATGCAGGCAGAGGCAGGCAGATGGCATTTCCACTGTGGATGCTTGCAGGCTCCCCCGACTCTGGGAGAAAATCTGGATGCTGGAGGAGGAGATAGACTTGGAAAAGAGGGCTGTGGGAGTTAGTCGCTGGAGTGAGGGAACAAGCCCACAGGCATGCTGTAAAGCAGTTTTTTCAAACTTCTCTAAGGAACAGAATCTTCTGTAAGTGATCACTAAGAGATTGAAAACATCTGCAATCCTGTGGCAAATGAAAGCTAGTGTGGGAAGTCCAAAGCCACTGCACCAAAGACCTGGTGGATGTTGGCAGAACTACAGAGAAAACCAGATCACTGCTAGGCAAGAAGTAGCCACTAATAGCCAGATAAGATTGCTCCCAGTCAGGGGAGAGACAGCCATGAGTTCTGAGGAGATATGTGTTTAGGTTTAGGAAGGGGTCTTCCTGTGCCGCTTGGACTGGCCCCCAACTTGGTCTTCCTGCCTCAGTTTCCCAAGAAACAGGGATTATAGGTGTGTGTTGTTGTGCTCAGAGGGTATTCTGTCAATATATATGAAAATTTATATAAAGCCTTTGACCCAGAATTCTCCCTGGTAGGACATTATCTTTCTAGAATACTTGCACAGTTATACGAAGATGCAAATATACGATGTCCATTGCCATTTTAATGAATTACAGGCATTCCAGATAATGGTCCATAAATATTTTCACAATGTAATCAAATGCATATTAATGTGGAAAGACCTCCAATATGGATTAAGTGAAAAGACAAGAATGGGAACCATATTTGATGTGCTTCTGTCAAAATAACGAAAGTTACACATGGTTGTATGTTAGTGCACATTTTGAGATGATCTACAACAGTTTACATCATATGCTAACACAGGTGTCTCTGAGACTGGGACTGAAAGGACTTCCCTTTTCCAAGCCTTGATATCGATCACTTTGAATTTCTTGCCTCCGCATCTACTAATATTTAAGAGAAACATTTGGGGACGTGAAAGCCGCTGGAGTCGGTACAGTGGGAGAAAAGGCTGAGGACAGAGACGACTGAGGGGACTAGCCCCAGGGTAGGTCAGCAGGGCCGGGCATGCTTCTGAGGGCGACAGAAGTTTGTTGGAAGAAGACGTAGGCAGCCAGGTCAGGTTACCCGGAGGTGAGGAGAGTGACTGGCCGGTTTGAGAGGTGGTTGGCCTGCTGACCCCTGGCCTCCTCTTGTTTCTGCACTGCTGGAGGATACGCTGCTCACTTGTTGCCAGTTTGTTTCTGTGCCAAAAAGAAATTGGGGGAAATCGGCATTTCTGAGATGCACCCATTGTTCCTAGCTTTTGTTCAAGAGCCTGGGACTTGTACCTGAGTGCCTGTGCTGGCTGCTAAAAGGATGCCCTGCTCTTCATGCCCCCATGGCCGTAGTATTTCTGCCCACCCTTTGAGAGAGCACAGGAGGTGGACGTGGTGCTCTAACTTTGTCCTCGTTTGGATGATCTCCATCGTTCCTGACCTAGTCTCTCTCTTCCCTTCTAAAGTTGGATGGTGACTAACGCTGAGCACAAAGGCAGGCCCATTTAGCGCTTTCGACTTTTATTCCCTCACTGTGGAGCCTGACCCTTTTCTTTAGGCCTGGGGATTTCACTGTTTCACAGTCATCCTTCCATAGCAGGGTCCCTCTTGGTTTGAGCAGGTTCCTGAATAGAGTGTTTTCCTCACCCCGGGACTTCTGTGCTATTTACCACTCCCAACTAGGGCAGGTGAAGAGCCTGCTGCAGACGCCTGCAGTCCATCTCCTCTCCAGGCGCCTTTCTCCACGCTTCTCTTTCCTGAAGTCTACCCCCTCCCCCAAAGTTCACCCGGTAAAAATGGATCTGTTGAGTTTGGAGTTTCAGAAGTGAGCATCTTACACATGGCCCACACTTGGCTTTCTAAATTAGAATTTCTTCAGGGCTGGTTAGGTTTGCTTCAGGAACAATATTACTATAATCCTCCTTTCATGTTTTAATTATGTGAGGTTTGTTGTTTGCTTTTAATATATGTTTCTAGACTTACAATGTGAACCAGATTTCTTAAAAGAGGATTTAAAATTCTGACACCTGATCAGTGGCAGTCCTCCATGTCTGTGCTCTGAGCTGGAGCTTGTTCCAAAGCTCATCTGTTTCCTTGCTTCCATGGTGATTCTTTTGTTCTTAGGGTTTTTGTTTTTGAGGGGGGTGTGGTTTTTCAAGACAAGATTTCTATGTGTAACAGCTCTGGCTGTCCTGGAACTCGATTAGTAGACCAGGCTATCCTTGAACCCACAGAGATCCGCCTGCCTCTGCCTCCCGAGTGTGTGCCACCGCCCAGCTGTTAGGGTTTTTGTTCTTGTTTTGCTTTTGCTTTGATGGCAGGAGTGGGGATCTGAGTGGGTCACAGCTGTGAAAGGACATGAGTGATCCACTTTCACAAGGAACTTGACCCAGAAGAAGGCATTTGCAGAACCACGGTAGAAGAGAAGATCTGTCTCCTGAGAACTTGCAGTGACTTGTAGCTGAGTTAAATTCATGACTAGCGCGATGGGAATTCGTCTTTGTTAACTAAAGCCTAAGCCAGCATCACACCTCAGTGAAATGAAGGTCCTGCTAACTCAAAGTCTCCTGGTTGGCCTGAGGTCAGGTGGAGCAGAGCATGCCAGCAAGTTTGCTGTTCTTTGTTTGGGGTAGCAGGCAGCTGGTGATTGGTGCTGGTGCGGTCATTAGCGTGCTGTGGCCTTGCTCTCCAGGCAGTCACTCTTTGGACAGGTGGTGTTTTGAAAACTTAGTTTGGTGTACTGTGGTGGGTGCGTGTGTATGGTTGGGGAGGCCAGAGGAGGGCATATGGATGTCCTGCTCTCTCACTCTTCCTGTATTCCCTTGCACAGAACCTGAGGCTTGCTACTTTAGCCCGTTGGCTTCTGAGATCTGCCTATTTCTACACCCCACCCCACCTGTGCCCTTCTACTTTACATGGGTGATGTGACTCCAAACTCAGCTTGTCATACTTGGGCAAGCATTCTTTAGCCACAGTTGTTTCCTGAGTTTACTGCCCTGTGCAGAGGGCCAGGCCAGCGAGACACCTGTGATTTGTCAAATGTGCTAGTCAAGGGACTGTTTGATGATCTAACTTAAAGCTAAAGAAAAAACCAGAGACCAATCCCTCTCTTCTGGGGTGGGCATCCTAGTCAGGGGGCAGACATGGCAAACAACATTCTGAAAGGTATCAGAGGGTGTAGAACAAGGAAGCCCCTGTGGAGATGAGCTGCACCTGCTAATAACTGACTGCCTTCTGCTCCCCCTGCCGCCCATAGCATGGACAAGGACAGCCCAGATCTCCACCAGGACCTGAATGCTCTCAAAACAAAGTTCCAGGAGATGCGGAAGCTCATAGGCACCATGCCCGGCATCCACGTGAGCCCTGAGCAGCAACAGCAGCAGCTACAGAGCCTCCGGGAGCAAGTCAGGACCAAGAACGAGCTTCTGCAGAAGTACAAGAGCCTCTGCATGTTTGAGATCCCCAAGGAGTAGGGCCAGCTCCCAGGACTGCTGCCAAGGGACTGAAAGCTTCACCCGGTCCTGTCCAGCTCCTTGGGAGCCCTTCTCTAAACTATGAGGCCACATGTGGCTGGTGGGGAGCCTCAGTGGCTGTACTCAGCCTTGACTAGCTATGCCCAGGCCCCATCAGCAGATCTAGAGGGCACAGGAGGAGAGGAGGACGCGTTCCCGTCTTTCCCTCGGCTCCTCCCGCTCCCGATACCATCAGTGGGTATCAGGTACATACTGTTCCCGTTAACAGCAGTTTCATGAAGCATTTGCATAGAGTTTGTGGGGTAAATTAGGCCTGCACTCAGATGGCATGAATTTAATATAATTAAAGAAGGCTGGGAGAGTGTGAACGTTGTTTTGAAAGGCCAGCGGGTGGGTGGCTTCTCCCCGCCAAACAGTTCACTTCCTTTTTTGTTTGAGCTACTGAATGAAAGTGTATCTCCGGGGCGTCTGCCCAGAGTCCTGCCAGCCACCAACTCCAGTTTCCAGCCTCCTGCTTACTAGCCTTATAGGCTCTTGCTCCCTTTATCTCCATCACTCCAGGTAGTGCTCAGAATAGCCAAAGCACTGCTTGCCTGGGGCCCTTTGTTCTTCCCACGCTGGCTCAAAGAGGCTGTTAAGTAAGCAGCTCTGCCCTGATTCATAGGCCCTGGCTTACAGCGTCATCTCCCCTCTAGCCAAGGAGTCAGCCACATTCGCTACCCTGCACATGGTCCCTGCACACTTCTGGTTTGAAGCAGAGTGGTTGGAAGGGGTAATCGGGTGGTTTCTCAGCCAGGGGTGGGTGTGTGGTCTGAGTTAGGTCTGAAGGGCAGGGGGAGCTAAGCCTGGAGGTTCCATAGCTGTGCTGTAGAGTGTGCCCAGCCAGTCCCAGGTGGAACACTGTGTTCTCTCCCTCCCAGGCTGTTACACTGAGGGCAGGGTGGCCCTTTCTGTCTCGGGAGTAAGGTGAGAGTACCCAGTATTGTTTGGATCTTGACATGAGCACAGCCTGGGCTGACCAGTTTAGGACTTAGCAGGTGCCTGCCAAGTGGCCTTGTTGGCAGGAGTGCTGGCTGGGATGTTTTTAGCAGGGTTCTGGTGGCATTGTCTGTCCAAGATGCCTCACAGTTGGGCCCTGGGATGTGTGTAAGAGGGTGTTGAGTTCCAGTCGTTTGGGCAGAAAAGAGGGCTCTGAATTTGAGTGGAGGGTGCCAATTAAGCCGCATCTACTTTGGAACTGTTATATAACTGAATCAGTTATTTTCTAGGAAGTTTGAGCAGTAGGTGAGCCAGTTTTAAGGCTCTGCCCGGTTTCTGTGAAGCACAGAGCACATGAAATGAAGGAGCTTCAGATCCTCCCATAGGCGGAGAGGGAAGAGCTCCTCAGAGGCTCGAGGGATGGAGTCTTCTCTGCTCCAGTGTGCTGACCTGTCATTTTCAGACATGTAATTAAAGTGTGCTCTGCTCCCAGGACACATGGTTTGCCTGTCTTTTTTCTTCCCCCAACAGTGCTAGGAGTCAAACCCCAGGATTTCAGGTTTTTTCTAATTTATGATGGATTAGAATGGACTGTTGATAGTGTAGAAGCAAGATGGCTGCTCCTTCCTCCACCCAGCAGCATGTGCATCCCGCCATCCGTTTGTTGTTAAGTGAGTGTTTTCCTGTGATTTGAGTGGTACAGTTCCTTGAAAGTGGCCCTTCCCAAAGCAGGGCTGAAGCCTCCCACCCCAGGACAATCTTGAGCATCCCTTAAAGCTCCAGACTCTCTTGAAAACCACTAAGTACCTGGCTCATGGGGTGCAGCAGTTGTGCTGATCCTGAGATACCATGCTGATCCCCACACACAGTGCCTCTGTTTCTCAGCAGCAGAATTGGAGGCTTGGAAGGTGACACTTGCCCTAAGTTGACATTAGGAGTGGCAAGGAGGTCTGGGTCACAAGCCATGAGCCCTCAGCCACAGAGGGAGAGAGCAAAATGCAGAGATGAGCCTCACTTGGTGAGTGCTTTGGGGAGCTACACTGCAAGCAACCCTGGGGCAGGGGGCAAGCATCTAGCATTGGTGTCTTCCCAGGTACTCTCTCAGGCTCAGGCTCCTCCTGATTTGTGATCAGGATCAGAGCTTCCAGAGTGACGGCTTTCTGTAGCCTGCCATGATTGAGTGGCCCTGTGGAAGAGGAATATGAGTATCCTCCAGAAACGAGGCCCTCTGTGACAGGCCAGGATAGGCCAAGAGTGGACAGAGAAAGCCAGAAAGGTCTAGAGCACATCCCAGAAGGCAAGGTCCCATCCCAGTTCTGTTTGGCCACTGCCACTGAGGCAGGAACCCAGCTCCCTAAAAGCAAGAGCAAAGGAAACATCGTTTTTAATTTTTAAAATTATTTTTATTTTAAATAAAAAAATAATAAAGACCTCACACAATAGAAATGTAGAGATTTTGTTCATGTCATGTTGACACTGGAACTTAATTAAAGTGCAAGTTTTGTGTTTTTTCTTTGAGCAATTCCACACACACACATGTAAACAAGTCTCTTGCCTATGATTGAACCCCCACCTCGCGCCCAAGTTTCCAGTCGCGGAGGGCTGAAGTGGCTGACAGCTGTCATGGCAACACCAATCACAGACAGGATAATGCCTTGTTGGTCCTGGCCCTTCAGCAGGCAGGACCGATACTTGAAGTCTCACAGGCTGATGAACTTCACACACTCTCATTCTCAAGTCTGAGAAAAAAGCCAAGTACCTCTGCTGGGTCCTGGCATCCCACAAGTGAGGGCAGGCACCAGCGGGGGGTATCAGTGGCTAGAGAGTCCAGTCTTAGCCAGTTCTCTTTCCTTTCCCAACAGATGACTGTCCCTTATTGGTCTGGCAGCGTCTCCCGGTACGCAGGGCTAGGTCGCAGGAAGCGAGGGAGAAGGCCAGTTGGCACCCCTCACGGCACGGAGCGCGCGGGCTAGCCCGGGAATCTGATTTGACTTTTGAACAAAAAAGGTCCTCAGGTTGTGTGGCCGATGCTGGGGGCACCTAACTGATGACACAGCGCTCCTTGTCCTTGGCCTGGCTGCCGACATTGGTCTTTTCACGAATGTACATGAGGTCGCTGTGCACGCTAGGTCTGCGCGCAAAGGGCGCCAAGATTCCAAAGGCGTCCCCGGGATCGCCGCCGCCGCCGCTGCCTGCACGCAGAAGCTTCTTGTTCCTCAGAGCCTTTTTGTGCAGCACGTCGCAGTACTGCACGGACACCTTGCGGTGCAAGTCAGGGCTCATCTCACTCGGCAGCTTGGCCATGGCAAAGAGCGCACGGAACATCTGGTCCAGGCTGCTGTTCTTCTTGGCCGAGATCTCGAAGTAGGCACAACGCTGAGGGTCGTCGCCCACCAGCTGCTCAATCTCCCGCTGCTCCACTTCGCGGTAGAAGTCCCGGTCCCCTTTGTTACCGCAAATGACCAGGGGCACGTCCACATTTTCGTTGGTTTTGTTCTTGAGACATGCCTTGGTGTCCAAAATCTGCTGTTTGAGCCTTTGCACCTCCTCGAATGAGTCGCGGTTGTCCAAGCTGAACACCAGAATGAAAACGTCTCCTATAGGGAAATGAGTGGGAAAGGTGAGGATGGTTGTCAGGAGTTAAACAGCGTACAGCCCCGGCTCCATGCTCGACACACCAGTCCCCCAACCCCAAGACTCCGACCTCAGGGTCCCAGCCGGCCCCCCACTCACCTGTTAGGATGGAGAGGCGCCGCATGGCAGGGAATGGATGATTGCCGGACGTGTCCAGTATGTCCAACTGGTAGACCTCGCCGCGGATCGAGTAAAACTTTCGGTGGAAGTCCTCGATGGTAGGGGTGTAGGCGTCCTCGAAGCGGCCCGTGAGGAAGCGCGATACGATGGCGGTCTTGCCTACCTTGGATGAGCCGAGGATGACCATCCGGTAGCAGTTCTTGGCAGGGATACTCAGCTCAGAGTCGCTCGGGCACATCTTCTTGATCATCGCGGCCAGTTTCATTGGGCAGAGAGACCCCGGGGGCAGATGCGGGGCCGAGAGAAGGCAGAGGCTCGGGAGTGGTGGAAGGGCTTGGCTTCAGGACCGCTAGAGCTTGGCTGGGCGCTTGGAGACAGCGAGCTCTGGTTTTCAGCGCCCCACACCGCCCTTATATGCAGCTGGCCGAAGCGCCGGGGCTGGCGCCTCCCAGCCAAGGTGCGTCACGTCCCGCCCCCGGGCGCGCCCTGCTCCTCCCAGACACAGCGACCTCCGCCTTGGAGCCTGCAGCTCCACTCCAGCCCTACGTGCGCTGGGAGGAAAACTAACTCCAAACTACCGCAGTGCGAGGATCTGGCGCTTCCCAGCTTCGGCCACAGGGGTCCTGGCTGTGCGGGTGACTCTCTGACCTCTGGGATCCCCATTCTCTCAACACCAATGTGCGGACATTCACTTCCTTGGGCCCCGGTTTCCCAGAAAATATGATTTGGTGATAACAGCATGTTTGCTGGGCATTTGCCCCAGCGCCAGCCCCTTAGGTACGCGGGTCCGTGCCAACTTTCCGGGCGTTGTGTTCCGTGTTTTGGGGTTTTTCTGCGCGAAGGTTCCGCGCTTTGCGCTTCTGCCACCAGAGGGAAGCAGAGAGCCCCGCGGACACGCTGGGAGGCCGAAAGTTGTGGCAAGGAGAGGAGCTGTAAGGTGTAAGGCAGGAAGCCAACTGAAACCGACCCCCGACTCCTGCTATTCTCCTAACTAGAGATAATCTGGTCTGTGGGGACCTCAGCAAGGGACAGCTACCATTATCTGTCCTTGACAACATACTTAGAGACACACCCTTGAAAGAAAAAAAAAATCAACCCTAGGACTGCATCTGCCTACCGTCTTCTCTTATGGCTTTCTTGCTTTTTCTCTCTTGTGGGCCAATCATCTCATTTTGCATTGAGGGAGCTGAGTGGGGCCTGAGAGCAGGGCCTTCTCCATAGCTTAGTTTCCCTTTCTGGGAGATGACATTGGTCCCTTGATTGTGAAATTATAAATGCAAACACTTTCCAAGATCCAGGCCTGGTCAGAACAATAAAAGTATATAGTACCAGGGAGGCTGCCCAAAGAGGAAGCCAGCAGCGGGTTGATCAGTAACCAGGACTGAGTCATGCTTGGGGAGAAAGAGGATGTGTTGGCTGCTCGTAACTGGTGATGAAGGCAAGCTGTGTTTTCATTCTGTTTTGACCTTGTCTGATTAGGAGAAACCCAGAGACCCACCAGCTGACAGATGCCACTCACCCTAGCAGGTAGTCTTTGTGCCCCAGGAGCAGGGCTAAGTCATCCCCACCTGTTGAGATATTTGCAGAGTGCCCCCAAGGTTTTCAACCCTTCCTTATGACCCAGGATCTCAGCAGAAGCTCAGCCTCTGTAGAGCAGCAGCAGCCATCCTGCCCGGCGCTACATGGCCTGGGGGTGTTGATTTGGTGGTCCTGGTCCTGTGATAATACCCTCCTTGGAGAGAGCACTGGAGACAGAGAAGCAGCACTCTGTACTTTACAGATGAAGAAACTAAGGCTCAAAGAAGCAAGCTGCTTACCTAGCAAGCAGGCCTGGGGCTTGGACCACCTGGTTCTCATTGTCCCGTCGACACCTCTGCTTGTGCCCCCCACAACAATGTCCACTGCAGAAGCTGCTGCAATTGTCTGGCCCATTTCAGTCCAGCAGGACATCCATATTCATTCCCCTTCCCTCCTAGGCTGCTTCAACATCCATAGCCATTGAGCAACCCGGGCCTCATCGGCTAGATCTAGGACAGGCCAGGTGGGGTGAGTCCTTCGCCACTCTCAGTTCTTGCCCCTGCCGATGCTCCCCTCCCTTCTCCATCTGGGGGGAGTGTCTCTCCTCATCTGTGAGAAGGACCTGAGCCCGAGCCAAACACAGGACTGCTATGTATGTACAGGGTGCTCGCTGCAGGAAGGGGCCACTCAAGGCTGCACGTGAGGGCAGCTAACCCCAGAGCGAGGCCCTTTGCCTCCAGAAGGCACTGTGTGGAAGGCTGGGGCCCTGACTCAGGAGGGCCAGAGCCAATGTCACCATTCCCCTGGGTCTCCAGTCCCAGGAGATCCAAGGGGTAAGAATAGAAGGGTGGGTGAGCCGGGCAGTGGTGGAGCACACCTTTAATTCCAGCACACAGGCAGGTAGAGACAGGCGGATCTCTGTGGGTTTGAGGCCAGCCTGGTCTACAAAGTGAGATCCAGGACAGCCAGGGCTGTTAACACAGAGAAACCCTGTCTTGAAAAACAAAAACAAAAACAAACAAAAAAAGATCAGAAGTGGCAGGCCAAAGATCTGGTCCAGCTCTCCCCACATTGGAAGAGCAGCAGGGGGGTGAGTCCAGCAGGACACAGGTGTGGTCCCATCATGCAATGCCCTAGGGGCACTCTGGGACTCTGCAGTCTCCACCAGCAAGGACCTCACCAAACACGGTCACTTGCCAGAGTCTGGAGGCTGTAAGTCTGGGTCCCCAGAGTGTGCTCTTGAGAAGCCTTTGAGAGGTGGGGCCTGGTGGGTAGCCTTGAGGTTATTGTGAGAGTGCCTTTGTGAATGTGATTGTGGGGCCCCAGCCCTTCTCACTGCTGCTGACTCTTGGCCATCAGGTGAGCAGCTTGCCCTACTGTGTGCTCCCACCACAATGAACTGACGTGGCCTGGGCTCAAAGCAACGGGGCCAGCTCATCGGGAGGCGGGCCCAGCTCTCTGGCAACCGGCCCACCTCGGCCTGCAGAGCCTCCCGGGGGCTCCATCCCCTCTCTGTCTCCTGCCGGACTCTGACTGACATGTTGGGGTTCAGACACACGTGCCCAGGCCTGCTGAGTGTATGACAAGAACACATATGGCCCTCTGTTCTCAGAGAACAAACTGTAGGTTCCCGTTCCTCTCCCTAGAGCCCTCTGCAGCTCCTTCTCACCTCTGAAATCATATCACCTCCATGTGTGCCTTGGCTGTCGCCTCTCCCCAGCTGTCAGAGAGCTGGTGCTGCCTCTTCCCTCTGCCCAAACCCGCAGCCTGGCAAGCGAGCCAGTAGGTCCATGTGGGGACAGCAGCGATCAGAGCTGAGTCCCTTGGTGCGGAGGATCAGATAAGGGCCAGCATTGGCAACGGAGCCATCTCTGCTCCATTTGGTACCAACGGTACCAGTGTTCCTCTGGCCTGGGCTTAGCACGACATCTGCCAGGGCTGTGGGATGGGACCTGCATGGGACTAGCTACAGCGAGGACACGGGTGAAGCTTGATCGCTTCGCTGCTCTTGGCATCTTCTTTCCACCCACCAGAAGTGTATGAGGGAGGGCAGGGCTCAGGATGACAGCCCTAGACTCTGTCAAGGAACAGGGCAACAAGAATCTGAGGCCACACTAACAGAAGGTGTCATCCTTGTCTGCCTAACCTGAGACTCCAGCCCGTGCTCTGGCCTGGGGCCGGGAGGGGAAGCTCAGGCCTCCTCAGAGGGCCTGGAAATGTAAGCTGGGAGATCCGTGCACAGTGAGCTGTTAGGCCCAGGGCACTTGTGAAAATCCATTCAAGTCTTGGCCAGGGTCCTGGGTGACAATAACAAGATGTCAGGTGAGGGTAGCACTTAGATACTGTCCTGTGAGCCCCCCGAGGCTTCATAGCCTTGGGCTGGAATGGACACAGGCTGATCCTTTGGACTCCTCAAATCTCACAAGGCTTTCTGGGCCAGTGAGGAGCCCTGACAAAGGAAGGCAACGGAGACTAAGGGATGAGGGCCTCTGGTGAGTTGGGACAATCACCCCAAAGTCCAGCAAGCTTAGGTACCCCTAAGCCATCCACCAGGAACCTGGAATCCTAGGGGTCAAGGTGGGCCCAGCTGCTAATGGCCATACAGTGCCAGGAGGAGCAGAGGAAGGCTGTCCTTTGGTCCCCTCTAATGCCCAATGTCAACTTCTGCCCACACTTTCCATCTCTCCAGCTGAATTTTACCCAGCTCGGGTGGATGGGGGATGGGGAGGTGGGGAGTGGGGGGATTTATCCACTAGCTCCTGCCTTCGGATGGCAATCTTAGTGGAATGTCAGTGTCAACCTGATAGACCTCCACCCTCAGGATGATCTGGGTCTCCCAGCAGCGAGGGCATGTCCCGTGAGTGCTGGGGCATGGATGGCAGGTGACCCAGGGTGTCCGCTGCCCAGGAAAGGCTGTGGCTCCAGCCTATTGCTGAGGTCTTTTGAGAAACAGTTCTCTGTGAATCCCAGACAGCACCAGGAAGCTACACTGGAAAGAAAGGGCCAAACCAGCCTGGGCCAGAAGCCCTCCAGGGATGTAATGCTTCTTGCCCTGCCCAGTCCTCCTACAGCCTAGAGCCTATGCCCTGTCTTCCCTCCTGGGACCAGATGGAAAGGGGCCCAGAGAGGTGCTGAGGTCACAATGCCTTTATTAGTGTGTCGGGGCGTGGTGGGGATGGGAGGCTCAGTGGTCACATGGCATAATGCCTGGGCTCCCCACGACTGGTTTCCAAGGCCCAGGCGCAGTGGCCAGTGCTGCTCTCCCCAAGGACGGTTGATGCCCGGGGCAGCCGGGAGGCCAGTCCGGCTGTCCACAGATCCCCCACGGCCCTGTTAGCTCCTTTTGTGCAGCCTGGTGGCTTTCTGTTGGTAGATCTCAGCAGTGAAGGGCCTGTGGACAGGAAAAGGCTCCAGGAGGCTGTTCCGGGACACCGCTGCACCCCAGCTCCAGAACCAACCCCACCGGTAAGGACAGGACCCACATTCCCACGTCTCCCAGAACTTTCCCAGAGGCTTCAAAGTGCAAGAGGGGCCTGGAGGGACCAGGACCACTTGCTTGCCGGCCTAGGTCTCGGGTACCAAGTGTCCCCTCCCCACCCCCAGCCTCTTGAGCCAGGCCAGCAGCAGGCCCGGTGAAGCTCGCCAGGCCCCATGAAGCAGCTCTAAATGAGAGGCTTGGTCTAACTTGGCCATCACATCCATCTCCCTCTCCACCACAGCTCTACTCACTCCTCATACAGGAGAGCCACCACGTAGACGAGGGCCACCAGCACCGTTAGCAGCAGGCCTGTGGGACTGGCGTGCCTGCAGACAGACAGACCATCAGTTGGAAGAACAGAGACACTCCTGCCGACACAGTGGGTCGGTCCTTGACTGATGCTGGGATGCTCGGGATGAGCTGCGCCTGGAGGGACCCCTTCCTAAGTCTGACTTTCTAGAGAGGCTCAGGGAGACAGGAGGGGAGGAAGGACACCTTGTCAGGCCGCCCCTGCTTCTTAGCCTGCTGAGATCGAGGCTCAGGGACAGGGATCTGCCCACCAGACAGTGTTCTTAGAAAATACGGCACTTGTAAAAAGCCAACCCAGGGCTTCCATGGGCACATGGCCTCATGGGCAAGTTCTGTCACTTGACCTCTGGCCCATAGAGAGGTGCAGCCCATAGTCACCATCAGGGTGGCCCACAGCAAGACCTTCCCCTCAGATCCAGCAGTCCCACACTGGCCCTCTGCCATGCCCACTCACACTGGTCAGTCTGTCCATAAGTCTGTCTGGGAAGGGCAGGAACACAGGGTCCTGCTTTGCACAGGCCCATCTGCCCCTGCGGTCCATCTACCCCCTCTGCCATGCCCCAGCCCCAGAGCTGTCCTTCCTGTACCCCAGCAGTTCCAGCCCAGAGGAGAGAAGTCCTTGGCAGAGTGTCCCGGGCATATCTGTCATGGCTCTGCAGGTGACCAGTCTCTGACCTCACTCTGCCAATGAATGCAGACAGCCTGTCAGTGACAGCAGGGAGGAGCCCAAGCATGTCTGCCTCGGGTTTCCAGAAATAGCTGCTGCCGAGCGCCCCCAGGCTATTTCTATGGTAACCTCTGGCTCCTGCAGGGCCTGGGCTACTTCATCTACCTCAGCAGGAAGGGAATAAACCAGAGAGGACAGGAACAGACCTCAGCTTACAGGGAGAATCTGCTCTCCTCGACTGCCCCCATCTAGATACCCAAGGGCAGAGGGCACACGAGTGTGTGTGCCCTACAGCGCCCTCTGCCCTCTGCCCTGTTCACTCACTAATGCCCACTTGGACCTCACACTCACCGGTCTGCCCATGTGCCCATCTGAGAGGGCAGGGACACAGGACCCCTCCACTGGACAGCACAGAACATCTGTAGGGCTCATCTGCTCTCACACTCTGGCCACCACCTCTGCCACTGCCCCAGGCCCTGAACTGAATTCCCTCAACACTTTCAGGTCCCAACTTGTGTCTCCCCCACAGAGCTCAGCTGGGCTCTAACTGGGACTCTGTCCTTCCTGTCCCTTTCAACTTGGAACTTGGGACAGCTCTTGATGTGGGTGTCCTGGCCTGACCATGGGCATGATATTTCCCCCTCCCTCCTGGCTAAATAAGCACTTTGTCCCTAGCCAGGGGTCAGCTGCGGTTCTGGCCACATGAGGTTTATGGGTCAGGGAAGCCCTTGGAAGATGGCTGATGAATGAAACCTTGGGTTGGTGCGTTGAGAGCCCTCAACATGAAGCTGGCAGTGAGCACGGCCCCACGGTTCACTACCACACAAAAAGCAAGTATAGCTGAAGGGACATGCTTTGGAGCCAGGAACTTAAGCACCAAGGCCATCTCTGCCTCAGTTTCCCCACCTGTCATGGGAAAGGATGGACTCACTGCCCTTGATCTTCTGTCATGATTCCTAAATGAAGCAAGTCTTCAATTGCCTACAACAGTCACTGATACGACCCCAGTCAAAGGCTTGTGGGAGACCCTGGAAGAACTTGCCCTGCCTTGACCCAAGACACTGGGGTGGGTGACAGTGCTCCCAATGGCTCTGGGAGGCCAGCTCTCCAGCAGGGGTTAGGTACTGTGAACAAACACCCCCTCCTCCTGCCTCAGCTAGCAGCACCAGGCTCATGGTAAATCAAGTCCCAAGACCTGCTAGGAGGTGGGGATATGGGCATGGCCAGTCCTGTCTGCTGGGTCCCTGACACCCCCATCTCCAGGAAAACCTGGCCACTTACTGCCACAGCGGTCCAGCTTGACTTCCTAACAACCCAGGGTAGACAAGGTAGATCACTGACAGATGGTCACACTGAGCGGAGCCCAGGGTACCCATTCCTTGTTGTAGGGTGGGGAGGTGGAGGACTGGAGAAAGCGAGGCCCGGGGCCTGTGTCAGTCTTCGGCACCTAGAAATAAATCCCTTGCCCATCTGCTAGGGATTCATATGTGCGAGTGAGACAGGAGAAGCAGGAGACGGGCCTGCTGGGTCAGTGTCTGCTGCCACTGTGATGATGTAATGGTGGATCTCTACTCAGCCCTCCGACGAAGGCTCCATCCGCAGTATGCTGGACCTCTTCTTAGCAGTGCACATCAATACTCTCTGGAGGCAGCTGTCCCATGTCACAGAACCCTGACCTGGCCACCCCGAGCTTGGAGTGACCTTCACTCTTGGGCACTGGGCACTACTGGTGATATAGAGGGACATGTGTGCGGCTCTGCCATAAGCGAGGAGACAGGCCGTTGGTCGCTGACTCCCAGCACGGGGCACTAGAAGCCCAGAGGAGGCAGGAAGGACTTTCTGGAGGAGGGGTCCCCATCAGGTGGGTTTGGAAGAATGGTCGAGGATGGAGGTGGGCAGGTTCCAGTCAGAAGGGACAACACGTATGTAGCATGGGAGAGGAAGTGTGTGTTCTGGGAGATCAGGAGGCGGCAGGATGAGAGGACAGAAGAGAGCTGGGCTTGGGTCTGGACACCAAGGGTCCTGAGGGTACCAAGTACTCACATAAGTGCCCAGCCCAGGTAGTTGGCTGTGCTTCCCCAGTACATGGGGTTGTCTAGCACATTGAAGGGAAATGTGGTCACTCTGGCCTCTTTGAGGATCCCAAAGTAGTCACCTGTGGATGAGACGGGGTTGGATGTGAGGGTCACTTAGCCATCTATATCCTTGGCCACACTATTACTGAAGGAAATCCCCATTGAGCCTTGGAAGATCTGCAGGAGAGGTGGGGTCCTGTGCCCCAGGAAGCTCCAGTTAGTGGTGGGATCCACACCCACAGCTAAGGATCAGAGCCTTCCCACCAGCTCCACGAGTGAGCCGGGCACTGAGCCTCCCAGCTCGGCCCTCTTCGGAGCCCCAGCCACTGGTCTCTCCCTTCTCCCCACCAGGTGCCTGCCTCTGTGTCTGCCTGTCCCTCTCTTGAGAAGCCCTGTCCTGTCAGTGCAGATCTCCCTCCCAGGGCCTTCCTCCCTCCTTCAGAAGCTCTTCCCACTGGTTCCTTCAGAGTGTCGGTCCTCCCTTATCTGCCCGGCTCTTCCCTCCTCCCACCCTGGCTGCCCCCTTCCCCCCTAAGCCTCATTCTTCCTCTTGGGGTGGCCAGATGCTAGGGTGTGTGCTGATGAGCTCTGTTACCTTGACATGACCTAGAGTCCCCTGGGAGGAGGGACCCTTAACTAAGAAATTGTCTCCATGAGATTGGCTTGTGGGCCTGACTGTGGGGGCATTTTCTTGATGAATGCTTTATATGGGAGGGCCACGGCCCAGCTCAGTGTGGGTGGTGCCATCCCTGGGCAGGTGGTCCTGGGTTGTATTTTTTTTTTTTAAAGGTAGCTGAGCAAGCCATGGAGAGCAAGCCAGTAAGCAGCATTCTCCCATAGTCTCTACTTAGTTCCTGCCTTAATTTCCAGCCTTGGCTTCCATCAGCGATGGACTGTAACATGTAAGCCAACCACACCCTTCCTTCCCAGGTTACTTTTGTTCATGGTGCTCATCACGGCAACAAACTGGGGCAGATTAGCTGAGGCTCCAGCCTGCCCACCACATGCCTCCTGTCACTCTGGAGGTCAGCTCAGGGGAGCTGACATGGGGCAGGGGGAGAGACCACCAGATGGCCAGTCATCCAGCCACCTAACCAGGCCACTCTCACAGAACAAAGCATCTGGCCCAGGTCTCTACCTGGTGAGTGTCTCCCTTGGGCCGGGGCAGCCCTTCCCAGCAGCCTCTCCTCTGCTCCCCATTAGAGCGGAAAGACAATGCAGCTCCATCCCAGGCAGAAAGTAGGGCAGCCAGCTCAACAAGGGGAGCCCCTGCAGGAGGGGCCTGGCAGAAATGGTGCTGTCATTGTCGGGGACAAAAGGTACAAGAGTCCAAGAGGATGCCTGGGGACCACTGGGAGGAAGCAGGAAGCGGGGCAGTGGGGCCTGACGGTGGGTGGCACAGAAACCTGCTTCAGGCTGAGTCACAGGAGAGGAGCGGCCATTCTGCTCTACTTCCAAAGCTTGCAGGGCCCTCTGCTTTCTAGGCCATTCTACCAAAGCCATGGCAGATCCAGATCCACCTGCACCCCTCTGACTCACTCTCCTGCTAAGTTTCCCCATCTGGCCCTGACCATCCTCGGTGGGCGCCCCAGCCTGTCCTCCGACACCCGGGTACCTCCACCAGCTCCGTCCCTGGCTCTCCACCCCTTCTGCCTGCAGCCCTCCCCTCCCCTCCGCACCCCACCCTGCTCATCTGTCTTCCAGGACTTAACAGTACCTTGTTTCTTTCTTAGGTGGCCACAGCCCTTTTTCTACTCACAAGTCCTGGGGGACCCTCCTGCGGTTCCCTGCTCCCTATCTCTGTGAGGAGGACCACTTTCTACACTCGGCTCCCTCCTCTGGTCCTGGCCCCACCATTCCCCATCCCCAACTCTTTGTTGCTGAGATCCTTTCAACGGCTCCTACCTCCTTGGGAAGGTTCAGTCCTCCAGGCAGTCTTCGGGGTCTCCATCTGCTCCCTAACCCTGTCCCGACTGGCACA
This sequence comes from Peromyscus maniculatus bairdii, assembly GCF_049852395.1. Lineage (NCBI taxonomy): Eukaryota > Metazoa > Chordata > Mammalia > Rodentia > Cricetidae > Peromyscus > Peromyscus maniculatus. The sequence continues at coordinate 44,343,036 of NC_134859.1, forward strand.
GCTCTCCAGCATCACTGCCTGCAGCCCCCACTCTGACCTGCCCTCTGCCAGCTCGCGCTCTGCCTCTCCTCTCCCCAGGCCGGTCTCACTCTCTCAGGATGACTCCCAGCAGCTCCTGCCTGAGCAGCAAGCACCGAGCCACCAGTGACAGCACCAGGGTGTCTAGTTCATATGCTTCGTGGTTCCTCATGGCACTGTCACTCCTGAGCACACACTTCACAGCTCCAAGTCTGCTGCTGAGCAGCCTGGCCCAGGCCGAGCCCAGGCCAATATGTCTGTCCTGGGAGGCTAGGTGATAGTAGTGCTTTGAAGACCACTAGGGCCCTGGTGGAGGTTAAGGCCAGAGACTGGTCTGGTTTTTGCATGATCAGAAGCCAGGAGGGACCAAATCTGATGGCCCTGTGCAGAGCCAGCTCTCTTCTGTAGCTGTGCCAGCCCCGGGGACATCCTGGGAGCTGGAGCGGGCACCGTTGTAGACGGGGCCTCTACCTTCCCCCCATCAATGTTCTGAAGGCCCCTTACCCTCAGGCTCTTCCGTGGAAGTCTCTCTTGAGCTTGCCCTCTCTTGCTTTCAAGATGACGGAAGTCACTGTTGTCGTGAGTTGAGGTGTCTGGCCAGACCAGACCACTTTGGGTTCCCAGGCCGAAAGTACCAGGGCCCCAGGGAGTGGAGGATGGAGAAGAGACCACATCTCTCTACCCTTCACCCCACCCTAGACCTGTACAAGTTTTGCCTGTACCTACCATAGCCAAGATCCCACCACCTGGTAGCCAAGTGTGCTAAGTAAAGCCCAGAGTGGTCACGTGGTGGAGGGTCTCAGCCCTGTCTGCCCTCACCCCAGTCCCAATGGTACTCTGCACACCCTGTGCACCCAGGCACCCTACTACCTCACCCTTCCATGCAAACAAGAGCTGAGCTTCAAGGGGAGCTGAGCCCAGGAGAGCGCTCTGGGGCCCACAACCAGGGCTAGGGTCTTTCTTGTCTCCCAGGAAACAGTTTGGTGCCCTGGAGTCCGATGAGCTAGCAAAACTGAACCTGTCCTAGCCATGACAGGCTGGGTCCCCCAGTGGCTTCTCAAGGCACATCAGAGATAGTAGATGACAATCGCTGGACTCTGCTCCTCCTTGCACCCCAGTATCTGCCCAGAGACACCCCCTACCTCAGGGGCTTACCTAGAAAGGTCCCAGTGAACCCCAGTGCAAAGAAACTGGACAGCACAAATACGATGCCCCCACCCAGGAGTACAAGGCCCAGGAAGTAGGTGGCGTGGTTATCCAGGCCCTCCATCTTGGGCTGGCTCATCATGGCCTGTGTGAAGCTGTGGAACAGAGGACAAGGAGAGACAGCATGTCATAACATGTATGGCAGGTGTGCTGCCTTTCTCAGAGTTGTCAACCCTGGGGTCACACGCTCAATAACCACAGAGGCACTACAGGCAGGGCCCAGGCTCCTGCTGCCAACCATCCTGGGGTCACATGTTCAACAACCACAGAGGCCGGGCAGTGGTGGCTCACACCTTTAATCCCAGGACTTGGGAGGCAGAGGCAGGAGGATCTCTGTGAGTTCAAGCCAGCCTGGTCTACAGAGCGAGATCCAGGAAAGGCGCCAAAACTACACAGAGAAACCCTGTCTCGAAGAAAAAAAAATCAACAACTACAGAAACACTACAGGTAGGGCCCAGGCTCCTGCGTGAACTAATTATCCAGTCTTCAGTGTCATGAGGACCAGACAAGACCAAAGGCCCAGGCTGGCCAGAGTTTTGTTTGTTTGTTTTATCTTTTCAATGAGAATTCATAAATTCTGGCATATATGCAGAATATCCTAAATTTTATAAATAGGTCACTCATAAAAGCCATGGCTTTATGCACGTTAGTAGGATTTAGTCCAAGGGCCAGCAGTTTGCACATTCCGGCCTGTCAACTTGTACTATGAAGGAGAAACAAGCTCATAGAATGGGTACACTTCCAGTACAGGGTACACAGCAAGCCCAGACCTGGGGCCTGAGCTTGGCATGTGCTACGTGTGGTGATGGGCACCATTCTCCTTGCACATCCAGGCCTGCGGCTGGCTGTGCCCATAGTGCTGATCTGCTTGCCACAGCCCCTGACTAGGCCAAGCCACACCTGGGCAACTGGCCTAAGTTTTAAGTCCCATCAAAGGCCCTTTATGTCCTCCCCTCAACTAGGCTTTGTGGCCAAGTGACTGCAGCCCTACTCAAAGGTGGAGTCTGAGCAGAGGGGCTCATGTGAACAATGGCAGTGCGGTGGCCTTGGAGGGTCAGGTTCTCTGTGGCACTTGGCACAGGAGAGGGTGCAGTGTTTAGGGAAGCAGGTCGGTGACAGGTCTGGGCCTCCCCAAGAGGAGTGTGGTACTGACATGAGGAGGGTGCTGAATATGCAAGTGTTCAAAAGAAGGACGTGTAAGGCAAGCACTCCTGTACAGACACATTTCCACTCTGTCCACAATCACAGTGCTCAGAGGAGACATGGAGATTTGTTGTTCACATACAACTACATGTACTTCTCTCTACAGGTTCCCCCAACCCACTGATCCACCCACCCATCTGTCTGTCCGTCCATCTATCCACCCACCCACCCGCTACCCACCTACTCATCCATCCATTCATCCTTTCCTCAATCCATACACATGCCCATCAATACATCCATGCATCCTTCTCCTTCCATTCATTAACCTAGTCACTAGAGACCCAGCTACCTGCTTATTCATCCACCATCACCCAGAAGCTTTTTTGTCTTTCAGCAAAACACATCATTCACTCGCTGGAGAAGGTGGTTCCTGTATGCTGTTCCTGGAACACACTAAACCTAGCCTCGTTGGAATTCTTCCTAAATCTGGTGTTCAGCACAGACCAGGAGGCAGATAAGAAAGAAGGGAGGAGCCTGGCGGTGGTGGTGGTGCGCGCCTTTAGTTCCAGCACTCGGGAGGCAGAGGCAGGTGGATCTCTGTGAGTTCGAGGCCAGCCTGGTCTCCAAAGCGAGTTCCAGGAAAGGTGCAAAGCTACACAGAGAAACCCTGTCTCAGAAAACAAAAAAACAAAAAAACAAAAAAAAAAAGAAAGAAAGAAAGAAAGAAAGAAAGAAAGAAAGAAAGAAAGAAAGAAAGAAAGAAAGAAAGAAAAAGAAAGAAAAAGAAAGGAAGGAAGGAAGGAAGGAAGGAAGGAAGGAAGGAAGGAAGGAAGGAAGGAAGAAGGGAAGACATAGGCCCGAAACAAACACCACGACAGAGGCTGGAAGGTGACCTGCCACCAGCAGTGTATGGTGTCAGGGCAAACCCACAGGTGACCTGTGACCAACAATGCATAATGTCAGGGCAAACTCAGCCATCAGTTCAGCTGCCCTGGCTCAGAGTTCTCCTGCAGCTCCAGGGTGAGCTGCTGAGATGGATTTGCAATTATAGCTGCCATGGAGCTAGGAAGCATCACTCACACTCTGTGTTGTGAGAGGTAGCTGCACCGACAGCCCACTCTGGACAGCACAGGGACTCCACCCTGCAGCTCCTGCTGCTGAGGCTATGGAGAATTAGACTCCCAGTCTCATACCCTTCCTGCTCTCCCCCGAATGTAAGTGCAGTGGGAGAGACATATAGACCAGGCCTTCAGGCTGAGCTATGCGGGCTACCTGCAGATACCTGCTGGGCCACACTGCATAAGGCCCCACAGCACAGAGAAGGTTGACTCTTCAGTAGGCTGAGTGACTCCAACTGCCTAGTAGCCTCTGGACTCCATCTACCTGAACAGAGGACAGAGAGCCTGTGGGGCTCTTTCTGGCCAGGCCTAAGCCATCTGTCTTGAGTTCTCAGCGACATCATCAGTGGCCACATAAGAGCTGCAAACTCCTGGCAGAAAGGGGGAAGGATGCTTCGAACAGACTTGGAACCTAGTATCGGTCTCTCCTTTAAGACACTGCTGCTGAAGGGCAGCATCCACCGAGCAGATCACAGCTCAGACTGCAGAGAGCGGAAGGACAGGAGCAATCTGAGGCTAACCCCATGACCAACTCTGGGAAAATGCAGAGCATGTGGGGCACTGTGCTAGCGGAGGTGGTAACGTGGGTATTGAGGAGCTCATGCTTCAGCTGAGATCTGCAGGAAGAATTCACATGGTGGGGTGTTACAGAAAGACTATTCCAGAATGAGGAATAATGGCCAGGGCTAGACGCCTCGAGGCTCAGGAAAGAAAAAGTGCAGCACAGAGGTGTTTGGAAGGGGCTACACAATTGCACGTGCACACGCTGGGCGGAGCAGAGGGCCAAAGACTGGGGGTCCCTGTGGAGGGAGACTGCTGGAAACACTCTCTACCAGTGACTGCTGGTCCAGCTGGGAAGGAAGGAGATTGCAGACCTTGTCTGGAGCCCAGAGCTCAAAGACTCAGTGCCCCTGTGCCCAAGGATGGTCCAGCCCGGCTCTGTCTGCATCACTGGTGGACTTTCCTCCAGTGGTTGGGCTAGGAGTAGGCAGAGAGGCAAAGTGCATCCCAGGTGCACACCTGCTGAGATGGTGTGTGCGTGTGTGTGTGTGTGTGTGTGTGTGTGTGTGTGTGTGTGTGTGTGTGAGCCTAGTGGCCCACACATGGAGGTACACTAGAATTGATGCCCAATTAGGTGGCTGGTTAAATGTTTTCATATATCATGGAAGCACAGTCCAGTCCACAGGGAGAATTAACTGGAAGCAAGTGCTCTGTAACCACACTCCAAAGCAGAGTGGGGTAGCAGGAGCAATTTTCCTTCAGAGCTACTCTGTACCGGGTGTCAGTGATGAGATTCTGGGGTCTGGGTTTGCCTTCTATTTTATGTAAATTTTATTTTATTTTATATGTATGGGTGTTTTGCCTGCATGTATATGTCTGTGCACTACTTGTATGTCTGGTTCCTGTGGAGGCCAGAAGTCACACCCCCTCTAACTGGAGTTACAGATGATTGTGAATCACCATGTGGGTGCTGAGATTTGAACCCTCATCCTCTAGAAGAACAACAAGTGCTCATAACCACTGAGCCATCTCTCCAGCCCCTTGAGTTCTGTCTTATTGTTGTTGTTGTTTTTAAAAGGATTAAACCTTCATCAGCAGCGAGACTGGAGGCTGCCTGCGCTCTGCTCCTCATACCAGACCACTTGAGGTGTGCACAGCTCCAGAGAGGCTGTCACCTGTCCCCGTGTTTCTGTGGCTTCACTAGTGGGCTGCGTTTGCAAACAGCCATGCACAGGGTGGCCTCAACTCTCCTCAGGCTTCTCTTCAGCTGCTCTTCACAGTCCAGCCAAGCCAAGTAAGACCAGGGAACAAGGCATCTGGTGGGCTTATTTTCCTAATACAGAGCACAGTAAATCAAATGCTCATCACATTATTCCCTATAGCAAGGCCCTGAGTTCATGGCTACCACACCACACTAACCAAAGCAGCCTCCCAAGGTTTCCCTGAGCCCTGCAGCATCCAGAGGGACTCATTACACGGGAGGAGGGCAGCAGCATGGGATAAGGCAGCCACCAGCTGGCCCTGCCTCTCCTGTCCTGTGAACAAGCAGGTCCTCAGCCTCACCATGTGAAAGGTGACACATAGCACTGTCACTCAGAACTGCAGGCTGTGTTGGGACCCCAGCTGAGAGGACGGATTCAGCTCTATTTGGGTACCATTCTAGCCGGTCTTCTCCATCCTCCCTTCCTGGGATCCAGGAAACTCAACTCAGACCCCCTTTCTGCTTCTCCAGCCAAGCACAGGGACCTCCACTAAGAGAGAGCAGGGCAGAATGGCTTCAGCGGTTCCCTGGTGCCCAGCCTCGTTGGTCATCCACACTACCCAGGGGCCTTTCTTTAGCCTGTGGCCCCGGGAGAGGGCTGCAGCCCAGGCTGGCTGCAGTCAGGGGGCTGCTGAGGGAGGGGTTTCAATGGATGCCTCCCAATCCAGCAGGCTCCCTCCTCACTCAAGGCACAGCCAGAGCCCAGCCAGAGCCCAGGCAGAACAAACAGTTCTTTGCTAATCGCTCCCTTGAGTCTAGACTTTGCCTTCACCTCCAAATAGCAAGTTAGTTTATCCGCCCTGGTCTCTTCTCAGACCACCAGCTAGTGCAGGCCAGCTGATACATCATGAGTCCTAGAGACTCGCCCACCACCGTGGAGTCCTGGCATTGCAAGAGGCAGACAGACTTGGCTCAAGGGCACATGTGTTCTCCTCCCATGCTGCCTCGGTGGGGCACACACCATCTGGGGTCATATCATCCCAGGTGACAAGGACAAAAATCAGAGGGAGCATCCAGAATCAGGGTTGGCATGTAGCTTGACAGTGCAGCACCTGCCTAGCAGTGTGGAGCCTGGGCTCCATCCTAGCACCATAAAGAGTAACAAGCACCAGGCTGACTCCGGGAGACCAAGGCAGGCCAGAACTGCAGAGACTGGCAGGACATGGTAGCCACTGCATGGGCATAGAGCTGTCATGGGGAAAGTTTGAGAACCAGAAGGTGGCTGCACAAGGCTGGGACCACCAAGTGTCACCAAACTGCGTACCAGCTATTATTAGCTTGTGTGTACTTTAACATACACCTAGAACATACACCTACATATGGGTGACAGTCAGATACAAAGATACTGGGGACTAGATTAGAAGGGGTATATGGTGATATATTGTATATCCTAATAAACCTATCTGGAGATCAGAGGACAGAGCCAGCCACTAGATTAGACATAGAGGCTAGGCAGTGGTGGCACACGCCTTTAATCCCAGGAAGTGATGTCTGGGCAGAGAAAGGTATGTAAGGCATGAGGAAACAGGAACTCACTCTCTTGAGGCTGAGGATTTTGTAAAGGTAAGGACGTGGCTGGCTGTTCTGTTTCTCTGATCTTTCAGCTTTCACCCCAATATCTGGCTCCTTTTTTTTTTTTTTTTTAATTATAAGACCTTTTAAGATTTGTCTTACAGGGATATAGCCAGAGGACCAAGGGACAGGGTCTTTCCAGCTGTCTGCTGGAGTCCAGTGCTTGAGAAGGTGTTGAGTCCAGACACAGAAGCACCCTCCACCCACTCTTGCAGGAGTCATGCACAGCTGGGAAGTTTTTTTCTGTGTGGCCCAAGCTGGCTTTAAACTCCTGGGTTCAATCACTATTCCTGTCTTGACCTCTCAGGTAACTGGAACCACAGGCATGTACCACCAGGCTCAACTTACTGTAACATCCACTGAGTCCTCTCTTCATGGTCCTACCTGGGCCTGAGGTGGGCTGTGATACCATTTCCCTGGCTCCCCCTTCCTGGCCCTGGTGCCCCAATAAAGTCTCCTCACATGCAGCCATGCATGCCTGTGAACCCAGCCTGGCTCCTGTTTTCCTACCAACACCCTCCAGGAAGAGGCTACCAATCCACTTCACAGAGGAGAAAGCTCCCAGAGGTAACCTGCTCAGGGTCGCCAGCACTAAGGGGCAGAGCTGAGGCTGACCAGGGACCTTCCCCAGGCTGGCTTTGATTCACAGTAGGATCCAGAGAAGGCTGTTGAGCCAAGGATGCTTGGAACACCTTCCTGTCTGTCACAGCCGAAGCAGGATGTTGCTCCTCTGTTATGACAGTCACAGTCGAAAAGACAGGGAGCTCAGGCTGGGAGGAGTACAGAAAACCTGGAGCACTCCCGAGCTGCTGCTGGGATGCAAAGTGGAACAACCACTGAAGAGAGCAGTGTGGCAGGACCCTGAAACATTAACAGAGTGACCCTGGGATGCAGAGCGTCACTCCTCAGAACACACCCAAAGGAACTGAGGAACTCAGATACTTGCACACCATGCCCACAGCTGTACTTCTCAAGGGAGCTCAAAGTGTCACAGGCAGATGGATGAGCAGAACTTCATTAACCCCCACAGCAGAACGTCACTAAGTCTCGTGGAGGAGAAAGTTCTGACCTGTGCTCCAGCATGAGGTCGTTATGCTGAGTGCAGTATACTGGTTACACACCCTGATTCCTCCTACACAGAGTTCCTGGAGAAGTGACATGAAGGACAGAAGCAGAGAGGGGAACCAGGGCCAGCACATGGGAGGGGGCTAGTGCTTAAATGGTACAGAGTTTCGGCTTTGGAAAATAAAGAGGTTCTGGAGATGACTGATGGTGGTGACAGTTATAAAACATAACCTGGTGGTGGTGGCGGTGGCGGTGGCGGTGGCGGTGGCGGTGGCGGTGGCGGTGCATGCCTTTAATCCCAGTGCTTGGGAAGCAGAGGCCAGCCTGGTCTACAGAAGGCACAGTTCCAGGACAGGCTCCAAAGCTATACAGAGAAAACCTGTCTTGAAAAAAACAAAACCAAAAACAAAAAACCACAACCAAAAACAAACCAACACCGAACTGTTTAATGTTACTGAACTAAACCCTTGAAAATGGGTAGGGGTACAGTGCTTCCCTGAACTGTCCTTATCCGGTGGGTCACATTTAAACCTTGACCACGGTTCAGCTAGGACAGTAAGATGAGACACATTCCAAGGCTGCTCCCATGACCCAACACAGGAAGGAGACCCCAGGAGCCTCGGGGTCTGCCCACACAGCATTTCTGACAGGCATGCCACTTCCCAAGGGCCGGAGCTCTCCAACTCCCCAGCTGGTGCTGGGGTGTTCCTCAGGCTCCGCAGCTGCAGAGGAAGCAGCAGAAGGGACCTTGTTGAGCCACGGGTGAACGGGGGCCTGCTGGGAAGGAAGGCTGCTGGCCTCCAGCTCTGCATCTTGAGCCCCAGTCACTTCTCCCCTAGGGGTCCTGCATTCTGGGAAGGAAGCCCTGGCCCTCCAAGAGTCCTCAGAGAGAGGCAAGGAAGCTAGACATGTTGCTCATGCCTGTAATCCCAGAATTTGAGAGATAGGATTGCTACAAACTCAGGGCCAGCCTGGTCTATAAAGTAAGTTCCAGATAGCCTGGGCTACAGAGCAAGTCCCTGTCCCCAAACAACAAACAAAACAAACCAGAGTGAAGTTTGAGAAGCCAAGCAGAGCCCAGAGCAACCAGATGACCTAACTACAACGGGGAGATTTTTTTTTTTAAGTTTTTTTTTTTTTTAAGTTTTATTATTTATTAGGTATACAGTGTTCTGTCTACATGTATGCCTGCAGGCCAGAAGAAGGCACAAGATCTCACTACAGATGGTTGTGAGCCACCATGTGGTTGCTGGGAATTGAACTCAGGACCTCTGAAATTGCAGCCAGTGCTCTTAACCTCTGAGCCATCTCTCCAGCCCCACAACTGGGAGATTTTAGAGAGCAGACTTTAGAGAGTAATCCGGGCATCAGCCAGGCTTGTCACAGCTGTGTCGTAGACCGGGTTGATCTTGCTCTGTCAGGAGACCCCATCCTAACAAAGATACTTAAGAATAAAACCCACAGAAGGACGGAATGAGGGCTACAACCCCACAGGACCAAGTGAGAGGTATACCCAGGAAGAACTTCTCACAGCTGAGGGGAAGAAGGCCCATTTAGCACAGCACCTGGACTGGGGATAGGCAGGGCTGGCTGGAACTGTACAGGATGGAGTAAGAGCTCAAATGACCTTTGAGGTTGCTAGGTTGAAAGCACCTGGGCAGGGGAATGACCTCTGATAGTATCCCTTAAGGGTTGGGATGGACATGGGCTCTCTAGGTTGTCTGAGGAGCTTAAAGATGCCTTCCTACCAGGCACCTAGTGGCACCCATTTCTAAAGAAGCCTAGGAAGGGAATAGCTGACTGGCCAAGCTCATAGAGAACATTCCCAAACCAGACCAACTTCATCAGGTTGGAGAACAGAGAGCAGAATGGAGGACCAGTCACGTGGCATGGGGAAATCAGATGTGCAGCCTTAATCCACATTTTTACCCTGTTGTGGGGATGGACAAGGCCACCCTACAAAAGATGCTTCATGTGCCAACCAAGGATAGGTGTCAAAGGACCTGCTCCCTCTAAGGATGATGACATTTGTAGTACTTGTCCAGCCTGGAGATGTTGAGCAGCTCAATCCCTCAGAGACAGGAGGCACGGACCAGCTTCTGGCAGAGAGACAAGCTAAGTGGGACCCTTGCCCCATCCCACACTCCTGATCCACACCAAGGGAAAAAAACCAAGGGTCTGCAGTTAGGGTGTCCCACTATGGGGAATATGAGTATGAGGGACCTAGGCCCATCACTCATATCCCTGCCTGGCTTCCCACACACCAGACACTGGGTGACTAGATGGCCACCTCAGAGGTGCCTCCTGCACCTACAGAGCCAAGCCAGGATAAGAGGAATGGACAGGCCAGGTGTGCGTGTCCTATCTAAGCCTCAGTGGTCGGTCCACACAGGGTACTTTTCCAGCCTCGGCGCTCTCAGCTTCTAAACTGCAAGAGCACGTCAGAAATGAGCTGCTGTCCTGCCCACCCCACCTTCTTTAGTGCCTACAGCAGTACACAGGCTTCCTCCAGCCTATGTATGCACACGGCCTGGGATGAATCCACGGGACCTGAGAAGCGGACACAAGGCTCAGAAGTAGCCATACTAGTCTTGAGCCACATCTGAACAATGGGTTCCACTGTCCACATCTGAACAATGGGTTCCACTGTCTTCCTGCACAGCCTGAGACCCTATGGCACAGCTCAGCTAGGCCCACTCCAGGGAGGGAGGTCTATGCAGAGGCTCAGCTCCCTCGCCTTACCATCTACACCATCAACTGCTCTGGCCATTTTTCTTGATGGGGATATAAGCAAGGAGAATCTCCCCAGGTATTGTCCCTCTGCTCAAGCTGTCCCTTTCACTGGACAATGAAATGTCATATCCAAAATCACAAGGATGCCTCTGCCAACAGAGATCCAGGTGGCTGACAATGGCCTGAGGCCTCTAGGAGTAGTGCTCCCTGGACATTCCGACACAGAACTCCCAAACATCGGTGGACCAGCTGGCCCTCCCTCTCCTGCTGACCATGACTTTCTCATGGACAGCAGCCTTCATGGTGACCCAGGGCTTACCAGTGGGAGCGGAGGACGTTCAGAAGCAGGATGCTGCTGCCCAGGAAATAGCAGGCTAGGTAGGGGGACCCGAAGGCCCTGCTCAACTTGCGAGTTCTCTGCTCCCACCTTGCTACCTGCATGAAGGGCCGAGAATAAGAGCGAGAGGTGAGGTGTTTGCTGGGGTACAGGAAGGGTGGAAGAAGCAGGTCTGAGTGCCCAGGCCCAATTCCACGGAAGGTGAACGATAGGGGTGCAGCAGCTGTGGTCAGTTGGGAGTCAGCGACATCTCGGGGCTGTTCTCCACCATCCCTTGGTGTAGGCAGGTCGGGGTGGCTAACAGGCTGGCAATCATGCCTAAATGTGGCGACTCAATTCTCAGGCTGTCTTGGGGACTGTGTCTCCCATCTCATGCAGTTCCAAGGGCTCCTATCGTCAGAAAGAGACAAGATACCACCAACAAAGAAGCCTCAATGATGGTGGCCCCAAGCCTCTTCCTGTCACCATCAGGAACTCTCACAGGATTGTTTCAAGGGGCAAGACAAAGGAAAGGCAGGCCTTCACCCCACTGTGCTCAGCCTGGCCTCTCCCAAAGGTACAGACTGCACATGCATCATTTTAGTCTTAGAATCCAACTAGTCACATCTCAACTCTCAATGTTAATTAGCCAGTCAGAAGAAAGGAGGCAGCTCTCTCGCCTCTCTGCAGACCCCACCCCTGAGTTCTCTACACACATCCACATCCGGGTTGCTAGGGTTGCCCCACTGGGCTCTGGTGCATTGAGCCTGACCCAGGTGCTCAGATGAACCCTCTGCTGATGCAGAGAAGGGAGGAAGGGTGGAGAGGATGCCAAAGGACAAACATACACTCTGATTGCCTAATTATGAAAGCGAGCTGTCCCCCTCCGAGTCCTGAACATGAATATGTATGTGTGTGCACATGTATGTTTGTGCACATTAGCATGTCCATGTGTCCGTGCACATGTATGTGCATGTGTGTATCCATATATCCCTGTGTCCATGTATGTGTGCGTGGACGGCCCTCAACTCAACTTGGAATTTTTCAGTTTTAGAACGGTGCAAAGTCTTGTTTTGGGTGGAAGCCACACTCAAAATTTGCATTCAGTTCTTCCCAGCCTGTGACGTGTGATCTAATCCCCTCACAGCACTGAGCAGTGTCAGGGTACAGCCCCATCGATCATGAGAGAATTGACTGCTCCTCTACAGTGGGCTATGCAGGCAGAATTTTTTTTGTGGGGGGGACCCTTAGTCAATAAATGCCATGAGCTAGTCAACAGTTTATCATAAAATAGGTTACAGCAAGAGCGGCTGAGCGGGGATAGTTATTTAGATGTTTTAAATACATTCAGTGGGGTTTGTCTGTTTTTATATTTCCTACTATGTTTGCATATAAGTATGGAAACATGTAGACACACACACACACACACACACAGACAGACACACAGAGGCAGGCATGCACGCACAAGTACCGTGGAAGAGATGTGGAAGTCAGAGGACAATTGTTCATTCCTTCTACCATGCCGCCTCTAGGGACTGAATTCAGGTCATCAGGCTTGGCAGCAAGTCCCTTAACTTGCTGAGCCAACTCACAAGCCCCCAGATAAATTTTTTATTTATGGTATTTGATGTTTTCAATTTACTATGGCTCACCCTGACCAGACCCCCACCATAGGCAGTGTATATCCATTGGGGGGGGTCCCAAAGCCCCCCACATTGCTGACACTGCCAGTGATTTTTATTTGTGGAGAGACTGGGCTATTTCTCGTAGCGCTGCACTGTTTCTTTCCCACCATTCTGGGGCACAGGACACTAGGGACCGTCACTACATCTATCACCATCCTGGCCCGCAGTCACTGTCTGCTGCCCAGCTGACTCCTCAAACTGGCCTGCCATTTGGGGGAGCTAACTGGTGGGGAGGTGCTCACCAGCTCCAGGTACTACTGATGAACTAATTGGCGTCGGGCAGCTGATTCTCCATCTCCAGCATCCCCGGAGATGCTGTCCTCGAGCCCACATAAGGGCAGGAGAGGCTCTCCCAGGCCTTCTCCTTTGTCATTTTTGGTGCACTCGCGAGGTCTCTTGGAAGGCAAACAGCCCTTAGACCTTCCTGGAAGGTACCCCTCACCTCAACCCCCTCAAGATGCTGAGTTCTCTTAGGAGGAGGAAGGAAGGAGGGCCTTGGGGGGGGGGGTCCAGGGATCCAAATGCCTATGGCCTAAAGCCACTTCAGCAGACTCTTTGGGACCACTCCATGTGTTTGTGTTTGGACTGAAACTCAAAAGGGTTTTTTTAGTGCTACAACTTCTTTCTTTGGGCGTTTCCATCACCCCACAGAAAAGCCTATACCCATCAGTACCCACCCACCCCATTTTTCTTCCCCACCCCTGGTACCCACCAGTCCGCTCTCCATCTCCAACAATTTGCCATGCCAACATTTCACATAGACCCACAGCCTTTGTGGGTGGCTTCCTGCAATTTGTGCGAAGGGTATATGAATTCGAGTCCTTGAAGCAACATTACCCTGTCCAGTCACAAGGTGGTGGACATCAGGGAATTGTCACTTTGGCTTTTTTGAATAATGCTGGCAGTGAGCACTCACGTCTAGGGTTTTTATGGGCATGTGCCATCCTCTCTTCCGGCCATACACCCAAGTGCAATTGCTGGGGTCGAATGAGGAGGGGGAGGGTGGGCTCAGCCCAGGGAACTTTGGCATGGGTGGAGGGGTTGGCAACCCTAGTTAGTGCTACTGTTGTCAGTGACACTACTATAAAGCATCAGTTGCTGTGGAGTCACTGTTTTTCTTGGTCTCAAAACAAGGCAAATGCATGGGAAATTCCCATCCACAGGGGCGGAGACGGAGACTGGGGCCTTGGAGACTTCCCCTTAGGCCCCAGCCTAGAATTCTTTCTATCCAAACACCTAATCTGTAGATGTAACCAACCGTCTTATTAAATAAGAAACACAGAACCAATGTAAAAGAGAAAACCAAGAGATCAGAGCTCAGAGCTAAAATCTTACCCTTCCTCCTGCAGTGCTCCTAGCTCCCCGAAAGAGACCTATTTCCTGCGTGTATATCTTTAAATAATCTTTCTGTTCTGCCTTCTCATTGGTTGTAAACCCAAACACATGACTGCCTCGTCACTGCCTGTTAAGTACAGCCCTCTAGGTCTTAAAGGCGTATGTCTCCAATGCTGGCTGTATCCCTGAACACACAGAGATCTATGGGATTAAAGGCGTGTGCCACCACCGCCACGCTCTTTCTATGGCTCTAATAGCTCTGACCCCCGGGCAACTCTATTTATTAACATACAATTAAAATCACGTTTCAGTACAAATAGAATACCACCACACTAATCAGCACGTTTGCTTGTTGTCTTAGTGAGGGTCACTGTTGCTGTGATGAAACACCATGACCAACTTGGGGAGGAAAGGGTTTATTTCACTCACAGTTCCATTTAACAGTTTGTCACCCAAAGTAGCAAGGGCAGGAACTCAAGCAGGGCAGGGACCTGGAGGCAGGAGCTGATGCAGAGGCCATGGAGGGGTGCTACTTACTGGCTTGATCATGAGTGCTTGCTAAGCTTGCTTTCTTATGGAACCCAGGACTATCAATTCAGGGTGGCCAAACCCATAATGGACTAATCACTAATAAGAAAATCCCCCAAGCCAGATCTTATGGGAGCATTTTCTCAACTGAGGTTCTCTCTCTAAGATAACTGTAACTTGTGTCAAGTTGACATAGAATTAGCCAACACACTTGTGGTCACTGGATTACCCATCTCTGGTTCACTGATATTTCTTCTCCCAGTTGGTAATATTCTCAGATATAAAGTCTCAGGACATGTGGGATCACACAATAACATCTCTAGCCCTAAGGGACCTTCCCATAACCTGCATCACACAGAGGTCGTGGAATGGAGAGTCACAGTTGGGGGGACTTCCTTGAGAGAGGGAGGGAAAGAAGGAAGAAGAGGAGAAATCCCAATATTGGGTGAATGGAACCAGTGAACAAGGCATTGGAAATGGCCTAGGAAGAAGCCAAAAGGGAATGGAAGGGTTCTACTGTTGATGTGAGCTGTGGGGACATCTGTCAGGACTGAGACAGCTGTGCGTTTCGAGTATGTATGCTTCACTGTACGGACAATGTACTCTAGGAAGTTCTTAGAAATCGCATCTTTAGGGGTTGGGGGTTTAGCTCAGTGGTAGAGCGCTTGCCTAGCAAGCACAAGGCCCTGGGTTCGGTCCTCAGCTCTGGGGGGGGGGGGATTCATTTATAGCCGGGCGGTGGTGGCGCACGCCTTTAATCCCAGCACTCGGGAGGCAGAGGCAGGCGGATCTCTGTGAGTTCGAGGCCAGCCTGGTCTACCAAGTGAGTCCCAGGAAAGGCGCAAAGCTACACAGAGAAACCCTGTCTCGAAAAACCAAAAACAAAAAACAAAAAAAAAGATAGAAATCGCATCTTTGCTGGACCTGACCTCTAGGGTCAGATGAGAGAGTGAGGCCGGCTGCCAATGACATGGACCCTGCAGGCCCTCCCTCATCCCCTGAAGGCAGGTCTTTTCTCCTGGCTCAATGAGGTCTTCAGTACACACCCCTAAACACCCAAGGGTACACGGCAGGCCTGCTGAAGCCCACATCGCAAGAATACTCTCATGCAGCAGGAGGGAGGCCACCCTGTAGCCAAGCAAACTAAGCCTGGAACAGCCCAGACAGGCCTTGGGTCCCTGACACCAAGCTCTGCTCTGTTTCCAGCCTTTGGTGTTCTGGAGACAAGAGGAGGTACCCTTGAGCACTGTGACACCTGGGCCTCCCTCACATTGCCAACTCCACCTGTCACTTAGCCTGTGACAGTAAGTGAGGAATGTACTTTTTGAACAAAATGGCATCATAGAAAAGGGGGAAGGCAGCCAGCAAGTCCTATGAATAACCCCATCACTTGGATTCAACAGCTGTTATTTGAGCCAATCAAATCGTAGCCTGTGAAGACTCCCAGATCCCAGGGTGACTGTTCTGCTGTCCTTTTTCTGGATGCTGAACTACACACTTCATCCAAGAGGCAAGAAAAGGTGCCAGGGCTTCAGTGAAAGCTGCTGACACATGAAATCCTGCGACAGTTTAGAAGCAACCCATGAGCACTCATGAGATCATGCACCAGAGAGAGGCCCATGGATGTGATTGTCACCAGCCTGCTACCACGCTGAGTCAGCGACCTCCTTGTGTGGTGGGAGAGTCAGACCAGGTGATGGACAGGAACTTTCTGGCACAAGTGTCTCTCCCAGGGGTATGAATGCTGTATCTTCCCTGGGTCTAGAGCTACCTGAGCAGGGACCTCGCTCTCTTTCTTCCAGGACCCACTCAGGTTGGGAAGGTGTTCTGGCCATAGCAATGATGCCATCCTGGCCATATCAGTAGCACATATGTGTGCCTCTCCCCAGAGGGCCACACACCTGCCAATCTAGCCAGAAGGGATGATCCTCACTGGAAGTTTCTAGGGTTCTGTTCTTGGTTCACTAGGCACTACACCACTGGCCTCAGACAGTAGTCCATGATGAGTTTTGGTCAAATTCAAAGCACTAAACATATTTTATCCAACAATTAAACATTCTGAGTTCTCATATTAACACTCTGGCTCCAAGTCTGGGATGAAAAATCTCTATGATGAGATCACTGTAGCAGCCACTCTATGTGGCCAGCGTCTTCCCTGCTGCTCATGTATGGCGGAAGCTCACACAGCCTCCAGCAGGCTTACAGTGACCTCACACTCCACAAACCCTCAGTTTGTAAACCGCCTGTCGTCAGACCCCGTGCATTCCGTGGTCCTGGTCAGTGTCCACAGGAAAGAAGACTGTCTTCAGAGGCTCCTGTGGGGTGCAAACCCATGATGTCAGAGCCAGGAGCTTTCAGACCCCCTGGTCACCTGTCCCTGCCACATGGACCCTAGGATTGTGGGGTGTAAGGAAAGGCCCCAGGAGGCTCCAGTGCAAGCGAGTAAAGCCTGGTTATGCTGTGGGTGGCAGCCTGCTCAGATCATGGAGTCCGTCTTTTGTTGGTTTGCTTTGTCTTTTGTTTTCTTGAGACAGGGTCTCACTGTGTAGCCCTGGCTGTCCTGGAACTCACTCTGTAGACCAGGCTGGCCTCAAACTCACAGAGATCCACCTGCCTCTGCTTCTGTGTTGGGATTTAAGGTGTGAGCCCCATGCCTGGTTCAGAAAGTCAGTCTTTCCAAATGAGGTGACCTTACTGAAATAACTCTACCTACCATAGTTACTGAGGGGTTCCAGATCTATAAACATGCTTAGTTAGCTCAGGACCAGGCAAGTGCTTGGGAGATGCTTCTATTTACTCTATTGTCACAAAGAGTCGTGTCTTCTAGGGCCCTTTTCCAGGAATGCTGACAACTCTGTCAGGGGTAGGACCAAAGAAGGTCAGGGTCTGCAGGATATCCTGTGAGTGTACTTTTAGTGCTCATAACCTAAAGCACAGAGTCAGTCTCCAGCTCAAGAAGGCTATGGGAAATACTCTCCCACAACACCCATCCATTCACTCATCTGTTCATCTACTGATATAGATCCTGCCCATTCACCTGTCAGTACATCCATACCCACCCTTCTATCCATCCATTCTCTATCTACCCACCCACCCACCCATTCATCTATCCAACCGTGCATTTACACCCCCATGCATCCAGCTACCCACCTACCCATCCATCCATTCATATTCATGCATCATTCTACCCACACACCCAACATTTACTTGAGTGCTGTTATAGGTCAGTAACTGTTAGAAAGTAAGGTGCTTTGAAAAGCATAGCAATGGTGCTCTTGTTTTTATGCCATGGGTGTGATTAAAGCCAAATGTGCCTCATTACTGAAAACGCCAGCATGAGCTTCTCCCGCAGGGAGCCACTGGGCACAGTGGAACTGACTAATGAGAGCAGGCGGGTTCTTCCAATCCAGTGAGAGCTACAAAGGCAGCAGCACTGCTTTGGGGGACTAGATTATTTTCTGGAAGCATCCTCTTGCTTACTTTTCACAGCTCCAAAAAATCCTGGAGGGAACGGCTAGTGAGGGTAGATTTTCTTTCTTTTTTGGGGGGGAGGAGTTTCGAGACAGGGTTTCTCTGTGTAGTTTTGCACCTTAGACCAGGCTGGCCTCGAACTCACAGAGATCCGCCTGCCTCTGCCTCTCGAGTGCTGGAATTAAAGGTGTGTGCCACCACCGCCCGGCAAGATTTTCTTAATTTAAGGTTAATTTTTAATTTTCATTTGTGGATGTGGGTGGGTGGTGGGTGGCCAGAAGAGAGAGTTGGAGCCCCTGGAACTGGAGTTGCAGGTTGTTGTAGCCACCTGATGTGGGTGCTGGGAGCTGCACTCGGGTCGTTGGAAGAGCAGCAAGTGGTCTTAACTGCTGAGCCGCCTCTCCTGCCCCAGGTGGATATTTTAAATGCCCCATTGGAAAGGGACAGGCTTCCTGTGTTTACTGAAAAACTAGCTGCCAGGCATCTAGATGGTGTCCAGCAGAACACTGAGTATGTGGAGTACTAGCTTCCGGGCTGCAGAACCAGCTCCTCTTACCCCGCCTTAGCAGGTGACTCATTGTCTCTTTGCTTTAGCTTCCCTTTCTGTAAAATGGAACTAATAACAATCTGCCTCAGAGGAATCACTGTGCTTGACATTCGTGGAGAATGTGTTGGGAGCATGCGCACACTGGGGGAGATGCTGCTTGTTTCGTTTTGGTCCCTGAGAGGAAGGGTGCAGTCTTCCCCCACATGGAGCCAGGTGACACTAGGTAAGAGGAGGGGACGCTCCAGAGGACACGTGGCTCCTGTCTCCCTCACCCAGGCAGGCTCCAGAGAAACAGACTCTTAGTGGGGGATCTAGTGTTCTACTACCCATTCCTTTGGCAGATAGGCTCTAGAACGGGATTGGGTTTGGATCCCTCTGGCCCAGAGGTGTTGAAGGCACAGCTAAGGCCACCAAAGCCACCAGGTATCCACTGTCCCGACAGTCCTAGAGGACCGGGCCAGAGGCATGAGAAAGCTCCTCATATGTGCATGCTTCCTAGCCCAGGACAGAGGTGGGAACACACCTGTGCATTCAGCCAGCTGAGGTACACATCACACACACGCTGGCAGGGTCTGGACCATCACTCCGCACTCTGCCTGTGTGCTGTGGCCTGGGAGCTCAGCAGCACCCAGCAGTACCCGTCATCATCTGATGAGCCAGGCAGCTCGTGGCCCAGAGAGCAAGCTCTCGCCCAGGCCTCCCTGCCCAGCATGCCTCCCTCCTGCACTCACGCTGCTGCGGCCTTGCTCTCAGTTGCCATTCCCAACACTCAGTGCCGCCTGTCATCCAGGTACTGGCGGCCTCGCTCCTTTCTGAGGCCTATCTTTGTCTACCAGGGGACATTTTCCTCCTTGGAACTTTGAATCCTCTGAAAGCGACCGTCATGGATCCCAGCTGGTCACCTCGGATGAAATTATCTTCTGCTTCCGTGCTTCTGAAACCAGCCTGATGAGAGAGCCAGCCCCCTCCCCCGTGCAGATTCACTTATGCACTGGACTGCCTGGAGAGGGTCCCAATCACATCTGGCAATCAGGGCACAAAACCCTGGCCAATCTAGTACTGGCTGCCATTTCCAGTCAGCCCACTGCTTGAGCTCACTTTCTACCTAAGGTGCTGTGGCAGGTGGCAAGGGGGGCAGACCTCCTACGGTTCTGTAGTGCAGGGAGACACTGTCTCTTCCTCCCCCTCCCTAGAGAGAGGGGGAGGGAGGGAGAAACCCCAAAGAAGAAGTCCATCCGATTGTTAATTCAATCTGGATTCTAATTTTGGCTACAGAACTGCCTGTAGCATCCTATGAAGACAGAGCCCTCTCCTGAGTCCATCAGGAAGGGGTGGGCACCCTTGAGAATGACTCTGCCAACAAGTGGGAAGGGAGATGCCTACACAATCATCGGAGGAACGCTCCAAGGTGTAATGTTCAGTTAAAAAGCATGCACAGAAGAATCTCAGCTGGTTTCCGTGCAGAAATTAATAGGATTAATTCCATTTAGATGGTAGGGAACCCAAGAGCCAACACAATCCTGAGAAAGGACTGGGAGAGCACCTGCTTCCTGATTTCAAACTTATTCCTAGCAACCGTAACCACACGGTGTAGTGCTGGCACAAAAATGAACATACAGGATCCAGAAACTCCCTATGCTCATCAACTGCTTTTCCACCAGGCACCAAACCAAACAACCAGGGAAAGAGTAATAGTTCAGCAGAGTGCTGAGGCAGTGGATGGATGAGGCAGGAAGAAAATCAGTGACAATTAAGGGGCCATGGGAAGAGAATGAAGCCTGTCAGCCTGGGATCTGAGAGTCAAGAATCCTCAACACAGCTAATGAAGCCAACAGAGACAGGATTTCCTAGACACCTCAAACTAGGATGCTAGAAATAGCAAACTGCTCATCTGGGCCGAGTGTCGTGGCCTGAGTCTATGTCAGCACGCCTCTCCCATCCTGAGTCTAAACAATCTGCCACCAAAGCCTCCTCACATTATATTTACAAGAGGAGAGAGTCTATCAAATAAAAGACATGGGTAAACCAGCTCATGTATTTTGACAAATTTTGTTTAATCTTTCAACCTTGATGTAAATTACATCCTTTAAGCAATGTGACTTTAAAAGGCATAGAATCCTATATATAATTATTTTAGAAAAATTTGCTAGCTCACTTTTTAAAAGATTTTTTTTGTATTTTAAAGGACTTTTTATATTTTTATCTTTATGTGTATAAGTTTTTTGCCTCCATGCACCATGTGTATGCCAGGGAAGCCGGAAGAGGGTGTTGGATCACCTGGGGCTACAGTTATAGGCTGTTGTGAGCTGCCATGTGGGTGCTAGGAATCAAACCCAGGTCCTCTAGAAGCGCAGCCAGTGCTCTTAACCACTAGGCTATCTCTCCAGCCCCTATATAGTCACTGTGAAGACACCTAAGTGTGACCCTCTTCTGAGAACCTACACCCTTGCCCTAAATATAGAATGTCTTTTTACCAAATAATTCTCTCCTCTCCCCTCCTCCCTCTAACATAGCTGCCCTTCAGTCTGAAAACTGTATTTTCTCTTATCTCTACTTAATAAACTTGTTACCTTTGCTTGTCCTGGAACTCCTTTCTGTGGAGTAGTCAAGAATTCAGCTTTACCCGAGTGGAGGTTCCTGGGGAGGAGACTCCTCAGGCTGCTGAGAGCACACACCACCACTGACAAGCCACACACACACAGAATAAAGCAGGGACCCTGCCTTGCACCCCCACACATTTAGTCAAAATAATGAACTATCTGAAGATGAGACATAAACCATTAAATTCTTAGAGGGAAACAGGGATATAAAGCTTCATGATTTTGAACTAAGGGATAGTTTCCCAGAATAATTCTAAAAGTACTAGCAACTAGAGGAAATCCAAAAAATAAAAAATAAAAAATAAAAAAATAAATAAAATAAAATAAATAAATAAATAAACCGGATGGTTGCACACAGAAGAACGCAAATAGGTCCTTATTTGTCACCCTTCACAAAACTTAACTCCAAAGGAGTCAAGGACTTCAACATAAGGCTGGATGCCCTGAATCTGAAGAAGAGAATGTGAGAGATAGGCTTGAACACATGGCACTGGAAAAGCCCTTCTGAACAGGACACCCACAGCACAGGCACTGAGAATATCAGTTAGGAAGTGGGACCTTGTGAAACTGAAAAGCTTCTGTATGGCAAATGACACCATCACTCAGGCAAAGCACAGCCTATAGAATGGGGAAAGATCCTTACCAATTACATATCTGATAAAGGATTGATAGCTAAAATGTATAAAGAACTAAGAAAGCAGAACGCCAAGAAAACAAATAACTCACTATAAAAATATGACACACAATTAAACAGAAAATTCTCAAAAGATGAAACACAAATGGCTGAGAAACTGTTTTTAAAAATGTTCAACACTCTCAGTCATCAGGGAACTGCAAATTAAAACTATTTTGAGATTTTATCTTACACCAGTCAGAATGGCCAAGATCAATAAAACATATGACAGCTCATGCTAGCAAGGATGTGGAGTAAGGGGAACACTCATCCATTGCTGATGGGAGTGCAAACTTGTCCGGTCATTATGGAAATCAGTGTGGCAGTTCCTCAGGAATCTGGGGATAGATCTACCTCAAGATCCAGGTCTACCACTGTTGGACATAGACTCAAAGGACTCCACACCCTACTACAGAGACATTTGTTTAACTTTGTTCATTGCTGATCTATTCATAACAGCCAGAAATTGGAACCAGCCTAGATGTCCATCAACTGATGAATGGATAAAGAAAATGTGGTACGTTTATACAATGGAATATCACTCAGCTGTTAAAAAAAATGAAATCATGAAATTTTCAGGTAAATGGTCAGAGCTAGAAAAAAAAATCATACTGAAGTAACCCAGATCCCAAAAGACAAATGTATAATCTCTCTTATGTGGGTATTAGCTTTTAAGCCTTCAATATGTGTGCTACCATCTAAATAACCACAGAGGTTAGGTACCTAGTAAGGGACTAGGGAAGAGGAGAGGCTCTCCCAAGGAAGAGGAGCTAGACACACTGTTAGACAACGGAGAAACTAGCCCAGGAGGACTGAAAAGGGAGGTAGGAGAAGAGACTTTGGAGGGGGGGCCAACACTGCACACATGGAAACCTACGGTCAAAGCTTCCTAAAACACACACATGGAGGAAAGGAACCTAAATGGCATCAGCAAATAACCGGGGTGATAAGGCCCCAACGAGACATCTTACGCCATCAAGTAAAAGTAAAACCGCCAGTGCCAGGAATGGGTTACATCTTGTTGAGCTGCTGACCAAGGGGGCCCATGCAAACCTCCAAACATCACAGACTATTTTGTCAAGGCTACTGGTTATTCTCCACAACCTGATGGTAAGAACACAGGAAGACAGCACTTACATATGCCACCAGAGAAGTTAAGCTGGTACCTAACTAGAGCCTTCACACCTACTGACTAGCATTCATGGTACTGGAGGGTACTTTGCATGCTACCAGAAGAGAAAATAATCATCAGTGTCTCCCAGCTACAAACCCTGAGACCTGCCAAGTGACCTGCCTGCAAGATACGCAGGTACATTAGGCACAAATGTGATGAGAATAACCAACCACTTTCTGATTGGATTTAAGGCCCAGTCCACAAGATGGAATCCATGCCTGACATTGCTAAAGTGGCCAAGAACCTGAAACTAGAAAGGCCATGGGCCTAGGGGGAAACCTGATACTATTATTCTGCTAAAGAAACACAGCAATAAAACAACTCCTAATGGCATGCTGCCATACCCATAGGTCAGTGCCTTGCTCAACCCACTACAATCCCAGTGCTGTGAAAGATGGAGACATGAATTCCCAAGCTCCTACTTATAGCAGAGCCACACCTGGACAATGTGCAGAGAGAAAGAGACTTTAAAGAACCCAGCCCCAAGTAGGATGTCCTCATCAAACCCCTCCTCAAGGATCAGGAAGCTAGAACCAGTGACAGCATGCAGTGTGTGCACACACATGACAGTCCTCTGCAGTAAGAACCAGTGAAAGACACAAAAATGACCATCACACATCACCATAGAGTAAAAGAAACTGGGCCCAAAACATACTGGATAATTCCACTTATAAAAAAACTTTCTAAAAATGCAAAGTGTTGTCTACTGACAGAAAGCAGATGAAGGGCAGCCAGATGGGGGTGGGGGCAGGACCTCACAAAAACACTCACAGAGACTTGTGGGGGATGGGTATGCTCACAGCCCTAGCAGAAGACATAACTCAGTCTGTAAAGTGCTTGCCATGCAAACAGGAGGACCTCAGTTTGGATCCCCAACATCCACATAATAAGGAGAAAGAAAAACAGCTGTGTGTACCTGTAACCCCAGTGCTGGGGAAGGCAGAGACATGAAGATCCCTGGGTTTGCTCGTCAGCTAGTGTTGCCAAACTAGTGAGCTCCAGGTTCAGCACACAACTCCTTCTCAAAAAATAAGGTGGAGAGTGATACAGGACACCCAACATTAACCCCTGGCCCCTGCACACACATGTATATATATGCACACACAAACACATAAAGCCCACACACAGAGAGAAGTGGTGAGGATTCCCCGTTCTGTCACTCTGTCCCATGTGACCAAAAGCCCCCAGCACTGTCTTAATCTGTGGCAGGAGACCTGATAAGGTCACTATCCTTACTGTAAAACACACACACACACACACACACACACACACACACACACACACACACACTCTGTTGAGTCCATCCCCACAAGGGATAGCAACATATCTCACAAAAGGACTTGTCCAAGGGCATCGAGCAAATGCATCAGACCCAGGGTCTGGTCCCAGTTACAGCCCTTATGAGGATGACCTGACTTGCTCGGCTCCTGCTGTGATAGGAAAGTTCTGCACAGACCCAATCCCCAGGAGAGCTGTCCATCAGCCTTCATCACCATCTGCACTTGGGCATCACTCCAAATCCCAAATCTTGAACCCAGCAAGCTGGAGGTGGAGGTGAGCAAAGGCAGCACCTTTTCCCCTGGCTGACCTCAGGCTCTGTCCTTGGCTACCCAACAAACTCAGACTTTGCAAGGGACCCACCCCTAAGTTTCAAAAGCCATCTAGGTGTTGCTGGATCTTCCTCCTGGAGCAGGGAGGACCTGGGGACACTGTCACCTCCACCGAGAGCTCCATTGGTGCCCTTGTAGAGGACATATTACAAGAAAGAATTCATGAAACTGTGTTCTCTACTCACTAGCTAGCTCCCATGGGTTTCTAGAGCCTGTGGCCCCTTGCATTACTCCAACCATAAAGATTGTCTTCCTGAGAACCATCCAAAGCTCAAGAGTTTGTACCCTAAAGCTGCAGACCTATGGATACATCTGCCTCTCGACAGCTAGCCCGGTAGCTCCCAACACCAGCCTTGGGCAGGACCACTGTACAAATTGCTCACCTGTCCATTGGTTATGGTTCTATCTCCAGCTTTGGTGTTTGTCTTTTTTGGGCAGGGGATATACCGGTTAGTATTTCTGTAAGGTTGACAAAACCTAGAGCCGTCTGAAATGAGGGAACCTCAACTGAGGTTGCCTAATCAGATTGTCCTATATCCATGTCTTCAAAGAATTATCTTATTTAATGATTGGTGCAGAAGGGCAAAGCCCACTGTGGGCAGCACCATCCGTAGGCAGGTGGGCTGAATAAGAAAGATAGCTAAGCATAGGCCAGTGAGCAAGGCAGTAAGCTGCTAGCAATATCTTTACCCATTATCTGGCATCCAGTGTAGGGCATGAACCCATGACCCTGGGATTAAAAGTTCCAAGATTGTTGTCCATTCCGGGCAAGCAGGACACAAGGAAAAGCAACTGCTGAACCTTGCCAAGACAGGGTAAGATGGTCTTTCAAAATATTGTGCTTCTGAAAATGGCCTATCAGATATTCTAAGCTTATAGCCAAGAGTGGATGCCCCAGCGTTGCAGAGAAACATTGGTTGACTGTCCAGGCAGCCAGCTGTCTCTGTCATTTCTTGCATTCTTTTGGAAGTTGCTTGCTTACACTTCCTGTTCACAGAAATACTATTTTCCTTCTCAGGTCTTTGATGGGGTTGAAGACTAGATAGTTACAGTTACAATCCTCTCGTATCTTAGTTAAGAGTATATCAGGTACAAGATTTAGATTCTTCAGGATAGGAGAGCTATTGGAGTAATCTCTGTAATTTGCCATTTTCCTATGGTCTGGACATTTAGTATGTGTTTCTTGCTTGATGGTGTTCTGGTTGGTTGCAGTTCCATTTTTGTTTATGTTATTACCCTTTCTTTCTCCTGGACAATACTTGATCATCATTCTTATTGTATATAGTTTTATATTAGGTTTAGAACCTTCTTATTTAGACAAAAAGGGGAAGTGTAGTGGGGATTTGCTCCACCCATGACCTTGGGCTATCTGGCCTGATAGAGGCAGTGCTTCTTACCTGCCTATGTGACCACTTAAAAGGAAGGATAACATGAGTTGTGCTCTCTTGTGTGGTGAAGACCTGATCAGGTGGCTTGAAGCAGCGTGTGATCAGTCCCCAGCTTTCCAAGGACTCTGCAACTGGATTTACCTTATCCTGTCTCAGTGAGTCTGTTTCTCCCGTAGAACCCCTCCATCAATTGATATATATAGACCATTGCAGCTCCCGTTACAGTAAGCCTCATTTCTCAGTTCCTACTTGAGTTCTTGCTGTGACTTCCCTCAGTGATGGATAGGAAGCTGAAACAAACCCTCGCTTCCCCAAGCTGTGTTTATCACAGCAACAGAAAATAAACTAGAATGCGGTGGGGGTGCCAGGGAAAGATAAGATGGCTGAGAGGTGAAGAGGGAAGTCAGAAACAGGTCTTGGCTTCTGAGACCCTGAGGCCTACAGCTCTGCTGTGGGGGGTGGCAAGGCAGACAAGCAGATGTTTACAGAGGTTTCTGTCAGTGGGGACTGAAGGCCTTCCTTAAGCCTCCTCTAGGAAGGGAATCTGAGGTATGGATAGCCCCGCATAGGGTTAACATGAGTGAAAGGAAAGTAACCTTCCAGGAGGCTTGGGGAATGTCTGCAGACCTGGAGGAAGGTCACAGAGCTGTACTGAGGTAGGACCTCATCTATGTGTCCAAGCTGTGACCTCTAGGAAAGATCCAGGCAGGAGGAGCCAGGGAGCAGCTAGCTGTCTTAAGAAGCCCTCAGGGGAAGAGAAAGATGACTCAGTGGTTAGGAGCACTGGCTGCTCTTCCAGAAGACCTGGGTTCAATCCCCAGCACCTACATGGTAGCTCACAACTGATCCATGGGATCTGACATCTTCTTCTGGCCTCCAAGGGCACCAGGCATGCAGGTGGTACACAGAGATGAAGACAGACAAAACATCCATATATGCAAATTAATAATCAGTTTAAAAACCTTTTTAGAGCCCTCTGAAGGCGAACAGATTGGTTCCTGGTACCCATAATGTGACTTATCCTAACTCCCAGCCCATTCTCTCCTGTCCGCAGGAGGGCATCCGGCAGAGCATTCACTGGCCCCGCGGTCCCTCAGGTCCTACAAAGGGAGATGTGGGATGCTAGAGAATGAACTGCTGGGGGATCACACCACTGCATCAGTGTTTCCTCCAAAGGCAGCTCCCCAAGAGCCTTAGGCCAGAACAAGGACTATGTACCATGGAGGCCTCGGGCTACTGACATCAGTCAACATACTGTGTGTGTATACACGTGTGGTATGTGTGTGTGTGTGTGGGTGTATGCACATATACATCTGGAGAGCCTCAGAAGCTGTCCACCTTTGTCTTTGGAGAACTGGCCTAGAGCTCACTGGTTAGTGCAGGCTGGGTGACCAGTGACCCCCAGTGGCCAGTGAGCCTGTCTCCGCCTCCCCAGAGCTAGGATTACGAGTGTGCTCCACCATTCCTAATTTCTCACAGGGGGACTGGGGATCTAACTCAGGTCCTTATGATTGTGTGGTGAGTACTTTATGGACTGAAATCGCTCTCCAGCTCTCAAGCACATATTCTTTTTTAAAAAATTCATGCTAAATCCACTGAAAAGGAAAGGAGAGGCCGAAAGGTTTGCACCGAGATTCATCTACACCTGTGGCTTTCCTAGCACAATGATCTTGAATTCAGAAGAGCCCTTTTAGATTGTCCTCTTTATTCTAAATAAAACACAGCTCACCCAAGTAAAGCCACTGGAAAATAACCTAGAGATGACTCTTCGGCTGTTAACCAAATATGGTGAAACCCGGTGGCCTCTATAGTCAATATTGACATGGACTTCAGCCTGCCTTGGGAAGGAAACTTGCAAGTATCTGGTGAACACTGGAGTGGTTGTCCTGATAAGCAGTCAGGCCCTGGCCCCAAGCAGCCTGTCACAGGAATCAAAGGAGGTGGGCAGCAACACATTCATCACATTAAGCCAGTGGTGCCTACCGCCAACCAGCTTACAGGCTGGCTTTGTTTTTATTGCAGGCTTAGTTTGTTTTTTTATGAAGAAAGATAGGCAGATTTTCCAGGAGGATGCTTTGTTTTGTTTTTAAACTTAAGGTCAGATCGAGACAAAATTCAGTTTTTTTAAGATATGTCCTGCAATATAGTCCAGGCTGGTCTCTAATTCTTGATCCTTCTGCTTCAGCCTTCCAAGTGCTATAACTACGGGAACGTGCCACCATGCCCAGCAAATGTATCTCTTATACACAGAGTCTACAAATGCTGACAAATAAATGCAGTCATATACACACTGCCAAGACAGGGAACAAACTTGTCTACCCCTTGAAAAATCCCTGGAATAACCAAGTCTGCTCCACCTCTCCCTGGCCTGTGTACTCCTTTTATGCTTTGTGTTCCCCAGAAAAGCAGTCATGTGGCCTGTGGCTCCTTGCATTACAAGACGTCTCTGTGATGTGTGAGTAGATTTGTGACTCGATCCCTGAGTATCTGCAAAGGATTCCACAGGACAGACACACCGGGTTGGCTGACCCAGAGGCTGGCTACTTGGGTTGAATGTAGGATGCTGTTATGCTAAACACAGTTGCAGCAGACATCTGCACATGTAGAGCTGTGAGGCTATGGAGTTTCATCTGAGTGCAACCACAGAGCCTGGCTGTTACCACGATTGCTGCGTAGGGGAGATGAGGTCCTTCCTTTAGGTCAAGGAAACATCAAGCAAGACTCTGTGCCCTCCTCTCTGCCAGGGTTTAAGGAGTAGCTGAATGGCCATTCCTACCCAGAATAGTTCAGGATGTCAACAGCACTATGTACAGGCTTGCAGCAATATGGAGCTCTATGGTGAGCAGGTGCCAGGCACCAGGCTAGATGTTATCTCCAAGAACCCCACAGGAAAGAGCTCCTGGAACATCTTCAGGTACAGTGGCTTCTCCAAGATACGTCAAGTCATCAGAGGACCCAAATCTAATCTAGGCTCTTCTCATAACCCTTCTTCTGCATGGATGACATCTCCGTGACCCAGGCTTCTCACTAGTCATTTGAGGGGGCAGGGAAACTTCTATAGGGACAGGGTCAGTAGCAACTAAGGCTCACTGGTCTCCACGAGCGGGATGGACAAGGTCTGGCTCCCAGGAGGGAAGGCTCACAGAGGTGCTGGGGTCAACAGTGGCAGCTACATCGTTAGAAGACTTGGGCACTGTGGGCCTTCATCCCCAAGGGGCCTGGTCCCCAGCCCTGGATCCCACAGGCCATGAGGGCCATTCACTGGATCTCAAGAGTCTTCTAAAACTAGGGGTGTTGAGCGGAAACAAGGGGCCTTGAGGGGTAAATACCTGGATGACTGTTTTCCACGGATGGATTCTGACCTTCAGAGAGTAAAGACCTTGACAAGGGATGCACAGCTCTGGACAAAGGACTATGTCTCAGGTGCCTGAAGCTGTTTGGTCAGCTCTCTGCAGAGAATCCAGAGTCTCTGACATAGATAAAGGTTTCCCCAGAGGACTGAGCTGCTGAGCCTGGTTCTATGGTCAAGCACCCCGGGCATGGCCTCCTGGGCTAGCTCTACGCACTGCCTGCTAGGTGCTACCTTTTAGGAGGTCCTTCCAGGACCAGCGAAGCTCCCTGAAAGTCTACACTTGGCCAGAAGGGCACAGCTAATCCTGTCATTAAGGTGAAAGCAATGTGAGTGAGTGGAACTCCTGCAGTTAATCTAGAAACAGGCGGGCGGGGCGGTATCTGTGGGCTCCTGTGTCACAGCCAGAGGGATGCTGGCCTAGGATAAAGAGGGCCAGCTGAGGTAAGCTGAGGCATTTGCCCGGCACCCTTGGCCCAGCACACTTTCCCAGAATTACCCCAGGTCTCACCCGCTGCCACCTCTCTCCACCCATCTGGCCCACACTGTCTGCCCTAAGCACCAGGAGCCAGAAAAGGCCTCGGCCTTCTAAGGAGAGCCATCTGAGAAAGCTGAACCACGGCAAGGACACGAACAGCTACAGAGCAGGGCTTCCTGAGCTTGGACAGGATCATCTTTCACACAAGAAAAGAGAATGGTTTGGACCTTGCAGGAAGACAGCAGTCATAACTCTGGCCTTTCGAATACCTCTCAGGGCCCTGGGGCTTCATCACATACACAGATCTGTCTGGTCCTCAGTGGGCTCTGGCAAGTGGAAGCAGTTAGAGCATGTGCATCATCTCACTGAGATGCGGAGAGGCTGCCGTGCCTGCAGCAGCTATGGGGGAGGGGATAAGCTGGAGGCCACCCCTGGTCGTCCTCCCCACAGACCACCCAGGCTGGAACATCTTGACACCGAGAGCCTCGGGACACAGCTCTGCTCTTGGTGGTTGCTTTCCTTAGCGGCTGTCCTGCTCCTCTTCTCAAAACCTGTCACACCCAGTGTGGTTCCCAGCATCACCACAGAGCCTGTTAGAATGCCGACTCCCAGGCTCCACTGGAATGTGGCCTCAGAACTTGCATTTTGTTCGCCCCCAGGGATTATGGGAAGAGCTGAGTCATTCCACTCTGCTCTATGGGCCTCACACACACCCTATAACCATTTCCACGGCCAGGAAGTTCGTCCCTCAAGCCCCGTCACCCTCGGCTGTGATTCTCTCTTCAGCTTTCTGTCCACAGATGCTATGTGAGCATGTTGTCATACTGTAAGCAAAGCTCTAACAATGGCGGTACAGAAAGAACCTGCCCCTTCACCATGGCCAGACACCTTACTATGGGTGGACTGCCAAAGGGGAAGAACTGAATTTATTGCCTTCTCAGGGTCGCTGAAAGAACCAAGTCCTGCTCAGCAGACAGCGGCAAGAACCTTCAGGGACGCAAGAGACATTGGCTGTGTTCAGCAAAGGACAAACCCAGTTCAT
This sequence comes from Peromyscus maniculatus bairdii, assembly GCF_049852395.1. Taxonomy (NCBI): domain Eukaryota; kingdom Metazoa; phylum Chordata; class Mammalia; order Rodentia; family Cricetidae; genus Peromyscus; species Peromyscus maniculatus. The sequence goes on from NC_134859.1 coordinate 44,373,849, forward strand.
GACTTTTCTGACCCCAAACAGAACGGCTGAACTTGGCCATGAAGTAGTTTGTGACTTGCAGTTACTAGTGACAACATGAAGCTTTGTCCCTGGAGATGAGGAGAATTTCAAGATGGAGCTCCTATTCTGAGGCACCTCACAACAGAGCCTTGTTACCATCATGCGGGGACACAACAGGAAGCAGACACAGCTCAGAGTCTGTAAATGTCCCTAGTGGATACAGACGGGTGTCTCATGGAATCCTCCGCTAAATATGAACATTTATACAAGAGGCGACAAAGGCTCTAAGTAACTTGCCAAAGCCATAGAGCTGGGTCGTGGGAAAGAGCAGCTCAGTCCACACTTCTAAGTCCTACGGCCTCCTTCGACCTCAACTAGCCCAGCCAGACTAGCTGAAGAGATGCAGTGTGGCCACCTGAGAGGAGGATAGAGTGCAGTTAATAGCTGACATTTCACATCTGAACCGGCTCGGCCAAACACAACTATTCCCCTACTTACTTACTTCCTTGGAGGCCCAAGAACCTTTTCCTACAGGATATGATACCTCAGACCATCCTCCACACACAAAACTGGTGCAGAAACAGGCATCTGAGCCACCACACTCCAGGCTAACACCAATCTGCAGAGCTTCCACCCAGTGGTACACAGCTGTGCTTTGGGAGGATTAGTTCCAGGGCTGCCTTCCTCCTGAGCATGGCCAGATGGAGCCCAGGTCCACATGCCCTGGGAGAAGGCGTTTCCTATTCCACAAAGCTCCCCAGTCTCTCCAGTTTCCATAGCGGCAGCCACCACGTGTCCCCCTGGCTGTGGCCCTGCTGTGTTAGGTGGCTCCCCACGACTGTCACAAACACCAGTGATGCCTGATTGCCATGCGAGAGCATTTGTTTCGCCTCACGGCTTCTGAGGTTTCTATCCACCGTCAGTCTCACCTCACAGTTCCCGTCCATGATCAGCCAGGTCATGGCTTCCAGTCTATGGCACATCATGACAGGTATGTGTGGCAGAACAAAGCCTCTCACCGCAAGACTGGGAAACGAGAGGGAGAGGGGGCAGAGTCCCACTTAAAGACCTGATGTTCTCCTGCTGGGCCATACCCTTTAATGCCCCACCACACTCAATAGTGACACAGGCTGGGGGCCAAGCCTTCAACACACGGGCCTTTGGACACATCTCCCTAAACCTCTGTAACCCGTCTAGAGCGAGACTGCTTTGCAGCCTGTAGGCTGGCAGGCAGGAAGACACTTGTGTCCCTCCTTTTGGCTACCAGAATGTGAACAGAAGGCCTCAGCCTTGTGCCAGCCACAGGCAGAACTTGTCTCTGGAAAAGTGATGTCACGTGCTGGTAATTTTTGGGCCACCTTACAGGAGAGGCTAGAACAAAGGCAATGATGACCAGGACCACACCATGCCTAGAATGACTTAACTGTTTTCCTCTGGCCCTCTACCTCAACCTTACCCTCACATGAGGACCCTGAAAATGGACTGGTCAGGAAAGGGCCACTGCCCAGTCTGTCCCTCTTCCCAGTGTGGTCACATTAAATAATTCTTCTTTTTGTACTTTTAACTATTACTCATTTGTTAAATTGGCCTTTTAAGAATGGGCAAATGGACCTGGTTTATTGGGGCTCTCAAGACCCAGGCTCTGACCCTTAATCTTGGCAACCTAGATGGGAGATAAGATGCATTTTGGGGTGTCTGCCACCTGCAACAAGCTGACCCTGGGTGTGTGTAAAGACAGGATGTCTCAAGCACCTGCTGTAATCTCTTTACTCCGGGGAATTTTTTTTTTTTTATCTCCCCACTTAAGCCGGCGTCAGCTGCTTTTTAAACCTCTATTTAGTGAAGCAGATAAACGAGGATTTGGACTTTGTTTTGAATTCTTGGGAAAGTGTGGCTAGTGGTGAGTTTCCTCTCCACCAGTGTGACTCAGGCTTTGCCTTCCTGTCTTTGGGAACTCAGTTGAGCTGTTGGGGTTCTTTTGTGGAACTCTTTGGCTATTGTGTCATTTATCAGACATTCCTTGCCAATTAGGAAGTTTTTTCCAAGCAAAGTTGTAATTCTGCTGAACTGTCTGGACATGTTCTGTGTGACAAGGGGAGTTTGAGCCTCCATGTCTGAGCCAAAAGTTCTGTAGACAGTTCATTTGAGACAGGAAAAAGAGGTGTTTGTGTGTAATGATAAAAAATATTAAGTCTTTCCTGCCTCTGTGACCATGACCCTTAGGGAGAGTTGTAGCTAACTAGTCCCTCACAAACTTAAGATTGTTTCTTACGACATCAATGGGGCAAAACCAATCTCTGCCACAGAGCTCCTGAAAATAACTGTTTTTAAAAAAATCCCTCTGGCCACTTCATTTCTTTGAACTCATTATGCACTGATAATTGGGATTACATTACTGCCTCAATTTGGGGGGCTTTGTAATCAGTGTTTAGGAGACAGTCAGTCATACATTTCAATGACTGCTTAAATTCTGGTATCCAGATTTAAGCATGTGAACATGCAACTTTATATCTACAATTAAAGCTGTTCATAATTTGCTGTGTTACCAACATAATTTACACTTACTTTGGAACCTAAGTCAAATGGTTTAAAGGAAGTGGAGATGTCTCTAAGACATCTTCCTGGATTCGAATACAAACCACTTCTCCACACACAGGTCTCTTCCCTTTGATTTACAAGTTACTTAGATTTGGAATTTCTACTCATGGGTTATTGTAGTTCAGAGAGGGGACAAAGAATGTATGCAGGACTGGCCTGTGTGTGTGAGAGAGAGAGAGAGAGATGGTACCACAGGAGTAATGCCGTCTAGAAATTCACACACTTAAGCAACAGCTTATGACGACAAACTTCTTTAGGAAGGTTTCATCTCTATGTAATTTGTGCTGTGCCACCTTCAAGCAATAGCTGAGGCCATACAATGCAGAGGCATCAATGAGTTCACTTCATATAACTAGCCTGACACATCTCTACTTAAGTGTTTCTGATTACCGGTTAAATACAGAATTTTAATTCATACCTTAACAATGAAGAGTCACACAATGAAGTCAACACATGCACCTAGAACGTCAGTCTAAGCTTTTCTTCATGCACACCTGAGTCAGGACACGGTGTAACCAAGAGACACTGGGGAGCTGTTAAAGTCATTTTACAGGTGTTGGACTTCTCACACACTGAAATCAGCACATAGGCATGGTAAAGTCAGAGTGCTTGCATTTATTCTTTATCTAGCTTTTAAAATACTGATACTATAGTTGAGTATTAAAACAAAAACAATAGCCAAATGGCAAGTATATTATGATGATAATCCTACATGCTGCGTATAAAATGCCAGCAGTGAGTGTTATTCACTGGCCCCAATGAGAGATTGATACAGAATGCCACCACGGGGGTGATGCTCGCTGTCCTTACACTCTTCTCCATTGTAGTGGCATTGGCTTTGATTTGGATCAAAGTCCTCAAACTACCTAAAGGATTCCACCAGTCCCTTTATATCCTTCATCTCAGAAAGGAGTTTTTCCAGCAAAGAGAATTTATCAGGAGAGAGAAAGCCATTTTCAGTGACATCCTTTTTCACATGGTCAACAGTACACTGGCATGTCTTCACTTAGGACTTCAAATCTCCACGCTCGACCATGTGACCTGGAAGGGCGATGATGCCAACGGTTCACCTGTCAAGAATGGGTACTGGCTTTGGAGGCCACACAATGCTTCAATCAGCTCTAAGTCCACACATATGTAAAGTTCTTCTCCTTGAGTAAAAAAGGCATGGCCCTTCCTGGCTGCAGCCCCGGTTTTTGATCTCTCTCACCATGGATGCCATCTTCTGGCTGTCTTTCACGCTTTGTCAATAGGAACTTCTAAAAGCTGCTTTCAGAGCTCCTTTCTTCTACTGCGTCATTTATGCATGTCTTCAGAACTGATCCATTCCCCATGACACAGTCTGACTTCCCTCTGCCACTCCGGGTCCTATCTGATGAGTCCTTGTGGGCATGCCAGTACCTCGGCAGCTGGGAAGCATTCTACCTGCTCTTCCTTTCTCACCACCAAGGCCTTCACATCCAGCACAAGTCACATTCCTTCCCAGAGCCAGCCAGCTTCCTTCCTGCACCATTACACAAGTCCTTCAAGGTTACTGAGAGCTTATGCACACCTCTTGACCTCTCTTCCCCTTTGCATCCTTCTTCCTCCTCCAAAGAACATACTGAAGATGTCCATGGGGAGCTGAAACCACCATCTGCTCCACCCTCCTGATCACTCCTTTGTCATATTTTTTCTTTGTTGTCCCCCCCCCCTTTTTTTTTTTTGGAAGCAGAGAGTATTATAAATCTGTTTAGACTTTTATCCTTCATTTGGATTCTTATCAGGGTAGTGGTACTTCAAGACCCTTTTCAATTCTGAATGCAGTGAGTCTGACCCCCAAAACATCATAAGAAGTGGTCTCTTTAACCATTTCCTACAGCTGGTGGGTGGGCTGGCTAAAAGAGAACAGAACCAGGCATGTAGCTCAGCTCAGCCAGCCCCTGCTCCTCTGCATCTCAGCTCATGGGAGGGAGCCAGCACGAGTCAGCCTTCAGAAGTGCTTTCTTAGGAGATGGAACCCTGGAGGGGATGCTCATTAGGAGAGAGCTGCCATAAACACATGATGGGAGACCTGAAGGAAAGCCTTCAAATTCCAGGACAAAAGGGCCTTCTGACCCTGCAGGTTTTCAGGGCTAGAAGTTCCGTACCACATGACGTAGCCTGGCCTATCCTATGTGCCAAGGGCCACAGAGACAGGCACTAGGTAAGACTGTAAACTTATCTTGCAGTTGCAAGGGGGAGGAGATGGCTCATTTTTCCCATTGAGGCCTGAGTGCTCTGTCACAGAGGCACCTGTTAAGTCCTTGTCCTGAATGACAGACTGAAGGAGTGTGGCCTAATTCTCTCAGAGTGACCACCTGGTCACTTAAAGCAGTAGGTCCCAGATTGTGATGGTTGGTTTTAATGTCAACTTGCCACAAATTAGAGTCACCAGGTAGCTTAGTCAGTGTTCTATTGCTGTGAAGAGATACCATGACCAAAGCAACTCTTATAAATGGAAGCATTTAACTGGGGCTGGCTTACAGTTTCAGAAGTTTAGTCCATTATCAGCACGGCAGGAAGCATGGTGCTGGAGAAGGAGCCGAGAGTGCTACATTCAGATCCCCAGGCAGCAGGAAAAGACAGAGCCATTGGGCAAGCTTGGGCTTCTGAAATCCCAAAGCCCACACCCAGTGACACACTTACTCCAACAAAGCCACACCTACTCCAACAAGGCCACACCTCCTAATCCCTCTCAAGTAGTGCCACTCCCTAATGACCAAGTTATTCAAATATATGAGCCTTTAGGGACCATTCCTATTCAAACCATCATGCCTAGGCAGGGGGCCTCCACTGAGGAATTGTCCTGATTGCTTTGGTCATGTGGGAAGATCCTCCCAAGCTAGGGCAGCACCTTCCATTAGCAGTGGGGATAAAAAGGGCCATCAAATGGAGAATGACTTGCCTTTTGCTCACCTGACCTCCCTCTCTCCACAGAGTTGATTTACCCTGTTACCACTGATTATGATTCCTTCACTGCTATCAGAGCCAGTGTTTCCAGGCTTCTGTCATTGACTACAGACCAGCAGCAGCTCTCCAGGAACCTTTCAGGTTTTCTGTGCTAGAATGGAAGAGGCAAGGTGCTCAGCCTCATGAACTAACCAACTACCAGGCTATCAACCTCTCCAATGTGAGACTACCACTGTGGGACTCCTCCAACTGCCAGGGTATCTGGCCTCAAGAACCCAGAAACGACTAGGTTCTCAGCCTCCAAGGTGTGAGACAGCTGTTGCTACTAGCTGTTGTCATTAAATGTAAGCTAAAATTATTTAATTAATTCATCCTATCAGTTCTGTTCTCTAAAGAATCCAGACAGATATACAGATCTACCCTGTATGAGTATGTGTATAAATGAATGTGGGTGTCTAGGGGAGCCTTTGTTTTTCTATTTCAGTTTGTCTTCCTTTCAAGAGGAAGCAGTGATGCAAAAATTTGGAAACTTTGAATTTTAGACTAAAAAGAATGATAAACTTTGCTTCATGTGTAAAATGTTAACCACTTGAAGTATTAATTATGAGTGTCTTTGCTGAAGTAATGTTGGTGCTTGACACTTTCAAATATTCTGGAAAATGAGACAGGAAGAAAAAATTATTTTGTTAGATTATTGCTATGGTTTTCTTTTTAAGAATATTGTTAATATAAAAGTGATAAATATGAAGTTTTCATATAACATAAAAATGATGGATATGTATGTTTATAAAAAAATTGTTACATTTCCTTTTTTTTTTTTTGGTTTTTCGAGACAGGGTTTCTCTGTGTAGCATTGCACCTTTCCTGGAACTCACTTGGTAGCCCAGGCTGGCCTCGAACTCACAGAGATCCACCTGCCTCTTCCTCCTGAGTACTGGGATTAAAGGCGTGCGCCACTACCGCCTGGCTTACATTCCTTTTTACAATAGAAATTACAGAAGAAAATATCCCTACAAACAATAGCTTTGAGGGTTCATGCTAGCTTGCTCTCTATATAAAACAGATAAAGGCTACTCCCTTCAAGTTTTACCAAAAGGAGATAAACTAAGACCTTACTTAGTTAAGTAAAATATGCTTTTACTAAATGGTCAGAAAAATATCTAAATTGTTTTTTGCTAGCAGACTTGAAAGGTAAAATTTATTTAGGATTTCTGGGCATTGATCCATATGAAATACATATATATTTTGCCAATGTTGAAATGAGTTAATTTTGTTATTGGGATAATTACTAGTAGATAGCACATTTCATTATAAATAATGTTATAGGATTTAAAATTGGATATCATAATATTTAAATGTGTTACCAGGAACCAGAGTTTCCTTTGAAGGTTCTTAGCTCACTGATAGGAGATTTGGAAATGGACCCAGAAGGAAGCTCAAAGACTGTTTTGTTGAAATTTGGGAGAAGGGGAACATCACGCTCAATGGTAGACACCTATGGGTCACACATGGAGGGAGCAGGCTCATCAGAGAGAGCGAGAATGCTCCCTGTCAGCACCCAAGAGACAGAAAGGGGAGAAGTCTGTTCTTTTTACCTAGAGCTCAAAACTAGAAAGGCAGCTGAGGCTGGCAGTGAGGACCTGGGGGCAACTGCAGAAAGGGGACGAGACTACTTCAGCCAATGGAACACTGTGGGATAGGAAATGGAGCTGTCAGTGAGACCTGTCTCTCCCGGGAACTCAGAGCACTGGAGAGAAGAGTGGGCTCACAGTGTATACAATGTATGCAAAGGATGGGTTCACATTGTATACAATGTATGCAAAGGATGGGTTCACACTGTATACAATGTATGCAAAGGATGGGTTCACATTGTACACAATGTATGCAAAGGATGGGTTCACACTGTATACAATGTATGCAAAGGATGGGTTCACACTGTGTACAATGTATGCAAAGAATGGGTTCACACTGTATACAATGTATGCAAAGGATGGGTTCACACTGTGTACAATGTATGCAAAGGATGGGTTCACACTGTATACAATGTATGCAAAGGATGGGTTCACACTGTGTACAATGTATGCAAAGGATGGGTTCACACTGTGTACAATGTATGCAAAGGATGGGTTCACACTGTATACATTGTATGCAAAGGATGGGTTCACACTGTATACAATGTATGCAAAGGATGGGTTCACACTGTATACAATGTATGCAAAGGTTGGATTCACACTGTATACAATGTATGCAAAGGTTGGGTTCACACTGTATACAATGTATGCAAAGGTTCACTTTACACTGTATATAATGTATGAAAAGGTTCAGTTTACACCGTATACAATGTATGCAAAGGAAAGGTTTTGCCATCCTGGTGGGCAGGACACCTTTTTATATGTTTATTTTTTATTTACTCTCTAATTTTTAGTCTGTTCTGTTATAGAAGGGGTTCATCTTCAAGCCCCTAAGCCTATTAATATTTGTCTCCTGAATGTACATTGTAAAATAATCAAGATACAACCAGTATCTTATTTTCAAAAGGCCCAGAGTCTCATTTACCAGACTAATGAACATAATATTATTCATGTTTGTAAGAAGAACGTTCTGAGGATAGATGCAATACATTATGTAACGGTTAGATCCCAGACCCTCTAGCTGCCTCTCTCCCAGAAATTAGGCACTGCCGCCCACGGTCTGTGCCTTAGGACAAAGGAGGACAGGAACTTGCTGTAACTCAAGAAAAACAGCCCCAGCATCCTCTCTGCTGCCAAGGACAAAGGCAACTTTTAAACTATGGCCCCACCTAGTGCTTGCCTCCCTGCCAAGAGTCACACAGGCTGGACCACATGGTATAAAGGCTGCCCACCCTCTCCGGAAACCTGTAAAAGTCAGAAAGCCCCTTTATGCTCTGGTTTTGAAGGCTCCAAAGTGGCTGCCTATGGCCATGACGTTCTACCTCTCCTGACATTTGGGGATTTGAAGGCTGTCTCCCCGAGGACCCCTGTCCGCTATACATGATGTCTCTCCTAATGTAAGTCCTCTTAGGATTTTGAAGGAAAGGCTCTCTCTCCCTTTAAGGCCCCCTCATGGTACTGCAGGCACGATGCTTTCCCTCTCTCCTAATGCTCGCCCACGTTAAAGCCCTCATTGCTACCATGTTCATGAGTCTCTCTCCTAACAAAGCTCTCCTGAGGGTAACCCCACATCTGGTCCTTCTCATAAACCTGCTTCTGAACTTATGACTGACTGGCAGACACAATGTGCTAAAAACTCTACTTTGAGTTTGGTTCACTTCCTTGGTTTTCTGCACATGTTACTGTTACCAACAGCATGTGACAGTTTTCAGCACCCTGAATCTATTTGGGAGCTTACTTTTCCTGCCTTCTCAGCGGTTGACAGGGGTTAGCCCATCTCCCCTAGTGTAACAACACCAGGAGCCAGTGCTCCTCTCTCCAGCCTCACCGGGACAGTTCAGTTCTTCCACCTGCCATTGTTCCAGCGGTTTTACTCCCGTGGCAGTCCGGAACTTGTCTGTTTAAACACTTGGCCCTCCTCCAGTCTGTGCTGACAGTTTCATATGTTTGAAGCGGTGCGCTCTCCTGCTGTGTTCTGGGTACTTGTTGGATATTGGAGAGGCTGTGTGTAGACCCTCACTAGAAAGGGATTAGCATTTTTAAAGGACAAAAATATTTCAGAAAAGACTGTTAGCTTCATTATCCTGTGTCTTTTCTTTTGATTTTTAAAAACTCTGCAGCTTAGCTTTTTGTCAGTCTTTTAGAAGGGGGCAACAGACTCCTCATCCCTTTTGCACCAGTATCCTTGAAAAGAAATGTCTCGGGTAACTAGGAACACCTTAGGGAAAGAAAGCCAGAACTTCCCCACAAAACCTGACTTTATACTGGCTATTTAAAGTCTTTAAAGTTGTTTATTATTATTATTATTATTATTATTATTATTATTATTATTAGTGTGTGTATGTGTGTATACAGACAACTTCTGAGAGTCATTTTTTTCCTCCTCCATGGTGAGTTCCAGGGATCAGACTCAGGTCATCAAGATGTCTTTTTCCTCCATAAAACATTTAGAATTTTGACCTATTAAATGATTTAGAAATATAACTGTGCTCTGGTCTTGGCTTCTCATTTCAAAGTGTTTATAATTTTGCAGATTCCAGTTCAGATTTCAAGGTAAATAATTAACTACTTTCTTAAGTTTCTATTTTGTCAAAATTATATAAATATTATCACTTAAGAATGTCACCTGATTCTTTTTTAATTTTGGTCTTTATATAAACCTTAAAATAAGCCAGGCAGTGGTGGCACATGCCTTTAATCCCAGCACTCAGGAGGCAGAGGCAGGTGAATCTCTGCAAGTTTGAGGCCAGCCTGGTTTATACAGTGAGTTCCAGGACACTCAGGACTACACAGAGAAACCCTGTCTCAAAAAACCTTAAAAAAAAAAAAAAAAAAAAAAAAAACTCTTAAAAGACTTATAAGTCTAAAACTAAAAATTCAAAATATAAGGGACACATGCTGAGAACACATTTAGAATTGTGGCTCTTCTTTCTTAGTTACCTACTATTTCTCAAACAGTTGGAGAGTCAGGAGGACGCTGGGAAGGGAGACTGATCAGCTGCTTTGCCCTTAAGATGTACAGCGGGTAGATGTGGGTGGTTGTTTCAGAAAATAACATATGTACATTGGACATTTGTCTACCTGAGACCTGGAAAGCTGTACGGTAGTCTGCAGTCATAAATACTTTCTCAAACTTTAAAACTTAAACATCATTTAGTTGATGCTGTTGAGTCTTCCTGTATTTTTTCAAATAACTTGGTCTGTTTTTACCTCAGGTATAGACCAAGGCTAAGAATACAAGAGAGAAACTGGTATCCACAACCTAATTATAAAAATCTAGGCCAAGTGCTGGTGGTGCACGCCTGTAATCCCAGCACTCGGGAGGCAGAGACAGGCGGATCTCTGTGAGTTCGAGGCTAGCCTGGTCTACAGAGCTAGTCCAGGACAGGCTCCAAAGCTACAGAGAAACACTGTCTTGAAAAACCAAAAAAAAAAAAAATCTAGTTTGCAAATTGATGAAATAAGATTCACCTATTTTCAAAAGTCTTAATATTCTAATATTAAGACACTAATATAAAATGATTTATGTATTTAATTGTGTCTAAAACAAGACTTTCTTCAGGATATTTTCTGCTTTTAGTGCCATTTTCACAACAGATCAAAAACCACAAGATTGTTGTTGTTGTTGTTGTTGTTGTTGTTATTGTTTTCAAGACAGGGTTTCTCTGTGCCATTTTGGTGCCTGTCCTGGATCTCACTCTATAGACCAGGCTGGCCTCGAACTCACAGAGATTTGTCTGGCTCTGCCTCCCGAGTGCTGAGATTAAAGGTGTGTGCCTACCACCACCACCACCACCACCACCACCACCACCACCACCACCACCACCACCCAGCAAACCACAAGATTTTATGTTTTATTAAAATCATTCATGTTTTCTGATATTTATGTTTCAGGCTTTTGGCTACTTATGAAATTGCTTTAACAAACTCAAAGTTCATATAAGCATCTCTGTTAGATTAATAACTGCTTTGCAAGCAATTATCTTAACATAATACCTAGGCTGGAAAGACAGTTCAATGGGTAAAGGCGCGTCAGCCAACCTGAGTTCAATCCCTGGGATTGACATGGTGGAAGGAGAGAACCAATTCTTGAAAAGTGTCCTCTGACCTCCACATATACTTTGTGTGTGTGCACGCACACACACACTGACACACATGTGCCATGGCACATGTATACATGCATACACACAAATAAACAATCAGGACAAATCTTAGCAACTGGGGACAGCAAAGGACAGACCACCAGACAGTTCATCAATTGTGTCTTCAGGGAATATTGTTCAGAGACACAGGAGAAGTTGTCAGAATGGCAATGACATCATATTGGGATCGTAGTACCTGCCTGTGACCCCAGTACTTGGGAACCTGGCCCCAGCTGAACTTCTGGGAATCCAGTGAAGACAGCCCTGCTGCCCCATTGAGTCTGCACCCCAAGAAGACCAGAATGTGAAAAAAGTGGACCTGGGCAAGCCAAGGTAGAGTGCTGTCAACAGGCCCTCATCCTGCCCTGCCAGCACACACTTTTTCTCAGGTATAAGGGGATTTCTTTTAGTTGACAGATTTTTAAACCCACGTAAAAGTAGGAAGAACCAACCTCCAAGTACTGGCATCAAAATCCCAGATCATTTTGTATTTGTTGACATCATGGAGTCCAGAACATGTCCTCACTCCTCCTTCATCATTGCATTTCATAATAAGGGCACTTCCTATATCTCCAACAATTCATTATCACAAAGAACATTTTGAGCAGTAAAATTGGCATAGGGACTGTTCAGGAATGGAATGAAGGAGTCAAAGATGTACCGGCCCCTAGGAAGGACAAGAGGAGCCCAAGAACTTTGTTGTAGGTGGGTTGAGTCAAGTGGGAGAAATGAGGCCAAAACTCAGAACACAAGACAAAGACCCACCCTGGGTGGCTTGTGCTGTGGCTGCTCCCAGGAATGGCCCTGTGGCTGCGACCCGCTGGGATACGTGTCCATGAGAAGAATCCTAAAGATCCTGAAAGCACAGGGTGATCCAAGCAGGCAGAAGGCAGGGGTTGCTCACCTGTGGCCTGGCCAAGGGGCTGTGGACAGGAGGAAATAAGCCACCTGCAACGCTCTGACCTGAGCTAGATCTGCCACGATGCTGAGAAAGGAGAAACATCCACAAAACTGTGAGCCACAAGAAACATTTGGAATAGTGGCCTGGTCCATGCCTGCCCAACAGCCATGGTCACCACTCACCATTGCCAGCCTGCCACCAACCTCAGGGCTGAGTTGCTGGCCCTGCTTCAACCTAGTCCCCACCCCACATGCTCCAAGTATATTCTCCTGTAGGAGAGCATGATCAAGGAGACCATTAAGACAGGATGGGTCCTTGGTGGCCCTCAGGGCTCATACTTTGGAAGCAGGTCAGAAATTCCCAATGAGCTGGTTGCTGGTTGCTGGTTGCTGAATGGCCATGACGATAAAGCCTGCTCATTACCCTCACAGAGACAGTCCTGGAAATGCTGACACTGTTTCATTGGCTATGTGAGGACCCAGGCCCTGGTCCATTAGGCTTAGCTTTCCTGCCCTTTTAAAGAACAGAAGGACATGAGTGTGGGCCTTATAACTGAATGGCTAGAGGGGACCATCTATACCAGCTGAGGACATGTCCTCTAGAGTGCCAAGCTGCCTCCTGTCCTGCACATTGTGTATGCTTTCAAGCCCAATACATCCTCAGGCACCCAATGTTTCCCAGGAGCAGTTCTGTTGTGGCAATCGGTAGCCACTGGGCATGCGCCCTTGGAGCTCAACAGTCAAGTTCATGCTGGGTCAAAGGGAAGAATCTGGAAACTACTCACAGCCACCAAAGCACTGGCCAGGCTCAGGCTCAGGTGCATATACATATACAGCTCAACCTCCTCCACACACAGCTAGGAAGCCATGTGCCAGATACTGGGTGTGACCTCTGCCCTCAAGAGGTCTCCTCTCTGTGGGGCACAGATTCTACATTCTAATGCTGGAGATGTCACTGTCCAGAACAAGTTACTGAGAGAAAGTCGTGGTGGGGAATTAGGGAGGGCAACCTTCACACTGAGACCTAAAAACAGGAGACTTTTTTGTTTTTCCAAGACAGGTTTTGGGGTTTTGGGGGGTTTGTTTGGTTGGTTGGTTGGTTGGTTGGTTGGTTGGTTGGTTGGTTGGTTTTGGTTTTCTCTGTAGCCCTGGTTGTCCCGGAACTTGCTCTGTAGACCAGACTGGCCTTGAACTCAGAGATCCGCCTGCCCCTGCCTGTTGGGATTAAAGGCACCACCACCTGCTGAGAAGGAGACTTCTTAAATGACAGAAGGGATTTGGGGGATAGAAAACTCAGGTGCAAAGGTCCTGGCGCAGCCTGCCCATCTCCTGTGCAGTGTCACGGCTCTGGCTGTGTGCCATGAGCCAAGCTCCTGCTGGAAGGCCTGTCTAAAGGCCACACCCCTGCTTGACGCTTCTTCCCCTCACCCCCAGTGTGGGCTATGGCGAGGAAAGGGGGTCATCTTAGCACACGGCCAGCTCCACTCTGCCTGCAGCTCTCCTCCTATCCGAATTCTTAACCCCTGTCTTTGTTCTCCTCCTGTAACCTCATGAGCATCTCCCAGCAATCTTGTCTTGCATGCTCCTATCAGAATGGCCTATTAAACTCGGCTTATAGCTTTGCTTTGCTTTCTTTCTATCTTCTCTCTCTCTCTCTCTCTCTCTCTCTCTCTCTCTCTCTCTCTCTCTCTCTCTCTCTCTCTCTCTGTCTTGTTTTTCAAGACAGGGTTTCTCTGTGTAGCCCTGGCTATCCTGGAACTCACTCTGTAGACCAGGCTGGCCTCAAACTCACAGAGGCCTGCCTCTGCCTCCCAAGAGCTGGGATCAAAGGCATGCGAGCCTGCACCACCATCTCTGGCTACTTGTAGCTTTTCAAGGTCATTATTAGCCCAAAGTTCCAAGCTCTTCCACAATCCTCCCACAAATCAGTTCCAAAGGCCTAAGGACCACACCGCCAGATTTATGACAGCAATTACCCCACTTCTCAGTACCAGTTTTCTGTATCAGTCCCTTTCTTCACTACTGGGATAAAATGCTTGACAAAGGTACTTCAAGGAAGAGCTTATTCTGGGCCTCAGTTTGAGGGCACAGTCCACTATGACAAGCAAGTCTTGATGGCAGGAGCTGGAGTCCCCTGGTCACATTGCACCCGTCAGGAAGCAGACAGATGTGAGTGCTTATGTTCCCTTTCTCTCTTTAATTAAGTTCAGGATCCCAGCCCATGGGATGATGCTGCCCGCACTCAGGATGGATCAACAAGAAACTCCCTCACAGACACCTTCACAGAGATGCCTGGAGGTTTGTTTTCTACGTCCCATCAAGTTGGCAGTCAAGATTCATCACCACAGTATGCTGCACTGGTGTTGCTGTGGGTTTATGGACTGGCAGAGTGGCGGCAGGGCCTCTTTGGCAGCAGGCTGGGAGCTCTTGGACCTCAAGATGCCCAAGCCCTGTGCAAATGTCCAGAAGTAGGATGAGCAGTTCTGGCCTCCTGCAGTGGACTCTGTCCAAGCCATGATCCCAACCTTCTGCAGTGACAAGCACATTTTTTTTTTTTTTTTTTTTTTTTTTGGTTTTTCGAGACAGGGTTTCTCTGTGTAGCTTTGCGCCTTTCCTGGAACTCACTTGGTAGCCCAGGCTGGCCTCGAACTCACAGAGATCCGCCTGGCTCTGCCTCCCGAGTGCTGGGATTAAAGGCGTGCGCCACCACCGCCCGGCGACAAGCACATTTTTAAAACAACCTCTCATTCTAGAATACTTTGAGATCTCTAAAATACACCAGAAACAGTGAGGACTACTACTCCCATGCCTCCGCTAGCTCCCTGCAACCACCACCTCACATAGACATAAGCCAGAGGTCACAACTACAGCAGAGGCATGCTGTCCAGACTCGGGCAAAAGCAGTACTCTTTGACTGGAGGTGAGGGTTCCTTAGCTTCGAGGTACAGCAGATTGGAGAAGCCTCATAGCTACCATGTCCACGTGCCCAACTACTGCCTGCACATCCACGGCACGCTCGCAGGACCACCTGGTGCCTATGTAGCCACCCCATGCTGTGGTCCTCCCCCTAGAGACAGCGCACTCCTCTGGGTGGGGGGTGCTGTGAGCATGGGGAGGTATGTACCCTGGCTGCCAGCCATGAGGAACAGAAAAAGTCAGCCTGTTCACAGAAACCCAATCTCCACACCACTTCACAGAGTGGTGTGACTGTCCCTGAAAGCCGTGTCTGACAGCTGGAGGCTGGCAGCCGCTGGGCACAGGAACTCACTCTCCTCACTGGGTACAGTCTAAATTCTACATATCATGTTCTGTGCTAGTTAGTAACCCCACTACCAACACACACACACACACACACACACACACACACACACACACACACACACCAAAATGTTTCAGAAGACAAGGATGCTCAAGGATGTCACCCTGGGGAGTGGGGGACACACAATGTAACAGAACAGCACGCTCTTTGCCTATTCACAGCCTGCTGCAGCTCAGGCTCCCTGGGGGATGATCTGGCATGGGTCTGCTGTACCACTCATCAAGTCAGGGCTAAGCAGCCCCATAATGCTTTGCAAATACACAGCTAGGACAGAGTTTGGAGGCCCCTGTGACCCTCAGATTGCAAAGCCACACTGAAGCAGTCTAAGTTAGAACACAGGGTCTCCATCCTTCAGAAACACAGTCCCCTCCCTGTAGCTGTCGCTGTCACACATCAATTCCATGTCTCCTGGGGACCCATCATAGGCCTGCCTATGGGGCCCATGAGTGGCATGAGGCAGCTCCCATGAGCACTGTTCACAGTAGTAAAAGTTGGAGCAAGTCAAACAGTGAGGGAATAAGGCAAGAATTAGAGGGCATCTTTGGGGCAGAATATTGACTGGGCAGCTGTGGAAAAGAACACGAGGCTCTACAGATACCGAGTGAACCCCAAAACCCACCGAGAGCCACAGGGCTGCTGGGGGCGGGGCGCATCACACCCAACACTCCAGCACACTCCAGGGTGTGTGCAGGAAAAGGCACAGAATGACACATGGGGCTGCCACATCAAGAGGGAGGTCTGAGCTGGGTGTAGCAGTGCACGCCTTTAATCCCAGCACTGGGAGGCAGAGGCAGGCGGATCACTGAGTTTGAGGCCAGCCTGGTCTACAGAGTGAGTTCCAGGACAGCCGGGACTACACAGAGAAAGCCTGTGTCAAAAATAAATAAATAAATGGTAGTTCTTTTTGTGCCCTGAGACACCTCATGCAGATGAAACCTAAGAAGGATCCCCAGGAAATGGCAACAGGGCACAGGGGGGAGATTCAAGGAGACACGCTCACCTATGCCTTATGGCACTGCTGGGAGTTCTATCACACACAGATATTGCCTGCTTTAAAACTCAAATGAGTTACTGTGGAAAGACTCAACACCACGAACTACTCCTGACAGTGACTGGCAGATGGCCACCTAAGGTGCCAGCAGCAGCTCCGGGAGCGGTATGTGAGGGCTGCCACATGTCTTTGTGCTCTCAGTCCTGCCAAGGGTACCAGTGAGGGTGAGCATGCTGTAGGGACAGCGGGTCCTGTCTCAGATCCTGTTGCTTTTGCTTCTCTGTGTTCTAACAACCAATCACCTGGAGGCGAGAGGTGTGGTACAAAGCCCTGGGCAGGAGGGGAGCAGGGCACCAGGCCCTTGTGCAGTGGGATGAGGGCGGGGTCGGAAGAGCGGCGGCGCACAACAGGCTTCTGAAGAACATGGCGGCAGGCGCCCCAACACAGCTGGGTCCAGTGGCACCTGGCTAGTACCTGGGGACTGCTGGGGACTGCTGGGGACCTTCTACCACTGCAACATGGGAGGACTGAGGAGGGGAGGGAGCCTGGGTGACCCAGGAAGACTGCCAGCAAGGAGACAGAGAGGACAAAATATCCTGGGAGTTCACTAAAAGCTGGGCGTTCTCGGATGTGAAACAGGCCCCTGTGTGGAAGCTCTGGCTGACAAGTGACCTCATTTGCTGCTCAGACTTCTTGTCCTTTTTATCTGTTAACAATGAATTTACCCCAAAGGGCTACATTAATCACTCCAGATACCTTGTCTCCACGCTCTGCCATTGTAGGAACACTGCTTCTATAACTAAAACACACTTGCTGTCTGCAGGGGCCTTAGCCTAACCTAGGTGCCCAAAGAGTCACCCCAGGCCAGGCAACTGAGAGGCCCCCCATCAGCAGCACGCAGTCACGATGGGCCTGTTTCTCTCATGCAAACGTGGGTGACCCACAATTAACGAGGGACAAAGCCATGCCGTCATTCTTTCTTTCTAAATATCCTGCTGCCATTTTGACATGGAGACCAAGGTCTAAAATTAGCTTCTCACACCTCATTTTCCAAGCTCCAGTGGAAGAGGTGTAAATCCACCTGAGAACATTGTCTTCTGAACAGAGAACAGGCTGCTCCCCCAGCAGCCTCGCCGCTCAAGCAGGAGCCACAGCTGGGGGGAATCTGCTTTGGTGGGCCTAGGGCGACCTGGAAGTCTCTGGCTGGAGCAGCCCAGCACCTCCCTTACCTCCCAGAATCCCCTGCTACAACCCTCCCTCTAGGGAAACACTTGAGTGTTAAGAACACCTGTCCAGTAGGGATTCAGAAGGCGTTTACATGCTGTATCCTTTGCTGACCTAGTACCCAAGGCCAGAAAGGAGCTAATGTTACTGCCTCCCAGTCCAGGAACAAAGTCAGATGAAAGGACAAAAAAACAGGTGCAGGACAGGACCCCTGACAGCCCAGAAAAGTAGACCCAGCTACCCCTTCTACCTGTCACCAGGCCAGCAGGTAGGAATACAACATGCCCTTAAGGTGGCCGTCCTAGGCTAGGCTGTGGACATATAAGACATAGCACATCGGGACTCCCTGTCTGCTCACCTGTCTGTGACGCTCCCCGCTTCCTTAGGAAGGCTCTGAGGACTCGAGGGACTGAAGAAGGAAGGGGACACTCATGGGCACCCATCAACAACCACATGGGTTCCCTGGTGGGCCGCTGGTCCCTTTGTCTCAGAGAAATCCCTCAGATGAAATTACAGGCCAGCCCCTGACTCTGGGACACCTGTGTCCTTTCAGCACACTGAAGAACCTCATATCTACCTGACTCCAGTACCAGACTGACCCAGACACCTCCCAGCTTCCCATGTATGGCCATCTCCCTCAAGAGCCACTTACAGAGACATCAGGTCACTCACACAATCATTTGAGGCCCCAGGTTCTTTCAAATGATGCCAGAGAGTCCAGCAATATCCAGTTAACTCTCTTTGGTTCCCCTGACATCTGTTGCCATCTTGGAAGACCCGGCTTCTGTCTATGACTGCATCTGGAGTAAGCACTCATCCCTCCCTCCCACCTAGCACATGCCCAGGCAGCAGGTGAGGAACGCCAGAGTGAGTCTCAAAGCTTGTTTGAGTGTGGGCTTTGGATCTGTAGCCTGGCCCATAAGCAGGAGCTGGCCTGGAGGAGTCAGGCAGAAACCACCAGAGCAGGGTCTTGTAGAGAGGACCTTGAGGCATCCTCAGCCTGGCCTCAGTTCTCCCCTGTATCTACACTCTTTCTCTCCAAAGTACCTCCCAGGGAGGTTAGGTGAAGGGGGCATCGAGCATGAGAGACTTGGGCCTGCCCTCTGGAGCCAGAGGCTGTGAAGTCAGACCCTCTATCCTTCGGCAAACAGGACATTGTTGACAGTCCACAATGGTGCAACAGAAGTCAACACACCACTGTTGACGAATTTTCCAACCACATCCTGCTGCAGGGCAAATGGTCAGCTTCAGAGGCATCAATACTACGTTTTAAGCACACTCCACCTCTACTGGCAGGGTGGAGCAGCCTGCTTCCCCGGCCTCTGGCCACGTTTAAAGTCAGCAGACATGTGCTCTAAGTCTTGTGGGCCTTCCATCAAAGAACTCTCGAACTGTAGAGTTTCTCCAGTAATAGCCAGTGGGGTTTCACCAGATTTTTAAAAATCCATACAACACAGGGTGAAAATCCAGGGAGGAAGGACACAAACTTTGTACATGTTCACAGGTGCATGCACCCACCCTCAGGCACACCCTCTCTGAGAGCAAATGATGCACACGCAGGAGCCACAAATGGCAAGTTAGGATCACTTCTAGGCCCCAGGATAAGGAAAAAGATCAAAAGGTTCAGAGGCAAATGGACCTGTGCAGAGCACAGGCTCCCCAAAGCATGGCCAGGCCCTGATCAGTATCACTTCCCGAAAACTTAGAGGAAGCCAATGAAACTCAGCACAGCCCTTGAGATTGGCCCACTGCCCAAGAGAAAGGCTTGGTGCAGGTGCCCAAGGCATCAGACACTCTGGCCATGCTGGAGCTGCTAAGGGCCAATCCCCACTCCTGTTGGGGTCCTGTGGACCTCTAAACACTTGCAGGGGCTCTGAAACATCCCCTCTCTTCCAACAGAGGCCAGATGAGCCACACAGCAGGGGGAGTTGAGACAGTGAGGGACACACTTGGGTTGGCTGGAAAGACCTCTACAGCAGGCACTCTGCGGCTCATGGAGAACCAGATGCACAGAGACAGTTCAGTAGCACTGTGGCAATATCACAGCTTCTCATATTCAGCTGAAGAGCAGGATGGGGAGAGAGCAAGATCACAGATCCTGAAGAGCCCAGGGGCTCAAGCCCTCCCCTACCTCCCCTGACCCCTTTCCTTCCATACTTCTACCCTTGCAGACCCAGCAGCCCTTCCCTGACCTCTCAATAGACCAGGCTACCTGCCCAGCTATATCCCACCTAAGACACAGCCACCAAGAGCCATGCTGCTTCCCCAGCGTCCCTGAGTGGCTCAAGCACAAGCCCAACCAGTTGTCTTGCACTGGGCTCTGAAGCTTTTGTTTCCTGGTCCCTCCGCCCAAAGTGAGGGGCTTACAAAAGCACACGGGGCTGGAGAGATGGCTCAGCAGTTAGGAGCACTGGCTGCTCTTACAGAGGTCCCAGGTTCAATTCCCAGCAACCACATGGTGGTTCACAACCATTCATAATGAGATCTGGTGCCCTCTTCTGGCCTGCAAGCATGCATGTAGGCAGAACATGGTATACATACATACATACATACATACATACATACATACATACATACATAAATAGATCACACACATTAAACAGGAGGGGAACGGAAATGAGACATGGAAGATGAAATGTTGGTGCCCATGGAGCTATGCAAGAGGCTGACCAGACAGCTGGCAACCTCACAGGCCAAAAGGCTCCCATTGCTAGGAACTCAGTGGCCATGGAGGCCACTCAGCAGACTCCCAGGATACGCTAGCTTCCCGTCCACTTCTAACATCCACAACTCCTACCAAAACAGTGTTGTCCATGGGGAAAAGTCCAGGAAATGGGCACTGGATGAGCAAAACCGCGAGCCAGACTCAGACTGCATCGACAGTCCCAGCTACACAGAATGCAGAAGGCCAGCTCTGGGACATAGCAAGACTGCCTAAAACAAAAGTAAGACAACCAGAGAACGTCAGCGAGAGCAAAGGATGGACACAAGTCTTCACAGAGCCAGTAGGGGACAGGCCAGGGCTTCAAGCAGCAACGGGTGACACATCTGCTCCCTGGCAGAGGCAAGTATTTCCCGAGGCCTGGGCAGCTGAGAAACAGCCCTGCTCCTCCAGGGGCTTTGCAGGGAAAATGGTACCCCAGATGACCAGAGAAAGCCAAAAACCAGCCAAGGGGCAGCCAGGTCAGCTAAGCAACAGAGATGCAACAGTACCTGGCGGGCTGGCCTGGACCCAGAGGCCCGAATGATTGACAGACACTGTGGTCAGCTGGGAAACAGAGCAAAGGTGCTGTGGAGGCAAGAGCAAGGGAATGAACTGGTACCCAGGCAGACAAAAGGAGAAGTGACTTCTTGCATCCTTCACACAACAGCATAAATCACACCTCAAAGACCGCTATCTCTGTGTCTTGCCCTTGGCACAAATAATCTGATTTTTAACACCAAACAAACACCCAGGTAGAGTCATCTGAGGAAGAACTGAGGCCCTGAAAGGGCAAAGAACTTGCCCAACTATACACAGAAAATCAGCAGCAGATGCTGTTCCAAATGCCTGCCCAGTCTACGAGAGCCCACAGCCCTACATGCTACTACTCGGGGCCCAGAAGCCTGGGAGGAAGATCAGAAAGAAAAGGCCACAGAACCCACAGTGGAAGGAGTCCGGAAGCAAGTCAACACAAATGTCAGCACTGGTAACCAAGTGGCCCACGAGGAAAAGTGCCGTGCCACAGATCCAAAGGGCAGTACGGTGACCAGCAAAGGGCTCTCACTGTGCCTACGGCTCTCCATTCAACCAGTCTCGTGCTGACCCTGCTCCCCCTGCGCCCTGGTCCCACCTCAATAATGAGTGCAAGGCAGCAGCTGGCTCCTCCACCCACTACATCATGCAGCTCCACCTGGCCCTGCTCTTACCTGCACACTCCATAACTGCCTTCCAACCGAGCCTGGCATGTGTGAGATGTGACAAGGGAGTACTCAGACCTCTTCAGCACCATTTTGTCCATGTTCTCCCCCACTTTCCTGCCCTTCCTCTGAACCCTAATTTGCTCTTATTTGCTCCCAGGGCCCAGGGGATCCCACAGGATCATTAGGACCCAGGTACCCCCCAGTCACCAAACCTTTACTAGGCACCAGTACGACAGGACAAATGATACTCACAGTTGCTCCTGCCAAGCTGGGGCCTGCCCAGCACTGTCTTGGGTACTCGCCTCAGGGTATTTCTTTAGCTTTCACCACAGGCCAGACAGGGTGTTGTGTGACAGTTTCCTCCAAGATTAAAACCTTCCATCTTGGAGGGACAGCCCTTCACTCCTTAAGACGGGGAGGTGAAACAATGGGATATTTTAAGACGGGTTGTTTACAGGGAGCTAAAACAGCAAGGTGTTCCAAGGGGAGGTGAAGCATTCCACCCTGTGGGGAAGCTCCTTAAGCCCAGGAAGTCCCTCAAACTGACCAGCTTTGCTAGGCCACTCCCTCCCCAAGTGTATCTATGTAAGGATTGCTAAGAGACACCCCCAGACAAGCTGGGGGCTTTAGAAGAGGCTCAGACCAGCAGAGCTGCCTGGAAAAGCCAGGACAAGCTGAACCGCCTAGAAGAAGAGCGCCTAGCCAGGCTGCCTGGAAACACTCAGACCAGCTGAGCCGCCTGGAAAGGAGCTCTCCACCTGCTGAGCCGCCCACGGGCTGCTCAGTGTGCTCCAGGCTCCCAGCTTTCGTGAGCTGTCTCCCATGCTGCGGTGGGCTTTGGTGATGAAGCTGTCTTTGAGTTATTTCTGCTCCTATAAGTAACCCTTCACCCATATTCCTATAAGCAACCCCAAGAGAACGTATTGGTTTACCAAGTTGGGCTTTCGTGGTACCAGTCCCGGAGAACACTCACATGGTACTCTGACCTGTCATCAGTTCCCTATCTAGTGTGAGTAGATATCTATTCATGCCTCCCCAGGAATAACATCCCACAATACAGGGGTGGGGGAGAGCTTCCGCTGATGCCGTTTCACAGGTTAGGAAACGAAGGCACAGCTCCCAGGCTCAGGCCTTGTGGCAGCTACTTAGCAAACAACACCCAAGACCCATGATTGGGTTCGGGGGTGGGGAAGGGGGTGCTCAGTGAGCACACTCTACAGAAGCCTGAGTGGACCCTACAGACAAGAGGATGGGCCAGTTCTCTAAAAACCAGAGAGCTGCCAACCGTGAGAGAGAGACAGGAGGCAGGAAAAGACAGCCCACCATAGCAGGTCGGGCAGCCTTCTCCCCAAGACCTTCCTTGTCTTGTAGCAACATGCCAGGCTGCTACCCCGACCCGCTACTTACAGAAGAGAAAAACCAGGGCTCCGAGAAGCCAGGAATCCTGCCCAGGCCCAAGTACTAAGAAATAGAAGGGGAGGGGAATGATGGGTCTGAGTGTGCTCAGAGGCCCAGGGAATGGGAAGACATGACTGCACATGACAAGCTCCTGAGGATGGCCAGGAAAGGTGGCAGGCTGGAGGATACGGAAATGTCGCTTCCACGTGACTGCCTCACGAGGCTGGCCCATGTGAAGCCCTGCCCACAGGAAGACCTACATGTACTCAAAACATTGACACAGGGCAAGCACACACCAGCTCAGAAATAAGACCGTGGAGAAATCCCCGAAGGGCTGCAGGGCACGTGTGGCCCCACCCAGGCTCTAACAGGCACTGATGACAGCAGGGCCTAGGATTCGGCAGATCTGGGCCGGCCAGGCCATGCTGCCACCCCAGGCTAGGTCTCCGTCCTTCTTCAACACAGCACAGCATCTCAGCTCGCACCACACCGTGGCTGTGGGTGCACACAAGGGCAGGTGGAGGAAAGCACACGAGCAGGCAGGCCCTGGTCTGTACTGGGGGCTATGCGACTCAGGCCTGTAAAGAACCTCTCTGACCCTCAGTGGTTATTTCTGTAAAATCCGACGTCCAGTCCTCAGTGGCCTAGTAGAATGGGCTCGGGGCGCAGTGTGGCGGCCAATCTTGGTTATCACACTGACTGCATCTGGAATCAACTAGAACATAAGCTACTGGCACTCCTGTGGTAGAATATTATTTTAAGATGTGTTACGTTTGTTTGTGCTGTGGAACATTTGTTTAATGATGCAAAGATGGGTTGCATTCTTTTATGCTGCATTTGTTTAACTCTGTGAAGCTGTGTTACTTTGCCTGTCTAAAATACCTGATGGTCTAATAAAGAACTGAATGGTCAACAGCAAGGCAGGAGAAAGGATAGACGGGGCTGGCAGGCAGAGAGAATAAATAGGAGGAGAAATCTGGGAGGAAAAGAGAAAGAACAAGAGAGCAAGGAGAGAAGGATGTCAGGGGCCAGCCACCCAGCCACCCAGCTGCACAGCCAGAGAGTAAGTAAAAGTAAGGTACACAGAAGTAAGAAAAGAACGGATTAAGAAAATGTGGTACATATACACGATGGAGTACTACGCAGTAGAGAAAAACAGTGACAGCATGAAATTTGCAGGCAAATGGGTAGAACTAGAAAATATTATCCTGAGTGAGGTAACCCAAACCCAGAAGGACAAACATGGTATGTACTCACTCATAAATGGATACTAGATGTAAAGCAAAGAACAATCAGACTGCAACCCATAGAACCAGGGAGGCTACACAGCAGGGGGGACCCTAGGATGACTGTGGTTTATAATAAGTTTTGGTTTTACTCAATCACTGGGCAAGCCTCAGTGAAACATTTCACTATTAGGATAAGAATTTGTACTGTATGAAGCTGTTAATAGAAAAAAAAAATAAATGAAAATTTAAAAAAAAGATATACAGAAGTAAGAAAAGGAGAAAAAGCCCCGAGGCAAAAGGTAGGTGGGTTAAGTTAAGAAAAGCTGGCAAGAACCAAATCAAGCTAAGGTCGGACATTTATAATTAAGAATAAACCTCTGCATGTGGTTTATTTGGGAGCTGGGTGGTGGGCCCCCTAAAAGAGCAAAACAACCAACAACACACTCCTGTGAGGGATCTTCCTGATGGGATTACTGCGGCAGGAAGACACACCCTGTACGTGAGGTACTCCTTCCGGTGGCAGCCACGTAACAGGACGTGGGGGAAGGAAGCTTGCTTCTTGCATGCTTGTCCTCACTGCCACTGGCCAGCTCACCTAGCCTCTTGCTGCAGCATTGGTTCACTAATAACAGAACCAACTTAATGAGGATTCCAACACAGACTTAAGACCAGCAGCTCCCAAGAATCCCCAGGCCTCCAACACCTATTGGGCCTGATGAGACATCCAGCCTTGTGGACTGAACTACCAGATTCTTGGCCTCTCCAGTGTGAGGCAGTTATTGTTTGACCACCTGGATCACATCCTGTAAGTCAGTCTAATTAATCCCTTAAATAGGGCTGGAGAGGTGGCTCAGAGGTTAAGAGCACTGCTTGCTCTTCCAAAGGTCCTGAGTTCAATTCCCAGCAACCACATGGTGGCTCACAACCATCTGTAATGAGATCTGGCACCCTCTTCTGGCCTGCAGAGATAAGTGCAGACAGAACATTGTATACATAATAAATAAATAAATCTTAAAAAAAAAATCCCTTAAACATATATAGTCATTCTATCAGTTTTGCCCTTTGAGACTATGCCAGGGACACAAAGGGGGCCATTATGGTGATTGTAATTATCATGAGAGCGCTGTGGTTATGGAGCACTGAGGAAGCCACTGACACCATCCCCCATTGTCAACACAAGAGTCACTAAAAAGAAGGAACCTCAACTGAGGAGTTGCCTCCATCAGACTGGCCCGTGGGAATGTCTGTGGGGCAGTTTTTTGATTAATGATTGATGTGGGAGGGCCCAGCCCACTGTGGGTGGTGCTACCCCTAGGCTGGTGGTCCAGGATTGTATGAGAAAGGTGGTTAAACAAGCCTCGGGAGCAAGCCAGTAAGCAGCATCCCTCCCTAGTCGCTGCTCTCAGTTCCTACCTTGAGCTCCTGCTGTGGCTTCCCTCAGTGACTGAATGTGACCTGCAAGCAAAATAAACCCTTTCCTCCCCAAGTTGCTTTTGGTCAGTGTTTATCACAGCAATAGAAACCTAACTAGGATATCCACCCATGTGGCTGCTCTACCCCTCTGCCTTCCAGGATGAGATCCCTTGATACTACCCTTATTAGGGCTTGTGGTGGTTTGAATAGGAATGGCCCCCATACACCCATGTATTTGAATGTTTGGCCCATAGGGAGTGGAGTGCCACTATTAAGAGATGTGGTCTTGCTGAAATAGGTGTGGCTTTGTTGGAGAAAGTCAGTTACTGGGGGCGGGAGTTTGAGGTCTCAGAAGCTCAAGTCTGGCCAGTGTGTCTCAGTCTTCCTTCTGCTGCCTATGGACCAAGATGTAGAACTCTCAGCTCCTTCTCCAGTACCATGTCTGCCTGCATGCTGCCATGCTTTCTACCATGATGATAATGGACTAAACCTCTGAACTGCAAGCCAGACCCAATTAAATATTTTCCTTCATAAGAAGGCGTGGTGGCACACGCCTTTAATCCCAGCACTCTGAAGACAGAGGCAGGAAGATCTGAGTTTGAGGCCATCCCATTATACAGAGTAAGGTTCCAGGACAGCCAGGGCTACACACAGAGAAACCCTGTCTTGATAAAAACAAACGAACAGTAGATGGATCTGCAGAAGACAACCCCCAACCCTGGCCCCCTGTTCCATACTAGGCAAAAGTGCTCCTTGTCTCCTTGCCTTCCCTCCTAAGGGAAGAGAGGCCCAGTGGGAGCTGGTGGATTTGATTTCTGCCCTGGACACCTTGGCTGAAGCTTTGACATGCCTTGGAGAAGCACGGGACCCTACCAGAGTCAAGGTTATTCCCTGGTGTGCAGAGGTCAGGGACTCTCCACACCCGGCATGGGAAAGCTGCTTCCTACCTTGGAGCCCATACCCTGCCTACCCCAACATGGCTCCCAGAGACAGCCAGACACCTCTTTGGGAAGTGTCAGCAGGAGGACCCACTGTATAAAGCCAGCCTTCCTACCCACACAGATGTCCTCTACATCCCTCTAGGCAGGCAGGAAGAGCAAACACAGAAAGGTAGATACAGTCCTTCCATGATGGGGGCTGGAGGTGGACACTTGGCCTATGTAGGTTGTTACTGGTGTCCTCGTAGAAAAGGTGGGAGTTACATGACCTCTGGCCCTATGCACCCCTAATAATACACCTGCAATCCCCTCAAGTCATCTCATGGAGATGTGACTCTGTTGAGACACATTCCCCAAACAGTCAAGGAAAGCCTGGGAGTTTGGAGAGCAATGCAGACCAGGGCACAGAGAGAAGGCCAGCAAGGCAGCCAGACTCTCTAAAGCAGGGACTGGGCAAGCCCACGGGTGGAGCACTCACCTAGGATGCACAAAGGTTAGACCCCCAGCACTGCAAACAGCAACAAAGCCTCCTGATCAATCCTGCTAATGACAAGGACCCTCGAGTACTGAGTGTCCGGCATTACATATGAGCATTATTCCCCTGAGGCCCATGTCACCCACGGTGCATGCAGCCAGGCACGGTGGAAGAAGGAACTCTGTGTCACTGACTGGCCCACTATGTCCACGGCCAGGCCTCCACTTCCCACCTACTTTACTCTCCACACCACAGACCAAATTGTCCCAACTTCCCACCGTGATGGACTGAATTGACAAGTTCTAAGTCGGTGAGAGACCCTGTCTCAAAAACTTAAAGTGGAGAATGATTTGGGATGACATCCAATGTCAACTTACAGCCTCCACCTGCACATGCACACATGCACATACACATCCGAAACACAACTACCACGGGATCCAGCAAACCCACTAATATTCACATAGTCAAAGGCGATGGGACCAGTGCCCCTGAGAGATACCTGCCTCTCGTGTTTATTTCTGCACTACTCATATCAGCCAATGATGAATGAATGGGGAAGGAAATGAGGCATATAATACTATTCAACCACACAAAAAAGAATGAACTCCTGGGCGGAGGAGACAGCTTGGCTGATAAAATGCTTGCCAAACAAGCATGAAGAATTGAATCCCTGGAATGAGAGGGAGGAGGAAGGAGAGAATATGGTGGTGTATTGTGATCCCTGAACTGAGAAGGCAGAGATAAGCAGATCCCTAGGGCTCACTGGCCACTTAGACTCAGCATAGCCTACTTGGTGAACTCCAGGCCGATGAGAGAACCTGTATCAAAAAAAAAAAAAAAAAAAAAAAAAAAAAAAAAAAGACCTGATGGCTCCTAAAGA
The DNA here is from genome assembly GCF_049852395.1 of Peromyscus maniculatus bairdii. Taxonomy (NCBI): domain Eukaryota; kingdom Metazoa; phylum Chordata; class Mammalia; order Rodentia; family Cricetidae; genus Peromyscus; species Peromyscus maniculatus. The sequence goes on from NC_134859.1 coordinate 44,401,821, forward strand.
ACAACACCCAAGGTTTGTCTCCAACACACACACACACACACACACACACACACACACACACACACACACAAATGGAATCCTCTTATTGATCGAAAAATGGGTAGAGCTGGAAAATATTACACTAAGTGAAATAAGCATGATTTTACTCATATGGAAGCTAAAGCAGATGCAGTCAGAGAAGAGGAGGGGAGGGAAAAGGAGAGGAGGAAAATACAGATGGAAAAAGAGGGTAGAGAATGACTGCCTGATGTAAAGAATTATCTTTTACAACAGTTTATTACAAGTTTGTAAGGAAGCAGAGGAGAGTTGGAAGGCTCTCGGCACAAAGCAATGATAGATGCTTAAGGAGACTGAAAGGTTGCTTCAACCTGGTGTAACCAGTGCACACTGCAGACACACGTGGAACTGTCACTCTGCTCCACGCATGTTAGTGCTGTTGAAGACCCAAGGATGGAGTGAAGTGAAGGAACGGCCAGGCTGGCTCCAGGCTTGCAAGGGCCATGGTTGTACCCCACAGATCTCAAAAAGGGCCGTGTGGGGCCCACTGGGGCAGCTGCAAGTCCCTTTTACAGACGGAGAAAGAAAGATGGAAGAGAATGGCCAGCAGAAGTCTGTGTGCTCTTAGCAGAGTAGGAGCTGATCACTCCAGGCTCTACTCCTCCCCGGGGCCACCACCGGCTCACTCTCCAGGAAGGAGGGCAACCTTGATCCATCTATCCTTTCCAATCCTAGGCTCAGCCCTGTGTGTTTCGTTGGATGGTTCTAACCCTTCCCTGAGCTTTCAGGAGCTGAGTCTGGGAGAAAGCAGAACCCACATCAACAGTTCCCATGGCCAGGGCTCAGCTCCACAGTGGGCAAGAAGACCTAAAGGAGGATACTGAGCCATGTTTACTTAGGGCTAGAATCAGGGGTCTAGCTGAAGAGGGGACGGTTAGCCAAGCAAGGCCACAGTGGAAATCCCTTTAGGAAGAGTGAACAGAATGTCCAGAGGCACACGGAGAATTATCTGTCCGTAGAATGGTGATAAGTCAGGTGGCCAGGGCTCCAGAAGATGTCACAGGAGGAGTGCCCCTTGGAGGTGCATCTGTGTCATGAAAGTACCTCTCAGACCACGCTACAGCAGCCAGGATCTATGAAGGTCAGATGCTAGGGGTGTGGCTCAGTGGAGAAACACCAGCACATGTTAAGCCCCTGGGTTCAATCTTCAGAGAAGGAACAGGAGGGAGACAGAAAGGGGGGAGGGGAAGAGAGAAGGAGGGAGGGACGGAGGGAGGGACGGAGGGAGGGAGGGAGGGAGGGAGGGAGGGCATTGCAGTAGAAAAGCCTGGTCTGCCAGAGATACAGATGAAACAGCGAAGTACTAAGACCCATTTCCTGTGTCCCTGAGCTCATCTATATCAAACCACACGGCCAAGCATTCTGTCCACCATCTTTCAGGTATATTAATATCATCCGTGCTTTGGTGTAGGATAGCCTTGAAACAACAAACTAATCAAAACCACCCAAATAGCCAGTATCAAAATAATCATGGAGGGAAGACGTCCCTGGCCCACCCAGCTAGCATACTCTAAGATAACGAAACCAGTGCCTAGACCATGGCACCAGCTGCTCCAGGGACAACCCTCACTCAGCAAGTTTGCCCACCTTCCTTCCCTTTGTTCTTTGCCGTGTGTCTCTGAGCTGTCCTGGCAGACACTGTGGGGCACCTCACCCCGCGTTGCTGGGATGCTGGGTTCTAAAGCAGCCTGGTGGCTGGAGGCAGAGGCACAGCTGCTGGGTGGATGGGGTCAGCAAGGAGGCGAGGCTGCTTCCAGCTACACGCGCATCTGCTGCCCAGCTCAGAAGAGCTTACACACTCAAATGCCCAAATGCCCTGAGATATTCTGCGCTTAAGCCAACACCGAGGGGCAAACGGTGTGGCCGCGTCACTGCTAACGGAAGCCGTCCTCCTCAGCCCAGGACGAGGCTGGGCCTGCATTGGTTCTGGTGGAACATCAAATGTACAGCTGAGACAGAACCAGGGGAGACTTAGTGCCATGGGGCATCAGGCGGCATTAGTCAAAAGGGATTAGTGGCTGGCTGGTGCAAGCCTGGTGAGCCCACAACCAAGGTCTCCTGCTCTGTGAGCCAGTTGGCTCTGCTCAAAAAAGATGCTTAGCTGCCTTGAGCTGCAGCACTGGCCAGGCCCGCCTCTGTAGCTCAAGGCAAGAGAAGACATATTCTGATGCCCAAGCTCCAGCTCTGAGCCTAGTGGGTACAAGGTCACGGCCCCAGTGCCAGATTTCTGAGGCAGATGGACCAAGAATCCCAAACTGCACATTGATGCTCCTGTCCTACTCCAGCTGTCTGAATGAGACACACTGTCACACTCATTCATGCACTCTCAGTCACACCCCTAGCCTCCAGGAAACTAGAGTGACAGGCCAGCAGGCAGGACCATCCTCAGGGAAACCAAAGCCCTCTCTCCCTCTCCCTCCACATCCCCCTCATTTTCCCTCCTCACTCAATCCTCCTCCTCTTCTAGAAAGTGCATATGCGCTATCTTCCACCCACCTCGAGACACACCCTCCGATCCACAGCTGGACCATTTACCAGCCCTCACCTGCGCTTGTAACGCTCTCTCCTGAGCGCCTCTGCAGCTGTGACACTGGCTATCACTGAGCTCACCTGGCTATCCTGCTGCTCTTCCGGTATCCAAGCTTACCTGCCTGGCCAAGTGCTCACCCAGGAGCTCAGGGTAAGATCCCAAGACACAGTGCCAGGCCTGGGTAAGTGCAGGCTTCCACAGCTGGAGAGACCTCAGTGCTCAGACCTCACCTGACCAGCAGTCAGCACCGCCAGAGCCAGACTACAAAGCTAGGCCACCCCATAGGATGCACAGGGTGAGCGTCTCTGACCCGAGAGCCTCCCTTACATACAGAGAAGAGAGGAGCAGGCTGGGATCTGAAAACAGATGCGGACACAGAAGACACCTGAGGGCTCTGGCTGGCCACCACCACAGCAAAGGACCCTTTACCACGCTGTGATCCACTCCAGTCCCCGGTGACTCCCTCGCTGTCACCTCCCCCTCACTGTCACCTCCTCCTCCTCCTCACTGTCACCTCCTCCTCCTCACTGTCATCTCCCCCTCACTGTCACCTCCTCCTCCTCACTCTCACCTCCTCCTCCTCACTCTCACCTCCTCACTGTCACCTCCTCCTCACTGTCACCTCCTCCTCCTCCTCCTCCTCGCTGTCACCTCCTCCCCCTCACTGTCACCTCCTCCTCACTGTCACCTCCTCCTCCTCACTGTCACCTCCTCCTCCTCACTGTCACCTCCTCCTCCTCACTGTCACCTCCTCCTCCTCACTGTCACCTCCCCCTCCTCACTGTCACCTCCTTCTCCTCGCTGTCACCTCCTCCTCCTCACTGTCACCTCCTCCTCCTCACTGTCACCTCCTCCTCCTCACTGTCACCTCCTCCTCCTCCTCACTGTCATCTCCTCCTCCTCCTCACTGTCACCTCCTCCTCACTGTCACCTCCTCCCCCTCCTCACTGTCACCTCCTCCTCCTCCTCACTGTCACCTCCTCCCCCTCCTCACTGTCACCTCCTCCCCTCACTGTCACCTCCTCCTCCTCACTGTCACCTCCTCCTCCTCACTGTCACCTCCTCCTCCTCCTCCTCACTGTCACCTCCTCCTCACTGTCACCTCCTCCTCCTCACTGTCACCTCCTCCTCCTCACTGTCACCTCCTCCTCCTCCTCACTGTCACCTCCTCCTCCTCACTGTCACCTCCTCCTCACTGTCACCTCCTCCTCCTCACTGTCACCTCCTCCTCACTGTCACCTCCTCCTCCTCCTCACTGTCACCTCCTCCTCCTCCTCACTGTCACCTCCTCCCCCTCCTCACTGTCACCTCCTCCTCCTCCTCACTGTCACCTCCTCCTCCTCACTGTCACCTCCTCCTCCTCACTGTCACCTCCTGCTCACTGTCACCTCCCCCTCCTCACTGTCACCTCCTCCTCCTCACTGTCACCTCCTCCTCCTCCTCACTGTCACCTCCTCCTCCTCCTCACTGTCACCTCCCCCTCCTCACTGTCACCTCCCCCTCCTCACTGTCACCTCCTCCCCCTCACTGTCACCTCCTCCCCCTCACCTCTCCCCTGCCTTCCCTCCTGTTGGCGTTCTCACCTCCTCCCCCTTGGGAACAAGGGTGCAGGCCCTCGCCCACAGTGCCACCTACTGTTCAGCTGCCCCCATCTCCTCCGCGGCTCCTGTGCCATCCGGCCACATCCCAGGACTAAACATCCTCTGCGTCCAGCACAGCTGCTCTTCCCAAGTCCGGAAAGGACTGTCACCTTCTCAAACCAGCTCCCCAGACACAGTGACCACTGTCCAGGGCCACCGGGGGCATTCAGGACAGCCTGCGGATCACCACAGGTACCTCCTGAGCTGACCAGGGTTGCCTCAGATGGTGTGTGCCTGCAGCTGGACTTACCCTGCGGTGGTTGTGAGGCCTGGCGCTGTGGGCAGCTGGTCCACCCAAGACTTCCTCAGAAGGGTGCCTCACCTTCAGGGGAGGGCAGCTGCTCTCTGACCTGAGGGAGCAGCTGGAGTCACAGCAACAAGCGTACACGGAAGGAGCCTGTGAGGAGCTCCGCCCATCACAGCAGCTGTCCTGACAAGGGTCTTATCAGCAGCCTGCCCCTCAGATCCAGGGCCCTAGGGTGGACTGGTTCAGGACCATGCTCTATGATCATCACAGTCTGCCCTGGTGTCCAAACAGGCTGTCTCCACTGGCTGCTGCCTGTTGTCGCCAATCTGTTCCATCTGGCTAAGGATACCAAAGCCTGTGTGACATTTCCTCAAGTAAACAGCCCAAGCTCAAGGCCATTGCTGGGGCCCAGGCTCTGACTTTCCAGGGCTCTGCCCAGGCAAAGCATGGCCACCGGAGCTTTCACGGAGCCAGGGACCTCATCTCTCCTGGGATCTGTCACAGACCCTCTAGTGCTCTACCTCCCAGGTTTACCAGAGGGAGGGGGTGTGCACATCAGATGGAGACAGAATGTGTTCGCTGGGTGCCACACAGCAGGCCAGTCATGAGCTAGTACATGTCCACAGAAACAGCAGCACTTCCTCGGCATCAACCAAACAGGCACAAGGTCATGAGCACCGGAGGGACCAGGGCTGGACCCCTCAGACGCAGGCCAAGCAGCAGCTGCTCCCCAGAACACAGTGTGTGGCGGGCTGGGGACAGCATGGGAAAGCAAGCACTCTGGAGCACTCCAGGATGCAGACGGGAGCACTGTCCGGAGCGGCTGCACTAAGATGTATGAGACACAGAGCGGACAGTCAGACTCCACTGTCCACTGTGTTGCTGACCTCTGCTGGGCAGGAGCTAGGGCTGCTGAGGACACTACAGTGCACTCGGTAGCTGGCCCCAAATGTCTGCAATCTAGAGCCAGAGAAGGCAGGTAGAGAGCGGGAAAGACCAGGGAGGTGAGCTGACAAAGATCACCACAGGCCACAGGGACAAACGTCTTCTAGAAACCCTTGAAAAGCAGGGGTCATACATCCAGTAAGAGGCTAGGGCCCAGGGTAACCAAGGAAGTGGGTAAAAAGACGCTTGACCCAAAGGCCCGGCCAGGCTAAGCGCTGCACTTCCGCCCTCCCTGCCAGTCCTGAGCCCGTAACAGCCACCAGCTTAGAAGCTAGAGCAGTGCGGGTGCCAGCAGCAGACACGGGTCTGATACCCCGCGACGACTCCTGCTGAGAGCTGCAGTTTGTGAAGACAGACCCAGGGGTCATGGCAGAGGATGGTGGCCAGGCCTCCTGCTGGCATCTCCCCTACAGGGCCAGGGGGAAGGAAGCACATTGGGAAAACCTTGGCCCAGCTCCCTGGGGCCTGGAGACACCCGGATGGGCTGCAGACACTGGGTGTTTAGACCTCTGAGCAGAGTCTGGGCCACAGAGATCCACATCTCAGAGTGAGCCCCACGTGGCCCCTTGATAGCATCCTGGCCCTTCCTCTCTGCCCCGCCAGTGTTCATGACCTTTACATTTCTTCCTGTGTCCAAACAGAGAGGAGTCTCCGGCACAGAGGGACCGCCACACTTATCTGCCAGCTTCGAAAATGTGAGGTGTTGGAGAAACGCGTCCAGGGGCAGAAGAACACCAGGAAGGCAGCAAGAGGAATCAGCAAAGCGAGCCCCCAGGAAAGGAAGGCCCTGGTGAGGAAGTTCTCAGAGGCCCCAGCACAAAGGGGCTGGGAAGGCCTCATCTGAGCTGACCAACAGAGAGCCCCTCGAGGCCTCGAGAATAAGGTCCCCAAGGGTGGTGGATACAAGTCAGCTGTGATGTGAGGAAAAAGTAAAAAGGGGCCATGGTCGGAGAGGAGAGGAGAGGAGAGGAGAGGAGGGGAGGGGAGGGGAGGGGAGGGGAGGGGAGGGGAGGGGAGGGGAGGGGAGGGGACAGGAGAGGAGAGGAGAGGCTGAGACAGATGGACGTGAACAAGGAAGGATCGCCCCACCTGTCCAAACGCTGCCACCTGAAGTGCCTCCTCCCAGCCCAAGAGGGGTTAGATGGGGACCCAAGAGCAGACCTATGTCGCCCAGGCTCAGCCCAGGGCAGCCACTCTACAGCCCCAGGCACTGCCCAGAATCCTAGACCCACATCAGCCTCTGTGGTGGTGTGAACACTTGGTCCCCAGTGGGCGGTGCTGCTTGGGAAGTCTAGGTGGTCCAGCCTTGCTAGAGGAAGTGTGTCACTGGGGCTGGGCTTTGAGAACTGCACGTGTCCCGGTCCTCCCAGTTGGCCCTCTCTGCTTTGTGCTTGTGGTTACAGATGTGAGCGCTCGGCTTCCTGCTCCAGCCCATGCTTGCCCCTTGCTGCCAGGCCTCCCTCTCCAAAGGCTCTTACCCTCTGGAACCGGAAGTCAAACAAACTCTTCCAAATGTGGCTTTTGCTCATGTTATTTCATCACAGCAACAGGGAAGTGACCAATATGGCCTTTCCTCCTGAAGCTCACGGACAAGTCATCCTTCCCTCCTGACCATCCTCAGCTGCCCAGCTCAGCCAAGAACCAGCCCTCCTGCTGGCCACACAAGGTCCACAGCAGAACGGGCACACTGCTGCTGCTGCAATCCTTCTAGACCTTTCCTTGCTACTTCTCCCACCTCCACGGCCTCATTCTGCTGCAGGCCACCATCTGGGCCTCCCAGCTCACCCCGGCTGCCTCCCCACTGGCCTCACTACACCACCTTAAAAAAACCGGCTCAGGGCCTGCAACTTTCCCCCAGAAACCCAGGCCCTTCTTGTGCAAGTGTTAGGTTTCGGTCAAAGGCCACCCCTTCAGACAGGCCTTCCCTGACTACCCTTCCTGTCTCTCCCTCTTCCCTGCTTTGTCCCTGAGGGGTTGATTTGTGTCTTTATCCACTTTCTACCCTTCCTAGAGGCCACCACACCAGGGTCAGGGTTTCTCTGTGTAGCTTTGCGCCTTTCCTGGAACTCACTTGGTAGCCCAGGCTGGCCTTGAACTCACAGAGATACGCCTGCCTCTGCCTCCCAAGTGCTGGGATTAAAGAGGTGTATGCCACCACCGCCCGGTCAGCCCACACACTCTTACTGGTAACCTCAATAAGTATCTGAAGAATAAATGAAATTTTTTCTTTGATATGGTTTGGACATGATTCCAGTGTGCCCACTAAAGCTGATGTGCTTGGTCCCAGGCATGATGGTGTTGGGAGATGTTGGAACCCTTACGAAGGGCAATGTGAGGTGGTTGATCATGGCAGACCCCCTGGGAAGGGAGTGGTGCTGGTCTCTGAAGACTGTTCCTTCTCTTGAGGGTGGACTCCTATAAAGTGAAACTACTCACACACACTCGGCCTCTTGTGCATGTGGCCATTTCCCTTTCTGCTTCCCTGTTATAGTTTGATACATCCAGGGGCCCTTTCCAGGATGCTGGCACCACACTGTTGGGGTCTCCCAAAGATTATGATTTAAACATCCTTCTTCCCTCTATACAGTTCTCAACGCCAGTTATTCTGTTAAAGCGATGGTTCTCCACCTCCCTAATGCTGGGACCCTTTGATAAAGTTCATCTTGTAGTGACCTCCAACCATAAAATTATTTTCATTGCTACATCATAACTGTAATTTTGCTACTGTTATGAATTGTAATGTAAATATCTGATATGCAAGAAATCTGATATGCGACCTCTGTGAAAGGGCTGTCAACCCCTAAAGGGGCTGTGACCCACAGGTTGAGAATCACTGTATTAAAGCAGCAGAAAGGGTTAAGCTAAAACCGTCCTTACACCCACTTCCTAGGGTGAAAACGACAGCACCTTGCAGTGCTCCCTTGCAGAAAGGCCAGGCACAAAGCCTGGGCACAGAGCCCCGCCCAGTGCAGCAGTCAGTAAGACATTGCACTACTCTCCCGGCATGCACCTGCTCACAGCAGTGTCCGGTCCCCACCAAGTACAGAGCTAGGCTCCAGCCTCCTGCCCTCTCGTCTCCAGATGCCACTTCAGCTCCTCTGAGCTTCAGCTGACCCAACCACAGCACTCATTTTTCTCCTTCTGAACTGACTCTAAGAGCTCACTCATTCCTCCGCTAAGGACTGTACATTCTTCCAAGGAATATGTTTTTCAAAACGAGTCAAACAAAAAACTTACGACCAAAAGAAAAGGAACCATTTATAACAAATGCACAGACACAGGGCACTCACTCATCTCCAAATCTGGGCTGTTTGGGCTGTTCCTGTGGACCAAACTCAGCTTCAAAATTAAGTGTGCAAAGACATACTGCTTCAAGGGTCACTGGGAAATGAACAAAGGGGATTTGGGCGTCAATAAAAAGTATCCGCCCCCCCAGTGGTAGTGGCACACGCCTTTAATCCCAGCACTTGGGAGGGGAGCCAGATGGATCTCTGTGAGTTCGAGGCCAACCTGGTCTAGAGCGAGATCCAGGACAGGCTCCAAAGCTACACAGAGAAACCCTGTCTTGAAAAACCAAAAAAAAAAAAAAAAAAAGTATTCCCCCATACCCAGTGTGCATCTGGCCAGCTGTTCTCCCTGTGCTGGGAGCCCAGTCCACATTCATTGCTAATCAGCCTCGGGCTACCAGAAGAAAGAACACAGGCTCCACACAGCTATGAGGCCCCGCAGCCTCCTGAGGAGAGTCCTGTGCACACATCTAATGGAGTGAGTCAGGACTGCACAATCGCCTAGCCAGGCCACGAGCCTCTGTAATGCCCTGTACTAGTTTCCTCTGGCTCCCTGAAAACAACAGAAACATTCTCGCATGGCTTAAGTCAGTATTTGTCCCCTACAGGGTCCTGCAGCCTGGGGTGCTGGCTCTGCACCATACAGGCTCTCAGGCACAGGTAGGTCAGAGAGCACCCAGGAAGGGTGAGGAGTGAGTGGGGCAGGCTAAGGGCACAGAGCACCATGTGTCTGGTCTGACCAGAAGGCTATCAGGGAACCAGGGCCAGCATCGACACGCCAGCAGAACACTCCAAGGCCATGGTTTCTCTGGAGCAAGGCGAGGTCACACCTACACAATGGTCTTGGCTGACATCTGGACCCCTCCCAGCAGCCCCTCCTAAGGCAGGTCCAGCATGTTCAGGACTGCAGGGACAAAACATTCAGAAGGTGGTGGCTCTGAGCCAAGCATCCCTGCCCCCATCCACCCTGCTCCTCTTGGCCCAGGTGGAAAAAAGATCCAAGCCACAAACCAGATGAAAAGAATACAGTGTTCCACCCTGGTATGGCTGATCTGACAACAGTCTGGGAACAGTGTGCCTTCTACAGACTAGCTCCAGGGCAATCACAGGGTATCCCAGGCTCTGCCTCAGCGAGCACTCTGGCCTCCATGATCTCCTTGTGTCGTAATGAACTGGGTACCACTGTCTTCAGGTTTCAGTCCCTGTCCTCCATCAGGCACACCCAGCCATCGTGTGGGCTGCTTTCAGGAACTTCCTGTGAGAAAAGCAGTGCTGCCACGGGTCAACCCAGGGAGGAGCACAGGGGAGAGCCTGGACAGCCCAGGCCACCCAGTGAGAAGGCCGGGTACAGGTGGAAGCCCTCCACCACGCAGCTGTCTGCTGCAGGCTCTTGGGACACCCTAGATCATCCTGACATTAGCCCAGGGCCTCCACAAAGGCAAGAGGCTCCCGTCAGTGTCCATTCATTGAGTGCCACCTCGGAAGGGCAGAAGGGAGAGGACAGGGACAGGTGTGGAAAGGCAGAGAACAGGGCCGCCATCGACCCCTCTGTCCACGTGTCTGGCTTACTGACAGCCGTGACCCCACCACACCAGGCTCACCAGCTAGCCAGTGCCGGCACAACGGTACTCACCACATTCCAGAAGAGAGGACTAAACACAATGGTGAACACGGCAGCCACAAAGCTGGGCTCTGTGGGGTCCACGAACCCCAGCAGCCAGGTCATAACGAAGAGATCTGCCTGCAAGGACAGAATTGCCATCAGCGGGAGACCTGTCCAGCAACACCCAGAAACTACCAGGACCTGTGAGGCCCAGGATGCAAAGACCTCTGGGAAAATAAAGGAAGCTTGGGACATCCAAGTCCAGACAGAGTCACAGTCACTACACTTGCCTCTCATAAAAGGGAAGATGAAAGGCTGAAAACTAGTCAGCCATGTCAACTATCAGGAGGGCGCTAGGCTAATGATTGCCGAGGTGCTTGTGGGCACTGTATGTAGATGTCCGTGGCTCTCAAGACAGCCCGAGAAGGAAGTGACACTAACCCTGGATGTGATGGAAATCCTCGGAGGGGGGTTCTCTGGAGACCCAAGGAAAACTCAGGTGGCCCAAACACATGGGAAGAGAAGCTCGGCCTCAGGAGACAGCAGCAGAAGTTAATGACCACGGCAACGGCCGCCTCTCCCAGCACCCCAGGAGGAGCAGTATGGCTGCAGCTGAGGACGGAAGTGGTTCTGCACACAGCATGAAGAGAGCAGGAAGCAGCACTCTCTCCAGCTCGCACCGACAGGACCAGGCGTCCTGAGACACAGCCCCGGGGTATGGGGATAGCTCAGTGGCAGGGCACCTGCCTAGTATGTACAAAACCTTGGATTCTACCTGCAATACCATCCCCAAAACAAAGCCACCAGATCAACCCATGTGCCCAACCTAGAGAAATAAGGTATGACCGGGTCTGGAGCCCCCAAACCACAAAGGTCAACAGCTCCATCCGCGCATAGAAATCCGACAGCGCTTGACATCCGGTGCAAGTTGTCAGTCCTAGGTTGTGCCATGCACTCTAGGATGCCTGGCAGCCCCTGACCCTGGCTGCCACCCACTGGAAGATGGCAGCTCCTCCCCACAGAGGCAACCAGAGGCGTCTCCATATGTCCCATGGAAACAAACTCTCCGAGTGGGAGCCGCTGCCCACAGGAGAGGAGAGGAGCAGCCAGACACTTTCAGCACCAGCTTCTTTCTCAGACAGGGAGAAAGTTCTGGCGCTGGGTGGTATCGCTGGGTCCTCGTGCTCTTCTCTAAACAGCCTTAGTTTCCATTTTAGGAAGAATCTTAAAGGCCCAAAGCATTGGTGCTACTGTGGAGTCTCCCACATGCCACTGAAATAAAAGTCACACTAAACTGTAAATAAGGTTTCATCCACCAGGCCTCTGGCCTTCCTCAGACTCTGCTCTCATGGCATGCTTAGGTATTTCATTTCAGGATAGAATAATTTCTTTCAAAGAGTGCTTCCATTCTCCACATTAGGGGGAGGAGGGGAAATAATGTGCTACATTTGCTAGTACGCCACCCCCTACCCCCAGAGCTGCCCATCCCTGGAGAGAGAACAGCAACCTCTACCCGGGCTCTTACTTCACCCAGTAACCCAGGTCTCCTGGGAAGACTCAGCCTGCCGTCCAAACCACACTGCCCAGTGTGACACAGAGATACTGGAAAGTTACTAGCCATGTAAAGTCTTCCACTGCGACCTCTCTGTCCAATCACACCACAGTTCTCACCAGGATATGGAACCAAAGGTGGACAAGACAGATGCTAACTGCTCAAACCCACCCATATCCACAAGGGCTACACCAAGACCCCTACAGATGCCGAAACTGCAGCTGGCACCCAAAACTGCATACGTTATACTGTTGCTCTTCTAATACACGTGCACCTCCAATAGAGACTATTCTGTAAGTCAGGCACATCAAGAGGTAACAATAACCTCTTGGTTCTAGTTACTCATTAACTCAACCAGAGCTGGCCTTGGTGGTGCGCACACCTGGAATCCCAGTACTCAGGAGGCAGAGGCAAGCTGATCTCTATGAGCCAGGCTAGTCTAAATAGTGAGTTCCAGGTCAACCACGGCTACAAAGTGAGAGCCTGTCTCAAAAAAAACAAAACAAAAGTGAGGGAGGGAGGGAGGGAGGGAGGGAGGGAGGGAGGGAGGGAGGGAGGGAGGGAGGGAGGGAGGGAGGCATGAGACTAAAACAGATGAACTAGGTAGGTGGTGTGAACTCTCCTTCCTCGCTTCTGTTCTCTACTCACCCTCCTGCTGTGGAGACCACAGACACAGGCTCGGCCTGCTCAGCAGATAAGGAGCCAATAGTGTGCACTAGTGTGGGAGCAAGAATGTGAAACACCTCAGTGAGCACACTCGGGGTGCTGATAAATGAGTGACAGAGATCCTGCTCAGGAACCTGCAGGGAGAATGAGCCTGAAGGCACAGCCTTGTCCCAGGCTGCGGACAGTTCAAGAGCACACAGGCAATCCAGCAGGCAAGCCTGCCCTAGCCTTTCAGAGCCCCTGGACAAAGCCGCAGGAAACCCTGGACGAGATCAGGGCCTCTCAGCACACCCTTGGGCTGTGGAAAGTAAGGTCATGTGCTCCCAGAGCGCACACCACTCATGTAAGACAAAGCCACTGGATCAGACCTCAAAATAGACCATGCTGCCTTACAGGAAAAGGAGGGGAATGGAGCTGTGGAGCCCTAAAGCTTCTAGAATCTGAGCCCACTGAGAGAGACATGTATTAAGCATCCATGATCACAAGGCCCCAACCACTCGTGAGGGGCGGGCATTGCAGAAAAAGAGAGGACGGGCAGCTGGTCTAGGCACAAGAGTCCTGCCTTTGCCCGACCACTTCCGGAGCATGCTGACGGTACTTCCCTCACTTGGACCACATGTCCTCAGCCGGTAAGAAGTCCTTATACATCACAACCCTTCCTTCCCAGTCTGCCTTTCAAGCCCCAGCCAAAAACTTACATTGCTTAGGCACCCGCACCCCTACACCCCACCACACCCCTGTCTCATTGTCTTATCTGTTCAGTCTTTTCTTACCTAATCACTCAATCCCTTTCTTACCCTCACCACCCCTGTGCTCATGGCTCCCCCATGATTAGGAAAAGCCCTTCACGGCCTCCTACCTTTTGGTCCCCCCTGAGCCCTCCTAGATAGCACCTCACCTCCTGCTGGCCACCCTCACTCACACCTCCTCACCTACACCTGGCTCACTGGGGCACACCAGCAGGTGGTTCCTACAGCACCCCACAAAGTGGACCTTCGCAGCCTGCAAGTCCCTCACCTACAGCCCACCCTTCCACAAAGGCTCTGTGCATGCCAGGAATACCCTCTGTCCTTTTACACACTGTGAACAAACTCCTGCTCATCCCTCAACCCAGATGGAGCAGGCCCCGACTTCTTACCAAGGCACTCTACTGTATTCCTGGGGTTCAGCCTTTGTGATTATCTAATTATCACCCCTGTCTTGCAACTGCTCCTCAGGCTAAGGACCACGTTTTTATTGATCTTTGTGTCTCCATTTCTGACTGCCAGGGCTGGCAGAAAGTAAATATTTGCTAAGTGAACAGAAGCCCTTGTTTCATCATCAATAAAATTTGAAGGCTAATGGTCATCTCCAAGGGGCTCAATGGCTGAGCCACCCTGTGACCTCCTCCAGACTGGCTTTAGAAAGAGACAAGAAATTGCCAAAGCAGCCCCTGGAGGGAGTTTTGCAAGCAACCAGACAGCTGGACAGCAACATGACTAACAGGCCCCTCTGGACACAGAGGCATGGCTTCTTGTAAGATTGCAAGACCTGGAATCACCAGCTACAGAGGCACTATGCTTCAAAACTATGCATTTCTACAGGGCTGAAGGATAAAGCAATGCTTTACAAGGTTGACAGGGGTGGAATGCCAAGCTAGAGGGAGAGACGGGACTCCCCACGGCAGCCTCAAGTCCTCAGGTAGGGCTTGTTTGTGCCTAGGTATGAAGTTAGAGGTGGAGGAGGACATGGGAGACAAGGAGGGAGGGCTAGCAGTCCTGAGGCTCTGTCTGGCCTGGATCCCAGCGCCCACCTTCCCTGGCAGACCCTGCCCCGCCACTTGTCTCCTCCACCGGCTGGCCTCCATGCAGCTCCCACAGAAGGACCCCTTGGGCCTGTATGTCCATAAGACCCTACACATGCTATGGCATGTGAATGCATGCCCACACATATGCAAAACCAAAAAACCCCAATGTCATTTTAACAGTGAGCTTGCCATATTATTGGAGCAAGGTGGAGGGGGGGCACCTGCAGGAGACAGCTTTTTGTCCTTGCAGTGAGAACTCTCCCTCTTCCTCCATGGGCTCCAGGGTGAAAAATGTTCTCGCAATCTTTAGGGATTGTCAAGAATTCAACTCAAGCCAGGCAGAGGTGGTACATTCCTTTAATCCCAGCACTCGGGAGGCAGAGGCAGGCGGATCTCTGTGAGTTTGAGGCCAGCCTGGTCTACAAAGTGAGTTCCAGGAAAGGCACAAAGCTACACAGAGAAACCCTGTCTCAGGAAAAAAAAAAAAAAAAAAAAAAAAAAAGAATTCAACTCAATGTCATTCTCCAGGTGATGAGCACCATGAAGGGAGCCTACCCTAGTATAGGGTGTCGAGGACTAAAAAAAAAAATGACCAGGCCTGAGATCATTCCTAGGGCTCATCACCAAGGTCTAAGGAACCAAGCTCTGAAAGAAGAGTTATCACTGACCCCACCGAAGATAGGACATCCAGGGTCTGGAGAAACCTACAGAGCCCAGGCTGTGAGGGCCAGCACTAGCCTTGACTAGATCAGCCCTTCTGGATCCTAGGCAAGAAACCCCACAAATGTGGACTTCACCAGGGGAGGACCACCCACCCCAGTGGACAAGGATAAAAGACAGTTTCTGGATCCTGGACCCCCACCATAAGATGGGTGAAGTGAATAGGGAAAAACATGATTCTTCCACCCTTTGTGGAAGCTAAGACAAAGGAGGGAAACTGAGGCACTCAAAGACTAGTAAACATGGCTGATCCCAACAAACACTGGCATCCATCTGTCACTCAATTAAAACTAAGGGATCCAAACCAGAATATGGCCACACAGCCAGGTCCCAGTGCCCTGGTCAGCCTGCCTCGGCAGGTGGGGAGGGTTCATCTGGAAGCCAGGTCACCTTGAGGGTTAGTGTTGCCTGGAGAAGCAGCTGCTTCCTAGGAAAGAGTGACTAATGCTGAACAGAAACCAGAAGCAGGGAAACATGCCCCCAGCTCTCCACACCCGAGACACGAGGCCCACATCCCAAAGCCCACTCAAAACTGGGTCAGCCGAAATTAACCCTAAATCCCTCTGACATGAACAGGGGAACCATGGCTCTCTCATCCAGGCTCTGCCTCCCAACCAGTGCCAGAGGCTCCATATGGGCCACCTCAGTAAAGGAGAGGGGCCCCCTCCCAGTTTCAACCTGCTTCAAACAGGGAAGCCTGACTCCTAAGGAAGGACTTTCCCTCAGGGTCACAGGCCTCCTGGAGGCTAAAGAGACTCAACCTACCAGAACCAGAAGGAAATGGGAGCTGGGCTCGAGGGACAGCTCAGGTCACCTGTCCCTGGTGATGAACTCAGCTGCAGAACCCCCACAGGCTGGTAGGAAGGAGGCACATAGCAGTTCCGATGCACTGGGGACCTGGACACACTTCAGAGCAATGTCCTGTTGTTAGGGAATGATTTGCAGGGGGTCAACAGCACCCAGGTGCAAGCCACATTGTGACATCCAAACAAACAGCAAGAGCACAGGACAGTCAACTCCGCATTGATCACCCGACAGTAATGGGCCACTCTGTGGCATGTGCCATACACGTCAAAGGATAAAAGGGACAGGATCTTTCATCTCATACAGTGGAGCTCTGTGGTTGCATACCCTTCTCCCTCTTCCCGGCTCTCGGTGTCTTGGTTTTGCTAGCAGATCCAGGAACATTCCCTGGGCAATTCCACAAGAGCCCTGTGCCCTGAAAGAGGGGAACCAGGTATTGGGACATTTCCATCTAGGTCTACGCCCCAGGAGGAGTAGGCGCTACATTTAATATTAAGGAATCCCTTCCACCCCATTTGCTACAGTGGGGCCTGCCTGGGTCTGAGGTGGGATCTGGTGAGGAGCAGAGCTCTACCTTCCTCCTGATCCCCACAGAGTTCACAGAAGCCACCAGGGCCAATCCGAGGCCAGATTCCCTTACTGAAGTGGGTTGACAAGAATGGCCACCTGAGACTACCTGTGCACAGAGTGAAAAGCAGATGTGAAATTCAGGGATGAAGGTGCATGCACACAGGACTGCTCTGGCATCAGGCCACTTGGACTCTTTCCTCTGCTCCACACTAACTATGAAATACAAATGTGTCACCTCTCACTTTCTGGAGGGACCTCTTGGGAGGCATATCCTAAAGCAAGAACCAGAAGACACTGATCCAAACCTAGCCCTGGACAGCGGGGCCATCCTATGATAGGCAGGAGGAAACAGAAGAGAGGAGCAAAAATCAATCCTATCCAAGAGGGTGGGGGGGAGAGGGGCGGGGGGCGGGGGGCGGACAACACAAAACCCATAGCTGGTTCTTTGGGGGAAGAAAGCAACAGACCAACCCTAACCAAACTGACTAGGAAGCAAAGGAGACAAGTCCAAGTTAACAGCTCCTGCCTGCCTTCACCCGAGGAAGGAGCAGCCTGGGGGTTCTGCTACCCAGGACAGGGGCCACCCTGTCAGCCTCCCACCGCAATGGGCTGGCAGCCCTTGGAAGCATGAGCCAATAAATAAACCCTGTCATCCCAGACGGGATAGAGATGGCTGTGGGAGCAGTCACCAATATCAGTAATAAGGATTCCCTCTACAGATCTAACTCATTCAAATGATATTAAGAAAACATTATGAAGACTCTTTTTTTTTTTTTGGTTTTTCGAAACAGGGTTTCTCTGTGTAGTTTTGGTGCCTGTCCTGGATCTCACTCCGTAGACCAGGCTGGCCTTGAACTCATAGAGATCTGCCTGGCTCTGCCTCCCAAGTGCTAGGATTAAAGGCATGCGCCACCATCCGGCTATTATGAAGAATTTTATGCCCATAAATTCAACAGTGAAGATGAAATGCACCATTTCTTGAAAGACACAAAGTACCAAAATTCTTTCAAGAAGAAATAATAGTACTTTGCCTATGAAAGAAAGTGAACTCATAGTTTAAACTATCAAAAGAAGGAAGAAAAATTCCCAGGTCCAGATGATTTCACTGGATGAATTCTACCAAAGACTGAAGGAAATAATACCAATTTTACAGGGTTGCTTCTAGAACATGCAAGAGGAAGGACTGTTTCCCATTTGCTCTATCAGACCATAGACATATATATATGTTTGAGACAGGGTCTCACTCTGTAGGCCAGGCTGGCCTCGAACTCAGAGATCCACCTGCCTCTGCCTCCCAAGTGCTGAGGTTAAAAGCATGTGCCACCAGCCCAGGCTTGACCAATAATATCTTAATACTATACTAAATAAAGATACCACAAGGAAAACAAAAGCCCCATTTCTCATTGGCACAGCTGTGCAATCTCATACAAAATAATACCAAATCAACTCAGCAATTTACTCAAATGACAACCTGGCAAGACCAAGAGGCAGCCATCCCTGGAGCTCAAAGGTCTTCCACACTCAGCCTCAGTGCCGCTCACCATGCTCGGAGCCACACACAGGTCAGCAGAAGCAGAAGAAGCACCTAAGACTTACCCAAGGTTACTAAGAGCACCAAAGAAAGCTCGCATCCTACTCTACCTTAAATGGAAAAAAAAAAAAAAAAGGGGAAACAAAAACCTAGAGATAAAATGTATGTTTACAAAATAAGCTATTCAAATTACTGCCTGATGTTCATTTAAAAGTAATTAAACTGAAAGGTATCTTGGTTTGGCTTAGTTTGGTTTGGTTTTGGAAAGGATCTCACTATGTAGCCCAGGCTGTCCTAAAACTCAAAATTCTCCTGCCTCGTCTTCCAAAGTACTGGAATTAGAGGTGTACATCTCGATGATCAGTTTAAAAAATAATTTAATCCTGGTATGGTGGTGCACTCCTTTAATCCCAGCTGCCAGTGGATACAGACAGGAGGATCTCTGTGAGTTCAAGGCCAGCCTGATCTAAACATATAACAAGTTCCAGGCCAGCCAGAGCTATGTAGTAAGGTGTGGTCTTAAGAAAGAAAGAAGCACAGGTGGTGGTGGCACATGCCTTTGATCCCAGCACTTGGGAGGCAGAGGCAGGCGGATCTCTGTGAGTTCGAGGCCAGCCTGGTCTACAGAGTGAGTTCCAGGAAAGGTTCAAAGCTAAACAGAGAAACCCTGTCTCGAAAAACCAAAAAGAAAGAGAGAGAGAGAGAGAGAGAGAGAGAGAGGGAGGGAGGGAGGGAGGGAGGGAGGGAGGGAGGGAGGGAGGGAGGGAGGAAGGAAGGAAGGAAGGAAGGAAGGAAGGAAGGAAGGAAGGAAGGAAGGAAGGAAGGAAGGAAGGAAGGAAGAAAGGAAGAAAGAAAGAGAAGGCTTGGTCTCTAACTGATGGCACTGTGAGAAAACAGAAGCTTTGGGAGCCAGGGCTTAGTGGGAGGAAGGTAGGTCACTGGTGGAGAGACCATAAAAGAGATGCGGGGACCGTGGACCCTTCCTCTTTTTCCTCCTGGTCACCATCAAGTGAACGTGCTGTCACATGCCCCCACCATGATGCACCATGCCACCACCAGCCCAAAGGCAAAGGAGAAAGTGACTGTGGACTGAAACATCTCAATCTGTGACGCAAACTAAACCTTTTATCTTTTTAAATTGATCCTCTTGGGTATTTGGTCACAGTGTTAGAAAAGCTGAGTAGTACAGTCGTCAAGACACCACATCTGCCACCAAGAAGGCTCTGGGTACCCTAGGGTGATCTACAAACAGGGATGCCCTAAGGAGACAGCACACTGAGTCTTAGAAGTGCTCCCACATGTGGGCAGGCCCTTCTCAGCTTTCTTCATACAACTGCCACACAGGGGACAGAAGTACCTTGGGCTGTGAGCTACGACAGGCCCACTTCTTGTCCTAACCAATGACTTTTTAAACTAACCACCAAAACCAGACTACAGTAACAGCTGAGTGGGCTAGCTGGTGCCTGGCTGAGCGCTGGTTCCTCAACATCTGGAATGATCAGTCAGCACAGCAGCCACAGCAACAGGAAGCCATGAGTGCCTTAGCATCACGTGGTGAAATATCCTTATATACATGTAACACGAATCTTAAAAGGTCTTATTAATAAAAACAAACCCGGAGCCAGGTATTGGGGTAAACCCTGAAAGACCAGAGGAACAGAAGCAGCCACAGCTTCCTCACCTCGCCAACTTCTCAGCAGATCCTGTTTCCTCAGACTGGAAGCCTCTGTGTCCTCATCTCAACTGAACTGCTGCTCAAAAGCCTAAAAGCTTAACTAGGCCTAGTTCCTGGTCCTCACGCTTTATATACCTTTCTGCTTCCTGCCATCACTTCCTGGGATTAAAGGCGTGAGTCACCATGTCTGGCTGTTTTCAGTGTGGCTTTGAATTTACAGAAATCTAGACGGATCTCTGCCTTTGGAATGCTAGGATTAAAGGTGTATATGCCACCATTTTCTGGCCTCTATATCTAGTGGCTGTTCTGTTCTCTGACCCCAGATAAGTTTATTAAGGTGCACAATATATTGGGGAACACAATATCACCACATATACAGTTAATAATCAAATACAGACATCCCTCAGACACTCCATAGAAGATTGGTTCCAGCATCCCCTGCAGACACCAACACTCTGGGCAGCTGAAGTCCTTCATGTTAAATGGCATAAGGTCCGAATAGAATCTGTGCGTCCTCACATGCTCTAAATCGCATCCCAACACAATAGAGGGGCTGTATAGATAGTTACTGCTATATGTTTAGTGAATTATATCAAGAGAAAAATTCTATCATGGGTGCACACAATTTCTTTCAATCTGGATAAGGTAACGTGCAGATAAAGAAACTGCAGATATGGAAGGAAATTGTACTTTGGGAAAATTCTTTGTTTTGTGTGTTTAGGGTGATGTGTGTGGAGGTCACGCATTGACATTAAATGTCTTCCTCTATGATTTCTACTTTATCTTTTGAGACAGGCTCTCTCACTGGACCTGGAGCTCACCAACATGGCTAGACTGGCTGGCCAGAGGGCCTCGGGGGCCCTCCTGCCCGCACTTCTCCAGAGCTGGGACTGCGGGTGCTGTGGCTGCACCCGGCCTTTATGTGGATGCTGAGGGTCTGAACTCAGGTCCCCATGTGTACACAGCCATCTACTCAGCCCCTCTTTTAGATTTCTCCTTAAATAATATGGTTACTAAAAAAACTATTGCTTTTGTTCGTTGAGATGATGGGGATCAAACTCAGGGCCTTGAACATGTTAGGCAAGCATTCTACCTTTGAGTCACACCCCAGCACAAAAGCCTAAATTATATATGGGACACACAACACTTCATTGAGACGGCATTATGAGACACCTCAGCTCAGGTGTCCATAGATGAAGGGAAAACCTGGACGTTTCTTAGGCCAGGGACTATTTTACCCAGAGATTTTTTTTTTTTTTTTTTTTTTTTTTGGTTTTTCGAGACAGGGTTTCTCTGCGTAGCTTTGTGCCTTTCCTGGAACTCACTTGGTAGTCCAGGCTGGCCTCGAACTCACAGAGATCCACCTGCCTCTGCCTCCCAAGTGCTGGGATTAAAGGTGTGCACCACCACCCAGCTATTACCCAGAGATTTTGACAGAGGAAGATTTCCTGCATAAGAGAAACCTTAATGTTGTATATGTAGTGGTTTGAATGAGAATGGCCCCTGAAGACTCAAATGTTTGAATGCTTGTCCCATGGTTTGTGGAACTGTTCATGAAGGGAGGTGTGGCCTTATTGGAGGAGGTATGTCACTGGGGGTGAGCTTTGGGGCTTCAAAAGCCCACGCCATTCCCAGTTAATTCTCTCTGCCTCCTACTTGTGGATCAAGATGTGCGCTCTCAGCTACTGCTCCAGAACCATGCCTGCCTGCTGCCACACTCCCCACCATGATGGTCATGGACTCTAAACCTCTGAAACTGCAAGTCCCCAATAAACTCTTCTATAAATTACTCGGGTCATGGTGTCTTATCACATCAATAATAAAGTAACTAAGACTGTGATGTTATTGCTTTTATTTTATTAAGAAAAATCCCTTGGAAATAGGAAGCTGACCAGGCTGTAACACAATGTTAGTCAACAAGGGTCATCCTGACCTATCTTGTGAAACACCCATGGCTCTCCAGCTGTATGAGGCTGGGAGCATGCAGGATAGGAAAACCCACTAGAACTGAGAGGGTTAGGAGGAGGACAGGAAAGTGTCACACCCAGGGAGCTATCCCAGCCAGGACAGACTTCTTGTCTCTTGGCTCCAGGCCTACAACACAGGCCTTGTTTCCATCATCCTGGGGTAAGCCAAGAACCCTCGGTTAGTGCTAGCGATCTACAGTGTGTCACTACCCTCTGCCTTCTAGCCTGCCCCCTCACATCTTCCCCACTCCCAAGCTCAAGGTTACCCACCACTCCGGCCAGTATTATTGCGATGTGTGACGCACTGGGTTAGAAAGCATGACTCACTGGAGCTGAGGCTGGTGTAACACTTGTCTCACATGCCCAAGAAAAATACTAGGAGGAGAAAGAGGTTGAGAGAGGATAGGGGATAGAGGGATGTGGGGCATGGGAGGTCCTGCCTTATTCAAAGGCTGGAGAGAGACGCACTTAGGACTTGCCAGTCACCCAGCTGGATGGAGAATATGCTTCAGTAACAAATATTCTAAAGGAGAAAACTAGTCTCCGACATCCACTGCCCACCCATCCACCCCAACTGCCCTTCACACTCTTAACACCAGTGGGTAACCATCACCTGTGTGCCTGCTGTCCCTCCACAAGGAACTCCTACTCAATGGCTTCTCACTCACTGCTTATGTTTCCATCCCTTCCCTGGCACACAAGGCAAACTTTCACCTGATATTCTAAAACACGGATCAGTTTCCTCTCTTTTCAAGAACCACTTCTTTGCCTGTAGTCTTCTTTACATGAATGAAAGCTCAGTGATAGCCAGCGATCGTCTGTCCCAGAAACCGGACCTCAACAGTCCCTTTCTGAATATTGACCATATCTGTAAATAAGTGAGTATGATCACCCTGAGTTATGAAAAAGGGAACAAATGAAGTGGATTAGAGGCTTCTTCTGGCAGAGATTTTACAGGCTCTGTGAAGCATGGCTGGTAGGAGGCAACACGCAGGAGAGGAGACTCGATAGAATGTCTTCTGTCCAACCTGGAGAGATGCCCATGAGTTTGCTCAAGTTTGCAGGAGGTCGAATCAAGTCCCAAGGTGGCCCAGGGCCCACCACTCCCATCCCGTCCCTACTGGAAACTGCGTTCTCCGCTCTTCTGACCAGTGTGAAGCCAGGGATAATGATGGCTGCCCCACATCCGCACAGCAGGCACCCAAATGCAGTAAGCCGCCTTCTCCAGGCACGCACTCACACTCTGGACATCCCTACACAACTCTAGGAACTCACATGCAAAACCCCAGGCTCCCACCTTCCGAGAGACTTCCACGCACAATTTCCCAGCGCTACATAATCACAGACACAGAGGCTCCCCTATGCTACAACAGAGATGACAAGATTCGCGCCACGTTCAGACAATCACCACCACCGCCACCACAACCAATCGAGCGCTCCCCTCTCCTCCAGGCCCCGCCCATCGTTGCTTGGGAACAGGGTAACCCCGCCCACCAAGCGTTGAAGGCGTTGCCTGCGTGCTCCGGCCTGGACCATCTCTTTTCAGTTGAGCGGAGCTGCAGTGTGAAGTTTACCTGCCTGAAGTCGATATTGCCGAGGCCTCCGCAGCAGTCGTGTCCCTCTGCCAAGCTGCTCATAAGTGCGGCTGCCGGACTCGTTATCTCCTTCCACCCCGTGAGCCCCCCTCAGAGGGTGACACGTGGGGACTTCGCCCCGCCGCTTGGCTGGGGAGCCGGCCCCTTGGCATTTAAGGAAGCGCGGCCAGCCGGTAGACTTTCCTGGTGTCCCCAACGTCTCCTGGCCTTCTGGGAAATGTAGTTTCCGGGCTCTGCCTCGTGGGGCGTACTTCCAAGTCGCAAGAAGCGGGGGACTACAAGTCCCAGGGCACTATTAGAGAGAGGCTGCTGGTTAAGGAGGGACTCGGGTAATGTCCCTCAGATAGAGGCTCTTACCCCGCCACTTTGGGCCCCATGGCTTCACCGCATCGCCCAGCTTAGCTAGTTTCCCTGAGATAGGATAAAAAGACACGGGCATTTATGGAAAGTAAAAGGACCTCACTCCAGAGTATAGCTGTAAGACATTTGCCAGCTGAGGATCAAGGATTCCAGCACAGTTAACTCTTGCTGTGAAAGTTGCCTGTGCAGAGACAGTGTTCCTCTTATATGGATATGGATATTTTCTTTTGGGGCGGGGGGGGGGGGGTGTTTTTGTTTTGTTTGTTTTTGAGACAGGGTTTCTCTGTGTAGCTTTGGAGCCTATTCTGGAACTAGTTCTGTAGGCCAGGCTGGCCTCGAACTCACAGAGATCCGCCTGGCTGTGCCTCCCGAGTGCTGGGATTAAAGGCGTGTACCATCACCGCCCGACTGGATATTTTCAAATAAAAATGTTAAAATAGCAATTCACTGAGTTTTAAGGCCTGAGGTCTATGGCCTTTCTCCTTTTCCTGTTACAAACCTACAATTCTCTAGGAGTCTCACAAACCCGATTTACAGCAAAAGATATTTCTTGACCCCTTTGTGCAACCCACTGTTTGTTTTTCTAGACTACCATCCTAACCAAGGCACATCTGGAGCCACCCTATGATCTCATTTATCGAGGGGTGCAGTTATCAACCCTCTAAGATGTAACTTGAGAGTCACCACAATGGCATATTTGGGCTACCAACACTTAAGTGTGGCTCTCCTCTGAGAAGCCCATATCCACACTTTTCAGTGTCTTTCTTCTTCTGAGCACTTCTTCTTATTAATTCTCCATGCTTATATCCATTCTAAACTTTTTTACCAATAAACTCTGCTTTAAACTAGCTTCTCCTGAAATTCTTTTCCACCACAAAGTGAAGGAAGCTTTACCTGAGAGAAAGTCCCTAAAGGATAGGAAGCTAGGTCTTTCGGTAGATAGGACTAGAGACTGCAAACAGTGGACCAGAAATATAAGTAACTTTGTGTACACCCCTCTACCATCTTGCTTTTAAGCCCAGGCCAGGCTCCCTCAGCGCAATCCAGAGGTAGTGCCAGGTCAACCACAGCTCCTCTGGGTTCCCCCAAAGTCCCCAGAGCCTTTGATTAGACCAGAGATCCCTCCTCCGCTCATTCCTTCATTGATTTCCATATTCATAAGCGTTTGCTGAACATGTTGGTGGTGCTATGGACAGCAACACAAGATCCCTGACCTCTGCTTCCAGAGATTTAAAAAAAAAAAAATGGGTATAACTTGAGTAAGTAGTATGGTGGGAAAGACTGGAGGCTAGGTGAGATATAGCATGGAAGGGCACAGCTTTAGAATACTAAGAGGAAGTGCCAAGTATGGCAAGTGCCAGCACAGGGCAAACCAGGAGGCAGAACAGCATTGGGAGAGCTGTGAATGGGAAGTACAGGTGAGCACTGCATAGTGGTACAATGTGGGGAGCAGGTGGGAATTTAGGGGACTGGGGGCAGGACAACCACTTTTGTAGCTACTTAGATCTATGGAGAAATAGAATCCAAAATTCTAAGATTGGCTCAGGTACTCAGCCAGCCCAAGGCCAGACAGGACATCATCCACCTCAGCTGATTCCTAACTCTTTGTGGACCACTCCTCTGCACCTCGTTCCCACCCCCTGCACCAAGAACCAAGCATATCCTGAACAGGTTAGTTCTATGGGACCACCTCACAAACGGTCCCAGGCTTCACAAAATGCCTAGGATGGGACAAGCAAACCAAGGAGACAGGAGGGGACACTGGCTTTGAAGGACACACACTAGCTCCGAGGCCAAGCTCAGCTCTCCCCTGCTTTGGAGTAAAGAGAATACACACTGGTAAGACTCATCGTGAAGGAGCTGACCCATGGGAACTAACGCTGGCCACTGCTGGACTGGACACAAAGAGCTCAACAGATGGTCTCTGAGTGACCACTGCTATGCTGCTCACAATGATGAGGAGCCTGGCCCTGCTCAGTGTCACAAGCCCTGCTTGATGGCAGACAGCATCTATCTAGAGGTCACCCACATCTCCCAGACATGCTCTCCACTGAAGGTCCAGTCTTCTCAACTACTGGATACCTTTGGCTATTTTATTGAACTGTGACTGTGAATTTCTGTGTGTTTGCTTTTTTCAGGGGACAGAGAAAGGTAAAGGTTAAAGGTCACATCAGAACTGATGCAATGTAGTCTGTCGCCCTACTCAAATCACCCCACCAGAGTGTTTTTCCTATGGCATCATGGGAGCCAAACTTGCCACTTGAAATGCAACTGGGGTTCAAGTCACAAGCCAAAGGATGTTTTGTTTTCGGTTTTTTGTTTTGGTTTGGTTTTTGGGTTTTGTTTTTTTTTTAATTTTTTTTCTGTTTTTTTGTTTGTTTTTGTTTTTAGAGACAGGGTTTCTCTGCGTAATTTTGGTTCCTGTCTAGGATCTCACTTTTTTTTTTTTTTTTTTTTTTTTTTGTCAGAGCTGAGGACCGAACCTAGGGCCTTGCGCTTGCTAGGCAAGCGCTCTACCACTGAGCTAAATCCCCAACCCTTTTTTGTTTTTTTTAAGACAGGGTTTCTCTGTATAGCTTTGTGCCTTTCCTGGAACTCACTCTGTAGCCCAGGCTGGCCTCGAACTCACAGAGATCTGCCTGGGTCTGCCTCCCGAGTGCTAGGATTAAAGAAAGGCATGCGCCGCCGCCGCCGCCACAACCCCGCCCAAAGGATGATGTTTTGAGGCAGAAGATTTTGCCTGGGCTCTTTGGAAGCCTTTCCATCCGAGCTTGAAGAGAAGACATCCAGGCAGTCTCTAACTGGGGATTTTCTTTCATGACTTCCTTGATGAGTGGAAGAGCACTCTGTTTACATGCCCCCAAGTGATGGGAAGCTCACCACCTCGAAGGAGCCTGCTCCTCTGTGGGAGTGTCCATTCTTGATGCCTGCTTATTCCACTCTCCATTTCTGAAGTTTTAATAAATGAACCTCTTCTTTATCCTTAGAGCTCTCTCTCTCTCTCTCTCTCTCTCACTCTCTCCCCGCTTTTCACACTTGAGAAGCCATTTAAGAGAGAGCATCTTCTTGTCGGTTCCAGATGGTCCTTTGGGGCCACAGGTTTGCCTCCATGCTGCCTTCCATCTGTGTTAATCTGGATGTAGTAGCTCCTGGAGGCAAGGGGCGGGGGGTGTCACCAAAATAGACTTTTGTTGATCAAACTAGCAATGCTAACTGAACGCCATTGGTACAGCCTAATCCTTTCCCAGCTCACAATCTATTTTCTATCCACAAAGCAAGCTTCCTGTCTTGAGCACACTTGTTCTCCGTGAGCAGGCTCTGCGGGGGGTCAGAATTAGGTGAGGTGGGAAGATTTTTCCAGAGCAGAGATCATTTTGAGATGCAGGCTCTGCAGAGTTCCCACGCGTTCCCTTCCACACCAGGCTTGGGAAGTAGCCCTTTCCCCAAGTGACCTACGTGGTGGCAAAAGGGCACCAGAGTCAATTCATCTGAACCCAGTTCCCCATGGTATCAGCCAGCTGAGGCGCCCATCATGGCCTTCAGTGCTGGTGGGCCTTCTCTGCACCTCAGCCTCCAAAGTACACTAACCCTTGCTTCCTGCCGGCCTCCCTGTGGCTCCTGCACATAACGTGATAGTTTGAATAAGAATGGCCCCTCTGGGCTCCTGTTAGTCATCAGGGAGTGGCACTATTTGAAAGGGCTTAGGAGGTGTGACCTTGTTGGAGAAAGTGTGTCACTGGGGGTGGACTTTGAAGTCTCAAAAGCCCATGCCAGGCCCGGTGTCTCTCTTTGTCGGTCTGCAGATCAGGATTGGCTCTCTACTTTTCCATCTGCGCCATGCCTGCAGCCATGCTGCCCGCCGCAGTGATAATGGACTGAACTTGGGACACTGTAAGCAAGCTCCCAATCAAACACTTTCTTTTGTTAAGGGCTGCCCTGGTCGCGGCGTCTCTTCACAGCAATAGGACAGGGCCTAGGACATGAGTCTTCGCCGTGCGTTCCCACCAGCGTTTCCCGTGTGTGCTGTTGCCTCAGCGTGGATGTTCCTCCCCAGATTTCTCCTCGATCCTTCCCTCCCGCACTCCAGACTGCACTTGGGTGTCACCCGTCTGTGCCTGCCGACCCATGGACGCACTCCTTCCCCTTGGCCAACCTGACTTCTCCCCGCAGCCCTGTCTCTGTCTAGGAAATCTGTCTCACTCACCCCTTCATTCTGGGCAGCCCCACCAGGATGTGCGCCGCACTGGGGTAGCGGTTTTCTGTCTTCCCTGGGTACCTCAATCTATGCTTGACACGAAGCAGGCATTCAGTAAGCAACGCTGGCTGAACAGTTCTGCTACTCTAAGCTGAGGGCCTCGGGCAAGGCAGCTTTCTGAGCCACACAGGCCCTGTCTGGAATGGGAAAGCAGACTGCTTACCATCCAAGTTGAAAACCGAAGTTACCTCTTGCCATTGGAATCTCTGCCCCGCCACGTACTGGCTGTGAAGCCTGGGGGAAATGGCCTGCTCTCCCTGACTCTCAAATTCCTAACCATGGAAATCGAATCTGTGCTCTTGCAGACGGCAAACCCTGGAGTCAGCACTTCAAGAGCCTCTGGCTTCTTGGGAACCACCCAGCAGCCCTGTGGGGACAGAGGCTGTATTCTGTCCTGAGGAAATGGACCCCACAGTCACTGAGTAAGGGACAGGCTTAAAACCTACCATTCAAAGCCAAGGCAGAGACTGCTCTTCACCCACCGCTGAAACCCACCTCCCTGGGACCAGATGTGATCCCTAGAAGTCCAAGCACTCACTTGGGGCTTACAACCCTTCTCCGTTCTGTCCCCTTCTCTGCTGCTGTTCATCTCTCTCGCAAGCTCAGGGTCTCATCACAGCGCAGTCTGAGAAGGTGGACACTCCTTTTGTTCTTCAAGCCGAACTCACTCTGACCTCACTGGCCTCTTTGCACATATTCCTGCCAGTCTCGGGGCCTTGGTACCTCTAGTTTCCTCTGCCAGCCACACTCTTCCCTTCTCAGAGAACAAGGACTCCGCTTCAGCTACCCTTGAATCTTGTGCCTACACGCACCTGGTGCCTACTCAGAACTCACCGACTATTTGCTAAATGAATGGGGTCAAGGCTTTGTTTTGGTTGAGTGAAATTATTCTTCAAAAATGAAGGCCCAAAGCAGGCATGGTGACATACTCCTATCTACTTTAACCCACTAAGGAAGCTGAGGCAAGAGGAGGACCCCTTGAGCCCATGAGTTCAATGCTAGCCAAGGCAATATAGCAAGACTTCATTTTTTTTATATATATATATTGTATGTTTATAAATATTTTGCCTGTATATATGTATATATACCACTTGGGTGCCTAGTGTCCGTAGAAGTCAGAAGAGTGCATCAGATCCTCTGCAACTGGAGTTATGCTGGAGTTGTGAGCCACCATGTGGGTGCTGCAAACCAAACCTGGGTCCTCTGAAAGAGCAACAAGTGCTCTTAACCCTGGGCCGTCTCCCCAGCCCTGTGGTGGTTTGAAAGAAAACGGCCCCCAAAGGGAGTGGCACTATTGGGAGATGTGGCTTTAAGTATGACCCTGTTGGAGGAAATGTGCCATGGTGGAGGTGGGCTTTGAGGTCTTTTGCTCCCTGCAAGATGTAGGCCTCTCAGCTACTACTCCAGTACCACATCTGCCTGCATGTGTGGACTGAACCTCTGAAACTGTAAGTGAGGACCTGAATTAAATGTTTTCTTTGTAAGAGTTACCGTGGTCATGGTAACTTCACAGCAATAAAAAACCCTAACCAAGACAAGCCCCAAGGCTCCATCTTTTAAAAAGGAAAATGAAAATGAGGCAAAGTAAATATGTTTTCAGAGACACCAAAGCTGGGAGCAGATCCAGCCAGAAGAGCAACACCAGGGGACTTCTTCCAGCAGCTGAGGACTGCCCCACAGAAGTTGGCAGGGAAGACACAGAGAAGGGGATGAAAGGCCCGTGTGGACAAACGGGAAGGAGTGGTGGATGCTTAGCAACCGTGGGTCTACCCTGTAGACTTGAAAATGCTTATCTTGATAACTGAGGGCAAATGCAGGAAAAATCAACCAGGCTGCAGACTCAAGCCACATGCTGCTGCATGTCCACAAGTCCCACCCCCACCAGGTCTGCTCTTCCGGTTCTCAGGAAGCATCAGCCAAAACGGACCGTGTGTAAGCATGAGACTGACTTCACATATGCAAAGGATTTTGGTCTCATGGCATGACTCATGGCATGACTCACTCTCATACACAGAGGAACTACAAAGAGGGCACTACAATGCTCTCCTAGATGTCTTTGTTCTGTACCATTTCATATGTGTGCGGCCGGTTCGTGTGTTTGGGGGGTGTTGTTTGATCCCACCGCGCTGGGGATCAGACCCAGGGTCTCTGGTAGGCAAGTGCTCTATCATAGAACTACACCCCAGACTTAAGCATTTTTTTTTCTTTTTTGCAGAAAACTCATACCTTAAGGATTTCCGATCTCAAAATTTTTCAAGCCACAATAAAAACTCAAGAATTATCCAGTGGGCTCCCAGCACCTCTGCCCTGGATTTGCCTCTGCATTTCTTGGCATATGTTACATCTGCTTCTGATTTTACGGTCTGCTTGCTTGTGAACTGTTTGAGGGGTAAGGGTAGATTTCACTGGGACTTCATGAACAGACACTGTGTCTTCTCACAGCACAATGCTGAGGATTACAGATACCCAACATGGGTGTCAGCCCAGCCAGGATTCACACTGAGACAGTCCTGGTAATATGCAGTTCTAAGATCCACAGTACAGGCCACATATAGCCAACTTTGGTCCACCTTTTTCCATTAGAAATATACTGGGGAGCTGGGCATAGTGGCACACATGTTTAATCCCAGCACCCAGAAAACAGAGGCAGGCAGATCTCTGTTAGAGGCCAGTCTGGTCTACATAGTGAGTTTTAGGACAGCCAGGGCTACATGGTGAGGACTTGTTTTGAGTTGGGCCAGGGAAGAAAGAGAAAAAGAAGGAAAAAAAATATATCTAAGGGTGGAGAGGGAAATGAGAAGGATCAGAAGATAAAAGCACTTGCCACCAAGTCTGAGGACCCGAGTGTAATCCCCAGGATCCAGAGTGGAAAGAGAGAACCAGATCCCAAAAGTTGTTCCCTGACCTCCACATGTACACTGTGGCCTGTGTGCATGAACACACACACACACACACACACACACACACTTAACCAAATTAAAAAAAAAAAAAGACATCAAAGACAGGTGTGGTGGCATGTCTGTAATCCAACACTTGGAAGGCTTGAAGCAGGAGGGTCACACGCTCCAGGCCAACCTCCCCTAAAGAATGAGATCCTGCCTCAAAAATAATATTTTAGAAGTTGAAGAATGACATTGGCAGCTTTGGAGAGCTCAAGCCAGGGGTTTCTGAGATTTGTCACAACTCCCTGAGTGCTCTGCCTCTTTCACCAGGAATGTCCCCACAGGTGTATTGTCACAGGCTAGGAATGTACCACTTCTCTTCTGTAGTTTGTGCTTGTTTTGGGGGTTGGGGTGGGTTTTGTGCGACAGTGTTTTGTTTGTTTTCTTTTGTTTTGAGGCGGGGTCTCACTCTCTAACCCTGGCTAGCACAGAATTCCCTATGTGGCCTTGAATTCTTGGTAGTCCTCCTGCCTCAGCCACCTGAGTGCTGGGATGACGGGCATGCACGCCCTCCTGTACTGTTCCTCTTGGTTCTTAGACACGGTGAGTGGCAGCAGCCATCGCCAGCCCTCCCAGGCTCTCATGGTGGGCAGACATTAACGCTGGCACAAGGTGCAAGCAGGAGAAAGGGGATTGCATGCCCTGAGCCCTGGGGCTGAAGACATCTCTGCAACTGCCCACTAGCACCAAGCTGCTCGGTTCATGGGTGGCTACAGATCCAACCCAGACGCAACCTGAAAGGCTCAGCCGCTCTTAACCAACCTGCCCCAGTCCCCACCCCAGAGCCCCTGGGCCCTACCCCTTTGCCTGTGAGTTAAGTGCCTAGATAGAGTCTGTTCAAGGCTGAGTATGTTACTGCCCAGAGTTCAATTCCCAGCACGGAGGTGGACAGAATGTGGTAGGGTTCAGGGTACATGGCATAAGGCAGGGCAACTTCTCTGTGGTTTGGGTACCCTTGACAAAGGGTAGGCTACTAAACACCCCTGGCTCTCACCCATGAAGTAAGTCTTTTTTTTTTTTTTTTTTTTTTTTTTTTTTTTTTTTTTTGGTTTTTCGAGACAGAGTTTCTCTGTAGCTTTGGGGTCTGTCCTAGAACTCACTCTGTAGCCCAGGCTGGCCTTGAACTCACAGGGATCCGCTTGCCTCTGCCTCCCGAGTGAAATAAGTCTTTAAATGCACTTCTAGCTGCTGGCTCTGAGGACAGTAGAAGCCCCAGCTGAAGACAGCTGGTGAAAACCGAAGCTCCCAGGAAAAAGCCACAACTATGTTAAAGGTTCTACAAGGCTGATCACAACTCTGTGGTTGTGAAGAGTCGGAATGTTGCAAGTCCACAACCAAGTTATCTTGAACTATCTTTGGTCTCCTTAATAGCCCTTTGTCACCTACTCTCTTATCTAACCTAACACCCTTGTGACTATCACAAGGGAACCTTTTGGAATGCATTGTTAACAGCCCACCGCTCCCACCAGCCTGAAGCTAAGAACGCATCAGATAGCATCTGAGATCTACAGCAGTGTGAACAAGAATTCCTAGGGAGAAGCTGTATCTGAAAAGAGTGTCAACTGATTAGACCTCCAGAGTTGGAATGTTGCAGGTCCAGAGCCTAATTACAGTTTATCTGGAGCCATCTTTAGTCCCTTGCCCATCTTGGTGTCAGAACTAACATCCTGTCACCAGCAGGTGAGAACCTTTTGGGACTCTATTAACAAACTCCTAGTTTTCCCCCAGTCACAGGGCTGAGAACGCTCTCAGCAACTAAAGCCTAGAGTGAGTTCTCCTCATGTGGTCAAAACCCCCCATCTGGTGTGTCCACCAATGTGAGTCCTGATTTTGGACTTCTTTGTTCTGTTACCATAAAAAGTGCTGAGCCTGTCCCCTCATTGGAGCCTGGCCTTCGGGGAGAGCTGAGGCTGTGTTCCAGGCCATGGTCACTCATATTGGGCTCCAGAATAAATGAGCTCTTACCTGTCTTGTGGTGAGGACTGTGGTTTTGTGTCATGAGCAGAGACACCCCCACTGCCTGAGCTTCCCACCAATAGAGTTGGAAAGCACCTTGATTTTCTTTTAAACTTTCTTTTGTTCTGCAACTATAAAGACTCCATGACTCTGTTTCCAGAATGGGACATTTATTTGGGGTAAAGCAAATCCACATTCCCCAGCCGTGGCCCCGGACATTTGGCTCCAGAATAAACGGTCTCTTGTTCCCTTTTGAGGCAGGAGCCAGCTTACATGGATACTAGATAGTCACTAGCAACCACAGCATCCTGTGCACTCCATGCACTGGCCCCCCACCATGCTGTTGATAAACATTATCCCTCTGGGCCTTCCAGGAATCCAGCTTACCAATCAGAAAACGAGGCTCAGAGGTCTCAGCGACATCCCCCAAACCAGGAAGCATTGGAAGTAAGGCTCAAGTCCTGGGTCCTGTGTGGTGGTATTGTGTTCCCCAAAATATTGTGCACCTAATAAACTTATCTGGGGGTCAGAGAACAGGACAGCCACAATATTAAACATAGAGGATAGGCAGTGGTAGCCCACGCCTTTAATCCTAGCATTCCAGAGACAGAGATCTACCTGGATCTCTGTGTGTTCAAGGATAAGCCAAGCATGGTGACTCACTCCTTTAATCCCAGAAAGTGAGCCTTTAATCCCAGGGAGTGATGGCAGAAAGCAGAAAGGTATATAAGGCGTGAGGACCAGAAACTGGAAGCTTTTAGCTGGTTAAGCTTTTAGGCTTTTGCCAGTTCAGCTGAGATCCATTTGGATGAGGACTCAGAGGCTTCCAGTCTGAGGAAACAGGATCAGCTGAGGAATTGGCGAGGCGAGGAAGCTGTGGCTTGTTCTGCTTCTCTGATCATTCAGCGGTCACCTCGATACCTGGCTCCAGGTTTGTTTTTATTAATAAGACCTTCTAAGAATCCATGCTACAGTCCTGAGCACTCGCTCCCCATGAACCTCTATGCACTTACGGACACCTAACCCGGGCTTCTAAGTGAAGGCTGAATTAGAGATGGGGTTCTTGTCCAGCAAACATTCTTGTCCAGCCATTGCCCTCTCCAAGCCGAGCATACTGACTTTCACTGCAGGCTCTGGGCCTGACCATGCTGCTTGCCTCTTCAACTGTATACACAAACTGTGTGCAATTGGTTATGTAGACCTAGGAGGGGATAGGTTGAAGGGATGGAGTCTGCCACACGCGGGACTATTTTCCTTTTTGGTTTTTGGTTTTTTTGTTTTGTTTTTTTAATATTTATTTATTTTATGTATATGAGTGACCTGTCTTCATGCACACCGGAAGAGGGAATCAAATCCCATAACAGATAGATGGTTGTGAGCCACCATGTGAGTGCTGGGAATTGAACTCAGGACCTCTGGAAGAGCAGTCAATGCTCTTAACCACTGAGACATCTCTCCAGCCCCCCCTTTTGTTTTTCGTTTTTTGTTTTGAGACAGGATCTCACTATGTACCTTTAGCTGTCCTGGATCTCACTCTGTAGACCAGGCTGGCCTCAAACACACAGAGATCCGCCTGCCTCTGCCACCCCAGTGCGGAGACTAAAGGCGTGTGCCGCCGTGCCTGGCTCACGTGCAGGACATTTTTAGGGGCACATGTTTTTGATTCTGAGTCAAGGAAACTCCTTGCTGCACTCACATCCTTGTGCATCCCCACTGGCTTATCATCTCAAACACAGGACTGCTTAGGGGTTCTGATGTGGTGGCTGCCTGTGCCACCACAAGCCAGTTCCCCAGCACAGGTATCTCCTGCCTTATTCAATTTAATATTTGTTTGTTTGTTTTGGTTGTTTATTTATTCGGTCCTGGGGATGCATCTGGTGCCTGCCCTATATGGTAAGTCCCGCCCACCTGTACCTTCTGGCTCTTGGCTCTGCCCCCTGCCCTTCCCAGTGCAAGGTGGCCTTCCTCGTGGATAATGTCACAGAGTCTTCCTGTGCCATCAGCCACCCTTTTGTCTTTGTAGAAGAGTCTGGTGCCTTGATGATTTGTAACTGAGTGACCTGCCTCTTGATGATTAGGTTCTAAGAGGTGGGGTAACCATACCTCTCACTCATATAAAATTGGGTGTGAGATCTCACAGCTTCTCAAGGCACCTCCAGTTACTGAGGAGAACCTGGCTATGTTTTCTACCTACAGTCCTGCCTGCCCCCATCTGCAGGGAGTTGAAAATCACACACATACACACACACACACACACACACACACACAAGTGGCTTCCAGGCCTACATATTACCCAATCACTATAGCCATTAGATAGGGTGGGCACAGCAATGTCCTGTACTCTCCAGCCACCCCTAACTTCCCATTTCCAACTTGGATTTCTCCTTTATCCTGTAGGCTCCACCCCACTGCTGCCTCCTCCTAGAAGCCTTCCTCCCCTTCCCCAATCTTGAGTCACCCCATCTCCATCTGTGGGAGAGTTAGGGGACTATAAGCCTACCAGGAAAGCAAGACCAACCCTTTTCGAAGAGACTGCTTCTTGCTCCCAGGGCCTGCTTCTCATTCCTTGAGTTTACCTTGCAACTGTTGAAACTGCTGATGGCCTAAAGAAAAAGCCCACCGGCAAGTCAAAGAGCCCAGCCAAGAAAGGAGATGTGGGCAGGACCAAACAGGGGGAGGGGAAGGAGTTGGCAAAGGGGAAGGCTGGGAACCCTCTAAAGCATTCAACCCCCCCCCCCCCCCCCCCCCCGCAAGCAGCCCAGGCAGACTCCTGGCTCTGGGCCCCTCCCATCCTGACGAGGAGTTGTTTGCTAGAATGAAGTTTGCTGTTTTCACTTTCCTAACTCTCTCCAGGTCTGTCTCTTCCTTCGAATTCTCCAAATCCCGTCACTTTCTCTTTCTCTGATTCAGTCTTCTTTCCCAAATGTACAATTCTTCTTCCTTTGTCCCACAGAATGAGCTCAATAGCAACACGCCTAGATGACCACCCCTCACCCCAAGACGGCTATAACATCTCCAGGTCCCATCTTCTCAGGCTGCTGCTGTCTGGAGTTCTTCGTGGATGGGTTGTTTTGTTTGGAAATAGGGTCTTCCCACCAGGCTGGCCTTGAACTCTCCAGTTGGTTTGTCTTTCTTTCTCTTGCCTCTGCCTCCCAAGTGCTGGGATCACAGGCATGCACAACCACCCAAGTAGGCTCCAAACTCCTGGTCTTCCTGCCTTGGCCTCTGAGAGCTGGGATTCCAGTCATGTTACCAGGCATGTGCTCCTTCACCTGTTGGTTCGTTCACTCATTCAGTTTTCTGAGACTGTATTGCCAATGGGACACAATGCAACAAAAAAACAGGAATTAAGTAGCTGGGCATAGTGTTGTATGCTTTTAATCCCATTAATCCCAGCACTCAGGAGGCAGAGGCAGGTGGATCTCTGTGAGTTCAAGGTCAGCCTGGTCTACAAAGTGAAATCCAGGACAGCCAAGGCTATGCAGAGAGACTCTCTCTCGAGGGATAAAAAAGAAAGAAAGAAAAGGACGGGCATTGAAAGAAAGCAAGCCACAGCAGAGTGACCATCAGCAGGAGACAGGAGAATGGGGAAATGGGACCAGAAAGGAGACTGAAACCAATGTGAAGTGGACTTGTGGAGCCAGGGGCCCCAGGACCACCCAGTCATATAGAAACACTTCTGAGGGGCTGGAGAGATGGCTCAGCGGTTAAGAGCACTGGCTGCTCTTCCAGAGGTCCTGAGTTCAATTCCCAGCAACTACATGGTGGCTCACAGCCATCTATAGTGGTATCTGATGCCTTCTTTTGGCATACAGGCATACATGCAGATAGAGCACTCATACATATTTATTAAAATAAATAAATAAATAGACATAAACCAAAACAAACAAAAAGAAACACTTCTGGTTCCCACAATACATAGTGTAATTGCCTGCCTCAGGGACTGGGTACACCCACCAGAAACCATTTCCACAGCCCTATATGACAAAGTCCTTTGTATCTCAGCCATCAGGAGGACTTCTTGTCCTCTGAAGAGCTCCAGAAGCAGATGTGGCCCGTCTGTCCACCCTGAAGCCCCCAGGCCTGCAGAGACCTCCTTTGTACTGATCTGACTGCATCCAGAATGATACGGCATCCAGTGATACGGCTGGCCATCTTTGATTCTTGTCAAAGGGGTAAGGGTTCTCTTCCAACCCTCCCACTCCAGAGCTCCTGCACCTGCCAGCCACAGAGGTCACAGAACACAGTGCCCCCACCCCAGAGAAGCTGGGCGTTGCCTGGAAACACTCTCAGTTGTCAGCACTGTGGGGGTTGCCGTGGCCATCTAGCGGCTAGCGGCCAAGGATGTCCTAGAGGCCTGCATATGCGGGACCACTTCCACAAAGCTGGGAGCTGCAGGACTGTAGAAGCCTGCTCATCCCAGAAGGACCTACAGCAGGGTGTGCTTCTCCACACAGTGGCATGCCAGGTACTGAGGACTTCTGGGGACACAAATGTTAGCAAGGCCCAGGTAGGCTGAAAGGAGTCACGGGCATGATCTTGGGCTGATGAGGGAGGATGTCTAAGTCTGTCCCCACCCCCCAACAGGGGAAGAGGACTGTGTGGCCTTCATAAGAGGAAGATTTGCCTTGATAGTTTGGGAGATGGCAGAACCTCCCACAATGGCCTTCTGCTTCAGAGGGACCAAGTGGTACACACAACATCTTCTTCCTGGGCACACAGGAGACTCCATTTCTCAGCACCCTCTTATGGTTAGATGTGTAAAAAGGTCCAGCTGGTGGAAATGTGAAAGGGATATCACCATGTCTGACCCGGCCCAGAACCTTTGCTCTCTCATTCCCTGCCTCTCAGCTGAGAAAATCTTAATGGCTTGGTTATAAAATGTATCTCACGTTGTGTCAAAGCCTAGGTCTCAGTTGGTGATGCTACATGTACAGGAGACTCTAGAGTCTTATCCACGGGAGGTGGGTCACTGGAGACAGGTTCTTAGGAGTACCTGTCTCGCCTCCCTGTCTACCATGTGTGAGAACTCATCTGTTGCAGATCCCTACGCCCATGGTGTTCTGCCTAAAAGCACGATGCCAAGTGACTGGATCTCTCTGAAACTTGAGCTGAAATGAATGCTTCTTCCTCAAACTACCTCGTGTCAGGTACCTTGCCACAGTGACCAAACGAAGACTCAGAGAAGGTAGAGACACAAGATCTAGAGTCTAGATCCTCAAGTGCCTGTGCCTGCTGCCTAACCCTGCCAGCAATGATGGGCTGTTGTGAGTCCCGGAGGGGCTTGGCTGTGTGGTTCTCTGAGACTCAGATTTCCTTGTCACAGCAACTGGCTTTCTGGAGGAAGCACTTGTCTGGGTCAGCAGAGATAGCAAAGGCAGAGGACAGCAGCCCCACTCGGTCTGAGTTTCAGAGCTGACCGCACCCTGTAAAAGGAAGGGCTGGGCCCGGCCTCCTGCATTTCTCCACGGTCCAGCAGTGGACCCAGAACACAGAGGAGCTGTTCATGACTGTATCTGAGGCTGCAGTATCTCCTCACTGGCCAACCTGTCCCAGCTTTGGTGCATTAGAAACGCATCCACCAGCCAGGCAGTGGGAGTGCACACCTTTATTCCTTTATTCGGGAGGCAGAGGCAGGTGGATTGCTGTGAGTTCAAGGCCAGCCTAGTCTACAAAGCAAGTTCTGGGACAGCCAGAGCTGTTACACAGAGAAACCCTATCTTGGAAAAAGGAAGGAAGGGAGGGAGGGAGGGAGGGAGGGAGGGAGGGAGGGAGGGAGGGAGGGAGGGAGGGAGGAGGAAGGGAGAGAGATATTTGCTTACCTTTCTTTCCCAGAGCCAGCAAGCCTGGATCTCTAGGATCTGTCTCTGAGGACAAAGTGGCAGAGAGTGAAGGCTCTCCCTTGGGGCTTTTTCTCAGGAATTATTCAGGGAGCCACCACCCCTTTGCCAGACTGCCTTTACCAGCAGGCTCTACCCAGCCATTCTGGTGTGGTTGGACTCTGTCCCCAGGAAGGGAAGGGAGACCTGGAATCACCCTTCCGGAAGACCCTGGTCACTGGTTTCTGCAAAATAGACATAGTGTTCCTGGTTACTGGCATCTGAGAAACTGGCAGGTCCTCCAAGCAGTCCAGCTGGAACTCACAACTCCAAGGAAATGGAAGTCAAAACAAATGAAGGAAGATTTGTGCTCAGGAAGTCACACTGGGTCCAGTGTGAGAAAGCAAGGGGACAGTCCAAGGGTCTGGGAACAAGACAATGGTGCCCTTGTGTGCTGAGTATCTGGTGAGCCAGGCCCTGAGGGGAGCCCATCCTAGAATCTTCTCATGGGGTGAACACAACCACCTCCATCCTCCCCTCTCACGCCCTCAGGGTGCTTCCCAGGCTGTGTGCAGAAAGAAGCTGTGCAGCCAGACCACAGGTATTCCCGGTGTGGGCCTTCCCTAGCTGTCTGTGCCTAATCTCCCATCCCTCAGATTCCTCCTCAGGCAGTCACCTCCTAGGCTCATTGGGAATGCTCCAGGGAAAACACAGACAGTGCAGGTGCTATAAACAGAGGAGTGAAGCCACAGCAACCTATGCCTCTGCTGAGGTCATAAGCAGGGGAAAGTGGGGTCCCTACCAGCAGCGCAGGGACGGAAGATGGAAGAGCAAGGTCTACACATAGGCATCATGGAGCCCCTTCAAGGCCACAGACAATGATGCAATCCCTAACCCCTAACCTTTCACGTTGCTCTGTGTTCTCTGGGACCAAGATCCCTACACACAAAGCAGCCAAGAGCACTGGCTGGCTCTCCTGGTGGACCTACAATGCTTCTGATGTGGTGATCCAGATGATGATCTACAACGCCATACCGTTGCAGGTTTTTGTTTTTTTGTTTTTTGTTTTTTGTTTTTGTTTTTTTTGTTTTTTTTTTTTTTGTTTTTTTTTTTTTTTGGTTTCCGAGACAGGGTTTCTCTGTGTAGTTTTGGTGCCTATCCTGGATCTTGCTCTGTAGACCAGCTCTGTAGGCCTCAAACTCACAGAGATCTGCCTGGCTCTGCCTCCCGAGTGCTGGGATTAAAGGCGTGCGCCACCACTGCCCGGCTGTAGAATATTATTTTAAGTTATGTTACTTTTGTTTATGTTGCATTTGTTTAACTCTGTGAAGCTGTGTTACTGTGCCTGTCTAAAACACCTGATGGTCTAATAAAGAAATGAATGGCCAATAGTGAGGCAGGAGAAAGGATAGGCAGGGCTGGCAGGCAGAGAGAATGTACAGAAGGAGAAATCTGGGAGAAGAGAGAAGGACAATAGGGTACACTGTGTGACACATCGCAGCTCCCAATGCCACTAGGATGAATGAAGAGGGGTTGGAAAGACAAAGGAGCAAGGTGGAGGTTTTTGTTTTGTTTTTAATTGATTTTTTTCAGGGAGACTTCTATTTGGGTGGATGCTGCAGCGGGGAGGGGAGGATATGGAGGAACTGGGAAGTGAGCGAGATTGGGGTTCATGATGTGAAATTCCCAAAGAATTATGATATATATATATATATATATATATATATATATATAATATCCTACATAAAAGAATAAATAATGGGAGAGACAGTGAGAGAGAGAGAGAGAGCACAAAACATCATCAAATCAGTGTTCAAAATACCTAGCAAAAATAGACTATGGAAGCCCTTATGAGGCCACCGGCTGAAGTTCTCAGGAGAAAGAGTCCTTGGCAGAGCAGAGTGCTCCCTTGGGTGAGGCTTCCAAGTAAAGGAGCAAATAGCAGCAGATAGATGACATCATCAAATTGGATACAAAGGAGTTACCTTCTCGTTGGTCTCAAGGACATAATGCTTTGACTTTTGGATCCTCTGTTCCATTCTCTTCCCCCCCCCCCCCCCCCGTCATAGAGTTTGTGGGGCCTTGAAGAACACTTTGAGATAAGCATGCTTAGGTCTGAAATGGTAAGAGATAGATGGACCCAGAGCCAGCCTCTCAGAGGACTCAAACAGCATGTGACAACTTAGCACTCAAGTGCACGTCACCACACAGTCTGAAGAGACACAAAAAGACTGACTCCCAACTCCATTTTTATTAGTCATGCTGGGGGCTTCCAACTCAAGCTCTTTGTCTGTCCCAGCTGCAGGAGGCCTGGGAAAGAGTCCCTTTAATCCCACAGGTTCCCCTGAAAGAAAGGATCTTTTTGTTTGTTTGTTTTGTTTTGTTTTTTAAGACAGGGTTTCTCTGTGTAGCTTGGCACCTTTCCTGGATCTCACTCTGTAGACCAGGCTGGCCTCGAACTCACAAAGATCCACCTGGCTCTGCCTCCCGAGTGCTGGGATCAAAGGTGTGCGCCACCACCGCCCGGCTTGCCCTCTTTACAGTGGACTATGATTACGGCGTGTAAGCAAAATAAACTCATTCCTCCCCAAGTTGCTTTTGTCTGTGGTGTTTTATAACATTAGAAAGCAAATTACTACAACATTACAATCTTTATAACATACACGAAAAACATAACATGCATAACAACAGACTATTGAAACGTATGACAAGACAGACACACTACGCCGCTTGGTGGTGGAGCCCTGTCTGGTGTGTGTGGTGGTCTGAGGTTCAGTGCCGGCACTGTTCAAAAACAATGGATACATTTCCAGGAGAAATAGATGATGCCACTATTAAAGGTAGAGACGTTAAGACTCTTCCACCTTCCCGGTGGTGGTGGTGCACACCTTTAGTCCTAGCACTCGGGAGGCAGAGGTAGAAGGATCTCTGAGTTCCAGGACAGCCAGGGCTACAAAGAGAAACCTTGTCTCAAAAAAACAAAACAAAACAAAAAACCAGAAATTTGAAGAATACAGATCCTTCTGTATCTCATGTGAACACTCAGTCATGCTGACCATCTTCTAGGACATGAGACACACCTTAGCAAGTGTAAAAGAATGCAAATTACACAACATCTGCTCTTGGGCCACAGTGGAATTAAACTAGATGTCAATAAAAAAAAAGTGACTGAAAGACTATTTTAATGGCGTTTAAACAATAGATATCTAAATAACACCTGATGTAAATAACTCTCAAGATAAAGTAAATGAAAATGAAACTGCAACATAAAAATTGTGCGATGCTGAAAAAGCTGTGCTTTGAGGAAAATATAACATTGAATCTACATATGAGAAAGGATGAAAGATCCCAACCAGTCATGTAAAGTTCTACTTCAGAAAAACACAGAGTAAAGCAGAGTTCACACACACACACACACACACACACACACACACACACACACACACACTGAAATTGAGCACAGAAAATAAAACAAAGTCCAAAGCAGATTCCTTTAGGAGTAAATCAACAAAATTAATACCTCCCTTACTACAGATAACGTGATGCACATGATTCATGCATGATGTGAAACAGGAGACAGCACTACAGGTCCCATGAACATCAAAAAGATAGGAAACGAACACTGTGTACAACTGTCCACAAAGGTGTTACCCTAGGTGCAACAGATCAAGTCCTTGATTTTAGCCAAAATGCCAAAAAAGTGGTTGGATTTATTCTTTGAAAAACACAAGAACTAAGCGTATGCCTGTTAAAGTGACCCATTCAGTCACGAATAACTTTCCAAAAGAGGAGCGCCAGGCCCACGGTGAGAGCTGTGGAGTTCTGAGGAAACCGTATCAATTTCCTATTATCCCCTAGAGAAGACAACAACACAGGGGGGAGATACATCCTAACACATTCCAGGACCCTCTGCTACCCAATGCCCAAGCCAGACCTGAACAATACAAGAGGAGAAAATTCAAACTGGTTTCTCTCATGAACATGGATGCAAAAAATCCTTGACAAAACATTAGCAAATCCAATAACAGATTTAAAAAAAATACATCAAGGCTTCAGGGGAATCCGTGCCAGCATGCAAGGCAGCCTAGTTCAACACTCAAACATCAATTTATATAATCCATCACATCAACAGGCCAAAGAAGAAAGATCACAAGAAAGAAAGCTGCACAAAAAAGCATTCGCAAAATCAGCACTTTCTCGGTAGTTACAAAAGTGGCTTTATTCACAAAAGAACAGTTCTTGTCTTAGATAGATTACTGCTGAAATAGTTCCGGAGGCCGGCTGACAAGATGGCTCAGCAGGAAAAAGCACTTGCCACCGAGCCTGACCACCTGAATTTGATCCTGGAGACCCACACAATAGCAGAAAGAGAGGACTGACTCCCTCAAGTTGTCCTCTGACCTTCATGTGCCTGGTGTGGCATGCAGGCACATATTTGTGCTCATACATGCAACACATACATGTAAACTCTAATTCTAGAACTGTTTCCAGGGGGAATGCAAGGCACTCTCCCGGCAGGTCTGCAGCAGCAGGTGCAGGCCCTGCAGAATGACGGTTTGTATCTAAGGGAGCTCCCTTGAAAGGAGAAGAGAGGATGAGATGTCTGGAAAAGGCCTCTGAAGGCCCGGAGCGGGCTGGTGTTTAAACACAACTGCCAGAGTCTCATGCCCTGTGGTTTCCTTATAAGAATATCTTGGCCAGGAAACTGTCAGCTCTGAGTTATGCCAAGCTCACTCCCTTCATGACAGCCACCCCCTGTGTGGCAGGACGGTTGCCAGTTCTCTGAGGCGGCAGGAGGCCCACCTCCAAGGTTCCCACCATTCTTCTATGCCTCCTAGTCATGTATACAGCCAGGTTCCTCTTAGCGGAGCTGGTCACCCAGCTGGCAGCAGGCAGAATCCCCAACCAAAATGGCGGTGCCCTGCGCATCAGGATGTGCAGGGGCATGGTTGCAAGGAGTCTACATTCACAGCCTGCCCTGTGACTATGACAAGGAGCAGGTCTCCAGGCCTCAGACAAGGTTGGAGCTTCACCTAGGTTTCAGCTGACTATGGGCCCAGGAGCAAGTGACCTCACCTCGCTGAACCTGGGTCTCTTCGCCTGCACCCTGGGAACAGAAGCCCAGTCTATTGTCTGCTAAAAGGGCCTCTGGGTACATGGAAGGTTGCCAGACTCTTGGGATTGCTGGGTTGTGACAGTTCAAGAGTGAATCCTTGCATCCATCCTCAGGAATGACACGCCTGTGCATCACTTACACTCAGGCACATCCCCACTTACACTCAGGCACATCCCCACTTACACTCAGACACATCCCCACTTACATACACTCAGGCACATCCCCACTTACACTCAGACACATCCCCACTTATACTCAGGCACATCCCCACTTACACACACTCAGACACATACCCACATACACTCAGACACATACCCACTTACACTCAGGCACATCCCCACTTACACTCAGGCACATCCCCACTTACATACACTCAGACACATCCCCACTTACATACACTCAGACACATACCCACTTACATACACTCAGACACATCCCCACATACACTCAGGCACATCCCCACTTACATACACTCAGACACATACCCACTTACACTCAGACACATCCCCACTTACACACACTCAGGCACATCCCTACTTACATACACTCAGGCACATCCCCACTTACATACACTCAGACACATACCCACTTACATACACTCAGACACATACCCACATACCACTCGTGAGCCCAGTCACATGCCTCCACTCACACTCACATACTCAGGTGTATACCCACTCACATGTACCTGCTCACGCTCACCCACACTCACACATATTCACACACTCAGACTGGACTCCCCTCACGTTCACACTCACACAAGTCTGCATCCTCAAACGTGATAGCATGTTCACACACTGCTGCTGTAAATGCCTGACTACACCAGTAAGTCTCACTGGCTTTCTTTTTTCACTAGGGAAAGCATCTAAAAGGCAGACAAAAGGCTAGAGAAGAGTTAGCAGATCCCTTTCTAGGACCTTGACAGTTTACTCACCTGAGGGTGCTTCCTCGGTGGGGTCTGGGCTTCTGTCCCATCGGGGCACCTGGCTCACCTATAGTGTCTTGGGGCCCTAGTAAGGCACCATGGCCTGGAGGCCTCCTGGGAACCTGAACAGAGATGTATCTCCAGTGCTGACAAGACAAATTAGGGCAGTTTCTGGGGTTCCTCACTCTACTACTATCTCCTGTTTGCCAAATTGCTCAAGCAGCTGAGGAACTCTTGAATATCTGAAAGATTCATTCACCATAGCCACATCCTCTGTCCTCCAAGTCCTTGGCTGTCTC
Source organism: Peromyscus maniculatus bairdii (assembly GCF_049852395.1). Lineage (NCBI taxonomy): Eukaryota > Metazoa > Chordata > Mammalia > Rodentia > Cricetidae > Peromyscus > Peromyscus maniculatus. The sequence continues at coordinate 44,446,668 of NC_134859.1, forward strand.
TCCTCCTGGGAATTGGGACAGTCCCCTCCAAAGCTAGCCTTGGTGGTCATGTTGGCCAGAGCTGGGGCTATGACCCCTGCTGAGGAACCATACAGCCTTTAGACACAGAGTTTCCCAAAGAACTAAACAAAGTTCCCACCAGGAACTTCACAGCCATGTGCCTATCCTGTCCTTGCTTGGTCTTCCCATCGGTGTTACAGGACAGCTGTTCCCTGTAGCCCCTGTGGGGCCCCTTCAGTGCCACCCACAAAAGCCCTTTGCCAATCTGAACTCTGGCTCTGGACTGGCACCAGGGAGTCTGGCAAAGAAGGATGTCTCCATGGCCAATACCATACAAAGGACAGAATCACCCATTTTGTTTGTCTGTTTTGTTTTGTTTTTTGAGACAGAGTTTCTCTGTGTAGCTTTGCACCTTTCCTGGATGTTGCTCTGTAGACCAGGCTGGCCTCGAACTCACAAAGATCTGCCTAGCTCTGCCTCCCGAGTGCTGGGATCAAAGGCGTGCACCACCACCGCCCAGCCTCAGAATCACCCATTTTAGCATCTGCTCACTCTCCTTTCTCAGGTGCAAGGACAGAGGACTTGAGACTGCCCAGTGCCCTCAAACTCAATGAGGACAGCAGGGAGATTCCAGATGTTCTGTCATAGAAGTCACTAGACCACCTATGCCAATTCCAAGCTCATGGCTTCTCATGTTATCCAGGGCAACATAGGATGGGCTAACAGAACTTGGAAGGAGGTGTCTTCAAGGTCACAGGCAGCAATGTCCGGGGTTCCAGGGCTTGCTCTAGGACAGAAGGGAGAAATACACACTGGAATTCTAAAAACAGAGCCTCACCCCAGGCTCCCATCTCCCAGCCTTACTCTCACACATCTACTGGGTTCACACTTGCTCCAGAGCCCTCCTCAAAGGAGTTTGTATTGTGGAATATTACTTTGACAGTGTAGAGATGTGTTACATTTGTTCATGCTGCATTTGTTTAATTATGTAAAGATGTGTTGCATTTGTTCATGCTGAAGCCGGGCGGTAGTGGCGCAAGCCTTTAATCCCAGCACTCGGGAGGCAGAGCCAGGCGGATCTCTGTGAGTTCGAGGCCAGCCTGGGCTACCAAGTGAGTCCCAGGAAAGGCACAAAGCTACACAGAGAAACCCTGTCTCGAAAAAACCAAAAAAAAAAAAAAAAAAAAAGAAAGAAAAAAAAAGAAAACATTTGTTCATGCTGCATTTGTTTAATTATGTAAAGATGTGTTGCATTTGTTTCACCTTGCCTACCTAAGGCACCTGATTGGTCTAATAAAAAGCTGAACAGCCAATAGCTAGGCAAGAGAGAGATAGGCAGGGACGGCAGAGAGAATAAGTAGGAGGAGAGAGCTAGGAAGAGAAAGAGAAAAGGAGGAAAGAATGAAGGAGAAAAAGAGGGAGGTGCCCAGGGCCAGCCAACCAGGCAGCCACCAGCCAGCTAGACCGAGTAGGACATACAGAAGGAAAGAGAGGTAAAAAGCCCTCAGGCAAAGCATAGATGAAGAGTAGCAGGTTGTTATAAGAGCTAGCAAGAACCAAGTATAAAATAAGGCTGAGCATTCATAACTTAAAAGAAGTCTCCATGTCATGATTTGGGAGCTGGTTGGTGGCCCAAACAAGAAAGCCTGCTACATGCTTGTGATGGTTTCCACCCAGATAGGAAGGGGGCCTGGGAAATCAAACCAGGGATGACACTCTCCGTTTGACCTCCTGCCCAGCTGTCTCAGGATCTCCCTCCCTGGCTACAAAATAGGAATTGTTGGAATCCTTCTGATGCCACACAACCTGAAGTCATCATCTTACACACAGATGTGGCCACCTCTGTCTTCTCCCTGAGCTTCAGCCTGGTGGCAATGTGAGGCTGGGACCAACCTAGATACTGTGGTCTGAGTGTTACCCCTGATTCCCAGAAGAAAGGGCAGGGGTTATATAGGGTTTGTGGGCACTCTACAATCTTGTTCCCCAGAACTGCCAGAAATGTGACCATTTGTGAAGGGTCTCAGGAAAACCCTGGCTCTGAAGAGCCATCAGCATCCAAGTGTGGTACCTGGGTCAGTGGGAGTACTCCAAGTGGGAAAAAAAAAACCCAGAAATCCAGTATAGGACCCCTATGGTACAAGCGAGAAAAACTTACCCACTTCTGGGAGGCTGCCCAGGGCATTGACGGTGCCCTTGGTTTGATGGCTAACCTTCTGAAGTTCAAGTTTGGGTTTTCAGTACATTCCATATGAACGAGAACCCCACAACTGCTCTAGGACCATGCTAGAGGCTGCCAGGGGCAGACAAGGAGCTCTGGAGAGCTTACACTGATCCCGACCTTACTCTGTTGCACCTTGGGGATGCTTTCTCCTCAGGCTCCACCATCTGGACTGCTCCTCTCCACAGGGCCCTGTGCAGAGATCTCACGTCCTGAACCTGAGGCCTGCAGCAGCCATGCACTCTCTTGGCAAGTGGTGGCTCTTCTCTCTCTCTCTCTCTCTCTCTCTCTCTCTCTCTCTCTCTCTCTCTCTCTCTCTCTCTCTCTCTCTCTCTCTCAAAGATTGGATTCCCTGCCCTGAGGCCCTGGTTGGAATATATACACATTGAATAATTTAGTTCACACCAGAGACTCCTAATGAGCTTTCACACACAGTCCTTCTGTAAACCCCTGTCTGAAGCTAGTGAGTCTCCTGGACACTTGTCTCCTTCCTAAGAGAAGGTACAGCCATGTTAGTCACAGATGATGACCACTTTGCCCATCTGCTCCTCCCAGGATGGAGAAAGGCACATGTGTCTTTGCCCCCGAGCTTCTACCTATGAATGGGCTCCCGTGTGTCCTTATCTACCCTTCAACCCTCTGAACTCATTCACACCTCAGGCTAATTTTCCTAACAGGTTTCCTCCCTTCTTTCTTGCTGAACTGCAGGAGTTCCTCGATTATGCTAGGTATGAATTCTTGATTGGCTGGTTGGTTGATTATGAAATTTTCACTAAATATCTGACCATTTAAAAGTGTATAATTTGTGGGCTGGAAAGCTGGCTCAATGGTTAAGAACACTGGCTGCTCTTCCAGAAATGCTGGGTTTAAGTCTCAGCACCTGCATGGCATCTTACATCTGTCTGTAACTCCATTCCCAAGGGATTCAACATCCTCTTCTGGCGTCCAAGGGCATCAGGCACACACATAGTGCACAGACATACAGGTAGGCAAAGCACCCACACATGTAAATAAATACCAATTTTAAGTGTATAATTCAATGGTGTCTACTATATTCATCATGTTTTGCAGCCAATGTCTCTATTTCCAAAACAACCTTGTGCCTATGAAGTAATCTCTTCTCCCACGCTCCCGGCCACCAACAACCAGATTTCATTCTCTGCGGACCAACCTAGTCTCACTACTTTATGTAAAAGAAGCCATACAATAATATGGCCCCTGACCTCGAAGCATAATGTTGTTGAGGTTTATTCTTTGTGTTGGTCATTTTTCTTGTTACTGTGACAAAACAGGTGACTGAATTAATTTAAGGAAGGTTTTGGCTCATGGGGGTGGTGGCGCTGAAATCTAAGGGTTTCTATCAGTAACAGTGCTGGGAGCCTGCAATGAGCCTGGTCACAGGCTGCACCAGAAGTAGATATGCCCTTCAAGAACCACTCCCCAAGATACACTTCTGCTGGCTAGGCCTCTGGAAGGTTCCAGCACCTCCCAGAACAGTGCCACCAGTTGGGGACCAAGTGCCCCAAACATAAGCCCCTGGGAGACATTCCAGGTGCAAATCATATGGCCATATTGTGACATGTCAGTGTTTTATTCCTTTTGTGGCTGAATAAATATCCTTCCGTTGTGTGCATGCTCCACAGGTTTCTAACTGTTGTTCTATTTGCAGACATTTGACTATAGTAATGAGGCTGGGGCTGGGTGTGGTCAGGGGTAGAGCACATGTCTAGCATGAGTGAGGTCTGAGCTTTGGTTATCAGCACCCCAATATGTTAAAGATAGTGTGAGGCTATAAGAGTTTGCATATGAGTATTTGAGCACTCACTTTCAGTCCTTTGAGGCATTTATCTTGTCCAGTATCATGTTAACATAACAAAATCTCAGAGGAAATTAATTTTTAGATAGAAAAGTTGTCTTTTGGTCCATGTTTTCGTTGTGTATGTGTGTGTGTGTTCATGTATGAGAGGGTGTATTTACATTTGTGTGCCCATGCATGTGGAAACCAGAGGTCTTCATGCATGTGAAGGCTCCTCAAAAGCCACTTACCTTGTTTTAGTTTATTATCCTTTAAAAAAATTTTTTAGGTAGGCAATGGTGGCACACATCTTTAATCCCAGCACTCAGGAGGCAGAGGCACTCTGAGTTTGAGGTTAGCCTGGTCTACAGAGTGAGTTCCCAGAACAGCCCAGGGCTACACAGAGAAACCCTGTCTTGAAAAATCAAAAACAAGAAATTTGCATATGGGAGTTTTGCCTGCACATATCTGTGCACCATGTATATGCAGCTCCTACAGAGTCCAGAAGAGGACGTTGAGTCCCTCATGACTCTAGATGAGCAGCCAATGCTCCTGGGCTAGTTAGTTTTTTGCTGACTTGACATAAACCAGCATGTGGTTTCGAGCCACACTGTGTGCTTCTACAAGGGTACAACATAGCCAAACATTGGATCCTTTCTGTGAGGAGCCTTGGCAGGGTTGGGGACGTGGTAGAAAGAGAAGACTTTGCCAAGTCAGAGTGGGCAGCAGTAATGGCATGCCAAGGCAGCTCCGACAGGTCAGCCCAAGGGGAAAAAAGGAAAGAAGGACAGCTCCTGGCAGCACCAGGGGCTGAGGCCAGACTGAGGCTGAGGCTGAAGGTTCCAACACAGGAAGGGGACCCCAGGTATGGAGGCAGCAAGCAAGCCTGTCTCCCTCCCTCAGTCATCATAAGCCCCCGAGAAACGTACCAGGGACTCACTTTTAGAGCCCAGCAAAGCATCTTGGGAACTAGCTGTTTCAGAAGGCAGAAGACCAGACTAGCCCATGCTCCCCAGTGGGTCAACCTGGCCTAGTCCTTCCCTACAACCACTCTACACAGTCGACTCCAGACAGGAAGCCATAGCCAAAGCACAGTCGCCTCTTGTCACACTGGCCCTGTGCCCAGGATAAGCCTGGTCCAAGCCCAGTGATGAAATAGCTGCCCCTTCCCTTCCTTTGCAAGTCTCAGGGAGTCCAGAGCTTGGCCCAGCCTCCTCCCCAGGCAGCACACATCCCCCTAGGACCCACACAAATCACCCCAGTGCCCCATTCGTCTCTAGTAAACTGTGCTGTTAAACACACTCATTTCCTCCCTGCCCCCGCATCTGTGGCCCTTCCTGCCTTGTTCTCCACTCTTCCTCACTTTCCTGTCCTCTTCGGCTTGCCCTCTGACATGTAGTCCATGGATCCCACCGTATGCTGGGGGACAAGGAAAACAGTGTCCACGGAGGAGCCAATATACAGTCCAAAACACTCAGAAAGCCACAAGCCTTTCCAGATATGGCAAACAGTGCGATAAAAAGGAGTCAGGTGCCAGCTTAAGGAAAAGTGAGCAGGGAAGGTCTCTCTGAGGAGGTGATGGTCCAACTGAGACCTGAGGACGAGGAAACCAGATCAGGAAAGGTGTCTGGAAGACAGGCAGGGGCACGATGGGCGTCGTGGAAAACCTGGAGGCAGGACCGCAGATCCTGCTGAGGGGCAGTGAGGAGCCTGTGTGCGGAGGATGGCAGCTGGGGCGGCAGACTCAAACCCCTTCACTCCAGACCAAGGCCAAAGCCAGCACTGAGCCCAGAGTCAGAAAGAGGTCAGTGCGAAGCCCCAGCTCCAGCAGGAAGGGAGAGGCTAGACCGGCTGAAACAGGAACCACTCCCAATGACCCTGCGGGGCACTGAGCCCCTTGAAGGCTCAAGCATGTCTGCCTTGTGGAGTGAGCAGCCCTTGTTCATTCCCATTCTCAGACCTGGGAACCTCCAGGCAGTGAGGCCAGCCATTTGCAGGGTCCCACCCTGAGCTGCTTTGGGGAGCTCTCTCAAGAAAGGGTTTCTGAGGACTGCGAAGACCCGTGCTTCATCCCTACCCACTTCACACTTAACTAATGGAAAAGAGGAAGCCGACTACAGGACTAGGTGGCTGGGAGTGACAGGAACCAGCTAAGAACACCAAGTGTCAGCCTGATCACCAGAGGCACAGACAAACCACCCTTCCTGCTGGGCCCCACTTCCTCCTCCAGAAGATGGTTGAGGTCCTCTCAGCTTTGTAAACAATAGCCCTCATTTCCTGTGGCTGCTGGGACCGGCTCTGTGTCTCAGGTGTCCCAGCTCAGCTGACTCAAACATGACAGCTCAAACAGAATCCGACAAGAAAGCCAAGGTAACCTTGCCGCATCCTGTTCACGTGAGCCACGCCCCAGACTGCCTCCAAAGTGTGCCTCGCCCTGGGCACAGCACATGGGAACCTTCTTTCCCTCCCCATAGTGAGCACATGCCTGGGTCCCCAGAAGACTGCATCTGAGAAGCTGTTTCATTCTTTATGTGATACCTTAGGACAGTGGTTCTCAACCTGTGGGGAGGTCAAACAACCCTTTAACAAGGGTCACCTAAGACCATCAGAAAACACAGATAGTTACATTATAATTCATAACAGTAGCAACATTACAGTTATTAAGTAGCAACAAAAATAATTTTATGGGGCTAGAGAGATGGTTCAGTGGTTAAGAGCACTGGCTGCTCTTTTAGAGGTCCTGAGTTCAATTCCCAGCAACCACATGGTGGCTCACAACCATCTATAGTGGGATCTGATGCCCTCTTCTGGCATAAAGTTGTACATGCAGATAGATCACTCAAATACATTTTAAAAAAAAAATCTTTAAAAATTAATAATTTTATGGTTGGGGGTCATCACAACATGAGGAACTGTGTTAAAGGGTCTCAGCATTAGGAAGGTTGAGAACCACTGCCTTAGGGGAAGCATCTCTTCTGTAACAGGCACTAGACTTGACCCTCAGACCAGCCTCTAAAGATGGGGACTGACATTGTTCTGGTTTTCCGGGTAAAGAAAGCAAGGATTCAGCTTACACAGAGTTGCACAGCAGAGCCAAGATTTGAGCAGAGAGATTCTGAGTGACTCCCCCTAGCATGTTGGGCTGAGTAACCCCACAGTCTCCACCCTACAAACATCAAGTGTCTCTAGAGCGCTTTGCAAAGATGTCTGGGAAGAAAAGGCCAGATAGTGACCAAGGTAGGTGCAAAGGCCTGGAGACAGAACCAGAACGTTCCGAATTCAGATGTCACTGCAAACCTGACAGGCAAAGTCATAGGTACCACCACTCCTGTGCCATCTGGAGCTTCTGCCCTGTGCCATTGGCCTCTCTGGGCCCACAGGCCATCGAGCTAGCCAGTCTTGGTTGTCAACTTTGCTGCATCTGGAATCAGCTAAATCCCAAGCAGCCAGGCATACCTGTGAGGAGTTTTTCTTGAATGGATCATTTGAGATGAGAAGACCCAAGACCCTAAGTCCAGGTCTTTTGAGGGAGAGAGACCCACCCTAAATCTGCATCATTTGAGGTGGGAAGACCCACCCTAAATCTTGGCCACACCTTCTGGTGGCAGCCCACGTAAAAGAACACAGAAGAAGGAAGCTTTTGCTCTTTGCCTCTTTGCCTTCACTCTTGTTGGCAAGTTCATCTATCCTGTTGCTGAGACACTCCTTTGCTGGTATTACAACCTACTTCTTCAGGATTCCAACATAGACTAAAGACAGGCAGCTCTCTAGGATTTCAGCACCAGCTGGGACTGCTGAGATAGCCAGTCTCGGGGACTGAACAACTACCAGATCTTGAATCTTTCCATCAGGAGACAACCATTGTTGGACCACACCCAGACCACAGCCTGGAAGCCACTCTAATAAATCATATACATATGCACATATATGTGTGTGTACATATACATATATATGTATGTATTCATTCTATCATTTCTGCTTCTCTAGAGAAACCTGACTAATATAGTCATGAAGGCTTCAGCTGGAAGGTGACCTGCCTGCACCTTCAGACTTACCAGAAGTCCTTGGCAGGCCCAGGGCCTTCCTACTCTGCCATCTTCCCTTATACAACCTTCCCATCTCAGTGAGATTCCTCCAATGTTAGTGTTTCCTCTGCCACTCTGTGGCCCTCTCTAGTCATATGCCCAAGGCAGAGTGGCATAGGACAAGGACCCTCCAGACCTATCCCCAGAAGCCCCCCAGGTGAATTAATAGGCAGAGGGTCCCGGGGACAGCAGCTTTCAGCCTATCCTGAGCTTAGCCAGGAGGCTGTCTGTTCTCTCTATTCTGATGAACAATGGGCTACGGTTGGCCTGTGACAGCTGAGAGACCAACAGGTGCTAACGAAGGCTCAAAATAGGCTTCCTGGGAAGAGCTTGGGCTAGCCTTGGCTCCGAGTACCTGTCAGAAGGAGCCATTACTGAAAAGAGAGAGGGCCTCAGGTTTCCAGGCCCAGTACAAAGAGCAGCTCCCATCCCTTTGGAGTCCTGGGTGACTTGCCCCATGAGGGAAAAGAGTCAGTTTACACCCCATCCCAGATAGAGGTAGCCTCAGAGCTCATTCCTTCTGTGCACATCCTGGAAAGTTTAGTCCAAGGACTGTCAGGACAGTAATGGTGGCACAGACCACACATTCAGGCCTGTAGTCCTGCTACATACTGGGAGAAGAGTGCTCAAGATGAGGAACATTCCCCATCTGAAAAACGGGCTGAGAAATGCTTACATCCAGGAGAGCTGGAGTATTAAATGAACAGGAATGGAAAAGCCCAGGACAGAGTCTGGCTCATGGTGACCTCACACAGTGAGGTCTCAGGTTTTGGTCTCCTCAGGGACAGCTCCTCCTGAGAGGAGCTGTTTGGGAAATAACTAGCCCCACCCCTAAAGCACTGGCAGGTGACCCAGGGGAAGGAAGAGTGGGGAAGTGGACCCTCGTCAAGCTAGATGAGCCGGTGGCAAGTGTACCTCAGGCCCATCTGAGACAATAGAACACACCCAAGGGCTAGTGTTGATTCAAATGCCCTGGGATACTGGATGAGATCTGTTCAAGAGGAGTACCAAGCCCTGCGCACTGGAGCCCACTGGGGCCAACTCAGGCCTGTGAACACTTCGGGCAGCTCTGGATGCAGGCTGGCCTAACGCCAGGCCCCAATCCTGCCACTTCCTGGCTGGTGACCAGGAGTGGGTGAGTGACCCTTTCAATGTCTATTGTTTGCATTTGAAAATGAATAAATCCTTCTAAAGCAATTTTGAGGTGCATGAGAGCGTGCAGGCAGGGTCAGTGGAGCAGTGCATGGAAGGAGAAAGGGCCCCCGACACACCTCCTATTTCCAGGACAGCGTGGCTTTTATGAGAAACCATAAAACTGAAGGGTAGCACTAGCTGTATGCCAGGCTCCCGACCTGGCAGGGAGAGGCTGGCAGCCAGCAGGGAGATGTATGCCAGATGCAGAGCTTTGCCCTCTGCTTTGGGCTCCAGGTCATCGTCAGGCAAGGTGATACCTACAAAAACACTGGCATTTCTGTTGAGGATGTTAGCCGGTTTGGGGGCCACAGTAGACATAATGTTCTTAGGTATCTGTTGGCATCCTGTTCACTCATTAATTGAATAAGCAATGAATTGTCATCTGTGAGCATCACCATACCATATCTGGCTCTGGGCCGAGGCTGCTCGGCTGTCCATCACCTCCTCAGCTGTCCATCACCTCCTCAGCTGGCCATCACCTCCTCAGCTGGCCATCACCTCCTCAGCTGGCCATCACCTCCTCTGGACTTCTACCCTCTAGGTCCCTGTGCTACCCACTTACGAGACGCTAGAGAAAGTGTCCCTCAAAAGACATTCACACTCTGATTTCAGAATTCTCTCAGGTGGCCACTGCACATTATGTGGTAAAGGACCCTGAGATACAGAGCTTACTGAGGCATGTCAGTGTGTCCTCTACCCACATGGAACAAGACAGAGAGAGACAGAAAGTGACCACCGAACAGAGAGAGGAAGGGGCCTCGAGACTGGAGTGGCAAGGCCAGGAGGCACAGAATGGTGTGCCATGGGAGTTGGGAAAGACTCAGAACAGATGCCCCTGTAGAATGGCATGATGGGGCAGCCCCCAGGCACCTTGGTTTCTGCCCATTGGTACTGATTCTGGTTTCCAAGACATAAGGTAAACTTCCGTTTTAAGGTAATTTGTTTCTTTGGTAGTGCGTTGGATAGAAAGGACCAAGCATTGTAAACAAGTACTATATACCACTGTGTTGTTGAGTAATCTTTTTGTACACTATGAAGAAGTGTCACTCTGATTGGTTTAATAAAAAGCTGAACAGCCAATAACTAAGCAGGATTTCCAGGCAGAGAGGATGCTGGGAAGAAAAAGGGTGGAGACACGGAAGAAGCCGGAAAGCAGGATGGACAGTACGTAGATGAGGTAAACGAGCCTTGGGGCAGCACATAGATGAATAGAAATGGGTTAAGTTATGAGAGCTAGCTAAAAACAGGCCTAAGCTATCAACCAAACTTTCATAATTAATAATAAGTCTCTGTACCGTGATTTGGGAGCTGGTTGGCTGGCGGGACAGAGAAAGACTAACTACACCACTGAGCTACAGCCCAGCCTCACCTGAGGCAACACATCACAGCAGGAAGTCCTCGAATAGCTCCTCACCCGTGGCACAGACTACTGCCCTATGTGATTGCTTGTGTAGTCTGCTCCACGCCCAGCTAGAAGGATCCTGGTGAGGCAGGGTGGCCAGTGCCTCATCTTTCACTGCCCCACACAGAATGAATGCACAAATGAATTTAAAAGAGTATGTGGACCCAGGGGTGTTCATTTTTGAAAAGCAATACTGACTTTTATATAAATGTGGGTCTAAACCTATAGTCTCAGAATAGAAAAAGCTAAAGCAGAAAAATCCAGAAGGTCTGAATCCACAGCGGGTTACATGTAAGACCTTGTCTCAAGAAAAGTAAAAGCAAGCCGGGCTTGGTGGTGCACACCTTTTTTTTTTTTTTTTTTTTTTTTTTTTTTTTTGGTTTTTCGAGACAGGGTTTCTCTGTGTAGCTTTGCGCCTTTCCTGGAACTCACTTGGTAGCCCAGGCTGGCCTCGAACTTACAGAGATCCGCCTGCCTCTGCCTCCCGAGTGCTGGGATTAAAGGCGTGCGCCGCCGCCGCCGCCGCCGCCGCCGCCGCCGCCGCCGCCGCCGCCGCCGCCGCCACCACCACCACCACCGCCTGGCTTAGTGGTGCACACCTTTAATCCCAGCACTCGGGAGGAGGCAGAGGCAGGTGGATCTCTGTGAGTTCGAGGCCAGCCTGGCCTACAAAGTGAGTTCCAGGACAGCCAAGGCTACACAGAGAAACCCTGTCTTGGGGCGGGGGTGGGGGTGGGGCAGAGAAAGAAAGAAAGAAAAGTGTAAGCAAGGCTGGGCTGGGTTTTAGTTCCTTGGCATGCGAAGAGATGGGTTTGATTCCTAGCACTGTATCAAATAGGGATGGTGGTGCACATCTGTAATCCTCGCACTTGGGAAGCAGAGGCAAGAAGATGGGTAGTTCAAAGCCGTTCTCAACTTCATAGTTCCAGGCCAGCCTGGGGTACAGGAGATCCCATCCAAAACAAAAGGGAGGCAGAAATGGGGCCTAGATAGGCCTGGTAGCACCTATAATCCGGCTACTCAGGAAGGCAAGAGAATCAGGAATCGCTCTAACCCAGGAGCTCAAGACCAGCCTGGGCTTTGCTGTACTGGGGCTGGAACTCCAAACGACCCCCTCCTAACTCTCACCAGCTTATCAACAGGGCAAACCATGGAAAAGAAAAATGGAATCTTTCTTCAAAAGACGAATGTCTTACCGAGCTAGGGCCAGCATGGAAGCCATCTGTTGTTGCTGTTGGTCTGTTTATTTGTTTTGTTTGCTTTTTCAGGAGTAGTGTTAGCTTGTGAGAGCCTTCGTACCTTCAAAGGCAACCATGGGCAACTAAAAATGCCCTTAATGTCCTGTCCACCCAACCATTGCATCAGCTAGGAGAAGGGACCCCAGAGGCTTGTGGGAGTTGTATGGGTGTGGAAAGCCTGGCTCCCATGGGCAGATTTAACAGGAGCTACCACAGTTCAGTGACTACCTGTGCCATGCACAGACTGGTTGCAATCTACTTGGCAAAATCTCAATATGGCACCAGCCCCTGGTTTCTGAGGGAGGGAACTGAAACTCAGGGAAGTGGTTGCCAATGTCACACAACAGAGATTAGTCTGTCCTGACCCTTCTCATGAAGCCATGTGAGGTCATGTGCATCTGAGCACACAGCTGGTGGTCCAAAAGGATTTACAAATACACACACACACACACACACACACACACACACACACGAGAGAGAGAGAGAGAGAGAGAGAGAGAGAGAGAGAGAGAGAGAGAGCGAGCATTTAGTTATTTAGTTTGTTTGTTTCAAGACAGGGTTTCACTGTGTAGCCCTGGTTGTCCTGGAACTCACGTTGTAGACCAGGCTGGCCTCGAACTCAGAGCTCCACTTGCCTCTGCCTCCCAGTGCTGGGATTAAAAGCATGCACCACCACCTCACGGCTATTTTTGTTTTTTAAGAGAGTGTCTTGCTATGTAACTTGAGCTAGCCCCAAACTCAAAGCAATCCTCCTGCCCCAGCCTCCAAAATGCTGGGATTACAGGCCTGAGCCATCATACCTGGTCTTTAAAAGATGCTGATTTGTCTACCCAACACCAAGCAAACGCCGCCATCTGGTGGAAGATGGGGTCACTACAGGGATTACCATGTGCTGCTGGAAAACTGTCCCTAGGTACCTTGGCCACTGCCACCAAGATATCCAAGCCAAATGCAAAAAGATAGAAAAGAAACTGTACTATGTTATTACAGCTGGAAATCAGAGTGCCGGTCCTATCTGGGAGATTCCAACAATGAACCGTACTTTTGAAATGTTTTCTAGTACCCTTCATATATACTGCCCAGAGATCCTCTGGCTTGTGCCCCTCAGAGGGTTAAAAAAAGGTGCCAGCTGTGTCCTACCCAGCCATTGCTCTGGGGACAAGAACTTAGCCTTTCTCCACAAGGTCCTGATGGTTGCTTGGGACTTCCTTGGCCTGGTTTAGTCTGTTGTTGCTGCTGCTGCTGTTTGAAGGGATCTTGCTGGTGACTCGCCTGCCTTCCTAATCTCCTGAGTCTAGGATGACAGCTGTGCACTCCCACGTTCAGCTTCCAGTCTGGTTTGTGTGCTGACGGTTGGGAATAGGATTTGAAGGGCAGGGACACCCTCATTTTACTATTTCCTCCAAATGATAGGCTCTTCCCCAACTCTTGCCATGGCGGGAATCTTAGAGTTCAGGTGTCATATCGGATGTCCCCCTGCAGCCTTCTCTGACCGCTTCTCTAAAGCATCAGCTAACAGACCCGGCTGCGGAATCAGTCTTCATTGCATGACCTTGACGGAGCATGGGATGTGGATGGAGGAAATGAAAAGGAACTTAGACATCTGGCAGAAGGCTTGGGTTTGGGACAGGCATATGCAAACAAAATAAATGAAACCCAATTCTAGCTCCAGCGAATACTGAGGGATACAGGAAAGGCTGTTTCATCTCTGTACCACGACAGGGCTCAGCTGTGAGTGGCGTTTACTTGGGTACACCGGATTTTGGTTATGCTGATTTAGGTTAGCTAGGATGAAGTCACTGAGACAGATTTAGGATTGCAAGTTTACTGGTGAGTTAAATGTTTATTAAAATGATGAAAAGAGGGCCGGGCGGTAGTGGCGGACACTTTTAATCCTGGCACTTGGGAGGCAGAAGCAGCTGGATCTCTGAGTTTGAGGCCAGCCTCGTCTACAGTGTGAGTTCCAGGACAGCCAGGGCTACACAGAGAAACCTTGTTCTGAAAACAAACAAACAAACCAAAAACCAAACAAAAACAAAAAACCAAAGAGAGCTGTCATGGTGGCACATGCCTTAATCCAAGTACTTGGGAAGCAGACGCAGGCAGATCTCTATGGGTTTGATGCTAGCCTGGGCTCCATAGTGAGTTGCAGGCCAGCCAAGGCTACATAGACTCTGTCTCAAAGATGGACAAGGACAATTGTGGAATACTACTTTAACTATGTAAAGATGTGTTAGTTTGTTTATGCTGTGGGATATTATTTGAACCGTGTAAAGGTGTGTTACATTTGTTGATGCTGCATTTATTTAATGATGTAAGGATGTGTGTTTAATTATGTAAATATGTGTTGCATCTGTTTCACCTTGCCTGCCTAAGGCACCTGATTTGTCTAATAAAAAGCTGAAGGGAGCCAGGCGGTGGTGGTGCACACCTTTAATTCCAGCACTCAGGATGCAGAGGCAGGCGGATCTCTGTGAGTTCGAGGCCAGCCTGGTCTACAGAGCGAGATCCAGGACAGGCACCAAAACTACACAGAGAAACTCTGTCTCGGGGGGAAAAAAAAAGCTGAAGGGCCAATATTTGGCAGGAGAAAGGATAAGGGAGGCTGACAGGCAGAGAGAATAAGGAGGAGAAATCAAGGTTCCGGAAGAGGAAGAGAAGAAGAAGGAGAGAATGAGGACCACGTCCACCTGGGGCCAGAAGCCAGGAAGACACCAGCCAGCTAGACATGAGAAGCATTGAAAGTAAGATCTACAGAAGGAAAGAAAAGTAAAAAGCCCCATGGCAAAAGGTAGATAAAGAGAAACAGGTTAATTTAAGTTAAAAGAGCTAGCCAGAAATGAGCCTGAGCTAGGCCAAGCATTCAAAACTAATAATAAGTCTTTGTGTCATGCTTTGGGAGCTGGTTGGTGGCCCAAAAGAAAAAGCCTGGTACAGACAGTGTCTTTTAGTCTGTTTTCTGTTGCTATAGTAAAATACCTGAGATCAGGTAATTTGTAATGAGACTTCTTTTTTAAAATGCACATTTTATTATTTAGATGCACTCTCTGTGTGTTTATGTGTGCATACATTCGTGTGTGTGCGCGCCCATATCTGTGAAGGCCAGAAGAGGGTGCTAGGAGCTGGCGTTGTAGGCATTTGTGAGTTGCCTGACGTGGGTGCTGGAAATCAAACTCAGGTCCTCTGGAAGAGCAGTAATCACTTTTACCCCAAGCCAACTCTTCAGTCCCCTAAAGACATTTCTATGCTTCAAAGTCCTGGGGCTCAAAGAGCTTGGCAGTGGCCTCAGCTTGGCCCTGTGGGAACCTCATGGCAGTTGGCATCACAGTGGTGAGTGTATGCAGAGAAAAGAAAGCAACCATGCTCACTTTTTTTTGTCTTGCCCGTTTTTATGAGTTCTTTGAGAATTTCATTATATATGTTTTTTTTCTACAAAGAGCAGGGAGGACTTTGTAAAGAAGACAAATACAGTGAGCTCTCCATCCAGGAAGGTATCCAAGCACAGGCCAGATGATCTTTGGGCAGTATGCTGTGGAGGGAACTAAAGAACATTTGTATGATTATATATATTATATGCCTGTGTATGTATATGCATATATTTGGGTGTTTTTTTTTTTTTTTTTAGCCATGGCTGTCCTGGAACTCATTACATAGACCAAGACACCTTGAACTTATAGAGATCCACCTGCCTCTGCCTCTTGGCATTTCTATCATGACAAGCTTTCATGCAATATATTCGGTCATATTCAGTTCCCTCTTCCAATTCCTCCTACATCCACCCCCCTCGCCAACCCACCCAACTTGGTGTTATCGGTTTTTGAAATCCATTGAGTCCAGTCTGTGCTACCCATATAAGTGGATGTGTGGCCCTTCCCTGGAGCATGATCCACCTACCAGGGGCCACACCCTTAATCCCTATCTCAGCAGCTCTGAATCGCCGATAGCCCCTCGCTAGGAATGAGACTTTGTGCCCAGCTTCCCTGTTCACACTGGAATGTTCTCCAGTGTGAGCTTTTACAGATCTTGGGAATGCAGGCCAGGTGGTGGTGGAGGTGGCGGCGGCGGCGGCGGCGGCGGCGGCGGCGGCGGCGGCGGCGGCGGCGGCGGCGGCGGCGGCGCACGCCTTTAATCCCAGCACTCGGGAGGCAGAGCCAGGTGGATCTCTGAGTTCGAGGCCAGCCTTGACTACCAAGTGAGTCCCAGGAAAGGCGCAAAGCTACACAGAGAAACCCTGTCTCGGAAAAAAAAAAAATAGATCTTGGGAATGCTGCCACAACCACCATGAGGTCACATGGGCAACTGCCCTGTTGTGTCCAGAAAACACTGTTTTCTTATCATCCACAGACTCTGTCTCTTACAGTCTTTCCGCCTCGTCTTCTGCCAAGTTCCCTGCATTTTAGGAGGAGGGGGTGACCGGTCACTTCCTGTGTATGGGTTTGAATGAGAATGTCTTCCATAGGCTCATGTATTTGAACACTTGATCCCCAGATGAGTGTGCTGTTTGGGGAGGCTTAGGAGATGTGGTCTTGTTGGTAGAAGTATGTCACTAGAGGCAGACTTTGAGAGTTTAGAGATGTGAGCCATTCTATTCACGTTCTCTACTTCCTGCTCGTGATTCACGATGTGAACTCTCGGCGTCCTGTTCCCGCCACCATGCTTGCTGCTTCCCTGTCACGATGAACTCTTAAGTCTCTGGAACCATAAGCTCAAACTCTCCCATAAGTCGCATCGGCCATCACAGCAACAGAAAAGTAGCTAAGATGTCTCTTCCAGGACTGATCGTTCTGTAGACTTTTATTTATTCTCTGCACTTTGACAAGTTCTGTGTCTCAGTGTTACTCTCCATCAAGTACAAAAAAGAAGCTTCTCAGATGAGGGTTGAGCGATGCTCTGATCTATATTGATAATGATAAGTCATTAGGAATTGCTTCAATACTGTGTCCATTTGAACAATAACAGCAGGTTCACCCTTAGGGCCTATAGCTCATCAAGCCCTGATAATGATGCCAGATGTGGGTTTCTCCATAGTCTATGACTCAAATATGTGTTGCCTTCAGCAACAGAGTCTTACAAAAGAGCATTGGCAATAGGTTATAATGTTTGAGGGTCTGTGGTACCTCACTGACCAACAGCTCCAAAAAAAGGTAACCCATTCCTGGCACTAGGCTTTTCATTTGTTAGCTTGTGGTGTCTAGTAGGGGCATTGTCTGTCCATTATGGGGTAACTCCATTTAAACTCTTTGTGTAGGTGTGGATGTATATATTTTAGGAAGCTGATATAATAGGTTTTCCATAACTTCTTCGAAAGATCTTTAGTATTAGTTATGCCTGCCTGTATTCCCTCCACTCCCCTGCCTTTTCATCCTCCACCCCATTAACCCTTCCTGTTCAACATTCCCCTTTACACTTTAATAGTACTACAATCTATCTCTTCTCCTTGGAATGCCCATCCCCCATGGCCCCTTACTAATTTCCTGATCTCTCTGGGTATTCCAAATGAAGCACACATATGTGAATGGTCAAAGCCAACATCCACAAAAAGAGACAATTTGCAACATTTGTTTTTCTGGGTCTGGGTTAACCTCACTCAAAATGGTTGTTTTGAGCTCCACCCATTTACCTGTGAATTTCATAATTTCATTTTTCTTAACAGCTGAATCATATTACATTCTGTAAATGTACCGAATTTTCATTATCCATTCATTCGCTGATGGACTTCTGTCTCCATTTCCTGCTGTTGTGATTAGGGCAGCAGTAAACATGAATGAGCGAGTGTTTCTACAGTAGGACATAAAGAGTCTTTGGGATATATGCCCAAGAGTGGGAGAGCTGAATGATAAGGTAAATCTACTTCTAGAATGTTTAGGAACCTCTGTGCTGATTTCCACAGTCATTGTACTAGTTTGTACTCATAACAGTATCAAATAAATATTTTTCTTTCCCCATAACCACAAGAGCATTTATTATCATTTATTTTTGTTTTGTTTTGGTTTGTTGGTTTTCAAGACAGGGTTTCTCTGTGTAGCCAGAGCTGTCCTGGAACTCGCTCTGTAGACCAGGCTGTCCTTGAACTCAGAGATCCTCCTGCCTCTGCCTCCTGAGTGCTGAGATTAAAGGCATGTGCCACCACTGCCCGGCTTGTTTTTGTTTTTTATCTTAGCCATTCTGACTTGGGTAAGATGAACTTTCAAAGTAGTTTTAATTCACACTTTTCTGATGTCTAAGGATGTTGGACATTTTAAAAACTTTCTCAGCCATTTGTACTTTATCTTCTGAGAATTCTGTTTATGCCTCAATTTTCAACAGGCTTATTTGCTTTCTTGCTGCTTAGGCTTTTGAGTTCTTTCTATGTTCTAGGTATTAACTTTGTCAGATGTGCACCTGGTGAAGATTTTTCCCCATTCTTTAGGCTGCCCCTTCACTCAAATGACTGTGTCCTTTGCTTTACAGAGTTCTTTAGTTTCCTGAGGTCCCATTTACCAGTCACTGGTCCTAGTGCCTGTGTTACCAAGGCAATGTTCAGAAAGTCCTTTCCGGGGCCACTAAGTTCAAGAAATTCCCCAGTTTAGATCTTCGTATCAGGCCTTAGGTTGAGGTATTTGATCCATTTGGAGTTGAGTTTTGTGTAGGGATAAAGATCTAGCTTCATTCCTGTAAGTAGAAGTTTGTCCAGCACATTTATTGAAGATGCTGTTTTGTCTCCATTGTGTATTTCTGTGTCAAAATAAGGTTGCTGTAGGAGAATGGGCTTATATGTGGATTCTCAATTCTATTCCATTGACCAATGTGTCTGGTTGTTTGTTTGTTTTGTGTTTTGTCTTTGTTTTGTTTTGTGTTATTTTTTGTTGTTGTTTTGTTTTTGTTTTTTAAGCCCTGGCTATTCTGGAACTCACTATGTAGACCAGGCTGGCCTTGAACTCACAAAAATCCACCTGCCTCTGCTAAGTGCTGGGATTAAAGGCATTCCCAATGTGTCTGTTTTTATACCAATACCATGCTGTTTTTATTCCTATAGCTTTGTAGTATAACTTGAGATCTGGAATGATGATACCTCCAGCAACTGGGTTGTTTGTTATTGTTTTTTGAGACAGGGTTTCACTATGCCCTGGCTGGCCTAGAATTCACTATGTAGACCAGGTTCCACTTGGCTCCAGCAGGGTTTTGTTTTCTGTTTAGGATTATTTTGGCTATCCTGGATCTTTTATATTTCCACATGAAATTTAAGATGAAATTTAAGATTCAAGTTATGTGAATTGTAATGGAATTTTGATGGGGATTGCACTGAATCTGTAGATTGCTTTTGGTGGGATAGCCATTTCACAATATTAATCCTGCCAATCTGTGAGTATAGGAGGCCTTTTCATCTTCTGGCACCTTCTTCAATTTTTTTTTTTTGTTTTTTTGTTTTTTTTTTTCAAGACAGGTTTTCTTGTGTAGCTTTGCACCTTTCCTGGAACTCACCCATGCTGGCCTCAAACTCACAGAGATCCGCCTGCCTCTGCCTCTCCAGTGCTGGGATTAAAGTGCACCACCACCACTGCCCGGCTTCCTTCTTCAATTTCTTTTTTCACTGTCTTAAAGTTTCCCTTTTCTTCTTTTTTTTTTTTTAAATCAAGGTCTCACTATGTAGCCTTGGCTGACTGGACCTTGCTGTGTAGAACAGGCTGGCCTCAACTCACAGATTTCAGAAGTTCTGGGATTAAAGGCATGTACCACCACCACCACCACCACCACCACCACCACCACCACCACCACGGCCAGCTCTTAGAGTTTCCTTTGAACAAGTCATCTGCTTTGTTGGTTACATTTATTCCAGTGTTTTTGAGGCTGTTGTGAATGGTATTGTTTTCCTGATTTCTTTCTCCATATGTTTGTAATTTGTATATAGGGAGGGTTTTGTGTGTTAATTTTGCAGCCCAATGCTTTGCTGAATGTGTCTATCAGCTGTAGGCATTTTCTGGTGGCATCTTTAGGGTCTGCTGTGTATAGAATCATATCATCTGTAAATAGGGGTACTTTGACTTCTGTCTTTCCTATTTGTAACCCTTTCATCTCCTTCATTTGTCTTACTTTTCTAGTTAAGACTTCAAGCACTGTATTGAACAGGAGGAGAGAGTAGACATCCTTGTCCTGTTCCTGATTTTAATGGAAATACTTTTAAACTTCTCCCTGTTTACCATGTTAGCTGTGGGCTTGCTGTTTAGTCATTGTTTTTATAAGAACCTACTCTAGTGAGAACTAATCCTCTCCTACTGTACCTGACCCTCTCTGACAGATTGATACACTCAGGAAGGCAGAGCCCCATGATCTACATACCTTTCCATCATCTCAACACCACTGCAGAGAGAACCAACTCCCATCACATGTCACACACACACACACACACACACACACACACACACACACACACGCACACACGCACGCACATGTACGCACATACACGCATACACACAAAAGGAATGGAGCCCATCCAACCCAGATAGAGCTGGAGTGTGATGTGAATTTGAAAAACCCTCCAGTGGGGATACCTAAGGTGGCTCAAGAGGAAGGTAAAGGCCCATATCTTACCTCAGTTCCTCTGGTAAAAGTAAAGGAGACAGAAACAAAATGGAGGCACAGATACCAGGTTTCCAGCTTGCTTTTAGTTACCTTGTGAGTTTGAGTGAAGAGTTAGCACTTCTGGGCAGAGCAGCTTAAGTGCCTGGTTTAATTCTTCCCTTGTGTGTGGGCAAGGCTGTGAGCCAACCTGGTTTGTAGGTGATAAACTAGTACATGACAAGGGACAAGCTTTCATGGTAGAAGCATGTAAGACCCTGAAAATGGTAGACTATAAAAGGAGCCAAAGTTAAAAGACATGCCATTAAATATATTCTGCCGAGAGTCATCTTTTCTAATGAACAATAAACAATACTACTAAGAATGAATTCCACTGGAAGAGATTTAGTTTCAGGTAACCTTGCATAAGAACCATTCTCCCATAATACCTTGACCTCGGTTACCTTTAGAGTGGGTGGCACATGTGACTCTATCTTTGCTGTTGACTTTGACACATGCTCTCATTGTATAGCCTAGGCTGGCCTCAAGCTCAGGACCCTCCCTCTGGCTTTAGCTCCCCAGTTCTGAGATTGAGTGGATACCACCCTATCCAGCATAACTTCATTTCAATTCTGACAATATCTCCCTATCCCCTCATCTCAGAACAATTTCATCCCAAGATTCTCTGGTCAGTCAGCTCAGGGTTTGTCTCTCATCATAATGATGTAATTTGTTCTCGTTGATCTGGTCTGATCTTACATGGTGGCTGAGGGCAAGGTAAGTGACAGATGAAGTCAATGCCAAAATGTTGTCACTTCCCCATCCCCCTTGGTCAAATTCAGGTAACAAAAAGCTGTACAAGAATCGTTTCCTAAGGGTCTCAGTGGGGCGCACATGGAGTCCATGGTCAGGTTTAAGTCTATCTGTCTTGTGGATGATGTCCTAGCTTCTCAAAAGTACTGTGTAGAGGGCTGAAGAGTTGGCTCAGTGGTTAAGAACACTTGGCTGCTCTTCCAGAGGTCCTGAGTCCAATTCTCAGTGACCACATGGTGGCTGGCAACCATCTATAATGAGATCTGGTGCCCCCTTCTGGTGTGCCTGAAGACAGAGCACTGAAACATAAAGTACACAAATAAATTATCTTAATTTACTAGAAGTCATGCTCCTGCAGTGTCAACAGTCAGCAAGGACACAACTTTACAAGGAGAATACAGAGCACAAGAGGAACAGAACCTTTTTAAATATCATTTTGAAAAATAAGTACTAGCTAGAGTTATAGTCTGTGAGCTTGGTTGTAAATCCTTGAGAGAAGAATCAAAACTACAGGTAACAAAGACGTAGAACGATTGACAAAAGAATCTATTTCTCTTTGTTGCATAGAACATTTTATGATTGGCAGCACTATGCCAGGATTGTCAAGCTATCCCACCTCTCTTTTCGGAAATACATTTGTTTCACTCAGGGTAATAGGCTATAGTTATATACAAATCCCCACTTAACTATTTGGGGTTTTTTATTTTTTTTTTGAGACAGGGTCTCATAGGGCTGGTCTGGAACCCGGTATATAGACCAAGGTGTCCTATCAACTCACAGATATTCACCTGTCTCTGCCTCCAAAGTGCTAGGACTAAGGGTGTGCAGCACCATGCCAAGCTTATTTTAAATTATTTATAATTTGTGTGTGTTTCGAGTTTTGCTTACATGTATGTCTATACCACATGAGTGCAGTGCCAGTGGAGGCCAGTAGAGGGTGTTGGATCCCCTGGGACTGGATTTACAGAAGGTTGTGCACTACCACATGGACACTGGGAATCCAACTCCGGTCCTCTGCAAGAGCAGCAAGGCTCTTAACCACTGAGCCATCTCTCCAGTACTATTAACCATTGTTTTTTTTGGGTAAAATTCCATTGTGTGTCTGTACCACATTTGTCAACTACTCATCTGTTGGTGGGCGTATAAGCAAGTTCCAGTTTCTTACTGTTCTGGTTGAAGCTCCACCTCAGCCCCTGGCACCCTGGCACCCATATACCCAACGAGTCTGGAATGTTCTGGTGGAAGCTCCACCTCAACTCCCCTCCCCCATCTCTTTCCCCAAACCTGCCCCTTCAAAGCCTGCCAAACACGGCTCCTCCCCTAGAGAGGCTCAAGACCGCTCCCACAGGGTATTTAAGCTGCATCCCAGAAAACAGATACATGGTTTTCTGGTCTCTCGTCCCTGTCTCCTCTCAGGGGGCGTGGGGAGGGGGGTGGGCAGAGAATCACCCAGGAACGCTTTACCCATTAAACCAGGGCTTTTTCTAATTTGGTCTGATTTGGTCTGATTTGGATTGCTGTGTTGGCGGAGAGGCCTATAGGGGTGCAAAAAACCTTTTACTTACTATTGTGAACTGTTCATCAATGAACATGAATGTACAAGTGTCTCTGTAGGGGCATACACAGTCCTTTAGGGACGTGCCCAGGAGTGATAGCGCAAACTGTCTTTTAAATAAAGTAAAATGTGCTTGTTTACAGCCGTCATCCCTAGATGACCAATGTCTAATACCTTTTCATCACTAGAGAGGTTCTTTATGGAGTGCAGTGTTTGAACATGTCAAGTTATCTTTGCTTAAAAATGACAGCCTAATGCAATTTGGAGCACATGAACACAAGCCTGGAAAACTCCAGCACTGAATATTCTGTGTTGGTGGGTATGGTGAGACGTGCTTGTGATCCCAGCACTTCGAAGGCAAAAGCAAGAGGATCAGAAGTTCGAGGTCATCCTCAGCTACATAACAAGTCCAAGGCAAGCCTGGGCTACATGAGACCCTGTATCAAAGAACAACAAAAAAAGAGAGAAATAAAGGAAGGGAGGGAGAGAAAGAAAAGAAAACTTTAGTTGGAAGACACCAGCTTGGTAAGTGTTTTCCTAAGCTTTGCACTGTAGGTTTATATGAAGAGCATAAATACATTCGCTATACAAAGGAACCCACAAGAATTAGTACCACATTTCTTTTCTGTGGTATTCTGTTAAACTGATGTAAAACCGACTAAGAGAGGCACATTCCAGGTACCTGGGTGGATGTGCATTTTAGGGGGTGCTACTCGGTCGATGGCGGCCATCATCAGACTCTAGTCCCCTCCCCTCCCTCTTATGCCCCATCCTGTCACTGCTCTCTAGCCAGTGCTACACTCTGCTCTGACTGGTTCTTCCGCTCAGCAATTTCTCCCCTTCAGCCTCCTCTGGCTCGGAGTCTCTTTACTTGTCCATCACTCTTCTCCCAGCCTCGTTCTCACTCATAAAGAAAGTAATGCTTGGGGCTGGAGAGATGGCTCAGTGGCTAAGAGTGTTGGCTGCTCTTCCTATCAGTGGGCACTATCTCCTAATGTTCCATCAGCTCCCAATAGTCCCACAGGCTGGTGGTCTAGCTTTAGCATAAAGACCTTTGGGGGCATTTAACACTGGGTCCTAACTGACCATGGTCGAAAGGACCCAGGTTCCCACTCCTGAATTCTTTTCATACACCTTCCTGAACAGTGAAGCTGCCGAGCTCCCAGCTAGACGTGAATTTGGCTCTGCCCAGTAGAGGCACTGGCTCCTGTAGCCAGAAAGAAGGAAGCCTGGCTGAGGCTCCTCCTGCTGGGAAGACATGCAACCCTCAGCAGCAGCCCAGGACACAGACTCCAAGTCTTTGGAGCTTTGCAAGTCTGGGAAGATGCCGTAGTCACCTGGGCGTGTCCTGGCCAGGCTGTAGAGCTGAGTCCTGACTTCCTAATGTCTGGGTGATGGCAGAGATAACAACTTTCCCAAATGCTGGAGACACACAGCGAGAAGGTAATCACCTGTGAGCCTGCTGCTCATGACGTGTAAGCGGGAAGCACTACATCCATCCTCCGCTAGTTTGATGGGATTATTCTTGTCTTAGTCGGGGCTGTGAGAGAACCAGATTCGGCTTTGCTAAGCAGAGAGTACAGACTAGACCAGAATAATTGTTCTGTCAGACAGAGCTAAGGTCACCACCGACATCCTCTGCTTCTCAGCTCCTGCCTGCCCCCATTTGCCTTCCTCATGGCCCCCAAACATAGTGGACTGTCCCAGTGTGTACAGCTGTCTTGGCCTCTCACCGCCTTACACTCCCTCCCGAGCTCCTGTGAACAGCTCGGGGCCCTGCTTCCTCCCACTGTCTGCTTCCTGTCGCTGTCTGTCCGTGCTCCAGGCAAACATGACAGCCTCCTCTCTACAGCTTCGGTCCCATCCAAACGTCCCCTCTGTCTGGATGGGACCTTTCCTGCATGGTGTCCCGGTCCCTCCTCCAACTGCTCTGAACATGCCTACAACCTGCACATGGCTGTTCATCTCTGTGTCACGGATCCTAGCTTAGAGACGGAAAGGGATGCTTGGAGATGATGCAACCGAGGCCACACCGACACACAATACACCCGTGTTTCCATATCCGGGTGACTTCCCCCTTTGTACCCCACAGGCAATCTTATCCTTTTCCTCACCCTGTCACTCCCCGCAGCCCAGCTCTGCCATCCAGTTGTTGGGGCAGCTGTACCCAGGTCGTTATACCTATGTGCCTACCATCTGCTGACAAACTGCTGCAGCCATGCCCACCCTGTACTTTAGCGCATGATTTCATTGCTGAGCCACAGACAAGGGAAACTCAGATGACCACAGGGCCTTTGCACTTGCCATACTGGCTGCCCCACCAAGCTCTTTCCACGACTATCGCTCCTTCCTTTCGATTTCTATCAGACCACTTTCTCGATATTCTCCAGCCCCACTCTATGTGACCTATGGCTTCGGTTTTGGGGCGCTGGTGCTGATTGTTTGGTTTGGGCCGTGCTGAGGATGGGCCGTGCTTGGCATGTGCACCTCAGCCCTTCTGCTGTCCCTGTGCTGCTCTTAGGACTTCCGCCCAGCGTCTCTCGTGTTCCGTTTACACAGTTGTGCACTGTTGTCTCCTAGCCTGAAGAGCTTCAAAGCAGGGCCTGCGCTTGAGAGCTGCATCCCTGGGAACTGAAACACAGCCGAGCCTTAGTAACCCAAAGTAACTCAGTGTCAAAGGAGTAGCTGTGGACTAATAGGAGGTGGTGCTCGCCCTCAAGGCCTGCTGTTGTTTATACAGCAGGAAGCTGAGGCTCAGGGAGCTGTGGTGACCACCTCCCTTTCCAGGACCACACGGTCAGAGCAGCAGACAGCAGAAACCATAGCCCTCTCCCCCAGCTCCTTCCTACCCACACTGACTCGGGGCCAGCATCCCAGAGCCCCATCACACAAGAGCCCCATGGACATGCAGACCACACAAGCACTTTAGACACCACACCCATGGCCAGATGCCCACAGCACAGGTCTCGGCCTTGCCTGGGCAGAATTCTTTTTCTCATTTAAAAGAAAGCCTGTTCATGCTCAGGCACATGGCCGGTGCCCTCAGGAATCCCACTCACATACCCATACCCACTCACAAACCCGCAGGCTGACACCCCACAGTGGCAGGCTCTGGGACTGACAGGGACAGGACACCATAGGCCTGGGTTGCCATGACAACAGACAGCTCCACATCTTGGCTGTGAACACTGCGGGCCACATGGAAGCATGGGGGCCAGGCTGTGTGTCACTGCAGCTGTGGGTAGGCAGGAACGGTCTCTAGGGCACCCGCCCCCAAGGGCACAGGGCCTCTCTCTGCTGCCCTCATGGGGCTGCCCCTACTTTTTGTGTGTCTGCTATATACACAAACTGTCACACATCTTACTACATAATCCTCACGGTGTCTTTGCCAAATGAGTACTATGGAGAACCAGATTTCCAGATGGTGAGACTGAAGACCCATGGGTCAAAGGACCCTGCCTTGCTTGGGGTTACACAGTGAGTTGCCAGCGGGTCTGTTGGACCATGGAGAGTCTCCCCAATTCCCGTCCTGCATCTGAGCCTGAATGTCTCACCAGGGCCCCCTGTCTTCCTTCCAGGCCATCACTCTGTGCACCCCATTCAGCCAAGAGTAGCCAAAGTAGGGTAGCTTTACCATGTGAGCTCCCTGTCCTGAGCATTCAAGGGAAGGCTGTGAGAGCTGCTGTGGAAAAGACCAAAGATGAGGGAGGATATGGCACTGCCTGGCTGTGTAACTTTGGAGCCTTTCCTGGAACTCACTCTGTAGACCAGGCTGGCCTTGAACTCACAGAGATCCATCTGCTTCTGCCTCCCAAGTGCTGGGATTAAAGGTGTGTGCCACCACTGCTCGGCTCTAAATTAAATTTAAAATACCCTTTGAGCTGCAGTGTGTGTGTGTGTGTGTGTGTGTGTGTGTGTGTGTGTGTGTGTGTGTACATGCACACACAAACAAAATTGGAAGTTACTAGCTTCAGGCACAGCGGAATCCAGCTCTCTGGCCCCACACATCTGTCTCTGGTTGCTCTTTATGCTCAGCCCATCTTGCCTGCCCTGTGTAGTCCTCACCCCACCAGGTTAACATCTTATCAGCTCAGGCCCCTCAAAACAAGATTGAATAAGTGAGGAGGTCCAAACCTGGGGAGTTCCAGCCAGGCCCTCTGGGCAGTCTGTGAGCATCAGTGGCCACTTAGACACACTAGAGTGCGGCGGCGGCGGCGGCGGCGGCGGCGGCGGCGGCGGCGGCGGCGGCGGCGGCGGCAGTGGGTTGAACATGGTCATCTTTGAGACACGGCAACTACGCTAGCCTTAACTACGTCCCAGGACATGTCCCGAGTCCTTCACAAATGCTGGCTGACTCACAGAAAGCCTATAGCAGCTCTGTTTTAGGAGCTGGGAAACTGAGTTGAAAAGTGATGCTCTGAGCTGGGACTGCAGCCACACTGCCCCTCGCTTGCAGAGCTCAGAAAGGGCTACCTCTGACAAGTCAGGGCATTTCCCAAAATTAGTTGGTGCAGGGGTTGACACAGGTGGCAACTTGCAGGAAGTTACAAGATGAGCACTAGCCCGGACACATCGGCCGCCAGAAAGCTCGGTGGCCCTAAGGATTCCCACTGCAGGGAGGGGCCGCTGGGAAGGAAGCCACCTTCTAGGTCTGACCCTTGCATGGCCCATCTGTAAAACTGGAAACACGCCTGTTCTCACCTGTCCATCGTTGTAGGACACTCCTGGGCAGCAGCACAGCCTCACAGAACTTTGGGTGATGTCGCCAATGGTAGCAACACGTAGCTTATGGGCCGTGGGAATGTTGCTAGAGTGAATAAACGTCTACATTTTATTGTTTTTAATTAATTGGATTAAAAATAGCTCCATGTGGCTAATGGTACCGTATAGAGGGCAGAACTCTAGGGTCTAAATGAACACTTGATATTAATTTCAGTTTTGCTTACTTTTTGCCCATTCCTACACCTTATTCCAGTTTTGAGCGGGCTCGGCCACTTGCATTTCCTCTCTAAGGGAGTTCTAAAAGTCTCCCACCTTCCAGGAAGAGGTGTCTCCAATCCCACTCCGGCCCTTCCAGAAGGGAGGTAACCACAGTCAGATAAGCCCCAGGATATTTGTATTACTCAGGGTGAAGGAGGGGACCTGATAATGGCTGAGATTCAGTTTCCCACCAGCCAATAGGGAAGATGGGGGTTGTCTGGCGTAGGACATAGGTTGACTTAAAGGAAATAAGGAGGTTCTTGGCCCGTCTGAGCTTTCTGTGAAGGTTATACCAGGCACCCGTGTCCCTGCTCCCTACTTCTGTGACCACAGCCCATGTGCACACACACACCCGGCTCAGCAGGCTCCGGGCTACACACCCTAGCCACCTCCTTTTCCTGTACCTTTCCAAACAACTACCATGGTCAGGGTCCCCACTGGTCTGGAAGAATTACTGGCCCACACCCACCCTGCCCCAGCTGCAGGAGGAGTCCAGGACAGCAGCTGAGAAATTTAAAACACAGCTGTTCTTGTTTCTAACCGTCCCTGGCCGCTGAGAAAACTCTGCATTCGGCGCCTTACAAAGTGAGATGTATTCTCTCACCATCAAGAACAGCAGAGGCACAGTTGGTATCAAGGGGCAGAAATCAATGTGGCGGTGGGGTCTTGCTTCTTGCAGA
This sequence comes from Peromyscus maniculatus bairdii, assembly GCF_049852395.1. NCBI lineage: Eukaryota > Metazoa > Chordata > Mammalia > Rodentia > Cricetidae > Peromyscus > Peromyscus maniculatus. The sequence continues at coordinate 44,475,163 of NC_134859.1, forward strand.
GGCTCGGCGTTAATTCACCCTGGCCATGTCCGCTTCTCCGGCCTACCCCGTGCTCCTCGGCCGTTGCTGTCTCATTCCCAGTCCCACATGGCCTCCTCCTGTGTGCCAGGCTTCCTTCTGCCCCACCCCCACCCTTCCCCTCCATCTCACTCTATCTTTTCTTTCTCGCTCCACTAATTTGGCGGTTGAGTTTCCCTTATCTGGGGTGATCGCAAGGGCAGCCCATTTGGAGTGCAGTGGACAAGGCTCACCCTGAGGACACTGCCTTTGTGACCGTGGTGTCTCCCCTGCTAGGTGAGCATTCTGCTCTCCTTTTGAGACAGTGTCTCACTCTGTGGCCCTAACTGGCCTTGCGCTCAGTTCTGCCTCTGCCTCTACTGCCGTTTCCAGGGAGTGCTGGCCACATATCTGCACCACTGTGGCCACTGCACCTGACTGCCTGTCTCTTACAAAGACACTATAATGGCATCAGGGAACCTCCAAAACTCAGGATCATCCCTGTCTCAAGATCCTTAATCACATCTTCAGAGGCCCTTTTTGCTGTAGAAGGAGACGTGTCCAGGCTCAGGCATGGCTGCCTCTGAGGTGTTTTTTAGGCTTATGGCAATGAACAACGTAAACGCTGAGTCCAGAACCTACATAGCCATCTTCCTATACTCTCTGTAGCTGTGACCAGTCATATAACCTGGTGGGGTATACACAGCAAAAGACCTCAGGGACCCCAGAACCCTGACACCATAGATTTATGAGTTTGTGGTCCCAGCCTGGTAAGAGCACCCAGATAGACGAGGTTTCAGAAAAACAAGAGACTGAGACAGGGTCCAGAGGGGATTGTGCAGAGTCCTAATACAACATCTCATTCTTCCCCGCACTGTCCTTTTACTAGTTTTCTGTTGATGTGATGAAATACCACGATAAGGCAATTTGTAGAAGGAAGGGTTTAAGTCAGGTGTGGTGGCACCCACCTTTAATCCCAGTATTTGGGAGGCAGAGGCAGGTGGATCTCTGTGAGTTTGAAGCCAGCCAGATCTCCAAAGCAAGTTCCAGGACAGCCAAGGATATTATGCAAAGAAACCCTACCTCAAAAACCAGACAGAGAGAGAGAGAGAGAGAGAGAGAGAGAGAGAGAGAGAGAGAGGAAGAAGAGGAGGAGGAGGAGGAGGAGGAGGAGGAGGAAGGGTTTGTTTTGGCTTACAGTTCGGGAGGGTTAGATTTCATGATTGCCAAGTATTGGCGTAGCTGCCGGAGCAGGAAGCTGAGAATATACCTCTTGTACCACAAGCAGGAAGCAGAGAGGGTGAACTGGGAATGGCACAAGGCTTTGAGACCTCAAAGCCCACCCCCAATGACATACTTCCTCCCGCAAGGCCACGCCTCCTAAGCCTTCCCAAACAGCACCACCAACTGGGGGCCAAGGGTTCAAATGCCTGAGGCTCTGGAGAACATCTCATTCAAACCAACATGGCCTTGCCTGGCGCGTCAGAAAACTGGGGCTGGCAGAGTCGTCTGTGCAGCCTCTCTTCGAAGCAGCTCCTTCGAGCAGTCCTCATTAGCTCCACGCTACAGAGGGGCGAGGTGTCTGCTAGATAAGTGGAGTTGACACACCCCAGTCACATAGCAGGAGCTGGCAGCAGGGGAGCCTCTTGGTTGATTCGGGCACCCACCTTCTTGGGGCCTTAGGCTGTGAGCCCCCCTGGAGGGGGTGCAGAAGGATAGAGAGACTCTGAGAGCTGAATGAACTGGCTGGGTTCCTTCTGGCTTCCAGAGGAAGATACCTAGCAGTGGAATCTGATTGGGTTTCTTTTTGCAGGTGCAGGACAAGACTCCAGCACTGTATGCCCCCGACCACAGGTGTTTAGCAGGGAATGTCCTAGCTAAGTTCCACATTCACACCGCCAATGTCGCTCAAGAGCCGCCTCAACCCCAACCACCCTTTATCTGCTTCCCTCCTCTCTACTCCCCCAGGAACGAAGAAGGTGGGGAATCTGAGTGGAAGAGGGCACCCTTATTTCTAGGAAGGTAGGAAAGTAGAAATGGGGTGGGGCCCTGAATAGGAGCCTGGGGCCTTCTTACCTCTAATGATGGCTGGCTATGAGCCAGCCTGGTTAGGCCCTGGCAGAACGGAGAAGGTTCCAAGCAGCCCAGGCAAGAGCACTCAGAGAGACCCGCGCCTTGTATTGGCCAGCAACATCTCCCTGGGAACGCCCGGGCCTCCAACAACAGTTAGACACCCTGGTGCCGCCTCACGCAGGCTCATTGCCAGACACTAGACTGAGCACTGGGGAGGGCCCTCTGCTGCTTTTCTCGTCACACACAGGGAAATCCGATCCATCCAGCCTTCCAAATATATTTGGAAGTTGAAGGTTTCCATAGGCAGCATCCACACCAGGCAGACCCTTTCTACGTCTGCTGTCCCGAAGCGGTACCCACTTAGCTCACCTTCCCTGTCTTCCCAAACCCACGCTGGCCCCATGTCTGTTGTCTCCACAGGAGTCAGGGAGCACCATGAAGACCTAAGGGAGAGTGTGTCCGGAGGGACGTGCTCCTCACCCAGCCCGAACCAAAGCCCTCGCTGCAGCCACACAAGCCTTTCCTGACCCTCTCTGACCTGGTCCCTCCCCTTCTGCAGCTCCATAGACCCCCTTGCTGCTCCTCAGGCACTCCTGTCCTGGGACCTCTTGGACTCACTGGTCCTTCTCACAGACGTGCTCCTCCCTAGCTCTGATCGGAGCTCACCCCCCTCTCCCCAGCGCTGGCTGCCTGCTTGTTCTCCCTCTCCTCTGCGTCTTCCAGCAGATACAATCATCCGTAGCCATCCATTCATCTGCTCTGTCTATCTCTCCCACTGCTGACTCCCATTAGAGTGTTGGCTCCCTGAAGGAATCGTGCTCTCTGCTTTGATTATTGTCTCTCCACCTAGCTAGGCATCCAGTGCATAATATGTCCCAGACAAAGGTGGCCCAAGGACAGGCATGCAGCTGACCCATCCAAGCACCCGGCTCTGGGACTCACCTCCCCACAGTCTGACCCCAGCCTCTGGGGCACCACACAGCACCAGTACAAGTATGTGCAGCCACCTCATCCACACCCGACCAGCTGCCCTTCCAGCCAACTTATCACAGACGGCTTTCCTGATGGGGATCAATAGAAAACCTTTTATCTCCTTCCCTGGTGGCGGCTCAGACTCAGGTCGGAGCATAGCCAGCTCCTGTTACTATGGTGACCCTCCTGGTCCTCACTGCCTCCCTCCCATCCCTTCTCCTCCCTACTTCCCAGATCCCTGCCTCTGCTCCCTCCTCTCTCCATCCCACAGCTCAGTGCCAGCCTTCTCTACCCCCGGAGAGGCTGATGGAGCCTGTTCACAACTGACCCGCAGCCTGGAGGCTGGGAAGGAGCTGCTGGGGTTGTTGGGGCTCTGGGGTCCAAGCCTGACCTTGCTCCCACTCAGAATTGGTCAAACGGCTCCGGTGCTCAGTTTCAGCTCTGATGTGTTCTGTCATTCCTCACTTGGGTGATGATCTGTCCCTGCTCCTGTGCAGATAATAGTGTCCTCTTAGGGAATTGCTCTGAGCATCCTGGAAGCGTGAACTGTAAAGCGCAGAGCATACAGCCAGGCTGTGGTCCAGCTGAGGAGATAGCCTTTGTTGATAAGCTTCATGCTTAGTACAGCCTGGGGATAGAGGACTGTGGTGGTGAAGCAATATGAGAAATGCAGTGACAGACTCCTCTTCACCATCTCAGGCGTGGCTCACCAGCCTGCCTTCCTCCCTTGGCCCTTGAGGGACTCTAAGTTGGGGAAAGGGTGGGGGAGCAGGCTCTTTGGCCCTCCATGGGGCTCCCCATCTATGGCCTCCAGCTTGCAGGTCCTAAACAGCTTTTGCCCTCAAATCACTGTGCCCCTCCCCCACCTCTGCCCCCCCCACGCTTCTTCCTGCCTGGAGGCTGTGTCTGCAGTTAGCCAGAGCAGACCCTCAGGGTGGCTCCTGACAAGGTGCTGGGGCTCTGAGGGAGAGAGGCAGTGAGAACTTCAGATCTACCACTGCTACCCCTTTTGACAGACTGCATGCTTGCCTCAGCCCCGTGGATGTTCCCACAGTCAGCAAAAGGCTACTGAATGTGTGGTTGAATAGGGTTCTCAGGCTCAGGAGACAGTCCCGGTTCATACAAGGGTAACCCCTGACTACAGTTCCTTGGTCCTAGAAGAAAGAGGCCTTCAGAGAGGAGAGATTACACAGAGGAAATGAGATGGCCATGCTGACAGAAACTAGGGGCTGTGGGGATGAGAGGAAGGACCAGGCCGAGGACACTGGGCGGTAAAATTGAGGTCTGCAGGAGCTAGAACCCCACAGGGAACCTGCCACCCACACTTTGACCTGACTCTCAGACTCTAGAACTGAAAGAGAAAAAAACGAATGCTATTTCAAGTTGCAGAGTGTGGGGTGACTGTCATGGTAGCCCCAGGAAGTGCAATCCTGCCTAGCCCTGCCCCTACAGGAACACGGGACCTGGAGAGTTCCCACTCCCCAGCTCAAAACAGTGTCACCTGGAGTAGTCAGTAAGAGCCCAGTTCAGAAAAGCAAACAGAGCTGTGGCTTGTTTGTCCGAGACAGCAGTTCGGTGTGTAGCCAAGGCTGTTCTGGAATTCACGATTTTCCTGTTGCAGCCTCCCAAGTGTTGTGAAGGCAGGAACAGACCACCATGACAGCAAATGATGATGTTAAAAAAGAAAAAAAAAAGAAGAATACAAAACTGCTTTTCACCGGGCGGTGGTGGTGCACACCTTTGATCCCAGCACTTGGGAGGCAGAGGCAGGTGGATCTCTATGAGTTCAAGGCCAGACTGGTCGACAGAGTGAGTTCTAGAACAGCCAGGGATACACAGAGAGACCATGTCCTAAAAAAAAATCAAAAAACAAAACAAAACAAAACAAAAATGTTTTTTCAAAATTTATTTTCCGAGGCTCGAGGAAGACAGCATTCCTGCCCTCCTGAGATTCATAGCCTGGAGAGAAGGACTCAGGAAGAATGATGATTAGAGAGCTATGAGATGTGTTTGCAGGCACTGCCTAGGGAGCCAGGCTTGATTCCACCAGAGGAGGTCTGGGAGGGCCTCCTGGAGGATGCCACTCTTGAGCCAAACCTGAAAAGTCAGGACAGGAGCAGCCAGACAAAGCAACCAGGCAAAGACATCTGGGACATAATAAAAACACATGCAGGGACACTTAGAACGTGAGAAGACTGCAGGGCCTTCTGTGGGGACAGAGCCAGGAAAAGGGTGTGTGTGTGGAGCCAGACCAGACTTGGAGGCCTTCAGGGTGGGGCACCAGAAGGGGAGGAGAAGAACCATGGCAGAGACCAGTTTTACAGGATACAGTTAGAAGACCAAAGAGTGACATCAAATCCTCCCCAAAGCATTTCAGAGCATCCTGGACATGGTAGCAACTTCCTGTAGAAAGGGAGAGGAAGGGGTTCTCCCCCATGTCAATGACCATAAGGACAGTGGGTGCTGAAACTGAGCAGTTGGGGTGAGCTATGACTTGGGGGTAGAGGCTTGCAGGGCCTGTGTAAGGCCCTGCATTGTCCCTAGAACTGCTAAATAAATAAATGACAAAATAGAAAGCAGAATGCTTGCTATCATAAGCCAGGGATGCATGGAGCACGAATGGGCTCACTCAGACTCTGTGTTTTCTCCTAGACCGGGACTAGAGTAGCGTACAGAGAGAAGAGTTGGGCCTGGATACAGGAAAAGAAGGCACAGGAGGAGGCTATTAAACGCGCAAATGAAAATTTGCTTGTGATGGTTTTTGTTAAACCTTGCTATTATTCACAAAGGAAAGAAAACACATGTTTTGTTTGTGGTGCGACAGAATCTCACTTTGTTGCTCAGGCTGGCCTGGAACTCACTATGTAAACCAAACTGGCCTTGAACTTGCAGTAATCCCCTTGTCTTAGGCTCCCCAGTGCTGGAATTACAGATGTGCAACTCTACCCCGATAACCCCTCTACTTAAAGGGTGCTGTCTTGGAAGCGTATATCCTGAGGACTGTGCTTAGCTGGCTGGAGCCTAGAGAACAGGGAACGTCAGTGAGGAAGACTGTGGTCAGGAACCAGCAGTCTGGGAGGTTTCACTTCTGGAGCTGACAAGGAGATGCAAGATAACCATGGGATCTTTTCTATGCCTTCTTGGATAGCTTAAACATTTTGTAATTACAGACTGGTGTGTGCCTGACATTCCCCAGGCCTCCAATGAAGCTGGTCTGACATGCAAGTCATTTCTAATCTATCCCAGGATCTCTGTCTTTGCAGCCAGCTTCAGTTCCTTTCACTGCCTCTGTTTGCAGGCTTCCATCAATGGGAAGCTTGTAATCTCTCCTGAGATAGCCTGTGGCTCTCAGCGAATAGCCTCAACCATGGGAAACGCTTCTCTATAGGGTGAAAACTTGTTCCAGGTCCTTCTGTCTTGTGAAGCTGCAGTTTGTTCATGAGTTACCCTTAAGTGTCATTTATATTTATATATTTATGTTTATATATTTAATATTTTTATATATGTATGCCATAACCATAGGTATTATTTATATGTATATATTTATGTTTGTGGTGCTGGGGTAGACCCCAGGGGCTCATATATTATGCAACATATTTACCTCTGAACTATACCCCAAGCCCTACCAAATATTATTTATATGAATAAAACAACATCAGTTCCCTTCAAGCACATCTGTAACCCTAGCTCTTAGAGATAGGAGGATCAGGAACTCAAGGCCTGTTCAGCTATGTAGTGAGTTTGAGGCTAGCCTGGGCTGCATGAGACTCTATCTGAAAGAGAACAAACTAAGGGATGGAGAGAGAGCTTAGTGGTTAGGAGAACTGACTGCTCTTCCAGGGGACCTGGATTCAATTTCCATGTACCCACATGGCGGCTCACAACTATCTGTAACTCCAGTTCCAGGGGATCCAGCACCCTCTTCCATCCTCCATGGGCTCCAGGCCCACACGTGGTACACAGACACACATGCAGGAAAAACGACCTGACACGTAAAGTTTATATATATATATATATATAATTTAAGAAGAAATAAAAGAATAGACTACAGAAGACCAATTCAAGCTGATGACATAAAAAGTTGAAAATACCGGGGCTGGAAAGATGACTCAGTTGGCAAAGCCCTTGCCACATAAGCACAAGAACCTGAGTTTGGATCCCAGCACTCAAGGGAAACCTGGGCATGGCATTGGAGCATGGAGACAAGCAGGGTCCTGATGCTTGAAGGCCAGCCAGTCTAGCCAGTCAGTGTGCTCTGGATTCAGCGATGCACTCTCTTGAAAAAGAAAATGAAGTGGAGGGTCTGGAATGATAGTTCAGTGGTTAAGAGCATATATTGCTCTTCTAGAGGACCCTATTTCAGCTCCCAGCACCCAATGTAGGCAGCTCACAACCTCCTACAATTCCCACTCCGGGGGGATGGGATGCTTCGGTCCTCCACAGGCCCTTGCACTCAATGTGCACATACTTACACACACACACACACACACACACACACACACACACACACACTGAATTTAAAATAAATACTTTTCAAAAATAAGATGAAGATTGGTAAATACTCAACACCAACACCTAGCCTTCACTGCATACATATACACATGTGCACTTGCACAGACATATGTGCACATATACCACACACACACACACACACACACACACACACACACACAACTGAAAGTCCAGAGTTTCTACTCTAAGTCTCTCTCCTTGGTTTCTACTCTTAAGTCAGTCTCTCTCTCCTCTCTCTTCTCTGTCTCTGTCTGTCTCTGTCTGTGTCTGTGTCTGTGTCTGTCTCTGTCTCCAGAATCTTGGTCTAGAGCTGCAGCTCAGTAGGTAGATGGCTTGCCTAACATGCCAAGACCCTGGATCAAATCCCTAACACTGCATAAAAGCAGGCATGGTGGTACACAAGATCAATCCTGGACTTTACTACATTGTACATTGGAGGCTAGACTGGGCAACACAGAAAGACTTTGTCTCAAAAACCACAGAGAAAGAAATATATAAATTCAGGCTGGAGAGATGGCTTAGTAGTTAAGAGCACTGGTTGCTCTTACAGAGGTCCCAGGTTCAGTTTCCAAAACCTTTATGGCAGCTCACAACCACCTGTAATTTCAACACCTTCTTCTGGCCTCCATAGACATTGCATACAATGGTACACAGACATAAATGCAGGCAAAACACCCATACACTGAAAATAAATACTTTTAAACTAAATATATAAATATATAAATACATAAATAAATGAGAATTGAATAAGTAAGATGATGGATGGATGGATGGATGGGTAGGTAGACATATGAGTAGGTTTGTGGATAAGTAAACAGATAGATGAGTTGGTGGGTAGATGGATCAGTGGATAGACTAGTAGATGGTTCAATAGATGTGAAGATGGATGGTTGGGTAGGTGGATGGGCTAGTCAGTGGATGGATGGATGGATGTGGATGGATGGATGGATGAATAAGTGGATGGGTGGGTGAATGGATGAGTAGTGGATCTTAGTGATGCTTGTCTGGGCCTGGTTTCATCAGCCTGAATCTCCTGAGCAGCATCCCTGGAACTGGATCCAACCCCCCCCCCCCCACTCCCTGTGGTGCTCACACTGCCCAGAGCTAGGCAGTCCTTTCAGATATTCCTCCCCTTTTTCTGCTGGAGATCTGAGGCCTTGCAGGAAGCCAAAGGTCTTTTCTTGCTCAGCTCCTCCTCAGTCACTGCCCCTGCCCTGATAATGCTCGCTCCTTTTCTTCACTGCTCAGGGACTTCGACAAAACACAACTTAGGAGAGAAAGGGTCTCGTTCAACTTATGGTTCCAGATGAGGGTCAGGCATTGTGGGGAAGTCGAGGCCAGATCCCAAAGCGGCTTTCTCCTCACAGCCACAGACAAGAGTGGAGAGAAAGAGGGTTGGAGAAATGGCTCAGAGGTTAAGAACACTGGCCGTTCTTCCAGAGGTCCTGAGTTCAATTCCCAGCAACCACATGGTGGCTCACAACCATCTGTAATGAGATCTGGTGCCCTCTCCTTGTATGCAGGCAGAACACTGTATGCATAGTAAATAAATAAACCTTTAAAAAAAAAAGAGCGGAGAGAAATAAAGCATGCATGCTTACATGCTTGCTGTCCCCAGTTAACTTTCTTCTCTTATGCAGCCCAGGACTTCAAGCCAGAGGAATGGTGGCACCCATATAGAATAGCTGCCAGCTGGGTTTTGTGGGGAGTGAGCACGAATGGCTAGTGGGATGAGCTCAACAGTATTAAAATTCTTTTAGCTTGAGAAGCCAGAGGTCTCTGGAGTGCTGGGGAGGTGGCAGGGTTGGGGCAAGGAGTGTCCTCTGAAGGCTTCCTGACAGCTATGTATGAAGAGACATTGGGCTTCCTGCCCCCTCCCCAGGGCCTATCTTCTTTGCAAAATAGTGATAATGAGAATGAAATTCACTGCACATAGTAGGTGCCCATGAACAGCAGTCCTAATGCACACTACATTCTGTCAGGGCTTCCAAGAGCAGCCTGGAGTCTTCATACAGGAGCTTGTGTCCCAGAAGAATACAAGGGGACCAGTGTGTGTGACCCAGAATCACCACTCTAGATACAAGCGTGACCCTGGGCTCTTTCCCTCCTCAATCACGGCATCCTCCTTTGAACAAGGAGAAGCTTGCCTCTACCTTGGCTCTCATGTGGCCTTGTAAGCACTCTTGGTAATCTTTTGTATGAGCCAGTGATAAACCTGGTCCTTTTTGTTTGTTGTTTTGTTTTTGAGACAGGATCTCTCTACATAGTCCTGGCTGTCCTGCAACTCACCATGTAGACCAGGGTGGCCCTGAGCTCAAGGAGAACTATATGCCTCTACCTTCCAAGTACTGGAATTAAAGGCCAGTGAATAAGCCTGGTTCTTAACCAGACAGATCTCCACCTCTTTCTCTGGTTTCAGCTAACAGCCTCTCCGCCTCTCTAGACAGGAAACATTACCTCCTTTTGTTTGACAAAAAACAGAGGAAGTTCAAGGCCACACAGATAACCAGTCTTAGGATAGCTGGGGGAAGGTGTCTCAAATTCAAAAGCCTAGGGAGGTGAGGAGGTCAGCTAGTAGATTTAAATGTGTGTTTAGAACAACAGGTAGTGGTAGGCTCCCCTGAAAGAAGTTACCGGAAGGGATTTTAATTCCCAAACGTTCACACTGCTCTGTTCTTGCTTTTTAATCAAAACCACCCCAGGGGACTGAGAGTGTGGCCCAGAGTTAGAACACTTGGCTAGCATGCAGGGAGGCTCTACATTCCATGTCCATCATGCTCATGTGCAACACACACACACACACACACACACACACACACACACACACACACACACACACGTGCGCGCGCTGGTGCAGGAGTTGGGTGAGAGAGGAAATACAAGCAAACAAGAACACAGGCCTTTAATCCCAGCACTCAGGAGGCAGAGGCAGTCGGATCTCTGAGTTCAAGGTCAGCCGGGGCTACATCGTGAGACGGACCCTATCTTGAAAAAGCAAAATAACAACAAAAAAGAAGACCAAGTTTGAAGCCAGCCTAGGCTGCACAGTAAGTTGAAGGCAAGCCGCCCTGTCTCAGACCTAGAGGAGTGGTTCAGTGGGAGAGCACTTGCCTAGCATACACAAGGCCATAGGTTCGATTCCTCAGCATAACAAAATAATGATCACTGAAAACTCAATAACAACAACAACAACAACAACACCCCTTAAAAACAAACAAAACCACTCAGCACCCCAGATTCATTGACCTTTGAACTGAGTTTGAGACTTCTGTACCAAGGTGTTTGGGTTTTTGCATGACAGCATGCGCACCTCTCTAGCCCTCATACCTGCATCCTGCTAATGTTGTGCAGCAGGTTCTCAGCAGCCCAAGTCCTCCGGTCCTGCTAACAGCGATCCCTGATCTCCTGCTTCTCTTCAAAGAAACCTGCACTTTCTTGGTCAGCACTAGTGGCGGTCACATCCAGGCTACCCTGTTATGCTGCGTAGAAACCTCTATGTCTAAGGCAGATGGGGGAAAAAAATCCCTCTTGAGATCTGTGGGGGGAGATGAGATGGCTCAGTGGTTAAGAGCACTAGCTGCTCTTCCAGGGGTCCTGGGTTCAGTTCCCAGCACTCATATGGCAGCTCACAACTGTCTCTAACTCCAGTGCCAGGGGATCTAATAGCTTCTTCTGGCCTCCGTGGACACTGCGCATATGCGGTGCACAGTAATACGCAGGAAAAACACCCATATCCACACAGTAAAAGTGAAGGTTAAAAGAGTAGAGAGAAATGGGGATCTGGGCGTGCCTGTGCGTTCTGGCACCTCACACAGGTGACTGCAAGGCCCTACCTCCCATACAGTAAACATGCAGGCATTGAGATCGAGTGTGTCTCAGTGCCCCGGGCCGGTATTGAATTCCTGGGATCTGGCAATGTTCCAGCCTCAGGTTCTCAATAGCTGGATGGCAGACCTGCCACGGCTGGTGGAGTCTCTGTCTCCTCTCTGTGCCGTGGCTTGTGGTGGGCGGCAGTAAGAGAAAGGTTAGACCAGACACCAGCCCCCAGAGGTGTCCAGCTTCTAAATCCCCAGAGCCTAGGAACATCTGCACATACAGCAAAGGGGCCATGGGCTGGAGATGTGTTCAAACCAAAGGTCCTGTTGAAACGAGGAGCTAATTCTAGGTCATCCAGTGCTGGACTACAGGCTGGGTGTTCTCGGGGCGGAGGGAGGAAGACCAGGGAAGGGAGTAGGAGCCAGACAACTGAAGCGGTTTTGTTACTGTTGTTATTTGTTTGCCTTTTCTAGCTTCTGGCAGTTACCAAGGGGACCAACAACTAGAAAGGAAAGGCATGGGGGAGAACTCTGCCTCTGGAAGGACTGCTCACCATGCTTTGCTTGTGGGAATAAAGATGCCAAGCTCAGCCGGGCGGTGGTGGCACACGCCTTTAATCCCAGCACTTGGGAGGCAGAGCCAGGCGGATCTCTGTGAGTTCGAGGCCAGCCTGGTCTACAGAGCGAGATCCAGAACAGGCACCAAAACTACACAGAGAAACCCTGTCTCGAAACACCAGGAAAAAAAAAAAAATGCCAAGCTCAGAAACCAGGTGGGAAGTCACGGTTGAAAGCAGGCTTGAGACAACACAGTGCTCCACCTGCCCTGCTCTGTGCCTAGAGTTTGTGTTTCTGGCTAGTTGGCAGGGAGGGCGGAGGGCAGGTCTTGGCAGGTCATTTATAGGTGGAAGAGCACCTTTGTAGATGTGGTGGGCTAACAGAGAGGTGGATAGGATGAGCTGGGAGGAGGAAAGTGCCTGCCACAAGACAAAGGGACTGTACCTGGCACGCCACATGCTCCAGATGAAGAACCAGGATTGAGAGGGTGACTCACTGGTGCCAAGTCACCTGGGAGCTCCGGGGCCTTGACCTTCACCCAGCAAAGGCTCAGCCTTTGATGAAGGTGCTCTGAGTAGAAACCTCGGGGTAACAACGGCTGTCTATAAGTATAGATTAGTCATTTGCTAATTCATTCAAGACTCTTTTACTTAAAATCTGTTGATGGCTTATTTCCCACAGCACTGCGAAGGCAGCCAGATTTCCTTCAGGCTCTTTGGAGTCCTACAGGCTCGGGGCCTTGATTTGAATTTAGCATGCCCACTTCTTATTCCGTTGGGTATGGCTTCCTTACAAGTGGACTTATTCATCAAGGCCGCTCCTGCCTCAGGGCCCTTGCACACGTCTTTTCCTCTCAAAGAATGCTCTCCCACGTGCTGCTGGCGCAGGCTCCTTCCTGCTCTTCAGTTATTTGTTCAGACAGGCCTTTCACTCGCAGCTAAATCCATCACTGCACCTGCTGATTTTCTTCCCAGTACTTATTTCTCTCTAAAATTATCTTCGCTATGGACCTGATCATTGTTGGCTGTCTGTGTCTCCCCCACACAATGCCAAGCAGGGGACCACATTGCTTCAGTACCCAACAAGGTGCCACGTGTGCAGGGGATACCTTTCACATCTAACTTGAAGAAATTTGAAATTGATTCTCAAACCAAAGGAACGGTCACAGGTGAGGGCTAGTGGTGGCGTGGTGGTGGCATTGAGGGTGGAGGTCTGGCCCAAGACTGAGTCCAAAAAATTCTCGGCGAGTGAGGACCAGACCAAGTCCTGCAGCCTTCCCCATGTCCTTCGCTGGGCTGCACCTTTCAGGCCATCCGCCAAGCCCCAGCCCCCCAGACGGACTTGGGGCGTGCAGTGGGGCGCGCGGGCGCCAGGGGGCGCTGTCGGGGCGCGAACGGCCCACCTGGCACCCGAGGCCACGAGCGAGAGCTGCCTGGCCGCCCGGGAACTTTTTTCCTCGCGCTCTCGCTCTCCTGCTCCCCCCCGCACGTCGCCCGCCCGCCGCTCTTCCTGTGTGGAGGGGATCGCATTTCTCTTAGGCTCCCGCGGGCACCAGGCAGGCCCGGTAGGGTGCGCGGTCAGGGCCCGCTACGCGCGCCACCGGCTCCGGGCGTCCCGGTGCCGCCCCCGCTCGCGCCTGGCCTCGGACAGGCCGCTCGCAGAGCCAGGCGGCGGTGGCGGCGGTGGCGGCGGCGGCGGCGAGGGTAGCTGGCAGCCCGCCGTGTCGCGGTCCGAGGAGGGGGCGCCGCGGCCCACCCTCCTTCCCGCCTGGTCGGCCGCCGCGCCCGACACCCATGGGCGCGCGGGCCTCCGGGCCGCGAAGTCGCTGCGCCGGACGCCGGGCCCCGGAGTGAGAGCGGGTACCGAGGTGAGCGGGGCGCCCGGCGCGGGGACAAGGACCTGGGCGCGCGCGCGGGGCGGCGGGGGGGGGGGGGGGAGGGAGGGCGGCGGTGCGAAGCGTGGGGACCCAGCGGGCAGGGGTCCGGGCGGGGGCGGGGGCCGAGCACGAGTGGGGCGCGGACGCGGGGTCGCGCGGCCTGGCTTTGTGTAGCGCCGGCGTGAGGCCGCCGGTGGCCGGGTAGGGGCTGCAGGAGGGTGGTTCTGGATCGTCGGTGGCCGGCTGGGAGCGGGGCGCTGGGAGCCGAGGCCCAGTGTCACCAAGTGTGGGGCGGGGACGTGGGGCGGCGCGGCGCGGGCCCGAGGGAGCTTTGTGAGTGCGTTCTGGGTGGGGACCGGGAGCCCGCGGCTCGGTGCGTAGCCCGTTCCCGGGTGTCCGAGCTGCGAGGGCCGCCGCTCGTGGCGACACAGGACATGGTACTCGCCGCGTGTCCCCCACCCGGGCCTGTGTGCAGGCCCCGCGTTGAGTAGGAAGCGGTCTCGGCGACCCGGGTGCTCCGTCGCGGCCAGGCCTGGGGCGCACGGGCCTTTCGGGGTGACGCCACCGTCTGGAGCCCGGGACACGCAAGCCTGGTGCTCTCCCGAAAGCAGCCAGGCCCGCGGGCCCTTGCGAGGCCGAGTCCCACGCCTTTGGAGGCAAGGGGACCTGTGGGGACTCCGGGCCGAGCGGGGCAGGGGCGAGGGCTTGGCAGAGCTCAGGGGTGACATTTGGAGCTCGGGTCACAACTGGAGGCCTTCAAGGAGGGGCAGAGGGGAAGCGAAACACAAGGCAGGCTCCAGGTCGCAGCGGCCCCAGCTTCCTGGGGCGCCCGTTTTCCCAGAGACCCGCTCCTTCTCGGGGCTCTCAGTTGCTCATTCACACAGCAGGGCGGGAGTGCGGCCAGGAGCTGTGCCTTCGTCCCGAGAACCCTGGACCTGGGGGCTCTGAATGGATTAAACCCAAGCGTAAGACGCTCCCGGGAACTGGGGACGTGCGGCTGCGTGCCTGCATGGCGAACCCAGGCCGACGCTTCCCAGCCCACCGCACGCACTCCCGCAGCGCCTGTGTCGCGGTTCTAGCGGGGCCCCGCGCCCCCCCCCCCCCTCCACCCCCTTTTCCAACGGCAGTGCTGTGTTGAGAATTCAAGGGCATTACATCTGGTTGCAATCTAGTTTCATGCGGCTGCTGGGCTGTTAAGACCTCGCGCTGACGTCAGAGCAGGGGAATTACTTCTTTTTATTTTATCTTTTTTTAGTTGTCTGCTGCCCTGGGAGGGGAGGCGGGTGGAGAGTGGGGCCAGGCAAGCTGTGATGTGGAGGCGCCAGCGCGATGGGAGCCCAGATCTGGGAGCTCTGCTTCCTATCCTATCCGCCTTCTCCTCCCCCATTCTCCACACACTCCTCTCTCTCAGCTCAGCTCCAGTCAGACTCGGGTTGGGGGCAGTGGAGTGGAGGCCCTCCCTGGCTGACTACACAGCTGTTTCCAGAGGTTTCTCTGGGACGTGGCCCTTGGGATCTGGAAGCTGAAGAGTAATCTAGTTTCCCACCCCTCCTCCCAACACCCCAGAGGGGATGTGGGGCCCAAGAACAAGGCATAAACACAGTCATCCTAGTCCCAAGGCAGCCTCCCCAGAAGTCTGGCCAGGCTCTCTTCACAGTCGTTCCTTGGAGAGGAGAGTGTATGGGGTGATTGAGATTTCAGAAGCCATCTTAGGAGGGGGCAAAATGCGACCTTCCCTGACAACCAGGTACCCCTCTGACTTCTGCAGAGGGGCCTCCAGCATCACAAGTGTCTTGATTTCCACTGGTCCACGAGGCCTCTGTATGCGGGGCCCTTATTCCCTTTTAGGCCCCAAATCTAAACCATTGATTTAAAAAGCTCTACCCATGATGAAACCCTGCTGTGTATGCACATGCACACGCGCGCGTGCGCGGACACACACACACACACACACACACACACCCAAAAAAACAAACAACAACAACAAAAACCCCTGCCATGTGCAAAGTACTTTGTAGGTCACAGTATTGTTCCTACTCACAATATATAGCAAAAAGAAAAGTTTAGCAAACAACCCTTCTAATGCATGTGCTGGTCGCAGACATTTTCTGTTCTAGTCTATTTGATTAGAAAAACGACTGGTTGTCACCCACGAAATCAGTGTTTCACAGCCACCGATGGATCAACAAATTTGAAAAGGCAGGCCTAGGAAATGGATCTGCTATATGTTCCTTCAACAAACAGTAATCGAGACCCTACAATTGCTGTCTTTTTTCATTGCTCAAGTAATATGTAGAGAGGTTCTCACTGTGAAAAATGCAAATAACAAAAGAGAATGTAGCATGAAAGCCCCTCAGCCCAGGTGGCCCTGTAAAGTTTGAGTGGCTCCTTCCATCCTCTGCTTCTCAGCGTGTGCAAGAGGCTGTGTACAAATCCATAGTTTTATTCTTCCCCACTGGAAAACATCCCCAGGTCTCTACAACCCGGCTTTCCTCTCTGCATGGGAGAGGAGCAGGTGAGGTGCTTCAGGGCTGGACTCTGGATTGACTCCTGGCTCCACCATCTGCTGAGGGAGTTGTTTATCACTCTGGGCCTCAGTGTCTCCATCTGTACACTGGGAATCCCGGGGCTGACTACAGCTGTAGGTACCCGTAGATGGTCAGGTCAGCGATTCTGAGGAAGGCGAGCTGTTGTGTCTTCACTGCTGCTATGACTGCTCTTCTATGTCCATGGCAGCACATAGTTGCCCTTTTTTGCCTCAACCAGCTGCCCGGGCTGTGGTATATATGTATGTCTGTGACTCCCAGGGAGGAGGAGCTTTGTGCATTGTAAGGATGCCCTTAGGCCAGGGTTCTCTTTGGGACAGGCCCTGGATGCCAGGCCCCAGAGAACATGGACTGTCCAAAGACCTACTGTTTTCAAGGCGGTGTTAGCGTCTAAACATGAAACATTCCCGGAAGGTTGCTACCCAGTGACAGGTGTATGAGACCCAGGTAACAACCAAGATCTTCATGGAAGAGGGGGTTGTGAGCAAGTGATGTACCGGGCATGAGTCGAGAAGGAGAGAGGACCATGCCTGCTGCTCTGGAGACTTTTGTGTTTTGGACACTTGACTCAGGAGGAAATGGTGAAGGAGCCGTTGTACCAGGGCCTCCTTGTTGGCCTCCCCGCCACCTCCCAGGTGAGATTGGAGTGATCTCTCCAAACCCCAGCAGCTACCTTGAAGTTTTCTTTTGATTTCTGAACAGAGGTGAACCAAGGGTCCTTCACATGCCCTGGGTCCTCTCTGGTGTCCTCTGCTCTGCCCCTGCATACTACCCTGCTTTCAGCTCAGCTGTTTTCGTGCCAGCCTCTTGAGTTTGCCTGGGCTGCCCTTTCCACCTGGGTGCCCTTCATCTGCCTCCCAAGACCCAAACAGACATCCTGTCTCCTCCTTCTGACCTCCAAGAGAATGACTCATCGCTCTTTGTCTATGTCAGTGGCCCAGCGTGGATCTCTGAATGATAGGCCCTTCTGCCTTGCACATGAGGCTAGAGCAGCTGAGTCTCAGTGACTCCTTCCAGGGCCCACAGCCAGGGGTGGGGAGTAGAACTCAGATGTCTAGGAATGCTTCCTGGTAGGGGCCCCAGGTGAAGTGCAGAGAATAGGAACCTCACAGCCACTCAGAGGCCCCTTTGATCCTTGGCTGGGGCCTGTTCTCTGTGAAGACCTGTGTGTGTGTGTGTGTGTGTGTGTGTGTGTGTGTGTGTGTGTGTGTGTGAGTGTGTGTGTGTGTGAGTGAGAGAGAGAGAGAGAGAGAGAGAGAGAGAGAGAGAGAGAGAGAGAGCGCGCGAGCGCGCGCCCAGTCGTCGCCATCCTTGCCCCCCCTCCCCAACCAGGGGACTGGAAGAAACTGGCTCATCCTGTTTCTCCAAGAATGAGGGTGAGCTGTGCCCCTTTCCGGTGGGTCACTGAAGACCCAAGATTGGAATGTGACACCAGGGAGGGGGAGGCCACAGGAGGCACAGGCTGAGACTTGGCTGCCAAAAGACAAGAGTTTGTTCTTGTTTGCTGGTTCTGGAGCCCTTCAAACAGAGGGGCAGGGGTGGGAGAGACACAGATAGGCAGGGAGGCATGTGCAGGGCTCAAGGTGTGCAGGGGTGTTGGGAATCAGGAGTGGGACAGAGGGGAACTTAAGGGAATGTCAGAGGAATTGAGGTGTTCTTGCTACAGATCCATAGGCTTCTGTTCAGGAGAGAAAGCCGTCAGGGCTTTGGCCACATCAGGCATTCCTTCATGAGTTCATTGGTTTTTGAGCATCATTTGTGTGCTCCACTCAACAGACCAGTGTTAGTCTTTAAGGCCCTTGAAGTGGTGGCACTTAGTAGACAATCCACAAATGTCCCATTTTTGCTCAGTAGCCTGCCTGGATGGTGGATGGCACATAGGGTCCTGTGAAGAGGAGAAACGTCTGCACCAGGTCCCAGGACAGGGAAGTCATGTGCCAGAGCCCAGGACAGGGATGTGGCTGGGAGCTGTGGGGAGATGCTGGAGTCAGTGAGGAATCTGTCCCCTCGCTCTCTAGACTCAGTGCAATCAGTGTCCCCACAGTGGACTGCGCTTAGTCTGTAGGCCTGCGTTGCTCATTTCTTGGGGTGGCGTGTGTGTGTGTGTGTGTGTGTGTGTGTGTGTGTGTGTGTGTGTGTCTGCTAGTGGAGAGGGCTGCTGAGATTGGGCAGCAGGATTGCTTAATATCCATCCGAGACCTGTAGGGGCTTGAGAGAGGGTGTGCCGGGGAGACTGCTGATCTGCACAGTGGACTCTCTTGGGACAGATCAGCAAGCACCAGATTAAGAATCAGAGAAAAGGTCTAAATTTCAGCCACTGCTTTAGGGGAGCCAATTTTCCTTTCCCTGAGCATCGGTTTCTTCTGTCAAAAATGGGAATATGAATTGCTGCCAACATTAAAGGTGACAATGGCTTTGATTTGTTTTGTGACCTAAAAAGCAAAGAGGACCCTATAGCTTGGGGACATAAACACGAACTTTGGGTGAAGCCAGCCTGAGTTCAGATCCTGTATCAGCTACTGTTTGGGGGGCTCTATTTTCCTCCATTTTAAAATAAGCATAAGAGGGTCCTTCTGGCACACAGCCCTCCTCTTGACTGTTATTGTTGGGTTGGTGCTTATTTTTGTGATGCTGGGGATGGAATGTAGAGCCTTTAGCCTGCTAGGCACGTGTGTGTGAAGCCTGTTCTGTACCCCAGCCCTGGACTGTTCCTCTTCCTGCTGAAGAGCCCCGCACCATGGACAAGGCATCAACGACTGTCTCCCTTGTCAGAGTCACCTCTAACCCTCGCTTGCAGAACAGGGAGTCCAATGCCTGTTTCTCTTCTGGCGAGGTGGAGGTCAGTGGAGGGAAGACAGATGAAAATGATTGGCTTCTGGCCACAGTTTCTGTTTGCAGAGGGACTTTGTCCCAGTGATGAGTGTGGGACCCTAAGAAAGTATCCAGCAGCTTGTGATTTCAGTGGCTTGTAACCAGTTTCATTTGTTCAGTCATGGATGCTGCGTGACTCAGATATTCCAGGGTGCATGGGCTTTGGCCATCCCTAAAGCACAGTGCATTCTCGGTCTCTGTCTGTCTCTGTCTCTCTGTCCCTCCCCCTGCCCCCTGCCTCCTATATGTGCCTGGTTTCTATGGAGGCCAGAAGAGGGTGTTAGATCCTCTGGAACTGGAGTTGCAGTGGACTTTTAAAAAATATGTATTTCTTGTGTGTATGTGTCTGATTGTGGGTATGCCATGTGGTACCCTGGAGTTACAGGTGATTGCCAGCCACCCTAACGTGGGTGCTGGGAACCATCCTTGCGTTCTCTGGAAGAGCAGTATGTGCTCTTTAACTGCTGAGCCACTGCCCTCCTATGCATAGTGGTAAGCAGCCTGGCTGTCCACGTTCTGATCCAGGTTATTTTACTTGGGCAGCTTACCTGTCTCCCTTGCTCATTTTCCTTGTCTGTGATGTGGAAGGCAGTGAGTACCATTCCTTACAGGGTTACTGCCAGAATGGAGAAATCTGAGTTCATGCAGATAAAGCACCATAGTGTCTGACGTATGCAGAGTGTTCTCTTAGAAACGGCTCTTCTTACTCGGTGCCTGGGGGAGGTCAACCTAGCCATACTCCAGCCAGGGGCAGCACCACTGGAAAGAAGTAGTGGTCCCTGGCCCTGCGGGAGCAGTCAGCTCCTGGACCAGTACTCGCTGCTGCTCTACCTCAGCCAGGCTAAGAGGATAATGTAAGGCTGGCCCTGCGTGGCTGTGGAGGTGCATTTCAGGGAGCCTCTGGGAGGCTGTATTCACCCTAGAAGATTAAACCTGGTCTGGCACAAGTGAGTGTCAGACTTGAAGAAGGAACTTTGACATCTAGTGTTAAAATCAAAGTGTTTTCTAGTTGAGTCTCCATTAATTGCCAGGGGCCATTATGCTGTTCCTGTTTGTCCTAGGCAGGGCCCCCAACCTCTTAGAACCTCTGCATCCTCATTTATCAAATGGCCAAACTAAATGCCAATGTATATATTTTAAAGCACCCACCGTTCAGGCCTGGGATGGGGCTGTCACTTGTGTGCCAACTGTCCTGTCACCAGTGTTGTCATTGTTTAGTTCTGACAACGAGCTCGGGTCAGGGCCTGCCTTCCGGGAGCTTCTAGTCTAAACGGAAAATGAACAGCGTCTGAGATTAGGATAGGAGGTGAAATCAAAACCACCTGTTCCGAGATGGAACAGAGGTATGAATTTGCTCATTTCAGGGGCACTGGGATAGGCCATGGAGAGGTGGTTCTCAAGTTGAGGTGATTTTGTCACTTGGGTGATGTCTGAGTCATGTCTGGAGGCATTCGTGGTTGTCTCAGCTGAGGGACACTGCAGAACACTGTGCAGTGCACAGTCACCCTAACAACAAACCCCTGGCCACGGCATCGGTAGCACTGAGGGCTCACCAAGCCCTGCTTGCAAAAGTGGTAGTAGCCGCCGAGATAGACAGTCCCTGCCATTGTGAAGTGTCCAGTCTGGTGGACATGCTGGCACTGCAGAAAGGACTGTGTAACAATCACAGTTGCATGATTAGTCGTGATGTGCTGAGCTAAAAGGAAAGTGCAGACCAGTGATGGCCTTCCGCAGTCTTTCTCGTCTAATGCATGGCCCAGTCTCTAAGGTTCAGAGGTGGAGTGGACGGGTGTCATTGCAAGGCTGGCTGCCAGAAAAATACTAAGCCTTAGGGGATCTGGGAGAAGCTTCCAGAGGTGGGGAGATGCTAAGGGGAAGCCCTTTTCTGTCTTCTGGTTGGAGGACCTGCAGCTCCTATTATGTTGTTCTGTGGAGACCGAAGAGACCAGGTTAGGTATGGGAGAATAGAGGCCATTGCTGCCCCGGGCTGTTCTGTGACTGAAACCTACATGCTGGCCCTCCTTTGCATTACATCCTCTAATAGGTGGGGTGGGGGGAGAGAGAGAAGGAACATTTTCATGTCAGGCACAGAGAAGAGTGGGGATGGGAAGCAGTCCTATGTGTGATACCTTTGAGACAGCACAGAAAATCCCCACTGTGGCTCAAAATAGCACTAAAAACAGAGGGTTTGCCAAATCAGACTTAGCATAATGTTGACAGAGCTGGCTTTATTCCCTTGGGGTGACACTGTCTCCTGGGCAGAATGGGAGCTTAGGGACCTCAGGTGGAGTGGCCATGGCCTTTACCTGAAGTTTATAGAGGTCAGAGATGGGAAGAGGGGATGAGATCCCTGCAGACAGGGCCACTTGGTGAAGGCAAAGGCAAGGAGGTGTGAGTCCTCTGGTGAGTGAAGGCCGGTCTCCTGGAGTGCCGAATGAATGTGATGGTCAGGAGAGCTGTCATTTAATCTGTGCCTGGCTTGTGTCAGGTATCGGGTGGTCCTAAGTCTTAGTAACTGTTTTGTGAGGATTATCAAGGAAACTAAAGCTCAGGAAGGTTAAGGGACTCACAGGACCTCAACCAGCTGAGAATCACAACTATTGAGTGCCAGGTTAACCTAGCATACTACCTATCCCTCATGCTAGTCACTCACCCATTCATAGACCATTGACTGCTGTGAAATAACACTGTGATCTGGAAAGAAAAGTTTTAAGGTTTGAAGATAGACAGTCCTGAGGTTGAATTCTGACTAGGGATTTTTGTTGTTGTTGTTTTCCCCTGTGGCCTTTTCTTTTGGTTTCCTCTGTCCTCTGGTGGGCACAATATTTTCATCCTAGAAGTGGCCATAGAGGTTAAACTCAACCTGGAAATGGAAAGAGAGGCCCCGGGGAGGTAAAGACCCGCCCTGGGCCACCCAGCTTGGCAGGGTGCAATAAAGAGCTCTGGTGGAGGAGCCAGGCCAGATTGCCTATCTCTGTGCTATATCAGTGTCGAATTTCTTTATTTGAATGGGGAGAGAGGGCAGCCTCCCTCTGCAGGTAGAGAAGGTGGTGTGGAATGTGGCTGTTTGTTTTTCTTTGCCTGTGAAAGCCTTACTTCAGCTCACATTGACTGTGCAGAGCTTCTGACACAAGACATTCTCTGGGGGTGCCTAGCCGAGGTGAGGGCACCCACCAAATAATGAGTGGGAACTGGGAACCAGCACCATCCTTCTGCCAGCTCCAGTGAGGCCTCCTGGTCCCCTTCATCTCCCTATCTCCTGGCAGACTGTAGGTTGCTTGGAAAGCCAGGGCAGCCTTCCTGACAAACAAATCTTGTTCACATGGAGAGGGGGAGGCTGGCTGAGCCTGGCTGAGCCTATCTGCTCTCCTCCCCCTACCCAGACATCTCCCCACCCAGCTGGCACCCTATATTCTGAGACACCTTGAAGGGGCTCCAGTGTCGTTGTCGTTTGTGAAGCCATCAACCCGAGAGCCCCTTGTACTAGGGAGGTGGATTCGAGGAATGATGGGGTGATCATGAGGCAGGGCTTTCTGCAATGGCTGCCCCTCTCTCCCTTCCGCCCCTCCTCTTCAGCCCGCTGGCGGCTGAGAGAGGAAGCCCTGCCGGCAGGTAGCAGAGAAAAGACATAGGATCCAGGGGGGAGTCGCAGTGAAAGCAAACAAACAGGCCTTTGTGTGGCTTCAGATTGGCGGCTCAGAAGGGAAGCCAGGCCTGTGGTAGGCGAGAGAGGGAGGAGGTATGGGAGGTCGGGCCTTTGCTCCTGGCCTTAGTTGGGCTGTGGGCAGCCCGAGCTGGGTGAAGAGGCCATTCCTGCAGACAGGCAAAGCTGGGCCCTGCCACTTGACTTCTGGACGTACCTAACGAATTTACTCCCTGGAGCTACCACACCTCAGTGGTGTAATGGGCCTGGCCAGTGCCAGGCTCTCATCCCACTTTGCTGCCTGTGGCTGCTAGGAAGAAGTGGAGTAGTGGGGAGAGAATCATGGCCACCTGGGAGGACAGACTTTTCAGAGCCAGGAACACGGCGGGGATTTCAGTGGGGGAGGCAGTCCTGCGGAGGGGAAGCAGGTTCACTGTGCAGTGACAGGCAGTGGGGGTCGGCAGACAGATGGTGTCGAGGACCCCCAGGTCTGGGAGCCAAATTGCCCCACCACTGGTGCAGGCCGCCGGGTTGGGGGCATAGACACGAAGACCGGCTTCCCCGTAGAGAGTGTGGGGGGCGTCTTGGGTAGTAGTGGTAGTGGAGTCGTATTCATTATCCTAGAGAGGACACGCGCGCCGGCCAGCCTCCTCCAGGCTGCTCAGGCCAGGACTCAAGTCTACGGAGGCGCGGTCCGGCCGGACGATCAGGCAGCTGCGTGGTCGCTCCGGGGCCATTTCCTCTCCTCTCCACGACCTCGAAACGGGCAGACGCCCGCGCTTCCTGCCCGCCAGCCCCGGGCGCCCCCCTAGGCGGCGTTCCACCCGGGAGGTGCGCGGGGCCGGGCGGGGCGGGCACTGCGTCGCCATGGCAGCGCCTGGCCCATCATGCTCCGCGCTGCTGGGACCGGCAGCCAAGGCCCCGCCCCTGGCAGAGCCGGGCCCCTTTCCGGGAACGCGAAGCCGGAGGCGTGGCTTCCAGACCTGCGACGGTGCTCTCGGGACTCCCGGCCTGTGTGCTGCAGTTTACCGCTGCAGTTTACCGGGAAGGATACCGCTCCCGCCCCCTCCCCGGGGGGAGTCATAGGCTCGGTTCTTCTTTGCGCTTTCCCTCGAGGATGAGGAACGGGGAGCGCGTAGACACTCTCCTGCCCAGGCAATGCTGGGTCCAGAGGTTCCGCTGGCCCTCGACGGAGCCCAGCACTTGGCCCCCTTGTACTTGGCAGCCGTTTGGTTGCTTGGCTGGGAGGCTCATTCTTAACCTCCTGAGCCAGGGCCCCATCGCCTGCCCTGGGGAATCCTCTTCTTGAACTTTGTTGCCAAATTTGCCCCCCTATAACACTGCCCTTTCTCTGCATGCTTTTCATGCTTTGAATCCCTAACTTCACCCTCCAAATCTTTCTTTCCTCTAGTCCAGTAAGAAGCACCAATTCAGTTGGCTTCTGCCCCTTCTGCCTGTATGGAGCAGGCAGCTAAATTTAATACCGGTCTTTGAGTCTTAGCAGAAAGACTGTCTCTCTAGCAGCTGGACTCTGCCTTTCTTTGGCCTCATCCAGAGCACACACAGAATGAGAGTGGGTTTTTGTGGAAGCAGGGGATGCAGTCTTGATATATGATCCCTAGATAGTAGTAGTGGTGCACACCTGTACTACCTGCATTAGGGAAGTTGAGGTTGGGAGGCTAGCAAAACAGAGGCCAGCCTGGGCTATGCAGTGAGGTCCTGTGTTTGGGGAAAACGTCTTTCCCAATCTTAAGTTGGTTTTTTTTTGTTTTGTTTTGTTTTGTTTTTGTTTTTTTTCCATGAGGTTATCAGACTCCTAGTATGTTGACTGTAGAGAAGTCCAAAAGCAGGAGAATGAGGCCCACACATGCCTGTCATCCCAGCTCCTTGAGTACAGAAGGAAGACCCTTTGGTCCCAGGAGCTCAGGACTAGCCTGTGAAACATACCAAGACCTTCATCTCAAAAAAAAATTAATAGGGCCGGTAAGATGGTTTCGGAGGTAAAAGGGCTGCTGCCAAACCTGGTGACCTGAGTTCAGTTATGGTTGAAGAAAACGGACGCTAGCAAGTTGTCCTCTGACCGTGCGTGCACACACGTACAGGAGTTATCTCATCTATCTATCTATCTATCTATCTATCTAATCCCACAAGTATGTAGCCAGTGTTGACATGCGCTTTCCATAGATGTGAATGTGAGAAACAATATGGGATGAACACTCATGCAAAGAATGAAGGACTCATGCTGTATATTTGGATTTGTAAGGCACTTGGTGACTTTAATAGCTTTCTTCCCCTTGCTATAAAAGGAGGACAAGCTTATTATAGAACTTTTGGAAAATATGACAAGTTAAAAGGAAGAAATTTACCCATGGTCTGGTCTCTAGAGGTAGCTGTTTTGTCTGTCTTAGGGTCATCCCTGCTAGGTCTGTCCATTCGGGCACGCCACCACTCCTGTAGGTACATGAAGTACAAGCTCTGCCTTTCTCCTTGTCCTGTGCATCAGTGGGGGGCGGTGGATGGGGAGTTTCAGTCTTAGAGCTGGCAGTCTGTTGAGCTACCCAGATAGCCACTCTACTCACCTTGCTGTCCACAAACCCTTGGCAGGTCTCTCTTGTTGCCCTTAACCTCTAACAAGAGTCTTGGACCAGGAGTCTTTCTTGAAAGAGGCTGAGGAAGTCACCTGTTCTGTACAGGACTCTAGAAGGCTCTTCACCCATGGTGAGACCTGGGCTCAAGCAAAGGCTTTAAAAGCCAGACATGCAAGGCTGGAAAGCCTAGACCTAGCCTCCCCAGAGCCAGACAGCCTTCACTCAGACCCAGAGGCTTGTGTTCATTTCCTGACTACTCTTTTTGCCTGGACTTGCTGAGAATCAGGGTCTGCTGTCCTAGCTCCACAGCCTCTCACTGGAGGCACGCAGGCCTGCTACAGGGTACAATCTTTCTCTTTCTGGCCAACCTCCAGGCCTGGCTTCTAACTACCCTGCTTCCATCCACCCTCTAGGTGGCCTCTTTTCTTCCTGTCCTGACAGTGCAGTCCTAGCCACCCAAGCCCTCTGAAGCAGTCACTGGAGGATCAGCTGCTAGACAGAGCACTGGAAAGGCTCCTAAGATTAAGAGTGGAAAGCTTCCTAGACAGAGAATGTTGAACTTGCATTTTGAGTGGCAGCTGAATTTAATGGATGGAAAACCACAGACTGTCCCTTTCCTGGCACAGGGGCATCAGTAGCACCAGACCCTACCTGGTCACTACCTGCCACCACCAATGTGTACTATTGAAAAGATGCAGTAGGCATGTTATGAGCCTGCAATCAGCAGTCCTGTAAATTCTATTTTATTAATAAGCTTATTGATGTAGTGGCTATTAAAGACCAGTTCACTTTACCTGTATGGATGAAATCTGCCAGGTTGTGGCTGAGATTCCTTGTCTGCACATGATCGATTTTTCTGGGTTCTTTCCTGTGGGCTGGGCACCACCCATGTGTGGAATTTAACCACCTGAGGAGATGGGTACATGCCTGTGGATGTGAGTATATAGTCATGTCAGTCTTCTTTTTTCTTCCTTTTTTTTTTTTTTTTTTTTTGAGGTAGGCTCTCACTGTGTGGTCCAAGCTGTCCTTAAATTCACGGTAATCTTCAGCCTCCTCAGTGCTGGATTACAGGTATGTTCCACTCTATCTGCCCTTTGTTTATCTTTAATTTGTACTTTTTCCAACAAGAGATCTATATGTAGTCCAGGTTAGCCTCAAACTCATGATCCCTCTGCTTCCACCTCCCAAGTAATGGGGTTATTACAGTGGTTCTCAACCTTCCTAATGTGTCTACCCTTTAATAGAGCTCCTTGCCAGGTAGTGGTGGTGCTCACCTTTAATCCCAGCACTTGTGAGGCAGAGGCAGGTGGATCTCTGAGTTCAAGGCCAGAATGAGTTCCAGGACAGTTGGGGCTACACAGAGAAACTCTATCTTGAAAAATACAAAGAAAAACAAAACAGTTCTTCATGTTGTGGTGACCCATAACCATAAAAATTATTTTCATTGCTGCTTCATAACTGATTTTGTTACCATTATGAATCATACTGTAAATATCTGTGCTTTCTGATAGTCAAACCCTGGGAAAGGATTGTTCAACCCCCAGAGGGGTCAGGACCCACAAGTTAAGAAACACTGGGTTATTGGGTTTGCCACTATGTCCAGTTAGGTCAGTGTTGGCAATGGGTGTATGTTATGGCTACTCTTGGTTGTCAACTTGACTACACGTGGAATTAACTAAAACCCAAGCACCTGTGAGGGATTTTCCTTAATTAAATCATCTGAAGTGGGAAGACTCACTTTTAATACAGATGTTTTGAGGTGGAGAGATCTACTTTTAACCTGGCCACACCTTCTGCTGGCAGCCTGTATAAAGGACACGAAAAAAGGAAGTTTGCTCTCTTTGCCTGCTTGACCTCACTCTGCTGGCAAGTCCGTTCCTTCGCTGGTTAGAGCCTCCTTCAGGATTCCAGCGTAGCCTGAAGACCAGCTGAGACATCATCCTTACAGACTGAACAATTACTGGATTCTTGGAGTTTCCATTGGTAGACAGCCACTGGACTAGCTGGACCACAGTCTGTACACTCTAATAAATTCTTTCTCTTTCTTTCTCTCCCCCTGTCCAAGTTCTGTTCCTTTAGAGAACCCTGCCTAACACAGTGTTTAGAGGGGCTGCTGATTTTTGTCAGGTTTCCAAATCATTCATGTTTTAGTGACCTATGAGGGCTTGTGTGAGTTTGCTCTCATGTGTAAGTGGGTGCTGGCGTAGCTATATGTCTGTGTTTGTGGTAGGGAGCAGTATGTGGTTATGGGTGTGTGCCGCGTGGAGGGAGGCCTCTGTGTTGTTAGGGAGGAGGTGCTGTGGGACTCTGCTGCTTTGTGTGGTGCTGGTGATGGAACTAAGCCCTGAGCGTGTTTGACCAGTGCTCTGCCACGGTGCTGTAGCCTTCTGCCTTTTTGCTGTTGGTATTGGTGTTTCACAGCTGGCTTTGAACTCCCAATCTTGGTGCCTCCATTTCCTAAGTACTCGGTCGCAGGCATGTACCAACACACTGCTTTTTTTTTTTTTTTTTTTTTTTTTTTTTTTTTTTTTTTTTTTTTTTAATGTGAATTGGTGTTTTGCCTGCGTGTATGTCTGTTTGAGGATGTCGGGTCCCCTGGAACTGGAGTTACAGACAGTTGTGAGCCGCCATGTGGTTGCTGGGAATTGAACCTGTGTCCTGTGGAAGAGCATCTCTCCAGCCACTCCACCCTCCCACCCCGAGTTGCTCTTTAAGGGCATCTGTTCTTACGTCCTTGGAGGACTAGGTTTCTCACCATCCTTGGTGACCTCAGTGTGGCTGGGCCTTGGATCCAGGAAGGGCTGCTTTGGAGGGTGGGAGTCACTTAACCTTCTTTCAGCAGAACTGGGTCTTCCTACCTGTGGTGCCAAGACCAGAGAATATTGGGGGGGGGGCGTCTCAGTGGTCCAGGCCCATATTTCTCAGATGGAGAAACTGAGGTCTGGAAGAGCACACAGCTTGGTAATGGCCAAGCCAGGTGCAGAACATGTTTCCTACTCTGGGGCTCAGCTCTGAAGCAGCCCTTGCTCCTTACATGGGCCTCCGTAACTCTTGCAGAACACAGTAAGTGCTGGCCCCTTTCAGGGCTGCTCATGGTCGACTTACAGCATTGAGACCTCCATGGCTAAAGCAGAGATGGCTAGAGTTTGTCATGGAGTCCTAACCAGGCCTCAAGCACAGCAAGGCGTATGGGAAACTCTGCATCCTTTGGCCCCGGGTTCCAGGGACAAGTCAGCTCTTCATTTGAAGTGTCTCTGCCCCTAATCCCCAACAAAGTCCATAAGGCAGGAGCTGGGGAAGTAGCAGGTGCCTGTGTAGCAGCCTGTCCCTTCCCTTCAGTAGTAAAGGGGGTGTCCCTGTGGTGTTTGAAACCCTACCGCTGCTCAGGGCGCTGGGTCAGATACCTTTGCAGAGCAGCTGGCAGCTGAGGGGTGAGCTAACCCTCTGACGGGGAGAAGGGTGTTGGGTCTTCCCTCAGGCCTCCTCAGTTCAGTTGTGAAAGGACAGCAGTGGAACCCAGGTCCCCTTGGCTCTGATGAGGAGGCAGGAAAGGCCACAAAGAACATGGGTTTTTCTTGGCCATTGTGGTTTTTGTAGCAATACTATATTTCATCTGGTAAACAGCTGTGTGTGGCAGGCCTATTGTATGCAGGCAGTGAAATTATCTGTTGTCTGTATGAGCACTGCCCATAATGAGGGCTGGCCAGGCTAGGAGACTGTAATTGAAGAGCCTACTACCTGTGTTGGCATGCACTCATGCATTCATGTGTGAGAATGCACCTTGGTCACAAGCCAAGAAGAGGCCAAGAAGGGTGCAGTACTTCTCATGGAAACAGGAGTCCTAGCTAGGCTAGGGCCTGATCTGGGGACCGTGGAAAGGCTCAGTTAGTTAGAGCCACCACTGATTACTACAGAGAGTCTCTAGGCTCCTCCCTGTACCTCGGAGCTGAGTACAACTCAAGTAGCCAGTCTCCCCTCCCAGTGCTCTTCCCTTCCACCCAGGCTTCTCCAGCTGTTGTTCACAGCTTCCTTTGGAATTCTCCAGGCTCTGTCCCAGGGGATGCCTAGAGCCACCACACAACACAGCTGCCTCAGGCCCCACCTGCCATCTCCTCTTAGCCCTTTTGTTGTCCTAAGCACCCCACCTGGACTGAAGAAAGCATTAAAGAGAGGAAATCAGAGGACAGGCCGTTTCTCCCTCCCCTTGCCAGACAGCATTCAGTATTAATGCGTTCATTCACTTATTCATGTGACTAGTATTTCTGAATACCCGTTAGTAACCAGCTACAGCTACTATGCTACATGGATGTTGGCCCAGGGCTCCTCCTGCCATATGCAGCACACAACCTAATTCCTATTGTTTTGTTTTGTTTGTTGTTACTATTTTTGAAACAGGGTCTTGCTCTATAGTCCAGGATGACTTAGAATTCATTACATAGCCCAGGATGGTCTCCAACTCATGGCCATCTTTCTGCCTTAGTCTCCTAAGTGCTGAGATTGCAGGCATGAACCATCACAACCAGCGGCTTCAGACTTACTTTGAAGTCTACCCATTGGTTAGGATGTTGGGGTAAATACTTTGGCAATTCATCCGAAATCCCCAACTTTATCATCCTAGATGGCTGAAGCTTTCCTCACCACCTTTCTTACCATTCCTCTTGGCTTTGTCTCATATGGGAATAGGGCTTCCTGGTTATGCACCATGGCTTAAGTTTAAATCCTTACTGTGGCTTTAAAAAAGAAAGTTCATGCAGTGGTGGTCTTGGTGGTGGTGGTGGTCTTGGTGGTGGTGGTGGTCTTGGTGGTGGTGGTGGTGGTGGTGGTGGTGGCACACACCTTTGATCCCAGCACTCGGGAGGCAGAAGACAGCCTGGTCTACAGACATGGTTCCAGGACAGCCTGGACAACACAGGGAAGCTGTCTCAAAGAAAACAATACAAACAAAGGAAGAGCAGTGGCTCGGGGAGGGTGCCTGAGTTTGACCCCTGGAACCCACATGGTAGAAGGAGAGAACTGCTCCTGAGGTTGTCCTCTGACCTTCACACGTGCCACCCCTCCCCAAGATGTAAACAAAAGAGATGACTCCTCTACCCCCCCCCCCGTACCCCACTAAACTTTCTGTTCACTCCTGGCCCATCTCGTCTTCCCCCTAGTCCTCTGTAACACCTGAGGCACAATCCTGAGCGTAAGCAGTCCCTATGGGGACTGCCCTAGGCCTGCCTGTGTGGGCCAGTGTTGGGGGCACAGGGGGGAGTTAGGTTCTGGCACTGTCCTCTGTGGAGGTTGGCCCTAGAAAGGAATACTCCTCTGCTGGGGAAAAACTGATATACATAGAAGGTGTGAAGTCCAGCTTCTTACCTCAGCTTGGAGAGGAGGATGTGAGATGTTCAGGGGAAACAGCATGCCAGGTAGAGATAGCTGGAGCAGGAGCCTGGCTGGGGCAGGACAAATATTTGCTCCCTTGAGGGTAGAGGCTTGAGTGTAGAAAGGCGAGCAGAAGTTTGCGTCCTGCCTAACAACCTTCAGTAGCTCCCTATTGAGGCCACCTGGTCACCACTGGCAATCTAAGTTTGAGATATTTATTGGGGTCCTACTGTGCTCAGGGACCCAGGAATCAAGGCTGTGTGTGTGCTCAGTGGTGGTGGGCCCTGGGGGATAAGCCTCTTCTGAGTGCCTGGAATCCTAACATGCCTGGTCTTTAGACATAAATTGGCCCCACCCTTGTCTTGACCCCCAGATGTCCTTACAGGTGAATCAGCAGGCTACCAGGGTCATTAGGTGGCATCCCATCCAGGCAGACAGTGTACTCTGATTAATGAGGTGGTAGAAACCTGGAGGGATGTCTCCACTGCCTCATCTCAAGACCCTATCCAGGCTGGCCAGGGAATATGTACAGCCCGTGTTACCCTATGGGTTGAGTACTTCCTTGTACCTGAAACTCTTGGTGCCTTATAGCTTGTTACCATCTTGAAGTGGATCCTGCTAATATACCCTGTACATAGGACCACTGAAGCTATTAAGGGGAAGCAGAATGCCCAGCGTCACTCAGCTGATAGGACAGCTGACAGTCCATCAGAATGGACTTCAGATCCAGACCTGAAGTTTCTCCTAACCTGCGGGTTCTGGAGGTGGGATGAGTCACGCACCGGGATGACTGGGTGACTAGGACAGTGAGCAGTGCATACCCCCTCCTGGCCTCTCATCCCAGGAATTGGGTAGCCATTAAACAAACTCAAGGACTCAGGTCTCCAGGCAGAGGAGGGCTCTCTGGACACTAGGGAGGGTCCACTTCTGCCCTGTGCTCTCTGCTTCTGGAGGATGACTGCCCATGGAGGTACTGTGGGGTGGGGGTGCTTTTTGATCAAGCCCTTAATGTGAACAGCTGTTTGAATGCATGCTTGCAACAGCTGGAACAGGGACCTGCCTCCTAACTCGTGATGGGGGCCAGCTTCAGCTCAGAAAACTGATCTGTGCTTCTGGGGCTCTGTTGTGGAGACACTGATTGCTATGACTCCAGTATTCGTTGGGCACATATATTCATGTTGAAGACACATAGGTGCTAGGAATTTGATCACACCCCCACTTTATAGGCTCAAAAGCCGTTAAGATAATAGAGTTGGGTCTTGTATTTTTCTTATTACATTTTATTTGTTGTATGTGTAAATATGTGTATATATGTGTGTGTGCATGTGTGTAGAGGTCAGAGGACAACCTGTGAGAAGCGGTTCTTTTCTGCTATGCAAGTTCTAAGAAGGCACAACAACGAGCACATCTACCCACTGAGCCATCTCAAAGGCCCTTGCTGGGTCTTTTAAATTCCAGTGATGATTTTCTTTGTTCCTTGCTGCTCCCCAGACCCCTTACACTCACTGCCCTCTATGGTTTATGAAGGCGGAAGTCTGCACATGGAGTCTTGGTGTGGAGTCTTATATCTTTTGTGCCTCTTGGGCCTCCCTGGCAGAGCTGTCCCTGGAAGGACTGAACTGGCCAGCAGCCAGCCCAGCTCATCAGAATACAGCCCACTGAATGGAACAGGGTCTGTGGACCCAGTCTGGGTGGGCTGTTGTATCCAGGCTTGGTGGTGGAAGCCAAGGGCTGGACAACATTGGGGTGTGTAGGAATCTAGAATTACCTGGAGCAGGTTCGATGCGGGCCAGTTTCTTACAGGCTGTGTGACCTTACTGTGTCTCTGGGCTGTAAACTTCAACTGTCTTACGGAAAGTGGGGACATTCTGAATGGGGCCTGAGCATTAGGTTACTGTGAGTGGTCAACGAATCTAGGCCATAGGAAGCTTCCAATAAATTCTTTTGCTACTCCTGTGTGATATGGTGGGAAGTATTACAGTTAAGACTGTATTTGCTCAGGAGCATGTGGCCTGTTCTGACCTTGTCAAGCAAATACACTTCATAGCTAGGGTGGGATTCCTTTTCTCAAAGCTCATGGCTACTGTACAGTGAGAGAGATCCTCCTTACCACCCTAGTGGATATGGATTTTATTTTGAACCCTTGGGCTTTGGAGGGTGGGTCTGTAGTTCTTCCTTCCTTCCCCCACTGCCCAGGGCTTTACTATATAACTCTAGTTTCCCTGGAACTCACTGAGATCTGCCTGCTTCTCTGCCTCCAGAGTGCTAGGATTAAAGAAAGGCCTGTGTCACAACACCAGACATCACCTATTTTTTGAGACAAGGTTTCTCATTTAACCTGGAGTTTGCTGAATAGGCTAGGTTGGCTGGCCAGCAAGCTCCTGGGATCTTGTCTCTCTCTTTCAGCTCTGGGTTTACAAGCATGTGCTACCATGACTGGCTTATTCCATGCACACTAGATCCAAATTTAGGTCCTCATGCTTGCAAGCAAGAGCTTGAATCATTAACAGGTCTCCTTAGCCCAGGCATCTGAATTCCCCCCATTGTTTTTGATAAACTATCTGAAAAAACAATTTAAGGGAGAAAAAAGTTTAATCTGACTCACTGTTCATAACTTTCCCACCATGAGCAACTGGTCACATCCTAGCCGCAGTTAAGAAATAGAAAGCAGCATGGTGGCACACACCTAAACCAGAGGCAGGCTGACTCCTGTGAGCTCAAGGCCAGCCTGGTCTACATAGAGGCTTCTAGGTCATCCAGGACTTCATAGTGAGACCCTGTTGCAACAAGCAAATACACAAACAAAACTCAGCAGAAAGCAATGGGTGTATGCTCAGTCCCCCTTCCACTCTATACAGCGCGGGGTCCCCTGCCCAGGGAAGCCTCACCCACCATTAAGATGGGTGTTCCTGTATGAGTTTACCTAATGGAGATAATCTCCACAGGCTTGCTCAGAGGCCTGCCTCTCAAGTGATTCTAGATCCTGTCATCTTGAAAGTAAACACTAACCATCACTCTAGAGCCTCACTTTTTGCCCTAGGCTGGCCCACGCTGCAGTCCTCTGCCTCAGTCTCCTGAATGCTGGGATATATGAGTCACTGCACCTGACTAGTGGAGATTGAACCAGGGTCTCAAATTGCTAGGGAAGCTCTCTACCACTGAACTGCATCTCCAGCCCTTTTTTACTTTTTTGTTTGTTTTCAAGACAGGCTCTCGCTATGTAGCCCTAGCTGCCCTTGAACTCATTCTGTAGACCAGGCTTTCCTCGAACTCACAGAGATCTACCTGCTTTTTGCCTCCTGGGTGCTGGTATTAAAGGTGTGCACCACTATACCCCACTTTTTTTTTTACTTTTTATTTTGAGATGATCTCACTCTGTAGCACAGATTGGGCTTGAATTTGTGATCCTCCTGCCTTGGTGTCCTGAATAGTTGGGATTACAGGCCTGTGCAACCAGGTCTGGCTAAGCTTTGGATATTTTGTTACAGCAGCATAACATAGACCCATCCTGACTGATAGACCTCTCCCTACCTCTAAACTTGATCCCCTAGGCCTTAGGGTCTACACAAGGGGATAGGGAGCTGGGGTAGACTTGTTGAGAAATAGAACTCTACTATGAACTTCTTTCTAGAACCTTGGACTTTTTTTTTTTAAAAAACTTACCTATTTTAATTTCATGTGCATTGGTGCTTTGGATGCCAGACCCCCTGAAGCCAGAGTTACAGACAGTTGTGAGCTGCCATGTGGGTGCTGGGAATTGAATCCAGGTCCTCTGGAAGAGCAGTTGGTGCTTTAACCATTGAGCCATCTCTCCAGTCCCCCCCCCCCCTTTTTGTTTTGTTTTTTTGAGACAGGGTTTCTCTGTGTAGTTTTGGTGCCTGTCCTGGAACCCACTCTTTACCAGGCTGGACTTGAACTCACAGAGATCCACCTGCCTCTGCCTCCCGAGTGCTGGGATTAAAGGTGTGTGCCACCACCACACGACTTTAGACTTGTTCTTTTATTGTGTTCACCTTTCTACTAATTTGTTTCCTCTCATTTATTTTTTCAAAAATGGTTTGGTGGAGTTAGAGAGATGGCTCAGCAGTTAAGAGAGTTTGTTGTTGAAGAATGAGGACCTAAGGCTGGGTGGTGGTGGTGCATTCCTTTAATCCCAGTACTCTGGAGGCAGAGGCAGGTGGATCTCTGTGAGTTTGAGGCCAGCCTGGTCTACAGAGTGAGTTCCATGACAGGCACCAAAGCTACACAGAGAAACCCTATCTTGAAAAAAACAAAAAATAAAATAAAGAATGAAGACCTGAATTCATATTCAGCATCCACTTAAAAGCCATCTGTGGGCCCACACATGACTATAACCTCAGCACTGAGGGTTGCTGAGACAGTGAATTGCTGGGCCTTGCTGGCTGCTAGCATGGTGGAAAAAATACAAGCTCCAAGTTCGGTGAGAGATCTTGCCTCACAGGGACAAGAGGATAGTGACAGAGGAGGACACCAGATGTCTCCTCTGGCTTCCAGGTGCTCATGTACACATACACCACACACATATATCTCATACACACATACGCACACACACAAAACCAAACTGTCATGTAAGCACCTATTTCAGAGGCCCCAGGATCCCACAGGACAACAGGGGAGTTGCAGATATGGAGTCTGAATGACCAGAGACTGGACATGTATTCACAGAGCAGTGGAAGGAAGGAATGGGTTTCGGGGAGGGTGTGTTTGGGAAGAGGCCTCTGGCAGGAGGTACAAGACTATTGGACCTGGCAGGTAAAGATGGGGCTAGGTGACAGACAGCAGGCTGAAGGGGGACTTGGGTCGTTAGTTCATGGGTTGTGGAGCACCAGTGCCCTGGGTTGAATGCAAGGAGAGTATGCTGAGGTAGAAGGTAAGGCAGCAGGCTGAGCCAAGGCCAGTGGGGAAGGCCAGTAGAGAATGTAGAACCAGAGAGCCGAGGGCCTGAGCAATGTCCTGGCTGACATCAAGGTCTGGGTTGAGTATCAGAGGACAGTGAGGACCAGCTAACACATACCAGCAAACCCTTATTTGGGAGGGTTTTGCTGAGAAGAGGGTCCACATTCCTTTCCTCCATCTTAGGAGACTTCAAAGGACTACCTCAGAGTAAAGTTTTCCGGTCTCGAGTGGCAACACTGTGATCCACTCCTCAGATACTCGTGGAGCTGTGGCCTACTGAACAGGGTGGGATGTGCTCTGTGGCCTGCTGGAGTTTCTGACAGGGCAGTGGGGACACCATGAGGTAGAGAGATGGTGGGCAAGCTAGTTGAGTGTGGTACAGAGCATATCAGAGGGACAGAAAGAAGCAGGAGAAAAGATCAGAGCTGGGGCCTCAGGAGCAGGATGACATTTGCAGTTGGGGAGTCAGAGAAGGTATATGACAGCAGCAGGCGAGCTGACGCTCGAGCAGGGCCGATGCTCAGGAGCAAGAGTGCGTGCAGGTGGGGACGGCAAGGCAGGCTCAGGTGGGAGACTGCTGCTGACTGCAGTTTGGAGAGCCGCAAGGGGTAGTGTGGCCAGAGGGGGAGCTGGGCTGTCTGGGGAGCTCCAGCTTCCCTGAGGACTTAAGCAAGTTCCACTCCATGATGCAGTTCATTAGAGGCTCTGGAGGCTCTAGGCATAGAGGTTGGGCCCCCATCAACATCTTCAAGAAATGGAGGTGGGTGCCCCTGGCCTCTCAGGCCCTGCCTGGCTTTTCCCACTTGACCCAGGTTGAGAACCACAAGCAGAAGGGTACTGGGGAAGGGGCAGGGAGCCCATGACTGACTCCCAGCCAGTTCCCGCACTCCCACAACAGGCTGGCTCCCCATGTGACAGCAGTGCTGCTGACAGGAGGGAGAGCCTCTGTGCTAGCATCCTGCTAAGAAGCCCTGAGCTAGTGGTGGCTGCCGTGCCTCAGGGGAACAGGTGAAACTCAGAGAGCAGAGACTGGTTGGTCTCTTGGCCTGCCTCTCCATGCCTTAACCTGTTGAACCGCTGGCACCTGAACAATATGCCCCTTGGACCTACCACAGACTTGACCTTTAATTTCAGAGGTAGGGAAACTGAGGCAAGAAAGTGGCCACAGGCTGCTTTGAAGCTACAAGGACAATACTGGCCTCATCAGAGACAGAGCCCCCATGGAAACCTGTGCATCTCACAGGCACAGACTTTGTTGTCATTTTCTCCAGAGACCCAGAGAGAGCTAAGGTCTCCTAGGTCGCTCAGCAAGTTCTCTGCTCACAATGGCCAACCAGGGGCAGTGTAGTTGCACATGTCTTTAATCCTGCAGGAGCCAGTGGATCTCTGTGATTTCGAGGTCAGCCTGGTCTACATAGTGAGTGCCAGGTCAGTCAGGGCTACATAGTATGACTCTCTTTAAAAAAAAAAAAAAAAAAAAAAAAAAGCCAGCCTGCTGCTCAAGCTCTCCCAGGGAGCCCTTGTGTACATGGGAGGGAGGAGGGGTCTTATTTCCTTCTCCATCTCCCCACCCCCTCCCCAGATCCCTTCTCTCCATCACACGGTTTGTTTGGAGAATGACTCACAGGAATGCAGCAAAATCCTGAGTGTGCTGTACTGGAAACCTCTCTAGGGGAAACAAGGCTGGGGGAGGGGCCTAAGAGGCCTGGGACAGGGAGCCCTGGCCTGAAAGGAGGCCGTCCTTCCCAGTGGTGTGTGTGCTACACAGCTCATCTGGGTTTCAGCCCCTGCCCTTCTAGGTCTGCTTCTCCACTGTCACACGGCTGTGCACAGGCTGAGCATCTCTGTCCCCCGACACACAGTGGGTGACTAACAAGCACCTGTTGGCATCCAGTGGGAACCAAATAGACCCTCCTTCCTCCGAGCCCCTGTGCAGATGGAGCTTACAACAATGTGAACCAAATAGACCCTCCTTCCTCCGAGCCCCTGTGCAGATGGAACTTACTACCACACAGCTAAGAACCTGCTGCTAGGCTCTGCTACAGGTCAGGCTGGGACCGAGGGGGCCTGTCGCCATCCCCTCTCAAGAGCACATATGTATGACCCTGGAAACCATGGGATGAAGAAAGTGCCTACTGCCTATGGCAGCAGAGCTTAGTATGCTGGGAGGGCACAGCAGTTGGAGAGCATCCAGGACCATTGGGCAATGGCAGCAGCAGCAGCAGCAGTCGAGGAAACAGGGGTCTCCCTGGAATTCATTGTCTCCGGGCCACCCTTTCAGGGCCTGCTGATGGTGGTCCTGCAGGTGTATTGCCCTATGTGACCACATCCGTGCTTTCTGTGGAAATGAAGTTTGGATTTCATGTGATCTCTCCTGACTCAAATACCATCTCAACTACTAAAATGCAGGTTGTGGCTGGAGCTGCCATGTGTCTGCAGGTAGAGGACTGCCAGGGTCCAGTGTTTGGATGCTTAGAGTTTTCATGGACGTCTATCATATTGCATAAACTGCCCAGTTACCAAGCTGAGCTCCAACTCTGCTAGGTGCTGAGGACATGAGTGAGTGAGATAGTGTTCCCTAGGACTTCCAGTTCAGCTCGAGACAAGGCAATAGACAGATGTGTCAAGTGGTGAGTGTTACAAAGAAAAAGCAGGCCTGCAGAACAGAGGAGTTAGAAGTCCACTCTAGGAGAATGGAAGCCAGAACCAAGGCCCTGAGGGGTTACACTGGTGTGTGCAAGGCACCACACGGAGGCTAGTGTGACTGGAGCAGGGGGACCGGCAGACACTGGGAGGAGGAGAGGCCACTACACTTGGTATGTTATTCCAAGTTCACTATTTGTCCTTCACAAACATGGAGGAGGTGACAGTGGACCCTACCATCCTGGCCTCCCCTGCCCTGGCAGCACCCCACATGCAGAGTGCATAACACATAGGGGATAGGGACCATGGAAGGTTCTGAGTAAGCAAGGAGAAGATAGGACTTCTGTTATGCAGACTGTGTGGCTGCCATAAAGTCTTTAAAAGGGGCAAGGAGGTCAAGGAGGGCCTCCATCCGGGATGTCTACAGTGGGGGTGGAGACGGGTGTCACTACGATTGAGTAAACTGTGGTGTAAAATCTCTCCTTGGAGTCAGGGATTGTGCATGCCTATAATCTTGGCATTCAGGAGACTGAGCAGGGAGAATCAGGAGTTCAGAGTCCTCAGCTGCACAGTAAGTATGAGGCCAGTCTGGGCTGTATGGGACTTGGTGGGGAGGGTTCTCCAAACTAACCAATGACCAAACAGAAAGAACCAAACCCCTATAATTGTAAATACCCAGCATAAGGGAAGCCTTGGGGCCCATAGAAACGGTGAGTGCATAATGCTTGGTGAAAAAGACATTGAAAGCGTACATCAGAAATACTAATGCTTAAGTCGGGCACAGCCAGGGCTGTGCAGAGACACGCCTCAAAAACCCAAACTCAGCAACAACAAGACAGCAGGACCGTGGCCAGGGGTGGTGGCGCACGCTTCTAATCCCAGCGCTCGGGAGGCAGAAGCAGGCGGATCTTTGCATAGGTCAGCCAAGGATTCATAGTGAGATCTTGTCTTAAACAAACAAAACATCAGTGCTGGATGTGAAAGGCCATAGAAATGTCTAGGAAAACGTGATAGGATAATTCATGACCTCCCCGCTATTGTGGCCTCTTAAGACCTGGGCAAGATCAAGCCAATTGATACTCCAGTATGGAAGGGGAAGAGAGGCTCATGAGCCCTTCCCCTAACTGAGGAGCTACTGAAGATGGCTTCTGGAGGAAGGAGACTCGGTTTTCTTTAAGGGTATGGCCCTCTGATAGGTCACCTAAGCTCCCATGTATGGTCCCACACCCGTGAGTATATGGCTAGCACACGTTTGACTCTGTTTGTTATTTAAAAAAAAAAAAAAGTTGGGAGGGAATGAGGAGAGAGGGATGAATCTTGGAGGAATTAGGAAGAGAAATGAGGTGAATATGATTAAAACAGAGTCCTGGAACTCACTCTGTAGCCCAGGCTGGCCTCGAACTCACAGAGATCTGCCTGCCTCTGCCTCCCGAGTGCTGGGATTAAAGGCACGCACCCACCACTGCCCGGCGATTAAAACACATTTTAAGTAATCCTCAAAAGAATTAATAAAAATATTTTTTAAAAATCAAAGAATGCACTAGTAATGCTCTAGTTTTATTTATTTATGTATTTTTTTGTTGCATTCACAAGATTTTAAATAAAGAAATTCTATCAAAAGATATAAAGAGAAAGAAAGGTCTAGAGCAGGCAAGTGTGTAGAGTGTGGATGACTTTGGCCTGGGCTGGGGGAGGGAGGAGACCTGAACTACAACCAGGTAGCATTCTGAAATGAGATGGCAAGAATAGTTGAGCAACTCTGTGGATGAACCAAACCTTTCTTGACTTGGGAATTTTATTTGAAGTGTTGAAGATCGAACCCAGAGTCTCATGCAAACTGCACACATGTTCTTTTACTGTTACATCCTAGCCCTTGAAGAAGTGATTATGTGAACTACATCTCAGTTGAAGGCATTTTAGTGATGAAAATTTCTAACCCAAATTGAAGTTTGTAGAAGAAATGACCCAAAAGAGTTGACAGAAATTCACAGAGTGAGAGCGGCTTGGAACCTTTGTTTTCTTTCTACTTTGTGTACTTCCTCCTCAAAAAACTCCTCTAGAAAAATACATATTCTGTGCACTAAGGAGGGGCCTGCTGTGTGAGACCCTGGAGCAGCAGTGCTTGCCCTGGCCCAGCTCTGGCGCTCTGGGATCCACTCCTGCCCCTGTGTGGCTGCAGTGGTGTCCGGAGGCCCTGGCTGCCGTCAGTCCCCTCTGATGGTGCCCAGCTCTGGCAGCTGCAGCCTTCTCTGCTTACATGGCTTCCTCCACAGGCCACTCACACTCTCCACAGTTGCTGCCTGCACCTTCCATTTCTGGGCAGCTCTGCCAGTAAGCAGGCTCTTCCTTATTTGGAGGTAGAATCTCACCCTGGCTGCCACCTTTCTCAGCTTTAGCCCCTTTGAACCCCAGTTTCTGGCCTGATCAAAGGGCCTCCAGTGGCCATTTGAAAAGATAGACACTGTAGCCCAGAGCATGTGTTGGTAGTCACTCAGCATTGGGACCAAGTATAGTAGCTTTTGACTTGAAAGCACAGTTAAACAGGGTTTCCAAAGTCAGTGTTCAGACCATCACCACAAAACTGGAATTCGATACTGAGCTCAGATGGAAAACTCAGATCTCACAGAGCAGGAGGAAATGACGGTTGTCAGGAGTGGCATTTATTGAGGTCTCATGACATGGCAAACCCAGTGGTGACTAATTTCTGTTCATCCTTTACATGATGAATTCCCTGTCATTCTTCCCATTTTAAAGGTAAAGAAACTGAGGTCTAGGAACACAATGAACTTAGGTTTCCATACTGACATATTTGGAGAAGTATATTAACTTTTCATTACCATAACATGATATATGAGGTGGGCTACTTTAATAGAGGTTTGTGCAGGAGGAGGGAAGAGGGGGATCTTTGGTATGTAAAATGAAAATAAAAATTTTTCTTAATAAAAAAATGAAAAAAAAAATGGAGGTTTGTTTTGAGCCCACGGGAAGTACAGGACCCAAAGAGCATTGCACAGGCCCTGGTATATCGGCACGGTGGCAGTGCGTCTATCTCTGGCTCTGGCCTCTTTCTTATCTCTCTATAAAGACATCAGGATACAATCATGAGACTTTTATTCCATTGATCTAATCAAACCTAACACTTCTCAAAGGCTCCACCTCCAAATGCCACAGTGGGATTAAGTTTCCATTTCCTCATGCAATTGCCAGGTGTCTTAGCTACTTTTCTATTGCTATGTAGAGACACCATGACCAAGGCAATTCATAGAAGAGTTTACTGGGGCCTGGCTTACAGTTTCAGAGGGTGAGCCCATGACCATTATGGTGGATAGCATGGCAGCAGGCAGACAGGCATGGCTGGAACAGTAGCTGAGAGCGCACATCTGATCCACAAGCACCAGGCTAATTGGGAATGGTGTGGGTTTTTGAAACCTCAAAGCCCATCTCTAGTAACACACCATTTTCAACAAGGCCACACCTCCTAATCCTTCCCAAATAGTTCTCCTTACTGAGGATCAAGCATTTAAATATATGAGCCTGTGGGGGCCAAGCTCCTTCAAAACATCACAACTGGAGACCAGGGGGTAAATTCCTTTATGAGTTGGGAGGGACTCAACCATATCCAAATCAAAGGCCTAACAGCCTTAGAGTGAGAAACAGACCTGGGAGAAACATGGCTGGCAGACTTGGTTCTTTGCCCTGTCCATTCTGCAGTTAAGGGCCTAGGAGCTGTATTCTCACCTCAGCCAGGTAGGCTTGAGTGGCCTCTTTTCAAGAGTGTCACCAGCATTTAGGGAGAGACAGCAGTGCCATTGTATTTCTGGCCTTAACAGAAGAGACCATGCTTTACGTTTTTTTGGAGCCTTTGGAGCCTTCCGGGAGAGGCTCAGCCTCCCAGTCACTTAGGCCGATGTCTCTTCTGTTCTCCAAGCTGCAGTTTCAACATTGCTCTAGAGGACTCTGAACATATGCCTCAAAAGTTTGCTGTGAGGTCCTATGTGGGATGTCTGGCAGAGTGGGCAACCAGCTCTGCATGTCACCCTTCCTTTAAAAAAAAAAATCACCCTTGTACTGTGCAGAGTTGGTTCTCGCTCTGCCTTGTGTATCTGGGGATTGAACCCAGGTCCTCAGGCTTGGCTGCAGACACCTTTACTTGCTGAGCCATCTCACTGGCCTCAACTACCTTTCCTTTGAACTCAACCCAGGAGATTCTGGAGGAAGCTAAGCTGGGCAGAAAACTGGAACAGACATCCTGATCTCTTTCTCCTCTTCCCAGATTTGTGGTAGATCATCACACAGCTGACTATGAAAGTCCTCCTCAGGAACTCTGTCTGACCTTCCAGGGACAGATTCTTTTTATGGTACTGGGAACTGAACCCAGGGCTTTGAACATGCGGAACCAAGGGTCAGGTTTCTGTGTTTGTTGTTTGGTTGTTTTCAACACAGCCTTGCAGCATAGCCTAGACTGGCCTAGAGCTGGCAATCCTCCTGCCTCTGCCTTCGGAAGGCCACACCAGGGTCAGTTTTGATCACCCATCATTCCTTCCTGGAGGTAATCTAAATCTCTGCAGGTTCAAGTAGCTCTCTGGCCTAGTCCCCAGAAGCAGGCTCTGTGAGGGTTCTTCCCTGTGTCCTTGTCCTCCCAGTCTCCAGGAAGTCCTCATTGCCCTGGGGCCGGGAGAAGTCCATAGGGAGCATTCCTGTTGCCACAGATCAAAGGAGGCTAGAGGTCCTGAGCCATCCAGAGAGGCCCACAAGTCAAGGGACTCTGATCCTGAGAGCAGCAGTGTGAAGGCAGATGGGTGGCACCTGTGTATGTATAAGGTACACCATTCTTTACAGTAGAGGAGTCTGCATGTCCTGACTGCACATGCCATATTTATTTTATTTGTTGACAGAGACTCACTTTATAGCCCAGGCTCGTCTCAGACTTGTAGCAATCCTCCTACCTTGGCCTCCCAAGTGCTGAAATTACACAGGTATGTCACCATACCATCTTCTGCTGTTTGTTTGTTTGTTTTGGTTTGGTTTTTATGTGCCATATCTAGGTAGACTCCTGTACATATCTCTGTGCATCAGAGTTTTTCCACCTCCGAGGCTTCTGCTTGTAGCCTGCTACTGTTTCACATGGCTGAGCCCAGGCGTCTAGCCCGCTGTGAGATGAGTTTGGCTATACCATCTCTTCAGTTCTTTCCAAGTCTTCTCCATCCCCCTCCCCCCAAAGTCTGTGACTGTTGTCAGGCCTTAAGAGGCCTGGCCAGGACTTGGCCTACCATCCTAGACTTGGTACTGTCCTCAGTTCCCTGGGCCCCGAAGAAAGGCAGAGGCTGGCATCATCATTGTTCCCATTCTTGGGCACCTGGGGCCGAGTGGCATCCAGGTGAGGTGCCCAGCCTAACCCAACCCAGGTGGTGTGTTCATGTGCTGGTTTCTGAGCAGCCATTGCACATAGGTCTTGACAGTGCTTTCCTGATACAGACACTCATTTTTTCTTCTGGAAGCCTCCAAACTGCAGGTGAGGCTTAGAGGTGGAGGAACAAGCTCTTTGGAATATGAGGGGAAAGATAGGAGGTTTGGATAGCTGGAAAGGAAGACCAGCTAGGTGATGCAGGAGGGAGGCTGAGAGCCAATGAGAGGGAGAGGAAGGCAGGGAGCAGAGGAGGGGTGGCAGAACCGTGGCCGAAGTGCCAGAGTGGAGACTGCGGGTGGGCAGGGGCTCCTCTCTCTTACCTAGGCAGTAGGCCCCTTCTGAATTCCCTGCACATCCCCGGGTTTGGATTCCAGC
This sequence comes from Peromyscus maniculatus bairdii, assembly GCF_049852395.1. Taxonomy (NCBI): domain Eukaryota; kingdom Metazoa; phylum Chordata; class Mammalia; order Rodentia; family Cricetidae; genus Peromyscus; species Peromyscus maniculatus. The sequence goes on from NC_134859.1 coordinate 44,519,320, forward strand.
TGTGATAAAGACATATGTGGCCTAGTGAGGCTGTCCTCCGGGTCTAGCCATGGCGACAGCCCAGATGGCTTCCTCCTTTCCCTCCAGGCCTCTGTACGACTGGCCCCAACCAAATAAGTTTCGAGGCTTCTAGAAGTTCACTCAGGCCTGTGATAGAAGAAAAGTTAAGCACCTGCACCCCGGAAGCACTGCTAAGACCCTAAATGGAGAGATCACCTTCGACTCCCCAGGAAGTGACTCTGGGTTCAGAAGTGATGCTTTTGCTGCAGCTAGAGTTCCTTAGGGTTAGATTGAGAGGCTTTGTTTTAGGATTTGCTCTGTAGGAGCCTAGAGTGGCACTGGCTGCCCCTGGTGACCTCAGCAGGCTAGTGAGGAAGGTTGGACAGACTGACAGATGGTAGGGAGAACCACAGATGGAGATCAGAGTCAGCTGAGAGGGAAGACGGCTGGAGAGAGCCTGCTCTAGGCTGATCCCTGCTTTTTCACTTACATCAGAGATCCCACCAGCCTAGGGCAGAGGCAGAGATGCATTTCTGTCCCTAAGTGGGAGCAATGGTCATCTGGGCAGCCTTCTACCTTGTTTTTGCCAGCACCAGCCCTAGGTACCCAGCTGGTTTTCTGATCCCCACTGTCAGCCTGTGGGATCTGGAGAGGAAGGTGGGCTAGGGACCACATGGACTGTTTGAAAATTTCCCACAAACTATGAATTGGGATGCCCACATTCCCAGTGGCATCACCACCAATTGAGATACAAAGTTCTTTGCTTTCAAAGAGAAACATGTTGTCCTCCCCTAAGGAGTGCTATGTGGCAGAGGGTTCTAATGTGGACAGTAAGGCACAGGCTGGCAGTGAATGCCTACACCACTCCATGCCACTGGCATGCCAAGTGTACTCCACAGGTAAATGGCAAAGCAGAGCTATGGCAGTAGATTAGCTTGGTCGGTTTGAGAACACATCAGATCTACACCGAGGGAGGTCTGATAGCTAACCTGGGTTGATGTACTCATAAATGATATTGGAGCTCGGAAGAGGGAAGGTAACAGGTTATCCATGTTGGACCCAGGCAGAAGACCATTCACTCACAGGACAGTTAATGGATGAGAAGAGACCTCTTTGGCATGATGAAGTTACAGATGGCAGGAAGGTAATTAACAGGTGGGAGGGGCATCATGAAGGCTTTGGCTGATGGTTCCTGAGGGATAGGTTCCCATGCCCGGGTGTGAAGCTGCTCTGGGTTCAGCATGGACAGCAGATCACAGAAGCTCTGTTAGCTGCTCAGCCAGTCCCGTTAGCCCTGCTTTCAGCTTCCCTGGCCCCACACTGAATCTCTTCATGGCGGCCATGGGTTGTCCTTCCTAGGCTTGAAACACTGCGAAGATTCCCCCAGTTGTGTTCACTGTAAAACAGAAATCGTTACAATGGAGTACTGTGTCCTTGGGGTGTGGCCTTGTCCCTTTTGGTCTCTCTCAAGTATAGCCATAAGCTCTCCTGCCTCAGGACCTTTGCTCACCATCTCACCTGCAGCTTTCCTCTGGTTATCGAATGTTCACCACACAGCCTTTCAATTATGACCTGAGCCTTGGATTCCCTGGCGTTCAATATAAAAACATAGCTCCCATCCCACGCCTTCCCTGGCTCTCTATCTTCTTAGCACATAAGGGTAACATAACTAGTTGGGCGGTAGTGGCACCTGCCTTTAATCCCAGCATTCGGCGGGGGTGGGGGGTGGGGGTGGGGGGAGTGGGGGGGGCAGGCCGTCTCAAAAAGCAAACAAAGAGTAACGTAACTATAGTCAGACACCACTTAACATTTCAGTCAGTAGCAGATTGCATGTACCACAGAGATTCCTAAGATTGTCTCCTAGTGTCGTTTGCAGATACGTCTTAGTTTGTGTAAGGACACTATGATGGCACAATGAAATTGCATGATGTATTTCTCAGAATGAATTATGTTGTTGTACATCAATTACTTCTCCATTCTGTTCCATGCCTGCCTTAGGAGGAAAACAGAATCATTGAATCATTGTCTCATTTCTTGCTGTAGATACTGCACACAGTAGGTACTAAGCTCATATCTACCCAACTAGTAGATGAACACTTTTGCTACCTGGAAGTGTTGTTGTTTTTTTTTTGCCTGTCCTGGATTCCACTCTGTAGACCAGGCTGGCCTTGAACTCGAAAAGATCCATCAGAGTGCTGGGATTGAAGGAGTGTGCCACCACCGCCTAGCGTCACCTGGAAGTTTTAAGGCTATCATCTGGATGTTGGTGACCCAGTCCCTGAAATGGAGAGGCTATATATGTAGAATACATGTAAAACCCGAGCACGGCAACCAGGCTGACTTCTGAGGCCAGGCTTGCAGACTTTTAGCCTGAAGCTATCAGCCCAGGGCTGTTTGAACTTGACTTCTGAATTTCCTGACACCTACTTATCTTGGTTGGATGGGTCCATGTCCTTCTCCTTTTGTGTCTGCCTAAGTGTCCCTTGGCTAACCCCGTCCCTGGTGGTCTTGTCCTTTGTGTCATGTCCCCTCACCCCACCCTACTGCCCCAGACTTCTCTGTGCTCCTGCTCAAGTCCCCAGCCTTTCCACTGCTCTCCAGCTTCCCTCTCAGTGTGCAATAAAGCAGCTGTTCAGATAGCCATAGGCAACTATGAGGCTGGCTGGTCAGCCTGCTCCAGGAACCACCCCTCATGGGAAGCACCCGTAAAACTTCCCAACTCAGTAGGGTCCACCACTCTGCTGTCCCCAGGCAGGACTCACTTAGTGGGAGGTGAAGTCTGAGGCTGGGGACACAGGAACCCTCCTACTGTGTAGCCCTACATTTGACCACCCCTTGCAGGAAAGTGACTTGTGCTGTAGGCCAGGGCTGCCTGCCACCACACAGAGCTCTGCCACCAGCCTTAGGGACAAGCCAAAGGCTGGACTCATGCAGTTTTATTTGGTTTTTGGTGTGTCCCCCACCACCAACAGAGTTTCTCTGTGTTCCCTGGCTATCCTGGAACTCGCTCTGTAGACCAGGCTGTCCTCAAAATCAGAGAGAGATCCAGAGATCCGCCTGCCTCTGCCTCCCAAATGCTGGGATTAAAGATGTGCGCCACCTCCCAGCCCTCATGCAGTTTTAAATGTGAGTCTTGACTGTCACTTTATAAATACACATTGAGTTGTGAATACCACATACCAGATACTGCACTGGGCAGAAGTGAACACAGCCTCTCTTGAACTTTCTATTTGGGATCTCTACTGAGCAGAGAGGCCCCAGAACAAATAAGTACTCCTCTTTTCTTGGGGACAAGCCACCAAGCACTACCTCATTCCTTTAGACCCTCAGGGATCTTGAAGAGTACTTATGGCTAGGTGAGTTATGTAGCCTGACTGAACTCCAAGTCTTTCTAGCACTGCCCCCCCCCCAGTGGCTATTAGTTCACAGAGAAGCCATGGACTGAATCAAGGTCACAGATGGAGGGCCTGTTTAACCTCACTCATTTATCATCATCATTCATCACCAAACACTTACTGAATGTCTACCAGGCACCAACCTGTCAGTAGAGGACACACCAAGGAACAACCAGGAAAGCCATCTACAAAATAAACAGGGAAATTACATGTTACTTAGAAGTGGGAAGGTGTTCCAGGCTAGCATGTACAGTAAGAAGGGCACTGTAATGAGGCCAGGGGTAGGATATGACATCAGGAAACTCATAAGGGCCTGTGTGACCATCAGCCACTGGAAACACTGAAGAGTCAGACTAGGGGAGGAGGACTGGAAAGGTGACTCAGCCAGAGGACCTGGACTTGGTTCCCAGTCACACACAGTGGCTTGAAACCATCTTGTTAACTCGTTCCAAGGGATCCAACAACACCCTCTTCTTATCTGCACAGGCACCAGGCATCTCATGGTGCACAGACATACATGCAGGCAAAACACCTACATGCATAAAATAAAATTTAAGTTTCATGTTTTTATTGTATGTGTATGAGGTTTTTGCCTCTGTGTGTGTGTGTGTGTGTGTGTGTGTGTATGTATGTATGTATGTATGTATGTATGTATGTATACTACATGGATGGAGCATGTCTGAACCCTTGGAACTGGAGTTACAGATGGTGATGAGCCTCCATGTGGGTGCTTGGAATTGAACACCCCAGCCCCACCCTTTCCTCTGGAAGAGCAGTCAGTACTTGTAACCATGGGCCAGCTCTCCTGTCCTCTCCTCCCTTAAATTGTTTTTTAATTACAAAAATAAAATTTAAGAAGCAGGGAAGAAAGTCAGCCTCAGCCCTCCAGCAGGGTCCATATCATCTTGTCTGTGCACATCTTGGCCTTGTGAGTGATTGCATAGAGGAGTAGGTAAGTCAGGAAGTGCTGTTGGTGGTTCCCAGCAGTGATCTGTATTGGTATCACCAGACTCGATGGTGCCCACAGTAGGCCTTCTGGTTCTCATAGCACCTCAGGACTCTGAGTGACACAGGTCCCAGGCCAGGTCACTGAAGACCAACACTTAAGCATCCCTGCATTTCAAAGGTGGGGAGATTGGACCTTATCCTTTAAGTTTCATCCTGGGCAGAGATCTGCTCCTCAGGTCACTAAGGAGGTCCCTTATTGCATAGTAGGGCCAGAGGAAACTCAGAAATGCCAAGCATGGCTGTCAATTCTGATTCCCAGTAAAGGGAACAACCTGTGCACTCGGGACATTCACTTGATAAGGACATCTGGTTTGTTGTTTCTTTTTGTCTGAGAGAGGGTCTCAAGTATCTCAGCCTGGCCTCAAACTTGCAATATAGCAGATGGCCTTGTATTCCTGCCTCCATCCCCCAAGTGCTGGGATTCCAAGTCAGTCCCCTTATGCCCAACTTGGGATCCATTTTTAAAGCATCTTCCCATTCCAGTGGCAGGCTTGGGGTGACTTTCAGGACAAGGACCAGGAGGTACAACAATGGCGTCATACACTCCTTCCTAGGCTTCACCAGGTTGCAGGGAGGCCTGGGAGGAAACCATCTCACCTTCCTGCTAGCCTGGTTGGCATACCACCATGGGCAGGGTAGGATGAGAAGGTGTATGGAGACTTCAGTATGTGCAGGGTGGGGCTTAGCAGTGTCAACTACTGACCCCAAGTGTGGAAAAGGTAAGCTCCTTTCCACGGAGCAGATAGGTGCCTCCTGAGGAGGGAGAGGCTATGGGGGGAGTGTGATCTGGGTGATCTTGACTTGGAAAACCTGAATGGATATTTGAATGGATGTACAGATGCATAAATGAATGGATGGAGAGATGGATGGAGTGGGTGGGTGGATGGCCGCGTGGGCAGGGAGTGGTTTGGAAAAGGGCTGGTTAGCAAAACTCAGTCTAAGTGCTGCACTTCCTTCATCATGTTCCAAAGGTCTGCCATTTGCGAGGTGGCGGGCCCACCCCCTCCTGAGGTCCAGCCTCAAAGTCCCAGTCTTCTTTGTCTCATCTTATTCTCTGGCTATCTTTAGGCACTACCTCCCTCGTCGCTTGCCCCCAGGATACCCTACGCTTGCCCAGTGCCGCCTCCTCCGCCCCTCTTCCCCAAACCCTGAACCTCTAGGTCTGTGGGGTCGGTCAGTGCCAGGATCTCCCCGGTACAGTTCTTGTGCAGTGAAGGGAAGCTCGTCATGGAGGTCCCCCTCGACCTGTCTACACCTACACCCAAACCCCCACACGTCGTTTTTGTGCCCCAACCCCAGCACTACTTGTTCGCACCTTAAACAGCTATTTTTGCCTCTGTGGGATTCTCTAGGGTCAGCTTCTGCCTGCCAAGCTTCAGACCCTGGGCGATCACAGGCAGCCTAAGATCCCTGCGTGTGGCCAGAGCACGCACAGGCGCAATGTCCGTACTTTTTCAGTCCCGTGGCCCTACACAGCAGCCAGCCCTGTCGCAAACAAGCCCACACGAATACACAACGCCCTCGGAACACAGCCCACGCAGGCAGCCCCGCCCACGCAGTCACACTACCACCTATAAACAATCGCACACAAACACCACCCCCACGCAACCACTGCATCACTCAGTCCCTCCGAGACCTACCGGCATGTTCAGAAGCTGGTTTCTAGTTAATCCCACCCCACCCCCCACCCCGATCCCCAGCCCGTGACATTCACACATAGGGCAGAACAGAAATTTATAGCCACACTGATACACGGTCCTGAACGCACAGCCAAGGGCTCACCCGTGGGCTCGTAAGTCACTGGAAAAAAATATTAAAGCGTTCCCTCCCTTCTAGCTTTGATACGCACGCGCGCACGCACAGCACCCCCTTCCTTCCCCGCCCCCACCCCGTCTTTAGGCGCCTAGGAACCTCGCAGCCGTGACCTGGCCTTAGCGGTGAGAGCCGCGGGAGCGTCTCCGCTGCGCCCCCTCCTCCCGCTAGCGCCCAGCTTACCACTCCTCCTCCCTGCCCCCTCCCTCTCCTCCCCTCCTCCGCGTCTGGGGCGCGGGCTGCGCGCAGCCAAGCCCCCTTGTCGCGTGCCCCTCCCCGCGCGCGCCCTTCGCCCGCATCGTGCTAGCCCAGTGGATGTGGCCACAAGGCCGTCTCTAATTACCTCCTGTCCCCCGGCGGCCAGTGAATAATGGCTACTGAGGGCACTCGCAGGCGCTGCTGAGCAGGAAGCGAGGGGCTAGAGAGGCGCGGCGCGCACGGGAGCGCGAAAGAGAGGAGCGAGCCCAGCGCCGCCGCTTGCGGCGCGCAGAGAAAGGAATCGTGTGAGCGCTCACATTTTTTTCTCCCAAGGATCTCATCTGGCCGTCGGGTACTGGAAGAGGCGAGGGGGAGAGTGCACCATAGCAGAGAGACGGCAGGAGAAAAGGGAGACTACGAGACGCGCCGCGCCGGCGCCCCGAGACCCAGGAGGAGCCCGCAGGTATTGTTGGCGGCGGAGCTTTGTGTCTTAGGCGGGCTGCTCCGGGCGAGGGCTCCCTGAATCCCGGCCCGCCGCCGCTCTCTGACCTGCAGCGGGGCTGCTGATGGGGGTCGCCGCGGGCACCCCTCCCACCGCGCCGCGATCCTTGTTGGAGTTGCGGGTTTGCGTGTTTGGAGGTTTTCCATGTGGGTGGAGGGGATCAGTCTAGGAGAAGGAATTTCTTTTCTTTTCTTTTCTTTCTTTCTTTCTTTTTTTTTTAATGGCCGCAGCAGTTAGGTTGTGATGGGGATTCTCCCCTCCCTTTTGCTCCACAATGCCTTGGTGAGCGGTCTCGGCGACCGAGCTACCCGTGGAAGAATTGGGGCTGAGATGTCGCGGCGGGTGGCCGCAGATGGGGATGCTGGAGAAGGAAGGAGTTCATCACAAGTTCGCAATCTGTGTCCGGAAGCTGGTGTGGCCTGGGAGGGCGTTTCGAGCACCGGTCCTACTGTGAGCAACCAGTGAGAAACTTCCCGAGAGTGCTGTCTCCCGGGGGGGACAGTTCCCTGGCGCCTCTGGGCGCTACTGTGGCCCCTCCTCTCAGCCTTGGAGCGTTTAAGGTCGACCCCCCCCCCTTCCCGACAGCTTCCGGATCTGATGGACTGATCAGCTTCAAACACTTCCCCTAGATACCCCTCCTCATCCCCTGTAGAGTGCCCTCTGTCCTGCACCCGCCTGACAAAACAGCCGAGTGACCAACCTGACAATAAAATCTAATGCCTTTGCAGTGAGGGGCAGGGGTCATGACTCAGCCTCTCCTGTGACTGTTGACCCCTGGGCTCTAGGCAGGGGAAGGGAGGCCCCCTTTCTTCCTGTTTGGGATAGAGAGGTTACCACTGGTGGTGTAGAGAGGAGATAAGTAGGGGTGCCCAGCAGGGAGAGTTGGGGTGCACTGGCTGGGTTGTGGAGTCTGCCTGCTCGGGTTTGACGATTGGCTGATGCCTTTGGGCACGTAGAAGGGCCGCTCTAACCTCAGCCTCCTCCCCTCCTGTACATTGCAGGCTGAGAGGTGATCCCGGAGGTGATGTGTTTGTGTGACGAAGTGCTTGGCTTCCTGAAATCCACAGCAGACACCACTGCTCTGGTGACCCAGAGATCTGATGCCTGCACCTCTCCCTGGGATGAAATGGGGTGAAGGGCTACTGAGGGGTGAGGGGAGTGGTAGGAACAGTTCCTTTCCACACTAGTGCCGGAGGGGAAGGAGGTCTATCCTGAGGAATTCCTGGGGACTGCAGTCCAGAAAGGGGGAGGGCTCAGCTCCAAGGGGAAACCTCTGGATCAGAGCCTTGGCACCCTAAACTGTCAGATCTTTTCACTTTTGGGTTTGTGGAGGAGTGTGGGGCTAGCTGGGGTTGTGAACCCCAGCTTTGATAGATTCCTAGTTGAGCAGCTCAGAGGCAAGAGAGCTGGGGTCCAGATACCATAGGCTAACTGGTCACCTCTCTCCCTAGAGACAGGGCTCCGGCGGGGAGTAAGGAGACACCTTTGGAGTTAGGGGACTGGATTGTCTTTAGACTGCTCTGTGGTTGAGTCCAGGAACCCAAAGAGTTAACCTTCCCCCAGAAATTGCCAGGCCCTAAACAACAGAGAAACGTAGTTAGCCCCTTCATACTAACAGCATGCTACTGCCTGGCTGGGACTGCAGATCCAGACCCTGCATTCCCTGTTGATGGCAGCTGCAGTCTCTGCCACTCGCTGAGCAGGAGGCATGCTGGTTCCTTGTTTAGGGACCTTATAGGAGACCCAAGTCAGAGCCTGGAGAGGGTCGGGCAGCCAAGCTGTGTCCTTGTGGCGCAAGGGGAAGAGGTTACAAGCCTGGGTCATGGGAACTGGGAGGGATGTCATCATGGGGGCTGGGTTTAGGAAGAAGACCTTTCTGACCCTCTGCCTCACCCACACCCACACCTTCACCCTGACAGCTGAAGAGTGGAGTCTTGTAGCTGGCTCTTGTAGAGTGACTTTCTGACGCCAGGGTAGACTGACATTTAGCAGTTGAGACAGCCTGGAGATGAGGGCTCTGGGAAACAGGGTTTCATTTTTCCAGGTTTGTTGCTACCTACTCTTCAACCTCGGGGCACAAGCACCGTGGAGAGTTGTGTGTGTGTGTGTGTGTGTGTGTGTGTGTGTGTGTGTGTGTGATGAAGGAAGGCTGGGAATACAGCACAGGAGGGGCTAGGTCCCCTGCCCCGGACATGACCTCCATTCCTGTAGGCAAAGCTAGTCTCAGAACCTCGGAGCCAGGCACACTGCAGACAATACTGTTTGCTGTTTGGCTAGACAAACACAGGGGTGAATGATTAATGAGTGAATCGGTGAGTGAATGGGACTGGAAGCAGCAGGTCATCTCTTAAAGGTATTTTTTGACATATATGTTATAATACAGTTTGCAAAGTACTCTGAAAAATAGAGAAAAACAGATTAGTGAGTGTCTTAATGGGCTCTGACAGTGCTCACATGTTGGTATGTCTCTTCCCACATGTTGGCTTTGGTGGTTGGTGATTTTAAAGGCTTTGTTGAGTTGTCCATATTTAGATGTATATCCTGCTTTTTTTTTTTTTTTTTTTTTTTTTTGGCTGATAATACCAGCCTTTTCCTGTCTTGTAACCAGTTCTTCATAAACACCAATGTTAACATCTTCAGGCTTTTCCAGTCAAGTGGATTTGCTGTAATTTGCTTAATACTGCCCTTTGTTCCATATCCTGGAACAAGTGATATAGTTGGGTATATTTTGTGTAGAGAGCCTTTTCTGATGTTTAAGGTGCTTTCCTCAAAATGCCACTGCTGCTTGCCTCCACCGTGAAAGACTCCAGCATGCCCGTGGTGAGTGGAAAAAACAGGCTTCTCTAGCTTTCTTGGGCTAAGTAGGACACTGTTCTTCTTCTCTACTATCTAGAAACTTCTAGTGCTGAAAAGAACCCTGGCAATGAGTCACTGGTCTGACCTCCCTATTTTGACATAAGAGGATACCAGAGCCCAGAGGGGAAATGAGTCCCAAGGTCACACATCAAGAACCTGCTACTGATCTGGTATTTGAGTTGTTGTATCTGGGGAGAATCCTAAGCTGAGCTTGCCCATTTCATAGATGAGAGACCAGGTGGGGAGAACCATTCAGCTTGTCCCTGCTGTCTCTAGCTGGATCAGTAGCAAATAGGCTCCTAACCTCTGTGCCATGTACATTGCTGTGCTAATGGGTCCAGGGTCACTACCCAAGTCACCAGCCTAAGGTTGGCTGACCACAGGCTGCCTGTTAACTCTCCCCAGAGCTTATTCGCCTTTCTCATCTCATTTTCCAAAGGGAAAAGCTGAGGGTCAAAAGCAGGTGCTCCAAGACGGGTAGGGCTGAGTTCAGGCCCCATGTGGTCATTTTCCTGCCTTTATACCTCAGGCTCCAAGTTCAGAGATCTAGCTGTGGTCTGTTAGGAGCTGGGGGAGTTTAGCACCTATCAGATGTATGGTGTCTGGAATGGGTTAGAATTTAGAGTTCTCCTTCTGACCTGAGGTTGACTCTAGACGTCTGAGATGACAGGAAGGAAAAGAAACAGATGAAACAGTGATTCCAAAATGGGAAGGGAGTTGGGCGGAAGAGAATGGAGGAAGGAAGAAAGAGAAATGGGATAGAAGAGATTCAGGTCAAATGAAGGAAGTAAAGAGAAAGTTCTGTGGCCTCAGAATCCGGTACCCAGAGGAAAGGCTAAGATAGTAGTCCCAGTGGGAATGTCAGGCTAGCTAGTGCTGGGCACCTTGGCTAGCTAGATAGGGCTGAGTGTTGCTCTATCACCTCCATCGGGAATGGGACAGAGAAGCCACCAGCCTGGGCCCCATATGACACTTATGTGGTTTAAGTCCTTCTGACCCCAGACATGTTGTACCCAGACCCAGAGACCCTTGTAGCAGGCAGCTGTGGTTGCCGACTCCCCACCCGAAGACAGGGCCCTTTTTGTCTCTCCCCTACCAGCACTTCAGCCCCGAATGTTGAAACTGTGCTGACTATGGACATGTGGAGGTTTGTGTGGTATGTCTGTGCAGGTGAGTGCTCATCTCTGTGTCGTGTTTTGAGGTATGCTGTGTGTGCCTCTAATCCTCCTCCCCTCTTGTTTATGTTTTGAGACAGGGAATCTCACCATGTAAACCAACTTGTGACCCATCTGCCTCCACATACATATTCCAGTCTGGACACACGTCTGTGTGCCCTCCTGTGGGGGACACATCTTGGACAGAATGTGGGGGTGGGGGTGCACAGTTGTGTATGTGTATGGTTGTGAGCACATACTTCCTCCTGAAGGCCTGGAGACCCAGGAGCCAGGCTTTTGTGCAGTTCTCAGGGTTGTAGATGGGGGTAAAAGTGAAGTATGGCTGTTGCTGGGAGGGGGCACTGGGAGAGCAAAAGGAGAGAAAAGCTTAGAAGACCGTCTTCCTTGTGGTCTCCAAGGAGATCAGCCTGTGAAATGATCCGCATGTTAATTAAAAACGATTATATCCTGATTGAGCTGTTCCTGCTCAACCCCCAGCCAGGAAGAGGCTGAGGCTGAACAGAGGGTCTGGGTAAGCAGGGTCCAGCCACAGACTCGGGACCCAGGTTTGGAGGGCTATGGCAGTTGCTGGGGTACATGCCCAGTTAGGGCTCCTCCAGGTGATAGCCTTAGGTCCCAGGAGCTGGATGGCAGCCGTCAGAACCTCATGGATCTATACTCATGTACCTGATGCTACATCATTTTTTACATAGCTGTGCATGTTGGTGTGTGGCTAGTGTTACAGAAAACGACATGCTTCATGCAGCCAGCTGTTGGGAACTCCAGGCTGTAACCAGTTCTCTGTCCTCAAGGCCCAGTCTATTTTCTTAGTTCTTAACTGCCCCCAGACTCCCACTTTGAGCTTCTACTTCTGCAGAAACTCTGGTAAGCCCAGTCTCAAGACCAAAAGAGACTTCTTCTCATTCTCCATGTCACTCCAATGTTCCTTCTTTTCTGAGGCCCATCCACATAGGGCATCAGCCATGTTGTTCCTTCATGTGAAGAATTTGACAGTTTACCTAGGCAGTTGTCTGACTTGCATGTTTGTGCCGGCCCTTCACGTCCTATGTTAGCTGATGGTCTGTAGCAGGTCAGACCCTAGGGCCTGCAGGCACACTTGGGGGACACACGCTGAGTTCTCTAGGAAAGCCCCGGCCGGCCGGCATTGCCGCACTTGCGAACTGCTAACCCAAGGACCACTCTGGTAGAGAGGAGCAAGATTCAGTGAGAGACATTCCTGTAAACCTGCCCGCCTCAGCATCTGGGATGCCCAGCCACCACTGCACCTCTTCCTACTCCCACACACTGATTGGCTGCCTCCAGGCCCACCCAGCTTCTCTGAGAGGGAGAGACTCCTATCCAAAAGAATCCAAGGCCACTGCCCCAAAGTACCTGAGCTGTATTTTCCCTTTTGTGCAGCAAGGATGGTAGCTTTTCCTGGCAAGTCGGGAAAGTGAGGTAGGCTTTGCTCAAGTGCCTGGCAGCCCCTGGCACAAAAGGACTCATCTGTGTATCTTTACATCCAGGACATCTGTGTGCTGCCATGGGGGAGGAGTTAAGTATACTGGCTGCTGAGGAGGGACAGCTGGGCTTCAGCTAACCCATCTCAGTATGAGCCTCTTGGGGAGCTAATGTGCTCACTGGAGCCACCTAAGGTTACCTCATTAAAAGTGGAATGTTTGGGAAAAGGGAGGGGTACTCCTGCTGGGCTGGGTCCCAATGAGATTTATTAGATCTGACCTCACTTTCTTAGGGGAGCTTGACCAAGGGGGAATTTGTAAGCCAGAAATAGTACCCTGAGAGTGAGAGGGGCAGGTCGGATGGGAAGTCAGCTTTCATATCCTCCACAGGGCAGAGCTGGGAAGGAAGAAGACAGGTGCCCACTCATCCCACAGAACCCTTTGGTACCCAAGCAGACTTGTTGCCTTGCCTGCCCCAGTCATCCCTGCAGGTTGCCACCTCTCAGGAGCAGTTTCCTGTCTTCAGCCTTCTTTCTGCCCATAATGTCACTTCTCTCCAATGCCGTGGTCAAGGCATGGCCAATTCTGTTTAAAATGCTAATATGTTACCTTGTTTCATCAGGCAGGTGAAGGGACCCATGCTTGCATAATGCCAGTCCAGGTGGGCAGTGCAGATGAGGCCATGAGGGCCACCTGGTCTTCCTGGGGCTACAGCCAGAGTACCTGTCACCTACTTTCTCAAGACCCACAATCTAGATGTGTCCATGACATATCCTGTTCAAAATCATACGATATCAACTGATTCAGTAACCCATTTATGGGACAGATAGAGACCCTGGGCCACCGATTTTCTGCCTGATTAAATCACTGTCAGTACTAGGTTACTGTGCTGCCCTGTAGTATAGGCTGGGTGTGGATGGCATTCTCTCAGAAAGCTCCCTGATCCTATGCGACCCTGGCAGTGCTGGGGTCAGAGTTGATCCAGTGGCCTGGAGAAGGAAGGTAGAAGTAGAAAACCCAAAGTGGGTTTGTTTTTTCTGGGGGCGGGGGGCAGTAGGGAAAAAGTAGAAGGAAAGGCCTTGTTAGAGCCAATCTGTCATGGATGCTCTGGCCACATGAGCTATTGCTGGGCTAGCTTATAGTCTAGGGCTTCAGCCAGAGCCCATGTGGCTGGGAGAAGCTATGGGAGGAGGCCATCTTGGAGCTAAGAATGTAGAACAGAGATGCTGTATAGAAGGCATCCAGTCTAGGCTGAACTAGGTCAGCCCGACCTTGTACTTGTGGCTGTTGAAGCTATATTGCTGACAGACCATTGGTCTGTCCAGGAGACCCTGCCCCAGGAGAGGTGTCTCAGAGGAAGGGGACTTGCACAGTATTCTTTGCCAGAGAGGAGCATTGGCACTTGAATATTTAGACATTGTGTTTGGGGCTTAGGATACAAAATGGGGAGTATATGTGAATATGAGCAGCTCGAGATCAGAGTGACCACAGAGCAAGCACAGGTAGGATCTGCAGCTGACAGGGACTCTGGGCTGTGACTGCTGTGGAACATTACCTGGAAGGCATTGGGAAAGAAGGGGCAGAGCTAGGCAGAGAGCGTGACTGACTTAGAGGCGGGAACACCGAGGAGTCCAAAGAGATTGGCAAGTCCACATCATCGCTTGTCTCTTCTTTGAGCTCTTCTTATCCTCTAGCATACCTGCTTCCAAGGATGTGGACGCCCAGGAGCCTCTTCAATGCCCTTGGCTCCCCTTCCCATTGGGGCTCCTGTACAGACTTGGCTGAAGACAGCTAGAAGGATGCAGGGCCTAACCTGTTCCCTAGTCCCTTGCCTAAACCAGAACCTCTGACCTGCCATTCTCTATATACCAAGGAGCCCTAGGTCTTACAGGCAGTCCTGGGGTCCATAACTAAAACCCAGCAGGTTATAATACTGAAAAAAGGCACAGTATATAGAGAGAGGTGTGGTATCCAGAGCCTGGGTAAGAAACTGCTGGTGCCAGGGCCCAGCTGCTCTTAGTTCCTTTCATTCGACCCTCTCCGTCGGTAGAAAATTCCTTCTCCCCCCATTTTGCAAATGCAGAAACTGAGGTATGCAGAGATCACATGCCTTTGTCTGGAGGTCCTGTGGGATGAGCCCCTGGCCATGGCTTGAATGGACCCCTAGGATATTGAGTGATGAGGGGAAGTAGAAGAGACTGCGCAATTCTCCAGGTGGTGCCCATGAGTACACACAATGACTGAGCCCAAGCCAGCAGCAGGCCTGAAGCAGAAGTAGGTTAGGGCAAGATAGAGCTTCCTAGGATCCTCATGACCTAGGATCCCAGGGATGTAGGCACAGATCATACGTCAGTCACTCTTGTGACTGCAGAGTCATTTACCCAGGGCCATGTTCTGAGCTGCCTGCCATTCATGTATTTTTCTGCTCTGTGATACAAACATGCTTCTCTGGGCATTGGATCTGCAAAGGCCTCATTTTTCTCTTACAGTTCATTGTAACATTGTGAATGGTTGAGGAGGCAAGTAAACCTCATGGAGAAGGAGACGAATCTTCAGTTCCCTCTACCCCTCTCCGTTGATCCCAGGAGAGCTCCTCGGCCTGTTTTTGTAAAGGGGCTTTTACCCCACTCATCCCCTGCTGAAGGTGGGCTCTGTCATACCGTTTGACAGGGCAGCACACAGGGGCCCAGTGGTTGACAGCCCAGCTTGCTTTGTGTTCCCACAGCCCTGCCCCCACACTCTCTCTGTAAAGACCTGTCTTCTCTGAGAGCTGAGGCTGGAGGTAGCCATGGCTTGTGAAGGACATCCTTGGATGGGCAGAGTTTGGCATATGGTTTTAAAAAATATATCAGGTTTGACACAAAAATCTGCTTTTTGCTTTTTTTTTTTTTTTAAAGCCAGCTGATTGTCAGGTGTGGTGCATGCCTCTAATCATAGAACTTGGGAGGCAGAGGCAGGTGGATATCTACATAGTGAGTCCCAGGTCAGCCAAAGCTACACGGTGAGACCCTGTCTTGAAAAAGAATCAATGGAAAAAAAAAAAAATCACAACTAACTCATGATAAACTGGTTTAGAATGTGTCCCCAAGAATTCTCTACTCCCTAACCCCAGAAAGAGAGGGTACACAGGAAGGGGCTGTCATGTGTAGGCGATGGGAACAGGCACAGTGCTTGCGGAGTGTGTTCTTGCCTGAACACTAACAGCAGTTGTGTTCGGCACGGTCTGGAGTGTGATTGCAGTTTCTCAGATGACCTCACAGTGTCAGAGTACCAGTGGGGACTTTTGTTCCCACTGTTAGCAGACCAGAAGTCTGGAGCTCAGTGACATACCCAGGTCCCGGTTGAGCGGGACTGGAAACAGAATCCTGCCAGTCCAGTGCTCCAGCTCATCTCAGACTCAGAGAAACTGACTCTTAGGTGTGCTTTCTTCTTGTGCATTTTCAAGAACATTCTTTTAGTTAATATGCGGGAGAGACTTCCACATTCTTCTACATAACCTTTTGCTGAAGCGACATTGTGCGATAAAAAGGTCCCAGGAGAGCCAGTGCAGTTTGGGCTACGAAGGACAGAGAATATCGATGCAGTAGGCTGGGCTGCTCCCAGGAGCTGAGGCCTGGACAGCTCTGTTGCTACCAGCAAGGTGTGGCCTTGGCTCCCTGCCATCTTATACTTTAGGACCATGTGTTCATTCACATCCATGTTTAACTTGGTATTTCTTTTCTTTCCTATTTCTGTGTGGGGATCCCTTTCCTAGAAAAGAGAGGTCAGGCAGAGATCCAGTGAGTCTCCTGAACAGGACTGGGAGGGAAGAAGGATGGTGGGGGACAGATGTCAGAGCTCTGTGTCTAGGCAAAGCTAGCTAGTTGGGGGGTCACGGCCTGTGCCGAGGGCACAGTGGAGGGCATATTGAAGCTGTATTCACATCCATCAAAATGGGCTCTGGAGGTTCCAGTTAATTGAGGCAGGTTCTAAATTGGGAGGCTTAATAAATGGTAATTGTCCTCCTGTGACAGCAGACCAGAGCTACACAGTGCCACCCGGACAGATCAGGAATCCTGCAGAGCTTCTTCCCTTTTACTATTTGGGGGCTCTGAGAATTGCTCCACAGAGGCCAGGTATCAGGAGCACCTGGTTCAGGCCAGGGCCTCAGGCCCATTCTGTGCAGCGCCAGTGGAGAGGGTTTGTAACCTGCCTGTGTTTACAGCGAGCTTCTGGGACACTGACTTACCCTCTACTCAGCCACCCCCAGATGCCCTTCCCTGAGCACCTTGCCTTTCCCACAGGATGCTGTGGCTTGATGTGTAGGAGAGCAGTGCTTGACCGTGTGGACAGCGATGACATAGCTAGGCTTGCTTCTCCCCGAGGGGACTGGGCTGCCTGAGGGAGAGTGAACACCATCTTAGGGAGTGTTCAGGTACATACCGAGCAGACTGTTCTCACCTTCCCAGTCCCTAAAGCCCAAAGTACTGTGATTGAGCTTCTCAAGCTTCGGCACTGAGCAGTTCCTGGGTTGCCAGATCTTGTCAGTTTAGACTGTCGAGGGGTGACAGAATGCTTCCCCTTCTTGGCGTTCCCAGAATGAGACCCATAAGACCCCTGGCAAGGTCGGGTAAGGTTCACAGTGGGTATGGATTATCTTTGATGTGTGTGTACATGGTGGACACAGATTTCCATGCAGTTCTGAGCCAAGGTTCTAAAGGGTGACGCAGCCCTACTGTGAATAGTGAAGTTTTTATCATGATGTTGTGTGTGTAGGTGGTGGTGCTTAACAGTGAGGACATGGTGGTAGGGGGATGCTATATGGACTCATCCTGACTATTCCTTCCTGCCCTATACCCTCTCATATTCCTGCCCCAGGCAAGATCCTTTAGCTCTGTGGTTCTCAGCCTTCCTAATGCTGCGACACTTTAATACAGTTCCTCATGTTGTGGTGACCCCAACCATAACATTATTTTCATTGCTGCTTCATAACTAATTTTGCTCCTGTTGTGAATTGTAATGTAAATATCGGATATGCAACCCCTGTGACACCCCCCCCCCCAAAGAGTCACGACCCACAGTTTGAGAACCACTGCTTTGCCAGTCACCTGGGGTTCTGACCTCATGTTCCCCCACCCCTGGAACAGAGGCATCTACCAGAGTTCAGCTCTTGACTTCATCCCTGGGAAAGAGGGCCCAGCAGATGGCTGTGAGGTCTCCAGGAACCAGAGATGGGAGAGGAAGCCTGTACAATCTCTTTTCAGGAGATCTTGGAGGAAATGGTCTGTTCCTTTAGCATGTGAGTCAGGGTGAAAGGCTTTGCCTTCATGTTTCTAGACAGGAGCTGGAATGTTTCGAGAGCCAGGATATCTC
Source organism: Peromyscus maniculatus bairdii (assembly GCF_049852395.1). Classification (NCBI taxonomy): domain Eukaryota; kingdom Metazoa; phylum Chordata; class Mammalia; order Rodentia; family Cricetidae; genus Peromyscus; species Peromyscus maniculatus. Next base: position 44,537,057 of record NC_134859.1, read on the forward strand.
TAGAGACAACATGGAGAGCATTTCTGGAGAAGGTAGTTTCTGAAGATGAAATAGGGGTACATTTGAAAGTGAAATGAGAATTCTTCTGGAGATAGACTTTTTTGTTTTGTTTTGTTTAAGATGAGGCTTTTTTTGCATTCCTAGTATTGCCAGACGTAATGTTTCTGAGAATGGATCCTGTCTAGAGATAAGCTGTAGTGTCTCTGGGTGTGGAGTGTTTGAGGAGGTTGCTGGAGTATTCTGGAAACAGTGGGGGCCTTCTGGAGATGGGATGGAGCATTCTGGAAAGCTACTTAAAGTTGGGGTAGAGCTGTTAGGGAGAGCATTGACATTTCTGGAGATGGATCATACTTGAAGATAAAGAAGGTGTTTCTGGAGATAAATAAAACACTTCTGGAGATGGAACACTGTGGACCTAAGGAATTTCTGGATTAAAAGGAAGCATTCCTGAAGAGAAAATGGGTCATTCTCAGAGATGGCATTTTTGGATCAAGGATAGTAACTTCTTGAGATGAGGAGGCACAGCCAAACAGGCTGTTCAAAGGCCTCTTAAGAGATGAGAAGGTCTCACAGGATCCAGAGACCCCCTTTTCTCATACCCATGTTCTGTGGAGGTGGGCCTGAGGTACAGAGACCAGTATGGCCCTTGTCTTCCTCTAGGCCAGTGTAAGAACTCCTTAAAGGAAGACCCAAGGCTTCCCAGTCCTGTTTTGGGGGTACATACCCCATCTTAATGTGCCCAGGTGGCCTTCAGCCTCACTATGAGATAGCCAGTGTTGAGTGTTTAGATTTCATTTAATGCAGTTTTGTTAGAGCCAGCTGAGGCACACTTTATGGTCCCCTGCACTGGAAGCCTCCACTCTTTCTCTACCCCCAGACTCCTGTGCCTTCAGGTACCTGTGAGGCAGGAAGACGGGTGGGAACTGCAAGAGTGACCTAAAGAAAAGCCCCGCTGCTTGCCCTGCCTGTGGGGTACCTGGCTATGTCTTCCCTTTTCAGACACTGAGACCCATCCCCACTTGAGCTGGCCTGGAGCCCTGTAGTAATTATTTCTCTGCCTTAATTGAAATTTCAGCCTCAATGAGCCTGCCTCGGAAGTGTGAGGAGGCAATGACCCTGCACCAGCCTGAGGTGCCCCTTCCCTGCCCCAGAAGGAGGGTGGTGTAAGTACAAGGCGCCAGGCTGCAGTCCCAGAAGAAGGTCTAGGTGGGTGGGCTCAGGGCAGTTAAGGCAGACTGCTCTGCATAGATGGACTTCTTGTCCCTGGTGGATTAGGAGAGCCTTAAGAGAAAGCATAGCCACAAGCAGGCCAAGAAGTGGAGGTGGGGTTGTGAGAGGTGAATGATTGGGCTAGCCTGAGGAAGCAAGGTCTCAGGAAAACCTGTGCTTTCTCTTCGGTTGACAGGGACCTAGGAGAAGGATGGGCTGATGATATTCAGGTAGTGCCTGATAGCTGATGGCAACAGGCCTAGTCCCTGGTTCAGGGATGAGGAAAGCATTGTGGGTAGAGTGGCCTGGCTGGGACTATGAGAAGCCCGTTTTCCTTACTGCATGGTGGTGGGTGGGTGCTCTCTCCCTAGGACCATCTTGGGTGGTCCTTGGGCTGGGCCTGTCTACTGAGGGAGGGAGAACAAGGAACTCAGAGAAACACTGCTCTTGAAGAAGGGCCTTTGAAATGGGTGTGGTGGTGCACACCTTTAATCCTTGCACCTCAGGAGGCAGAGACAGATCGCTGGGAGTTCCAAGCCAGCCTGTTCTTTATAGCAAGTCCCTGGCCAGCCAGGGCTACATAGTGAGACCTTACTTCAAACAAAGCAAGAAGAGACTGCTGATCTTAGTCATATTTGTTTGGACACAGGAAAGCTACTGTGCAGGGCCCTCACCTCTTCCACACTGACCCCCAGAACCTGCAGGAGTCCAGAGAGCCTGTATTGGCCCATGGATCTCAGTGTTCTTCATCTGGGAAGTGGGTCAGTTTGGCAGGAGTTGTTGGGACTAAAACAACCTGCAAAATACCCATAGTTGCAAGTAGTGTCAGCGTGTGCCTGGCACCTCATACAGTTGGCGTGGGGCAGCTGCCACCCTCGGGGTTAGTGCTCAGGGTGTCCTCCCGGGACCTAGGAAGCATCTGGACACAGGCACTCCTGAGTAGGGCTTTCCACCCCAGCAGAGGAAGGTTCTGTGACCAGACCGAGGCAGTTGGAGTGAAAAGTGTGAAGGGATCGAGGGACGCTGCTTATTGTCTGTCCACTGGCTCCCACACACTAGGGCTACCACATAGTAAGCTCTGCTACACACTAGGGCTACCACATAGTAAGCTCTGCTACACACTAGGGCTATCACATAAAGCTCTGCTACACACTAGGGCTATCACATAAAGCTCTGCTACACACTAGGGCTATCACATAAAGCTCTGCTAGCTGCTTGCCCCTGGCTTTGTTCACAGCCTGTCCTCATCGGAGTCTGTGGCTGTGGCTACCTTCCAAGGCGGAGAGGGGACAGGATGACTAGACAGGACAGGGCATGTCAGCCGTCAGGAGCTGGGGAAGTGTGGGTGGGTACAAATGAAAGCGGCCGTCTCATTCGCAGCCCTTTGCTCCATGACTCTGACAGGGTGAGGAAGAAGAGGGTGAGGACAGGTCTAAGCTAGCAGCCAGGGAGGGGTATCTGAGGCAAGGCAGCCAGGCTAGGGCTGCTGACTGGGCTACTGCACCTCCACCAAGCTGGAACACTTGACTTGTTGCAGCTCTAGAGACCCCTGTCCTATGGCACATCCCGGCACCTGCTCCTTCTTCCTCAGTTGAGTTCTGCCTCTACTTCTTACACCAGCACCCTCACCCCAGCGCCTGCCTCTTCCTTGTACTGGCCAGGCTAGAGGCTGAATCAGTTGGTGATGACCAGAGGCTGCCGGGGTGGGTCCGAGGCACCAGCCTACTGCAGTCAGCTGCCAAAGCTCACCTCTTCACCTTGGTTACAGATAGGGCTGTGGTTGTGGGGCCCTCCTCATGCACAGAACCACCAGCTGAGCTGACATGACTCACCAGTGCAAGGCAGCTCTGCTTCCCACTATGGGGAGGGTGGTGGAACCCTCCAGATCCTGTGGCCCCACCCCATGAGGATGATCATAGGCCTGGTCCAACCCATGCCAGAGGGGACAGTCTGCGTTAGAGGTTAGTGTCTGAGTGAGTGAGTGAGTGAGTGAGTGAGTGAGTGAGTGAGTGTTCACTAAATTGGGCTAGGCCTTGTGCCTAGACCCTGGGTTTGGTGTCTATCCAGGAGAGCTTGTGAACTCATCCAGGGGAAGGTGCTATGTGGGTGGTCACACTGAACAGAATTCTGCATACCATGCTGCTTCCATGGTCTAGGTCCCCTCTGAAGAGAACATTTGCCATGCATGGGTTATCTGTTTTTCCTGTCATCCAGAGAACACTTGTGTTTCAGGGCCAGCCGTGTGCTGCTTTCTCAGAAATACCACCCAGAGACATCTCCTCTGCACCCTGACCCAGCCATCTTCAGAAAGTTGGAGGTCACATTCCCTCCTATGGCTGCCCACCTACGCCGGCAGAAAACTGGCTCATGCCCTCACTCTTGGAGCTGCCCAGGTGAGAAGTGATGTTGTGCTAGGGCTTTGTGTAGGTATAACACTTTCAGTAAATGCCTCTGAGGTCATAAAACCAGGCTTAGAGAGTGAAAGAATTTCCCCCAGACCACAGGGCCACCTGGGATTTGAACTAGGTCTTAGAGCAGAGCCTACAAAGGCTCTGCCTGTCGGGACCTAGCTCCAGGGAAGGAGGCCTGGTGGACAATGCTATTTTGTGTTTATTTCTGACCTCCACCCTGTCACCTACCCAGGCAGCAACCCCTGGGACAGATCCTGTCTTGCTTTTCTCCAGAACAAAGCAGGCTCTGGTAGCCCATGCCAAAGCCGAGGCTGCAGTGAGGGGAAGAAACTCAGCCCGCCTGTTGTTACTCAGGAGGCAGTGAGGGAAATGGATTTGCCCTTGAACTGTGGTGGCAGGCCACTGGGAGCCATGAAAGGGAGGCTGAGGCAGAGGCACCTGGGCTGTGATGTCACTGTCATACCCTCACTCCCATCAGAACACCAGGAGGCAGACACCATTTTTGTATTCAGCACACATTCAAACACACTCATGCTCACATATGTGCATGCATGCACACACATCTAGTAACGCACATCCTCTATATTCTCATCTCCCTTCTAAACCAGGCCTGGAATAGCTGACTAATGGGGGAGAGGAGATGGAGAAAAGGAAAGAGAAAAAGAGAGATTAGTGGAGAGAAAATCCAGTGCTGGATACCTTAGTTACCAGCTCCTAATGACTCACAGGGCGGGCTCAGCCACCTTCATGAGGAGGAAGACCCACCCTCTGGGCCCCTCCATCACCCCATTAATAAGATGGGCCCTTGTTTAGGAGTCCTGAGGCAGAAAGAAGAACCCAGGACTTTGAAAAGAGAAAATTCCCTGGGTGGTTTTGAATAGTTTTTTTTTTTTTTTTTTTTTTTTGTGGTGGTGAGGGACATGCCCTCTTGTCCTTGTCCTTCCCGGCTCTGCCCCAGCTGCCTCCCTTCCACCAGCTGCGTCTGGAACCGCCTGTGCCCAGGTCTCCACATGGATGAGCATATTTCTCAAGTCTTTTATTGTTCCTGCCCTTCCCTCCTGACACCCTTAGCTTAGCAGAGGCCACAGGCAGCCTTGCATCTCAGGAAAGCCAGAGAATCCCCGAGGCTTTTCTGAAAAGGCTTAAAGCTGGCGCTCAGTGCTGAGGAGACAAAAGCACTCTCCCTTCATCCAGGGTGTTGGGCCTGCAGGCCAAGGCCAAGCTCATGGCCATTGCTGCAGCGTCTGTGGATGGAGAATGAATGGAAAACAGACTGACTAAGGAGGGGGTAAGGGAAAGAAGGAGATGCACAAATCCATTTATCAGACACCGCATATCTTAGACAAGCACATTTCAGCTGTTTTGGCTTTTGGCAAGCTGGTCCTACCCTTTAATTTTCTAATAAAAAGGAATTACATTTTCTAAAAAGGCAGTGACCAGCTTCATGTCAGTGTCTCTTGTAGGGAGTCTGCTAGCTCTAAGGCAGGCTTCTGTGGCTACAGGTAATCTGAATGGGGGCACAGAACAGATACCAGATACGCCATGAGGCTTGGTCATGCCCTTCCCAACCTGGCCTGTTCACTCCCATGGTTCTAGGTACACGGACTGGAGGCCCTGGGACTCACAGTAGAAACGTGATACTTGAAGAGTGACTGTATTCTTACTGCTGAGGTCTGGGTATCTAGCAGCTTGCTTGGATGATGAGCTCTTGGTTGGAATTAATGAAGAAATGAACAAATGAGTGTTCTTCAGTCTTTAACTAACTAACTGGATGGTCTTACTCATCCTTCCTCCCCTCCAAGCCCTGGAACTAAATTCGTTGGAAACTACCAAAAATCCCGTCACCCTCACTACTTTAAACCATACACATTGTTTTCATTTAAAAAAATTCGTTTTACATGTATTTATTTTGTATGTGGTGGAAAAAGGGGGGATTTACATCTTCCAATAAAAGTGTGAAGGTCAGTGTACAGTTTGCTGGAATTAGTTGTTCCTTTCTACCATGTGGGTTTCGGGGATTGAACTCAGGTCCATAGGCTTGGGGAGAGCATCTTTGCCCTCTGAGCCATCTTGAGAGTGCACATACATTGCTTTTAGTGTTTTATTTATTTTTCCAGATTTACTTATTTTACTTTATGAATGTTTTATATGTGTGCATGCATGTATGTGCATCTGACTGTAGCTCTGCCTTTGGAGGCTACAGATGGGTCCTGCCTGCTCTCCAGCTAGGGCCGTAGGCAGCTTGGAGTGGTATTGATAATGTTGCCGCTCCAGAGGGTTGTGCCTTTTGCTTTACACATTTACACATTTGAACAAATTTATGTTGGTAGAACCCTTACCATAACGAGCACTTACCAAATAGTAGCCTTTGGTGATTTGGGAGCAGGCTTCTTTGTTCTGTGTGTGGTTCTAGGCCCTGAACATCTTCATTCCCCTGCTGTGTCCAGGTGCTTCACAATGAAGACAGCATGATTCCAGAAGGGTGAAGAAGCTCCTGAGCCATAGCAGCTCCCTGCTGCTGGTACCCAGGTTCTGCCAGACCAGTTTTTGCCAATAGAATTACATGGGCCCATGGGATATGGGTCTTCAAATCTCACCGGCAAGTGTTTTCCTCAGGCTGCTGCTGATTTAGGTGGAGGCAGCCCCTCACCTAGGCATGAAGGCTGTTGGGGTTCAGCCAGCAAAAATGTGCCCAGTGCATGCTCCTGACCTGGAGCCCCTCTGAATCACAGTTCCTAGGTAGCCCAGGAGTCTGAATTGTCAGAATCTGGTCAGGTGTAGCTGGTGTTAGCTAGGTACTGGAACCAGCCAAGGCAGAATAGGGCTAGAGACATGCAGGTGGGGCCTGGTTAGCTCTGAATCCATACAGCCAGTGACCAAGCTGGTGGGCTCTAGTAGGGAGGGGAGACTAGTAGGGCATTGTCTCCTGGGACCCTAGTACAGTGTGCCTTTGAACTCCATAGATCTTTATTAGAGTGTAAGCATTTAGGGTAGGGAGGCTTTGCAAGAGAGAGGTACAGAGCAGGAACTGTGGCCTACAGCCCCAAGATGTGGCTTCTCTGTCAAGATTGACATGGGTTGTGAGTAGGGCCTCGTGACTGCTGGAGAAGGCATAACCCAGGACATGAAGAGCCAAGAGGTGTCTTGTGGATTCTCGCCATTCTCGTGCACTTCCTTCAGGCTGCTCTGCTAGCACACCTGTGAACACTGTCGACTTTCTTTTTAATTTTGTATTACGTTTATTTGTGTGTCTGTGTGTGTTTGTGTGGGGGCATGCACACCATAGTGTGGAAGTCAGTTCTTCCCTTCTACCCTCTGAGTCCCAGGGATTGAACTCAGGTCTTCAGGTTTAGGGACAGGTGCCTTACCTGTTGAGCTATCTTGTCTCATCCCCCTCTGTTTGTATAATCTTGTTTAAACCCAGGGCCTTTGTGTAGCAGGGACCCTCCAGTGATTTGGTGACCATGAAGCTGGTCAAGGTCCTAAAGGTACTACTGCATCCTTTTTTGTTACCCTGATGCTCTCAGCTCAGCCCAGAAAGACCTTGTCACAAAGAAAAGGAGGAAGGGAGAAGACATGCTTGCAGAACATTGAGGGCAGTGCCATTCTGCTCTTCAGAGATGGGAGTCGAGGTGGGGTGGGGGTGTTGAGAGGCCTGCAGCCTGGACTAAGTCCCAGCTTCTGTCTTGGGCGTATGTTGAGCCATGGCTGTTCCTGCTGCTCCGTAGATTCTTGCTTGGAGCTCCTGCACCCATTAAGTAGCCCCTGGCTGTCCCTGCCTCATCCGAAGACGGTGGCTCCCGGGGATAATGTCACAGCCTGCCCTTCCGTGTCATTCGGCAAGGACTCCACTCTGCACAAGTGCTCACACACGGGCTTTGTTTTTTAAAGATGTCTGCCAAACAAGTTCATTCATTACCGCATTTCTTATGAAGGATAGTCATCACTGCCTGTCTGAGCGTTGGTGGGGGAGCCAGGAGGGCCTCCCAGAAAGGAGCTTTCCTGAGGGTGAACACACTGTACCTCTGAGAGTCTCCAGAAGAGATGGTGATCACTCGTGGGCCTGCCCACATCACCAGGCTCAGGCTGGTTGCTTGTCGTTTATCTAGACACTGACGAGTAGGCTTGTGGAGACGGAGGAACTGGTCTCCAGCCCTAGCCCTGGTGGCAGGGGTTGGTTGCTGAGTCCAGGCCCACTTGAGGCAGAATGTGGAGACAGATGGTAGAGGAGTGTCCTGGACAGTGGGTCCTGAGCTGGAAGCTGCGTGTCATTTATACACTGGTCCTCTTGTTTCCCTGGGACAAGCAGATGAGTGCTTCCGTCCGTCAGGATAAGATGAAGCTGAGACGGTTCTCTATCATCTGCCCTTCCTTATTTATCCACCTAACAGACCAGGTGACCTGTATCACCAGGTGTGCCCCTGCCCTCTAAGTCTTTGTAGGCTACTTGGGGCCAGTGGGTAGATAGATGCCCAGGTAAGTCGTTATTATCACGTGTGTTGTCATGCCAAGAGCTGCATGGAGAGTGGAGGGACCAGTAAGTGGACGGCTAGTCCAGAGGCGTCGGCTGTAAGGAAGACTCCTGAAGATGGTGGGTGCTGCTCCAAGAAGTTTGGGGAGTTTCTTAAGTATTCTATTTTATTTTTATGGTTCTGGGGGTGGAACCCAGGTCCTGTGTGTGTCAGGCAAGCTTTACCACTGAGCCATACATACCCCACCCATGTCTACATTTGAAATGCCTACTTTGCACCATGTGCTAGGTACTTCTACACCCATGAATATATTCCATTAACACAAGCAACCCTGTGAAAGAATGGTACCTGTAAGCTCAAGAGCAGAGAAGGGGCTAGCCTGGCCACCTCAGTGACAACTGGAAAAGACTCGGAGTGGGAGGGAAGGTTGCCACACCTAGCAAAAGGAACAGCATATGCAAAAAATTACATCCATGGGAGCAGTGATAGTGTGTTACCCTTCAATGCTGAGTGTGAGCTGACAGAGTGACATGGTCCCACAGTGAAGTCCCAGGGGCCTCTGCCTTCCTGTACTGTTAGATCCCCGGTGACAAACATACCTCCAGGCCAGGGCTCTGTTCTTAACCAGGAGATGGCAGCCAGGCTGGGATGTGTATCACACAGCGGCCTCCAGTGTTTATCAGACCTTCCCTTCAGTCCTCCTGCACCCAGGTTCAAGATACCTGTCCAGAAAGAGGCTGGACAGAGACCAGAGTCTTGGCTGTCAGCAGGGTTCCTGATCTTCTCACCTGCTGCCCAAGCTGTCTCTAGGGATGGCCTCCTGAGTCCTGGGATTAAAGGAGTGCATCACCTCGTCTGGCCTCACTTTGGATTTTTGAGACATGTTCTTTCTGGGAAGCAGGGCCTGCTCATTAGGGCCAGCACCATCTGTCTCTATCTCTTCAGTCCTAGGATGATTACAGGCGCTCCTGGCTCTTTATGTGGGTGCTGGGGATCAAATCCTGGTCCTCATGCTGCATGACAAGTACTTTGCTGACTGAGTGACCTCCCTATGCACAATCTCAGACCATTGGGAAAATAAAATAACAGGTATTTGTGACCCTGAACCCATTTCAGCCTTCAGCAGATCTCCTCTACCAAGTCTTTCCTGGGTCCTGGATCCAGATTCAAGTTGGAGATACTCTTGAATGATTTGGGAATTGGAGAACAGTTCTTGGTCTTCTGCAGAAACATAAGCTTGCGTGTGTACACACACATACTTTTTATTTGATCTCAGGAAATCATCACATCTGGGATGAGTGTTTGGAAGGCAGGGGAAACATGTTTGTGGAAAGCCCACCGTGCTGATAAGCTTAGATCAGAGATATTGTACATATTATATACTGGCCTCTGTGCGAGCCTGGCACCTGGAGTGTTGTATACAAAAATATGTGGCATACCTCTGGCCATCATCTTGACTTCTTTCCTCTTTCCATAACTCAGGTTTGTAGCACTGGTAAAGTTAAAGTTATGTGTATCACCACTGAAGACCTGACCTACAAATTCTGCCATTCACCCTGTACAGTAGGCTCAAAAGGGCTGTCTCCACCTTGCAAGGAGCAAGGGAACCTGGAGGGGGGTGGGCAATGTGGTATTGATTGCTCTTGGGCTAAGAGGCAGGGCCAGGTGCTTCCAGTTTTTCAGGTGGGGACAGTTGGAGTCATGTAGTCTATGGCCTAGGCTGCTTCTGCCCTCTCATGCACAGGGAAGGCTCAGTCTAGCTGAGGAAGGTTTCCCATGCCTGGACAGGCAGGATAGGCAGGTTTGAGGGCTGGGGGAGAGTACCTTAAGCCAGCATAGCATTGGGTGCCTGCCAGCAAGGCAGCCCTGGCCACAGTGGCCTCAGCCTTGACCTAGCTGCTGCCTCCAAGAAGCCCTGGCTCCTGCCCATGTTCCTCCCTGTAGCCCCTTGGTCTCTGAGACTTTCCCAGGCAGTCTTCTTTTTGCAGCACACTACCTGCCCGACCTGAGGACCACCCCGCCAGCAGCAGCCCCTGCCTGCCACTTGTAGCTAGGCAGGGGAGGTTAGGACTTGCACACTGGCTCTGGGGCCGTAATCAGCCCACGAGGCTCCTGCTGTAAGAGCTGCTTCCGGGGCCGACGTGAAGCACACCTGCTTGTGTTCATAAGAGAGGCATCAACGCACCAAAAACAACCCCAGGTGCTGGCAGGAGGGGCCAGGACTTGGGTTCCCCTCCCATGGTCCAGCAGTGTGTGAGGTCCATTACAAGCTTCCTCCAGTGCTAGTATCCTGGAGGTGTGTGGCCCAGAGGCTTCCCCCCTCGGGGCCTCGTGAGTCCCCATCTTTGGGAGAGGAATGAGCTCCCGACTCCTTCCTAGGCCTCCTCCTTCACTGTGCCCTCATCTCTTTCTTTCCAAAGACATTATAAATCAAACGGCTTAGAACGTAAGGCATCAAAAATTCTGAAACCTTCATCTATTATTAACGCTGACAGTAAATTCCCCCTTCGAGCGTTTTACATAGCAACTGTTACCAAGACTTCACTGGTAGAGCTGCACTCAGCCACCAAATCCTGGTGGCTCTGGGCGGATGTATGGGCCAGCCAGTTTCGGGGCCATACTTGTTGGCCACCTGAGTGCCTGCCAACCTCTCCAGAGGCTGGTGGAGAAGTATCTCTTGGCTAAGGAAATAGCTGGCATCCTGCAGAAAGAGGGGTCCCAGCTGCTTTTGCTGATCCCTGCTGGAAGCTCCTTGCAGACCCCAGCTCTAGGCCAGAGAAAAGGCCCCTGAAGTATTCTGAGGCCGTGCCTAGGGGTGGGGATGGGGTCTGAGAGGGAAGACAGGAAAAGGCTTCATAGATGCTAAGAGCTGTGCAGATGTTGTTTACAGACTCACCCACCTGTCAGCTAGACGTTCCTGAGTGACTGTTTGTCTGCAGGCGGTTTCTAAGCACCAGGGATTGAAAACAAAGACAAAAGGCCTAGTCCCTGTCGAATCCGGTTTGGTAGGAGACAGTGGTGTCAAGCTCTAATTGCAATGGAGTACATGAATCAATGTGTGTATCAGGAACCCACTCAAGGAAGAGGGACAGGCAGAAGGGGGAGGGGACTGGGGGTGGGGAACGGCTGCCCAGGGTTTGGGAGGATGAATACGGTCTGTGGGTTTTCAGCACAACTGGCATGTGATCGGGTCCCGGAGCAAGCATTAGCCCCACAAAGCAGGTGGATTGCAGACTGATCTGTGTGGAGAAGGAGCTAGAGGAGAAAACAGGAGAGGCTGTTAAGGCTTAGAATGTAAAGCAAAGTGTTAGGGGGCCCTGGGAGCCTTGGAAAGTTTAAGTGGAGAGGAGCACAGTCAAATTTGAGCTTGGGTGGGGCAACATCGACTGGTGCTAGCTTGTTGCCTTCATTGTACAGATGAGGAGAGAAGGGTCTGCAGAAGTTGAGTTAGGCCCTTGCTGCGTGCCCAGCCCCATGTCGGGTAGAGAAGTATAGCCTTGGTCTTGGTTCTGGTAAGGGCCTGGACCATGTGGGTCTTTCTGGGGCAGAATGGCCAGCCAGCAAGGACCTGTTAAAAAAAAACAGGACAGGGGCTTGGGAGATGGCTGGGAATAAAGTGTTTGCCATGCACTAAGAAAAGCTGGCAAGGTGGTACATACTTACAATCTCAGTGTTGAGGAGGTGGAGATGTGGATCTCTGCAGTGTTCCGACCAGCCAGCTACCTCAATCAGTGAGCTCCAAGTCAAGTCTCAAAATTAAAGGTGGAGAGCGATTGAGAAAGACATTTGACATCAACCTCTGGCCTCTATACACACATGCCAACCAAACCAACCAAACAAAACAATAAACCAGGACTCGCACACAGCACAGGGTCAGTGTCAGCAGGCCCTCTTTGTAGTACCAAATAAAATAGTTGTTAATTCTAGAAAATCCAGCAAATGGAAATCCTAGGAAAATGGGCTTTCTTGTGGCTTTCCCCTAGTGCCAGGTCACATTTGTAACGGGATCAGGCAAGTTGTGTGTTTTAAGGCAGGAGTGGTACTCTGGGTAACACAGCTTTTGGCAAACCTTACCCTGAGGTACACAGGAATACAGGGGCCCTCCCCAAAGGATAAATGGAGAAAGGCCACCAGAAGGCAAGTAGACACACAGTGCTCAAATGCCTATTTCTAAGGATGAGAGTTGGGCTTTTAATGCCTGCTTCCACATTCTGCACCTAGCATAGCTCTCCATGCATACCTAAGGAAGAATGGGGAAAGAAATGAGTGGCCAATGTCAAGTAAGCAAGCAGGTTTGGAGACAGGCTGAGCCATGAGTGCTGGCCCTGGATAGTCGGGGCTCGGGGGCACACAGTACGGGGGGCTTTCTGGAGTAGGTGGGCTGGGGGACAGTGTATGAGAGAGTTGAGTGCATAACCTCTGTTCATTTACCTACAGAACTAGGTTATGGTTCATTCCAGGAGTCTCAGAACTTGGAATATATCAGCAGGAGGGTAAGGAGTTCAAAGCCAGCCTCAATTATGTAGTGAATTCAAGACCAGTCTGGGCCACATGACACACTGTCACCCCCATCCCACCACCCCCAAAGGTGGGGGGAACAAAACAAAAAATAACCTCCCCTAGAGACTACTGCTCAGACCAGGGCTGCAGGCTGGTGCTCGACAGTGTCACAGCTGGGTGAGGACAGGCAAAGGACTAGGCAGTTCTAGCTGTACACTCTGCCATCATGGTAGAAGGCACATAGGGAGGAATCAATGGCCTGGAGAGGGCTTGACCTTTAGGGCCAGACCTAGCAGGGCTTAGTCTCTCTGCCTTCTGAAGACTCCTAATTCAAGGTGCGGCCAGCTGGGTTCTGGGTAGCTCTGTGTCCTGCTTTGGAAAGGGCCCAGCCCCGCCAGCAATGTGGAGGGTCGTAGTATCTTCTATACTGCGTGACTTTGGTTTCCTAAGCTTTCATATGGCATCTGAACTCTCTTCAGCCCTATGCAGCTTCTAAAGATATAATTGATATTAGACCTCCAGCACATAAAGTCCTCACCAGAAAGCTCCTTTTGCCTCTCTGGCTCCAACTGCCCAGAGATGACCTGTGTGCCATTGTGTAGTAAGGGCCTGGCACATAAACACTGCCCTTGGTCTCTCTCCTGCCATCCCAGGGTGTTGAGTGCCAGATACTTCAGCAATTTCTTAGTTTCTGTGTAGTCACCAGACTCTGCCTCTGGAACCCAAACCATACTGTCTGATTTTTGTGAGCCCCGACCATGTGCTAGTGGCTGGGTGCTATGACAGAGCCAGGAACTGTGGCCTGGAGGGAGCTACTACCACAAGGGGTTTGGGGAGGGAATCCAGTGTGATCTGAGGAGAGATGACAACCCATTAAGAGTGTGCCAGGCAAATGGAGAGGATGAAATATGCTAGGATAGTGTGCCCAGTCTGTGCAAAGGCTGGGGACGCAAGGAGTCCTTTGAAGGCTCTTGGGGACATTGTGGTTGGAGGGAGCTGAGGGCCTGAGCTACGAGCTCCTGAGCCTGAACATCATCAGCAGACAGATAGTCTCACTGCAGTCAGCTGCATTCTGTACTGCTTAGGGCTGCAGAGTCAGCATCCACCTCTTGATTGAACCAGCATGTTCCTCCTGTGTGCCCTGATTAGACAGGTGGAGTCCTGCACTCAAGAGTTCCCGTCTAACTGAAAAGCCATGGTTGGGACCTAGTGGTAGAGTGTGTAGAATGTATGAAGCCCTGGGTTTTATCCCTAACAACAAGCAAGGAAGTGTTCAAGGCAGGAAATTTGAGAGTGGGAGCTGCAGGCATGGGATTTGGCAAGCCGGCGGGCAGAGGAGCCAGTCAGGAAATAGCTTTAGGTTATAAGAAGATCCAAGTAGACAGTGGGACTAAGGGGGAGTTGATTGTCTGTGTGTCTGAGAAGTCAGAGTGGCATGGGCAGGAGAAGAGTGGAGAGAAAAGCAAGCCTCGCCCACTTCCAACGCCAAGTTGGCTGACCTGGAGGCCTCCATGTGACTTGAAGAAGACACTCTCCAGGCGGTAGGAAGGCTGCTGCATGGCTTCCTATGTGACTTGTTTGTTTGTTTTGTTTTATGTGCATTGGTGTTATGCCTGCATGTATGTCTGGGTGAGGGTGTCTATTCCCCTGGAACTGGAGTTACAGGCAGCCATGATCCTGGGAATTGAACTTGGGTCCTCTGGAGTTAGTGCTCCCGGTCTCGGAGCCATGAGCCACTTCTCCAGCCTCCCGCTCCTCCTGTATGACTTTGAACACATGGATCATACTGTCTGAGCTTGTGAGTTCTGTGGTAACACAAATGAAAGCAGTGTACTTGCTCGTAACTCCCAGCTGTGATCATGAACTAGCTATGGTTGCTCCATGGGGAGGAAGGATACATGGAAACAAATGTAAGGCAGCCATGATGGGGCCATCATGTGCTCTGGATTCCCTCCCCCTTTTCCCTCTCCCATCTACCTTCTGTGCCTGGGGCGGGGGGGGGGGGGGCTGTCTGGTGACTGGAAGAGGTGATCAGAGTTGATTAGAGCCTCCTGTTCATACTGGGGATTCAAGGCCAGTGTAGAGTTGGCTCGTGTATCATGGCCTCCATAGGAAGCCTTTTTTTGGGGAAAAATCTTTCTCTGGGATTCCAACTCATATGACCTGAAACAGGTTGGCCAACAGGGCACTGTTTCCTGTGTCCCCCAAGTCACACCCCCTCCCTTTTCTAAGCAGCTGGAGACTGTTAGGTGGGAATAACACCCTTGGCGCCCACGGAGGAAAAACGGTTCTAAGCTGAGCTGCACTTTCTGAGTAGGGCCTCTCCAAAGGAGCCCACGGAGGAAAAACGGTTCTAAGCTGAGCTGCACTTTCTGAGTAGGGCCTCTCCAAAGGAGCCTGTGCTATGCAGGTTTGTGGGCAGGGGCACATTGCCTTTGAAGTCAGGAGTCCTTGTGCCTTGTACCTCGCTCTCATGCTGTCCTGTGGGAACTGGCAACCGATACTTACCACTGCTCAAACTGGTGGAGAAATGAAGTGGACAGAGTAAGGGTAGGGAATTGGGTACAGGAACAGACACCAGACTTTTTAAGAAATTATTTTTAATTATGTGTAGGTGTGTGTTTGCAGTGAAGGTATGTGCATGTGAGTCCAAGTGTGTTCAGAGGCTGAGGTGCCAGAGCTCTTATAACTTACGGAGTTATAGATGTTTGCAGATGTTCTAGACGGATGCTGGAAACTGAACTGGGTCCTCTTAGCAAGTGCTCTTAACTGCTAAGCCATCTCTGCAGCCACCAAGACAGACACCAGACCCTTGCAGCTCAGGGACAGCTATGAGACTCAAGCGAGCCTAATGTACAGAATCCTTGGAACCAGAATGTTTCTGATTTGCAAAGCCAGAGATGTCAGGATACAGGCTACCAAGAACCTTGACGGCCGTTGGAGTAGTCTCATAACAAACGTCCTGAGTACCAGCACAGTTTTCTCCCTTACTTACTCTGTGTGTCTATGTTGGGACCAAGAGATGGCTCACTGACATCATCCAGCAATTTGAGGCAGGCAGATGGAGCAGCAGCCATCTGAAGTGCCTTCATTTCACAGAGGAAGAGAGACAGGCATATGGCTGCACAGCGCTTGTCATCTCCATTCTAATATCCATGACCCAGTAGGCCACGTGGCCAGCTTGACTTCTTTGAGAAGGGGAACGTGCGTACTTGCATAAGAGATGTTTAGGAGAGGGCACTAATGTTGACCTTGCAGGTCAAGTGGGTCGTTTTAGACAGTCTTTTGTAGCCAAGGATGACCATGAACATCTTATCCTCCTGCCTCTATCTCTTGAGTAGTAGGATTATAGACATATACCACCACACCTGGCTTATGTGGTGGTACTGGAGATCAAACCCAAAGCCTCCTACATACCAGGCAGACACTGTCTTCAGCCTCTGAGCTGGTTCTGTAACTTACCCTGAGCAGAGTTTGGCACCATAGTGGGTCTGAATAAAAGATCCAAGACCTCGTGTTTCACTTTGGGGAACATGTCATGGAGGTTGAACCTGGGGTCTCACAGACACTGAACAAATGGTCTGCCACCGGGCCACACCTGTAGTCCTGCTTTACTGTCCAATGTCATTGACTGGCCTGCAGGGAGAACACGGCTCATAGTGAACAGCAGATGAGTTTTTGCATATAGCAAACACTCGTGTGTAACTGATTTTTCCAGGTGAGAATACAGCATCATCAGTTCCAAAGGCTGCCAAGTTTCTCAGGTGTTTCCATCAGAGGGTCATGTGTCTGCCTTCACATTTCATTCACGTGCAGGCCCCTGTCTTGACTGCTTGCCTTGGTGTCTTCTCCACATTGGGGCTAGCAGTGGTTGGTTTTCTCATTGTGATTTTAGCTTTCATTGCATGCTAACATTGGGGTTCCTTGTTTCTCTCTCCAGCTTTAGTGCTGGAGATGGAACCCAGGGCCTTGGACATAGGAAGTGCACTACCATGGAGCACATACAAACACTTGGTTTTCTGAGGTGGCGCCTTGACCTTGAAACCCTTCTCCCTCAGTTCCCTGAGTGCTGTGATTGCAAGTGTGCATTACACCTGGCTGAACATTTTAAATGATCCCCACAGGCCCGTGTGTCCTCATGTGGCACTTTTGGGGAGGCAGAGAATAATAAAACATCTTTAGGTCACTAGGAACAACCCATGATCAAAGGGCCCATGAGACCATGCCTCTCTCCCTTTCCTTTTCCCTACTTGAGGCAATAGTTTGCTCCCCATGCTTTGGCCATGATACTGATCTCACAAGAGGCACCAAAGTGACAGGCCACCAATAGAGTGCGTGAAAAATAGTCTTTTTTCTTCCCAGGGGAATACACCTTAAGACCCTAGTGATGCCTGAAACCCCCCTTTATTTTTTCTTTTGTTTTTGTTTTTTGGAGACAGTGTCTCAGTATGTAGCTCTTGTTGTTCTGGAACTTTCTGTCTAGACCAGGCTGGCCTCAAATTCACAGAGACATGCCTGCCTTTGCTTCCTGAGTACTGGGACTAAAAGCATGAGTCACCACACTCCGAGCTGTTTTGCCTGCATGTATGGCACGTGCTTTGTGCCTGTGGAGGTCAGAAGAGGGTGTCAGATCCCCGGAGCTAGAATTCTGAATAGTTTTGAGCCACCTTGTGTGTGATGGGAATTGAACGTAGGTCCTCTGCAAGAGTAACAAGTGCTTTTAACAGCTGGGCCATCTCTCTAGCTCCAGTTAGATTGTTGTTGTTTATTATTTGTGTAGCTCTGGCTGGCCTACAACTTAGTATGTAGACCAAGCTGGACTCAGATTCACAGAGAGCCATCTACCTCCGACTCCCAAGTGCTGGGATTAAAGCTATGTGCTCCCATGCCTGGACACATATACTATTCTTCAACGCTGACACGTAACGTACTTAAAGTTTAGTGAGTAAAGTAACCACAGTTAAGAGATGAACAGTAACTAAGAAGTTAGGATGATCTGCAATAAAGTTAATAAATGTACAAGTTGTTTAACGTCTAGAATTTCCCACTTAGTATTTTCTGAGTGGGCCTAACAACAGGTAACTAAAATCATCTAAAATAGAGCCGTGGATAAGAGGGCAGCTGTCCAGTGCTTTCCCCTCCCACTTCTGATGTACACTTTGGCAGTTCACGGTGCAAGCATCTTCTGAATACAGAAGTCTACTGTGCTAACTTGCCATGAGTGTTGTGGAGTGTGTTGTGTGGTTTTTGTGTGTCATTCCCATCGGATGCCAGGACACTGCACTCACCTGGACAGAGGATGGTTTCTTCAGCCTCAGTCCAGAAATGCTCCTGTGTAGTATCACTTTCATAGGACTTAGGGGCCTATACTATACACAGAAAATAAGATTTTTGAAGGTCCCCTTAAAAAGTCCATAAAGTAAGTTCTGTTCAGATCGTGTGGAACATTGATCCCCAAATGGCAACATGTAGGCCTTACTATATGAGTCACATGGTGGCACTCCAGCACATTCTAGACCCAGGTAAAAATAGTTATGCAGTGCCTGACTGTGCAGAACTCATTCACTGTAAGGATCCCACACACACATCCAGAGACCCATCGGACATGTGGGAGATGTACTGGTCCAGTAATTGTATATAGTACCTCTGGACCAGGGTGGGCCCTGGTTCACACTCTGTTCCCAGGCTCTTGAGACAAGGACCTAGGTATTTTTACTTATGGGTGGTGAAACTTGCCCTTAAAAGAGGAGTCAAGAGAGCTCATTTGCTCAGAAATAAGGCTTGAAGGTTTTAGGTCCTAGCTGTCAGAGAACAAGACTGCTTAGGAGCTGCCCTGGACCACCCAGAATGAGCTAAAGAAAGACAGGCATGGCAGCTGCCAACTGTGAACTTGGCCTTTGCCACTGGGAAGATCTGGCATGCAGGCCTGACTTCAGTAGTTCAGCCAGCCTCTGCCCAGCAGAGCCAGATGCCAGGGAATGGACATGCACAGGAAGCTGCTGCTCATGGCTGGCCTGCTCTTCCCAGAGACCCTTCCATCTTGACTAACATTCTTAATGATTGGTTAGTCTTTTTCTCTTGTTTGGCTTTTTTTTTTTTTTTTTTTTTTTTTTTGGTTTTTCGAGACAGGGTTTCTCTGTGTAGCTTTGCGCCTTTCCTGGAACTCACTTGGTAGCCCAGGCTGGCCTCGAACTCACAAAGATCCATCTGCCTCTGCCTCCCAAGTGCTGGGATTAAAGGCTTGCGCCACCACCGCCGGGCTTTTGTTTGGCTTTTCAAGAAAGGAGTTCTCTGTGCCTCTGTTCTGGTCCTCACTCTGTAGACCAAGCTGGTCTTGAACTGAGATCCGCCCGCCTCTGCCTCCAGAGTGCTGGGATTAAGTTTGTGCACCACCGCTGCTGGCCTTGTCTTTTGTTTTTAAAGAAATTAAGAGGAGTGATGGTGTGGCTCAGTGGTGCAACACCTGAATGTTGGAGGCCTTGGGTTTGATCCCTCACACAATCAAAACAAACAAACAAACAAGCTAGAAATTGTGTCACAGTTATTGTTCCACTGGCCTCCTCAGCCCTATGTCTAGGTAACCCAAATATAGGGGTCCTTAGACACCCGCCCCAAGAAAGGGGCCAGGTCTGACAGGCAGTATCTAGGAGGTTGAAAGGGATGCGGGGAGAAATGCATCTTTGTTGCAGACCCATGTGGGGCTCTTTATGTAAATGGTTTCGGTGCCTAATGGGAAGAAGAAAAATGAGGCTTTGATGTGAGCCTCAGCATTTTTGTCAGACCGGTACAGTGTCACTCAGGCTTCGGGGTGGCCTGCTTCTATTAAAGAGCTGTCAGTGCTCTCAGGCCACAGCCCAGGGGCCTCTCTGGGTAAGGGTGTTCCAGAGCTGTCTACAGAATGCTGGTGGGAGAATGAGTGTGGGAGCTGTGTTGGGAATGTCAGCCCAGCCTGGCCCCACTGTGAGCCTGAGTTTCCTAAGCCCCAGAGCTGTGGGCCACACCCCAATAAAATCAGAATGCCTGGGAAGAAGGAGATGGAGACAGGTGAGGGCCATCATGGCTGGCTGGACAGCATGGCACACAGTGGGACAAATTCCTTCCCCCAGCAGGTCCAAGTCCAAATACAGGGGAGGATCCTGCCGTTCCCACAGGCCTGTACAATCCAGGAGGCTTGCTTATGTATTGTGGAGGGATCCTCACGTCCCAAGGAACCTTCTAAATCAACAAAGAATGACAGAGAGGCCAGACCACCAAAGGCTAAAACTGGCACATTATGCTCTTGGTCTAGGAGGATGTGTGATTCCTACATGGTATCTATGGCAACGTTCTATTAACCAGAATTTGGTTACACCAGCTCTTGTCCCCATTCATTCTAGAAAACACAGAACTACTGATCTTTTTAGAAGTCTTGCTGGAAAAATAGGGGGAAGAATAGTAGTCACCTCCATCCTCTTAGATGAGAAGACATTGATGTCAACTTTTATTGTCACAAAATTGGGATTGTGTTGAGTACCTGATTCTGTCCCTTTTTCAGTGTATATCAGATCTTGAGCATTTGTCTAAAACAAGAAAAGCTCCTTGGAAGCAGTGCTACTGTGGGCTAGGATTTGGAGGACCTGCTGTGCTGTGTGATCTTGTAGGAGTCAGTTGATTTCTCTGAGTCTTGATTCTTGCCTCTGTGCAGGGAGAGAGACGGACAGTCATTCCTCAGGTTCTGCTTCAAGGATGTGGATATGTTGCCTATCTCAGAGACCTGATTGTTACAGCTTTGCCCTCCTCAGATGAAAGAAAGCCTAGTGATGTTTGTGGCAGGTCAGGCACTGGACAACACTTACTGAGTATGTAGTCAGTGGGATACCAAGGACCTGGCTGGTACTGCCCCCAGCAAGCATGTTCCCACCTCTTGGCCAAGGGCTTTGCACCTCTGAACCCTGGGCTTTGCATCTCTGAACCCTACCCCTAACCCAGCCTCAAAGTCTGGTGGCTATCTGCCGGTTGCCTTCGTGGAAGTATGTGCTTTGCAGCTAGTAACTCTTTGGTGAAGGGAGCATCTGTTGGTGTCAGCGCGATGGGGTGGGGCCTGGGCTTAGCTGGCCACAGGTGTGGGTAAGCATTAACTCTTGGTCCTACTACAGTGCTCAGCAGGACTCCGGGGACTCAGGACACTTCCCATCTGTGTCCTGACCTCTCCTTACCAGGGCCCATATACAGAGCTGTTGATGGTATACCTCTGCCATCACTGATGAAATCTCACTGTGTTCAGCAAGGGCTTCACACATCACAAAGCTTCCCTGACTCTGGCAGCAGAATTCCATGAAGTTTCCCACAGCTCTGTCTTCCTGGAGTCCTGTACAGAGAACTTTACCCTCAGGAGGTCAGGTGCTTATCAGGGTCACATGGAATAAGGATCCGGTCGGCCATTTCAGAACTCCTGGCCACACATTCTGAAGAGGTGTGGGATGATAGGGTTGAAACAGAGTTAAAGGTCACCCCTTGGGCTATAGACATAAGAAAAGGAGGCATATACAATAGGGACACTGTTTCTTAGTCTTCTTGGGCTAGGTGGGTAGTGCCAGGCGATGAAGACAGGCAAGATATTTTGGTACTCATCAATGAGGGAGATGGAAGGACAGGGCCAGGCCACCTAGTATTCAGAAGGCTGGAGGATGGTGCTGAGCAGTTTGAGGGGCAGCTGTGTGTGCCAGAGGGACTTAGAGCACACAGAGGGCAGGACTCTGAGAGACAGGCAGCTCAGCAGGAAAGGGGCTAAAGGAAGCCGGCTCTTCAGTGTGCACAGGAGCCCTCGGCTGTGTGCTGTGGCCTCCTCAGAATCTGGAGCAAAGCTCCTTCCTTTCCTATTGGGCCACCCCAGGGTTGAGGGCCTAAGCCTCGAAGTAGAAGTGAACAGGCGGCTGTCCCTCTAAAAGGAGAAGACAAAGCAGGCCTCTGCTTTTTTCAATATTCCAGTCAACTTTCAAGGGCCGGCTCTGGCCAAATGTGACCTGCTTCATCTCCCTTGTGTCCTCAACATGGTGCACCAAGGGACTATTGCTGAGAGATGGGGACATCGAGGACTGAGGGGCACAGGGTCCCATTTAGGGCATGTAGAAAGCTGGCACTTGGTGGGGCACAGGATATGAGTTTGTAGGGGTCTAGGAGAGGTTTATGCAAATGCAAAGGGAAGAATTGATTCCCGCCAAGGAAGCTGGGAAAGGTTGACCTGGTATCTACTGAAGTACAGGGCAGCTGCAGCCCAGGAGGTCTTGGGCTGGAGGTACAGTATACTAAGTGGGGGTGGGGTAGGGTGGGGTGGGGAGCCATTAAAGGCTTTATAGTAATAAAGCACCACGAACCTTTTATGGGGTCACCGGGACAGAGGCTGGAGACCAGGGGAGCCCTCTGGGATGTAGGCATAGAATCCGTGGTGGCTCGGCATGTGGCGTGCTCTGTACTGTGGAGTGAGGCTGGAGGGACCTTGCAGGGGAATCCAGGTAAATGGTTGTGGGAGAGAATCCATGGAGTGGAGAGACTTGAAGATGCCATGGATACACTAGATCCCAATCAAAAGATTGGAGAATAAGAAGAGAGATGGGACCAGGGGTCTTTGTCCTCAGAAAGGGGCCTAGGTTCAGGGAAGAAATCAGTCACACAGACGGGCCAAAGGAGGGAACAGAGGGGAAACAGAATTAGTGCAGAGATGGGGCAAGGCTCACCAGTCCATCCATCCAGGCCGCCAACTGTGGGATCTGCCTTGGGAACAGGCCAACATAACCTGTGATGGAAGGGGGAAGGAGTTGGTATCAGGAGAGCTTGTGGACTGGCCTGAGTGAGGCCTCCAGACAAGGTCTGGGGCTCAGGATTCTTCTCTACCAGCCAGGAGGGAACAGCCTGTCTCCCAAAGAGCTTTGGGGCAGCTAGGCCTCAAGGACAAAGGCAGGCGGGGGCAGGGGATGGAGCCTGTAGCTGTGAGCTTAATGGCCCCGGAAAGGGGAAAAAAAAAAAAACCATAAAGCTGCAGAATTACGGGGAGACATAAACAGAGCTGTCAGGCATTAGCTGCAGGGAGACGGCTGAGCAGGGTAGAGCTGCGATCCTTGTGTGTGCATAAAAAGACAGAAGTTATCAAAGGAACCAGATTAAGGAGCTGCTGCTGTCTATGCCATACTCAGGCTCCCTGGCAGATTCCTTTCTTATGCCTCAGCCTGCCGGCTCTGGTCACAGGCTCTGGTCACATGCTGACCCAGAGGCTGGATCTCAAGGATTGGCCAGGGCAGGGGGCAGAGCTGCCAGTGATATTGAATGTCTGAGTGGAAAGGGTACCCAGCCCTGCTTGCAGAGGGTGGGAGCCAGGGCTAAGGAGGGAGGCGGTGCTGACCCTGACAGTTGATGGCGCTCATACACCCTACCACCTTCATTTTTGCTGTTGTTGCTGATGACGTTAGCTAAACACTAATGGGCTTAAAGTCCATCTTAAACCATCCCCATAGTCCACAGCAGATGACAACCACTCTCTCCCGAGCCGCAGAGATACTAGCCTAGGAGTAGGCATGCGCCTCTGCCTGTGCAGAGGAAGCTCCCAACGGTCCGAGTCTTTGACACTCCCAGGTTGCAGAAGGGGTTCCTGGTGTGGTCCCAAGTGAGGACACGGTTCTGAAGAGGGTCTTTGGAGTACCTAATATGCAGACGGGAGCCTAGCCTGGGGGTTCTGGAGCCCCTCTTGAGTTCCTCAGCCCAGGCACCAAGATGAGGGTCTGGGAACTCTGTTGCCGTGTTCTTAAAAACTTTAGGGAATCATGTTTTTCACAGGCTAAGAAAAATATCGATGGCTTTGCTCGAGGGTGGAACTTCACCCATCTACCTATCCACTCATTCATTTGACAAACATAAGGCCCTCCACAGCCTGATTCCCTTCTGCCCCAACTCACACATGTCCATCAGAAGCTTGATCTCTGCCTTTGAATCTTTTAGGACAGCAAGTGGGCATCTCTAAATGCAGTTGTGTGCGAGGGGATCTTTTGTTGGTGGAGGTTCTGAAGGTTGTGAGGGGGAAATGGACAAGGAGCCCTGGAGGCTGTGTGCACCTGGAGCCCATCTAGTATGTAAGGAAGACAAGCATGTCTGAAGAGGAGGGTACCAAACATGCAGAGCCTCCACAGAGGATATGTGGCATTTCCAGTTCCCCGTTTACCTTTGCATGGGTCCACAGCCATCACTTGGGGATGCCCTTCCTTCACAGCATAGCTGGGGCTTATCTGTCCTTAAAGCTCCCCAGAGGGCTGGCACACATAGCTGCCCATCATCTAAGGGAACCTCATTCCTTTATGTCCCAGAACCTGCCTTCCGTCACCCTGTACTAGGAGTGGTTCGCCCTCCTGTTGACTACCAGTGAGGTCAAGGAGGTCTTTAGCAGGGTTGGTGAGCTGTACATGAGGGTTTGGTAGGCTTTGAGTCCCCTGCTGTGGGACCCCTTTGTCCTCTGGGCTTCAGACTTGCACTGGTTACCTATAAGTATTGGTCCTCCCTGGTTCTGGCACACCAAGCGTTTAAGTCAGACTTGAGTTAAGGACATGCATTGGCAGGTTAGTAGTCTGACCCTATCACTGTTCTCTAGGAGATAATCCAGCCTCATCCTAACTGGCCTCTATTATTTAATATGTTTATCTGGTGGTGTCACCCTGCTCTTGTTTGTGTTCTGTGGCTCACTGTCACTTAGCACATTTGTGATCTGGGTCCTACCTGTCTCATTTCCACATCCAACTCATGAGCCCACATTTTCAGACCGTGCCTCTCTGCCTCACTCGGCCTTTCCCTTCCCCTCAGTAATTCCTGCATATCCCTTAAGACTCAGGACTTCCTCTGGGTTCTTTCTCTGATCCTGTATCCCTCCCAGGTATAAGTCCGGCCTTTGCCTGTTCATCAGCACTCAACTGTCTTCTTCAAGGGTATTGATCTTTTGCTGTCTCCGGCTGCTTTGTCCTGGCACCTGTGTGGCACAGAGTAGACACTTGGGAACTGTTTCTGAGATGGAAGGATAGTTGGATAGATTGGTGGATGGGCAGGTGGATGGTAAACAGGTGGATGATGGGAAATGGATGAGTGGAGAATAAATGAATGAATGGGTAGGTGTCAGATTGAATGAAGGGGCTGTATGGTCTACTGGAAAGCTCAGTGGTCCCAGGAAGTAAGCTTCAGAGCCTTGGGCAAGTCTCTGTCTGCAGTGAGCCTTGAGTTCCCCGTGTGTGAAAAAGTCTGCTCAGCTCCTGTAGCTGGCATGAAGACAGTGGGCCAGGTATGTGGGAAAATGAACATGTCGGCTTGAATGGAGCTCCTGCAGCCCTAAAAGGACTTTCCTTTTCTGAAGGTCCTGCCCAGTGTCCCTGCCCTGACTAGAGAGTTGGGGCCAGGCTTCAATGGTAAACCCAAGTCTTGCTGTTCCCAAGACATCTTTTGGCCTCTTTGGATTTAACTGTATTCTCTATAAGGTAGGGTGCTTGTGTTCCTTGTGGTTTCTCCTGACGAAAACATTGTGGCAATCATACCCAGAAAACATGGGACTTATACCCCAACTACATATAGAGTCTTATGCCCTGGTTCTGTCTCTGGGCCAACTTCACCACCCCAGCATGGTTTATATAATGCTGTTAGATCTTTCATGGAATACACAAATGCCCTAAGCCTTTTTCTGTGCTTTGTCTGCAAAAATGTGTGTAGACAAAAATGTGACTGATGCTTAGAACAGAGGCCAGTCCTGGAAGGTCCGTGAGATTGGTCATAGTGGGATGGTAACAAGGTATTTCCTTTTCCTAGTGGGCTCCCTCAATCCTGGGAGGTGGATGTTTAAGTGCTGTCCCTACTTAAAGGATGAGGAATCACAGGGCTCAGAGAGGGGTGACTCTGAGGTCACAGAGCCAGTCAGCCCCAGCGTCTTGGGTACTTGCTCTTTGTTTCCAAAGACTTGTGAGGATGCTCTGGAAAAAGCTAGCTCTAGACCACAGCAAGCTATCCAAAACCTTCCGCAGGCCTGCAGACGCAGGGCCTCCAGCCAGTCTGTCAGGTCAGTTCTGCCCAGAGTTGACGTGTGTGCCAAGACCTTGGTCAGGCTACTGCCATGAGGCCTGTGTGCCCAAACGGTGTGTCCGGCCACCCTAACAGTAGCCAGCTGGTGGGAGGATGGAGTCAGGCTTGTGTGACTCCTGGGAGTTCCTGTCTTCCTGGCCACACCTTTGCAGCCAGCAAAGACCAGTTGGGATTTCCAGCCCTTTGCCTCTGCTATAAAAAGTATGTCAATATTTACCTTTTAAAAGGATGGATAGGTCCCGGGTCTACTCAAGGCTGCTCTGACAGTTCTGTTCATATGATCTCTTTTAATCTTTACTTGCACAGGGCCCCACAGCTCAGGTTAGGGGTAGGATTTGGTCCCTTATCTCCAGTAGTCCTCACAGTTCCTAGCCTTTGGATTCACAAACCCTGGATAGCATCTGGCGCTGTACATTTTACATGTTTTGTTGGAAAGATTACCAGAGAGTGTATCACTGGGCCACACAGAAGGGAGAGGAAGGACACACAAAACCTAATAGTGCTTTTGAACACCAGCCCTGGGGTTCTGACTGCCCGGGTGGCAGCTGCCCACCTAGGAAGATCTGTGTAGACAGTGATCAGGCCCAACTCTATACCCTATGGGGGCCTTAGTATACTTTGTACCAAAGAGAGTACAGGGTATAGGAAGTTGTAACTGCTAGGCAGCCTGTCTCCATCTAGTCATGCTGAGGTAGAGGCAGGTAGCCAGAAGCCCAAAAGATGAAGCTTCACTCATATAAGCAGTTCTGGTTTTCTTCCAATTTTACTCCCATTGTTTTAATTCCTTGGCTGGACACTTCGTAGGGGACTCCAGTGCTTTCTGCTACAGGTGACTGAATTCACACAGATGACTTTGGGCTGGGACAGTGGCCACATGGAGTTTTTATTTGGATCCGTATTGCCAGAAGGTACTTCATTGAGGTAGAACTAGTTAACCTGTCCACCCCATCTGGAGAGGGCTCCCCTGTCTTCCATGTCTCACCAGCCAGGCAGAGGCAGCACCATGCCTAGATCTCCTTCATTCTCAGAAAACCAAGTGAGTGATGTCCTGATGAACACCCCCAGAGCCGGGTCTATCTGTGAAGGGAAGAGCAAAATGACTGGAAAGAGTCTAAATCCAGCACCCCTCAGGGGTGCAGTCTTACAATAGCTCTGCCAGTTGGATGCCTAGAATGTTCTACAACTCAAGAGCATGAAACATGGAACAGTTAAGCAAAGTGTCCAAGGTTACCCAGGTCTGCGTGCAAGAGCTGGGATTTGAACCCTCAGCCACTTACTGTCAGGGCTTCATCATGGAGGATATGGAGAGATTGCATCTCTCACTCACCCCAAGCCCCACGAGCTTTCTAAGTACCCTGGCTGCTTTAACCTTTGGAGCCCCTCAGGAATAGATCCAGTCTGCCATTCTCTACCAGTTATGATTTCTCCCACAAGTTTCCAAAGTGAGGCAGCTGTGGGGCAGGCCAGCTTAGCTGTGTGCAGCTGAAAAGGGGCCCTCCCCAGTAGTGATGGTCTGAAAGCCAGGGAGAGAGTTCTGGAAGGTTGGATACAGTCAGAGGCAAGGTCCAAGTGGGCCTGGTTACAGAACCAGCACACACACAGGTATTGTGTTCACTGAAACAAGGCCAGTGTTCAAAACAGTTGGATGCTGGACTCAACTGCCCAGGCCTCATGTTTTCTCTTAAGTACCTTCCCATTTCATAGCTGTTTGGAGAAGGTAATTGGCCAGCTTTCCACTTGGACTCAGGAAGGTCCCCAAAGGTCCCCAGGAAGTTTCCCCAGGTTGCCCCTGGAACAGGCTGCCAGCTCCCTCTCACTGGGGCTGGCTGTCCGAGCAGCCACCACCAGCATGGCACAGCTGAAGTCCTCCTTTTCCTGTGGGGAGAGCAGCTGCCCGGCCAGCACCTCCCACCTTGAGGACCCGTTAGATCAAAATCAGAGCCTTCGTCTCATCTGTGCGGACAGTAGCACTGCATAGAACATTCAACCCTAAAAGAACTGGAAATTTATCACAATAGCATGTGTATTTGGAGGAGTATGCTCTGGGTCACTGAGATTCAGTCTTCAGGTGAGTAAGATCTGTAGAATTCAGTCTCATGCCAAGACGCCCTGACAGAGTAGGTTGGCCATGTGACCCTTGGCTCCATCCCCGTCCCTCCCCCTCCCCTGCAGGCAGACCAGTGTTGTGAAATTTTATGCCCATTCATTTGTTTTTACCCTCAGGAACCACTCTTCATCCCAGCCAGAAGCCCAGCTTAGAGCCCTGCCCTCGAGGCCACCAAAGAGTAGAGTCTAGAACAGCCTTTCGGTTCTTTGGCACCATTTCCACTTCTGGAAATGAGAAGTGACATTACCCCTTGGGAAGGAGAGTTGAGGTTAGAAGCAAAACCTCTGGAGGCATCAGGCGATCTCTTCAAACAACATCAGCCTCTGGTGGGGAGCAGGGTTCAATAGTGAGATTGGAAGAACTTTCCAGAACTGAAGGAGGGCAGAGCCCAATGTATACCATCCCCCTCCTAACCGGCCTGGCTTCCAGGTCCCTCCCAGCTAAAGCCCTGGCCCAAGAGTGTCACAGCCACCCCAGGGTGTCAGCCGCTGGCCTGCTGGGCCTCTTGACTGATCTGCATGCTACGATTGGCCCTCCGGTTTACTCTTGAGGATGAACTTAGCCCAAACCCCGGCCCCTTAAGGCCTTCCCCCCTCCCCCCCTCATCTAGTCGAGTCTCAAGAGAACAGTCTCCAGTGCCCAAATAGGCTGTGCTCTTTTCTGTGCTAACCCAGTGGTTCTCAACCTTCCTAACGCTGCGGCCCTTTAACACAGTTCCTCACGTTGTGGTGACCCCCCCCCAGCCATAAAGTTATTTTCGTTGCTACTTTATAACTAATTTTGTAACTGCTAAGAATCATAATGTAAATATCTGTGTTTTCCAATGGTCTTAGGCGACCCGTGAAAGGGTCGTGACCCACACGTTGAGAACTGCTGTGCTAAAGCTATGGTTTCCGAGCCTAGCCACTTCCTCCACTTTCTCTGCTCGCTGCTGCCGCCGCCGCCGCCGGCAACTGCCTTCTCCTTAAAGAGGGAGGGCTCCTGAGACCCCAAATCTTCTGAGACTCCTGGATTGGCCTATGAACAGTCCGGAAAACGCCAGGGTATTTGAGGGACCCAGTCAAATGCTGGCCCTGGCTCGGCTGCCCGCCCATCTGGTGCTCAGCTCTTCTAAAGAGGGCAGAATGAGGTTTAGGTGGGTGGCCTTTGGGGGGGAAGGGGTAACCACAACGGACGCGAACTTCCTGCGACCTCATTTCTGAGGGAAGAAAGGTCTGAAAGAGGGGAGCCAAGCTGGGGTTCTCCCTGGGGCGAGCCTAGGCAGACCAACCAGAGGAGGGAGTAAAGCAATCGCTCGAGCTTCCTGTGTGCTCCTGGCATTTCCCTAGACCCTGGCTCGGGAAGGGTCTTGCTTTGAAGTTTCCGGCAAGACCAGCCCACTGCTGTCCGAATGGCTTATTTGTCTAGTGGCATAGGGAAGGGGACTGGCGGTGGGGGTGGCAGCGCCCCGCTTGGCGCCGCTGCTGCCTGAGGGTCCGTGCTCTGGGAGCTCCAGCTTCTGCGAACTAGAGGATGTGGAGACCAGGCCGAGAACCCCAGGGGGACTCGGTAGTCGGGCCGGCTGTTTCAGGCTGGCGGGGAGCTGAAGCCGCCTCGCACCGCCACTCCGCGCAGGGTGGGAGGGAGCGAGGGAGGCGAGGGGACGAGCGCCGGCTCCCCGCCCCCATCCCACCCGGTTCCGATATTTAGCTGAAAGGCACGCGGCTCCTAATCGGCCCTTTCCAGGCTGAGATGTAGCGGCGCTCTGCCCGCGCAGGGGCGGGGGCCGGGCCGGGGGAGGCGCGGAGTCCGGAGCCTGCGAGCGAGGTGAGGAGCCCGCGTCCTCGGCTGCTGGAGCGGGCGGGCGGGCGCGCACCGCCGAGGCAGATATAGAAAGGGGGGCAGGTTAAAAATAACCCTCTTCGGCTGGGAAGCTCGCGCTCACTCTCTCGCCTCGTTCGGTGCCAGAGGACTCCAGGGGAGGTGGCGTTGGGGAGGGCAGCGCGGGATTCCCCTCCTCCGCCGCCGGGCGGGGTGCCGCCTGCACGCCACGGCTGCACGTGTGCGGGGCCGCGCGCCCGGGCCCCTCGGCCCGGCCCGCGGCGCTCTCCCCAGCCTCGAGCTGCTGGCTGCCGCCCCGCCCGCACCCACCGCGGCTGTAGGAAGCGCTCCTTTATTCATTATTTACGAGCATTAATAGGTTTGGGGCGCGCATGCTGTGGGAGGATGCGAGGACGCCACGGGGACCCTAGCGTTCGAGGAAGGGTGCGGACCTGCGGGAAGGTCTGCCGGGCGGGGGGGGGGGGCGCTCGGACGCTGTCCTTTGCGGGCGCGCACTTAGCCGAGCGGAGTGCGGGGGCTGCGGGCCCCACGCCCCGCCCCTGCACGGCCCTCGCCGCCGCGTCCCTGACGCAGCCCTGGCCTCATTTATCATCATCTTTGGTCAAGTGGAGTGTGCAAGGAACAGCTGCTTCACTCGGCTGACTTCCGAGGGCGGCTACAGCGGGAATCAGGAAAATGAATGATGGAGGCTGGGGGGCCGCCCCCAGGTCCGGGTGCAGGCGGGAGGGAGGCGGGGAGCATCCTGGCTGCCTCTGCCTCATGGCAAGCGCAGCGCCCCCTTCCTCTCCGGGCGCCCACAGCCCCGGCGGATCGCTGGCGGAGGACGGGCGGGTGTGCCGGAGGTCGCCGTGACCTTGCTGGGGTCAGTGGGTTGGGCTGTGGAGGAGGCGTCGCGGCGTCTTTGGTGGCCCTATCCGGATTGGCGGAAGGCCGGGGAGACGAGGAGGGGGAGGGGAGTACCAATGGAAGGTGAAATTTTACCTGCCCCTGAGGGAGTCCTGCGGATTTTCTCCCGGCGACGGCCGCGCTCTGCCTTTGTCTTACATGGCCGAAACATCTGTAGCAGTGGCGGAGAGGCCGCAGACCCCACCCTCCGCGCGGCTCCCCAGCCAGCTCCGTGCTGCAGCCCGCACCTCAGTGTGGGGTCCTCGCCCGCGCCCTACCCCGCCCGGTGTCGATGGGGCGGGGGCTGGCTGCGGAAAGGGTTAATGGCCTAGTCGCAGACCCTAATTGTCAGAGCTAGGCCCCGCTTCGTTCCAATTACCCTAAGTAGAGACTGAATGCGCAATTAACGGAGTCAGCTTGCCAACTGGAAAGCTGTCCCCGCTTTCACATTGAGCGGAATACTCCACCAGCTGACTTGGACGAAGCAATTTCCTCTGCTCTCCCCTTTCTCTCTCCCCCAGCCCCTTCTCTTTTTCTCTCTGCTTAATAATAAAATTATACCAAGCAGTTTGCGGTGTGGCAGGCGGCCAGAAAAGCGTTTCTTTAAACGCCGCCGTCTCACAATTAGGCAGCAAGAGGATTTGACACGCCGAGGCGGCCTGACAGGCGGCTTCCTCCCCTGGGGGCCGGTGCAGGAGGGGGCGCCAGTGCCCGGCTCCCCCATATGGAACCGGCACGGGGAGGGGGCCAGGGCTGCACCTCCCGTGCTGTCAACAAGCTGCAGTGAGAAGCCCTGGGGGCAGGCAGCAGGGGAGGTTCCACCCAGCTCCGGGAGGCAACAAGATCTCTCCTTGCTGGGGTCTAGAGAAGGAAAGCCATGTTCTCTGTTTCTGTTTGACAGAGAGGCATCTGGGGCACACAGCTGCTGAGCCTGGTGGACAAGTCACTGACCCTCTCTGCGAGTTTGGGATTGGAATGTTGAGGAAGAATGTGCCCTGTTCCTGGGGCCTGGTTGCTTTCCCATGCCGATACTGTCTTCCGAGGAGGTTAAAGACAGCACGGTCTGTAATGAGCCAGAGACCCCTCTGCTACTGCTGCTGGGATAGCAGACCTAGAATCCCCATGGTCACATAAGAAGAGCTGCCATGCAAGCACCAGGGACCAGTGCCCTGGAAGCAGGGTACATTGACCACTGGCTATAAGCAGCTGAACCCAGAACTGGATTGAGGTAGGCAGCAGCTGCTGTAGGAGGGAGCTGCTACTGGAAGCCACCTTGCTGGGTGCTGCCTCCCAGCACCTTCTGGAGGGCAGCCACTTCCTACCCTCCTCCTCCTTCCTGCCCCGGGTGTCTGTCCTTCAGCAACAGCTCTCCGTGCCTTAGACTACAGAAGCTCTGGACATCCCCCTGGAACTCCAGGCTCTGCTCCTCCCCACCTGGACCTTTGCTCATTCAAAGTGGGCTCCGAGAGCAGTGGGCACCAACACTAAAGGCCGCAGAGAGGATGCAAACTTCACTCTGTGCCTTCCCAGTTAGCTACTCTCTGTGTCCTGCCCACCCCTCACCTCCTCCTGAAACTGCTCTCTGGGCCTCATCCCCCGAGGCTGAAGACAAAATAATATAATAAACACAAACCCAGGAGTGTCCCTCCGTCCCACTCAGTATTTACAGGGGCAACTCTAGGGCCAGAGTAGGGCTGTGGAGCTTAAGAGCAAAATGCAGACCGCCCCTACCTTCAGGCTCCTACCCTTAGGAGGCAGCTCATTGTGCCATTAATTATGTAATTACTGCTGTCATGAGCCCCACATGGGAGCCTGGCAGGGGTCCCAGGAGGGGGGAGGGGCAGGGCCTCACCTGTCTCCTGTGGAATGTTTCCAGGGCCACTTCCTACACCACCTCTACAAGCAGCGTGGGGCCTCAGGCCTGCCTCTGTAGCTCCTAAGTCCTTGCTGCACCCAGGTCACCCACCTTCGTTTGCCTGGGCCATGCCGCTCCCGAGGCCTGCTCTGGATCCAGAAAACATTATGGGTGCTCCTTGTTGCATTGAATACCTAAGTTCCCAGCCCAACAAGAGCTAAACTGCATGGGTGTCAGCCTCCCCAGTATTTGATGGGGAGTGATCACTGCTGATGGTCAAGTGGAAGCCCGCAGACGGGCAGTCTTCCTGAACTCTGCACTGCTTGAATAACGGCAATAAAAACCCTTGAGACTTGGTTGATAGGTTTTTGTTGTTTTGTGCATGTGTGTGTGTGTGTGTGTGTGTGTGTGTGTGTGTGTGTGTGTAAAAGAACAACTTTCTGGAGCTGGTTCTATTGTGGGTTCCAGGGATTGAACTCGGTCACTAGGCCATCCTATCTAGCCAGCCCTGGTAACATTTTTGAAAATGGAAGGCATCTCATACTGTACATACCTGACTTGTGACCTGTTACAGAAGAAAAGACTGTTCTGTGCCCATCCCCCACCCCACCCCACCCCGTGCTTGGGACTGAGATGTACAGCCTGTCTCCAAACCCCTACCTAATACTTTGCTCCAGAGTGGATTCTCTGCCATCCTTAAGAAAGGGTCAGCGTTTAATGAATGAAGCAGAGCTGTGGCCCTAGCCCATGCCAGCCAGCCCCCACCCAAATATGCTGCGTCTCATCACCTGACCACTTACTCTGGATTGTTTTCGCAGGGTTAATGTGACATTTGAAGCATGATTCGTTTAATACATATTTATTGTTCTGGGCAATGGGGACATGGCTGTGAATAAAATAGGCAAAAATCCCTGCTCCATGGAACTTTTCATTTAAGAGGAGGCTAGTAATAAGTTAAGGCAAAAGGATCAGTGCTTTGACGAAATACAAGGAGGCACAAGGGGTATCATTGAAAATATGGTGATGACACAGAAGTAGAAGTGTGGAGCTGGGTAGAGAGGTGTATAGATGTCCAGGAATGGTTTTCCTAGCAAAGGGGACGGCCACCACAAAGGACTTGAGGCCCATGGAGGTGAAGGCTTGCCCAAGGTCAGAACCCTGTTGGCATTTAGACAGCCTGCTACTGGCGTGGCACCTCTTTGCCAAGTTAAGTCCTGGTCCTTCTGGGCACATGAAGTGGAGAGGACAAGGCTGTACTGATCACTTTCAGCCTTCTGTAAGGATGGGTACTGCTGGGGCTTGGAATGTGGACCAACCCAAGCAGCCCGGAAACTCCCTGGTTACTTTAGACACTAGATGGAAAAGCACTATCTCTAGCCAGACCCCTAAACGTCTGGTCTTCGAACCCTGACTGTGGGTGGCATTAGTGAGGTCAGGCTAGCCTGAGCTGAACGTGATGGGAAAGGCCCTGCCTTCTTCATAGTTGACCCCCCCCCACCTTTTCTGTTTCTCTGTTTAGACAGATGGGTGGTGGTGGCTTTTGTTGAGTGGTAAATAAAGTGACCCCAAACAAAGCACCCACAAGAGACTGATAGAGAAGCGACCGCCGCTGAGGTGATACAGACAAGTCAGCCCTGATGGCGGGCACCGGGCCGGCTGGACTCTGGGCCCCTGCTGCTGAGGGCATCCCGCCTGGGATCCAGTGCATCCTAGTTAAAGACACCGTAGGGCCGTGTCTGAGAAAGAACAGGCACAGGGCGTACGGGTATGGTGTTAGACCCCACTCCATTCCCTCAGCACAGCAGGAAAGATGAGTTGGAAGGGGGTTCTCAAACATCCTTCAGAGAACTCATATTAAGCCTCTTATGAGGTCTCCAGCATCTGTGAGGCCATCTTTTTTTTTTTTTTTTTTTTTTTTTGGTGGTTAGCCCTGGCTGTCTGGAACTCATTCTGTAGACCAGGTTGGCCTCCAACTCACAGAGATCCACCTGCCTCTACCTCCGAGTGCTAGAATTAAAGGTGTGCGCGCCGCCACCACCATCACCATCACCTGGCTCCATCTTTTTTTTTTTTTTAAAGTTAGTTTTGCTATGTTGCCCAGGCTGGCTTGTGACAGTGCTGATAATTGAACCTCAGGCCATGTGAATGCTGGCTATACCACCCAGCTCTACACCTAACCTGCCCTACTGGTCCTGAACTGGAGATCTGATCCTCTTGCTTCAGATTCCACGTGCTGAGATCACAGGTTTTTTTTTTTTTTTTTGGTTTTTCGAGACAGGGTTTCTCTGCGTAGCTTTGCGCCTTTCCTGAAGCTCACTTGGTAGCCCAGGCTGGCCTCGAACTCACAGAGATCCGCCTGGCTCTGCCTCCCGAGTGCTGGGATTAAAGGCGTGCGCCACCACCACCCGGCGAGATCACAGGTTTATACCACTACACCCTGCTAATTTTCTGTTTCAGTGATGGGGATGCTGACCGCATGCTAGACACCCCTTATCTGTCTTCTACTTCCTACTTCTCTGCCTGCTTCCGGCTACTCAAGACCCCAGACTCTTCCTGGGGGACCTGTAAAGAAGGTGTTGCCAGCGTGGGGTGGTCTTGAGAGACTGCTTTGGGGTAGAGCTGCCTTATCACCACTACCACCCCTGCCCTAAGCAGGTCCATCAGTTCCTTCCTGATGCTAGCCCCTAGCCCAAGGAGTCTAGCCTAGTCTCGAGGCCTGTGATGTCTGACTGTTCTTGTGGGTTCCATGGAGATTCATCCCTGCCTCCCAGGCAAGACGGGCCATAAAGACTGGCAAAGAAAAGAAAAGGAAAAAAAAAAAAAAAAAAAGACAAAGACCTCCAAAACCAGCTGGGAATGGCTTGATGATTCAGGGCTCACTCAGGGAAGCATGTGGAAGAGGACCTCCAGTGCCTTCCTCTACGGCTTTTCACCGTATTTCCTTAAGGCAGTCTCACTGGCCCTGACTAGGTAGCTAGCAAGACCAGACTCTACCTGTTTCTCCCCTCCCCCCCCCCCCCCCCCCCCCCGCTCCTGGGGTTACAGACTCACACAGCTACGCCCAGCTTTTGCATGGTGCTGGGCTTTCAAACTCAGGCCCTCGTGCTTACACAGCAAGCTCTCCTACCCACTGAGCCGTCTCCCAGCCCCCAAGTCTTGTATTTATTATTCATCTGTAACAGATCGGGAGGCCCTAGGGGTCTCACCTATCCATTGCTCCCCGAACATCTGTCCCTCCTCTGCCTCCAAGGGGGTTAGGCTTTCCATTTTCCCTGCAACTACCAATCAGGTCATAAAGCAGCTGTAGGTAGGTGGGAAGGCCAGTGGCTGGGGGCTGCCAGTGAGGGGGGACATGCCTCTTCCTACCCCTCTCTCCACCTTTCTTCCTCTTTTCCTCAGGATAACATTGCCACAGGGCAGACTGGGAGCAATAACAGCTCTGGCCCACAGAATACCCATCTTACTAATGGGGCCAACCCTCGGGCCTGAAGAGGCTCTGGACTAGTGACTGGAGGCTGGCCAGATACTATAGGTAGGTTTGCTTGTTGGAATTTAGGGTACAGCTCAGTTTAGACTTTGTTTAGCAAGCTAGAGGTCCTGGCTCTGTCCCTAGCACCACAGGAATACAGAGTCGGGCTTGCAGGCTGGGTCTGGTCTGCTGTAGAAGGACATGTAGGCGGGTGGGTGCCCATGCATATATCAGCTGGCCTGAACTCAGCTCAGCTTTCTTGCTGTCTGTACCAAGACACTGGCTTTCAGGGTGGGCATTTCTGGTGTGGTATCTAAGAGAGGGGTTTGATCTCCACTCTTCAGCCAGGGTCACTAGCAAGTCCTTAGCCCCTCTGAACCTTACCTTTAGTTTTAGTTATAAAAGGGACACGGTCGGTGGCCAGGCCCCCCTCCTAGAGTCTTTGGCAGAAGGGCAGTGCCCGAGGCGCAACCTTGACAGCCTTCAGCACAGGTTCATGGCTGTGCTGATGCCTTGTGGCTGGGACCACTGCTCTGTCAGAGGAAGTTATCCAGACTCTAAGCACCATCCAGTTCCACAAAGATCTTGAGATCTGGTCTCGTTGGGCCTGATGTGTTCTTCTCTCCAGTGTCTGGAGTAACCAGTGGTTACAAGGTTGGAGTATTCATGCCCCTAGGGCCAAAGAGGGTTGCTCTGGCTTCCCATCAGCTGCCTGCCAGATTCTGCCAGAATGGCTGAGGGAAAGTCTTGGCAAGTTCCCAGGAGAAGGGGGAGGGAAAGAAGCTGGGGCAAGATTCCCTTTCCCAACCCTTACTGCTGTTAGTCCAGCCACCTCGGCTGCTGCTTCCTCCATGTTGAAAGGTCACCATTACCTGTGGGGGCATTTGTTCTTCTTCCATCTGCTCTCTGATGCTGCCCACCCCGGTCCTTTGCTATCTGCCTCTCATCCCTTCCATGTCCTTTCCTGGTGCTCTTGAAAAATAATCATAATCAAAATAATTAATAACAACAGAGCCCACTGCAAGCCTGAGGTGGCTCTTAAAGAGGCAGCACCCTATTTTCTCATGGCAGAGCCAGCAGGACCTCCACAGCTCCAGGCTGGCAGCTAGGATGCCACCGTGCCTGAGCCTTTGTTTCTGTCCCTTCCTCTGCCAGGGTTGGAGGGTGGTGCTGGGGCACATGTTTCTGCCTGTGTCCTCCAACAGGCCCTGGGCCTCTGGGATTTTAATTGAACTGTCTTTTCTTAGAGATAGATGCCTTCCACATCCAGCTGCCTGTGTGCATCAGGAAGCCAGCCTGTAGTCCTGTGTGGGGAAATTAAAAGGCGCAGCAGCTGGACTGATTAGATGGGGCAGGGACAGAGCAGGCAGGGAGGGGACACTGTTCATGGCTCCCCCTCTTTTTAGATAATGTCTCTGGTAATGCATTTTGGGAATGTGGCGGTGGGGGTGTAGGGAGACACACACACACACACACACACACACACACACACACACACACACACACCCCACTCCAGCCGTAGAAATGTTAATGATATCTACAGGACACTCAGCAGGAAATGAGAGTGATCTGGGACTAATAAAAACCGAAATGTAATTTGTGCAGATATATGAGGGAGGCAGATGTAGCCTTCAGAGCAGTACGGGTTTGTACATATAAACACACAGCCAGGGAGAACAGGGAGCTGGCGTTCTGTGTCCTGGTCTTAGAAGTGGCCCACCAGCAGTCGTGAGCAGGGGTGACATCCACCTACATCCAGAGTGTGCTCTGCTCTGGGAAGGTGAGGGCAGGAGGCACAGGCCGCCCACCTGGATAGATACTGCCTCCAGCCCCTCTGGATACGCACAGCCTGGGGTGTTTCATCCAAACCACGAGGACTGGAGTGAAGTAGATCCAAAGGGTAGGTGGGCCCTGTCTTAGGGAAGGGTAAGAGATGGAGGTGATGAGCTGGGGGTGGGGCAGGCAGAAGGCTTTGACAACCTGGGGAGGGGAAAGTTGTTTTAGGGGCAACTGGGTCCGGCCCCCTGCTGTGAGCTCTGGGCTTCTCTGGATGCCTGGGCATGCCCTGTTCCTGTGGATAGCGCTCTTCGGCTCCCTTCCCTGGCTCAGTTCTAAGACAAAGAGAGGAAGGCACCTTTGTGGGATCCAGACTGAAGGGAGGCCCGACCTCCCCGCCAGGGCAGCCCCCCATTCCTACCTCTCTCCACCCCCACACTGACTTCTCAACAAACAAACAAAACCCCCTGAAACCTTTGTGGTCTAAGGCAGGCCACACCTCCATCTTAGTGTGTTTTGGAACAAGAACTGGAAAGTCCCAGTTCCCTCCTGGGGGCTTGAGCCGCTTAGTCCCAGAGATCTTGTACCTCCTGCGTTGAGCCTGTGTGGTGGCCTGGGTAAACCCTGACATGTGGGGCGCAGGCTCACTAGCTAGCCCTCTTTGTGATTTCTCCAAAGCTTGGGGACATTTCCCTCTTCCACCACTGAGGATTTTCTGGGGTAACCAAGCCAGTCAGTTGAAGGAAGCCAGCAGAGGTACACAAATCTGTGTTGTGACTCTGTCCACAAAAGCGCCTGCCCTCCCGGTAGGTCAGACACTACCTGCCCCTGTCCCAGATCGGGGCTGCCTGCACCAGCCCTGGCCTGTGAAAGTTAGAGGCAGCCTGGCAGGAGGGGACAGAGAAGAGACAGGGTAGTGTGCTCTCCAGTGGCCAGGGGACTGCGTCTCTGTCCTCTATTAGTATGCATCCCCACACTCTGGACTACATAATCTGTTTATGCACCTATGATACCAAGAACAGGAGGCAGGTGCTACCATCCTTCATTCCCAGGAGTCAGAGGAGGGGGTGCTTTATGTGGACAGTTGTCTTAGCAGCCCCCAGTCAACATCTGCCAGAAGGGACAGAGTCCAGATGGCACTGCAGGGGAGGTGTGTGTGAGCGTGCGTGTACGTGTGCCTGATAGGTCCTTTGTACATGTGTGCATTCCTGTATGTGCAGTCACAGCAGGCCTTGCAAGCAGCTCTCCCCGATTGGGGCGGGGTCCTCATGAGTACCCAGTGTGGTTGGGTCATGCTTAAGTATGTCCACTCAAAGACTAAGAGTATGGGGTCCAGTAGGGCCCCAGGGGACAGTGGAATTACTCTGCTAATTTGAACTGTCTGTGAGGGCTAGGCGTGGTGGTACAGACAAGGGTTGGAGGGAGGAGCTGGCAGGAGGAGTCTGGGGGGCGGGGAGCGTTCCTGTGACTTGTCTGTGTAGCTCTGTTGGACGGTCCATGTCCGTGGCAGTCCTCCTTAGCA
The DNA here is from genome assembly GCF_049852395.1 of Peromyscus maniculatus bairdii. Classification (NCBI taxonomy): domain Eukaryota; kingdom Metazoa; phylum Chordata; class Mammalia; order Rodentia; family Cricetidae; genus Peromyscus; species Peromyscus maniculatus. Next base: position 44,576,161 of record NC_134859.1, read on the forward strand.
CGACTCAGCTGCAGGCACCGTGGAAGCGGAATTTCGGAGCCCATCTCCCGGCCCCAGAGGCTGTCAGTCTGTGCACAGCTGGTGGGAGGGTGGCCGGGAGGGCTGCTGGCTGAGGCAGAGAGAGCGGAACATGGCCCATCTGAATGCTTTCCCTCTGCACCACCCCTTCTCTTCACAGATAACCGGCCCGAGTCATGCAGTCTTTTCGAGAAAGGTGTGGTTTCCATGGCAAACAGCAAAACTACCCGCAAACCTCACAGGAGACATCGCGCCTGGAGAACTACAGGCAGCCAGGTCAGGCTGGGCTCAGCTGTGATCGGCAGCGGCTGCTGGCCAAGGACTATTACAGCCCACAGCCCTATACAGGCTATGAGGGTGGCGCCGGCACACCTGGCACAGTGGCCACGACAGCTGCAGACAAGTACCACCGAGGCAGCAAGTCCCTGCAGGGGAGGCCGGCTTTCCCCGGCTATGTTCAAGACAGCAGCCCCTACCCAGGGCGCTACTCTGGCGAGGAGGGTCTTCAGACCTGGGGGGGCCCACAGCCCCCACCTCCCCAACCGCAGCCCCTGCCAGGGGCAGTGAGCAAGTATGAGGAGAACTTGATGAAGAAGACGGTGGTGCCCCCAAACAGGCAGTACCCTGAGCAGGGCCCCCAACTTCCCTTCCGGACTCACAGCCTGCATGCCCCCCCACCACAGCCTCAGCAGCCCCTGGCTTACCCCAAACTCCAGAGGCAGAAACCCCAGAATGACCTTGCCTCCCCTCTGCCCTTCCCCCAGGGCGGCCACTTTCCCCAGCATTCTCAGTCCTTCCCCGCCTCCTCCACCTACGCCCCAGCGGTGCAGGGCGGTGGGCAGGGGGCCCACTCATACAAGAGCTGCACAGCACCATCCGCCCAGCCCCACGACCGGCCGATGAGTGCCAATGCCAGCCTGGCCCCAGGACAGCGGGTCCAGAGTCTTCACGCCTACCAGTCGGGCCGCCTCAGCTATGAGCAGCCGCAGCCGCCGCAGGCACTTCAAGGCCGGCACCACACCCAGGAAACTCTCCACTACCAGAACCTCGCCAAGTACCAACACTATGGACAGCAAGGCCAGGGCTACTGTCCGCCGGACACAGCTGTCAGGACTCCAGAGCAGTATTACCAGACCTTCAGCCCTAGCTCCAGCCACTCCCCTGCACGTTCTGTGGGGCGCTCTCCTTCCTATAGCTCCACCCCGTCGCCACTGATGCCCAACCTGGAGAACTTCCCCTACAGCCAGCAGCCGCTTAGTACTGGGGCCTTCCCCACAGGCATCACAGACCACAGCCACTTTATGCCCCTGCTCAATCCCTCGCCGACGGATGCCGCCAGTTCTGTGGACCCCCAGGTCAGCAACTGCAAGCCCCTGCAAAAGGAGAAGCTCCCCGACACCTTGCTGTCGGACCTCAGCCTGCAGAGCCTCACGGCACTCACCTCACAGGTGGAAAACATCTCCAACACGGTGCAGCAGCTCCTGCTCTCCAAAGCTGCCATGCCCCAGAAGAAAGGGGTCAAGAGCCTCGTGTCGAGGACTCCGGAGCAGCACAGGAACCAGCACTGTAGCCCCGAGGGCAGCGGTTACTCCGCTGAGCCGGCAGGCACGCCGCTGTCCGAGCCGCCCAGCAGCACCCCCCAGTCCACGCATGCCGAGCCACAGGACACTGACTACCTGAGTGGCTCCGAGGACCCCCTCGAGCGCAGCTTCCTCTACTGCAGCCAGGCCCGCGGCAGTCCCGCCAGGGTCAACAGCAACTCCAAGGCCAAGCCTGAGTCTGTGTCCACCTGTTCTGTGACCTCACCCGACGACATGTCCACCAAGTCTGACGACTCTTTCCAGAGCCTGCACAGTACTCTGCCTCTGGACAGCTTCTCTAAATTCGTGGCAGGCGAGCGAGACTGCCCACGGCTGCTGCTCAGTGCCCTGGCACAGGAAGATCTGGCCTCTGAGATCCTGGGGCTTCAGGAAGCCATCGTTGAGAAGGCTGACAAGGCCTGGGCTGAGGCTTCCAGCCTGCCCAAGGACAATGGCAAGCCACCCTTCTCACTGGGGAACCACAGCACTTGCCTAGACACTGTGGCCAAGACGTCATGGTCACAGCCAGGGGAACCAGAGACCCTACCTGAGCCCTTGCAGCTGGACAAGGGTGGAAGCACCAAGGCCTTCAGCCCGGGGCTGTTCGAAGACCCTTCTGTGGCCTTCGCCACCGCTGACCCGAAGAAGACCACCAGTCCCCTGTCCTTTGGCACCAAGCCTCTGCTTGGGGCTGCCACTCCAGACCCCACCACGGCCGCATTTGACTGCTTTCCAGACACGACCACTGCCAGCTCTGTGGACGGTGCCAACCCCTTTGCCTGGCCAGAGGAGAATCTGGGCGACGCTTGTCCTCGCTGGGGCCTCCACCCTGGTGAGCTCACCAAGGGCTTGGAGCAGGGCGCGAAGACCTCAGACAGTGTCGGCAAAGCGGATGTACACGAGAGCCCTGCCTGCTTGGGCTTCCAGGAAGAGCATGCCATGGGGAAGCCCACAGCAGTGCTGTCTGGGGACTTCAAGCAGCAGGAGGCAGACGGGGTGAAGGAGGAAGTGGGTGGGTTGCTGCAGTGCCCTGAGGTGGGCAAAGCTGACCAGTGGCTGGAGGACAGCCGCCATTGCTGCTCCTCCACTGACTTCGGGGACCTGCCGCTGTTGCCACCGCCTGGCCGGAAGGAGGACCTGGAGGCCGAAGAGGAGTACTCCTCCCTGTGTGAGCTGCTGGGGAGCCCTGAGCAGAGGCCCAGCCTGCAGGACCCACTGTCCCCCAAGGCCCCGCTGATGTGCACCAAGGAGGAAGCAGAGGAGGTGCTGGACACCAAGGCCGGCTGGGCCCCCCAGTGTCACCTCTCTGGGGAGCCTGCCATCCTACTGGGCCCCTCCGTGGGTGCCGAATCAAAGGTCCAGAGCTGGTTTGAGTCTTCACTGTCACATATGAAGCCAGGAGAAGATGGGCCAGAGATGGAGAGAGCCCCAGGTAGTTCCGCCACTTCAGAAGGCTCCCTGGCCCCGAAGCCTAACAAGCCTGCTGTGCCTGAGGTGCCCATTGCTAAGAAAGAGCCCGTGCCCAGGGGTAAAAGTTTACGGAGCCGGCGGGTCCACCGGGGGCTGCCTGAGGCCGAAGACTCTCCGTGCAGGGTACCAGCACTTCCCAAAGACCTCTTGCTCCCCGAGTCCTGCACGGGACCCCCCCAGGGACAGGCAGAAGGGGCGGGAGCCCCAGGCCGGGGGCTGTCAGAAGGGCTCCCCAGAATGTGTACTCGCTCTCTTACAGCTCTGAGTGAGCCCCAAACTCCTGGACCCCCGGGCCTGACCACCACGCCCACACCTCCTGACAAACTGGGCGGCAAACAGCGAGCCGCCTTCAAGTCCGGCAAGCGGGTAGGAAAACCATCCCCCAAGGCCGCATCCAGCCCCAGCAACCCTGCGGCCCTGCCTGTTGCCTCGGACAGCAGCCCCATGGGCTCCAAGACCAAGGAGCCGGACTCTCCCAGCATCCCTGGAAAGGACCAGCGTTCCATGGTCCTCCGGTCTCGCACCAAACCCCAGCAGGTCTTCCATGGCAAACGGCGGCGGCCCTCGGAGAGCCGGATCCCGGACTGCCGTGCCCCCAAGAAGCTCCCTGCCAACAACCACTTAGCCACCGCATTCAAGGTCTCCAGTGGGCCCCCGAAGGAAGGCCGGGTGAGCCAGCGGGTCAAAGTCCCCAAGCCCGGTACAGGGAGCAAGCTCTCAGATCGGCCTCTCCACACGCTCAAAAGGAAGTCGGCGTTCATGGCTCCCGTCCCCACCAAAAAGCGAAGCCTCATCCTGCGCAGCAACAACGGAAGTGGACCGGATGGGAGGGAGGAGAGGGCCGAGAGCTCCCCTGGCCTCCTGAGGAGGATGGCCTCACCCCAAAGGGCCAGGCCCAGAGGCAGCGGGGAGCCGCCCCCACCCCCACCCCTGGACCCACCTGCTGCATGCATGGGGTTGGCTACACCATCATCCCTGCCCAGCGCTGTGAGGACCAAGGTGCTGCCACCCCGGAAGGGGCGTGGCCTCAAACTGGAGGCCATCGTACAGAAGATCACCTCACCTGGGCTCAAGAAACTCGCCTGCAGAGTGGCAGGGGCTCCTCCTGGGACACCCCGGAGCCCAGCCCTACCTGAGAAACGTTCGGGGGGCAGTCCAGCTGGGCCAGAGGAGGGCCTAGGAGGAATGGGCCCTGGGCAGATGCTCCCGGCAGCTCCAGGAGCCGACCCGTTGTGCAGAAATGCAGCCAGCAGGTCCCTAAAAGGCAAACTCTTGAGTAAGAAACTGTCCTCTGCTGCTGACTGTCCCAAAGCTGAGGCCTTCGTGTCCCCGGAGACCCTGCCATCCCTAGGGGCTGCCCGGGCACCGAAGAAAAGGAGCCGGAAAGGCAGGACCGGGGCCTTGGGACCCTCTAAAGGCCTGTTGGAGAAGCGGCCCTGTCCTGGCCAAACTCTGATCCTTGCTACCCACGACAGGGCCAGCAGCACTCAGGGTGGAGGCGAGGACAGCCCCAGTGCAGGAGGCAAGAAGCCAAAGACAGAGGAGCTGGGCCTGGCCTCCCAGCCCCCTGAAGGCCGGCCCTGCCAGCCCCAGACAAGGGCACAGAAGCAGCCAGGCCAAGCCAGCTACAGCAGCTACTCAAAGCGGAAGCGCCTCAGCCGTGGCCGGGCTAAGACCACCCATGCTTCGCCCTGTAAGGGACGTGCCACCCGGAGACGGCAGCAGCAGGTTCTGCCCCTGGATCCTGCAGAGCCTGAAATCCGACTCAAATACATTTCCTCTTGCAAGCGGCTGAGGGCAGACAGCCGCACCCCAGCCTTCTCGCCCTTTGTGCGGGTGGAGAAGCGAGATGCGTTCACCACCATATGCACGGTCGTCAACTCCCCGGGGGACGAGCCCAAGCCTCACTGGAAGCCGGCCTCCTCTGCTGCCTCCTCCTCCTCCACCTCCTCCTCCTCCTCCTCCTCAGAACCAGCTGGGACCTCTCTAACCACATTCCCTGGAGGCTCTGCGCCGCCGCAGCCGAGGCCCTCCCTGCCCCTCTCCTCCACCATGCATCTGGGGCCTGTGGTGTCCAAGGCCCTGAGTACCTCTTGCCTTGTCTGCTGCCTCTGCCAAAACCCGGCCAACTTCAAGGACCTCGGGGACCTCTGTGGCCCCTACTACCCTGAACACTGCCTCCCCAAAAAGAAACCAAAACTCAAGGAGAAGGTGCGGCTGGAAGGCACCTTCGAGGAGGCCTCTCTGCCTCTCGAGAGAACAGTCAAAGGCCTGGAATGTGCAGTCGGCACCACAGCCACCGCCGCCACCGCCGTCACCACCGCCACCCCGACCCTGGGGAGGCTGTCCCGGCCTGATGGCCCAGCCGACCCTGCCAAGCAGGGCTCCCTGCGCACCAGTGCCCGGGGCCTGTCCAGGCGGTTGCAGAGTTGCTATTGCTGTGACGGTCAGGGGGACGGGGGTGAGGAGGTGGTCCCAGCTGACAAGAGCCGCAAACACGAGTGCAGCAAAGAGGCCCCTGCAGAACCTGGTGGGGACACCCAGGAACACTGGGTGCATGAGGCTTGTGCCGTGTGGACCAGCGGGGTGTACCTGGTGGCCGGAAAGCTCTTTGGGCTGCAGGAGGCCGTGAAGGTAGCTGTGGACATGGTAAGAAGCCAGACCAGCTGGGCTAGGGGATGGGGTTTTGAAGTACCAACAGGCTAGTCGAGGTGTCTGTCTCCAGGGCTTTATCGTGGGCCAGAGAGTAGCCAGGGTACACTCTCCAGGCCCTGGAGTCCCTTGAGGGAGCGTGGAGGCAAGTTCCAGTATTCCTGGGGCCACAGCAGGACACACTTACCCATCCTGCCTCAGGGTGTGTGCCACAGTTCTGTGATCCATTGGGCCAGTCTTCCCACACACCCTACCCAAAACTGGAGCTGCTGGGTCCTGGCGAGACAGAGCCCTTCCTGAGGTGAATGCCGAGGTGGCCTGATCTTCCCTGAACTGGGACGTGTGGGATAGCTTCTAAACAGCATGTGGCTAACGCATGGGACACTGGCCCTGGGCAGCCCCGGGTTACCTGGCCGTGGAAGCCCCGAAGCTCAACCCTCCAGTTCTAAGACATCCCTTCCGAGAACTTTGGACCGCTGCATGCCATCTGCCTCTGCCCTGTCCTTCCTCCCGTGGGGCACGGCCACAGGACCCAGTACATTAACACATTGGTCTTGAGGGCTGTATCTGGGCTCACAGGTCTGGGATGGAGAGTGTATGCTGAGCTCTGGCTGCAGCTAAGGTTCTCAGACCAAGGGGACTAGAAGAGGCCACTCCAGAGCCCATGTTCCCCTGAAGTTTTGACCCCAGGGCAGAAGACTCTGAGATCTGCCAGGTCCACCTACTGCACACCGACCTTCCTGGGTATTCATACCAGCTCTGTTGATTTCCTCCTTCCCTCAGTCCGCTGTGGGCAGCTGAGCTCAGAGGACCGTGCCTGTCCCAGCGGCCTCCCTCCTCCCCACATCTACTGTCCCAGCTCCTCAGGAGCACTCTGGCCAGGCCCCATCCTTGACCTTGGGGACCACTGTGGATGCTGCCCTTGGCTCCAGGCATCTCCTGTCCATGGTGATGGCTATAGACTCTGTGGGCCCTATTGTCCACCCATCTTGCTGAGAAGGGCCTGAGACACAAGACAACCTAGCCTCAGTACCTCAGCCAGTTCATGCAGCAGGCAGGCAGGCAGGCACCAACCCCATGTCCTGCCTGTCACTGCTTTCATGGTGACTTAGGCTTTACTAAAGCTGCCTTGAAATAGTCTTGTCTGTCCCTTCATTGGAAAGTAACAATCCTGGAACCCCTATCCAGCGGGGTACCTGATACCCTGCATTATCCAGGGCTGCCTTGAGGGTCAGGCCTGGGACCCAGTCACCACCTCCCCAAACCCCAGCACTGGGCTCATATCAGGGAAACACTGGTGAGTGCAGGTAAAGGCCCCTGTTCCTGGTCTGGCCCTGTGCTTCTGGCCTCCTGCTGCTCATTCTGGCACACACAGAACATCCTGTTGAGCTGAGGAGGGTGTAAGGGTCACAGGGTCACAGCTGGAGCTGGAGCTGGAGCTGGAGCTGCTCACTGATGAGCCCTGTCAATGCTACCAAACCCCAGGGTAACAAGGAAGGCCAGGAGAGGCTCTCATTGGACAAGGGTTGGCTGCGTATTGAAGGTGTCTCCTTGCCAGAGGTGGGCCTGGCTGGCTCATGACTGGCAGCTGGGGCCTGCTGCCAGGTTGTACCCCACAGCCACAGGCTCATAGTACATGTCCCCGTCCCCCCCCAGAATACACTGGGGGATAGGCTAGGGTTTCCCAGGTTCCCTGGTGAGTGACTTGCAGGGTCATAGTTGAGCCCATTGCTTTCTGCCTCAGTAGCTTCTTGCACTGCTCTCTCCATGAACCAGTCAGACCCTGGTTCAAGTCTAACTTCAGGAGGCTTCGTGTCTTCTGCAAGCCCCAGAATGCCAGCTCCACCCAGTACACTGGCCAGGCCTTTGGTCTTCCCTGTCCTCCACAGTCCCCACTGTATCTCAGCCCGCCATGCCTACCTTCCAGGTCTTCAGGCACCCAGGCTGCCCACATCCTCAGTCTATCATCATGTACCTCATTACCTGGCTAGAGGGGGTCCTCAGGAGACTGGTGGTCTCTGGGTGCCCGGTCAAGGGATGGCGCCCGCTTGATCAGCTGTGCCCCCTGTAAGGGAACTGGGGCCAAGAGCAAGTCTTCATCCTCTGTGCCTTCGTGTCTCCATATCTGCCCTGAGTAGTCCTGCCTCAGGAGTTGCTTGGGACTATCTGCCACAAGGGGGGCCATAGTTACCCTCAAATCTCTCCGTACTCCCCAAGGCCACTGTGAGTGAGATTTGGTCTACTTTGGGGTTCCCACTGTGCTTCAGCTTCCTCTAGTGGCTTAAGAGGTGGACGTAGGGCCCCAGGTCCTCGGGAGGCTCATCCGGAAGCTCTGTATGGAGGTCTTCCTCTCTTGCTGACCCACCCCCCACTCCACTCCAGCTACAGAGTGTTTGGACAGAATCCACCCTGACAGTGCAGCCTGGACCTGCTGGGCTGCGGCTCTGGGTCCCCCTGGAACTTTGAGCTTACGGGCTGTTCCCAGCTCTGTTTTCTCTGGCCTGGAGAAGACGGAGCTGTGCCGGGACGTCCAGCCATGCCTGGCACCCAGTGCACTGTTACCTGCTGAATTGCGTAGTAGCCTTCTCTGTCCTCTGCTTCCCTCCCATCACTGTCCCCTGTGATGATAGGCTTGGGAGCAGAGGTGGCCTGGGACCCGTCTACATCCCTCCCTATGCCAAGACTTGCTATCACTCTTGCAATTGGCCTTCTTGTCATTGTCCTGTTCTAGCCAGGTCACAGCCTCCCAGCCCAGCAGAAGTCATTATGGAGACCAGCCAGGGGCTGGACATGGTCTGGGGAGCATCAGAGACACATGAGCTCAGCCTCTGGGGGGGTCACATGTCAACTCTTCCCCCAGCTCATTTCTGTGCATCTGCTGCTGCCATTGGGTAGAGAGTGCTGCTCCCTCCCATGGAAGGGGCCTGTCTCACCCTCAGGAAAGTGGAGGTCAGGGAAAGCCACGCCCCTTGCTGCTGCTAGAAGGAGCCAGAGGATGAGGACACGCCAGAGCCAGCATGTAAGCAGCACCTGACAGATGGTGGCTGCCAGCCGTGGTCACTGTGGTGACTAGCACCACCAGCCCAAGAGGGTCCTCCACCCAGTGTGCCGGCCCAGGAGGTGGCAGAGGGCCAACCCTCGAGGGCATTTCCTCCCATGCATCACAGGGCCGTTCTGGCAGAAATGCTGTGTGTGGGGCCTGTCTGGGACACACAAGGACTCACTTGCCTTCCTCTCTTTTCAGCCATGTTCCAGCTGTCATGAAGCCGGGGCAACCATCTCGTGCTCCTATAAAGGATGCATCCACACCTACCACTACCCTTGTGCCAGTGACACAGGTAAGAGCCAGCCTGGGCCCAGCTGCTCCAGCTCGGCCCCCAGGGACTCCCGGGCCTCACCTGCCCCAGCAGTTCTTTAGCTCTCTGTCCTCGTCACCTCTACCTGCGTGTGGCAGTTCCAGGATGTGGAAATGGGTCAGTCCCTACCTACCAGACTGAGGATTTCCCAGAGCTCTGAGCAAAGAACTCAGGAAGGAAAGTGAACGGGCATGGGCTTTCAAGGATGAATAGGGGTACACTCAACAGAAGAAGAGAGGTTATGTACCAACTAAAACCAAATAGGGAGCTGAGAGGGTGTCTCAAGTGATAGATTGTGTGAGGGCAACCATCCTGTGCTCCTACACAGAATGTGCCCATACCAACCATACTACCTGAGTGCCAGAGACACCATCCCCAGCACTTACTACAGAAAAATAAAGCTAGGCGAATTTAGGTCAAAATGGAGATAGACCAGCTGGCATGTTGGCTATCAGGACTGGCCATGCAAAGTCTGAAACAGGTCTGTAGGGCTGTGACAGACCCCTGTGACCTGCCCTCATCCCTACTCATTCATTGTGGGCCACAGGACCAAGAAGGCCAGCCCTAACCCGTCAAGTGGGAGACTTGCAGCACTGGTCTGTAGAGAAAGCATCCAGTCCCTGGGAACGGCAGCACCGCTGCTATCCAGACCCAGCCCTGGTGGCCCTTCTTCCTGTGCGCATCACACAGTCTTTGTGCTTAGGCCCCTCTGCAGAGCTGGAGTGTGAACAGCTCTTCATGGGAGCAGCAGCAGGACTATCCAGGAAGTGCAGCCTCGTGGGTCAGGCTGTCGCAGCCCTCCATCCCTCTCAACTCTGGCCTGGTCATTTGTCCTAGCCTGAGCAGTGGCAGGCCATCAGCGCTGTCTGCCCAGTGGATCCTCAGCTTTAGCCCCAGCCAAGCTACCCTGGGAGCCACCCAGGGCCTCAGATGGTGACAGTCTTTCGGGGTGCTGAGCTTCTAACACTCAGCAGGATTGGGTCCTTCATTGACTCTGCCTCCATCATAATGTGACCTGTATCGGAATGTGGACTCGACCTAAGTACAAGGCTCCACTCCCTATCCAGCCTGTCACAGCCCAAGTCACCACGTGGCAATTCACTTTCTGCCCAGTCCCTAGCGACATCCTTACTGTGTGCTGTCTCTCCCACAGCCACACAGAGGCTGGCCTTCTCTGCTGTTGTCTCCAAGCTTGTCCAGCCTCCCCAGGGGCTCACAGCCTGAAGGGGGCAGACAGGACAGGCATGGTTCTGCCACAGTAGTAGACTAGGTGTCTCGGTCACCTTTCTGTTGCTGTGATAAGATGCCCTGGCAAAAGCAGCGTAGAGGTGGTCAGATGAGTTTCAGCTCAGTCACAGGTCACAAGCCACCACAGTAGGGAAGTCATGGGAACAGGGACTTAAGGGAGCTGATCACACCACATTGGTCAGGAAGCAGAGCTGGGGATAATGGTGCACGCCTTTAATCCACCCCTTGGGAGGCAGAGGCAGGTGTCTCTCATGTGAGATCAAGGCCAGCTTGGTCTACATAGTGAGTTCAGAACAGCCAGGGCTACAGAGAGAGACCCTGTCTCAAAAGAAAAAATAAAAAAAGCAGCAGAAAGGAGCTAGGCATGGTGGCACACTCCTTTAATCCCAGCATTTGGGAGTCAGAGGCAGGCAAATGTCTATATTTGGAGCCAACCTGGATTCCATAGCAAATTCCAGGTCAGCCAGGGCTATATGATGGACTCTGTCTCAGATGCTGGGCAGTTAAGAGTCCTTGCAGAGGTCCCGAGTTCCATTCCCAGCACCCACATACTGGTGGCCTACAACTACCTTAAGTCCAGCTGCCCAGGGATCTGATGCCCTCTTCTGGCTTCTGTCAGTACTGCAGTGCACACAGACATACATACATACACACATTTAAAAAACTAAAACTTAAGCCAGGCATGGTGGCACATGCCTTTCATCCTGGCAGTTGGAAGGCAAAGGCAAACATCTCCACGTTCAAGACCAGCCTGGTCTACAGAATGAGTTCCAGGCCAGCTAAGGCTGTATAGTGAGACCCACCCTCCCAAAATAATAACTTTAAGAAACAGTAGCAACAGAACAGCCGGACTGTGTTCTCACTGCACTTAAGATAACTCCCTCATACGGGTGGAGAGATGGCTGGGCACGACTGCTGCCCTGCAGGCGCCCCTGGGCTTGACTTAGACCCACACGGTGTCTTGATAACCATCTGAAACTCCAGTTCCAGGGCAGTTGATGCCCCCTTTTTGGCCTCTGTTGGCACCGGGAACACATGTGGAGCATAGAAGTGCTTTTCAGTCAGAGCACCCATAAATGTAAATTCTTCTAAAGATAATCCCTCAAAGGCATGCCCAGGGCCCATCTTCCAGGTTATTCCAAATTCTGTCTTCTTGACAATACTATCCCATCAGATGAGGAGAAAATGCTCAGAAGAGAGACCCATTCTGTCTGAGCTGGAAAGAATCTGGGGAAGGAAAATTCCAGACAGGTGGCATTGGAGCTAGGTCTCCAAACATCAGATGCGTTGAGCCATGACTAGTTAGTGGTAGGACTGTAGACCAGGCTTTGAGCAGCTAACAGGAGTCTGAGACATTGACATGATGGAGGCTGGTGAACTCCACAGTGGTCCAGGCAGAAGAGAACGCTGCCTGGTGCAGGTAGAAGCACAGAATTCACAGGACTTGAGAAAACGAGATGGGTATGTCACGCCTGGCTTCCTCATTTTAAGATGTTGATTTGGGCCCGGCGTTGGGCGTTGTGGCACACGCCTTTAACCTGAGCTCTCAGGAGGCAGAGGCAGATGTATCTCTGTGAATCTGAGGAAAGCCAGGGCTACACAGAAAAACCCTGTCTCGGAAAAACAAAAATGTTGATTTGGGCAGGGCAGGCGTAAGAAAATAGGTCACGGGGTGGGGGGGGCACCACGTGGGGGAGGGGAAGATCCTTGCCCTTGCACCCCCGGCTTGGTGGCTTACACAGCACCCCATTAATACTTTGATCAGGCTCTGCAGGGGGTGGGCTGCACTGGGCCAGTGCTGGCTGCTCCAGGTGGTTGGCCTAGCGCATCCATCCTGTGGCAGCAGCTGGGCACACACATACCAACAGGTAACAAGAACAAGGCTGTTGTAACCTGTGCTCTGCTGGCCAAAGGCAGAGCCGTGTAGCTAAGGGTGGGGTGCAATAGGGGGAGCTGCCTGCCCAGGCAGCAGCTGCCCTGAGGTCAGGCGGCACTGGAGCTGTTCTCATTGGGCTCCTGTCCTCAGGATGGGGGGTTAGGGGCACCCCCCAACAGCTGTCAGGAAGGTAGAACCCTGGAAATGGCAGCCAGGGCAAATGAAGAAGCCAGAGTGGCTAGCTTCCACATAGCTAGGGAGTCAGGAATAGTTCACCACATGGAGCCGGCCTCTCCGAGGTGCCCTCCTGGGTTGCTAGAAGTAAGGTGACCGCTGACTGTCCCCTTCTGCCCCTCATTGGCTACAGCGTAGGGTCCGATCTGAACATCTGGATTAGTCCCAAAGCTGCTCCCCGCCCCCCTCCCCCCCCCCCCCCCGCCCCAGTCCCTGCTCTTACTGTTGGATTAGATAGCTAGATAGCTGGCTGAGCTGCCTGGGAAGGAGCAACCACCCCTGGTTAGGGTGTGTGGGAGCCTAGGTCCAGCCCAGCCCCAGAGCCGAATGTGTGTGCCTCAGTGCACCCACCATCAGGGGACCCTAGAAGACGAGCTCTCCTGCAATGTTCTCCCTCCTCTTTGGGTGCAGAAAAGGGAGGGGGTGGAAGGAGGGAGGACAGGGGAATCCGTGGCTGATATGTGAAATTAATTATAAAATAAAAATACTGTTTAAAAGGGGGGGGGATATAGGCAGGCTCTGCACCGTCCCTAGTGTGAGACGGGAGAGTAGTCTGGGGAGGCGAACCCTGGTCAGTGGCAGAGAGGGGAGGGAAGATGGGCCCAAGGGGGTGGGTGGCAGCTGGCAAGGAGGCCTCAGCCCCGCACTGCCCAGGTAGGCATGAGGACTGCTTGTGTTTAGCTGTCCTCTCTGGACGGCTAGGGATTCATCCAGACCCGTGACCTTGTCACTCTGAACATGAGGAAGGGTACCCATGACAGCACCCAGTAGGCGACACTGTGACTTCTACCAAGTGCAGGCTGAGGCTCGGTAGCCGACGGAGACTCCACTCGCCAGCTGTCAGCCGCCCAGCAGTCATGGGTGCTGGCTGAGCAAGGGCCTCTCCTGACGCTTGTGCAGGAGGCTGGGGCAGGAGTAGCCATGAACAATAAGGCATGGGGGAGTGGGCATGTTAGGGTCGAGTTTGTTCTGCTGTGGGGAGGCCCTGGGTGGCGAGACCTGGGGCAATGGGCCAGGGGGAGTCTCGGGGTGTAGGGAGGGGTGGAGATTATCAGGGTAGAGGCAGAAGGTCTGCATCCCTGGGTGCTCAGAACCACACTGGCAGCCAAGCCTACCCTGCATCGCCACAGAAACTTCTCTTTGCTCACAGGTTGCACATTCGTTGAGGAGAACTTTACTTTGAAGTGCCCCAAACATAAGGTAGGTGAACAGGCTCCTAGAGTTCCCCCCACCCAACCCAGTTTCTCCCTGCCTTGCCAGAGGGTACACAGCGGGGGGGGGGCACGGCCAGGGCCCTAAGGTACTTCTCCCACAGCCCACAGTGGGCTGCAGGGCCTTGCGTGGAAGGGCTGGGCCGGGTGGCAGCGGGTGGCCTTGGCCCTAACGCGCTGTCCCTCCCACAGAGGCAGCCGTTGTAATTCCCACGTGGCCGAGTCTCCGAGGAAGAGGAGCTGCGCCCACAGCCGGTCCTTGATCCCATCCCGGGTCTTGGTTCCGGCTGCTTCGGGCGCTGGCGTGACGCCCGGGTTGCGAAGAAAACCTGTTCCAGGCCAGACTTGGCGAGGGCAGGCCACCGGGCGGCTAGACCCGGGGCACGCGGCTTCGGGCGGGGTACAAGTCCCCTGCAAGTTCTGAAACGACGTGGCATGCAAGCTGTGCCCCCCCGGGAAGAGGCCGAGGGCGCTGCTGGCTCGGTGGACGACGTGGGGGCAGGACCCAAGCCTTTCTGGAGAGGCCCGGCTAATGGGGGAATACTGCCCTGGCCCCCGAGGCTTTGCCCAGGGTCGTGGCCGGCCTGGGCTCAGGCCATGCGGTTCCTGATGTGGGCTGGCCTGGGGCGGTGCCCTGGGGCCTGTTTGCCCCCTTTCCAGTCTTCCACCCCACTGTTGGAGCCGTCTGGAAGCTTTGGAAGCTTGAGGAAGCGGCCTGGCTACCCTCTAGGCAGCCGTCCGATGCACCACCGTGGGTTCCAGGGACTGGCGCTCGCTCGGCTCGTGGGCGGGACAGTGCTAGACTCCGTGTACAAACCTGTGTACCCCTCTATATATATGTTATATAGAATGTATATATGTTGGGAACATGCTCGCTTCTGTGTGTCGCTGCTGTGCGTCGTGTGCTCCACAGCACAGAGCCCTAAGCTGGCCTTGGCCGGGGAAGGGGCTACAGTGATGCCCCTTCCTCATGCAACCACCGTCACCGCCGCCACCACCACGGCCAGTCCCCACCTGTCCGTTTGTGTTCTCAGCTCTGTCCACGCTTCAATAGGCCTGATGCAGCCCCCCCTTTCCCTGCAACTTCCTGTACATATGACTGTAAAATGGTAAACGTGTGTATTATATCTGGCCTCGTTATATAGTGTATATATATGTATACATATACATATATATAATATATATGAAGACTGTAAATGTTAAGACAACTAGTGTTCTTATTAGTATATTGCTTCACACTGAAGATTGTGTGTATCGAGCTGTTTCTAAAAGATGTTTATTTTCCTTAAGAGTTAAAAAAAGAAAAAAACAGTCATTGCATTCAGAAAAAAAAAAGTCAATAAAGATACCACGATTGTTTTGGAAGTTTGCGGCCTGTGGATGCCGACCAGATTCCCTAGGGGGTTGGGAGTGGAGGGAAGGGCCTGGGGACACAAACAGGGACCCCGATTGTGCTTGTAGACTTCTGTGGTCTCAGGTCCTGACTGTGGTTCAAGATTTCGCCAGGTGTACAAAGATGACCAGGAAACCGTGTGTGTGATGCCCCAGACACACAGGGAAACCATATAGCCCTGTCACAACAGGCCTTGGAGGTTTGCTGAGTCAGCCCTCATCACCCCAGGACCTGCCGAGGGGCTGGGAGCAAAGGGACAACTGAGACCATCAAGACCCCTCAAGGTTGATAGAGCACAAGTGTGGCTGTGAGATCAGTGGGACAGGTTGGCTAAACATCACACCATCCCACGGCAGACACCAGCAAACACCCCCTTACAGCAGATGGGAAGTCTTGCTTCCCAGAGGACAACTGAGGAAGGATGGAAGTCAGATGAGGCCAACATCTGCCTACCCAGATAAACAAAACTGAGGTTATAAATAATTTCACTTTTTAATTTTCTGTACAAAATTTCTCAACCTATGAAAATAAAGTTTGCAAAAGTCAAGTAGCACACGAGCCTGCTCAGGAAACTGGCTCAGCAGAATCTACACTATGTACAAGTCTCCCAGGAGAGGGTGCGAGCCTTGGGACAGGGGGGCCCTCTGCTAGGGGAAAGGTTCCTTCCCATATACAGGGAAAAAGCCACTAAGGTGCCTACAGAGCAAGAGGGTGGCATTGGGCCAGTGCAGCCTCTGCAACTTCTAGATCCGCCACTAGAGGTCGGCATGATCCCGACTGCTTGTCAGGCTCACCCTCTGGACGACCACAGCCAGTGACAAAGGTCCTTAAGGGCCTCGAAGACTGGGGAAAGCGTCCAGGGTCTAGCTGGAAGTGACAGTGGTCCCGCCGCCCAGGCGCAGCAGCATCTGCTGGCAGTCGAGCAGGAGCCGATGATCGCCAAGCTTCTCGACGGTGCGTGCTGCCTCGGCCAGCATGCTCATCCGCTGTCCCGGGGCCGACAGGAAGGCAGGTGGCAGATAGCAGGAGGCCAACAGCAAGGCCTCGGTGTGCTCCCGCCACGTGGGTCGAGGCTCTAGCTCAGGCGCAGCGCCTGCACATAGGGATCGTGTCAGGGGAGCAAGGCTTAGGTCTGTTTAAGGCCATACCCTGCGCACAAGGCATCTGACCTGTACCTGCACTATGGATGCCAGGGTCCTGCTCTCCACCCACGTCAGGTACACAGGTGGGCCCAGCTTCCTCCCTATGACCATCTCACAAATTGTCACCCCCAGTTGTTCTGTAATCCGGTGGAGGTGGGGCGTGCACGCACACACACACACACACACACACACACACACACACACACACACACACACACACACACACACACACACGGTTAGCCCAAACGCCTCCTCACCTCCTTTGCCGCTGGAGCCTGCCCGCCTCCGCAGGCTGCGGTCCAGGAGCTGGTGTGTGCGGGCAGGACTGGCTCCCGCCATCAGCCGAGCGGTGGCCTCGTGCAGGAAGACCTAGGAAGTGAGGAGTGACGGCCAGTCTCAGACTGAGTGCCTGCCCTCTCCCCTGGCCTCCTGCCCCCTGCCTCCCGGTGTGAGGTGAGGACAGTAGGACTTACTCTCCTCATAGCAGGCCGGAAGCTCTGTGCCAAGCGCCTCAGACTGCTCAGGTCCTGCTGGAAACCGCGAAGCTCCAGAGCAGAGGCCTGGGGTCCGCTGCCGGCACCGTGAGCCACCTGGGCTGAGGCCGGTGACTGCTGGCGCTGCCACAGACTGGTCCGAGCCACAAGAAGGAGATCACACAGGAGCAGCTGCATGGCCTGAGGTGGCAACGGGGCAGAGGTCAGTCAGCGGGGGCCTCGCACCGGCAAGGGCAGAGAGCCCGCAGCACCAGGGGCGGATCTAGGCGGCACGGCGAGGCCCTGCACCCGCCTCGCACATGCAAGCAACAGCAATTCGCCACAGGTCCACCTCCTCTGCGCCACATGCCCGCAAGCCCCCAGACTTCCCAACGACGGCCCCCACAGGAGCTCTGCCAGCCTGTTCACCACCCCCTTCCTCCTGGTGGTAGGAAAATGCTGAGACCATTCTCCCCAGGACTTCAGCCGACACTAAGGTAAGCCCACTCAGCGCTATTCCGTATTAACTCCAAGTAAACTGGGAATGGACAGCTAGCTGTGACCCTGGCTAGCCAGGTACCCATCTCACCCTCACCTTGTCGATGGAACTGCCAGCTGGTGCATTGGCTAAGCTGTCCCGCAAGTACCCACTGGCCTTCTCACAGAGGGCCAGGCTGGCTGGGCCAGGTTCCACCTTTCTGTGGTCCAGCAGAGCCCGGGCAGCCTTGAAGGAGTACAGAGCTGCCCTGGGCAAGGGTCTCCTATTGGAGCCAGAGCAGACATGGTAGGTTAGACCAGGCTACAGAACCTCCCAGACAACCCCCCCCCCCCATCCTGGTTCTAGTCTCCTGGGGCAGAGTGCACTGTCCTTCCCATGTAGATAGTTAAGCAAAGCACCCAGGGGCCCAAAACTGGGTGAGAAGACCTGGCCGGGCACTCACTCGGTATCCTGCAGCACTTGGGGCATGTGCTCTACCAGTGGGTAGAGGCGCTCGGCCGCCTCCTCATCCCGCCGCAGCCAGTGGATCACCACAGCTGTCAGTGAGGCCCACCACTTGGCCACTGGGTCTGTGCCTACAGAAGAGGGAAAGAAGCCTGACCCTCGGCCACTCTGCATTTGGGCCTGGCAGGAGTCAGGACAGGGATCTGGAGCTCACCAGTGGTGGAAGCCATGCTGGAGCTGACGGAGAAGCTGCAGGCAGGAGCCCCGACGGCATCCGAACAGCTGTTCAGCAACTGCAGGTATCCAAGGGCGTCTGAGAACTCCCTGAGGCAGGAGAGAGCTGTCAGGACACATAGCGGCAGTCCCGGGGTTCTAGGTGACACTGGCTCCCCCCAACTGCCCGTCAGAGCACAGTCTGACCCTATGGCTCGCAAAATACCACGTGACAGAGGAGAGTAAGGGCTAGAAAGGCTTTGAGGACACACAAGAGGTCTGGCTGGCAAACAGCTAGGTCAGGGCTTTCCCCGAGTCCCCGCTGGAAGGAGGGTCTTGCCCGGGAGTACGCACCTGTCTCCATCGGCTGCCCCTGGGCTGGGTTGAGCGATACAGCTCAGCGCTCGCTCCAGAAGATGTTCGCAGAACAGTCTGGTCACCTGGGCCAGCGGATCCACTGTGAGTAGGGGTGAACAGAGCAGAGGTGAGGCATCACCACTCCATAGTTCCTTTCCCACATCAATGCCTTCGTAGGCTGGGGCCCCAACCCAGAGCCACTTCCTAGTTCCGAGTCCTAACAGACATGTAGACACTGGTGTGTAAGCACTTAGCCCCTTAGTTCCGAGTCCTAACAGACATGTAGACACTGATGTGTCAGCACTTAGCCCCTTAGTTCCGAGTCCTAACAGACATGTAGACACTGATGTGTAAGCACTTAGCCCCTGCCCTCTGAACAGGCTACTCTGCCGCTGCCCTGGGGAGGAAAATGGGTGCGCTGGGCAAGAGCTCCACACTGAAAAGGAGAGCCTACTCAGTCCCAGCTGCTGGCCCTGATCTCAGGGGCTCTTCCTGAGACCACAATGGTGTGGCCTGGCGTCTCCTCTCAAATCCACCCACACTGCCCACGGACCCATGCTGTTCCCTGCTTCTAAAGCCCGGCAAGCCTCCACCAGCTCCGGCCGCAGCCCCAGCCGCAGCGCAAAATGAGCTGGGTGGGTGAGGGCGTCCAGAGACGAGGGGACAGGGTCATGTGAGGTAGGGACAAGGCATAAAAACGGAATGAGAGAGCACCTGGGTTCCCAGCCACGCTGTACAGGCTCTCCTGTGGGGCACCATGCACAGCCCAGTCCCCGTCCACGAAGAAACGGTGGCCTACAGGGTGGCAGAGCCACTGCATGGCAAGAGGCACTGAGCCACTCTGTGCCAGGCAGGCCTGGCGAGCGCTACTCAGGAAGAAACGCTGTGGGGAAAGGAACAGGACTGTGACTCTGGCTCCCAGCTCAAACCCAGCCCTGAGATGGAGAACCCAGCTGGCCTACAGCCCACCTGCTAACCGCTGCCACATTTGGTTCATTCCCTGGCCCTGGAAGGGACAGATAAGAGCTGCAAAGACCAGCACCCAGCCCTGTCCCCTCAGCCCTCCTTACTGTCAAAAAGTGCAAGGCTCTTGGGAGACTGGTCTTGACCCTCAGGGCAGCAGCCACATAGATCTCTGCCAGCGTTGCCATGGATACAGCATCTCCTGCGCACTCAGCCAGGTTCAGGGCACTCAGGGCCAGGTTAGAAGCAACAAGGTGCCCTCCTGTGTATTTCCCTGCAAAAAGGCAAGCGTGAGGATGGGAGGTGAAGGGATGGGTAAGACCCAGCCATTCCCATGGTGTGAGGATGGGAGGTGAAGGGATGGGTAGGACCCAGCCATTCCCATGGTGTGAGGATGGGAGGTGAAGGGATAGGCAGGACCCAGCCATTCCCATGGTGTGAGGATGGGATGGGCAGGACCCAGCCATTCCCATGGTGTGAGGATGGGATGGGTAGGACCCAGCCATTCCCATGGTGTGAGGATGGGAGGTGAAGGCATGGGCAGGACCCAGCCATACCCATGGTATGAGGATGGGAGGTGAAGGGATGGGTAAAACCCCAGCCATTTCCATGGTGTGAGGATGGGATGGGCAGGACCCAGCCATTCCCATGGTGTGAGGATGGGAGGTGAAGGGATGGGCAGAACCCCAGCCTAGCTCCCACCTAGCCATACCCATGGCATGCAGCTGGTGCAGCTTATGGTAGACAAGAGCCGCATCTCGGGCACTGGCACGTGCATCCATCCTCAGCCCACAGTCTCTCCGCAGGCCCCCAGCCTGGCCTGCCAGCCAGCGGCCCACCCAGAGACGCTGCAGCAGGTGGCGGATGAGGTTCCAAAGCAGGCTGCAGGCCAGGTCCAGGTTTGAGGTGGGCAGAGGCCGGCCCAATGCTTGCAGGGCCAGCCACAGCTGCTGAGCAGCCTGGGCAAAATCTCCCTGGAGAAAGGACTGTCTCAGTAAGAAAAAGGGCAGTTGGACATCTCCCTTATCTGGGCCCCTGGAGTCAAAGGAACTCTGCAGGAGGGGGTGGGGCGGATTGGAGTATGGACAAAATAAAGGGGGCAGGTGGAGCACCTAGCACCTTCCAGGCCTGGGAGCCTACCCTCCCACTCCCGCCCAGGGCCAAGCCCTTACCCGGGCCAAGTCCAGATCGGCTTGTTTGCGGTGTCTCCAGAAGTGGACAGCCGGGCCCGAGTGTGGCCGAGTCACAGGTTCCCCATAGACAAAGAGAAGAGCCAGGCAAGCCAACACCAGCAGTCCATTGGCCAGCCAGGCGAGGGGTGGCAGCAACCATTGGGTCCAGTTAGAGCCATCTGCAGACAAAGGGACTGTCGGACGACCTAGCTCCTAGGAAACCCAAAGCCCCAAGTGTCTCTCCCGACAACAGGGAGGCTGGCCTAACTCACCTCCGCTCTCAGCCTCCAGCATGCTGCGCCCAGAACTGTGGTGCGGGCCAGCAGCACTGGAGGGGCCGGGCATGCCCCAGCCGAACAGCGGGGCCAAGGGGTTGCAGGTCAGGCACAGGAAGACCAGTGCGCACAGGGCCAGGCGGGAGCGGTCCAGCATGCCGTGGCTGTGCGGCCGCGGGGCTCTGACCTGCAGGAGGCCGGGAGGTGAGGGCAGAGCCCAGCCAGCCCCAGGGACCAGGGCTCAAAGCTGGGAGGCCTGCGGGGCGTCTGGGAGAGGGAAGGAACCGTGTAGCGGAGTCCGACCTGGCTGTCGTCGAAGACTGGGCTGTCGGGCTCTGAGTCACTACCGCCGCTGCTGCCGCTCCCTCGGCTGCCAAGGGACAAGGGGCTGCTCTGGGAGGGCGAGCCAGCATCTGATGGGGGAGGGGTCAGCGTCTCCATCACCTCAGCCTTCACACCCTCCACAGCCACATCGGTGCCTCCTCCACCGCCACAGGCCGACACCAGGTCCTTGAGTGACTCTGCAGGCAGAAGGAACAGGGTTGGGAAGGGAGGCCAGGCCATCGAGGCCCCAAAACTCTGATAGCTCTATTGTGGTCAAAACAGGGGCCAAGGCCATCGTAGGGCACTGCTGATGAAGAGACCGAACAGGAGTTAGGGGGGTGGGGGGCAGTGGCACAGTGGAGCCAGAGCCAGAAGCCAGGGTGAGCAGGGGTAGAGAAGACAGCATCAGTGTGGTGGTTTGAGTGAGAACGGCCCTCACA